>NW_027480422.1:0-1250000 GCF_051401765.1 Calliopsis andreniformis
CCATAGCCATAGCCAACAGCAGCCATAGCCATGGCCATAGCCATAGCAGCCTTAGCCACAGCCATAGCAGCCATAGCCATAGCCATAGCCATAGCAGCCATAGGCATAGCCATACCCATAGCAGCCATAGCCATAGCCATAGCAGTCATAGCCATAGACATAGCCATAACAGCCATAGCCATAGCCATAGCCATAGCAGACATAGCCATAGCATAGCAGCCCATAGCCATAGCCATAGCCATAGCCATAGAGCCAATGCCATAGCCATAGCCATAGCAGCTGTAGGCATTGCCAAAGCGGCCATAGCCATAGCCACAGCAGCCTTAGCCATAGCCATAGCCATAGCCATAGCAGACATAGCCATAGCCATAGCCATAGCAGCCTTAGCCATAGCCATAGTCATAGCAGCCATAGCCATAGCCATAGCCATAGCAGCCATAGCCATAGCCATAGCACGCATAGCCATAGCAGCCGCAGCCATAGCCATAGCCACAGCAGCCATTGCCATAGCCATAGCAGCCAGAGCCAGAGCCACAGCAGCCGTAGACATAGCCCATAGCCTTAGCAGCCAAAGCATAACCATAGCCATAGCAGCCATAGCCATAGCCATAGCAGCAATGCCATAGCCATAGTCATAGCAGCCATAGCCATAGCCATAGCCATAGCAGCCATAGCCAGAGCCGTAGCAGTCATAGCCATAGCAAGAGTCATAGAAGCCATAGCCCTAAAAGGCATAGCCATGGCAGCTAAAGCAATAGCCATAGCAGCTATAGCCATAGCCATAGCCATAGCCATAGCAGACATAGCCATAGCCATAGTAGCCACAGCCAAAGCTATAGCAGCCATAGTCATAGCCGTAGCAGCCACAGCAGCCATAGCCATAGCCATAGCTTAGCAGCCATAGACGTAGCCATAGCCATAGCAGCCATAGCCATAGCCGTAGCCATAGCAGTCATAGCCGTAGCGATAGCCATAGAAGCCATAGCCATAGAAGCCACAGCCATAGCAGCCATAGACATAGCCATAGCCATAGCCGCCATACCCATAGCCATAGCAGGCATAGCGATAGCCATAGCAGCCGTAGCCATAACCATAGCCATAGCAGCCATAGCCATAGCCATAGCAGCCAGAGCCAGAGCCACAGCAGTCGTAGACATAGCCATAGCCTTAGCAGCCATAGACATATCCATAACCATAGCAGCCATACCCATAGCCATAACCAGCCACAGCCATGGCCATAGTAGCAAAAGCCATAGCCATAGCATCCATAGCCAAAGACATAGCCATAGCAGCCAGAGCCATAAGCCATAGCAGCCATAGCCATAGCCATAGCAGCCATAGCCATAGCCATAGCCATAGCCATAGCCATAGCAGCCATAGCCATAGCCATAGCCATAGCAGCCATAGCCATAGCCATTGCAGCCATAGCCATAGCAGCCATAGCCACAGCCATAGCAGCCATAGCCATAGCCATAGCAGCCATAGCCATAGCCATAACTGCCATAGTCATACCATAGCCATAGAAGCCATAGCCATAGCCATAGCAGCCATAGCCGTAGCCATAGCAGCAATAGCCATAGCCATAGCAGCCATAGCCATAGCCATAGCTATAGCAGCCATATCCATAGCCATAGCAGATATAGCCATAGCAGCCGCAGCCATAGCCATGGCCATAGCAGCCATTACCATAGCCATAGCAGCCATAACCACAGCCATAGCAGCCATAGCCATAGCCATAGCAGCCATAGCCATTGCCATAGCAGCCAGAGCCAGAGCCACAGCAGCCGTAGTCATAGCCATAGCCTTAGCAGCCATAGACAGAACCAGAGCCATAGCAGCCATACCCATACCCATAGCTGCCATAGCCATGGCCATTGTAGCCAAAGCCATAGCCATAGCAGCCATAGCCATAGACATAGCCATAGCAGCCATAGCCAATGCCATAGCCATGGCCATAGCAGCCATAGCCATACCATAGCTGCCATAGCCATAGCCGTAGCAGACATAGTCATAGCCATAGCCATAGCAGCCATACCCATAGCCATAGCAGCCATAGCCATAGCCATAGCAGCCATAGCCGTAGCCATAGCAGCCATAGCCATAGCCATAGCAGCCATAACCATAGCCATAGCAGCCATAGCGATAGCCAAAGCAGCCGTAGGCAGATCCATAGCAGCCATAGCTATATCCATAGCAGACACACACATAGCCACAGCCATAGCAGCCATAATCATAGCCATTGCCATAGCAGCCAAAGCCATAGCCATAGCCATAGCAGCTGTAGCCATTGCCAAAGCGGCCATAGCCATAGCCACAACAGCCTTAGCCATAGCCATAGCCATAGCAGAGCAGACATAGCCATAGCCATAGCCATAGCAGGCTTGGCCGTAGCCATAGTCATAGCAGACATAGCCATGGCCATAGCCATAGCAGCCATAGCCATAGCCATAGCAGCCGTAACCATAGCAGCCGCAGTCATAGCCAATGCCATAGCAGCCATTGCAATAGCCATTGCAGCCATAACCACAGCCATAGCTGCCATAGCCATGGCCATAGTAGCCAAAGCCATAGCCATAGCAGCCATAGCCATAGACATAGACATAGCCATAGCAGCCATAGCCATAGCCATAGCCATAGCCATAGCAGCCATAACCATAGCCGTAGCAGCCATAGCCATAGCCATAGCAGCCATAGCCATAGCCATAGCCATAGCAGCCATAGCCATAGCCATTGCAGCCATAGCCATAGCAGCCATAGCCATAGCCATAGCAGCCATAAGCCATAGCCATAGCAGCCATAGCCATAGCCATAGCAGTCATAGCCATAGCCATAGCCATAACAGCCATAGCCATAGCAGCCATACCCATAGCCATAGCCATAGCATAGCAGCCATAGCCATAGCCATAGCAGCCATAGCCATAGCCATTGCAGCCATAGCCATAGCAGCCATTGCCACAGCCATAGCAGCCATAGCCATAGCCATAGCAGCCATAGCCATAGCCATAGCAGCAATAGCATAGCCATAGCAGGCATAGCAATAGCCATAGCCATAGCAGCCATATCCATAGCTATAGCAGATATAGCCATAGCAGCCGCAGCCATAGCCATAGCCATAGCAGCCATTACAATAGCCATAGCAGCCATAACCACAGCCATAGCAGCCATAGCCATAGCCATAGCAGCCATAGCCATTGCCATAGCAGCCAGAGCCAGAGCCACAGCAGCCGTAGTCATAGCCATAGCCTTAGCAGCCATAGACAGAGCCATAGCCATAGCAGCCATAGCCATAGCCATAGCTGCCATAGCCATGGACATAGTAGCCAAAGCCATAGCCCATAACAGCCATAGCCATAGACATAGCCATAGCAGCCATAGCCCAATGCCATAGCCATGGCCACAGCAGCCATAGCCATACCCATAGCAGCCATAGCCATAGCCATAGCAGACATAGCCATAGCCATAGCCATAGCAGCCATACCCATAGCCATAGCAGCCATAGCCATAGCCATAGCAGCCATAGCCGTAGCCATAGCAGCCATAGCCATAGCCATAGCAGCCATAACCATAGCCATAGCAGCCATAGCGATAGCCAAAGCAGCCGTAGGCAGAGCCATAGCAGCCATAGCTATATCCATAGCAGACACCACACATAGCCACAGCCATAGCAGCCATAATCATAGCCATAGCCATAGCAGCCAAAGCCATAGCCATAGCCATAGCAGCTGTAGCCATTGCCAAAGCGGCCATAGCCATAGCCACAGCAGCCTTAGCCATAGCCATAGACATAGCAGACATAGCCATAGCCATAGCCATAGCAGGCTTGGCCGTAGCCACAGTCATAGCAGACATAGCCATAGCCATAGCCATAGCAGCCATTGCCATAGACATTGCAGCCATAACCACAGCCATAGCTGCCATAGCCATGGCCATAGTAGCCAAAGCCATAGCCATAGCAGCCATAGCCATAGACATAGACATAGCCATAGCAGCCATAGCCATAGCCATAGCCATAGCCATAGCAGCCATAGCCATAGCCGTAGCAGCCATAGCCATAGCCATAGCAGCCATAGCAGCCATAGCGATAGCCATAGCAGCCATAGGCATACCCATAGCAGCCCGGAGCCAGAGCCACAGCAGCCGTAGACATAGCCATAGCCTTAGCATCCATAGCCATAACCATAGCCATAAGCAGCCATAGCCATAACCATAGCAGTCATGGCCATAGCCATAGACAAACCAGCCATAGCCATAGCCACAGCCATAGCAGCCATAGCCATAACCATAGCAGCCATAGCCATAGCCATAGCAGACATAACCACAGCCATAGCAGCCATAGCCATAGCCATAGCAGCCATAGCCATAGCCATAGCAGCCAGAGCCAGAGCCACAGCAGCCGTAGACATAGCCATAGCCTTAGGAGCCATAGACATAACCATAGCCATAGCAGCCATAGAAATAGCCATAGCCGCCACAGCCATGGCCATAGTATCCAAAACCATAGCCGTAGCAGCCATAGCCAAAGACACAGCCATAGCAGCCATAGCCATAGCCATAGCCATAGCCATAGCAGCCATAGCCATAGCCATAGCAGACATAGCTATAGCCATAGCCATAGCAGCCATAGCCATAGCCATAGCCATAGCAGCCATAGCCATAGCCATAGCAGCCATAGCCATAGCCATACCCATAGCAGCCATAGCCATAGCCATAGCCGTCATAGCCATAGCCATTAGCCATAGCAGCCATAGCCATAACCATAGCCATAGCAACCATAGCCATAGCAATAGCAGCCATAGCAATAGCCATAGCAGCCATAACCACAGCCATAGCAGCCATAGCCATACCCATAGCAGCCATAGCCATAGCCATAGCCATAGCAGCCATAGCCATAGCCATAGCAGCCATAGCCATAGCCATACCCATAGCAGCCATAGCCATAGCCATAGCCGTCATAGCCATAGCCATTAGCCATAGCAGCCGTAGCCATAACCATAGCCATAGCAACCATAGCCATAGGCAATAGCAGCCATAGCAATAGCCATAGCAGCCATAACCACAGCCATAGCAGCCATAGCCATAGCCATAGCCATACCCATAGCAAGCCATAGCCATAGCCATAGCATAGCCATAGCCAGCAAGCAGCATAGCCACAGCCATAGCAGCCATAGCATAGCCATACCATAGCAGCCATAGGCCATAGCCATAGCCCATAGCAGCTGTAGCCATAGGCCATAGCCATAGCTGTAGCCATAGCCAAGCTAGCCACAAGCAGCCTTAGGCATAGCCATAGCCATAGGAGACATAGCCATAGCCATAGCCATAGCAGCCTTAGCCATAGCCATAGTCATAGCAGCCATAGCCATAGCCATAGCCATAGCAGCCATAGCCATAGCATAGCAGCCATAGCCATAGCAGCCGCAACCATAGCCATAGCCACAGCAGCAATTGCCATAGCCATAGCAGCCATAACCACAGCCATAGCAGCCATAGCCATAGCCATAGCAGCCATAGCCATAGCCATAGCAGCCAGAGCCAGAGCCACAGCAGTCGTAGACATAGCCATAGCCTTAGCAGCCATAGACATATCCATAACCATAGCAGCCATACCCATAGCCATACCAGCCACAGCCATGGCCATAGTAGCAAAAGCCATAGCCATAGCATCCATAGCCAAAGACATAGCCATAGCAGCCAGAGCCATAGCCATAGCCATAGCTATAGCAGCCATAGCCATAGCCATAGCAGCCATAGCCACAGCCATAGCCATAGCAGCCGTATCCATAGCCATAGCCATAGCAGTCGTATCCACAGCCATAGTAGCCATAGTCATAGCCGCAGCCATAGCAGCCATAGCTGTAGCCATAGCAGCCATAACCACAGCCATAGCAGCCATAGCCATAGCCATAGCAGCCATAGCCATAGCCATAACCATAGCTGTAGTAGCCATAGCCATAGCAGCCATAGCCATATCCATAGCAGCCAGAGCCAGAGCCACAGCAGCCGTAAACGTAGCCATAGCAGCCATAGCCATAGCCATAGCAGCCATAGCCATAGCCATAGCTGCCATAGACATAACCATAGCCATAGCAGCCATAGCCATAGCCATAGCAGCCATAGCCGTAGCCATAGCAGCCATAGCCATAGCCATTGCAGCCATAGCCATAGCCATAGCAGCCTTAGCGATAGCCGTAGCAGCCGTAGGCATAGCCGTAGCAGCCATAGCTATATCCATAGCAGACACACACATAGCCACGGCCATAGCAGCAATAATCATAGCCATAGCCATAGCAGCCAATGCCATAGCCATAGCCATAGCCATAGCAGCCAATGCCATAGCCATAGCCATAGCAGCTGTAGCCATTGTCAAAGCGGCCATAGCCATAGCCACAGCAGCCTTAGGCATAGCCATAGCCATAGCAGCCATAGCCATAGCCATAGCAGCCAGAGCCAGAGCCACAGCAGCCGTAGACATAGCCATAGCCTTAGCAGCCATAGCCATAACCATACCCATAGCAGCCATAGCCATAGGCATAGGAGCCATTGCAATGGCCATGGTAGCCAAAGCCGTAGCCATAGCAGCCATAGCCATAGCCATATCCATAGCAGCCATAGCCATAGCCACAGCAGTCATAGCCATAGCCATAGCCATACCAGCCATAGCCATAGCCATAGCAGCCATAGCCATAGCCATAGCCATAGCAGCCATAGCCACAGCCATAGCAGCCATAGCCATAGCCATAGCAGCCATAGGCATAGCCATACCCATAGCAGCCATAGCCATAGCCATAGCAGTCATCGCCATAGACATAGCCATAGCAGCCATAGCCATTGCCATAGCCATAGCAGACATAGCCATAGCCATAGCAGCCATAGCCGTAGCCATACCCATAGCAGCCATAGCCATAGCCATAGCAGTCATGGCCATAGCCATAGACAAGGCAGCCATAATCATAGCCACAGCCATAGCAGCCATAGCCATAACCATAGCAGCCATAGCCATAGCCATAGCAGACATAACCACAGCCATAGCAGCCATAGCCATAGCCATAGCAGCCATAGCCATAGCCATAGCCATAGCAGCCGTATCCATAGCCATAGCCATAGCAGCCGTATCCACAGCCATAGTAGCCATAGTCATAGCCGCAGCCATAGCAGCCATAGCTGTAGCCATAGCAGCCATAACCACAGCCATAGCAGCCATAGCCATAGCCATAGCAGCCATAGCCATAGCCATAACCATAGCTGTAGTAGCCATAGCCATAGCAGCCATAGCCATATCCATAGCAGCCAGAGCCAGAGCCACAGCAGCCGTAGACGTAGCAATAGCAGCCATAGCCATAGCCATAGCAGCCATAGCCATAGCCATAGCAGCCATAGCCATAGCCATAGCAGACATAGCCACAGCCATAGCAGCCATAGACATAGCGATAGCAGCCATAGCCATAGCCATAGCTGCCATAGTCGTAACCATAGCCATAGCAGCCATGGCCATAGCCATAGCAGCCATAGCCGTAGCCATAGCAGCCATAGCCATAGCCATTGCAGTCATAGCCATAGCCATAGCAGCCATAGCGATAGCCGTAGCAGCCGTAGGCATAGCCATAGCAGCCATAGCTATATCCATAGCAGACACACACATAGCCACAGCCATAGCAGCCATCATCATAGCCATAGCCATAGCAGGCAATGCCATAGCCATAGCCATAGCCATAGCAGCCAATGCCATAGCCATAGCCATAGCAGCTGTAGCCATTGTCAAAGCGGCCATAGCCATAGCCACAGCAGCCTTAGGCATAGCCATAGCCATAGCAGACATAGCCATAGCCATAGCCATAGCAGCCTTAGCCATAGCCATAGTCATAGCAGCCATAGCCATAGCCATAGCCATAGCAGCCATAGCCATAGCCATAGCAGCCATAGCCATAGCAGCCGCAACCATAGCCATAGCCACAGCAGCAATTGCCATAGCCATAGCAGCCATAACCACAGCCATAGCAGCCATAGCCATAGCCATAGCAGCCATAGCCATAGCCATAGCAGCCAGAGCCAGAGCCACAGCAGCCGTAGACATAGCCATAGCCTTAGCAGCCATAGACATAACCGTAGCCATAGCAGCCATAGCCATAGCCATATCCATAGCGGCCATAGCCATAGCCATAGCAGTCATAGCCATAGCCATAGCCATAGCAGCCATAGCCATAGCCATAGCCATAGCAGCCATAGCCATAGCCATAGCAGCCATAGCCATAGCCATAGCAGACATAGCCACAGCCATAGCAGCCATAGCCATAGCCATAGCTGCCATAGGCATAGCCATACCCATAGCAGCCATAGCCATATCCATAGCAGCCATAGCCATAGCCACAGCAGTCATGGCCATAGCCATAGCCATAGCAGCCATAGCCATAGCCATAGCCATAGCGGCCATAGCCATAGCCATAGCAGCCATAGCCATAGCCATAGCCGTAGCAGCCTTAGCCACAGCCATAGCAGCCATAGCCATAGCCATAGCCATAGCAGCTATAGGCATAGCCATACCCATAGCAGCCATAGCCATAGCCATAGCAGTCATAGCCATAGACATAGCCATAGCAGCCATAGCCATAGCCATAGCCATAGCAGACATAGCCATAGCCATAGCAGCCATAGCCATAGCCATAGCCATAGCAGCCAATGCCATAGCCATAGCCATAGCAGCTGTAGGCATTGCCAAAGCGGCCATAGCCATAGCCACAGCAGCCTTAGCCATAGCCATAGCCATAGCCATAGCAGACACAGCCATAGCCATAGCCATAGCAGCCTTAGCCATAGCCATAGTCATAGCAGCCATAGCCATAGCCATAGCCATAGCAGCCATAGCCATAGCCATAGCAGCCATAGCCATAGCAGCCGCAGCCATAGCCATAGCCACAGCAGCCATTGCCATAGCCATAGCAGCCAGAGCCAGAGCCACAGCAGCCGTAGACATAGCCATAGCCTTAGCAGCCAAAGCCATAGCCATAGCCATAGCAGCCATAGCCATAGCCATAGCAGCCATAGCCATAGCAGCCGCAACCATAACCATAGCCACAGCAGCAATTGCCATAGCCATAGCAGCCATAACCACAGCCATAGCAGCCATAGCCATAGCCATAGCAGCCATAGCCATAGCCATAGCAGCCAGAGCCAGAGCCACAGCAGCCGTAGACATAGCCATAGCCTTAGCAGCCATAGACATAACCATAGCCATACTAGCCATAGCAATAGCCATATCCATAGCGGCCATAGCCATAGCCATAGCAGTCATAGCCATAGCCATAGACATAGCAGCCATAGCCATAGCCGTAGCCATAGCCGCCATAGCCATAGCCATAGCAGCCATAGCCATAGCCATAGCAGACATAGCCACAGCCATAGCGCCATAGCCATAGCCATAGCTGCCATAGGCATAGCCATACCCATAGCAGCCATAGCCATATCCATAGCAGCCATAGCCATAGCCACAGCAGTCATGGACATAGCCATAGCCATAGCAGCCTTAGCCATAGCCATAGCAGCCATAGCCATAGCAGCCGCAGCCATAGCCATAGCCACAGCAGCCATTGCCATAGCCATAGCAGCCAGAGCCAGAGCCACAGCAGCCGTAGACATAGCCATAGCCTTAGCAGCCAAAGCCATAACCATAGCCATAGCAGCCATAGCCATAGCCATAGCAGCCAATGCCATAGCCATAGCCATAGCAGACATAGCCATAGCCATAGCCATAGCAGCCTTAGCCATAGCCATAGTCATAGCAGCCATAGCCATAGCCATAGCCATAGCAGCCATAGCCATAGCCATAGCAGCCATAGCCATAGCCATAGCATCCATAGCCATAGCCATAGCAGCCAGAGCCAGAGCCACAGCAGCCGCAGACATAGCCATAGCCTTAGCAGCCATAGACATAACCATAGCCATAGCAGCCATAGCCATAGCCACAGCAGCCATAGCCATGGCCATAGCCATAGCAGCCTTAGCCACAGCCATAGCAGCCATAGCCATAGCCATAGCCATAGCAGCCATAGGCATAGCCATACCCATAGCAGCCATAGCCATAGCCATAGCAGTCATAGCCATAGACATAGCCATAACAGCCATAGCCATAGCCATAGCCATAGCAGACATAGCCATAGCCATAGCAGCCATAGCCATAGCCATAGCCATAGCCATAGCAGCCAATGCCATAGCCATAGCCATAGCAGCTGTAGGCATTGCCAAAGCGGCCATAGCCATAGCCACAGCAGCCTTAGCCATAGCCATAGCCATAGCCATAGCAGACATAGCCATAGCCATAGCCATAGCAGCCTTAGCCATAGCCATAGTCATAGCAGCCATAGCCATAGCCATAGCCATAGCAGCCATAGCCATAGCCATAGCAGCCATAGCCATAGCAGCCGCAGCCATAGCCATAGCCACAGCAGCCATTGCCATAGCCATAGCAGCCAGAGCCAGAGCCACAGCAGCCGTAGACATAGCCATAGCCTTAGCAGCCAAAGCCATAACCATAGCCATAGCAGCCATAGCCATAGCCATAGCAGCAATGCCATAGCCATAGTCATAGCAGCCATAGCCATAGCCATAGCCATAGCAGCCATAGCCAGAGCCGTAGCAGTCATAGCCATAGCAAGAGTCATAGAAGCCATAGCCCTAAAAGGCATAGCCATGGCAGCTAAAGCAATAGCCATAGCAGCTATAGCCATAGCCATAGCCATAGCCATAGCAGACATAGCCATAGCCATAGTAGCCACAGCCAAAGCTATAGCAGCCATAGTCATAGCCGTAGCAGCCACAGCAGCCATAGCCATAGCCATAGCTTTAGCAGCCATAGACGTAGCCATAGCCATAGCAGCCATAGCCATAGCCGTAGCCATAGCAGTCATAGCCGTAGCGATAGCCATAGAAGCCATAGCCATAGAAGCCACAGCCATAGCAGCCATAGACATAGCCATAGCCATAGCCGCCATACCCATAGCCATAGCAGGCATAGCGATAGCCATAGCAGCCGTAGCCATAACCATAGCCATAGCAGCCATAGCCATAGCCATAGCAGCAATGCCATAGCCATAGCCATAGCAGACATAGCCATAGCCATAGCCATAGCAGCCTTAGCCATAGCCATAGTCATAGCAGCCATAGCCATAGCCATAGCCATAGCAGCCATAGCCATAGCCATAGCAGCCATAGCCATAGCCATAGCAGCCATAGCCATAGCCATAGCAGCCAGAGCCATAGCCATAGCAGCCATAGCAATAGCTATAGCCATAGCAGCCATAGCCACAGCCATAGCAGCCATAGCCATAGCCATAGCAGTCATAGCTATAGCCATAGCCATAGCCATAGCAGCCATAGCCATAGCCATAGCAGCCATAGCCATAGCCATAGCAGCCATAGCAATAGCTATAGCCATAGCAGCCATAGCCACAGCCATAGCAGCCATAGCCATAGCCATAGCAGCCATAGGCATAGCCATACCCATAGCAGCCATAGCCATAGCCATAGCAGCCATAGCCATAGCCATAGCCATAGCCATAGCAGCCATAGCCATAGAAATAGCAGCCATAGCCATAGCCATAGCAGTCATAGCCATTGCGATAGCCGCAGTAGCCATAGCCATAACAGGCATAGCCATAGCAGCTATAGCCATAGCCACAGTCATAGCCATAGCAGCCGTATCAATAGCCATAGTAGCCATAGCGATAGCCATAACAGCCATAGCCATAGTCATAGCCACAGCAGCCATAGCCATGGCCATAGCAGACATAGCCATAGCCATAGCCATAGCAGCCGTATGCATAGCCGAAGTAGCCATATCCATAGCCATAGCAACCATACTAGCCATAGCCATAGCCATAGCAGCCGTAGTCATAGCCATAGCAGCCATAGCCATAGCCATAGCAGCCATAGCGGCAGCCAAAGCAGACACAGCGATAGCCATAGCCATAGCAGCCGTATCCATAGCCATAGTAGCCGTAGACATAGCAGCCAGAGCCATAGCCATAGCAGCCATAGCCATAGCCACAGCAGCCATATACATAGCCATAGCCATAGCAGCCATAGCCATAGCCATAGCAGCAATATACGTAGCGAAAGCCATAGCAGCCATAGCCAAAGCCATAGCAGTTATAGCCATAGCCATAGCCATAGCAGCCATAGCCATAGCAGCCGCAGCCATAGCCATAGCCATAGTAGCCATTGCCATAGCCATACCAGCCATAACCACAGCCATAGCAGCCATAGCCATAGCCATAGCAGCCATAGCCATAGCCATAGCTGCCATAGCCATAGCCATAGCAGCCGTAGCCATAGCCATAGCAGCCATAGCCATAGCACTCATAACCATAGCGATAGCTACAGAAGCCATAGCCATAGAAGCCATAGCCATAGCAGCCATAGCCATAGCCATAGCCATAGCAGACATAGCCGTAGCCATAGCCAAAGCCATAGCAGCCATAGCCATGGCCATAGCAGCCATAGCCATAACCATAGCCATAGCAGCCACAGCCATAGCCATAGCAGCCATAGCCATGGTCATAGTAGACATAGCCATAGCCATAGCCATAGCCATAGCAGACATAGCCATAGCCATAGCCATAGCCATAGCCATAGCCATAGCCATAGCAGTCATAGACATAAAGATAGAAATAGAAGCCATAGCCATAGAAGCCATAGCCATAACTGCCATAACCATAGCCATAGCAGCCATAGCCATAGCCATAGCAGCAATAGCCATAGAAATAGCAGCCATAGCCATAGCCATAGCAGTCATACCCATTGCGATAGCCGCAGAAGCCATAGCCATAACAGGCATAGCCATTGCGATAGCCGCAGTAGCCACAGCCATAACAGGCATAGCCATAGCAGCTATAGCCATACCCACAGTCATAGCCATAGCAGCCGTATCAATAGCCATAGTAGCCATAGCGATAGCCATAACAGCCATAGCCATAGTCATAGCCATAGCAGCCATAGCCAAAGCCATAGCAGCCATAGCCATATCCACAGCAGCCATAACCATAGCCATAGCAGCCATAGCGACAGCCAAAGCAGACACAGCCATAGCCATAGCCATAGCAGCCGTATACATTGCCATAGTAGCCATAGACATAGCAGCCATAGCCATAGCCATAGCAGTCATAGACATAAAGATAGAAATAGAAGCCTTAGCCATAGAAGCCATAGCCATAACTGCCATAACCATAGCCATAGCAGCCATAGCCATGGCCATAGCAGCCATTGCCATAACCATAGCCATAGCAGCCATAGCCAAAGCCATAGCCATAGCAGCCATAGCCATAGCCATAGCCATAGCAGCCATAGCCATAGCAGCCATAGCCAGAGCCGTAGCAGTCATAGCCATAGCAAGAGTCATAGAAGCCATAGCCCTAAAAGGCATAGCCATGGCAGCTAAAGCAATAGCCATAGCAGCTATAGCCATAGCCATAGCCATAGCCATAGCAGACATAGCCATAGCCATAGTAGCCACAGCCAAAGCTATAGCAGCCATAGTCATAGCCGTAGCAGCCACAGCAGCCATAGCCATAGCCATAGCTTTAGCAGCCATAGACGTAGCCATAGCCATAGCAGCCATAGCCATAGCCGTAGCCATAGCAGTCATAGCCGTAGCGATAGCCATAGAAGCCATAGCCATAGAAGCCACAGCCATAGCAGCCATAGACATAGCCATAGCCATAGCCGCCATACCCATAGCCATAGCAGGCATAGCGATAGCCATAGCAGCCGTAGCCATAGCCATAGCCATAGCAGCCATAGCCATAGCCATAGCGGCCATAGCCATAGCCATAGCCATAGCAGCCATAGCCATAGCCATAGCCATAGCAGCCATAGCCATGGCCATGACGGCCATAGCAGCCATATCCGTAACTATAGCCATAGCCATAGAAGCCATAGCCATAGAAGCCATAGCCATAGCAGCCATAGCCATAGCCATAGCAGCCATAGCCATTGCCATAGCAGCCATAGCCACTGCCATATCAGCCAGAGCCAGAGCCACAGCAGACGTAGACATAGCCATAGCATTAGCAGCAATAGACATAACCATAGCCATAGCAGCCATAGCCATAGCCATAGCAGCCATAGCCATGGCCATAGTAGCCAAAGCCATAGCCATAGCAGCCATAGCCATAGACATAGCCATAGCAGCCATCGCCATAGCCATAGCCATAGCCATAGCAGTCATAGCCATAGCCACAGCAGCCAGAGCCTGAGCCACAGCCGCCGTAGACATAGCCATAGCCTTAGCAGCTACAGCCATAAGCATGGCTATAGCAGCCGTAGCCATAGCAGCCATAGCCATAGCCATAGCAGCCAGAGCCAGAACCACAGCAGCCGTAGACATAGCCATAGCAGACATAGCCATAGCCATAGCCATAGCAGCCATATCCATTGCCACAGCCATAGCAGTCATAGCCATAGCGACAGACATAGAAGACATACCCATAGAAGCCATAGCCATAGCAGCCATAGCCATAGCCATAGCCATAGCCATAGCAGCAATAGCCATAGAAATAGCAACCATAGCCATAGCCATAGCAGTCATAGCCATTGCGATAGCCGCAGAAGCCATAGCCATAACAGGCATAGCCATTGCGATAGCCGCAGTAGCCATAGCCATAACAGGCATAGCCATAGCAGCTATAGCCATACCCACAGTCATAGCCATAGCAGCCGTATCAATAGCCATAGTAGCCATAGCGATAGCCATAACAGCCATAGCCATAGTCATAGCCACAGCAGCCATAGCCATCGCCATAGTAGACATAGCCATAGCCATAGCCATAGCAGCCGTATGCATAGCCGAAGTAGCCATATCCATAGCCATAGCAACCATACTAGCCATAGCCATAGCCATAGCAGCCATAGCCATAACCATAGCCATAGCAGCCATAGCCGTAGCCATACCAGCCATAGCCATGGTCATAGTAGACATAGCCGTAGCCATAGCAGCCATAGCAATAGCCATAGCCATAGCAGACGTTGCCATAGCCATAGCAGTCGTAGCCATAGCGATAGCCATAGAAGCCATAGCCACAAAATGCATAGCCATAGCAGCCATAGCAGTAGCCATAGCAGCTATAGGTATAGCCATAGTCATAGCGATACCAGCACTCTCCTTAGCCATAGTAGCCATAGCCATAGCCATAGTCATAGCCACAGCCATAGCCATAGCCATAGCAGCCATAGCAGTAGCCATAGCAGACATAGCCATAGCCATAGACATAGCAGCAGTATCCATTGCCATAGTAGCCATAGCCATAGCCATAGCCATAGCAGTCATAGCCATAGCGATAGCCATTGAAGCCATAGCAATAAAAGGCATAGCCATAGCAGTCATAACAATAGCGATACCTGCTATACCCATAGCCGCAGTCACAGCCATAGTAGCCGTAGCCATAGTCATAGCTGCCATAGCCATAGCCATAGCCATAGCCTTAGTCATAGCAGCAATAGCCATAGCCAGAGCCATAGCAGACGTAGCCATAGCCATAGCCATAGCAGTCATAGACATAGCGATAATCATAGAAGCCATAGGCGTAGAAGCCATAGCCATAACAGCCATAGCCCTAGCCATAGCCATAGCAGCCATAGCAGCAATAGCCATAGGAATGGCGGCCATAGCAGACATAGCTGTAGCCATAGCCAAAGCCATAGCATTCATAGCCATGGCCATAGGAGCCATAGCCATATCCATAGCCATAGCAGCCATAGCCGTAGCCATACCAGCCATAGCCATGGTCATAGTAGACATAGCCGTAGCCATAGCAGCCATAGCAATAGCCATAGCCATAGCAGACGTTGCCATAGCCATAGCAGTCGTAGCCATAGCGATAGCCATAGAAGCCATAGCCACAAAATGCATAGCCGTAGCAGCCATAGCAGTAGCCATAGCAGCTATAGGTATAGCCACAGTCATAGCCATACCAGCACTCTCCATAGCCATAGTAGCCACAGCCATAGCCATAGCCATAGCAGCCATATTAGTAGCCATAGCAGACATAGCCATAGCCATAGCAGCCGTAGCCATAGCCATAGCAGCCATAGCCATAGCCATAGCAGCCATAGGGACAGCCAAAGCAGACACAGCCATAGCCATAGCCATAGCAGCCATTGCCATAGCCATAGCAGCCATAACCACAGTCATAGCAGCCATAGCCATAGCCATAGCAGCCATAGCCATAGCCATAGCAGCCAGAGCCAGAGCAACAACAGCCGTAGACATAGCCATAGCCTTAGCAGCCATAGACATAACCATAGCCATAGCAGCCATAGCCATAGCCATAGCTGCCATAGCCATGGCCATAGTAGCCAAAGCAATAGCCATAGCAGCTATAGCCATAGACATAGACATAGCCATAGCAGCCATAGCCATAGCCATAGGCATAGCCATAGCAGCCGTATGCATAGCCGAAGTAGCCATATCCATAGCCATAGCAACCATACTAGCCATAGCCATAGCCATAGCAGCCATAGCCATGGCCATAGCAGCCATAGCCATAACCATAGCCATAGCAGCCATAGCCAAAGCCATAGCAGCCATAGCCATATCCACAGCAGCCATAACCATAGCCATAGCAGCCATAGCGACAGCCAAAGCAGACACAGCCATAGCCATAGCCATAGCAGCCGTATACATAGCCATAGTAGCCATAGACATAGCAGCCATAGCCATAGCCATAGCAGTCATAGACATAAAGATAGAAATAGAAGCCATAGCCATAGAAGCCATAGCCATAACTGCCATAACCATAGCCATAGCAGCCATAGCCATGGCCATAGCAGCCATAGCCATAACCATAGCCATAGCAGCCATAGCCAAAGCCATAGCAGCCATAGCCATATCCACAGCAGCCATAACCATAGCCATAGCAGCCAAAGGCATAGCCATAGCAGCCATAGCGATAGCCACAGCAGACATAGCCACAAAAGGCATAGCCATTGCAGCCATAGCAATAGCCATAGCAGCTATAGGCATAACCATAGCCACAGCAGCCATGGCCATAGCCATAGCAGCCATAGCAGTAGCCATAGCAGACATAGCCATAGCCATAGACATAGCAGCAGTATCCATTGCCATAGTAGCCATAGCCATAGCCATAGCAGTCATAGCATTACCGATAGCTATAGAAGCCATAGCCATAGAAGTCATAGCCATAGCAGCCATAGCCATGGCCATAGCAGCCATTGCCATGGCCATAGCAGCCATAGCCATAACCATAGCCATAGCAGCCATAGCCGTAGCCATACCAGCCATAGCCATGGTCATAGTAGACATAGCCGTAGCCATAGCAGCCATAGCAATAGCCATAGCCATAGCAGACGTTGCCATAGCCACTGCAGTCGTAGCCATAGCGATAGCCATAGAAGCCATAGCCACAAAATGCATAGCCATAGCAGCCATAGCAGTAGCCATAGCAGCTATAGGTATAGCCATAGTCATAGCCATACCAGCACTCTCCTTAGCCATAGTAGCCATAGCCATAGCCATAGTCATAGCCACAGCCATAGCCATAGCCATAGCAGCCATAGCAGTAGCCATAGCAGACATAGCCATAGCCATAGACATAGCAGCAGTATCCATTGCCATAGTAGCCATAGCCATAGCCATAGCCATAGCAGTCATAGCCATAGCGATAGCCATTGAAGCCATAGCAATAAAAGGCATAGCCATAGCAGTCATAACAATAGCGATACCTGCTATACCCATAGCCGCAGTCACAGCCATAGTAGCCGTAGCCATAGTCATAGCTGCCATAGCCATAGCCATAGCCATAGCCTTAGTCATAGCAGCAATAGCCATAGCCAGAGCCATAGCAGACGTAGCCATAGCCATAGCCATAGCAGTCATAGACATAGCGATAATCATAGAAGCCATAGGCGTAGAAGCCATAGCCATAACAGCCATAGCCCTAGCCATAGCCATAGCAGCCATAGCAGCAATAGCCATAGGAATGGCGGCCATAGCAGACATAGCTGTAGCCATAGCCAAAGCCATAGCATTCATAGCCATGGCCATAGGAGCCATAGCCATATCCATAGCCATAGCAGCCATAGCCGTAGCCATACCAGCCATAGCCATGGTCATAGTAGACATAGCCGTAGCCATAGCAGCCATAGCAATAGCCATAGCCATAGCAGACGTTGCCATAGCCATAGCAGTCGTAGCCATAGCGATAGCCATAGAAGCCATAGCCACAAAATGCATAGCCGTAGCAGCCATAGCAGTAGCCATAGCAGCTATAGGTATAGCCACAGTCATAGCCATACCAGCACTCTCCATAGCCATAGTAGCCACAGCCATAGCCATAGCCATAGCAGCCATATTAGTAGCCATAGCAGACATAGCCATAGCCATAGCAGCCGTAGCCATAGCCATAGCAGCCATAGCCATAGCCATAGCAGCCATAGCGACAGCCAAAGCAGACACAGCCATAGCCATAGCCATAGCAGCCATTGCCATAGCCATAGCAGCCATAACCACAGTCATAGCAGCCATAGCCATAGCCATAGCAGCCATAGCCATAGCCATAGCAGCCAGAGCCAGAGCAACAACAGCCGTAGACATAGCCATAGCCTTAGCAGCCATAGACATAACCATAGCCATAGCAGCCATAGCCATAGCCATAGCTGCCATAGCCATGGCCATAGTAGCCAAAGCAATAGCCATAGCAGCTATAGCCATAGACATAGACATAGCCATAGCAGCCATAGCCATAGCCATAGCCATAGCCAAAGCAGCCATAGCCATAGCCATAGCAGCCATAGCCATAGCCATAGCAGCCATAGCAGCCATAGCGATGGCCATAGCAGCAATAGGCATACTCATAGCAGCCATAACCATAGCCATAGCAGCCATAGCCGTAGCCATAGCAGCCATAGCCATAGTTATAGCAGTCATAGCAGCCATTGCCATAGCCATAGAAGCCATAGCTATAGCGATAGCATCCATAGCCATAGCCATAGCAGCCATAGCCATAGCCATAGCAGCCATAGTCATAGCTGCCGCAGCCATAGCCATAGCCATAGCATCCATAGTCATAGTAGCTGCAGCCATAGCCATAGCCATAGCAGCCATAGCCATAGTCATGGCGGCCATAGCAGCCATAGCCGTAGCCATAGCAGCCATAGCCATAGTCATAGCAGTCATATTCATACCGATAGCCACAGAAGTCGTAGCCATAGAAGCCATAGCCATAGCAGCCATAGCCATTGCCATAGCCATGGCAGCCAGAGCCATGGCCCAAGCAGCCATAGCAATATCCATAGCAGCCATAGCCATAGCCATAGCAGCCATAGCCATAGCCAAGGCAGCCATAGCAATATGCATAGCAGCCATAGCCATAGCCATAGCAGCCATAGCTATAGCCATAGTAGCCACAGCCAAAGCTATGGCAGCCATAGTCATGGTCGTAGCAGCCATAGCAGCCATAGCCATAGCCATAGCCATAGTAGCCATAGCCATAGCCATAGCCATAGCAGCCGTAGGCATAGGCATAGCCATAGCAGCCATAGCTTTATCCATAGCAGCAGCACACATAGCCATAGCCAAAGCAGCGATAGCCATAGCCATAGCAGCCTTAGTCATAGCCATAGCCATAGCAGGCATAGCCATAGCAGCCATTGCCATAGCCATAGCAGCCATAGCCATAGCGATAGCATCCATAGCCATAGCCATAGCAGCCATAGCCATAGCAGACATAGACGTAGCCATAGCCATAACCATAGCAGCCATAGCCATAGCCATGGCGGCCATAGCTATATCCATAGCAGCAGCACACATAGCCATAGCCAAAGCAGCGATAGCCATAGCCATAGCAGCCATAGCCATAGCCATAGCCATAGCTGTCATAGCCATAGCGACAGCTATAGAAGCCATAGCCATAGCAGCCATAGTTATATCCATAGCAGCCACAGACGTAGGCATAGCCATAGCAGACTTAGCCATAGTCATAGCAGCCGCAGCCATAGCCATAGTAGCCGTAGCCATGGCCATAGCAGCCATAGCCATAGCCATAGCCATAGTAGCCATAGCCATGGCCATAGCAGCCATAGCCATAGCCATAGCAATAGACATAGCCACAGCCATAGCAACCATAGCCATAGCCTTAGAAGCCATAGCCATAAGACGCATAGCCACAGCAGCCATAGCCATAGCAGCCATAGCCATAGCCATAGCCATAGCCATAGCCATAGCAGCCATAGCCATAGCCATAGCAGCCATAGCAGCAATAGCCATAGGAATGGCGGCCATAGCAGACATAGCTGTAGCCATAGCCAAAGCCATAGCATTCATAGCCATGGCCATAGGAGCCATAGCCATAACCATAGCCATAGCAGCCATAGCCGTAGCCATACCAGCCATAGCCATGGTCATAGTAGACATAGCCGTAGCCATAGCAGCCATAGCAATAGCCATAGCCATAGCAGACGTTGCCATAGCCATAGCAGTCGTAGCCATAGCGATAGCCATAGAAGCCATAGCCACAAAATGCATAGCCATAGCAGCCATAGCAGTAGCCATAGCAGCTATAGGTATAGCCACAGTCATAGCCATACCAGCACTCTCCATAGCCATAGTAGCCACAGCCATAGCCATAGCCATAGCAGCCATAGCGACAGCCAAAGCAGACACAGCCATAGCCATAGCCATAGCAGCCATTGCCATAGCCATAGCAGCCATAACCACAGTCATCGCAGCCATAGCCATAGCCATAGCAGCCATAGCCATAGCCTTAGCAGCCATAGACATAACCATAGCCATAGCAGCCATAGCCATAGCCATAGCTGCCATAGCCACGGCCATAGTAGCCAAAGCAAAAGCCATAGCAGCTATAGCCATAGACATAGACATAGCCATAGCAGCCATAGCCATTGCCATAGCCATAGCCAAAGCAGCCATAGCCATAGCCATAGCAGCCATAGCCATAGCCATAGCAGCCATAGCAGCCATAGCGATGGCCATAGCAGCAATAGGCATACTCATAGCAGCCATAACCATAACCATAGCAGCCATAGCCGTAGCCATAGCAGCCATAGCCATAGTTATAGCAGTCATAGCAGCCATTGCCATAGCCATAGAAGCCATAGCCATAGCGATAGCATCCATAGCCATAGCCATAGCAGCCATAGCCATAGCCATAGCAGCCATAGTCATAGCTGCCGCAGCCATAGCCATAGCCATAGCATCCATAGTCATAGTAGCTGCAGCCATAGCCATAGCCATAGCAGCCATAGCCATAGTCATGGCGGCCATAGCAGCCATAGCCGTAGCCATAGCCATAACAATAACAGTCGTAGCCATAGCCATAGCCATAGCAGCCATAACCATAGCCATAGCCATAGCCATAGCAGACATAGCCGTGGTCATAGTAGACATAGCCGTAGCCATAACAGTCATAGCCATAGCCATAGCCATAGCAGTCGTAGCCATAGCCATAGCAGCCATAGCCATAGCCATAGCCATATCAGCCATAGCCATAGCCATAGCCATAGCAGACATAGCCATAGCCACAGCCATAGCCATAGCAGCCAGAGCCTGAGCCACAGCCGCCGTAGACATAGCCATAGCCTTAGCAGCTACAGCCATAACCATGGCTATAGCAGCCGTAGCCATAACAGCCATAGCCATAGTCATAGCAGCCAGAGCCAGAACCACAGCAGCCGTAGACATAGCCATAGCAGACATAGCCATAGCCATAGCCATAGCAGCCATATCCATTGCCACAGCCATAGCAGTCATAGCCATAGCGACAGACATAGAAGACATACCCATAGAAGCCATGGCCATAGCAGCCATAGCCATAGCCATAGCCATAGCCATAGCAGCAATAGCCATAGAAATAGCAGCCATAGCCATAGCCATAGCAGTCATAGCCATTGCGATAGCCGCAGAAGCCATAGCCATAACAGGCATAGCCATTGCGATAGCCGCAGTAGCCATAGCCATAACAGGCATAGCCATAGCAGCTATAGCCATACCCACAGTCATAGCCATAGCAGCCGTATCAATAGCCATAGTAGCCATAGCGATAGCCATAACAGCCATAGCCATAGTCATAGCCACAGCAGCCATAGCCATAGCCATAGTAGACATAGCCATAGCCATAGTAGACATAGCCATAGCCATAGCCATAGCAGCCGTATGCATAGCCGAAGTAGCCATATCCATAGCCATAGCAACCATACTAGCCATAGCCATAGCCATAGCAGCCATAGCCATGGCCATAGCAGCCATAGCCGTAACCATAGCCATAGCAGCCATAGCCAAAGCCATAGCAGCCATAGCCATATCCACAGCAGCCATAACCATAGCCATAGCAGCCATAGCGACAGCCAAAGCAGACACAGCGTAGCCATAGCCATAGCAGCCGTATACATAGCCATAGTAGCCATAGACATAGCAGCCATAGCCATATCCATAGCAGTCATAGACATAAAGATAGAAATAGAAGCCATAGCCATAGAAGCCATAGCCATAACTGCCATAACCACAGCCATAGCAGCCATAGCCATGGCCATAGCAGCCATAGCCATAACCATAGCCATAGCAGCCATAGCCAAAGCCATAGCAGCCATAGCCATGGCCATAGCAGCCATAGCCATGGCCATAGCAGCCATAGCCATAACCATAGCCATAGCAGCCATAGCCGTAGCCATACCAGCCATCGCCATGGTCATAGTAGACATAGCCGTAGCCATAGCAGCCATAGCAATAGCCATAGCCATAGCAGACGTTGCCATAGCCATAGCAGTCGTAGCCATAGCGATAGCCATAGAAGCCATAGCCACAAAATGCATAGCCATAGCAGCCATAGCAGTAGCCATAGCAGCTATAGGTATAGCCACAGTCATAGCCATACCAGCACTCTCCTTAGCCATAGTAGCCATAGCCATAGCCATAGTCATAGCCACAGCCATAGCCATAGCCATAGCAGCCATAGCAGTAGCCATAGCAGACATAGCCATAGCCATAGACATAGCAGCAGTATCCATTGCCATAGTAGCCATAGCCATAGCCATAGCCATAGCAGTCATAGCCATAGCGATAGCCATTGAAGCCGTAGCAATAAAAGGCATAGCCATAGCAGTCATAACAATAGCGATACCTGCTATACCCATAGCCGCAGTCACAGCCATAGTAGTCGTAGCCATAGTCATAGCTGCCATAGCCATAGCCATAGCCATAGCCTTAGTCATAGCAGCAATAGCCATAGCCAGAGCCATAGCAGACGTAGCCATAGCCATAGCCATAGCAGTCATAGCCATAGCGATAGCCATAGAAGCCATAGCAATAAAATGCATAGCCATAGCAGTCATAACAATAGCCATAGCAGCTATACCCATAGCCACAGTCACAGCCATAGCAGCCGTAGCCATAGTCATAGCAGCCATAGCCATAGCCATAGCCATAGCCTCAGTCATAGCAGCAATAGCCATAGCCATAGCCGTAGCAGACGTAGCCACTGCCATAGTCATAGCAGTCATAGACATAGCGATAATCATAGAAGCCATAGGCGTAGAAGCCATAGCCATAACAGCCATAGCCCTAGCCATAGCCATAGCAGCCATAGCCATTGCCATGGCGGCCACAGCAGCCATAGCCGTAGCCGTAGCCATAGCCACAACAGCCGTAGCCATAGCCATAGCAGCCAAAGCCATAACCATAGCCATAGCAGCCATAGCCGTAGCCATAGCAGCCATAGCCATAGTCATAGCAGTCATATCCATACCGATAGCCACAGAAGTCGTAGCCATAGAAGCCATAACCATAGCAGCCATAGCCATTGCCATAGCCATGGCAGCCAGAGCCATGGCCCAAGCAGCCATAGCATTATCCATAGCAGCCATAGCCATAGCCATAGCAGCCATAGCCATAGCCAAGGCAGCCATAGCAATATGCAAAGCAGCCATAGCCATAGCCATAGCAGCCATAGCTATAGCCATAGTAGCCACAGCCAAAGCTATGGCAGCCATAGTCATGGTCGTAGCAGCCATAGCAGCCATAGCCATAGCCATAGCCATAGTAGCCATAGCCATAGCCATAGCCATAGCAGCCGTAGGCATAGCCATAGCCATAGCAGCCATAGCTTTATCCATAGCAGCAGCACACATAGCCATAGCCAAAGCAGCGATAGCCATAGGCATAGCAGCCTTAGTCATAGCCATAGCCATAGCAGGCATAGCCATAGCAGCCATTGCCATAGCCATAGCAGCCATAGCCATAGCGATAGCATCCATAGCCATAGCCATAGCAGCCATAGCCATAGCAGACATAGACGTAGCCATAGCCATAACCATAGCAGCCATAGCCATAGCCATGGCGGCCATAGCTATATCCATAGCAGCAGCACACATAGCCATAGCCAAAGCAGCGATAGCCATAGCCATAGCAGCCATAGCCATAGCCATAGCAGATAGACGCAATAGCCATAGCAACCATAGCCATTGCCATAGCAGCCATAGCCATAGCTATAGCCATAGTAGCCATAGTCATAGCCATAGGCATAGCAGCCATAGCCATAGAAGCCATAGCCATAACAGCCATAGCCATAGCCGTAGCCATAGCTGGCATATCCATAGCAGCCATTGCCATAGCCATAGCAGCCATAGCCATAGCGATAGCATCCATAGCCATAGCCATAGCAGCCATAGCCATAGCCATAGCCATAGCAGTCATAGCCATAGCGATAGCCATAGAAGCCATAGCAATAAAAGGCATAGCCATAGCAGTCATAACAATAGCCATAGCAGCTATACCCATAGCCACAGTCACAGCCATAGCAGCCGTAGCCATAGTCACAGCAGCCATAGCCATAGCCATAGCCATAGCCTCAGTCATAGCAGCAATAGCCATAGCCATAGCCGTAGCAGACGTAGCCACTGCCATAGCCATAGCAGTCATAGACATAGCGATAATCATAGAAGCCATAGGCGTAGAAGCCATAGCCATAACAGCCATAGCCCTAGCCATAGCCATAGCAGCCATAGCCATTGCCATGGCGGCCACAGCAGCCATAGCCGTAGCCGTAGCCATAGCCACAACAGCCGTAGCCATAGCCATAGCAGCCAAAGCCATAACCATAGCCATAGCAGCCATAGCCGTAGCCATAGCAGCCATAGCCATAGTCATAGCAGTCATATCCATACCGATAGCTACAGAAGTCGTAGCCATAGAAGCCATAACCATAGCAGCCATAGCCATTGCCATAGCCATGGCAGCCAGAGCCATGGCCCAAGCAGCCATAGCAATATCCATAGCAGCCATAGCCATAGCCATAGCAGCCATAGCCATAGCCAAGGCAGCCATAGCAATATGCAAAGCAGCCATAGCCATAGCCATAGCAGCCATAGCTATAGCCATAGTAGCCACAGCCAAAGCTATGGCAGCCATAGTCATGGTCGTAGCAGCCATAGCAGCCATAGCCATAGCCATAGCCATAGTAGCCATAGCCATAGCCATAGCCATAGCAGCCGTAGGCATAGGCATAGCCATAGCAGCCATAGCTTTATCCATAGCAGCAGCACACATAGCCATAGCCAAAGCAGCGATAGCCATAGGCATAGCAGCCTTAGTCATAGCCATAGCCATAGCAGGCATAGCCATAGCAGCCATTGCCATAGCCATAGCAGCCATAGCCATAGCGATAGCATCCATAGCCATAGCCATAGCAGCCATAGCCATAGCAGACATAGACGTAGCCATAGCCATAACCATAGCAGCCATAGCCATAGCCATGGCGGCCATAGCTATGTCCATAGCAGCAGCACACATAGCCATAGCCAAAGCAGCGATAGCCATAGCCATAGCAACCATAGCCATTACCATAGCAGCCATAGCCATAGCTATAGCCATAGTAGCCATAGTCATAGCCATAGGCATAGCAGCCATAGCCATAGAAGCCATAGCCATAACAGCCATAGCCATAGCCGTAGCCATAGCTGGCATATCCATAGCAGCCATTGCCATAGCCATAGCAGCCATAGCCATAGCGATAGCATCCATAGCCATAGCCATAGCAGCCATAGCCATAGCCATAGCCATAGCAGTCATAGCCATAGCCATAGCCATAGCAGCCATAGCCATAGCCATAGCCATAGCAGCCATAGCCATAGCCATAGCCATAGCAGACATAGCCGTGGTCATAGTAGACATAGCCGTAGCCATAACAGTCATAGCCATAGCCATAGCCATAGCAGCCATAGCAATAGCCATAGCCATAGCAGCCATAGTCATAGCCATAGCCTTAGCAGCCATAGCCGTAGCCATAGCAGCCATAGCCATTGCCATAGCAGCCATAGACATAACCATAGCCATAGCAGCCATAGCCATAGCCATAGCAGCCATAGCCATATCCACAGCAGCCATAACCATAGCCATAGCAGCCAAAGGCATAGCCATAGCAGCCATAGCGATAGGCACAGCAGCCATAGCCACAAAAGGCGTAGCCAAAGCAGCCATAGTAATAGCCAAGGCAGCTATAGGCGTAGCCACAGTCATAGCCATACCACCCGTATCCATAGCCATAGTAGCCATAGCCATAGCCATAGCCATAGCCATAGCCATAGCCGTAGCCATAGCCATAGCAGACATAGCAGAAGCCATAGCAGACATAGCCATAGCCATAGACATAGCAGCAATAGGCATAGACATAGCCATAGCCATAGCCACAGCCACAGCAACCATAGCCATAGCCACAGAAGCCATAGCCATAAGAGGCATAGCCCCAGCAGCCATAGCCATAGCAGCCATAGCCATAGCCATAGCCATAGCAGCCGTAGCCATAGCCATTGCCATAGCCGCCATAGCCATAACCATAGCCATAGCAGTCATAACCATAGCGATAGCTATAGAAGCCATAGCCATAGAAGCCATAGCCATAGCCATAGCAGCCATAGCCATAGCCATAGCCATAGCAGCCATAGCCATATCCATAGCAGCCATAACCATAGCCATAGCAGCCATAGCCATAGCCATAGCCATAGCAGTCATAGCCATAGCCATAGCCATAGCAGCCATAGCCATAGCCATAGCCATAGCAGTCATAGCCATAGCGACAGCTATAGAAGCCATAGCCATAGCAGCCATAGTTATATCCATAGCAGCCACAGACATAGGCATAGCCATAGCAGACTTAGCCATAGTCATAGCAGCCGCAGCCATAGCCATAGTAGCCGTAGCCATGGCCATAGCAGCCATAGCCATAGCCATAGCCATAGCAGCCATAGCCATGGCCATAGCAGCCATAGCCATAGCCATAGCATTAGCCATAGCAGCCATAGCCATAGCAGCCATAGCCATAGCCATAGCCATAGCCATAGCAGCCATAGCCATAGCCATAGCAGCCATAGCAGCAATAGCCATAGGAATGGCGGCCATAGCAGACATAGCTGTAGCCATAGCCAAAGCCATAGCTTTCATAGCCATGGCCATAGGAGCCATAGCCATAACCATAGCCATAGCAGCCATAGCCGTAGCCATACCAGCCATAGCCATGGTCATAGTAGACATAGCCGTAGCCATAGCAGCCATAGCAATAGCCATAGCCATAGCAGACGTTGCCATAGCCATAGCAGTCGTAGCCATAGCGATAGCCATAGAAGCCATAGCCACAAAATGCATAGCCATAGCAGCCATAGCAGTAGCCATAGCAGCTATAGGTATAGCCACAGTCATAGCCATACCAGCACTCTCCATAGCCATAGTAGCCACAGCCATAGCCATAGCCATAGCAGCCATATTAGTAGCCATAGCAGACATAGCCATAGCCATAGCAGCCAGAGCCAGAGCAACAACAGCCGTAGACATAGCCATAGCCTTAGCAGCCATAGACATAACCATAGCCATAGCAGCCATAGCCATAGCCATAGCTGCCATAGCCATGGCCATAGTAGCCAAAGCCATAGCCATAGCAGCTATAGCCATAGACATAGACATAGCCATAGCAGCCATAGCCATAGCCATAGCCATAGCCAAAGCAGCCATAGCTATAGCCATAGCAGCCATAGCCATAGCCATAGCAGCCATAGCAGCCATAGCGATGGCCATAGCAGCAATAGGCATACTCATAGCAGCCGGAGCCAGAGTCACAGCAGCCGTAGACATAGCCATAGCCTTACCAGCCATAGCAATAACCATAGCCATAGCAGCCATAGCCATAGCCATAGCATCCATAGCCATGGCCATAGTAGCCATAGCCATAGCCATAGCGGCCATAGTCATAGCCATAGCCATAGCAGTCATAGCCATAGCCATAGCCATAGCAGCCATAGCCATTGCCATAGCCATAGCAGCCATAGCCATAGCCATAGCAGCCATAGCCACAGCCATAGCTGCCATAGCCAGAGCCATAGCAGCCATAGCCATAGCCATAGCAGCCATAGCCATAGCCATACCCATACCAGCCATAGCCATAGCCATAGCAGTCATAGCCATAGACATAGCTACAGCAGCCATAGCCATAGCCATAGCCATAGCAGACATAGCCATAGCCATAGCAGCCATAGCCATAGCCATAGCCATAGCCATAGCCGTAGCAGACGTAGCCACTGCCATAGCCATAGCAGTCATGGACATAGCGATAACCATAGAAGCCATAGGCGTAGAAGCCATAGCCATAACAGCCATAGCCCTAGCCATAGCCATAGCAGCCATAGCCATTGCCATGGCGGCCACAGCAGCCATAGCCGTAGCCGTAGCCATAGCCACAACAGCCGTAGCCATAGCCATAGGAGCCAAAGCCATAACCATATCCATAGCAGCCATAGCCGTAGCCATAGCAGCCATAGCCATAGTCATAGCAGTCATAGCCATACCGATAGCCACAGAAGTAGTAGCCATAGAAGCCATAGCCATAGCAGCCATAGCCATTGCCATAGCCACGGCAGCCAGAGCCATGGCCCAAGCAGCCATAGCAATATCCATAGCAGCCATAGCCATAGCCATAGCAGCCATAGCCATAGCCATAGCAGCCAGAGCCAGAGCCACAGCAGCCGTAGACATAGCCATAGCCTTAGGAGCCATAGACATAACCATAGCCATAGCAGCCATAGAAATAGCCATAGCCGCCACAGGCATGGCCATAGTATCCAAAACCATAGCCATAGCAGCCATAGCCAAAGACATAGCCATAGCAGCCATAGCCATAGCCATAGCCATAGCCATAGCAGCCATAGCCATGGCCATAGCAGACATAGCCATAGCCATAGCCATAGCAGCCGTATCCATAGCCATAGTAGCCATAGCCGTAGCCATAGCAGCCATAGTCGCCATAGCCATAACCATAGCAGCCATAGCCATAGCCATAGCAGACATAGCCATAGCCATAGCCATAGCAGCCGTATCCATAGCCATAGCCATAGCAGCCAAAGCCATAGCCATAGCCATAGCAGCTGTAGCCATTGCCAAAGCGGCCATAGCCATAGCCACAGCAGCCTTAGCCATAGCCATAGCCATAGCAGACATAGCCATAGCCATAGCCATAGCAGGCTTGGCCGTAGCCATAGTCATAGCAGACATAGCCATAGCCATAGCCATAGCAGCCATAGCCATAGCCATAGCAGCCGTAGCCATAGCAGCCGCAGTCATAGCCAATGCCATAGCAGCCATTGCCATAGCCATTGCAGCCATAACCACAGCCATAGCTGCCATAGCCATGGCCATAGTAGCCAAAGTCATAGCCATAGCAGCCATAGCCACAGACATAGACATAGCCAATGCAGCCATAGCCATAACCAAAGCAGCCATAGCCACAGCCATAGCACCCATAGCCATAGCCATAGCAGCCATAGCCATAGCCATAGCAGCCATAGCCGTAGCCATAGCAGCCATAGCCATAGCCATTGCAGCCATAGCCATAGCCATAGCAGCCATAGCGATAGCCGTAGCAGCCGTAGGCATAGCCATAGCAGCCATAGCTATATCCATAGCAGCCATAACCACAGCCATAGCAGCCATAGCCATAGCCATAGCAGCCATAGCCATAGCCATAGCAGCCAGAGCCAGAGCCACAGCAGCCGTAGACATAGCCATAGCCTTAGCAGCCATAGACATAACCATAGCCATAGCAGCCATAGCCATAGCCATATCCATAGCGGCCATAGCCATAGCCATAGCAGTCATAGCCATAGCCATAGCCATAGCAGCCATAGCCATAGCCATAGCCATAGCAGCCATAGCCATAGCCATAGCAGCCATAGCCATAGCCATAGCAGACATAGCCACAGCCATAGCAGCCATAGCCATAGCCATAGCTGCCATAGGCATAGCCATACCCATAGCAGCCATAGCCATATCCATAGCAGCCATAGCCATAGCCACAGCAGTCATGGCCATAGCCATAGCCATAGCAGCCATAGCCATAGCCATAGCCATAGCAGCCATAGCCATAGCCATAGCAGCCATAGCTATAGCCATAGCCATAGCAGCCTTAGCCACAGCCATAGCAGCCATAGCCATAGCCATAGCCATAGCAGACATAGGCATAGCCATACCCATAGCAGCCATAGCCATAGCCATAGCAGATATAGCCATAGACATAGCCATAGCAGCCATAGCCATAGCCATAGCCATAGCAGACATAGCCATAGACATAGCAGCCATAGCCATAGCCATAGCCATAGCAGCCAATGCCATAGCCATAGCCATAGCAGCTGTAGGCATTGCCAAAGCGGCCATAGCCATAGCCACAGCAGCCTTAGCCATAGCCATAGCCATAGCCATAGCAGACATAGCCATAGACATAGCCATAGCAGCCTTAGCCATAGCCATAGTCATAGCAGCCATAGCCATAGCCATAGCCATAGCAGCCATAGCCATAGCCATAGCAGCCATAGCCATAGCAGCCGCAGCCATAGCCATAGCCACAGCAGCCATTGCCATAGCCATAGCAGCCAGAGCCAGAGCGACAGCAGCCGTAGACATAGCCATAGCCTTAGCAGCCAAAGCCATAACCGTAGCCATAGCAGCCATAGCCATAGCCATAGCAGCCAATGCCATAGCCATAGCCGTAGCAGACATAGCCATAGCCATAGCCATAGCAGCCTTAGCCATAGCCATAGTCATAGCAGCCATAGCCATAGCCATAGCCATAGCAGCCATATCCATAGCCATAGCAGCCATAGCCATAGCCATAGCAGCCATAGCCATAGCCATAGCAGCCATAGCCATAGCCATACCCATAGCAGCCATAGCCATAGCCATAGCCGTCATAGCCATAGCCATTAGCCATAGCAGCCATAGCCATAGCCATAGCCATAGCAGCCATAGCCATAGCAATAGCAGCCATAGCAATAGCCATAGCAGCCATAACCACAGCCATAGCAGCCATAGCCATAGCCATAGCAGACATAGCCATAGCCATAGCAGCCAGACCCAGAGCCACAGCAGCCGTAGACATAGCCATAGCCTTGGCAGCCATAGACATAACCATAGCCATAGCAGCCATAGCCATAGCCATAGCAGCAATAACCATGGCCATTGTAGCCAAAGCCATAGCCATAGCAGCCATATCCATAGACATAGCCATAGCAGCCATAGCCATAGCCATAGCAGCCATAGCCATAGCCATAGCAGTCATAGCCATAGCCATAGCCATAACAGCCATAGCCATAGCAGCCATAGCCATAGCCATAGCCATAGCCACAGCAGCCATAGGCATAGCCATAGCAGCCATAGGCATAGCCATAGCAGCCATAGCCATAGCAGCCATAGCCATAGCCATAGCCATAGCCATAGCAGCCATAGCCATAGCCATAGCCACAGCAGCCATAGCCATAGCAGCCATAGCCATAGCCATAGCTGCCATAGTCATAACCATAGCCATAGAAGCCATAGCCATAGCCATAGCAGCCATAGCCGTAGCCATAGCAGCAATAGCCATAGCCATAGCAGCCATAGCCATAGCCATAGCCATAGCAGCCATATCCATAGCCATAGCAGATATAGCCATAGCAACCGCAGCCATAGCCATAGCCATAGCAGCCATTGCCATAGCCATAGCAGCCATAACCACAGCCATAGCAGCCATAGCCATAGCCATAGCAGCCATAGCCATTGCCATAGCAGCCATAGCCATAGCCATAGCCATAGCAGCCATATCCATAGCCATAGCAGATATAGCCATAGCAACCGCAGCCATAGCCATAGCCATAGCTGCCATAGCCATGGCCATAGTAGCCAAAGCCATAGCCATAGCAGCCATAGCCATAGACATAGCCATAGCAGCCATAGCCATAGCCATAGCCATGGCCATAGCAGCCATAGCCATAGCCATAGCAGCCATAACCATAGCCATAGCAGCCATAGCGATAGACAAAGCAGCCGTAGGCAGAGCCATAGCAGCCATAGCTATATCCATAGCAGACACACACATAGCCACAGCCATAGCAGCCATAATCATAGCCATAGCCATAGCAGCCAAAGCCATAGCCATAGCCATAGCAGCTGTAGCCATTGCCAAAGCGGCCATAGCCATAGCCACAGCAGCCTTAGCCATAGCCATAGCCATAGCAGCCAATGCCATAGCCATAGCCATAGCAGCTGTAGCCATTGCCAAAGCGGCCATAGCCATAGCCACAGCAGCCTTAGCCATAGCCATAGCCACAGCAGACATATACATAGCCATAGCCATAGCAGCCATAGGCATAGCCATAGCAGCCATATACGTAACGAAAGCCATAGCAGACATAGCCATAGCCATAGCAGCCATATACGTAGCGAAAGCCATAGCAGCCATAGCCACAGCCATAGCAGCTATAGCCATAGCCATAGCCATAGCAGCCATAGCCATAGCAGCCGCAGCCATAGCCATAGCCACAGCAGCCATTGCCATAGCCATAGCAGCCAGAGCCAGAGCCACAGCAGCCGTAGACATAGCCATAGCCTTAGCAGCCAAAGCCATAACCATAGCCATAGCAGCCATAGCCATAGCCATAGCAGCCAATGCCATAGCCATAGCCATAGCAGACATAGCCATAGCCATAGCCATAGCAGCCTTAGCCATAGCCATAGTCATAGCAGCCATATCCATAGCCATAGCCATAGCAGCCATAGCCATAGCCATAGCAGCCATAGCCACAGCCATAGCAGCGATAGCCATAGCCATAGCAGCCAGAGCCAGAGCCACAGCAGCCGCAGACATAGCCATAGCCTTAGCAGCCATAGACATAACCATAGCCATAGCCATAGCAGCCATAGCCATAGCCATAGCCACAGCCATAGCAGCCATAGCCATAGCCATAGCAGCCATAGGCATAGCCATAGCAGCCATAGCCATAGCCATAGCCATAGCCATAGCAGCTGTAGCCATTGCCAAAGCGGCCATAGCCATAGCCACAGCAGCCTTACCCATAGCCATAGCCATAGCAGCCAATGCCATAGCCATAGCCATAGCAGTCATAGCCATAGCGATAGCCATTGAAGCCATAGCAATAAAAGGCATAGCCATAGCAGTCATAACAATAGCCATAGCAGCTATACCCATAGCCACAGTCTCAGCCATAGTAGCCGTAGCCATAGTCATAGCAGCCATAGCCATAGCCATAGCCATAGCCTTAGTCATAGCAGCAATAGCCATAGCCATAGCCATAGCAGACGTAGCCATAGCCATAGCCATAGCAGTCATAGCCATAGCGATAGCCATAGAGGCCATAGCAATAAAAGGCATAGCCATAGCAGCTATACCCATAGCCACAGTCACAGCCATAGCAGCCGTAGCCATAGTCATAGCAGCCATAGCCATAGCCATAGCCATAGCCTTAGTCATAGCAGCAATAGCCATAGCCATAGCCATAGCAGACGTAGCCACTGCCATAGCCATAGCAGTCATAGCCATAGCGATAGCCATAGAAGCCATAGGCGTCGAAGCCATAGCCATAACAGTCATAGCCGTGGCCATAGCCATAGCAGCCATAGCCATTGCCATGGCAGCCACAGCAGCCATAGCCGTAGCCGTAGCCATAGCCACAACAGCCGTAGCCATAGAAATAGCAGCCAAAGCCATAACCATAGCCTTAGCAGCCATAGCGGTAGCCATAGCAGCCATAGCCATAGTTATAGCAGTCATAGCAGCCATTGCCATAGCCATAGAAGCCATAGCCATAGCGATAGCATCCATAGCCATAGCCATAGCAGCCATAGCCATAGCCATAGCAGCCATAGTCATAGCTGCCGCAGCCATAGCCATAGCCATAGCATCCATAGTCATAGTAGCTGCAGCCATAGCCATAGCCATAGCAGCCATAGCCATAGTCATGGCGGCCATAGCAGCCATAGCCGTAGCCATAGCCATAACAATAACAGTCGTAGCCATAGCCATAGCCATAGCAGCCATAACCATAGCCATAGCCATAGCCATAGCAGACATAGCCGTGGTCATAGTAGACATAGCCGTAGCCATAACAGTCATAGCCATAGCCATAGCCATAGCAGCCATAGCCATAGCCATAGCCATAGCCATAGCAGCCATAGTCATAGCCATAGCCTTAGCAGCCATAGCCGTAGCCATAGCTGCCATAGCCATAGTCATAGCAGTCATAGCCATAGCGATAGCCACAGAAGTCGTAGCCATAGAAGCCATAGCCATAGCAGCCATAGCCATTGCCATAGCAGCCATAGCCATAGCCATAGCCATAGCAGTCGTAGCCATAGCCATTGCAGCCATAGCCATAGCCATAGCCATAGCAGCCATAGCCATAGCCATAGCCATTGCAGCCATAGCCATAGCCACAGCCATAGCCATAGCAGCCATAGCCACAGCCATAGCCATAGCCATAGCCACAGCCATAGCAACCATAGCCATAGCCATAGCAGCCATAGCCATAGCCAAGGCAGCCATAGCAATATGCATAGCAGCCATAGCCATAGCCATAGCAGCCATAGCCATAGCCATAGTAGTCATAGCCATAGCCATAGCCATAGCAGCCGTAGGCATAGGCATAGCCATAGCAGCCATAGCTTTATCCATAGCAGCAGCACACATAGCCATAGCCAAAGCAGCGATAGCCATAGCCATAGCAGCCATAGCCATAGCCATAGCAGCCATAGCCATAGCCATAGCGGCTATAGCCATAGCCATAGCAGTCATAGCCATAGCCATAGCCATAACAGCCATAGCCATAGCAGCCATAGCCATAGCCATAGCCATAGCCATAGCAGCCATAGCCATAGCCATAGCAGCCATAGCCATAGCCATTGCAGCCATAGCCATAGCAGCCTTAGCCACAGCCATAGCAGCCATAGCCATAGCCATAGCAGCCATAGCCATAGCCATAACTGCCATAGTCATAACAATAGCCATAGAAGCCATAGCCATAGCCATAGCAGCCATAGCCGTAGCCATAGCAGCTATAGCCATAGCCATAGCAGCCATAGCCATAGCCATAGCCATAGCAGACATAGCCATAGACATAGACATAGCAGCCATAGCCATAGCCATAGCCATAGCAGACATAGCCATAGCCATAGCAGCCATAGCCATAGCCATACCCATAGCAGCCATAGCCATAGCCATAGCAGTCATGGCCATAGCCATAGACAAAGCAGCCATAGCCATAGCCACAGCCATAGCAGCCATAGCCATAACCATAGCAGCCATAGCCATAGCCATAGCAGACATAACCACAGCCATAGCAGCCATAGCCATAGCCATAGCAGCCATAGCCATAGCCATAGCAGCCAGAGCCAGAGCCACAGCAGCCGTAGACATAGCCATAGCCTTAGGAGCCATAGACATAACCATAGCCATAGCAGCCATAGAAATAGCCATAGCCGCCACAGGCATGGCCATAGTATCCAAAACCATAGCCATAGCAGCCATAGCCAAAGACATAGCCATAGCAGCCATAGCCATAGCCATAGCCATAGCCATAGCAGCCATAGCCATGGCCATAGCAGACATAGCCATAGCCATAGCCATAGCAGCCGTATCCATAGCCATAGTAGCCATAGCCATAGCCATAGCAGCCATAGTCGCCATAGCCATAACCATAGCAGCCATAGCCATAGCCATAGCAGACATAGCCATAGCCATAGCCATAGCAGCCGTATCCACAGCCATAGTAGCCATAGCCATAGCCATAGCAGCTATAGCCGACATAGCCATAGCCATAGCAGCCATAGCTATAGCCATAGCCATAGCCATAGCAGCCATAGCCATAGCCATACCCATAGCAGCCATAGCCATAGCCATAGCCGTCATAGCCATAGCCATTAGCCATAGCAGCCATAGCCATAGCCATAGCCATAGCAGCCATAGCCATAGCAATAGCAGCCATAGCAATAGCCATAGCAGCCATAACCACAGCCATAGCAGCCATAGCCATAGCCATAGCAGACATAGCCATAGCCATAGCAGCCAGACCCAGAGCCACAGCAGCCGTAGACATAGCCATAGCCTTGGCAGCCATAGACATAACCATAGCCATAGCAGCCATAGCCATAGCCATAGCAGCCAAAGCCATAGCCATAGCCATAGCAGCTGTAGCCATTGCCAAAGCGGCCATAGCCATAGCCACAGCAGCCTTAGCCATAGCCATAGCCATAGCAGCCAATGCCATAGCCATAGCCATAGCAGCTGTAGCCATTGCCAAAGCGGCCATAGCCATAGCCACAGCAGCCTTAGCCATAGCCATAGCCACAGCAGACATATACATAGCCATAGCCATAGCAGCCATAGGCATAGCCATAGCAGCCATATACGTAACGAAAGCCATAGCAGACATAGCCATAGCCATAGCAGCCATATACGTAGCGAAAGCCATAGCAGCCATAGCCACAGCCATAGCAGCTATAGCCAGAGCCACAGCAGCCGTAGACATAGCCATAGCCTTAGCAGCCAAAGCCATAACCATAGCCATAGCAGCCATAGCCATAGCCATAGCAGCCAATGCCATAGCCATAGCCATAGCAGACATAGCCATAGCCATAGCCATAGCAGCCTTAGCCATAGCCATAGTCATAGCAGCCATAGCCATAGCCATAGCCATAGCAGCCATAGCCATAGCCATAGCAGCCATAGCCACAGCCATAGCAGCGATAGCCATAGCCATAGCAGCCAGAGCCAGAGCCACAGCAGCCGCAGACATAGCCATAGCCTTAGCAGCCATAGACATAACCATAGCCATAGCAGCCATAGCCATAGCCACAGCAGCCATAGCCATGGCCATAGTAGCCAAAGCCATAGCCATGGCCATAGTAGCCAAAGCCATAGCCATAGCAGCCATAGACATAGACATAGCCATAGCAGCCAGAGCCAGAGCCATAGCAGCCATAGCCATAGCAGCCATAGCCATAGCCATAGCCATAGCCATAGCAGCCATAGCCATAGCCATAGCAGCCATAGCCATAGCAGCCATAGCCATAGCCATAGCTGCCATAGCCATAGCCATAGCAGCCATAGCCATTGCCATAGCAGCCAGAGCCAGAGCCACAGCAGCCGTAGTCATAGCCATAGCCTTAGCAGCCATAGACAGAACCATAGCCATAGCAGCCATAGCCATAGCCATAGCTGCCATAGCCATGGCCATAGTAGCCAAAGCCATAGCCATAGCAGCCATAGCCATAGACATAGCCATAGCAGCCATAGCCATAGCCATAGCCATGGCCATAGCAGCCATAGCCATACCCATAGCAGCCATAGCCATAGCCATAGCAGACATAGCCATAGCCATAGCCATAGCAGCCATACCCATAGCCATAGCAGCCATAGCCATAGCCATAGCTGCCATAGCCATAGCCATAGCAGCCATAGCCATAGCCATAGCCACAGCCATAGCAGCCATAGCCATAGCCATAGCAGCCATAGGCATAGCCATAGCAGCCATAGCCATAGCAGCCATAGCCATAGCCATAGCCATAGCCATAGCAGCTGTAGCCATTGCCAAAGCGGCCATAGCCATAGCCACAGCAGCCTTACCCATAGCCATAGCCATAGCAGCCAATGCCATAGCCATAGCCATAGCAGCTGTAGCCATTGCCAAAGCGGCCATAGCCATAGCCACAGCAGCCTTAGCCATAGCCATAGCCACAGCAGACATATACATAGCCATAGCCATAGCAGCCATAGGCATAGCCATAGCAGCCATATACGTAACGAAAGCCATAGCAGACATAGCCATAGCCATAGCAGCCATATACGTAGCGAAAGCCATAGCAGCCATAGCCACAGCCATAGCAGCTATAGCCATAGCCATAGCCATAGCAGCCATAGCCATAGCAGCCGCAGCCATAGCCATAGCCATAGCAGCCATTGCCATAGCCATAGCCATAGCAGCTATAGCCATAGCCATAGCCATAGCCATAGCAGCTATAGCCATAGCCATAGCCATAGCAGCCAGAGCCAGAGCCACAGCAGCCGTAGACATAGCCATAGCCTTAGCATCCATAGACAGAACCATAGCCATAGCAGCCATAGCCATAGCCATAGCTGCCATAGCCATGGCCATAGTAGCCAAAGCCATAGCCATAGCAGACATATCCATAGACATAGCCATAGCAGCCATAGCCATAGCCACAGCCATGGCCATATCAGCCATAGCCATAGCCATAGCAGCCATAGCCATAGCCATAGCAGTCATAGCCATTTCGATAGCCGCAGAAGCCATAGCCATAACAGGCATAGCCATAGCAACTATAGCCATAGCCACAGTCATAGCCATAGCAGCCGTATCCATAGCCATAGTAGCCATTGCCATAGCCATAGCAGAATTAGCCATAGCCATAGCCATAGCCACAGCAGCTATAGCCATAGCCATAGATATAGCAGCCATAGCCGTAGCCTTAGCAGCCATAGCCATAGCCATAGCAGCTATAGTAGACATAGCCATAGCCATAGCAGCCATAGCCATAGCCACAGCCATGGCCATATCAGCCATAGCCATAGCCATAGCAGCCATAGCCATAGCCATAGCAGCCATAGCCATAGCCATAGCAGTCATAGCCATTTCGATAGCCGCAGAAGCCATAGCCATAACAGGCATAGCCATAGCAACTATAGCCATAGCCACAGTCATAGCCATAGCAGCCGTATCCATAGCCATAGTAGCCATTGCCATAGCCATAGCAGAATTAGCCATAGCCATAGCCATAGCCACAGCAGCTATAGCCATAGCCATAGATATAGCAGCCATAGCCGTAGCCTTAGCAGCCATAGCCATAGCCATAGCAGCTATAGTAGACATAGCCATAGCCATAGCAGCCATAGCCATAGCCATATCAGCCATAGCCGCAGCCATAGCAGCCATTGCCATAGCCATAGCAGCCATAACCACAGCCATAGCAACCATAGCCATAGCCATAGCAGCCATAGCCATAGAAATAGCAGCCGTAGCCATAGCCATAGCAGCCATAGCCATAGCCATAGCAGCCAGAGCCAGGGCCACAGCAGCCGTAGACATAGCCATAGCCTTAGCAGCCATAGACAGAACCATAGCCATAGCAGCCATAGCCATAGCCATAGCTGCCATAGCCATAGCCATAGCAGCCGTAGCCATAGCCATAGCAGCCATAGCCATAGCACTCATAACCATAGCGATAGCTACAGAAGCCATAGCCATAGAAGCCATAGCCATAGCAGCCATAGCCATAGCCATAGCCATAGCAGCCATACCCGTAGTCGTAGCCATAGCAGCAATAGCCATAGGAATGGCGGCCATAGCAGACATAGCCGTAGCCATAGCCAAAGCCATAGCAGCCATAGTCACGGCCATAGCAGCCATAGCCATAACCATAGCCATAGCAGCCATAGCCATAGCCATAGCAGCCATAGCCATGGTCATAGTAGACATAGCCATAGCCATAGCCATAGCCATAGCAGACATAGCCATAGCCATAGCCATAGCCATAGCCATAGCCATAGCAGTCATAGACATAAAGATAGAAATAGAAGCCATAGCCGTAGAAGCCATAGCCATAACTGCCATAACCATAGCCATAGCAGCCATAGCCATGGCCATAGCAGCCATAGCCATAACCATAGCCATAGCAGCCATAGCCAAAGCCATAGCAGCCATAGCCATATCCACAGCAGCCATAACCATAGCCATAGCAACCAAAGGCATAGCCATAGCAGCCATAGCGATAGCCACAGCAGCCATAGCAGCCATAGCGATAGCCACAGCAGCCATAGCCACAAAAGGCATAGCCATTGCAGCCATAGCAATAGCCATAGCAGCTATAGGCATAACCATAGCCATAGCAGCCATGGCCATAGCAATAGCAGCCATAGCAGTAGCCATAGCAGACATAGCAATAGCCATAGACATAGCAGCAGTATCCATTGCCATAGTAGCCATAGCCATAGCCATAGCAGTCATAGCATTAGCGATAGCTATAGAAGCCATAGCCATAGAAGCCATAGCCATAGCAGACATAGCCATGGCCATAGCAGCCATAGCCATGGCCATAGCAGCCATAGCCATAACCATAGCCATAGCAGCCATAGCCGTAGCCATACGAGCCATAGCCATGGTCATAGTAGACATAGCCGTAGCCATAGCAGCCATAGCAATAGCCATAGCCATAACAGACGTTGCCATAGCCATAGCAGTCGTAGCCATAGCGATAGCCATAGAAGCCATAGCCACAAAATGCATAGCCATAGCAGCCATAGCAGTAGCCATAGCAGCTATAGGTATAGCCACAGTCATAGCCATACCAGCACTCTCCATAGCCATAGTAGCCATAGCCATAGCCATAGTCATAGCCACAGCCATAGCCATAGCCATAGCAGCCATATTAGTAGCCATAGCAGACATAGCCATAGCCATAGACATAGCAGCAGTATCCATTGCCATAGTAGCCATAGCCATAGCCATAGCGATAGCCATTGAAGCCATAGCAATAAAAGGCATAGCCATAGCAGTCATAACAATAGCCATAGCAGCTATACCCATAGCCACAGTCTCAGCCATAGTAGCCGTAGCCATAGTCATAGCAGCCATAGCCATAGCCATAGCCATAGCCTTAGTCATAGCAGCAATAGCCATAGCCATAGCCATAGCAGACGTAGCCATAGCCATAGCCATAGCAGTCATAGCCATAGCGATAGCCATAGAGGCCATAGCAATAAAAGGCATAGCCATAGCAGCTATACCCATAGCCACAGTCACAGCCATAGCAGCCGTAGCCATAGTCATAGCAGCCATAGCCATAGCCATAGCCATAGCCTTAGTCATAGCAGCAATAGCCATAGCCATAGCCATAGCAGACGTAGCCACTGCCATAGCCATAGCAGTCATAGCCATAGCGATAGCCATAGAAGCCATAGGCGTCGAAGCCATAGCCATAACAGTCATAGCCGTGGCCATAGCCATAGCAGCCATAGCCATTGCCATGGCAGCCACAGCAGCCATAGCCGTAGCCGTAGCCATAGCCACAACAGCCGTAGCCATAGAAATAGCAGCCAAAGCCATAACCATAGCCTTAGCAGCCATAGCGGTAGCCATAGCAGCCATAGCCATAGTTATAGCAGTCATAGCAGCCATTGCCATAGCCATAGAAGCCATAGCCATAGCGATAGCATCCATAGCCATAGCCATAGCAGCCATAGCCATAGCCATAGCAGCCATAGTCATAGCTGCCGCAGCCATAGCCATAGCCATAGCATCCATAGTCATAGTAGCTGCAGCCATAGCCATAGCCATAGCAGCCATAGCCATAGTCATGGCGGCCATAGCAGCCATAGCCGTAGCCATAGCCATAACAATAACAGTCGTAGCCATAGCCATAGCCATAGCAGCCATAACCACAGCCATAGCCATAGCCATAGCAGACATAGCCGTGGTCATAGTAGACATAGCCGTAGCCATAACAGTCATAGCCATAGCCATAGCCATAGCAGCCATAGCCATAGCCATAGCCATAGCAGCCATAGTCATAGCCATAGCCTTAGCAGCCATAGCCGTAGCCATAGCTGCCATAGCCATAGTCATAGCAGTCATAGCCATAGCGATAGCCACAGAAGTCGTAGCCATAGAAGCCATAGCCATAGCAGCCATAGCCATTGCCATAGCAGCCATAGCCATAGCCATAGCCATAGCAGTCGTAGCCATAGCCATTGCAGCCATAGCCATAGCCATAGCCATAGCAGCCATAGCCATAGCCATAGCCATAGCAGCCATAGCCATAGCCACAGCCATAGCCATAGCAGCCATAGCCACAGCCATAGCCATAGCCATAGCCACAGCCATAGCAACCATAGCCATAGCCATAGAAGCCATAGCCATAAGAGGCATAGCCACAGCAGCCACAGCCATAGCAGTCATAGACATAGCCATAGCAGCCATAGTCATATCCATGGCAGCCATAGCTATATCCATAGCAGCCACAGACATGGGCATAGACATAGCAGCCTTAGCCATAGTCATAGCAGCAGCAGCCATAGCCATAGCAGAAATAGCCAAAGCCATGGCGGCCATAGCAGCCATAGTCGTAGCCACAGCCATAACCATAGCAGCCATAGCCATAGCCATAGCAGCCATAGCCATAACCATAGCCATAGCAGCCATAGCCATAGCCATAGTAGCCACAGCCAAAGCTATAGCAGCCATAGTCATAGCAGTAGCAGCCATAGCAGCCATAGCCATAGACATAGCCATAGCAGCCATAGCCATAGCCATAGCCATAGCCGTAGCCATAGCCATAGCAGCCATAGCCGTAGCCATAGACATAGCAGCCATATCCATAGCCATAGCCACAGCAGCCATAGCCATAGCAGCCATAGTCATAGCTGCCGCAGCCATAGCCATAGCCATAGCATCCATAGTCATAGCAGCCGCAGCCATAGCCATAGCCATAGCAGCCATAGCCATAGCCATGACGGCCATGGCAGCCATAGCCGTAGCCATAGCCATAACCATAGGAGCCATAGCCATGGCAATGGCAGCCATAGCCATAACCATAGCCATAGCAGCCATAGCCATAGCCATAACCATAGCAGACATAGCCACTGCCATAGGCATAGCAGTCATAGCCATAGCGATAGCCATAGAAGCCATAGCCATAGCAGCCATAGTCATAGCCATAGCAGTCATAGCCATAGCGATAGCCATAGAAGCCATATCCACAAAAGGCATAGCCAGAGCAGCCATAGGCATAGCCATAGCAGCCATAGCCGTGGTCATAGTAGACATAGCGGCAGCCATAGCATTCATAGCCATAGGCATAGCCATAGCAGCCATAGCCATATCCATAACCATAGCAGACATAGCCACTGCCATAGCCATAGCAGTCATAGCCATAGCGATAGCCATAGAAGCCATAGCCATAGAAGCCATAGCCATAGCAGCCATAGCCACAGCCATAGCCATAGCAGCCATAGCCATAGCAGCCATAGCCAGACCCATAGCAGTCATAGCCATAGCGAGGGTCATAGAAGCCATAGCCCTAAAAGGCATAGCCATGGCAGCTAAAGCAATAGCCATAGCAGCTATAGCCATAGCCATAGCCATAGCCATAGCAGACATAGCCATAGCCATACTAGCCACAGCCAAAGCTATAGCAGCCATAGTCATAGCCGTAGCAGCCATAGCAGCCATAGCCATAGCCATAGCCATAGCAGCCATAGACGTAGCCATAGCCATAGCAGCCATAGCCATAGCCGTAGCCATAGCAGTCATAGCCGTAGCGATAGCCATAGAAGCCATAGCCATAGAAGCCACAGCCATAGCAGCCATAGACATAGCCATAGCCATAGCCGCCATACCCATAGCCATAGCAGGCATAGCGATAGCCATAGCAGCCGTAGCCATAGCCATAGCCATAGCAGCCATAGCCATAGCCATAGCGGCCATAGGCATAGCCATAGCCATAGCAGCCATAGCCATAGCCATAGCCATAGCAGCCATTGCCATGGCCATGACGGCCATAGCAGCCATATCCGTAACCATAGCCATAGCCATAGAAGCCATAGCCATAGAAGCCATAGCCATAGCAGCCATAGCCATAGCCATAGCAGCCATAGCCATTGCCATAGCAGCCATAGCCATTGCCATATCAGCCAGAGCCAGAGCCACAGCAGCCGTAGACATAGCCATAGCCTTAGCAGCAATAGACATAACCATAGCCATAGCAGCCATAGCCATAGCCATAGCCATAGCCATAGCAGTCATAGCCATAGCCACAGCAGCCATTGCCACAGGCATAGAAGCCATAGCCATAGCCATAGCAGCCGATGGCATAGACACAGCAGCAAGAGCCAGAGCCACAGCAGCCGTAGACATAGCCGTAGCCATAGCAGCCGTAGCCATAGCCATAGCAGTCATAGCCATTGCGATAGCCGCAGAAGCCATAGCCATAACAGGCATAGCCATTGCGATAGCCGCAGTAGAAATAGCCATAACAGGCATAGCCATAGCAGCTATAGCCATACCCACAGTCATAGCCATAGCAGCCGTATCAATAGCCATAGTAGCCATAGCGATAGCCATAACAGCCATAGACATAGTCATAGCCACAGCAGCCATAGCCATAGCCATAGCAGACATAGCCATAGCCATAGCCATAGCAGCCGTATGCATAGCCGAAGTAGCCATATCCATAGCCATAGCAACCATACTAGCCATAGCCATATCCACAGCAGCCATAACCATAGCCATAGCAGCCAAAGGCATAGCCATAGCAGCCATAGCGATAGCCACAGCAGCCATAGCCACAAAAGGCATAGCCATTGCAGCCATAGCAATAGCCATAGCAGCTATAGGCATAACCATAGCCATAGCAGCCATGGCCATAGCCATAGCAGCCATAGCAGTAGCCATAGCAGACATAGCCATAGCCATAGACATAGCAGCAGTATCCATTGCCATAGTAGCCATAGCCATAGCCATAGCAGTCATAGCATTAGCGATAGCTATAGAAGCCATAGCCATAGAAGCCATAGCCATAGCAGCCATAGCCATGGCCATAGCAGCCATAGCCATGGCCATAGCAGCCATAGCCATAACCATAGCCATAGCAGCCATAGCCGTAGCCATACCAGCCATAGCCATGGTCATAGTAGACATAGCCGTAGCCATAGCAGCCATAGCAATAGCCATAGCCATAGCAGACGTTGCCATAGCCATAGCAGTCGTAGCCATAGCGATAGCCATAGAAGCCATAGCCACAAAATGCATAGCCATAGCAGCCATAGCAGTAGCCATAGCAGCTATAGGTATAGCCACAGTCATAGCCATACCAGCACTCTCCGTAGCCATAGTAGCCATAGCCATAGCCATAGTCATAGCCACAGCCATAGCCATTGCCATAGCAGCCATAGCAGTAGCCATAGCAGACATAGCCATAGCCATAGACATAGCAGCAGTATCCATTGCCATAGTAGCCATAGCCATAGCCATAGCCATAGCAGTCATAGCCATAGCGATAGCCATTGAAGCCATAGCAATAAAAGGCATAGCCATAGCAGTCATAACAATAGCGATAGCTGCTATACCCATAGCCGCAGTCACAGCCATAGTAGCCGTAGCCATAGTCATAGCTGCCATAGCCATAGCCATAGCCATAGCCTTAGTCATAGCAGCAATAGCCATAGCCAGAGCCATAGCAGACGTAGCCATAGCCATAGCCATAGCAGTCATAGCCATAGCGATAGCCATAGAAGCCATAGCAATAAAAGGCATAGCCATAGCAGTCATAACAATAGCCATAGCGGCTATACCCATAGCCACAGTCACAGCCATAGCAGCCGTAGCCATAGTCATAGCAGCCATAGCCATAGCCATAGCCATAGCCTTAGTCATAGCAGCAATAGCCATAGCCATAGCCGTAGCAGACGAAGCCACTGCCATAGCCATAGCAGTCATAGACATAGCGATAATCATAGAAGCCATAGGCGTAGAAGCCATAGCCATAACAGCCATAGCCCTAGCCATAGCCATAGCAGCCATAGCCATTGCCATGGCGGCCACAGCAGCCATAGCCGTAGCCGTAGCCATAGCCACAACAGCCGTAGCCATAGCCATAGCAGCCAAAGCCATAACCATAGCCATAGCAGCCATAGCCGTAGCCATAGCAGCCATAGCCATAGTCATAGCAGTCATATCCATACCGATAGCCACAGAAGTCGTAGCCATAGAAGCCATAGCCATAGCAGCCATAGCCATTGCCATAGCCATGGCAGCCAGAGCCATGGCCCAGGCAGCCATAGCAATATCCATAGCAGCCATAGCCATAGCCATAGCAGCCATAGCCATAGCCAAGGCAGCCATAGCAATATGCATAGCAGCCATAGCCATAGCCATAGCAGCCATAGCTATAGCCATAGTAGCCACAGCCAAAGCTATGGCAGCCATAGTCATGGTCGTAGCAGCCATAGCAGCCATAGCCATAGCCATAGCCATAGTAGCCATAGCCATAGCCATAGCCATAGCAGCCGTAGGCATAGGCATAGCCATAGCAGCCATAGCTTTATCCATAGCAGCAGCACACATAGCCATAGCCAAAGCAGCGATAGCCATAGCCATAGCAGCCAAAGCCATAGCCATAGTAGATAGACGCAATAGCCATAGCAACCATAGCCATTGCCATAGCAGCCATAGCCATAGCTATAGCCATAGTAGCCATAGTCATAGCCATAGGCATAGCAGCCATAGCCACAGAAGCCATAGCCATAACAGCCATAGCCATAGCCGTAGCCATAGCTGGCATATCCATAGCAGCCATTGCCATAGCCATAGCAGCCATAGCCATTGCGATAGCATCCATAGCAATAGCCATAGCAGCCATATCCGTAGCCATAGCCACAGCAGCCATAGCCATAGCAGCCATAGTCATAGCTGCCGCAGCCATATCCATAGCCATAGCATCCATAGTCATAGCAGCTGCAGCCATAGCCATAGCCATAGCAGCCATAGCCATAGCTATGGCGGCCATAACAGCCATAGCCGTAGCCATAGCCATAACCATAGCAGCCATAGCCATAGCCATAGCAGCCATAGCCATAACCACAGCCATAGCAGCCATAGCCATAGCCATAGCAGACATAGCCGTGGTCATAGTAGACATAGCCGTAGCCATAACAGTCATAGCCATAGCCATAGCCATAGCAGCCATAGCCATAGCCATAGCCATAGCCATAGCAGACATAGCCGTGGTCATAGTAGACATAGCCGTAGCCATAACAGTCATAGCCATAGCCATAGCCATAGCAGCCATAGCAATAGCCATAGCCATAGCAGCCATAGTCATAGCCATAGCCTTAGCAGCCATAGCCGTAGCCATAGCAGCCATAGCCATTGCCATCGCAGCCATAGACATAACCATAGCCATAGCAGCCATAGCCATAGCCATAGCAGCCATAGCCATACCCACAGCAGCCATAACCATAGCCATAGCAGCCAAAGCAATAGCCATAGCAGCCATAGCGATAGCCGCAGCAGCCATAGCCACAAAAGGCGTAGCCAAAGCAGCCATAGTAATAGCCAAGGCAGCTATAGGCGTAGCCACAGTCATAGCCATACCACCCGTATCCATAGCCATAGTAGCCATAGCCATAGCCATAGCCATAGCCATAGCCGTAGCCATAGCCATAGCAGACATAGCAGAAGCCATAGCAGACATAGCCATAGCCATAGACATAGCAGCAATAGGCATAGACATAGCCATAGTCATAGCCACAGCCACAGCAACCATAGCCATAGCCACAGAAGCCATAGCCATAAGAGGCATAGCCCCAGCAGCCATAGCCATAGCAGCCATAGCCATAGCCATAGCCATAGCAGCCGTAGCCATAGCCATAGCCATAGCCGCCATAGCCATAGCCATAGCCATAGCAGTCATAACCATAGCGATAGCTATAGAAGCCATAGCCATAGAAGCCATAGCCATAGCCATAGCAGCCATAGCCATAGCCATAGCCATAGCAGACATAGCCATATCCATAGCAGCCATAACCATAGCCATAGCAGCCATAGCCATAGCCATAGCCATAGCCATAGCCATAGCAGTCATAGCCATAGCGACAGCTATAGAAGCCATAGCCATAGCAGCCATAGTTATATCCATAGCAGCCACAGACATAGGCATAGCCATAGCAGACTTAGCCATAGTCATAGCAGCCGCAGCCAAAGCCATAGTAGCCGTAGCCATGGCCATAGCAGCCATAGCCATAGCCATAGCCATAGCAGCCATAGCCATGGCCATAGCAGCCATAGCCATAGCCATAGCAATAGCCATAGCCACAGCCATAGCAACCATAGCCATAGCCATAGAAGCCATAGCCATAAGAGGCATAGCCACAGCAGCCATAGCCATAGCAGCCATAGCCATAGCCATAGCCATAGCCATAGCCATAGCAGCCATAGCCATAGCCATAGCAGCCATAGCAGCAATAGCCATAGGAATGGCGGCCATAGCAGACATAGCCATAGCCATAGCAGCCATAGCAGCCATAGCGATGGCCATAGCAGCAATAGCCATAGCCATAGCAGCCATAGCCAGAGCCATAGCAGCCATAGCCATGGCCATAGTAGCCATAGCCATAGCCATAGCAGCCATAGCCATAGCCATAGCCATAGCAGTCATTGCCATAGCCATAGCCATAGCAGCCATAGCCATAGCCATAGCCATAGCAGCCTTAGCGATAGCCATAGCAGCCATAGCCATAGCCATAGCAGCCATAGCCAGAGCCATAGCAGCCATAGCCATAGCCATAGCAGCCATAGCCATAGCCATACCCATACCAGCCATAGCCATAGCCATAGCAGTCATAGCCATAGACATAGCTACAGCAGCCATAGCCATAGCCATAGCCATAGCAGACATAGCCATAGCCATAGCAGCCATAGCCATAGCCATAGCCATAGCCATAGCCGTAGCAGACGTAGCCACTGCCATAGCCATAGCAGTCATAGACATAGCGATAATCATAGAAGCCATAGGCGTAGAAGCCATATCCATAACAGCCATAGCCCTAGCCATAGCCATAGCAGCCATAGCCATTGCCATGGCGGCCACTGCAGCCATAGTCGTAGCCGTAGCCATAGCCACAACAGCCGTAGCCATAGCCATAGGAGCCAAAGCCATAACCATAGCCATAGCAGCCATAGCCGTAGCCATAGCAGCCATAGCCATTGTCATAGCAGTCATAGCCATACCGATAGCCACAGAAGTCGTAGCCATAGAAGCCATAGCCATAGCAGCCATAGCCATTGCCATAGCCACGGCAGCCAGAGCCATGGCCCAAGCAGTCATAGCAATATCCATAGCAGCCATAGCCATAGCCATAGCAGCCATAGCCATAGCCAAGGCAGCCATAGCAATATGCATAGCAGCCATAGCCATAGCATAGCAGCCATAGCTATAGCCATAGTAGCCACAGCCAAAGCTATGGCAGCCATAGTCATGGCCGTAGCAGCCATAGCAGCCATAGCCATAGCCATAGCCATAGTAGCCATAGCCATAGCCATAGCCATAGCAGCCGTAGGCACAGGCATAGCCATAGCAGCCATAGCTGTATCCATAGCAGCAGCACACATAGCCATAGCCAAAGCAGCGATAGCCATAGCCATAGCAGCCTTAGCCATAGCCATAGCCATAGCAGGCATAGCCATAGCAGCCATTGCCATAGCCATAGCAGCCATAGCCATAGCGATAGCATCCATAGCCATAGCCATAGCAGCCATAGCCATAGCAGACATAGACGTAGCCATATCCATAACCATAGCAGCCATAGCCATAGCCATGGCGGCTATAGCTATATCCATAGCAGCAGCACACATAGCCATAGCCAAAGCAGCGATAGCCATAGCCATAGCAGCCATAGCCATAGCCATAGCAACCATAGCCATTGCCATAGCAGCCATAGCCATAGCTATAGCCATAGTAGCCATAGTCATAGCCATAGGCATAGCAGCCATAGCCATAGAAGCCATAGCCATAACAGCCATAGCCATAGCCGTAGCCATAGCTGGCATATCCATAGCAGCCATTGCCATAGCCATAGCAGCCATAGCCATAGCGATAGCATCCATAGCCATAGCCATAGCAGCCATATCCATAGCCATAGCCACAGCAGCCATAGCCATAGCAGCCATAGTCATAGCTGCCGCAGCCATATCCATAGCCATAGCATCCATAGTCATAGCAGCTGCAGCCATAGCCATAGCCATAGCAGCCATAGCCATAGCTATGGCGGCCATAACAGCCATAGCCGTAGCCATAGCCATAACCATAGCAGCCATAGCCATAGCCATAGCAGCCATAGCCACAACCACAGCCATAGCAGCCATAGCCATAACCATAGCAGACATAGCCGTGGTCATAGTAGACATAGCCGTAGCCATAACAGTCATAGCCATAGCCATAGCCATAGCAGCCATAGCCATAGCCATAGCCATTGCCATCGCAGCCATAGACATAACCATAGCCATAGCAGCCATAGCCATAGCCATAGCAGCCATAGCCATACCCACAGCAGCCATAACCATAGCCATAGCAGCCAAAGCAATAGCCATAGCAGCCATAGCGATAGCCGCAGCAGCCATAGCCACAAAAGGCGTAGCCAAAGCAGCCATAGTAATAGCCAAGGCAGCTATAGGCGTAGCCACAGTCATAGCCATACCACCCGTATCCATAGCCATAGTAGCCATAGCCATAGCCATAGCCATAGCCATAGCCGTAGCCATAGCCATAGCAGACATAGCAGAAGCCATAGCAGACATAGCCATAGCCATAGACATAGCAGCAATAGGCATAGACATAGCCATAGTCATAGCCACAGCCACAGCAACCATAGCCATAGCCACAGAAGCCATAGCCATAAGAGGCATAGCCCCAGCAGCCATAGCCATAGCAGCCATAGCCATAGCCATAGCCATAGCAGCCGTAGCCATAGCCATAGCCATAGCCGCCATAGCCATAGCCATAGCCATAGCAGTCATAACCATAGCGATAGCTATAGAAGCCATAGCCATAGAAGCCATAGCCATAGCCATAGCAGCCATAGCCATAGCCATAGCCATAGCAGACATAGCCATATCCATAGCAGCCATAACCATAGCCATAGCAGCCATAGCCATAGCCATAGCCATAGCCATAGCCATAGCAGTCATAGCCATAGCGACAGCTATAGAAGCCATAGCCATAGCAGCCATAGTTATATCCATAGCAGCCACAGACATAGGCATAGCCATAGCAGACTTAGCCATAGTCATAGCAGCCGCAGCCAAAGCCATAGTAGCCGTAGCCATGGCCATAGCAGCCATAGCCATAGCCATAGCCATAGCAGCCATAGCCATGGCCATAGCAGCCATAGCCATAGCCATAGCAATAGCCATAGCCACAGCCATAGCAACCATAGCCATAGCCATAGAAGCCATAGCCATAAGAGGCATAGCCACAGCAGCCATAGCCATAGCAGCCATAGCCATAGCCATAGCCATAGCCATAGCCATAGCAGCCATAGCCATAGCCATAGCAGCCATAGCAGCAATAGCCATAGGAATGGCGGCCATAGCAGACATAGCCATAGCCATAGCAGCCATAGCAGCCATAGCGATGGCCATAGCAGCAATAGCCATAGCCATAGCAGCCATAGCCAGAGCCATAGCAGCCATAGCCATGGCCATAGTAGCCATAGCCATAGCCATAGCAGCCATAGCCATAGCCATAGCCATAGCAGTCATTGCCATAGCCATAGCCATAGCAGCCATAGCCATAGCCATAGCCATAGCAGCCTTAGCGATAGCCATAGCAGCCATAGCCATAGCCATAGCAGCCATAGCCAGAGCCATAGCAGCCATAGCCATAGCCATAGCAGCCATAGCCATAGCCATACCCATACCAGCCATAGCCATAGCCATAGCAGTCATAGCCATAGACATAGCTACAGCAGCCATAGCCATAGCCATAGCCATAGCAGACATAGCCATAGCCATAGCAGCCATAGCCATAGCCATAGCCATAGCCATAGCCGTAGCAGACGTAGCCACTGCCATAGCCATAGCAGTCATAGACATAGCGATAATCATAGAAGCCATAGGCGTAGAAGCCATATCCATAACAGCCATAGCCCTAGCCATAGCCATAGCAGCCATAGCCATTGCCATGGCGGCCACTGCAGCCATAGTCGTAGCCGTAGCCATAGCCACAACAGCCGTAGCCATAGCCATAGGAGCCAAAGCCATAACCATAGCCATAGCAGCCATAGCCGTAGCCATAGCAGCCATAGCCATTGTCATAGCAGTCATAGCCATACCGATAGCCACAGAAGTCGTAGCCATAGAAGCCATAGCCATAGCAGCCATAGCCATTGCCATAGCCACGGCAGCCAGAGCCATGGCCCAAGCAGTCATAGCAATATCCATAGCAGCCATAGCCATAGCCATAGCAGCCATAGCCATAGCCAAGGCAGCCATAGCAATATGCATAGCAGCCATAGCCATAGCATAGCAGCCATAGCTATAGCCATAGTAGCCACAGCCAAAGCTATGGCAGCCATAGTCATGGCCGTAGCAGCCATAGCAGCCATAGCCATAGCCATAGCCATAGTAGCCATAGCCATAGCCATAGCCATAGCAGCCGTAGGCACAGGCATAGCCATAGCAGCCATAGCTGTATCCATAGCAGCAGCACACATAGCCATAGCCAAAGCAGCGATAGCCATAGCCATAGCAGCCTTAGCCATAGCCATAGCCATAGCAGGCATAGCCATAGCAGCCATTGCCATAGCCATAGCAGCCATAGCCATAGCGATAGCATCCATAGCCATAGCCATAGCAGCCATAGCCATAGCAGACATAGACGTAGCCATATCCATAACCATAGCAGCCATAGCCATAGCCATGGCGGCTATAGCTATATCCATAGCAGCAGCACACATAGCCATAGCCAAAGCAGCGATAGCCATAGCCATAGCAGCCATAGCCATAGCCATAGCAACCATAGCCATTGCCATAGCAGCCATAGCCATAGCTATAGCCATAGTAGCCATAGTCATAGCCATAGGCATAGCAGCCATAGCCATAGAAGCCATAGCCATAACAGCCATAGCCATAGCCGTAGCCATAGCTGGCATATCCATAGCAGCCATTGCCATAGCCATAGCAGCCATAGCCATAGCGATAGCATCCATAGCCATAGCCATAGCAGCCATATCCATAGCCATAGCCACAGCAGCCATAGCCATAGCAGCCATAGTCATAGCTGCCGCAGCCATATCCATAGCCATAGCATCCATAGTCATAGCAGCTGCAGCCATAGCCATAGCCATAGCAGCCATAGCCATAGCTATGGCGGCCATAACAGCCATAGCCGTAGCCATAGCCATAACCATAGCAGCCATAGCCATAGCCATAGCAGCCATAGCCACAACCACAGCCATAGCAGCCATAGCCATAACCATAGCAGACATAGCCGTGGTCATAGTAGACATAGCCGTAGCCATAACAGTCATAGCCATAGCCATAGCCATAGCAGCCATAGCCATAGCCATAGCCATAGCCATAGCAGACATAGCCGTGGTCATAGTAGACATAGCCGTAGCCATAACAGTCATAGCCATAGCCATAGCCATAGCAGCCATAGCAATAGCCATAGCCATAGCAGCCATAGCCATAGCCATAGCCTTAGCAGCCATAGCCGTAGCCATAGCAGCCATAGCCATTGCCATAGCAGCCATAGACATAACCATAGCCATAGCAGCCATAGCCATAGCCATGGCCATAGCAGCCATAGCCATATCCTCAGCAGCCATAACCATAGCCATAGCAGCCAAAGGCATAGCCATAGCAGCCATAGCGATAGCCACAGCAGCCATAGCCACAAAAGGCGTAGCCAAAGCAGCCATAGTAATAGCCAAAGCAGCTATAGGCGTAGCCACAGTCATAGCCATACCACCCGTATCCATAGCCATAGCAGCCATAGCCATAGCCATAGCCATAGACATAGCCGTAGCCATAGCCATAGCAGACATAGCAGAAGCCATAGCAGACATAGCCATAGCCATAGACATAGCAGCCATAGGCATAGACATAGCCATAGCCATAGCCACAGCCACAGCAACCATAGCCATAGCCACAGAAGCCATAGCCACAAGAGGCATAGCCACAGCAGCCATAGCCATAGCAGCCATAGCCATAGCCATAGCCATAGCAGCCGTAGCCATAGCCATAGCCATAGCCGCCATAGCCATAGCCATAGCCATAGCAGTCATAACCATAGCGATAGCTATAGAAGCCATAGCCATAGAAGCGTTAGCCATAGCCATAGCAGCCATAGCCATAGCCATAGCCATAGCCATAGCAGACATAGCCATATCCATAGCAGCCATAACCATAGCCATAGCAGCCATAGCCATAGCCATAGCCATAGCAGCCATAGCCATAGCCATAGCCATAGCAGCCATAGCCATAGCCATAGCCATAGCAGTCATAGCCATAGCGACAGCTATAGAAGCCATAGCCATAGCAGCCATAGTTATATCCATAGCAGCCACAGACATAGGCATAGCCATAGCAGACTTAGCCATAGTCATAGCAGCCGCAGCCATAGCCATAGTAGCCGTAGCCATGGCCATAGCAGCCATAGCCATAGCCATAGCCATAGCAGCCATAGCCATGGCCATAGCAGCCATAGCCATAGCCATAGCAATAGCCATAGCCACAGCCATAGCAACCATAGCCATAGCCATAGAAGCCATAGCCATAAGAGGCATAGCCACAGCAGCCATAGCCATAGCAGCCATAGCAATAGCCATAGCCATAGCCATAGCCATAGCAGCCATAGCCATAGCCATAGCAGCCATAGCAGCAATAGCCATAGGAATGGCGGCCATAGCAGACATAGCTGTAGCCATAGCCAAAGCCATAGCATTCATAGCCATGGCCATAGGAGCCATAGCCATAACCATAGCCATGGCCATAGGAGCCATAGCCATAACCATAGCCATAGCAGCCATAGCCGTAACCATACCAGCCATAGCCATGGTCATAGTAGACATAGCCGTAGCCATAGCAGCCATAGCAATAGCCATAGCCATAGCAGACGTTGCCATAGCCATAGCAGTCGTAGCCATAGCGATAGCCATAGAAGCCATAGCCACAAAATGCATAGCCATAGCAGCCATAGCAGTAGCCATAGCAGCTATAGGTATAGCCACAGTCATAGCCATACCAGCACTCTCCATAGCCATAGTAGTCACAGCCATAGCCATAGCCATAGCAGCCATATTAGTAACCATAGCAGACATAGCCATAGCCATAGCAGCCGTAGCCATAGCCATAGCAGCCATAGCCATAGCCATAGCAGCCATAGCGACAGCCAAAGCAGACACAGCCATAGCCATAGCCATAGCAGCCATTGCCATAGCCATAGCAGCCATAACCACAGTTATAGCAGCCATAGCCATAGCCATAGCAGCCATAGCCATAGCCATAGCAGCCAGAGCCAGAGCAACAACAGCCGTAGACATTGCCATAGCCTTAGCAGCCATAGACATAACCATAGCCATAGCAGCCATAGCTATAGCCATAGCTGCCATAGCCATGGCCATAGTAGCCAAAGCCATAGCCATAGCAGCTATAGCCATAGACATAGACATAGCCATAGCAGCCATAGCCATAGACATATCCATAGCCAAAGCAGCCATAGCCATAGCCATAGCAGCCATAGCCATAGCCATAGCAGCCATAGCAGCCATAGCGATGGCCATAGCAGCAATAGGCATACTCATAGCAGCCGGAGCCAGAGCCACAGCAGCCGTAGACATAGCCATAGCCTTACCAGCCATAGCAATAACCATAGCCATAGCAGCCATAGCCATAGCCATAGCATCCATAGCCATGGCCATAGCCATAGCAGCCTTAGCGATAGCCATAGCAGCCATAGCCATAGCCATAGCAGCCATAGCCAGAGCCATAGCAGCCATAGCCATAGCCATAGCAGCGATAGCCATAGCCATACCCATATCAGCCATAGCCATAGCCATAGCAGTCATAGCCATAGACATAGCTACAGCAGCCATAGCCATAGCCATAGCCATAGCAGACATAGCCATAGCCATAGCAGCCATAGCCATAGCCATAGCCATAGCCATAGCCGTAGCAGACGTAGCCACTGCCATAGCCATAGCAGTCATAGACATAGCGATAATCATAGAAGCCATAGGCGTAGAAGCCATATCCATAACAGCCATAGCCCTAGCCATAGCCATAGCAGCTATAGCCATTGCCATGGCGGCCACTGCAGCCATAGTCGTAGCCGTAGCCATAGCCACAACAGCCGTAGCCATAGCCATAGGAGCCAAAGCCATAACCATAGCCATAGCAGCCATAGCCGTAGCCATAGCAGCCATAGCCATTGTCATAGCAGTCATAGCCATACCGATAGCCACAGAAGTCGTAGCCATAGAAGCCATAGCCATAGCAGCCATAGCCATTGCCATAGCCACGGCAGCCAGAGCCATGGCCCAAGCAGCCATAGCAATATCCATAGCAGCCATAGCCATAGCCATAGCAGCCATAGCCATAGCCAAGGCAGCCATAGCAATATGCATAGCAGCCATAGCCATAGCATAGCAGCCATAGCTATAGCCATAGTAGCCACAGCCAAAGCTATGGCAGCCATAGTCATGGCCGTAGCAGCCATAGCAGCCATAGCCATAGCCATAGCCATAGTAGCCATAGCCATAGCCATAGCCATAGCAGCCGTAGGCATAGGCATAGCCATAGCAGCCATAGCTTTATCCATAGCAGCAGCACACATAGCCATAGCCAAAGCAGCGATAGCCATAGCCATAGCAGCCTTAGCCATAGCCATAGCCATAGCAGGCATAGCCATAGCAGCCATTGCCATAGCCATAGCAGCCATAGCCATAGCGATAGCATCCATAGCCATAGCCATAGCAGCCATAGCCATAGCAGACATAGACGTAGCCATAGCCATAACCATAGCAGCCATAGCCATAGCCATGGCGGCCATAGCTATATCCATAGCAGCAGCACACATAGCCATAGCCAAAGCAGCGATAGCCATAGCCATAGCAGCCATAGCCATAGCCATAGCAGATAGACGCAATAGCCACAGCAACCATAGCCATTGCCATAGCAGCCATAGCCATAGCTATAGCCATAGTAGCCATAGTCATAGCCATAGGCATAGCAGCCATAGCCATAGAAGCCATAGCCATAACAGCCATAGCCATAGCCGTAGCCATAGCTGGCATATCCATAGCAGCCATTGCCATAGCCATAGCAGCCATAGCCATAGCGATAGCATCCATAGCCATAGCCATAGCAGCCATATCCATAGCCATAGCCACAGCAGCCATAGCCATAGCAGCCATAGTCATAGCTGCCGCAGCCATATCCATAGCCATAGCATCCATAGTCATAGCAGCTGCAGCCATAGCCATAACCATAGCAGCCATAGCCATAGCCATGGCGGCCATAGCTATATCCATAGCAGCAGCACACATAGCCATAGCCAAAGCAGCGATAGCCATAGCCATAGCAGCCATAGCCATAGCTATAGCAGATAGACGCAATAGCCACAGCAACCATAGCCATTGCCATAGCAGCCATAGCCATAGCTATAGCCATAGTAGCCATAGTCATAGCCATAGGCATAGCAGCCATAGCCATAGAAGCCATAGCCATAACAGCCATAGCCATAGCCGTAGCCATAGCTGGCATATCCATAGCAGCCATTGCCATAGCCATAGCAGCCATAGCCATAGCGATAGCATCCATAGCCATAGCCATAGCAACCATATCCATAGCCATAGCCACAGCAGCCATAGCCATAGCAGCCATAGTCATAGCTGCCGCAGCCATATCCATAGCCATAGCATCCATAGTCATAGCAGCTGCAGCCATAGCCATAGCCATAGCAGCCATAGCCATAGCTATGGCGGCCATAACAGCCATAGCCGTAGCCATAGCCATAATCATAGCAGCCATAGCCATAGCCATAGCAGCCATAGCCACAACCACAGCCATAGCAGCCATAGCCACAGCCATAGCAGACATAGCCGTGGTCATAGTAGACATAGCCGTAGCCATAACAGTCATAGCCATAGCCATAGCCATAACAGCCATAGCCGTAGCAGCCGCAGCCATAGCCATAGCCATAGCAGCCATTGCCATAGCCATAGCCATAGCAGCTATAGCCATAGCCATAGCCATAGCAGCCATAGCCATAGCAGCCGCAGCCATAGCCATAGCCATAGCAGCGATTGCCATAGCCATACCAGCCATAACCACAGCCATAGCTGCCATAGCCATAGCCATAGCAGAAATAGCCATAGCCATAGCAGCCAGAGCCAGAGCCACAGCAGCCGTAGACATAGCCATAGCCTTAGCAGCCATAGACAGAACCATAGCCATAGCAGCCATAGCCATAGCCATAGCTGCCATAGCCATGGCCATAGTAGCCAAAGCCATAGCCATAGCAGACATATCCATAGACATAGCCATAGCAGCCATAGCCATAGCCACAGCCATGGCCATATCAGCCATAGCCATAGCCATAGCAGCCATAGCCATAGCCATAGCAGTCATAGCCATTTCGATAGCCGCAGAAGCCATAGCCATAACAGGCATAGCCATAGCAGCTATAGCCATAGCCACAGACATAGCCATAGCAGCCGTATCCATAGCCATAGTAGCCATTGCCATAGCCATAACCAGAATTAGCCATAGCCATAGCCATAGCCACAGCAGCTATAGCCATAGCCATAGATATAGCAGCCATAGCCGTAGCCTTAGCAGCCATAGCCATAGCCATAGCAGCTATAGTAGACATAGCCATAGCCATAGCAGCCATAGCCATAGCCATATCAGCCATAGCCGCAGCCATAGCAGCCATTGCCATAGCCATAGCAGCCATAGCCATAGCCATAGCAGCCACAGCCAGAGCCACAGCAGCCGTAGACATAGCCATAGCCTTAGCAGCCATAGACAGAACCATAGCCATAGCAGCCATAGCCATAGCCATAGCTGCCATAGCCATAGCCATAGCAGCCGTAGCCATAGCCATAGCAGCCATAGCCATAGCACTCATAACCATAGCGATAGCTACAGAAGCCATAGCCATAGAAGCCATAGCCATAGCAGCCATAGCCATAGCCATAGCCATAGCAGCCATACCCGTAGTCGTAGCCATAGCAGCAATAGCCATAGGAATGGCGGCCATAGCAGACATAGCCGTAGCCATAGCCAAAGCCATAGCAGCCATAGCCATGGCCATAGCAGACATAGCCATAACCATAGCCATAGCAGCCATAGCCATAGCCATAGCAGCCATAGCCATGGTCATAGTAGACATAGCCATAGCCATAGCCATAGCCATAGCAGACATAGCCATAGCCATAGCCATACCCATAGCCATAGCCATAGCAGTCATAGACATAAAGATAGAAATAGAAGCCATAGCCATAGAAGCCATAGCCATAACTGCCATAACCATAGCCATAGCAGCCATAGCCATGGCCATAGCAGCCATTGCCATAACCATAGCCATAGCAGCCATAGCCAAAGCCATAGCAGCCATAGCCATATCCACAGCAGCCATAACCATAGCCATAGCAGCCAAAGGCATAGCCATAGCAGCCATAGCGATAGCCACAGCAGCCATAGCCACAAAAGGCATAGCCATTGCAGCCATAGCAATAGCCATAGCAGCTGTAGGCATAACCATAGCCATAGCAGCCATGGCCATAGCAATATCAGCCATAGCAGTAGCCATAGCAGACATAGCCATAGCCATAGACATAGCAGCAGTATCCATTGCCATAGTAGCCATAGCCATAGCCATAGCAGTCATAGCATTAGCAATAGCTATAGAAGCCATAGCCATAGAAGCCATAGCCATAGCAGCCATAGCCATGGCCATAGCAGCCATAGCCATGGCCATAGCAGCCATAGCCATAACCATAGCCATAGCAGCCATAGCCGTAGCCATACCAGCCATAGCCATGGTCATAGTAGACATTGCCGTAGCCATAGCAGCCATAGCAATAGCCATAGCCATAGCAGACGTTGCCATAGCCATAGCAGTCGTAGCCATAGCGATAGCCATAGAAGCCATAGCCACAAAATGCATAGCCATAGCAGCCATAGCAGTAGCCATAGCAGCTATAGGTATAGCCACAGTCATAGCCATACCAGCACTCTCCATAGCCATAGTAGCCATAGCCATAGCCATAGTCATAGCCACAGCCATAGCCATAGCCATAGCAGCCATAGCAGTAGCCATAGCAGTAGCCATAGCAGACATAGCCATAGCCATAGACATAGCAGCAGTATCCATTTCCATAGTAGCCATAGCCATAGCCATAGCCATAGCAGTTTGGGGATTAGCGTGGGTAGGTCATAAATTGTGCTCGTGAACAAGTAAATAAAAGTTTATTAAAAACGCAACACTTAGTCTACAGGAAAGAAAATAAAAACGAACACACTGAATGAGTAAAGTAAACTCGAGTGCGTACAATCGTGGCGCGCTGCAAGCGAAACGACCGCTTGGACGGTTCAGACGATTCTGCTCTCGCAACCGTTTTTTGGGAAGATCCTCTAACGCACACGTGTGGCATTTTCCTAAAACATTTCAAGGAAGAGAAAACCTTCCTTGAAACGCACAGGATGACCACCCGCCGTGTCGCTGCGCAAAACTTTCACGAAACTTCCCACATCTGTTTATCATCGAACCATGTCTCCGACTCACAGATTTTAGTAAAAATGGTGAAGGTCCACCACATTACCCCCTTACCAGTGATAACGCAACAAAAGAACAAAGAATGTCTTATAACTATATTACACACAAAAATTATTAAAGCAAACTTATGCTAACTTCTACGCTAGAATTAAATGTAACGTGAATACAAAAGAAAAAGGTATATCAATAATATGAAATATAGTAGAATCTGATAAACACACAATACTAATATACACTAGCGAACAATAAAATATTTACATAGTTCAAAAACCAGCTTGCAGCCGATCGGGAAATCGAACGCGTCTACCAGATCGCGTTTTGCCAAGATTTTCTGTGGGTGGCACAGCATTCTGATCAGACTGTCTAATTTGTTCGTCAGTAGATAAATTTTTTGGATTATCTTCCGGAGCTGTTTGTCTGCTACTAACTGGTTGGTGATTACCATCGTCAGTCAGAAGAAAAGCAGGTTTTAGCCTGTCAATCGAAACTTTAACCTCTTTGTCGTTAATTATTAACGTGAAACTTTTATTGCTACGTTGTACGACTTTATATGGCCCGTCATAAGGCGGTTGTAATGGACTCTTCACAGCGTCATGTCGCAGAAATACATATGGTGAGGTAGCCAGATCTTTGAAGACAAAAGTTTTACGAGAACCGTGTCGTGTAACAGGTGAGGACTTAAGATGTTTCATAAAATTCCTTAGCCGATTCACAAAATCGGAAGTTCCCTCAACCCTGCTTGACACGAAGAACTCGCCCGGTAAACGAATACCTGCACCATAAACCAACTCTGCGGCTGTCGCCTTTAAATCCTCCTTAAGGGCTGACCGAATACCAAGCAACACAATAGGTAGTATTTGTACCCAGTCCTCAGTCGCGTGGCATTTTATTGCAGCTTTTAACTGACGATGGAACCGTTCTACCAACCCATTAGCTTGCGGATGATACGCTGTAGTACGTAGATGACATGACCCAATTAACCGTAGCAACTCTTTAAATAAATGTGATTCAAACTGACGTCCTTGATCAGTGGTAATTTTTAAAGGTACACCAAAACGTGCTACCCACACACTTACAAACGCTTTTGCCACCGTTTCCGCGTCGATTTCCGCGATCGGAATGACTTCTGGCCAACGCGTGAAACGATCGACCATTGTTACGCAGTACTTGCAACCTTGAGACATCGGTAGAGGTCCTACAATATCGACATGAACATGCTCGAATCTACCCGAATTTTGAAAATTGACAATAGGGGTTGCCACGTGCCTCGTAACTTTTGATCGCTGGCAAGGAATACAGTGCCGCGTCCAATCGCGGCAGTCCCTATTTATTGACGGCCATACAAAACGGCTGGTTACCAACCTTTGCGTAGCACGAACCCCTGGATGGGACAGTCCGTGCAGGGAACTGAAAACCGCACGCCGTAATGACTCAGGTACAAAAGGCCTAACTGTGTCGTTCGACACATCACAAAACAAAGACACCTCGAAATCAGGAAAACGAACCTTTTTCAAACAAAGTGCACTTGAATTGGAAGCTAAAATTTCTTTAAGCTCCTCATCCACCTCTTGTACCTGTTCAATCGTTTTGTAATCTGGGGGTGAAGAAATAGACTCGATTCGAGATAATACATCTGCCACATTATTTTCAGTACCTTTAATGTGTCTAATGTCAGTAGAAAATTGACCTATATAGTCTAAATACCTAAACTGACGTGGAGAACATTTCTCAAGTTTTTGTTTGAAGGCAAAAATAAGTGGTTTGTGATCTGTATATATCACAAAATCACGTCCTTCCACTGAATGACGAAATCTTTTAACGGCCATATAAATCGCTAACAACTCGCGATCATAAGCGCTATATTTACGCTGGGTAGCAGAAAGGGCTTTTGTATAGAAAGCTAACGGTTGCCAAACACCTTTAACCAGTTGTTGCAAAACGGCACCAACTGCATAATCAGACGCGTCAACAGTAATACTAATGGGTGCACCTGAAACGGGATGCGCAAGTATTGTAGCACTTGCAAGGGCTTCTTTAACTTTTACAAAAGCCTCTTCCGCCGTCTCAGTCCAGAGCACTGGTACATTGCCCTTTTTTGAACCTTTCAATAAATCATTTAAGGCTCTTAGTAAATTCGCGGCGCCAGGCACAAAACGACGATAAAAATTTACCATGCCTAAAAATCTTCTTAAAAGTTTTACTGTCGCGGGTTTGACAAAATTTCTAATAGCTTCCACGCGCTCCGCCAACGGTTTAACTCCGTCCTGATTAACTGTATAACCCAAAAATTCGATTTCGCTGACCCCAAAAATACATTTCGCCGGGTTTATGACAATTCCAAATTGACTTAAACGATCGAAAAGTTGTCTAAGATGTTTCCTATGCTCGATTTCATTCTCGGAAGCTATAAGAAAATCATCAATGTACGCATATACAAAATCTAAACCACGAATTACACTATCCACGAAACGTTGACAAGTTTGCGCGGCATTTCGCAATCCGAACGGCATAAAAACGAATTCGAATAACCCGAACGGAGTAGTTATAGCGGTTTTTTCGCAATCCCGAGGTGCCACAGGGATGTGATTATACGCACGTACAAGGTCAATTTTGGAAAAAACATTCTTACCAGCTAATTTCTGAGCGAAATCTTCGATATGAGGGGGTGTATACCTGTCGGGTATGGTACGGTCGTTGAGCGCTCGATAGTCTCCACATGGTCGCATGGATTTGCCATCCTTCTTCGTCACCATGTGTAGCGGCGTGGCCCATGGACTTTTAGAAGGCCGAATGATCCCTTGTTGAAGCATCAAATCAAACTCGGCCTTGGCTACCTGATATCTATCCGGAGCAAGGCGTCGGGGTTTATGATGAACCGGTGGGCCGGGCGTGGTCAGGATATGGTGCACGACCTCGTGTTTTACCGTTTCCTTACGAAACACGGGTGGCCTGGTGAGATCGGGGTACTCGGCGAGCAGCCGATGATATCCCGAATCGCTAATTGTCTTAATCGAAGTCACATTGTTCGTAACGCGACGTCCTACCACAAACAAACTAGTTGTTGCATCAAACAGGCACTTATTCCTCGGATGCACAATTAAATTGTAGTAGGCCAAAAAGTCCATGCCAATGATAGGCTTCTCCACATCAGCGACAATAAAACGCCACACAAACTCGCGACGCAACGACAAGTTCAGATTCATAATGACGGTACCATAAGTCGCAATGCGGGTGCCATTTGCTGCGTAGAGCTCAAATTCGCACTTATCCGGACGTCCTTTCACACGCGTCCGCGGAAAAACACACAAATCCGCACCAGTGTCCACTAAGAATTTAATTTTAGTGCGTCGGTCCGTAACAAAAATGCGGCGGGTATGGGGACCGTCGGAATCAGCCGCGTTTACAATCGACGGTCCTATTTGTTTTCCGAGTGCTTACCTGCCCATTTGCAGGGAGGAATACACTTCGCAGCCTTCTCCGCGAACTTGTAGTGGTACCAACACAGTTCACGTTTACCCCCGGTACGTTGCGAAGGGTCTCTGCTCGAAGACCGACTCCTAAACTGTCCATGTCTGGGTGATCGCCATCGCTTACGTGCACCATTCGACATTGCATTTAACTGTAAACGCATCTGCTTCAACTCTTCTCTCAACAAATCAATTTCCGAGGCATGAGAAACCGAAGCAATTCTTCCTTTTTCGACCGGTATTTCATGAACTCGGTCTGCAATTTCTGCTAATTTCGTACCGTCCTTATCTGACGTCGCCGCGAGCACTAACTGCGTTTTTACTGGAAGGCGGTTCTTCCAAATTTCGGTCAAAAAATCGTCACTAACCGCCGAGCCTGCCAGCTCTCGTAAATGCCGCCAAAACTGCGTTGGCGTACGATCCCCGATCTCTTCCGTTTCCAACAGCTTTCGAACTCGAGTGGTGTCCGAATCCGATAAACGTTTGATGAGTTCTTTTTTAATCGTCTCGTATTTATTAATGTCCGGAGGGTTGCAGATAATGTCTTCGACCTCTTCGGCATACTTCCCATCCAACTGGGCGACAACGTAACCAAACTTTGTCTCGTCTCTAGTAATGCGACCGATAACAAATTGGGCTTCTACTTGCAGAAACCACAGGGCAACCTTTTGTGGCCAAAACTTGGGGATTTTAATCGGGGCAGTGGCAGCCACACTCGCGGAATCCTCACCAGAAAACACTTTGACTGGTTGATTTTCCATGATGATTAATTACACAAATCACAAATGTCACAAGAGAAACACAGCCCACGATGCCCCGTTTATTACCGATCACGTCGGTGTCACCAATTTGGGGATTAGCGTGGGTAGGTCATAAATTGTGCTCGTGAACAAGTAAATAAAAGTTTATTAAAAACGCAACACTTAGTCTACAGGAAAGAAAATAAAAACGAACACACTGAATGAGTAAAGTAAACTCGAGTGCGTACAATCGTGGCGCGCTGCAAGCGAAACGACCGCTTGGACGGTTCAGACGATTCTGCTCTCGCAACCGTTTTTTGGGAAGATCCTCTAACGCACACGTGTGGCATTTTCCTAAAACATTTCAAGGAAGAGAAAACCTTCCTTGAAACGCACAGGATGACCACCCGCCGTGTCGCTGCGCAAAACTTTCACGAAACTTCCCACATCTGTTTATCATCGAACCATGTCTCCGACTCACAGATTTTAGTAAAAATGGTGAAGGTCCACCACAGCAGTCATAGCCATAGCGATAGCCATTGAAGCCATAGCAATAAAAGGCATAGCCATAGCAGTCATAACAATAGCGATAGCTGCTATACCCATAGCCACAGTCACAGCCATAGTAGCCGTAGCCATAGTCATAGCTGCCATAGCCATAGCCATAGCCATAGCCTTAGTCATAGCAGCAATAGCCATAGCCAGAGCCATAGCAGACGTAGCCATAGCCATAGCCATAGCAGTCATAGCCATACCGATAGCCATAGAAGCCATAGCAATAAAAGGCATAGCCATAGCAGTCATAACAATAGCCATAGCAGCTATACCCATAGCCACAGTCACAGCCATAGCAGCCGTAGCCATAGTCATAGCAGCCATAGCCATAGCCATAGCCATAGCCTTAGTCATAGCAGCAATAGCCATAGCCATAGCCGTAGCAGACGTAGCCACTGCCATAGCCATAGCAGTCATAGACATAGCGATAATCATAGAAGCCATAGGCGTAGAAGCCATAGCCATAACAGCCATAGCCCTAGCCACAGCCATAGCAGCCATAGCCATAGCCATAGCAGACATAGCCGTGGTCATAGTAGACATAGCCGTAGCCATAACAGTCATAGCCATAGCCATAGCCATAGCAGCCATAGCCATGGCCATAGCCATAGCCATAGCAGACATAGCCGAGGTCATAGTAGACATAGCCGTAGCCATAACAGTCATAGCCATAGCCATAGCCATAGCAGCCATAGCAATAGCCATAGCCATAGCAGCCATAGTCATAGCCATAGCCATAGCAGCCATAGCCGTAGCCATAGCAGCCATAGCCATTGCCATAGCAGCCATAGACATAACCATAGCCATAGCAGCCATAGCCATAGCCATAGCAGCCATAGCCATATCCACAGCAGCCATAACCATAGCCATAGCAGCCAAAGGCATAGCCATAGCAGCCATAGCGATAGCCACAGCAGCCATAGCTACAAAAGGCGTAGCCAAAGCAGCCATAGCAATAGCCAAAGCAGCTATAGGCGTAGCCACGGTCATAGCCATACCACCCGTATCCATAGCCATAGTAGCCATAGCCATAGCAGACATAGCAGCAGCCATAGCAGACATAGCCATAGCCATAGACATAGCAGCCATAGGCATAGACATAGCCATAGCCATAGCCACAGCCACAGCAACCATAGCCATAGCCACAGAAGCCATAGCCATAAGAGGCACAGCCAGAGCAGCCATAGCCATAGCAGCCATAGCCATAGCCATAGCCATAGCAGCCGTAGCCATAGCCGTAGCCATAGCCGCCATAGCCATAGCCATAGCCATAGCAGTCATAGCCATAGCGATAGCTATAGAAGCCATAGCCATAGAAGCCATAGCCATAGCCATAGCAGCCATAGCCATAGCCATAGCCATAGCAGCCATAGCCATATCCATAGCAGCCATAGCCGTAGCCATAGCAGCCATAGCCATAGTTATAGCAGTCATAGCAGCCATTGCCATAGCCATAGAAGCCATAGCCATAGCGATAGCATCCATAGCCATAGTCATAGCAGCCATAGCCATAGCCATAGCAGCCATAGTCATAGCTGCCGCAGCCATAGCCATAGCCATAGCATCCATAGTCATAGTAGCTGCAGCCATAGCCATAGCCATAGCAGCCATAGCCATAGTCATGGCGGCCATAGCAGCCATAGCCGTAGCCATAGCCATAACAATAACAGTCGTAGCCATAGCCATAGCCATAGCAGCCATAACCATAGCCATAGCCATAGCCATAGCAGACATAGCCGTGGTCATAGTAGACATAGCCGTAGCCATAGCAGCCATAGCAATAGCCATAGCCATAGCAGACGTTGCCATAGCCATAGCAGTCGTAGCCATAGCGATAGCCATAGAAGCCATAGCCACAAAATGCATAGCCATAGCAGCCATAGCAGTAGCCATAGCAGCTATAGGTATAGCCACAGTCATAGCCATACCAGCACTCTCCATAGCCATAGTAGCCATAGCCATAGCCATAGTCATAGCCACAGCCATAGCCATAGCCATAGCAGCCATAGCAGTAGCCATAGCAGACATAGCCATAGCCATAGACATAGCAGCAGTATCCATTTCCATAGTAGCCATAGCCATAGCCATAGCCATAGCAGTTTGGGGATTAGCGTGGGTAGGTCATAAATTGTGCTCGTGAACAAGTAAATAAAAGTTTATTAAAAACGCAACAATTAGTCTACAGGAAAGAAAATAAAAACGAACACACTGAATGAGTAAAGTAAACTCGAGTGCGTACAATCGTGGCGCGCTGCAAGCGAAACGACCGCTTGGACGGTTCAGACGATTCTGCTCTCGCAACCGTTTTTTGGGAAGATCCTCTAACGCACACGTGTGGCATTTTCCTAAAACATTTCAAGGAAGAGAAAACCTTCCTTGAAACGCACAGGATGACCACCCGCCGTGTCGCTGCGCAAAACTTTCACGAAACTTCCCACATCTGTTTATCATCGAACCATGTCTCCGACTCACAGATTTTAGTAAAAATGGTGAAGGTCCACCACAGCAGTCATAGCCATAGCGATAGCCATTGAAGCCATAGCAATAAAAGGCATAGCCATAGCAGTCATAACAATAGCGATAGCTGCTATACCCATAGCCACAGTCACAGCCATAGTAGCCGTAGCCATAGTCATAGCTGCCATAGCCATAGCCATAGCCATAGCCTTAGTCATAGCAGCAATAGCCATAGCCAGAGCCATAGCAGACGTAGCCATAGCCATAGCCATAGCAGTCATAGCTATACCGATAGCCATAGAAGCCATAGCAATAAAAGGCATAGCCATAGCAGTCATAACAATAGCCATAGCAGCTATACCCATAGCCACAGTCACAGCCATAGCAGCCGTAGCCATAGTCATAGCAGCCATAGCCATAGCCATAGCCATAGCCTTAGTCATAGCAGCAATAGCCATAGCCATAGCCGTAGCAGACGTAGCCACTGCCATAGCCATAGCAGTCATAGACATAGCGATAATCATAGAAGCCATAGCCATAGCCATAGCCATACCAGTCATAGCCATAGCGACAGCTATAGAAGCCATAGCCATAGCAGCCATAGTTATATCCATAGCAGCCACAGACTTAGGCATAGCCATAGCAGACTTAGCCATAGTCATAGCAGCCGCAGCCATAGCCATAGCAGCCATAGCAGCAATAGCCATAGGAATGGCGGCCATAGCAGACATAGCTGTAGCCATAGCCAAAGCCATAGCATTCATAGCCATGGCCATAGGAGCCATAGCCATAACCATAGTCATAGCAGCCATAGCCGTAGCCATACCAGCCATAGCCATGGTCATAGTAGACATAGCCGTAGCCATAGCAGCCATAGCAATAGCCATAGCCATAGCAGACGTTGCCATAGCCATAGCAGTCGTAGCCATAGCGATAGCCATAGAAGCCATAGCCACAAAATGCATAGCCATAGCAGCCATAGCAGTAGCCATAGCAGCTATAGGTATAGCGACAGTCATAGTCATACCAGCACTCTCCATAGCCATAGTAGCCATAGCCATAGCCATAGTCATAGCCACAGCCATAGCCATAGCCATAGCAGCCATATTAGTAGCCATAGCAGACATAGCCATAGCCATAGACATAGCAGCAGTATCCATTGCCATAGTAGCCATAGCCATAGCCATAGCCATAGCAGTCATAGCCATAGCGATAGCCATTGAAGCCATAGCAATAAAAGGCATAGCCATAGCAGTCATAACAATAGCCATAGCAACTATACCCATAGCCACAGTCACAGCCATAGTAGCCGTAGCCATAGTCATAGCAGCCATAGCCATAGCCATAGCCATAGCCTTAGTCATAGCAGCAATAGCCATAGCCATAGCCATAGCAGACGTAGCCATAGCCATAGCCATAGCAGTCATAGCCATAGCGATAGCCATAGAGGCCATAGCAATAAAAGGCATAGCCATAGCAGTCATAACAATAGCCATAGCAGCTATACCCATAGCCACAGTCACAGCCATAGCAGCCGTAGCCATAGTCATAGCAGCCATAGCCATAGCCATAGCAGCCGTAGCCATTGGCATGGCTGCCACAGCAGCCATAGCCGTAGCCGTAGCCATAGCCACAACAGCCGTAGCCATAGAAATAGCAGCCAAAGCCATAACCATAGCCATAGCAGCCATAGCCGTAGCCATAGCAGCCATAGCCATAGTTATAGCAGTCATAGCAGCCATTGCCATAGCCATAGAAGCCATAGCCATAGCGATAGCATCCATAGCCATAGCCATAGCAGCCATAGCCATAGCCATAGCAGCCATAGTCATAGCTGCCGCAGCCATAGCCATAGCCATAGCATCCATAGTCATAGTAGCTGCAGCCATAGCCATAGCCAGAGCAGCCATAGCCATAGTCATGGCGGCCATAGCAGCCATAGCCGTAGCCATAGCCATAACAATAACAGTCGTAGCCATAGCCATAGCCATAGCAGCCATAACCATAGCCATAGCCATAGCCATAGCAGACATAGCCGTGGTCATAGTAGACATAGCCGTAGCCATAACAGTCATAGCCATAGCCATAGCCACAGCAGCCACAGCCATAGCCATAGCCATAGCAGCCATAGTCATAGCCATAGCCTTAGCAGCCATAGCCGTAGCCATAGCAGCCATAGCCATAGTCATAGCAGTCATAGCCATAGCGATAGCCACAGAAGTCGTAGCCATAGAAGCCATAGCCATAGCAGCCATAGCCATTGCCATAGCAGCCATAGCCATAGCCATAGCAATCGTAGCCATAGCCATAGCAGCCATAGCCATAGCCATAGCCATAGCAGCCATAGCCATAGCCATAGCCATAGCAGCCATAGCCATAGCTGCAGCAGCCATAGCCATAGCAGAAATAGCCAAAGCCATGGCGGCCATAGCAGCCATAGTCGTAGCCACAGCCATAACCATAGCAGCCATAGCCATAGCCATAGCAGCCATAGCCATAACCATAGCCATAGCAGCCATAGCCATAGCCATAGTAGCCACAGCCAAAGCTATAGCAGCCATAGTCATAGCAGTAGCAGCCATAGCAGCCATAGCCATAGACATAGCCATAGCAGCCATAGCCACAGCCATAGCCATAGCCGTAGCCATAGCCATAGCAGCCATAACCGTAGCCATAGCAGACATAGCCATAGCCATAGCAGCCATATCCATAGCCATAGCCACAGCAGCCATAGCCATAGCCATAGCAGCCATAGCCATAGCCATAGCAGCCATAGTCATAGCTGCCGCAGCCATAGCCATAGCCATAGCATCCATAGTCTTACTAGCCGCAGCCATAGACATAGCCATAGCAGCCATAGCCATAGTCATGACGGCCATGGCAGCATTAGCCGTAGCCATAGCCATAACCATAGGAGCCATAGCCATAGCAATAGCAGCCATAGCCATAACCATAGCCATAGCAGCCATAGCCATAGCCATAACCATAGCAGACATAGCCACTGCCATAGCCATAGCAGTCATAGGCATAGCGATAGCCATAGAAGCCATGGCCATAGCAGCCATAGTCATAGCCATAGCAGTCATAGCCATAGCGATAGCCATAGAAGCCATATCCATAAAAGGCATAGCCACAGCAGCCATAGCCATAGCCATAGCAGCCATAGCCGTGGTCATAGTAGACATAGCGGCAGCCATAGCAGTCATAGCCATAGGCATAGACATAGCAGCCATAGCCATATCCATAACCATAGCAGACATAGCCACCGCCATAGCCATAGCAGTCATAGCCATAGCGATAGCCATAGAAGCCATAGCCATAGAAGCCATAGCCATAGCAGCCATAGCCATAGCCATAGCCATAGCAGCCATAGCCATAGCAGCCATAGCCAGAGCCATAGCAGTCATAGCCATAGCGAGAGTCATAGAAGCCATAGCCCTAAAAGGCATAGCCATGGCAGCCAAAGCAATAGCCATAGCAGCTATAGCCATAGCCATAGCCATAGCCATAGCAGACATGGCCATAGCCATAGTAGCCACAGCCAAAGCTATAGCAGCCATAGTCATAGCCGTAGCAGCCATAGCAGCCATAGCCATAGCCATAGCCATACAAGCCATAGACGTAGCCATAGCCATAGCAGCCATAGCCATGGCCATAGCAGCCATAGCCGTAGCGATAGCCATAGAAGCCATAGCCATAGAAGCCACAGCCATAGCAGCCATAGACATTGCCATAGCCATAGCCGCCATACCCATAGCCATAGCAGGCATAGCGATAGCCATAGCAGCCGTAGCCATAGCCATAGCCATAGCAGCCATAGCCATAGCCATAGCTGCCATAGCCATAGCCATAGCCATAGCAGCCATAGGCATAGCCATAGCCATAGCAGCCATAGCCATGGCCATGTGGCCCTATCAGCCATAGCCGTAACCATAGCCATAGCCATAGAAGCCATAGCCATAGAAGCCATAGCCATAGCAGCCATTGCCATAGCCATTGCAGCCATAGCCATTGCCATAGCAGCCATAGCCATTGCCATAGCAGCCAGAGCCAGAGCCACAGCAGCCGTAGACATAGCCGTAGCCATAGCAGCCGTAGCCATAGCCATACCCATAGCAGCAATAGCAATAGCCATAGCAGTCATAGATATAGCCATAGCCACAGAAGCCATTGCCATAGCAGCAATAGCCATAGCCATGGCAGCCATAGCCATAACCATAGCCATAGCCATAGCAGCCATAGCCATAGCCATAGCAGCCATAGCCATAGCCATAGCAGCCATAGCCGCAGCCATAGCAGCCATTGCCATAGCCATAGCAGCCATAGCCACAGCCATAGCAGCCCTAGCCATAGCCATAGCAGTCATAGCCATAGCCATAGCAGCCAGAGCCTGAGCCACAGCCGCCGTAGACATAGCCATAGCCTTAGCAGCTACAGCCATAACCATGGCTATAGCAGCCATAGCCATAGCAGCCATAGCCATAGCCATAGCAGCCAGAGCCAGAACCACAGCAGCCGTAGACATAGCCATAGCAGACATAGCCATAGCCATAGCCATAGCAGCCATATCCATTGCCACAGCCATAGCAGTCATAGCCATAGCGACAGACATAGAAGACATACCCATAGAAGCCATAGCCTTAGCAGCTATAGCCATAGCCATAGCCATAGCCATAGCAGCAATAGCCATAGAAGTAGCAGCCATAGCCATAGCCATAGCAGTCATAGCCATTGCGATAGCCGCAGAAGCCATAGCCATAACAGGCATAGCCATAGCGGCTATAGCCATAGCCACAGTCATAGCCATAGCAGCCGTATCAATAGCCATAGTAGCCATAGCGATAGCCATAACAGCCATAGCCATAGTCATAGCCACAGCAGCCATAGCCATAGCCATAGCAGACATAGCCATAGCCATAGCCATAGCAGCCGTATGCATAGCCGAAGTAGCCATATCCATAGCCATAGCAACCATACTAGCCATAGCCATAGCCATAGCAGCCGTAGCCATAGCCATAGCCATAGCCTTAGTCATAGCAGCAATAGCCATTGCCATAGCCATAGCAGACGTAGCCACTGCCATAGCCATAGCAGTCATAGCCATAGCGATAGCCATAGAAGCCATAGGCGTAGAAGCCATAGCCATAACAGCCATAGCCGTAGCCATAGCGATAGCAGCCATAGCCATTGCCATGGCAGCCACAGCAGCCATAGCCGTAGCCCTAGCCATAGCCACAACAGCCGTAGCCATAGAAATAGCAGCCAATGCCATAACCATAGCCATAGCAGCCATAGCCATAGCCATATCCATAGCAGTCATAGCCATAGCGATAGCCATAGAAGACATACCCATAGAAGCCATAGCCATAGCAGCCATAGCCATAGCCATAGCAGCCATAGCCATAGCCAAAGCCATAGCCATAGCCATAGACACAGCCATAGCAGCCATAGCCATAGCCATAGCAGACATAGCCATAGCCATAGACATAACAGCAGTATCCATAGCCATAGTAGCCATAGCCATAGACATAGCAGCCATAGCCATAGACATAGCCATAGCAGCCATAGCCATAGCAATAGCCATAGCCGTAGCCATAGCAGACATAGCCATAGCCATAGCAGGCATAGCGATAGCCATAGCAGCCGTAGCCATAGCCATAGCCATAGCAGCCATAGCCATAGCCATAGCGGCCATATCCATAGCCATAGCCATAGCAGTCATAGCCATAGCCATAGCCATAGCAGCCATAGCCATGGCCATGACGGCCATAGCAGCCATAGCCGTAACCATAGCCATAGCCATAGAAGCCATAGCCATAGAAGCCATAGCCATAGCAGCCATAGCCATAACCATAGCCATAGCCATAGCAGCCATAGCCATAGCAGCCATAGCCATAACCATAGCCATAGCAACCATAGCCATAGCCATAGCAGCCAGAGCCATGGTCATAGTAGACATAGCCGTAGCCATAGCAGCCATAGCCACAGCCATAGCCATAGCCATATCAGAAATAGCTATAGCCATAGCCATATCAGAAATAGCTATAGCCATAGCCATAGCAGCCATAGCTATGTTTTTTTAGCCATAGCCATAGTTTTCAATATAATAAATTATTCGTTACAATATAATCAAATACCTTTATTCCCATGATCAGTTATAATTACAGCAATTTTACTTTTACTATCACTACCTGTTCTTGCTGGAGCAATTACAATACTTTTATCAGATCGAAATTTAAATTCTTCTTTTTTTGACAGTATAGGAGGGGGTGACCCAATTTATACCAACACTTCTTTTGATTCTTTGGACATCCAGAAGTTTATATTCTAATTCTTCCAGGATTTGGACTAATCTTACATATTATTTTCCACGAAAGAGGTAAAAAAGAAACATTTGGAAACATAGGAATAGTATACGCAATACTAGGAATTGGTTTTCTAGGATTTATTGTATGAGCACATCACATATTTACTGTTGGAATAGAGTAGATACTCGCGCTTATCTCACATCAATCAGCAACTAGAATTATTGCCATTCCCACTGGCATTAATGTTTTTAGATGACTAGCAACATTCCATGGATCAAAACTTTACGCAAAGCCAACAACTTTATGATCTATGGGAATTATTTTTTTGTTTACAATAGGAGGATTAACAGGAATTATATTATCAAATTCATCTATTGATATTTTACTTCATGATACATACTATGTTGTAGGACATTTTCATTATGTACTTTCAATAGGAGCAGTATTTAGAATTATTGCAAGCTTAATTCACTGATATCCTTTAATTACTGGATTAACACTGTTGGAATCGCTTAAAATAAGGGATCCAACGGAGGTCCGGATGAGGTGAGATGAAGGGAATTCGAAAGAAACGAAAACACAAGTTTTATATTTTGTCGCCCCTTAAAAGGGCTTTTGAGCGACGTTTATTTAACGTTTCTGGGGGCTGGGTGCTGGCTCCGGTCCTCGTCGGCGGATCGGATGGCCCTGGCTGTGGCTGGTGGTGACGCCAGCGCTCCTCTTAGCGACGTTGGCGTCTGAAAAAGAGATAGCGGCGGAACCGCGGCGGTAAGCAAGAGTGTAAGTCTGGCTATACCAAAGATTCCCAACTCCAGGCTGCGCTCGCGAGCCTATTTGGAGGGGATATCAAAACCTTGCCAGTAACGCAAAGGTAATGCAGTGGACTGTATTATCGACTCTTCTTCTGGCGCGAAGAAGAAGTCGATGAACGAGTGGCTTGAGAGGAGGAGGGACCTCTTCTCTTCGCCTTGCACCTTTTGGAAAGGTTCGTTCCGTACGAATCCAAGTAACTTAGGGATTCGTGAGCGGAGGGACACGCTATAACCAGCGAATTGCTGGTCCTGGAGGCTGAGGACGGCCAGAGGCTCCGCGACTCCGTTCACCTTACCGTGTGCTTCTATTCGTCACACGGGGGTTGCTTCTAAACGGGGTGGCAGAGCACGAGTAACGCAGAGGTGATAGGCACGTACGTTATCTCTCTCTGTTGTAACCCGTCTCTCAGGGATCCAACAGGCAGCGGCCTTTGTTGCTCCGAGACAAAACGAGACTCAGAGAATCAGGGCAGGCCCCGATTCCAAGAGTGCAAATCTCGATCAATTGTCTCCTAAGACAAACCAGGTGCTCTTTCGTACGTATTATACGTACGAATCGAGCAGAGCTTCCTAGTCTGTCGGCGACAGAAGTTCAGCTTTTGAGAGCTAGTGAGATTTCAAGTGTCTGGTAACCAAACTACTTGAAATCTGGAAACTGGCGAGCTGAGATGCGCTTGACGAACGGTCGCACTGACTGCGTCAAGCTTGATTGTCGTAAGACGACTGGGGCGAGAGCCGCGCGTGTCTCCGCGAAGCGGAAGACGTGCCAAATTTTACCACTACGCGGCGCTCACAAATTATCTTTTGTGTCGTGCTAATGTAGTACGATGTACTCTCTCTCTCCTTCAGGCTCCGATGTCCCCACTCGACATCGAGCCTGGAGTTCAAAACCGTTGCTCGACAACGCTTACTTTGTTTGAACTTTAATTTTGACGACAAAAACGAGTCATACGACAGCTGATCGTGTTTTGCTGCTAGGACAACGTATGCTCCAACCGAAGGCCACCTTCGGTCGGTCACGTATACCAACAAATTACGAATCTCGCGGACGAGCCAAATGCCCGTTATATAACCGCTTTTTAAACAAACACTAAACAAAGAATTTCTTAAAATTCAATTTTACTTTATATTTATTGGAGTAAATATAACATTCTTCCCTCAACATTTTTTAGGATTAACAGGAATACCACGACGATATTCAGATTAGCCTGACGCACATTACTGTTGAAATTTTTTATCTTCACTAGGATCATTAATTTCAATTAATAGAATAATAATATTTATTTTTATTATATTAGAAAGATTTATAGTAAAACGATTAATTTTATTTAAACATTTTCAAAATTCACTTGAATGATTACAAAATTATCCCCCATTTTAACACTCATTTAATGAAATTCCTTTGATTTTTAAAAAAGAAAATAAAAAAAATAAAATTTAATTTTAAACTTATAAAGTTTATAAATTAAAAATTGAATTTAATATGGCAGACTAGTGCGATGAATTTAAGCTTCATATATAAAGATATATTTCTTTTATTAAAAATTGCTACATGAAATATATATTTTCACTTCAAGATCCTAACTCTCCTTTTGCTGATAACTTAGTTGTATTTTATAATATTACTATATATAATATTATCAATAATTATTTCGATAACATTATTTATAATAATAAATATCAATTTAAGAAAATTTGGAAATCGAGTTTTATTAGTAAATAATTTAATTGAAATTATTTGAACAATTTTTCCAATAATTGTATTAATAATTATTGCATTTCCATCATTAAAAACTCTTTATTTTGTTGATGAAATATGGACATTCTCATATTTTACAATTAAAGCTATTGGTCATCAATGGTATTGAAGATATGAATATCCAGAATTTTATTTAAATTATGATTCTTTTATAATCAATGATTATTCAAATTTAAGATTATTTCGACTATTAGATGTAGATAATCGAATTATTATTCCATTTAAAACCCCAATTCGTTTAGTTACAACATCCGTTGATGTAATTCACTCATGAACAATTCCATCCTTAGGAATAAAAATAGATGCAACTCCAGGACGACTTAATCAAATAATATTATTTACATACCGACCAGGATTATTTTTTGGCCAATGTTCAGAAATTTGTGGAACAAATCATAGATTTATACCTATCGTAGTAGAATCAACATCAATAAATGATTTTGGAAATTGATTACTTAGAATAATAACTTTATAAAATCCTAAGATAAAAAATTAGTTAAACATATAACATTACATTGTCAATTTAAAATTATTAATTTTTTAATATTATTTATTTATGTTTTATTTAACAATAATAATTTAATCATTAGTTGTCTGAAATGAAAGAATTGGTCTCTTAAACCATATTATAGTATAAATTCGATATACTTCTAATGGCCAATATTTAAATATTTTTTTATACCACAGATAAAACCAATCTTATGATCAATTCTTCTATTTTTCACATTAAGAACTATTTACATTATAATCATTAATCTTCATTATTTATTTATTAACTTTTCTAAATATAAAAATAAAAAGAGAATATTAAAAAATAAGAATAAAAATTTATGAAAGTGAATATGATAAACCAATTATCAATTTTCGACCCATCTAAATATATTATACTTATAATAAATTGAATTAGTTTATTACTACCATTAATAATGATACCAATAATATATTGATTTATTCCCTCTCGTTTAAATATATTATGAATTAAACTTATAATAACAATTTACAATGAATTTAAATTACTAATTAGTTACAAATATATATTTAATATAATTATTTTCTTAAGAATACTAATAATAATTATACTTTATAATTTAATGGGTTAATACCATATATTTTCACTCCTACAAGTCACTTATCAATTAATTTATCATTACCAATATCAATATGATTAACATATATATTTTACGGTTGAACTATAAATTGAGAAAAAATATTAATTCATTTAGTACCACTAAATACACCTATAACATTAATAAATTTTATAGTATTAATTGAAACAATTAGAAACATTTTTCGTCCATGAACATTATCAATTCGACTAACAGCTAATATATTAGCAGGTCATTTACTTTTAACTTTACTAGGATCATCAAAAGGAAGTTCCTGATTAATTATTATTCCATTTATAATCATTATTCAAAATATATTATTTTTCTACAAATCTCAGTTTTATTTATTCAATCGTATGTAATTTCCATTTTTAGACTTCTATACTTTAATGACTCTAATCATTAAAATCATTAAATTAAAAAAAAATTGTTTATCTTAAATAAACACTAAGACAAATGAAAAATTATCCATTTCATCTAGTAACACCCAGACCTTGACCAATAATATTATCTATTAATTTAATAAATTTATTAATAAGAGCTATTATAATTTTTCAATTTAAAATTAATTGAATTCTATTTATATTGTTGTGTGACAACGTGTGACACTAACTTCAAGGCGCGAAGTTCAAATTGAATGTAATAGAGAAGGCGTCAAAAGTGAAGTTGGAATAAGTTTATATGCTTGAAACCAGTTATAAACATTACTCTACATAATATTTGAGAGTAAAGAATAAATCAATATCTCCTTAGAAACACTTATTTAAACAATCAAATCTCACCTTTTTCCCGTTCTCTAAGGAATTATCTCCAGCGCCAAGATGTAAAAGACTCGAAAGCTAGAAATCAATAAATGCTGACGATAGTTTTAACGAATTGGAGTTTATTAATTATAATATATAATAATTATGTAATTGGTTCCTAGTTACTAAGATACCAAAAATTAACAAACATGTATAAAAATTTAGGAGAAACCATTTTGGTACGCTCTCTTCGTCCCAGTCCTGTGAACTGATAAGACGTGCTTTCCCTTGGTTCAAATACAACATTTTAGTTTGAGTTTAAATTTGTTTCATTTCTTTACGAGCAGAGTGCTTTAGCGCTCCACGGGCACGAAACCTTCCCGGGTCCAAATAAAAATCCCTGAAGGCCACGCAACAATATCATTAATTACTATATTATTTACTATAGCACAATGATGACGAGATATAATTCGGAATGCACTCATATATAGTATTAGATTTAATAAAATTAGGAAAGTGTTTGGTGTTGTGATGAATTATATTTTAAATATTTACAGAGATTTCAAGGAAATATAAGTGTGAAACAAGATAAAACTATCCTTGAATCAAACTGAAGAATTTAAAAATTCATAAAGGTATGTATAAGTTAAAATAGAGACGTGAAATAGACAAAATTATTGGTACGGAGCCAAATAGGTTATGTGAACAGTTGAAACAGGCTAAAGAGGTTAGCATAATTAGATATTGAAAGAAACAATTATGCAGTTAATTATAAAATCGTGTTAGAGGATATATTGTATTGTAATTGTGAAAGATTTCCTCACAACCCTAGGGGTATTTATCATGGCGCGTTACCCTTTTTTTATTATAATGGGTGGTTCGCCAATAGTCATGTCATCCCACTTTCAAAAATGAAATTAATTTTGAATAAAACATAACAAAAACGTAATTTTTGTATTCATTATAAAATAAAGTATTACATTTTGAAATAATAATAATAGATAATCTTGAATAATATTAATAAGAAAACATAACAAAACGTACTCTTGAAATACTACCAGTAAAACCATAAATCTTGTGAAATTGTACATACTAATGTACTATTGTAATGTATATAAAATAGTACGTACTCTGTAAGTTGTAAAAGAACTGTAGTACTTTGATGCAGAGCTTTGGAAGTATCCAATGTTAAGTGGCTATTTGTCTCTAAATTTTGCCAAAAATTTAACCATATTAGAAATTTCTTTAAAAATTCACATGTAAAATCATTGACATTCAATATCGGTACAAACTTCGTTTCTTTTCCTGTTGCCTTTCACACTACTTGTATTATTCACGATGTTCCACCAATTGCGATATATTGAAAACAATAAGTTGAATATATATACATCAAAATTGATGTTTTAAGAAAAGTGAAATTAAAAGAACATCGTTGAAAATCTAGTTCCTATTAAAAAGTTTTTAATTTTCGATTTTTAGAAGATATGTCTGCACGCCTTTCCAACTGACTATTATTTACAGTTAATGCAATATACAATAATAGGTAATAATACAATAAATTATATTCTTTCGTTCAGTAAGTGGTGTAAGTTTAATACAACAACAGAAATAATGAATAAACTAGGATAAATATTGATAAATATATATAAAATATAAGTATCATTAAATAATCAGCGGTTTGTTGTTCGTGTTGAGTTTTATTTGGCTTTAGGATAAACATCAGAGTGTCATTTATAATTAATCACTTGATAAATTTTACTAAGTAATTTGTAAATGTTTTCATTCAAAATGTCAAAATTGATTCGGAAAGACCCTTCTCAATTTCATTATTAATTTTATACATCGATTTAAGTAAAAAAGTATACCTAATCTTATAAAAATATGATAAAAAATATATTCTTTTCAGAAAAAAGATAAATTTATTAAATAAAAATTTTTGGGGGTGTTTATTTGTATAATAAAATAATAAATAACCAAAATAAATCCCTAATAAATAAATTAATAAAATAAATAATTCATCATAAAAATTCAATAAGATAATATAAACTTTAAAGATTAGATAAAAATTAAGTATTCCCATAAGAATAACTATAATAAACAAAAAGGAAATACATAAATTAGTATATAAAGGTTCATAATATACTCTATAGGTAAAATTTTTAAATTCAAAAGGATAAAAGATACATAAAGCTAAACGAAATGAGTATCTTAGTGTAAACACCATACATATATAAAACATACAAAATATTGTAATTCTAATATCTCTATTAAAAAAGAAATATTCAATAATTATATTGTTACGAGACGGGAGGCGAGCAGCGCGAGAGACCATCGAAGATAGGTATAATTCCAAAGAATATAGTGGTTGATGTGTTGGTTGGTACACGGACGAAACTGATGCGAGATCAGTGAGCCGTTAGGATTATTGTAGACGAGGACGGACCTGATGTAAAATCAGGTAGCCTCTGAGGATAGGTGTGCTTGCGGACGAAACTGATCGATGATCAGTGAGCCGCAGGAGAGTGAGTTTGTGAACGTACCTGATGCGAAATCAGGGAGTCACTAGGATCAGTTTTACAGACGAACTCAAATTAAATTGAGGTGCTGTTAAGGAGGTTGGCGAATTCGAACAGACGAGCCTGATGCGAAATCAGGGTGCTGTAAGGAAGTTGGATAATGTACAGACGAACCTGGTATCAGGTAGCTGTAGGAAGTAGACGAAACTGATGTAAAAATCAGTTAGCTACAGGATAGGTTAGCTTTCGTGGACGAACTCGAATAAATCGAGGAGCCGCTAGGTTGAATGCAGTTTCTTTGGAAGTAAGGGTAAGCGGACGAAACTGATGTAATATCAGAGAGCCGCAGGAGATGTTAGTGAGCCTCGTAACTTTTTAATTATTAATTGATACAACTTGTGCGGTTAAGCTGTATCGTGGTGGATCTGTCAACTTCGAATGGGATCGCTTGAGGTAGCTATAGGTTTGTAAGCAATCTACGAAAAATTACAATGAATACTTAAATATATTCTAAATCAGTCTTTACGTACAAGTGTACAGTGTAGTGTTGTCGCATAAAGTGTATGATATTAATTCACGGTGTTAACGCACTGGCGATGCGGGGACTTACAGAGTGGTCGTAGGAATTGTCAGATAGAATTTATGCCGACTCGCGGATTATATGAGGTTAACTGTATACTCGAAAGGGAACTTTAGCCCGATCTAACTGGATAGCAACCAACTCTGACGAACTTGACTATCAATGTGGCGGTACTGTTCTGAACTCGTTAGGGCTAAAATCTCTGAGTTCATATAGGCCGAAAAATGAGTGGGGGTTCATTAGAAATATCCATATAAGGAAATTTCTCACGGTAGGTACAGCGTCGTGGTTGCTACCCAGCTGTTCGGAGTCGCGCTTACATTAAGATAACGAAAAAAAATGAGAGTACTATGGCGTTTTCTCTTAACAGGCAGAGATTTGAATATTTGGGAGAGTAGACGGAAAATATTCTCCGTACGTAACAATAATAATCATAATAAACATAATAATCGTAATAATCATTATAATCATAATAATCCTAGTAATCATAATCATAATCGGAATAATCATAATAAACATATTAATCCTAATATTCATAATAATCATAATAATAACATTAATATTAACAATAATCATAATATTAATCAGAGTAATAAGGAGAATCATAACAATAATCATGGTAATCATGGTAATCATAATAATAATCGTAATAATCGTAATAATCACAATAATAATAACAATCAATATAATAATCATAGTAATCAAACCAATCATGATAATAATCATAGTAATCAAAATAATTATAATAATTATCATAGCAATCGTAATAATCATAATAGTAATGATGTTGTTCCAGATAACGCCCATCTAAGTAACATAATTGCGTCACCCGAGAACGCTCTAGAAAGACACGCGTTCCGCTAAGCACGTTCCGCTAACTCAGCATCGACACCTCAACATTGTTACTAACAGAACCATATATGGTAATGTGCGACCTCACCAAAAAACGCTGAACAGAACTCGAGAGAGTCGGAAATCGAGAAAAGCCACGGCCGAGAGCTGGTCGAAGCGATCACTGTAACCTTCGGAACTGTTCAGTACTTCTGCTCAATAAACGGAGTTTTGTTCAAATACCCGGTGGATTCTAGTCCTTTAACCGCTCGCGAACCCTAAGGCCATATCCCGTTCCTCGTCCTGCGAAGTCACCACGCGGGGCACAACAATGATAAGAATAATTAGCTTTCAAATCAGCTAAATCATTTTTGTTAGCTTTGACAAAAGGGAATCGCGCCACTCAGGCAGCCAGTCAGTCAATATAAACGCAATACGCTCGAAGAAAAAAGGAACGTGTCATTGTGTTTATAATATAATCCTTTTCAAACAAAATTTTAATCAAATAATTAAACATACTTGTTTCGTTTATATAGCATAATATTATCTTATCAGCGTTGTATTAACTTTTTATACTTTAATTTTCAGACTAAACATACCAAGAAATGGAAGTCAAAAGGAATGTTATAAATTATTTCTACATTTTCTTTTATAGAAGATGAAGAACAGTAATAGTACCAGGATAATAGTATTACTACAAATAGTTCAAGTTCACAAAAATTATAAAGGTAATTATTTTACGTATTACAACAAGAAACTATTATTTTACGTATTGCACAATGAAATAATGCGATACAACAATATATAACTATGTCCTTTATTATATGCAGTAACGGTACAGGACAAAATTATTTATCGTAGCACCGTACCATATCATTAAATAATAATACATATACAGGATGATATACTACGTAACATATAAATACGCATTAGTAAATACACATCTTAATACGATCGCTATCAAACATCACGTAGGCAAAGGCATAAACATATAAGACGCACCCATTTTAAAAGTCTCTTTACAATTCTGAATTCTGAATTTGCAATTCCAAATACCGAATTCCAAATTCTAAATCCGAAATTCCTTAATTTTCCGAAATCAAAACAAACTATTGTTACTGTTCTCGATCTCCCTATAATTCCCTCTTTTATTTTACATAAAATTTCTATTTTTAAATAAAAATTAATAAACATAAACATTCTATTATTCTAATTCAATCCTTTTTAATTCTATCGGGAAGAAATGCTTTTGCTCGATGTTAACGAATTTACCGATAATGGTAAGTTTCATTATTATTATTATTAAGTACAAATATAAAAAAAAATAACATACTAACTAACAGTTAGAAACTCACTCCAATTTTCCTAATCAAATAGAAATACCCCAACAACAAGAAACACAACACTAACAATTACAGCAAGAACGGCGTCAAGAACCACAGCTACCCTCCCAATAACAATTACAACCACAGTCGCAACAACGACCGCAAACCCAATAACAACAACGACTACAGGCACAACCACAATCCGAGGCACAACCAGGACTCCAGGCGCAATCCCAACAACAGCTCTAAGCAGAAGAACCCCAACCATCCGGGTCGGGGTCACAACTGCTACACGTGACGCCACAACAAGAAAATAGTAAGCAAATATCTTTTAACTGAAAATATAAGAACATAGAAAAAACAAAAAGTATTTTATTAATAAATTCATCAATTACAGAACCACCCCTCGAACGACGAGCGGGGTGGAGGATTAGGGAAGAAAACCGTCGCTGGGCGACACTCCAGGTATTACGGGAGAAATCCCGCACCCTTTACAAGGTTATAAACCTGAAACGAGAATGGCGATACAAAAAAAGAGACAAACAGTAAAAGTAAGTAATAACTATTAAGCATATAAATTCATATAACTTGTTCATTCAACAATTATTAACCAAAACCTTACAATATATAGCTATCCTGCAAGAATAAATGAAAGCTCGGTCCTGTCCGATAGCCTCATCTTACGTAGAGAAACTTCATACAGCCAACTCAAACTGCACCTCTGCTACGTAACTAGAGCTGTACTTATAGAGAGTTTATGGCTTATTTCTAACCACTCGTTAGAAGATTCAAAAGCTGTGTCGCCACGAAGACACCGCAACAGGAAAGTTCGTAAGAATCATGGTGAACCTCTTGCGTCACAATGAAATCCAGCTGCGATGTTTTCATGGCAACACTGCTTTGAGTCTCCTAGCTACAGGATCACCCTGTAACGTGTGCGAGTACGAGTCCCTGTATGAATATTGTTATCGTCATTTTGAGGAATTGTGGCAGCTATTGTATGACCGTGTTTATTGCGTTGGCGGTATTTCTGTATCGCTAGTTAGAAGAATTTTAATAGGGTGGTTTGCGTAGAAAACACCGATCATTAGTTTCCTTTTTTACACCCACCGCTTACATCGTGGCAAGTTGTAAGTTATAGTTGAAATAAGCACGAGAAGCTAACACTTTGATTATTTAATTTCTATATTTTTGTTGTTCTAACTGTAACTCATATAGTTCAAACTTATACGGTTAAATACGATTATCTTTATTAGCGTCTACTTGTTGTAGCTGTTGAGAATCTTTTAAACAAGTTCGTAAACTTTGATGATTATTCCATTTTTGTTTTTTTTTTTTTTTTTTTTTTCGTTGCGTTTTGTATCTATAACTTATATTATACGATATAGGAGACAAAGACGATTATGAATGTGTAACATAGGAATATATAGAAGATAGTTATGGATGCATAACTCTTTTAAGAACTTTGTTAAAGCGGAATGGAATGAAATATTTTACAATTATACAAAACTACTCTGCATGTAACAAGCACAAATTGTTGGGTGCGGTAGGAGAAACGCCGTTGAATAGTTCTGCAGCTGTTAAAGGAGCAATAATTATGAAAGCAATCCCGTATCTTTTGCCGTGTTATGATCTTGGGAGAAAAAGGAGGATTAACAACCACAGCCGCCACCATTGGAATCAAAATCACAAAAGACAGAAATAAATCCTGAAAAGAGATGTCGTGAATAATCATGTGATATGTAAATTACAGTCATATAAGAGTAAAATGAATATCAAATTAGAAGCTTCTTATGCTTATAACTATAACTGTAACTTATAACTATATACGGTAATTAACAATATACATGTTTACTTACGATTTTTATTTTCTATATCTATTTACGGCTGTTGTAATCCTGGTAGTTGCGGCTGTTGCAATCCTGACAGTTCTGGCTGTTGTTGTAATTGTACCTGCAAAGGTAATAATTACTGTCTACAATTAATATATTTATCGATGAGATACTTTTTGTGTTTTTATTTTCGTCCCTTTTACGATACTATATTTTCTACTAAAATATGTGTACTTATGATTTTCGTTTCGTGTCCTTTGTACTTATAATGGCTATTGTAACCGTGATAGTTGAGGCTGTTATTCCAATTCGGACTGTGCATACGATATTTCTATTTCATTAAAAGAATTGTAATAATTAGTAACTGTATATCACTTACATACTTGTAAGCACAAAATGCTTCTAATTTGTTTATTAATTGGTGCTTGATTCACAAAAATTTCTACTTCAATTATCTATAAATATAAAAATCTATAAACGCATAAATAATGCTTATGCCTAGATAACTGATACCATAAAATAAACTTAATTAATAAATTAAACTCAAAATATGTAAATACCATTGTTACCTTCATTTAAAATACACAGTCATAGAGATAATAAAACACAGATATATAACCTTTATCTGAACAAACTGTCGAACGAAGATCATATAATCATAAAATTTACACGGTTTAAAATAATAATCACAGCAATTTCAAAAAACCGGTAATCAGCACACGATTACTAAAAATAACACCGCTAGTTTATAAAAATTTTCATTCATCCAATAAAAATACATTTCTTACTAAGAATTTTCAGGATATTATTCATATTATTTATTCATACCTGGCGCGAATTTCTCCTAAAACTTCTTATAAGTTACCAATCACTTTAATCGAACAATGTCGACACACTTTTAAATTGATTTAGGACTAGGAGAATCGCATTTGGCATCTTTCTCGTTCCCGCAAATTTACATAAGTCTATCTTTCTCGATCTGACAGAGCTAGTGATATAGGTCTTACAGACATATTCCTAGAATATTACTACCCATTCTGGGGCACATCAGCCACTTAATATGCTGCTTTTTCGATAATGCATGCACTAATTTCATTAATATTTGCATCAATACGTAGATGAAGGTTCATAGAATTATAATAAATTAACTTCAATGAAGAAAGCATCTTCTAACATGCTTTTAAAAACCTCAAAAGTTCCAACATCTGCTCTCCAGACATTCCTGTATAGGTAGTCTCGGCGAGCTCTCGCCAGTTATCCCCACCCATCGTGGTACGTATGTACTTGGCGCCAGCCTCTACCGAGACTCCTGATACAAAGTGACAAAGAGACTAGATAAGTTAACAAAGTAATACGTCAAGAACTGTCCAAGATACGACTCAGACTAAAGAATTAAGGACATTTAAGATATGTAAGACAGTTATAATCGCAGAATCTTGAGAAACTAGTTATGGTTGTACTTATTCTGAAACAGAAGATAAATTAAATTTAAACAAAACACAAACTTTCACAAGAAACATATGTATAAAACTAAACTGCGCTGGCTGTCCCAAACATAAATAAAGAAACAGATACAAAATGGTAGATATGAGGATAGAGTAAACTAGGAAACGACAGAATAAGCATAAAACTTAGACTTATATATTTAGAGTATAAGATAAACGTTATTTGTGTTAAGTAATACGATGTACAACGTTTAAATAAATATTAAATATTAAATAGAATATTAAATTAATTATTCAATGATAGATGATAAATAAGAGTGTAGAAACATAAGTATTAGAATAACTATAATATAGTAGGAGACTTAAAGCTGCATCCAATAGATTGAGCACTCCAGCGTAGCAGGATCCAACCTGGATAACGAACCAAGTACCTACGAAAATAAAAACAAGAATACATCGATAGAGGTAATAGAGCAAAATAAAAAACAAACATGCAGTTATAATTACACTAGGCATTAAAAATGCTTCCAATAGCCTTAGATGGGAAAAGATCAGAAAGATTATAAAAGAACGCAGAGAAACGTAGCAGATTCACATTTTTTTGAAAATAAAAATATTATTTACCATGGAAAAGACTTCAGTCTAGAAAAAAAAGTAGAAGTGAGAGGTCCTCAAGGCTCTGTTTTAGGGCCAATCATCTGGAATTTAATTTACGACGAAATTTTAAATTTACTACTTAGACAGAACTGCATACACATTGGTTTTGCCGATGACCCGGCCCTACTGATAAAAGAAAGAACTGATAACTGACTTAAAGATAACATAACCTATGCTACAAATACAATTAAGCATTGGTTAGATGATGCAGGTTTAGAACTAGCGATTAACAAAACACAGATGATGTCGTTAAATAGCAGAAGATTTTCCAGCAATTCTGAAACCAATTTCGAAAGCAAAGTCCTAAAACTAGAGAAAAACCTTAACTGTCTAGGGATAAAACCCGATAAAAGAGGTAACATTAGAGCACATATAGACAAAGTAACAAATAAAGCAGTAAAAACAATTCAGCACTCTGAGAATATGATGCATACCATCTGTGGATAACAAAATAAAAGTAAAAACCTCAGGAAGATAATTATAATATAATTTAACAGAAGCGTAGCCAAAGCTGAAAGAGGAAGCAAATATTAACCCAAATAAAATGTAGATACTAATTTATGCTTAATTAAACATAGAGAGATTGTGAAACAATAAACGTGATATATTGTATTACAACAATTTTAGTACAATAGGAGCCCTTACTAGCCAATGTAATCTAAAGAGATTAGAAGAGTTTAGAAGCAATGCAACTAAATTAAATACACCATAAACAATAGTAAACCGTGAAATTAGATAAGAACCAAAATAAATGGAACACCTTCCAAAGTTTCGGTCCAGAAGAACTTAATAAAAAACAGACCGATGAAAGACTAATATAAAAGACAGAAGTAGAAAACACTACAATATGACAATTTATTGTAATCTAAGAATAAGATACATACAATCTGTGGATAGCAAGATAAATGTAATATCCCCAGAAAGATAAGTATAATATAATTTAACAGAAGTGCACCCAAACCTGGAACAGGAAAGAAATATCAACTTTATTAAAATAAGGATAATAATTTAAGCTTAATTAAAGCTAGAGAGATTGTGAAACAATAAACGTGATATAGTGTATTACAACAATATTAGTACAATAAGAGTCTTTATTAATGAATGTAATTTAAAGAGGTTAGAAGAGTATAGAAGCAATGCAACTAAATTAACTGAAATATAAATGATAGTAAACTGTGAAATTAGGTAATAATCAAAATAAATTGAACTCATTCCAAAGTTTCTATCCAAAAGTACTGAATAAAGAACAGTGGGATGAAAGACTAATACAAAAGACTGAAAGAGAAAACACTACAATAGGATAAACTATTGTACTCTAAGAATAAGCTACATACACATCTACGGATAACAAGTTAAAAGTAAAACCCTCAGGAAGATAAACATAATATAATTCAACAGCATCGTCCCCAAAGTAGACACAAGAAAGAAATATTAACCTAATTAAAATATAGATAATAATTTACTCTTAATTAAAAATAGCGAGATTGTGAGATAATAAAGGTGATATATTGTCTTACAACAACATCAGTACATAAGAGTCCTTAGTAGTTAATGTAATCTAAAGAGGTTAGAAGAGATTAGAAGTAATGCAACTAAATTAACTGAAATATAAACAATAGTAAACTGTGAAATTAGGTAATAACCAAAATAACCTAATACCGGACAACCCAGGCTTAAGTTTCAGGCGCTGCTCAACCAGATCGGACAACTAGGACCGCAGAAATCGACTTCAAAAGCATAAAATTCAGAATGAAATAGCAGCTCTTCGACCGTATGAGAGGTTCAGATTCAATGGAAAGTGGGGACGTTGATTGGCTCTCGCGAGTGAAAGACGTTACAATGTAAAGTTCCTTATTTGTCCTTGGTGAAATGATGAGGAAACAGTTATATGTGGCACAAACTTGTGAGCGACATTACTGATATATTTTTTCGCGATAACTAAAACACTTGACAGAATTTTATGAAGTGTTATTTGTACTAGTGCAAGCTAGGTTGGTCTCTGACGGTAAATGTTGGACTTACACGTAAAATATATAATTATTAAATAATTAGGTGCTGTTACATAAGTATATTAGAGGTATCTGATTTCAGAATAGATATAAGGAAACGTCGTTTTCACTCCCTGTATACACAGTAAATCTAGCTTAGCTAAAAAAACCCATTAACTCCCACCATTCAAACAAAAATACAGAAAAAAGAAGAAACAACAGCAATCTCCAAATCTAACAAAATCTCCCCTCATAAGAATTGTAGGCCAAAATGCTCGGGTCACTATTCACACAATCCTCAAAACCCTGCCATGCAAGCTAAATGGTAACTTCCACCCAAAAACAAACACTAAAGACCAACATATACTTTACATTGACAATCCTGCTGATTTTAAGCTAATCATTAATCTCCTAAAACAAAAAAATATAAACTTCTTCACTTACACTCCCAGATACGAAAAACCCCAGCTTTACTTAATTAAGAATTTAGTAGGGAATTTCGACGAGGATCACCTTTTGAAAGAACTAATCAACACCAACACCGAAAACCTAGAATTCACAAAAGTAAATTGATTTCTCACAAGAAAATCAACAGCGACAAGTACCACATAACCAGTGTTTGTTGTACATCTATCACCTAGCAGCAACGCAAGTAATCTTAACCACATTAACAAAATACTACACCAAACAATCCGCTGAGAGAAACTAAAAACTAACAAGACTGTTCGATGATGGAACTGTCAGGGCATTGACCACTCGTCCAACAACTGCAACCTACCTTATAGATGCGTAAAATGCACAGAAAAACACGAGCCCGAACAGTGCCTTATCGACAGCTCCAACACTGTACAACTAATCGAAAACAAAGATAAGCTTCACTGGGTTCTTTGTGGAAATAGTGGCCATCCAGCGTCCTACAGAGGATGCCCCATCCATTTAAGCAAACAAAAAGAAAACAGAAAAACACAACTGTACCAAAGACTAAATAGAGACTAGAAAATTAATAAAATAGCAAAGCTAATTAACTCTAATATTTCATATAGCCAAATCACACATAACAACTCAAATGATACACAGAACACGAAGAACATATCTCACCACATACACCCAATAGCCAACCATAACCCAACCATCATTCATACGCCCACTCCGCATCTGGACCGAACCCTATCAATCAAAAATATTCATATAATTCTAAATGATATTAATAACCAAATCTGCACACTGGCCAAAATAATAGAATCCAACGCTCAGAAGGTAAACCAACTCTTCCAAATAAATCAACAACAAACTCACCCCCTCCTCAATGGCTAATTAAACCCAGTATCCCCACAATAAAAAGAGGGAACTTTCAATTATATCCTTAAACATAAACTTCCTTATCACCAACCAAAAGCGCAACAGTCTTCTACAATTGCTGCAGGGACAGGAGCTCGACATCGTATTATTGAGAGAAACCAAATTAAACACCAAACACAACCCGAGATACGCCGACTACACCATACACAGAACGGACAGGTCCAACTCAAAACAAGGAGGAGGAACAGCAATCCTAGTTAAAAATACTATCAGTAACAAGAGAATATACCCCAAAATATCATCAAGTAACCAAATTCTGGAATCAATAATAATTGAAATCAAAATTAACCAAACTGACAAACTATACATAATAGCTGTCTACGCAGCCGGTAATCATAGAAACGAATTTATACCTGAAACCCACGCGCTATTTTCAGAACTGGATTTAGACTCACCCAATATTAATTATATAGTAGCAGGGAATCTAAATGATCGTCATTCTAACTGGAAAAATAGTAACAATAACCCTCGTGGTGTAGCTCTTAAAAATTGGCTAGATACCAACGACACCAAATTCAAAACCTCGCTTTTCAACTCACACTTCCCTTCTTACCCTAAAAGCAACTCTTACATAGATTTCTGCCTCATAGACAACAGAATTTAACTCCACAACCTGACCAACAACAAACTAAAAACCTTACCCTTCGACAGTGACCACAACGCCCCAAAAATATCAGCCACAATCTATAACTACACAAACTTCGTAAATTGGCATAAATTTAAAACAACAGCTACAAAAATAATCAAGCACTTCGACTTACCCCACAACAGAAACCTACCCAACAACGAAATAAATGAAGGACTAAACAAACTCCAATAGGCACTCAACCACACTAAAACACGTACGGTACCTACCATTGAACCCTTCAACTCAACAGACAAATTCACCAGTAAAAAACTCACTGAACTACGAAAACATAAAAATTTTCTAATCACATGTAACGTCCCGGGTGCGCTACCGGGGATAGTACAGTATTTGTGAGGTTTAGGCTTCGATTGCCTTCCTCGGGATCGTTCGGAAATTCAGGATTGGGTTCACTTAACTTCTCACGTATGCATGTACAATTAGTTTATTTAGAGTTCTCGTTTCGGAGACTGAAACGTTATTATAAGTTACATATAAATTACAATGTCTTATTACCTTAATTTTGGAAATTCGGAATCGGGAGGAACCAATGGCTCGGCTTCTAGGAGACTTACAAGTGTTGCTTCCCGGTTTATCGTCGCGTTACACTACACAGATTACAAACTGTCACCTCCGGGCGTATTCCTTACTTGAGTTTAGTGGACGGAAAAAGCAAGAGTTGAAAGTTCCGACAGGTTTTAAAGGGTTGATTGGAATTTGTTCAAATGGAGGGGGCCGAAAGTCCTGTCGCAATTGATGCTTACCTCGGCGAAATCTACAGCGCGTGATCTGTAGTCACGAGGTTACCATCTATAATTTTTAGTAATTTTGGACTACGATATTCCTCAAGTAATGTATACTAACGAGGTCGCTGTTTCTAATCTTCTCGCTGTCTATTTCCTATATTATTCTAACGCGAATTATACTAGGTCAGTCGCCGGCTCACATTTGACACCTTCCCGGGTTATTGCACTGCGGAGGTTGTCAAAATACCAGGTTACCGGGGCATTCGGCTTCAGCGCGTTTTGTTTCGGAATGATTTACCCGGAATGTAACAATCCCTCCCCTCTTAAAAGAAATCACCGTCCTCGGTGATATAATTACTGTTTTGAATGAATAATGAAAATTTTGCCTTGTATGCCATGTCCGTAATGTCTCTGTAACGTGGTATTTTGGACTAAATGAAATTTTTGTTTGTGCCCACAGGCCGGGCTCAGCCATTTTGTTAGGTGAAGAATGGAATCTAAATGTTTGAATTGTGTCAAATAATGCACAACTCTTGTGTCGACCCGTGGCCTAGTTATTTCGCTACTTAGACTAAATTGTGGTCTTTCTATAAGAGAGGTACATACGAAACTCATGCTAATCGTACGGACTGATGGGGCATTTGACGCGTAGATGTTTGATGCACCTCCTCCTATTGCGCTGGACCAGGTCTGTCAGGAGAAAGGATCTCTTCCGGTGATAATACTTCTCTTTCTTCCATGTGGACTTCGTTGACCGCCTTAGATCGCATGCACTTGTATACTCTCCTAGTTAGCCGAGGTGCTGCATACCACACGAAAGTATGACTCAGAAGAAATAGTAACGTTGTTATGCTAAGGCCGGTGTACAGGGTTGCGTGTTGCTGTCTTTGCGTTCTATGGTGCTTCACAATTTGTCCGATATCCCTTTCAATATCAGACAAGGATTTCCCAGAATCAACCTCGTGCCAATATTCCGTTGATCCGTACTTTGGTCCTATAGGCAATGTTACAGATGGAATTATTTCGGCATGTGTTTCTAGAACAGGTGATATCATGCTGAGATTTAATGTAATGTTCGGTGCGTAAAAGTATTCTTGCTCATTAGAATATATTTTCATTCCAAAAAGACTGACGTGAGATAAACGGGCTGCGCATCCGTTTCGAAGCTGTAGTACACCGGCTCCGTTTAGGATGATTTGTGTGCTCTTTTGGTTATCACATAAAATTTGAAGAGGTTCTGGATCATCAAAGGAAAAAAGCCAGCCATCTAAAGTACGCACGCGAGCCCAATAGGGATCGTGGTGTTGGAGTACACGGATGTCACAATGACGAATAGCTTGCATGGATGGTTGTATAAGAAGGTGATACTCACAAGAAGTAGTAGTGGCGGTCTCATAGACAGGTTGATCAGCTAGGCAGATGTGATGGTGCGGAGTATTCACGCATCCAGATAGATAATTATTAGTAATTAAAAGATAATTTCGGTAATCTTTGGGTAATGCCAGATACGGTGCCCGGGGTGATATATATGCCGATCCAGTTCCACTTCGCTTCTGTGGGTGTGGCCAGGAATGCATGCGATAAAGATAATAACTCTGCCTATCCAAGAGTGGGATGTAGACTGCAGGAAGGAGACGTCCCTGGTGGTATCCGATGTCAACTACAGCGATTTCTGTCAGGTCCTTAATTGTAAAATGAGACTCTGATAAAGGAAAATCAAGGTTCTTTATGGTTTGTATTATGGAGCTCGTAATATCATGTAACTGTTGAGAAGTAAGAAGTTTTGGGTTCAAACGTTTTCCTCGTGCGGCATGTATTATGGCTATTGTCTCATCTGTGGTTTCCTTGAATCGGTCGAGCTCTGCCTGAATCATACTGATCCATCGACTCAAATTTGCTGTATATTTCAGAAAGTCTCCCTTTTCTCTTATTAAGAATAGGTTTCTCGCCATTTCTGTAACTGTTACCGAAAGTTCTTTGATAGCTATGGCATGTTGCTGTGTTGTCTACATGTTGAAACTGATTTTGGATGAGATGCATCTTATTTTGCAGTAGATGTGCTATCTGTTTTTGATCGGAGTATAAATTGTCGATTTCTTGATTTATGTAGTCAGCATCGTCTTCTGTTAAGGTACCAAACAAGGCTCGTGCAATATCTCCAATTATTGACAAGGGTGCGTGTAGTTTCATCGTTATGGACATGAGTAATTTCATAGGGTCTCTTGCTTCTAACCTGAGTTCTTCGAGAATTTCTTGAATTTCTTCTCTCTTCTCGTGTATCTGTTTTGCTCGTCCTCGGAAATAGTGCGGGCGGAGGATACCCTCGCATTGAGTATCCAAATGCTCCCTGGAATCCTCGTAGATTCTCTCGAGGTGTTGTATGCTTTCTGGTCGTTGCCTTTGGAAAACCGTTACGTTCACAAAGGTAACGATCCGCCAATGTGCTCTTGTGAGACGGAGGTCCTTCAGTTTTTCATAATATAATCCGGGATTGTTGTCGAATTTCGTAAGCACGTAATCATTCCCCGCAGCGACCAGTCGGGTGCCCCATATAATCCAGACGATTAGCTTGATTTCCATTTCTTACACGTTGAATATAGATGTAAAAGATACGCAAGCTTTAGTTTGTCGACATGCTTCTGAAACCTGGAACCCGGTTCGGATTCTAGTATAGCATTGTTATTCTGAGTGAGCGCAATAATTTTGTATGGACCGCGATAACATTTAGAAAATTTTCCTATAAGAGGTTCTTGGATTACGTAAGCGAATTGCCCTGGCTTTCCTGCAAACGGACGAGCTTTCGCGTCATGACGTAATTTTGATTCGGCCTTAGAGTTTTGTAAATTTATGGCTGCTATATTGCGTAACTCGATAATGCGTGTAACTAGATCGTAAAGATATGACCCATAAGTTTTCAATTGTTCATCTGTTTCAAAGGACGATGGAATTCTAGCAGGTTTCCCAAATATTAGTTCGAACGGTGAAAATTGTGTACCTTCATGTACAGAAGTATTATAGGAAAACATGGCGAAAGGTAAAAGGAGATCCCAGTCATCATAGGACTTGGTATAATGTTTTATGAATTCAGATAAAACTATGTGAGTACGTTCTAGTGAGCCATTGGTTTGCGGACGATAACCTGACGAGTTAAATCTTTTGATTCGGAAGGTTTAACATAAGTGGTAGATAAGATTGCTCATAAAGGATGTGCCTCGATCGGAAAGGATTGCGTTTGGAGTTCCATAGATAGCAATTAGATTTCGAGCCATTGCGTCAGCTATGATTTCGGCCTGTATATCAGGAATTGCAACAGCTATACAATACTTAGGTTATCTTGTAAGGTTAGAATATGACGGTTTCCATCTGGTGTAGTGGGTAAAGGACCTACGGTATAAATAGAGACCTTATCGAATGCATTAACGGGTGTATCTGTAATCATAGGTTCCTTTGTGCGAGCTCTAACTAATTTCTGCTCCTGACAACTTTTACATTCGCGAATAAAATTTTGTATATCGTTTTTCATGTTTGGCCATGTGAATCTTTCACGTATACGCCTGTAAGTCTTTGTGATTCCCTTATGTCCTCCAACCATACTATAATGATATTCCGAAATAATTTCTGATCTTAACTCGTCCGGTGGAACCTGTGTATTACCGTAACATACAGTTATGGCGATTTCGTCTTGATTAAAGGTGTCTAATAGTAACGTCGTTAGTTCGTGAGTCGATAAGTCGGTAAATGGCGTATCGGGTCTTGTAATACGGAAAGAATTTATATGATTATTTAATAATGTCATACGAAAATTTCCTAAACAGTCGTGAAGAATTAGTGGATCCATTTCATCAAAGTGATTTTGCTTCACAATAATACTAAATATCTTGTATTTTCCTCGAGGTGTTATTATAATTTTACCCAAGGTTAATGGAGTGCTACGGATATTTTCAAAGTCTATTAATCCTGTATCTACTAGAAGATTGCTTATTGGCGAGGAAATCTCACCATCAGCGGATATGAAATGCACAATATTATCTCTATGGTAAAGAATTCCTTCTCGGGTGTTAGAAACTTCACATTGGGAGTTTATATAAGACGTGCTATCCATACGCGGAGTGCTGAAAGGTATATTTTCATTTAGGGTAATATACGGGTAATTTGAGTTTCTACTGTTTGTCGACATAGTTACAGGTGGCAGTTCTTGTTCGGATGGAATAGAGGGTGTATGATTTTTTCCGGTTACTAGTGACTGATCAGGAGGGGTGATTTCCTCATTTTCTGGTTCCTCCTCCTGAATGATAGTTGAAAGTTCGGGGGTTTCCATATAGCGCGGCATCCTCGATTGTTAAGACGGGAAAGGAGTGGAGGATCCCAAATTTGGTATCGTGACTTTATAGTGACTGCTGCCGGCGTCGGAATCCTTATCTTCTGGTTGTAATTTAGAATAGTCAGGAGGTGCGTCTGAACCAGGCAGAGATGTGTCATTACCTATCGTTTTCAAAAGATTATCTATTCGATTGTTTAACTCTCTGTCTCCGTCCTCATCAGTATAAGGGTCAAGGATTTCCAAAGTCTCTAATAGTTCTTCATCATTTTCTCCATCTGATACAAAGGTGCACGGAACTTCAGTACCAGATCGAGATTCTGGTGATTTCTTAATCCAGTCTTGATGATCTTTTAAAGATTTGTCAAATTTGGAAAAAGATTCTTGTAGTTCGTCTGTTGTTAGCTTCGAATTTGTTGTTTCGTCGTCAGATGAATCATCAGATGAGGGATTTATCATCACGCAAAGATCTTGCTGTAGTATAGTAGGACGTTCTGGTTCGGCAGTATCTCTGATAGTAGGAGGAATAACTTCTTGAGAACTACCAATCGGGGGAGCGCTTTTAGCTGGAGATGGAATGAATATTTTAGTTAAATGTGGATGTTTTAGGCTTTGGAAAACACTTGTCCGTTGTCGCAAAATAGGCGGTGGTTCATTTGAGGAATCCTCATCGGTAGATTCAACGGGACTGTTATTTGTATCTATGGAATTTTGTGGATGGAGATGGGGCTTATCGTTTTGCTGTCTTCGTCTGTCAATAATTCGTTTCACTATACAACTTTCTTTTAAAGGAACAGAGACCTCAGGACGAGTTTTGGATCCGATTGGTTGGCCTCGTTTAACCATGGGTGGGTTTATCGAAGGGTTACCTTGGGATGTGGCTGATTTCGAAGATCCTTGCCTAGCAGGTACAGAAGGTTCAGCCGATTGTGAAGGATTTGGTGCAATGTTATGGTTGACAGCCCGACGGGTTAAGGGAAATAATTTTGCGCAAGAATCGTTTCTAAGGGAATCGGCAGGATTTCGCGAAAGTGCATCATCACTTGAGTTTAACTTTCCGGCCTTATGCTTGAAAGTGTGTTCATAATCTTGAAGTTTCAACCGCCAGCTTATCAACCTTTGACCTGGGTCCTTAATTGATCTTACCCATTGAAGGTGTTCATGGTCACTTACCAATGTGAAGGGTCGTCCATACAGATAAGGTCGAAAATGTCTGATGGCATAAATTACTGCGAGGCATTCCTTCTCTGTTGTGAAATAATTGAGTTCGGCTTTTCCTAAACTTCGCGAGAAATATCAAACAGGCATGTCACAACCGTCTACTTTTTGACTAAGAACTGCACCGACTGCGAAATGAGACGCGTCCGTCGTAAGAGTAAAAGGTTTATTGAAGTTGGGGTATTGTAAGATAGGTTTACTGCAAAGTATTTGCTGAAGGGTATTGAAACTATTAGTTTGTTCTTGCCCCCATTTAAAAGGTTCATTTTTCTGTAATAATTGCGTTAAAGGGCGTGCAATTCCCGAAAAATCTTTTATAAATCGTCTATAATATCCCGCTAATCCAAGAAATTGTTTAATATGTTTGGGGTGCTTTGGCTCAGGAAACTCTGCAACTGCTGAGATTTTCTTGGGATCTGGCTGGACACCGTTGCTTCCTATTATATGACCAAGATATCTGACTTCTTTTCTTAAAAATTCACATTTTTCAGGTTGTAGAGATAATTTAGCTGCCGACAGTTTTTGGAATAATCTGCGAATCTTTCGTTCGTGTTCTTCTAGAGTGGAGGCAAAGACAATTACATCATCTATATAAACAAGTAATTCTACCCCATGTAATCTCCGTGTTGCGTTATCCATAAGACGCTGGAAGGTTGAGGGAGCGTTTTTTAAACCCATAGGCATTCTAGAATACTCGAAGTGACCATCGCCTCTAGAGGAAGCAGTTTTATGACGATCGTTGGGGTCCATTTCGATTTGATGGAACCCACTTGCCATATCGAACACTGAGAAGTAGCAAGCTTGCCCTAATTGGTCTAAAATATCGGTAATATTAGGAAGGGGATAAGTATCACCGATAGTTTTTTCGTTGAGTGCGCGGAAATCTGTAACTATTCGCCATCTTTTGTTTCCATGAGCATCAGGTTTTTTGGGAACGATCCATAAAGGAGAATTGTTTGGAGAGGACGAAGGGATTATTATTCCATCATGAAACATTTTATCTATTAGTCGTTTTATTTCTTGTTTTTGTGCAGCAGGGAACGATACCGTCGAGTATGAACTGGGACAGCATCGCGGGTCGGAATCTTATGCTGAGTTAGCGAACTTCAAGGTAAAGTTTCGTCAGGCAAATGTAATAGTGATAAGAAATCTTTGACTATACCCAAAACCTGGTCACGCTCTTCTGTATTTAAATGATCTAAACGGAGACGCTCTATCACTGCGGAATATCTATCACTTGCAGATGTAATTCCAAGATTGCAGTCATTCGAGTACATTTCTGATTCGTCTGAGAATGTACAATGATCGGAAGGAACAAGTTCTTGTGGAGGAATTTCTACATCGATATCGGCGTCCCGAGTATTTATGGCCAGAACATAACACGTGCCTTGGTTACACTGTACGACAAATTCTGACCTTTCTTCGATTTTGTAAGCGTGAGTAAACATTTCTTATAGATTTCTAGATGCTGATTATGAATCTGCAAACCGTTTTTTTCCAGATCCTACAGTTTTTGAAAAAATCAATTTTGAAGAAAATGACAAATTTTCAACTTTGGAATTTTTTTCTGCTTTTACCATAGTAGTTATTTAGTTGCTCTTTGCACGAAATGATTCAGTGGACTCTCCCGCATAAAATACTACAAATAGTTATGAGATTATAAACATCGAAATAGGTTTAAATAACAATTAAAGTGAAAAGGACACCCAGAACACACCCATTTTTGCTGATATTTTTCACTTTCTTTTAAAATGTAAGGGTCTAGTAGGAAATTTGAATATACCACGCGATAAAGCAAACCTTTCTACTAAGGAAAGCATCAAGCCAATGTCTAAAATTATTTTTGTTTTCAATATAGAAATAAAACAGTTTGGCGAAACGCGCGGCGGCGCGTATATATTTATAATATATTTATAATATATTATATAATATATACAGTATGTCCCACGAAATCCTGGAGAGTCGATTATTTGGTAATCTATTGAAGGTACGAAAAATGTTTTTATATGAAATTGAATGGCAAGGGGGGGCTGAATTATTGGCCGTAACAATTTTTTTTTATCATTATTGTTTACAGAGATATGAAAGTTATGTTTGGTTTTTTAATTTATTTATATATATATACTGTACATGCAATAGCACACGCGTGTGCGTGCGCGCGCGCGCGCGCGCGCGCGCGTGTGTGTGTGTATGCGTGTGTGTGTTTAGTATATACATATATAGTATATACTATATATACTATATATAAATATAAATATATATAAATAAATATATATACAGTATATATTAAAACCTGTCGGAACTTTCAACTCTTGCCTTTTCCGTCCACTAAACTTGAGTAAGAAATACGCCTGGAGGTCACAGTCTATAACCTGTGTAGTGTAACGCGACTATAAACCGGGAAGCGGAACTTGTAAGTCTCCTAGAAGCCGAGCCATTGGTTCCTCCCGATTTCGTACCTCCAAAATTAAGGCAATAAGACATTGTAATTTATGTTCAACTTGTAGTAACGTTTAAGTCTCCGATACGAGAATTCTAAATAAACTAATTGTACATGCATACGTGAGAAATTAAGTGAACCCAATCCTGAATTTCCGAACGATCCCGAGGAAGGCAATCGAAGCCTAAACCTCACAAAATACTGTACTAGCTCCGGTAGCGTACCCGGGACGTAACAGAAAGCTGAAATAAAAAACGAGAAATTTGTAATAAACACTAATAAATAATAGAAGTTACTTCAAATTTACGTACTGTAAAATTGAAACGTGAGAAAAGCCTTCGGACCATATAATATACTATAACAAACGTAATAAAGAACCACAGAAGAATAAATTTACAAACTGAAATTAAATTCTTCATTCTATAACCTACTACAGATAAGCTTCATGCCGGTTGCGTTCGAAATGTCACTCGACAGGTTCTCCATCCAATGACGGCCGCCGAGCCCTGCCGAATGATCCCGAGAGTCGACGAACGAAACATGTGTTTCTTCCTTTTGGCTGAGTGTGTGCATATGACGCGTATACGTATTATGTTGACGGTAATTTGCCTGAAGGATAAGAATCATAAGAAGAATCATGAGAAAAGTCAGAAGAAAATCATACAACTTTCTGCTGATCCATGACACGATATTACGATAACTCTGTCATAGGTTGACCGATTTTATTGATTTTGGTCTTATTGGAAAGCTCAGATGTTGTTTACATAAGAAAAATGCATTTAAATTTAGAAAATATGGCCCGTGTGATGAGATATTAATAAAATAACTTTCAGGTAAGGTTGGAATCGCCAATTCTCCTGTAAAGATACACGGCAGCGACAGTCGACATGTATATACAGGGTGTTCTTCTTCGTGTACTTGGCGTCGAGACGCTACCGCGTGTCTGGATTTGCAAATGTCTGCCCACATGTCGTCGAAGAACATTTTTGCCCAGTCATCTTTTTGGGCTTGCGTTGTACCGCTGTACAAAAAGTTCCATTCTTTTTGTAGTTCATCGGTACTAGAAATTCCGAATTGTCGAGCAACAGCAGCAACATCAGCAAAAGTGGAATCTCTGTCGCTACTCAGCAAAGCATTGACTGGTTTAAAAACAGTCAACTGTTTAAGAAAAATACTTTGAATTTTAAGAAGATAGAAATTCTGTAGCAGCTTCCGGCTTTTCAGAAAATTTTTGCTCCTAGAGAAATCGGACTAAATCGTCCGAAATAAATGAAAATCTCTGAACACACTGGTGCCTTGCGAGCCAACGTGTATCACAGAATTTGAGAACTTTACAGGATAATTCGGTTCTGATTGACAAACGACATGGTTTAACATACTTAACTGCTAGAGTGAGCCATTTATCGTTTGTCGAATCCAAGTTTTCATCCTCGTAAACTGGAAATTTAGTACTGTTGTGCCAGACAACGCCCATCCGCGTAACATAATTGCGTCAACCGAGAACGCTCTAGAAAGACACGCGTTCCTCTAAGCACGTTCCGCTAATTCAGCGTCGACATCTCAACGTTGTTGCTAACAGAACCATATATGGCAACGTGCGACCAAAAACGCCGAACAGAACCCGAGAGGGTCGGAAATCGAGGAGTTCGAGGAAAATCACGGCCGAGAACTGGTCGAGGCGATCACTGTAACCTCCCGAACTGTTCAGTACTTCTGCTCAATAAACGGAGTTTTGTTAAAATTACCCGGTGCATTCTAATCCTTTAACCGCTCGCGAACCCTAAGACCATATCCCGTTCCTTGTCTTGCGAAGTCACCATGCGGGGCACAACAGTATGCCGTACACTGTCAATAATGCGTTCCCTTTTGCGAACGGCTGAAACATTAGTAATAAACTTACTACAGTTACTGCGACTGATTTTCATGCCTTGTTACACTTTAGGCTTCTTGCCTGTGTCTTGCACGAGATGAAGGAAATAAGACGCGACCGATAGGAGAACATTACGTTCGGCGAAAAAAGCGGCATATTTGACCTCCACTATTTTTATTTTTTCATCGAGTGTCGATGAAGAAGAGGACGCGACGAACTCCTCGGTTTGGTTTTGTGTTGGTAACCGTTCTTCTCCGGTTGTGGTAGAACCGATACTTTCAGTATTATTAATACATATTTGCTGCATATTGTTAATATGCAACTGTGTAAACGAGTGCCTGCGTATTTCTGAAAGACCGCAATCGAAGACTTTGTTGCAGGCTTTGCAGAAGCATTTTGACTTGTCCGTGGAAACAATTTGCAACCAAACCTTTAAAGAGTCGTCAGCATCAAACCAATGTTGCTGTAATCTTTTTTTGTACATCTTAGCTGGTCCAGAATCCATCGTTAAAGCAGTTGCAATTCTTCTTTAGTTGAATATATTACCCCTCCGGAACCACTTACGCGCACACGCACTATTCTCTTATATACAAGAACTACAAACGCTTTTTATACTCGGAGATGCACGTGTCGCAAACGCGGGATTTAAATGACAAATTGTCAATACTGACGCACATAGCATCTATTCCCGCTCAAATCAATGTTCTTTTGTTTTAGGCGGTTGCGTGGAAACGTAACGCTGTTGAAACCGTGCAATTTAAATGCGTTTTTACAATTTATCATTATCGATATTTTTCTTTGTATTTCAAAGTTGAAATTTCAAACAGAAAATTGATTCTTTCCTACAAGATAGCATAATTTTCATAATTTCTACAAGATTCCAAGCTTAATGGACTATTGTTGAAACACCATTTTATAACATCTTTGTCCATTTATTACTGTGTGCCTTTCCAGTAGGCAAATACCGTACTGATTAGGAGGCGTCGTTTTTGGTACAGAGATTACTGCAGCCACGGAAAATAGAAGTAAATTAGGGAAAATGTCTATGGAAAAACTTTTTTCATTTAAATAAAGGTTCCGAAAATAAGATACAATAATAACATTTTTGGTTTATTTCACTCCCTCCTTAAAAAATTCCCAAAAACCATCAATTTTCTGACGCCAAGAACGTAGTAACCCTTTAGCAATGAAAGTGTCAGACTATGTATAATGTGTAGTAGTTTACTTTATCGTGAAGTCATAACGTAAAATTATGAGTTGATTAAAATCTGCATTATTGGGATTTGAAGGGTGTCGCCTAGTTGCGAGTCGCTGCTCACCTTAGCAACTGACGACGGCGACGGCGATCGGCGATTCATTCTGCCCTCTTCTGTGCCTCTGCTCGAGCTTTCGCCTCTGCCAACATGAAACATGGTACATTGCCCGAAAGCAACGAGTAACGCGGACCGCACACGTACAGAGGACGCGTAGCTTCTGTGCGCGTTGATGGAAGCAGAGTGGGGGACGCCGGTAGGTCATAGTGAGGGAAACACCGAGCGCCAAGGGCCCACGATTTTAGCATCACTGCCTCTCGCCAGTTCGTCCCCTCCACTCGTGGTGTAAATGTACTTGGCGCGAGACCCATGTGAAGTTAGCTCACACTAGTAACCGAATCCAATAAAACATAGGTCAAAAAATTGCTCTTTAATTGCTCATAATTGCTCAGAAATTACTTTTAACTGCTCACCTTTCGTTTTCGAAATATTATCAAAATACTTTTTGGGGTATCTAGGGACTTCTATGAGTTAGTAACGACATACACTATCCTGAAACTTGTAAAATAATGTACAAAACGGACTACACAAGCTACCAAAAAATTGCTTTTTGCTCAGAGTTAATTGCTCGACCGTTAATAAGCAACAATTAGGCCAATAAACAACAAATTTTATAAATAAAAATATGAAACTGTAACCTAGTAACTTCTAAGTGCGCATGCGCGTATCTTTAGTAACATTAATACAGATCGTACGTCCGCCTCCAGATGAAAACTCTAAAACTTGCTCCACTACATTACGCAGTGACTTAAACAATTGCCCTTTATTTGCTCTTTCTTGCCCTGTAATTACTTTTAATTGCTAACTCGCAATCTTCTAGAACTTTCGAAAAAATGCTCTTGCAATTACAACTGCGTTCAGTTGGCAGTACATATCAGTTTACAGTTATACCAGTTTCCAAAAAATTGCCCTATCTTACTGCAAAATGGCTTAAAGAATTACTCTTTTCTTGCCCATTATTGCCCTGTAATTACTTTTAATTGCTCCCCCTTATTTTTCGAGAAATTTCTGAAAAACTGACATGCTATATATGAAAATTATAATTGAGTAAAAATTGTAAATCTTTAATTTTGACGGGTGTATTTGCAATTTATGTATCTAACTTCAGAGCATCCGAAACTTTTCTTCGCATAAAATCTGAGAAATGTATCTTTTATCGTAGCAAAGTTGTCTGAGACTCAGTTGTCGGATTCTTTGAGAAATCCTTGTTTCGTATTGGAAAATGCTATAATCCGTAATTTTTGTTTTAAAAGGGTAACTCAATATATATTGACTTTTTATGTACGAACGATATTTTTGGATAAGCGACTGTTCTCGATCTTGTTGCCTGATGAACATGTATTTAAGTGCTTCATCATATATTGAGGGAAATTTAAACCAAGGCATCTTTTATGTAATTACAATCATTGTTTTAATACAAATCTACAAAGCTATATAATTATTTGCTCAGTGCAATTATAATTTCATCTATTTTTTCTAAGTACATATGTGAAAACGCTCGTTGTAAAACAAAATATGTTTTGTAATGCAAGCTGCATAACATTGAAAATTGTTGTGCTTGTTAATTAGAGTTTGTATTGTACAGACATGTAATTATATTTTTCATTTTAAATACAAGTTTGAGTATTAACTTTTTTTAATCACAAAAACCCAGCTTTAAATTAGGAAATAACTAAAAGGCTACAGAAACAAAAGACATTCTTCAGAGCGTTCAACTGTTTTAACGAAACAAAGGCGAAACATCCGTAGCAAAAGTTGGCGTGGATCTTTGGCTGCAAGTCTTTGTGTCTTCGACAATACAAGCAATTTTTAGTATATTTAAGATAGTAGTTTTATATAATTAGTAGTATTTGTTTTTTTTTTATTTTTTGTTTGTGTCACCTACGTGGGATTAATAAAGTAGTAAGTGCAATAATATTCAATAATAATATTCAGTGTGTAAAAGCATATGTGGGTAAAAAGTTAATTGTTCTTTGATTAGTATAAAAAAAAGAATCGTACACAGAATAATTTCAGGAATCATTTGTATTTTTAGAATACACTATTTTAACACCTTATCTACGGATGACGCCGTTTGGCGTCAAATTCAAAACTGTCACCTGTTACGGATGACGCCGCTAGACGTCATATGAATGTACAAAATAGCCGCGACCTTAGTTTCAGTTAAACTCTTAGCAAACGATGTTTAACTTAGTAAACATTGAAAATTGTTTTAATGCATATCATACTAAACAAAATCATTGATTTATCGATATGAAAGTTGTAATTTTATATGGAATAAATTTTTGTTTTTACGGTTATATTGTGAAATATATGTACATATATCTATGTTTTATTTTTCATAAAATTTTTTATTTTTGATAGCTTCATGTAAGAAATCTTTATTTTTTTTTTATTAAATACAGACATTTATAAGAAATAAGCATATATATGTTCTTCCCGTCTTAGCGGTAGGAAACCAACGTTCTAACCCCCTACATAAGGTGTTAATAGTACCTTTCATATATTGTTAGAATAATAGCATTTCAGAATCATGGTACCCATCAAGAGAAAACGTGGTCCTCAACTGATATATTTGATGGTGATAATTTATTGAAACAAAGGGGAGATCCAGTCTGGAAAGAGATATCTGCAGCGTCAAAAAATAATAGACCTAGGGCTGCATTATCTCTTTTCAGGTCTGTTCAGTTAGATAGAAACAGTTTAAAAACCAAATATAAAGAGAAGCGAAATATAATTGAAAATGAAAAGCCGCATAAGACCTTATATTTAGATGATAGTTCTGGCAGCAATGGAAATTATGAAGTTAATCCACTCTTGGTACCAATAGAAATAAAACATTTAGAAAAATTAACACTTAGTATTACTATTGAACAAGAAGAGTGGATTACCATAAGGCCAGTGCAAGTAGATTATGCAAGTAGCAATACGCAAATGAGATCGCAAGAGCCCTGGACCAATATATTCACTGCTAAAATTTGGCAAGAACAAGAGATGCCATAGTGCTTTTCATTTTATTCGCATTATGTGTGTAATAATTTTAATACATTTTCACACCACCCATTCATTAAAATAAAGGGTAAATGCATAGAATGTAACAACCCTTTGTATGGCGAATGTAAAAAGCCAGCTTTAGGAAATGCAGATTTTATTTTTAAAATTGTAACATTAAATACATGCGACTTACCTCATACAAAGAAAAGACAATTACGTCGGGTAGAAAGAAACAAATGTCAAGAGAAATTGATGAATGTAAAGGCACTAAAATATTATAGAGAAGCTGCAAATACAGAAATGAGCTATGGTGATCCTGAGCCAGCTCATGTTCCAAAGCTTCAGATATTGCGAAAAGCTCGTCAAGAAGGCAGGGGTAAAAAACTGGGCATTGATTCCCCTATATTTTTGTGGGAATCTTTAACAAACCTGAAAGAAAAGGTCGAAATTAATAAATATATTAGGGACATTGGATTTAATAAGTGCCATATTCTCTATTGGTCACAGCACCCCAAACAAATCTATATAACAATGTCCTTAAAAGTTTTCGAACCCAAATTTCCATAGGCGCAACAGGAAGCGTTGTGAGAAGTATCCATTGACCTAATAATGCTACGAGTGCCATTTTTCTATATGTAATTGTAATGCATATAGGTGATAAACCCATGAATGAAATAAAGGTAAACAGTCGCATGGACAAAAAGGGAAACAACAGAATATTCTCTGTATGCCAAATGTTATCTGAGAAGCAAGATGCTAATTTTATAACTTACTGGTTAAACGAGTGGAAGAAATCAGGTGCGAAAACTGCATACGTTGTTGTAACTGACATGGGAAAACCATTACAAAATGCAGTAAGCATGTCATTTAATATTACTACATTTAGAGATTATAATATTAACTGCCTGTTAATGTTACAACATAAGAGAAGCAGTATAAAAAGTATGAACTGCTGGATTCGAATTGACATTGCACATTTAATGAATGCAGTGTCACGTTGGGATTGTTTTTCCAAAGTGAGAAATAATAAAGAAACAATTAGAAGAAAAAATTTTTATCTGCATTGCATTGGATTTATTACAACAATAAGTAAGTTAGTAGAATTCACAACTGTATTAAAAGCAGTGCTTATTTCAAGTAGCTTAGAAGCAGATACTACAGAAGTTACAAATTCCAGAAATAAGCTAATTGAATGTATACGAACTTTCAATAAAGTAGAACTTAACGATGAGTATAACAAAAAATATGATTCTGAAGAAGGAAATGAAGATATTGATAGATACATAGAACCAGAACTTGTAGAGAATGAACGCGAGCCAAGTTATGATGATGAAATTTCTCATTTTATAGATGGCTTCTTTGCTGAAACTTCAGAAAAAGTTAAAGAATTTAGTATGTAACAGATTTTGAATTAAAAAATAATGACTTTTATTTACCAGCAATAGTTCCCAAATTACGCAGACTATGCTACGAATTTCCCTGCTGTACTTCAGTTATGAAGAATTATTTTCAACATACAGATGATGTTGCAACATCAGCCAGATCTGAGGTATATTTTGCTGATATTAAGGAATCGATGTCATTACCTACTACATTAGACAGATTTGTAGTTCAGCATTGCAATTTGATTGATGCAATGGTGAAGTTAAGTATGGCTACTTACAGTCGGGAAATTGCTCCTACATACAATGCAGTTACATCTCAGCCTGCTTCAAAATTAAGGAGACACAGCAATGACCACCTTGCAACAACTGACAATTGGAGGAAAAAATTCCTGAAATAACTGAAGTTATTGATTCTTCTGAATTTAACATTTAGTTTGCTGACCAGTCATATTGTTCAAATCATGATCATAAAAATATGAAACAGTTAGGTAATATGAATGAACAATTAAACTATTCAAATTTCATTCATGATATACCTCAATACTCTACAATAACTGAACAATATGAAAGTGCAGAGACATGCAAAACAGATGCTAAACCTGAACGAGAGTATTATGTTAGAAAACAACCAGAAATAGTACTAAAACTTAGAAAACCATCAAGTGGTAAAAGCATATCAATTATGCGAAATGCAATGTGTTTAGCACCAACAGAAATTGCTGGAAATTTCATTACATTTAGTGGAATTTGTGCTTTTGACAGCATACCAGAAATTTTGATAAGTGGATATTCCAACATAAAGGATTTTAAAACTTACATTGATAATTTAGCCGAAGATAATAATTTATTAAATTATTACAAATTAGTTGATATTTACTCAACAGAAGGTGTTAAAAATAATCATGTATATAAGCGAAGAGCACAAATCTTGTATCACTTAAGAAATGAATTATTCCAGTTCGATAATTTTGCATTAAATTGTGAATGTAATGTAGTTAGATTATTCGAAACTTTAATGGAACATCATACATCTTCTTATGAAAAAAGAATATGTACAAATACAGAGTGTAACATCACTATTAATAATTTACCACTACCAGTGTTGACAATCGCCAAAGGAACTATTTATTGAACAGAAGGGTTCAAATATTTGGGTGTATATATCAATTAATATTTGCAAGAAAAAAGTAGATTATGTGTACAATGTAATAAGTACTGCTTATCTGTCGAGATAGTAATTCGTCCATATTTGTGCCTCGATGTTGAATATCTTTATAGAAATCGTCATTTTGGAAAGGAAGGAAGTGGTAGTAATAATTATAGAACTTCCCTTCAAGAATTACCCATTTCACTCCAATTGCAATATAAGAAGTTTACACTCTGTGGGGTTTTAGAATATGATGCAAACAGGACACATTACGTTGCATATTGTAGAAATATAAATAACAGCTGGGATAAAAGAAATGATATATGTAATCAAAGATTATTAATAACAAAACGCATGCATAATTTAAAATTACAATTTTGTATTTTCTTTTATGTGAAGTGTAATGAATCCTTGTAGGATAAATTACCCAACTATGCATGCATAAAATAATGATTACCTGCTGCTACCACCAACTGCCACGTGGCATTTTTAGTTTACATGATCCTGGGTTTGAATCTTCAATATCGATAAAAAAAATGTATTTACATGACAATTTTAACGTTACACCTAAAAAGGCGGTCAAAGACCTTCTTGTGTTTTTATGCTTAAAGCACTTTTTGCGAATTCTTCGCTCTTTGCGAGTTGGTCGCTTTTTGTGACTTCTTCGCTTTTTGTGAATTATTAACTTTTTTGCGGATTGTTCGCTTTCTTGTGATTCGTTCGCTATTTGCGAGTTGTCCGCGTTTTGCGAATTCTTCGCTTTTTGCGAGTTGGTCGCTTTTTGTGACTACTTCGCTTTTTGTGAATTATTCGCTTTTTTGCGGATTGTTCGCTTTCTTGCGAGTTGTTCGCTTTTTTGCGAGCTATTCGCTTTTTGCTAGTTCTTCGCTTTTTGTAGTATGAATGGAATGCATTAATGAATGAATAGTATGGATAGAAGTATGGATTGCGAGCACTACCCTTATTTTCTCCTAAGGAACTGCCGCGGTTTGTTTGTCAACATCTCGAGTGCCTCCAGGAACCAAAATGGCGCAAAATTTGAACATCACAAATACGAAATATAAGATTTGAATTATTATTAACTGTGTTTCTAAAATTATTTCGCAATAATAACCAAATAAATGAACTAATTATAATAATGTACCAAAAAATGAATAAAAGTGAGTAAAAAAGGTATAGTTTTCATCTCAAAACCTGCATTTGTTTAAAATAATTGCAAAAAAGATGATTAAAAAACAATTTTTTTTAAATGAAATAATTTTATTCACAAACTCCCATATTTTCTCTATAAGCGCCTTAAAGCTCATCTCCATCCGCTTACTAGTTCAATAGCCATAATTTTTAAAGAAAAGGTAGCACTTTACTTGAAACTGCTTTAAAATCGACAATTTTCAAAATTTTGATAAATCCTTTGGGGTATGTTTAAATATCGTTAAATACATAGTACAATATATTGAACTTTGAGCAAATTACAAGAACTTGCTCCGAACCGTGCCCGCTTTCGCGTGGAACGAACTCCGTTTAAGGCGAAGTCTCGATCGTATAGTTTGGTTCTCTTGCTGTATATTTCTGCAGAATACTTATACCGTAACATAACGTACGCGATTTTGGGACTATGAGAAGTCGAATTGATTGATCAATTCTATAAAGTGCACGTGAACAGATGTTAAATTGAAAAATTACTAATCATGAAACTAATTAAATTATTAGTTTGACGTAGGAGAAATTAATTTTGTATACGTATGTACATCTAGTTTTTTTCCAATATAGTATATTTACCTATAAGATTGTATATGCAAAGGGGCAAAACTGCTATTGTACCAAAATCACCTACAATATTGTTGGAAATAGAAATTAATGTGTAAATGCTTTTACAGATACACGCAGGAATACGAGAGGGTGTGAAACTTACCTGAAGTTAATAGACGAGTAGCAAATTATAAGGAACTCTTCGAACTTGTAGGAAAAATAAATACGGGTTTAGACATGTCATCAATTTCTGTCATTGCGGTTTTTAATACTTACCAGTTACTGTCATCGCTGGTACATTTCAATATTTATTATAGTATATAGTAAAATATTAGTAATACTTACGAAATGTTTGCAAATTCTTAAACTATTATATAGTGGTACTTCTAAAATATATTGTAGTATCATACTCTTCATGAATCAAACGAAATAAGTTAACACATGTTGCTTTCGATATCTATTTTTAAGTTTTACTCCAACAGTAGCAGTAGAAATAGCAGAATTGCTATGAATCTATCGTCCATGTAAAGCGAGGTTGCACTAAAACATTATAACGTCTTGTTTAATTGTTTAATAATTATTGTGTAAAGTGATATTAGTTTATATGATAAATAATAGAGACGGCTCTTGTGCGATTTCCCTTCTTCAACCAACTTATCCTCAACGAAGATCAGGTTTAGACTTAACGCGTCGCAGATGTTATTTTAAATTGGAAAAAAGCGAAAGATTGAAAGCATTCTTTCCCAATCAAACTCTTTAAAGTTTAAGTGATTCGCGTTTTGTGTATAAATCTAGTCTAAAAGGATTTGCCTGTTTTAAATAAACTGGTTTAAACGTTTTTATCAAATGAATTTAAAATTATACAGCGTATAGAACGTTTATTTTTTGCCTACCCTCCCCCGTCACCTTCTTTCGATGGTTGTCATTTGCAGGAGGGTGCGGGATTGATCTCTTAAGGGGGTACGGTAGTCACGTGACTTTTCGAGATTGCCAGGTCGGTATCTGCTATTACAGTTTTCGATACAGAAATAGTATTACCCATAGACACGTGGCTGCCTGATGAACGCAAGGTGGAGCCTTTCTATGATTTCGAATTCGAGAGCTAGCTTAGAAAATTTCCCCCTCTACCGCACACACTACTATACAAGCTATGTGTACATGAACTTGACGCTTCGCGACCGACTCCGGACATTTGCGGAAAGTAGAGATAGTGGTAATATGAGTCTTACTCTCTCACGCTTGAAACGCCATATTCAACTGTTCAAACCCCTACAAGCGGCACGAGCCACGCGCGATGTTTCCGATTGCTGAGGTATTTTTAATAATTCAATATAGCATTGAATCGTACGAATGTAGTGGTATTTATCAAACGACACATGATATTTGTATGTGTATAACTTTTGCATGTGTCCCATTCTAAATACCACTACATCCATATTATTCATTGTTTGCCCACATCGATGCCTTTCTCGAGATAGACCCTATCTCCAAATATCGTTTTTATATTAATATGAAGATCGTGCATATGTGTGCGTGTATATACATATACGTATACATATACAGTTATGTTACGGACAAGAGCCGCACTCGGGTCTGGTCCTGGCTCTCGTCCGTGACTGGTAGCCGATTTAGCATCTTTGCTCTTGGTCACGACCGAAGAAGCAAAAAAGAAGGTCGGAACCCATCGTGACACTCAGGGAGGACACACGATGGGAGGGCTGCCCCACGGATGTGTGAGGACGCACCGGTACATGGGGACCAGCCGACACGGGCGAGGTTGGCCACCCCACCCCGCTTCCCGGGAAGAGTTCCTCGACGGAGAGGCGCAGGTACGAAGCCACGGGGGCCATCTCCCGGGCAGACGATGGCAGCGGACCCCAGAAGAGCGAATTCTACTACTGCGCCTCGGATCCACGCCGCAGGAAGAGTTCCAGGGGGACTCAGGGAGGACCTGCCAATCAACCATCAACCTTCGAACAGCGCGACGAATAATTGGTCGCGAGACCGCGCAAACTGAGCGAGCCAATCGGGGCACAGTGGGGGAAGCGTCGCGTGCAGAGATCCTGCCGCACGCAGCGATCTCGGCCTTCTTCTTGTACGGGACGCTGACCAGGTCACAGGTGGTGAGTCTTCCTCCATTGTTCTCCCCGGTTGACTCGGACTAGATTGTTCGCAAGCGAAAACTCGAGAGGGCCGACTCCTGGTGGTCGTATAGGCCGTGGTACAGGACGAAAGCCTTCGCGTGCGGGTTTCTTGAAACCTGCGGGCTCGGTCAAACGGCGAGTCTGCGGCTTAGCGGCGTGTTAGCTAACGGTTGTAGCGTGCGGATACATCTTCGGCTTGCTGATGTAACTTCGGTGCAACAGCAGCCACGGTGGCGGTTCTCCTTCGCGTGCCGAACGTGCGTTTCAACCTCGTCGTCGGTCGAAACCTTGCTACGTGATTGTATTAGTGGCGAACGGGTAACTTCCCGCGGTCACGTGTCGTGGGACAGCGCGTGTACGAAATCGACCAAGTCCTGCAAGTTTCTCGCTGAAATATATCTTTTATTACCAGCGAAAACCGTGTATTGACTGGAGTTCTCGCCGTAAGAACCCGAAATCTTGAAGCGTTCCTCACCCTGCGCTCGAAAGGACCTAGCTCCTCTCCGCGCGAAGAGCTCGCCTGGGCCGCGGGTTTCGGAAAACAGGAGACGCGTTCCACGCCGGTATCGAAAGATAGCTGGCGACCACGGAAAAATCAAGGCATAGGACGCGCCGTGGCCAAATCTGCACGCCCGTAATATATTATTTTACATATATAAGTAGGTACTGATGAAACTCAAATCAATTCTAAATAGAAATATATATATATATTTGATAGAATATATCATATATATATATATCATATATATATATATATATATATATATATATATATATATATATATATAATATATATTAATGTTATATATATATATATATATATATTAATATTATATAATATTAATATTATATAATATTATATATATATAACATTAATATTATATAATATTATATATATATATAACATTAATATTATATAATATTATATATTTTGATTGATAATAATATTATATTTTGAGTCAGGTTTGGATTAGGATCGATAGATTTTATAGACAGTAATAATACGATCGAGGGCCTTTTCGTCCATACGAACAAGAGCCGCAACCACACCCAAGCGCAGTATCCGCATCATCACTGTAGTGGATTGGAGTACTTTTCGTAGCATTCTGCATATCTCGCCGTCCGAGAGCAAAGGAACCCGAATCGTCTACCAGTCATGGACGAGAGCTGCACTCGGGTCTAACCACAGCTATCGAATCGAGTACGAGTCAATCGACTACTCAATAGACTACCTGTAACGTTACTGTATACGTGGATGAACGTGACGTTTCTTTCATTCTACAAATAAAGTTTTATGTATGTTGTAAATAATCTTAATCATGTCGTGTTTGATATCATTTCCATCGGGAGAGCACAAGGAATTGACTGGTATTACTTGCGTGAAAATCCGTTGGCGAATAAGAGACTTCAATTTTTCCTATTTAAATCCCTAATGCTATCCTTGTTTTTTTATGGCCTCCTTTTTCTCGGGCGTCGAGCTCGTCGCGATGGTTCCAAGAATTGGTTTCTCGGAGGCACATATCATACGAAGTAATGGGGATAGACTGCGGATCTCGTCCGTGTAGAGTGTAGGTGCAGACGAAACGGCTCTCGGCCGCAACATTACTGTATCTACATAAATACAGGGAAAAATTTATTGTCTATAACAAATTTTCTTTTAAATTATTATTTTCAAGGATATGATAGTCAGGTTCACAGGAAAACCATTTTCAGAATTTGTGCCTACCGTTCCTGCAGCAGATCCTCCCGTATCGGTTTTAGAGGACAATGTATGGCATGTGGCACTTGACACGCAGGCGAGACTTCCTGCGGTACTGTCTACTCGAGCAGGTTTTCCTGTGTTGAAAAGCACTACACTTTCGATGCAATATCTCGGAAACCATTTAAAAAAAGATACATAATTTGTATGTCGTTGAATTTGTCTTGAAACGAACGACAAAGTGATCTGAAAAAAAGTATATAGTTCAATTTAAAAAACTGAACCTATCATATCTTTGAAAATAATAATCTAAGAGATAATTTGTTATAGCCAATAAATTTTCCCCCTTATATCATGCTAATTTCATATAAACAGTTTTTTATATCTTAAACAATTTAGGAAATAATGGACTGTACAGCGTACGCGGGACACCCTGTACGTCTACATAGGTGGTAACACGCTAGGTTAGGAGCTAGCGATGCGAAGCGCAACGCGAGCTGAACATGACCGAGTGTTACTCGAAATCGCGACAGTTAATCGACCGTATTGTGATATTTCAATTCCCTATGCGTGTCTGGTGCTATATCCAAACGCACAAGGCTGTTTTAAATATACATGTGATCTACTGCATTTATTTCTTCATTATACACAATGTACCTGCGACATCAGACGTGTATAGGATCTCACAATCTCACCTCGTAAGTGTAATGAAACGATGGACGTCAAGATGCACGGATCCTATACCTGTCATCTATGTCTTTACCATTGTTCGAGTTCGGATCCCGTTCAAAGCTGCAACTTTTTTTTTATTCTACAAGTAATTTTAATATACAATTCCAATCTTTATATAAATTTGATTTTATATTACTTTGGCTCAAATTGTTATTTTATTCTATAAAAGACTGGTTGTAAAAAAATGAGAACTGTGCAACTGTGTCCTATGGCTATCTGTATGGCTAAAATATGAATTATATTTTCTGCAGTACTTCATAAATTAAGTAATATATGCAACGAGGTATTCTAAAGCTAAAAAACTAAAAAGAAATTAAGTATGAAATAAAAATGTCACTACTTTGAACCCGTATGATAGCAAAAACGGGCTCCGTATTCTTGTCTTCATGAGCTTTCGTAAATATGTCTGGGTAAATGAAAATACCGCGCGCGGTTTGTTTCGCTTGTCGGCAACTTGAACAGTATTTCAAGAGCAACAGAGTAAGGTTCACTTCACATTTGCATTCTCTTTTGACTTTTCGAAGCTATCCGAAGTGACCCGAAGCGCCGAACTCACGTACACACGGCTCCTAAGGTGGTGTGTGTAGTGGAGGGGGAAATTTTCAGTAACTCGCATCGCCAATTTGGGTGTCACAGATTCCGATTCCACATCGGCAGCCTTTCAAATTAGGCGCCGCCTGTTTCGCAAAAGTTCAACTAAATTTGTCACATTTTTTGCTCTGTTTTGTCGATAATCCAGCCAAAAGCAATACTGTGGTTTGGTGTTACGGCCTGACACTTTTCGTCCTTATATGAGAACATTTTGAACTGGGAATGGGTTCATTCGATAGAAAAAAGTACAACGCAGGGCAGTCAATTCGTGATTTCGTTAAATATCTCTGAAATATTCTGTAGAGTAATGTTTATAACTGGTTTCAAGCATATAAACTTATTCCAACTTCACCTTTGACGCCTTCTCTATTACATTCAATTTGAACTTCGCGCCTTGAAGTTAGTGTCACACGTTGTCACTGTTGCGTGGTTATTTAGTGAAACGTTCTATTAATTTAAAACTGAATGAACTTATTGGATCGGAAGAGAAAATGTGCTATTTAATTGTACATCTTGTCTGTTTGTGTTACAATTCTGGAATGCAATGATCTTCTTTTCAATTGTTGCTAACAATTAATATTCCTTTTGTTTTTCTACTGGGTGAAATTTAAACCCAAATGTACAATTATTTAAAATACAACATTATGATTTACATTCATAGCTTATGATAATCGATTCATTTAGATCTCCCTCGAAACTATCTTCGTGATGGCGCACCTTGAGACTTCTACCTAAGTTCAAATAATTTAAGAATATAAGAACGCGACATCACACAACATTTTAACTTACCCTTCGAAACTGCAATCTGATTTCGATCGATCGACTGTATATCGACAATTTCACGTTTTAGGGATTACAGTAATAATTGTCAATCTATAAATGGCTCGATAGCAGTCGGTAGTTAATGTTTTATACAGTAGATGTAACAAATGTCCATTTGTTAAGAAATAGAATTATATTTAACGTTAAAGATCTTTTATTAATAAAATCCGGTAAGGTTTCGCCAAACACGGATTGTAATTTTATTTTTTCTATCACATTAGGAATTATTAACTCATAACTTGTACAACATGGATCTAAAATTGTTGGATTTTCATAGGTATGGGAGAGTCGTCTTACTAGGACACGTGGTAGCACAATGAATACACCTTTCAATCCTTTGCATCTGTATATTGTAAGTGCGAGAGAACGAAAAAAAACTTGAATGTCGTGAATGATGACATTATACGAATCTGCTATAATGAAGCTTATAATGTGAAAAGAAACACAGCGTTACAAAAATAAAATTTCGCCACGCGTATACATTTGAGGCCCCGTTCGATATAGCGTTCGCACAGAGCACACCAGCGCCTCCGCACCGCGGCGCCACATACCAAACAGGTAACAGAAAAATAATTTCTCCATAACCGGAAAACAATTAATACCGCGAACCGCGTATAATTATTATTCAACAAAAATAAATGACATTTTAATCAGTTTTGATAAATTTGTATATAAATTTGTATATAAATTTGTGTTTGGTATTCTAATAACATTTTTCATGGAATGCAAATATAGTCTCTTGTATAAGTTTTCATAAAACCTGAAGAATAAGCAGTTTTCAAATGTGCAAAGTTCACTGTTGTAAAAGTTATTCTAAGGTTAAAATGTATCCACTAATTCTCTTCGGATTTGCTGTCACGGATCATTGATGTGATCGTATCATAATTATGCGATTAAAAATTACTATTTTACATTTTACAGATCAATAACAATAAATTAAATTCGATTAAACGAAACGGTTTGTTATCCAAATGATGCGTGTACATAGGTTACAGCGTCTTATATCTTGTTATTTTACTGTAATTTTTTGAAACTGTATGTATTGTTGCGTCACGAGTACGCTACGGGGGACTATATACAGTATTTATGAGATTTAGGCTATGTATGCCATCCTCGGGATCGTCGCAATGTTCGAAAATCGGGAATTGATCAGGCTGTTGTCACTTAACCCCTTACGTATAAGTGTACCAATAGTTTAATTTATTATATCTCGTTTCGGAGATAAGATGAGACGTTATTACAAGTATGATTTACAATAATTGATTAACCTTATAACTATGATGGTAGCGATTAACGAAGACCTAATGGCTCGGCTTTAGGAGATTTACAAAGGTTTTTGACTCGCAGGTTTACGTCGCGTGACCAGCGATGGGCGAAATATTCCTTACTCGCATATCGATAAAGGAATCGGTGTGAGACAAAGGTTACGGCAGGTTTTAAAGGAGTTGATTGGAATTTTGTTCGAATGGTGGGGCCGAATGATCTGCCGCAGTTGATGCTTACTCTGGCGAAATCTATTCTTAAAATGCAAATTATATATTAAGTTGGTCATGGACACACTTTTAACACCAGCTCGGTTAGTGTAACGCTGAGGTTATTAAAATACCAGGTTGCACGGACACTCGGTTTGAAGCAATACTTCTGTTGAAATGTTATACATATTACGGTATGATTTAACCGGAACGTAACAGTATTATCAATGGTGTATGATTAAAATATTGGTCGACAGGAATGAGAAGTTTACTATGTATTCGAAACTGTGGCTGATGTACAGGGTACAAGATCTGTCGAGATAATGAACGAATTTGTTCCTTAAAGTTATCGCGTTTATCATCAGTTATTATAATTGTCTTGAGAGTATTTACGAATAATTGCTTTTTGCATGATTTATATACGGAGTATAACAATAATTCGATTATACCCTTTTTTGCATTCGAAGCATAGTGCCCTTTTATTATTATTATCCGATAAAGTAACTTTTACGGTATATAATATTATAGTTTCGATGTGTTGATAATTTTATTAAAAGAGAATTTGCATGATGTTCGTGCGACGTTTTTCATCGGTGCATTCCCTTAGAGATATTTTAAATTGATTTAAAATGCAGATTTGATTGTTCAATGCAACAATTCTTTTACGCGTTTGTGTTATGTACTTATTTATGAATTTATTATAGTATTTTTCTCGAGTTTAAAAACAAAAATAAGATATCGAGTATTTCGATTCTTGAAGAATTTTGAAGAATTTCAATGTGTACGGGAATACGTTGTTGAAGAAATACACTATGCGTATACGGATAAATGATTTTTCATATACGAAGGTGTTATTGTTATTAGCGCCCTTCTGTCGTATTGATCGATAAATAACGATATGAATAATATTTTCTCACAAGTTGAATGAATTTGTCAGAGTTAGTTTTGCGAATGACCGACGGATGTGTTGAGGGCACATTAGTAAATTCGGTATACGTAACGCGTATACATCTGTGTATATAAATACATGAATGTGTGTACACGCGTGCTCATATACAGGATGTTCAAAAAAACCATTCAATATTTATATGGTACATAGGATACACTGTACTGAGTAAAAAAGCTTTAGTAAACATAGGTCGAAAGGTCAACCGTTTCTGAGATATAAACATTTTTGTTTGCTAGTATCACGATTGACTTAATTGCTCCTATCGCATGCGATGTTTACTTTAGTGTTTACAAACCGCGTTCTGAATGTTCTTATTCAAGTGCCAGCAGCAGATTTCATTGAGAACCAGTCAGTTGTGAATCGGCGATTGTAGATATTACACAGTTACTAAGTATCGTGAAAATGTCAGCGAATTATTCGAATGAAGAAATGGCAGATATGCATTTAATGTATGGCCGTGCTAATGGAAGTGCTTTATCTGCACGACGTATTTACGTGAAGAAACTTCCTAATCGAAGGGTTCCCTCTTACATGCTGCTTCAAAAACTTCACCAACGTCTTTGTGAAACGGGGTCACTTACACCATGCCATCGAAACTCTGGCAGACCTAGATCTGTATCGATACCTAATACGGAGAATCGTATTTTATGGTTTGTAGAAGAAAATCCCGAAAACAACGTAAGAAGAATATCCGATGCCACAGGAATCGGTACTACTCTGGTCTGGAGGACGTATCATGAGCAGTTACTCTATCCATACCATACCCAACGGGTACAAGCCCTCACTCTACCGGACTATCAGGCAAGAACAGAATTTTCACAGTGGCTACTCACAAAATGTTCTGTGAATCCGAATTTCGTATCTCGCATTTTATTTGCTGATGAAGCTGCATTTACGCGAAATGCAATTACAAATTTCCATAATAATCAAGTATGGACGGAAGAGAATCCTCATGCATTTATTCAATCAAAACACCAACACCGTTCCTCGTTAAATGTTTGGATGGATATTGTGAGAGATCGCCTTATTCGCCCTGTAATACTCCCAAATCGGCCTTCAGTTGCTGCTTATTTCAACTTCTTGGTGAATACATTACCTCAGTATTTGGACGAAATGCCTTTGGCAGAAAGATTATCGCTGTGGTACATGCATGATGGGGCGCCACTTCATTTTGTGCGTAATGTGAGAGACCACTTAAAAATGGTCAAAAGTCGGTCAAAAGTGGATTGGACGTGGTGGACCAGTTGCACGGCCCCCTCGATCCCCCGATTTAAACCCTTCGGACTTCTTTTTATGGAGATATTAGAAAGCCTAGTGTATTGCTCGCCGATAGATGATTTAGAAGGATTATGTAATCGAATCCACTATGCTTGTCAATCAATTCGACAGAAATGTGGAATTTTCGAGAGAGTTCGCAACTCTGTAAAACGAAGATGCCAAGCGTGTGTAGAAATGGAAGGTGGACACGTGGAAAATCTTCTGTAAACATCGAAAATTCGGTAGGAAGTCAATTATGATAATAACAAACAAAAATGTTTATATCTCAGAAACGGTTGGCCTTTCGACCTATGTTTACTAAAGCTTTTTTACTCAGTACAGTATATCCTATATACCATGTAAATATTGAGTGGTTTTTTTTTAGCACCCTATATATTGTTACGAGTCCAGACAAGTTACGTAAAGTAACTATGAAAATGTTCGATTTAAAGCTCCTTCCGTTGACTTTTGACTTTGCCTGGAAGTCATCGTGTAAGGGCTGATAGGCATTTCCGTTGCACCCAATTAATAGATTTCTTTGAAACTAATATCGTTCAACCTTTCTCGGAAACTCTGCTGTGCAACTGAGTCCCCACCATTTTTCCCATAGATTTTTCACTATAAAAAGGCCAAGAAATTCGGTCTAGCGGGCTCATTCGTAATCCAGTTCGAGTTTAGTACGCAGCTTAGACTGGAAGCAAGATCAAGCATTAGTTCTCCTTCGAGCAGAATCATAGAGTACAGTACGTCAAGTAAATTCACTGTAACGTAGTCTTAATGACGCGTCCCCCGCATACCTCTGTGCGTAATCTAGAGAGAGAGGACTTAGTTCCGCGACACGTTGAACTCATCGACAATTGTATTCCTTCGAGTCAACTTAAACGTGTAATAAAAATACATTTTTATAAGGTTCGTTAGATTGGACTTAGTTCAATCAAAACCTTTTCTAAATCCAATAAGAAGCCAACGCATGACGATCCCACAAATAATATATCTTTACCGCTCGAGATATACTATAAATTTAAAAGTTACAAGGCTATACTAACGTCTTCGCAATCCTTGCGAAGGTCCCTTTCATAACCTACAAGTAGCTCCCGGTGTTGGCCATTGTGCACTGGTTTGTCCACGTCCCGTGGCCCCTGGCAAGTGCAAAGTTACTGGCTGGTTCATCCACGGAACAATAACAATATTCCAAAACCCTAACCCTCGGTCAGACTATCTAGCCCTCGGCTCGAAACAGTGTCTTCTGTTTCCAGATCTATTGACAATATGAATAAGGTTGAGTCGATAAAAATTACTCTACCTTCGAGATCCGAATGCATGATCGAAAGGATTACCGTGAAATTTGAACTAATAGATACGGCTTTTATATTTCGAAAACAGTTTCCCGTATCGCGCAGTTATCGAATTACTATTCATAAGAGCTTAGTCAAGGGCTTAGTCTTGACAATGCTGTTGTGGATGTTGGAATCAGCGTTTTTAGTTCCGGACAGGTTTATGTTGCACTTTCTCGCGTTACGTCGTTGAATGGTCTTCATCCGATTAATTTCGATCATCACGCTGTAAAAGCCAGTGAACCAGCAATTCTGGAGTGTAATCGAGTGAGACGGAATTGCAAACCTAATTCACCGATTCTGAAGGTTACGGAAAAACGAAAATCCAAAGTTGTGGATCTTACGTGGGCTAGGAGTGATGCGATATTGCGTGTGCAAGAAGGATCTGATGAGAAGAACATTGATAATGGTATGAAGTGCAATGTACGTGGATTTCTGAATTTGGATAAAGTGTCTTGCTTCGCAAGTGCGATACTGCAATGCATGTTACGATGTGTATTGATAAGGACATTGTTATGGCGGGTACGTGGTTCCGATCCGTTGAGTGAATTGGCTACTTCTTATTTTGCGATAAATAAAAGTTCAGATACTACGAATATAAGATATTTCGTCAGAAGAAAATTTTCTTGAAATGTACAACAAGATGCTTCTGAATTTTTTGTGCCTTTATGTATTAAGTTGAAATACCTTAAAAGTAAGGTAGAGCATGAGATGTTCGTAACTGTTCTCTGTAAAATTTGCGGCTGTAGTGACGTCACTTTGCAACATAATTGCATAATTCAGCTTCCTATAACTTCTTGTATTAACAAAACAAATTCAACTTTACTAAAATTGCTTGAAAAAGAATTTTCAAGTTGGTGTAAATTTTATGGTGAATGTTATAGTTGCAAAAAATCTCAAAGAATAGTAAAAAGTGGAAATAATTTCATCTAGAGATGTATTGGTCGTTCAGATGTTGCTATTCGACAATAAAGATTCTGATCTACCAAAATACATGTAAACGAAAAACCTTACAAAGTTGTAAGTGCTGTGTTTTATCATGGAAACGATGCACGTGAGGGTCATTATACGTGTATGTTAAGAGTCGGGATTTCTACTTCGTTACATATTAACGATGCTCTTGTAACTGAAGAAAAATGGCCTAGAGGTGCCAAGAACGCTTATATATTCTTCTTGGAGAGATGTTCGAAGTAGAAGAGTTACATATTTTAACAGCGTTGTAATAAATATGGTACTATGAAATTTATCATGAGATAATATATCAAAAATTATTAAATAGAAGTATGATCGCATTAAATACCTATATAAGTAAGTAGTAGCGACAAATTTATATGTACATATATTAACACACACGTATTAGCACATTCGTGTAGATTAGACAAAGGGGGTAAACTTCTTAAAAAGTAATTAAATCTCAACAAAAACACTGTGAGTGTAAAAATTTGTGACAAGTACATCCACAAAAATCGTGATTATTTCGACCCCGACAAAACGTTGCCAATTGTTACGTTTCGATCAAGTTTTAACAAATTTTTCATCAAAATATGGAGCAGCGTGATTCAACAATGCATTGCATTGTGGAGTTTTCCTAGTTGAACACGTGCGCAATAGATTTATCAAACGTACAGGATGTAGATATCAAATTGTAAACCTTTTCTTCTTTGAAATGATGGTCGCCGATGTGGTCCATAGCCTAAACTCTGGTCGTAGTATGCGGTAAAATCATTTACGAATTCCAATGGCGACTACGTGGCGCGATAGCGCGTACCGCCGTGAGAACCTTCATGAGCGAACGGAAAATTTGTGTCATTAAATTATTGTAACGTATCAATCAGTTCAGTCTGTTAAATTATAGTACTTTCGTGTGAATGATCGAACCAATACAATTCGGAAATGTTACAAATGCTATTATAAATGTAACGAAAATGTAAGGAGGGACCCTCTCAACAATGCGATGTTGATAGTGCCTCCCTTTCGTAGATTATTCAGTACACGTAAGAAAATTGCGAACCATCAAGGTTTATTGCAACAAAAATTAAGTATAAAATTATAATCAGGTGTATGAGAGTGAACGAAGTGGTATATGTGCATTGAGCTAAAACCGAACATATATGTATGTGTAATGACCATATGAATGAGCACTGTGTGGGAGTCTGGGAGCCTGGGAGGGAGATGGACGCATAGTAGCGCACACTTCTTTGTCTTGGATGTGATTTGACTTGACCAATCACGGATCATCGAGTGCCGAAAAAATTACTCTCATTAGCTAATGAGAAAGAACAATGCGGTTACGCCTTAATCGGAGCGGTCCGACTCTGGACGCTTCCGGACGCGCGAAGCTGCGGCACTCTTTGACGAATAATCGCGAGGTGCGTGTCGATGGGTCCGTGAGTTGTGTTAAGCTAGAGTTTGTACGATAGTGCAAAAGACTTTGGCTCACGTAAAGCCTAGTTTATAGTTTCTGCAAACTCATTCATTACTACATAAATATATATATTTTCTCCTTTAAAATTCATTTTTCCTTTATTTCAAGTTGGTATTTTTATTTTTATTTTTATCAACGTGTGCATATGTGTGTCTGTCTTCTGTCCCTGGTACAGGATAGTCAGCCGACCAGAGGGAGGGAGAGAGAGAGAGAGAGAGAGAGAGAGCAAAAAGGGTTATAGAAAGAAAGAGGAAGTTGCAATTATACGAAAATCCCATTAATATGTATAGACAGGGTGAGTTCTTTCAGTCATTATCATCTTCCAATCATCTTCCGATATGGATTTTATTTTATTGTCCAATCAATGGGATCAATGGGAATAGTAATCTTCAGTAGTTATTATTAACTTTGGATTACCTGACTGAAGATTCTCTTCTGTTGCTTCATACTGTATAAAGAAAGTGTCATTGGATTTTGAACTCCTTATAATACATCAGTTGCAATTAAATTTTTTTATTTCTCTATAACAAGCCTCGAATTCCAATAGACGGTAAGACAGGTGCGAGAATTTCAATAAAGGTCCAGTTCCTGACTAAAGCGTCAACGAACTCACATATAAAATAATTATGTTACGTCGCCCGCCGTAGCAGAACTGGTGTCAGAAGTGGGATAGGGAAAGGAAAAATCATATTGTTTTTCCGGGATTCTTTGACGCTTGAATTTATTGAAATTTTCTTGTTTTCTTTTCTGTCAGTGATATTATCTTATGGTAACGTTTACTGGTGAATATTATTGCCATATCAAATATTGTATGTATTTTGTGAATTTTATTGTGTATTCTATACTTGAATTGTTTATCGTTTTTCTATTGTGTCTATTTTATATACATTATTTGTGTCTATATATTTCATTACTTTATTGTATCGCTTATTTTGATTTATTTGTGAATTATTCTGAATTCCCTTTAAGACTATTTGAAATTAATTTACAAAACAATGTCTAATCCTAATCGTTCCGCTAATTCAAATGTTGAACTCAATTCAACAAGCGCAATGATGACTTCAATGGCAGAGTGCTTGACAATTCAAAATAGTACAATGAATATTCCTTTCTTTGACGGTAAAAATGTTCCTTTGGTAGATTTCTTACAAGATATTAAGAACAGCGCGGCATTAGTACCTACAGCATTGGAGAGTTCGTTTTTAAAGGCAGTATTTGGAAAACTAAAGGATTCTGCTCGCGATAGCACTTATGGAAAATCGTTTAATTCTATAAGCGATTTAATTAAACACTTGAAAGATAGATTTGCACCAGGTAGAAATTACCCCTTTTTCCGGCATGAGATACAAAATACACAAACGAAACGAGGAGAATCAGTGAATGACTTTTATGGCAAATTAAATATCTTTATTAGTGGAGCTAAGGTTGCGTTAGAGGATGCCTATACAGATAATTGGGAACGAATGTTATTGCCACTAAAAGAATGCGCGTTAGAAGCATTTATTAAAGGATTACCTGATGAACTAGCGCGATCAGTAGAAGCACGTAATCCTACGACTATAGAAGAAGCAGTAAAAGTCGCAGTTCGTACAGAAACGCGAATGAAAAAAGGAATAGTTCCATGCGGCGAACCTCAGAAAGTTAGTTTTTCTCAAAACGACAACTATTCTCGATCAGCATCTCCGAATTATCACAATTTTTCGCATTTTCAACCTATGAGATATTCTAACTACCAAAATTATCCAATTGAAAACCAACATGACGACAGTTCACGTTCTTCAAGTCCAACTCCGAGTACGACAAAATTACCAGTAAGAATTTTAGAACCTCCACATCAATATCAACCTTGTAAACATTCTGAATATCCACTTAATGTGCCACATCCATATTACTCTCCACATTTTTATCCGCCTGTACCATATCCTCCTTACTATCCCTATGCTAATTTGCATTTTGAACAATCAACTCCAACTCATGGAAACAATACCTATTCGCGGAATAGATCGCCTTCTCCATCAAGACCTGTTTCTTCGTATAGTAATGATAACAAACCCAAATTCAATGATTCAAAATTCGAGCATTTAAACTCAGAAAAGACTCGCCGGCAAGACGCGACGACGAGTCAGCGGGAAAAAGAGCGTCGCACGACAGTGAAACTCTTGGAAAATTAAGAAAAATCGGGGCAATTGAACTAAATGAATCACCATTCGTAAAAATGAAAGCTAAGGAATTAAGATCAGGCTCAGCTTATTTTCTGGTAGATACTGGTGCAGATATTGATATCATAAAATTAAATATTTTGGATGAAAATTCTACCGTTGAACTTCATGAATCGGTTACTATTTCTGGAATAACTCCCGATAGAATAGAAACGTTACGTACTACAACAGTTAACTTACTAGGACAACCTGTAAAATTTCATGTTGTGAAATCTTCATTTCCATTACGTTGCGATGGTATACTAGGACAGAGTTATCTTATATAGGAACAAGCAGAAATTTCTTTCGCTCATAGTACACTAGTAACACAAAGCGATCCGATTAAACCGTTACGTCTCATTGGGGAAAAAGAGGTAAATCAAAATTTTGAACGTCGAAACTTAAAATCATGAGTTCTTTTTATAAAAGCACGTACTGGACAAGCAATTCCCATTGATGTTATCAATTGTGACTTGGGAGAGGGTTACTTGCCGAAAATTAAAACAATAGATGGGTTGTTTATTGGCGAAGCTGCAATATCTGTCAATGATAGAGGCACGCGTCATGTTCTCGCTATTAACACCTTAGAGAAGGACGTCGAAATTGAAATTTCACCACAAGAAATCATACCTTTCGAATACCATGATTTTTCGGAGGAGCAAGAAAATTTTGATCGTGATGAAACACCAATCATAAGAGATAGAGTTACTGAGATAGTTAAGCGACTACGTTTAGATCATTTGAACGAATAGGAACGAGACGATGTAATAGATCCTATTGAAGAATTTCCTGAACAATTCTATTTACCTGGGGATAGGCTAAAAGCAACACCGTGTATTAAACATCGTATTATCACAGCAGACGGTATACCTATTCATACTAGACAATATAGATTTCCTCCCGTGCATAAAGAAGTAATAGAATGTCAGGTATCGCAAAAGTTGAGAGAGGGAATAATAAAACCATCCAGCTCTCCATACAATTCACCGCTTTGGATTGTCCCAAAGAAACCAGATTCTAAAGGAAATCCAAGGTGGAGAATGGTAATAGATTTCCGAAATTTAAATGAGAAAACGATAGGAGATGCATACCCTTTACCTAATATTACAGAAATACTTGGTCATTTACGAGAAGCACAATATTTTTCAACGTTCGATTTAGCAGGTGGTTTTCAACAAATTGAAATGGATCCTAGAGATAGCCATAAAACCGCTTTTACAACACCCCACGGACATTACGAATACGTTCGTATGCCCGAAGGTCTTAAGAATGCATCGTCAACTTTCCAAAGACTAATGAATCTAATATTATTAGGGTTACAAGGAGTCGAAATTTTTGTTTATTTGGATGACATAGTAGTTTACGCTAAAAACCTGGAAGAACATAAGAGGAAAGTCCGTCGTCTGCTTACGCGCTTAGGTGATGTTAAATTAACACTACAACCGGATAAGTGTGAATTCTTAAAAACAGAAGTAACTTATTTAGGACATGTCATTAGTCGTAATGTCGTAAAGCCAGACCCTAAGAAAATCGTTGCCATAAAACATTTTCCCCGTTCTAAAAATCCGAAGAACATTAAGCAATTTCTAGGCCTTGCAGGTTATTACAGGCGTTTCATAAAGAATTTCGCAGAAAAGGCTAAACCGTTAACTGAACTATTAAAGAAAAATTCAAAATTCGTTTGGGGTAAAAAACAGAAGAAAAGTTTCCTCGAATTACGAAAAGCATTATGCAGAAGTCCTATATTACAATATCCAAACTTTGATAAAATATTTACATTGACAACAGATGCTTCTGATTATGCCATTGGTGCTGTACTTAATCAAGAATTTAATGGTCATGATTTGCCTGTAGCATATATTTCAAGAACTTTGACTAAACCGGAACAAAGTTATTTTACAACGGAAAAAGAATGTTTAGCTGTATTATACGCGATTTTACATTTTCGACCGTATTTATATGGACGAAAATTCCGATTGGATAGTGATCATGAACCATTACGTTGGATAAATTCAATAAAAGATCCAGGACAACGATTAATTCGTTGGCGTCTAAAATTACGAGATTATGATTACGAATTTGTTCACAAATCAGGCAAACTAAATACTAATGCGGATGCTTTATCGCGTAACCCAGTTATCATAAATGAAATAGATTCTTCCGATGATTTTAGTTTAACCAGTTCATCTGAGGAAGAGAATAAAGTTAGATCACAAAAATTGTACCCAGTAGATGAGCATGATGAACTGACTCCTAAGGTAGAATCTGAAGCTTCTGTAATTCAAAAAGAAAACATAGGGAAACCAAAGATAGGTAGACCATTAGGTTCTAAATCTAAACCTAAACAACCTTTACCAGAAGATTTAGAAGCAATAGCCACTAGAACTATATCGAGATCACGTTCAGCATTAGTTACACCTAAACCATCATGGGTACCATTGACATCTTCACAGTCAGAAAGCGCCTCTGACGATAGTTCCAATAACGAAGCGTCAGAGCCTCCAATATTACGTCGACGTAGGAGCGTGTTGCCAAATTTGAAACTGCATTCGGAACAACGAATGGTGGGTAAACCTAAAGTTCCAGAGGAAAGGGATACGCCTTCCGCTATCAATGAAATCCAAGACTTAGATCAATTTGTATAGACAGGGGAGTGAAGATGAGACTCAATCAACTATTGGTACTATTCTACTACTTCCACTACATTTTCGTCACTACGATGACAGCATGCATGGCTAAAGGACCGAACAGATTGACCCGAATCGACGCAAACCCGGCATTATACTTCGAACGAGTCCATAATATTAAGTTTCAAATGGCTGTCTGGCAGGTTACATTATTTATAGATACGGATAGATTTATTAAGCACTTTCCGAATGAATATCAAAATTTAAACGATATTTATCAGCAATGTATTAAATTTCCACTTAAACTTGAATGCAGTTCGATACTACGGATTCATTACCTTAATGACAGAATAAAGGAAGCTTTGGATATGCATGCCGAGATCAAAAATCTGGGAGCGGAAATCAACACTGAAGAACTAGATGATGAAGACCTATCGACTATATCGACTAAATTATACTATTACCCTAAGTCAGTACGCAAGTTGTGTTGAATTTTCTTTGAATCGTTATATTGCTGCTGCACAAAATTTCATAACAGCCATAAATACTGCACGAGAAGGAAACTTACACACTTCTTTGATAAACGGATCGAAATTAAAGAAAATAGTAAATGAGATTCGTAATTATGTGACGCACTACGAGATACCTATTTCACGTAATCACCAGAGAATAGAGAACGGTTTCATCAGAAACATACACCCCCCAGTTTCTTTATGAAGCCTCAGTAATCTTTTCCGCACAATAATGCGCTACCTTCTATCCACTCTGACCACCGGTTAAAACCACGACAAAAAGTAACCGAGGAAGATCCAACCTTGTTGGTGTCAGCTAGCAAATCAAATTCGAGTATTTTGACGAAGCTACACCCCGAGAAGTCGTGCTGGAGGGATGCGAGGGCACGAGGAAAGAGACTTCAGAAAGAATTGTCACTATCGGTCGTAATTTCGCCGCCGAACTGTCTAACATCTTGTTTTTTATTTACAGAATGCCGCAAAACGTTTCAAAGTAATCGGTTGTCGGTCATTAAAGTGTCAGGTGTTCGTTTAGTGAAGTGATCAGTGTTAGTGATCGCAAAGTGTTGTAAATGCAAAGTGTCTTCTTGTGGTTTGGATACCTGCGATCAGCACTACCTGGGCATCATCCCCCAATGATTAGGATCGGCACAACGACTTAAGGGAGCAAGTGTTCAAGCAGCTGGTGAATTCCTCTCCGACTGAGTGAGTTTTACCGATAGTAATTACTCGTATTACTAGAGTCATATTATTAATCTCAATTTATCTAAACATGTTTTACCTTGGTCCGTCATAATTAAAAAAATAAAAATCAATGTTTCCGTACTTTTCACCTATTACAGCAACTAATACGTCCTTTTTCGTTCATTCATTATGAGATAAGTATTATTGTTCAGTTTTCAATGTTTTAATACACAGTAAAATAGCGTATAATCCGAAGGAACTACGAAAACATTGCTCTCCATTTTTTTTACTGTGGCATTACTTTAGTAAATCGGCATTTTAAAATTCCTTCTTCTTGTTTTTTATTTTCTACAACTTGGATAATTGATTTAAAAATCTGAAAAAAGTCTATAGTATATGTCTCAATAGTTAACGTGGTCTTAATTTTTTTCATAACTTTCATCCAATAGTTTAGGAGAAATTGAGCATTGACGTATACATTTTGAGTTTCTTGTACAAGTCTCGAGCACGGTGAATAGCAGACGCTCCGCGTAGCTTGTGCCCTGTCGCTGGTCGGCCGAGGGCTCACTATTCGCGCTCTCCGATTGGTCGGGGTTTTTCGTTAATAACTCGTTAACAATCACACCAGGAATCTTCTATTTCCGGTTCCCGCACTTGGTTTGGGACACGATGTATAATGCATAAGTATATATCCTTTATATCAAGAAGGATATAATCACATGTCAAAAAATGTATACCCACAAAGTACAGGATGTGCTACTTGGATGTAACCGTTCAGTAGAATGACAAAATAGGTAGACAAGTTAAACCAGAAATTCAAGAGATGGTGAGTTTGCAACAAATGCTGTCATTCCAGTCTTGAATCCAGCTTTTTCATAATCATCAAAATGTTGTCTTTTAACATAAAACAGCTACTTTTATGCTTACCAACTTAATAAATTTCCTGGATCGTATATTAAATCAAAGTAGCAAGACTATAAGGAGGAAGCTGTTAACTGGATTGATTGGGTGGAATCTTAGTACACTCCTAGCTAGAAAACATATAGTACGAATAGTAGGGGGGTCTAAAACTTCGAATCACGATCGTGTACAGCATTTGCATTATTATTTGATTATATTTATAGGTACAAAGATGGCTAGAACAGTTTTTATGGGTATTGATGTTTCAAAAGAAACACTTGGTATCTCGATCAACAATAAACATCAGCGTGTAGAAAAGGTAGGGACAGCTATGTCTGAGTTTATAAAGTCAAAAATGCCCAACGTGTTTGTTAGGTTATGTGTAAACAGGAGGTTATGAGAAACTTATAATAAAGTTGTATAACATAGCTGTTCATAGAGCTCACTCAAATCGGCTATATGCATTTGCAAAAGCCTGCAATCACTTTGCAAAACCCGATAAATTGGATGCAAAACTGTTGGAAAAATATGCTGAATTCATCGCAAAAAAACGATGGGGTAAAAGAGTGTATGATTCACAAAAACAAGAACAATTAAAAGAGCTAAGAGCAATTGAGCGCAATTTAAGCGATATGCAAACAAGTGCCGCTTGCAGAATGCCACAGGGAAAGCCAGAGAATATATAGAAAAACAGATAGAATTTTCAAAAGAGCAATCAGAGCAAACTGGGAAAGATATAGAAGGCATAATAAACTTTGACCCTGATTTGAAGGAAAAAAGCAAACTGCTAACTATAGTACTTTCATAAGCGAATGATAAAGGTATAATATATTTCTTTAAAGTAGGGAAAGCGATGGCGTATAGTGTAGATTTAAGGGAAAAAGCAGTGTCTTTGGTAGAAAAAGGAAGTCAGAAGTTGAAGTTGCAGAGATTTTTGAGATAGAAACTATATAGATGGCTAAAAAAGAAAGCTACTGGCCAAGGTCTCAAAGGGGCAAAAAGTGCTGGTTTTATTCGGAAAATAGACCCAAAAATACTTCTAGTCTATGTCACAAAACACCCAGATCACGCACTAGCAGAAATGAAACAAAATCTTGGCTTTGGAATAAGTGCAATTTGGTATAGGTTAAAACAGCTAAAAATAACCTTAAAAAAAGTTACATTCTATCAAGAGCGCAATTAAGAAGATGGGCAGCAATTTATCGATGAAGTCTCAAAAATAGACCAATGTAGCATTTTAACTCTTCTTCTGCGTAATCTACATCAATTTTAGCACCGTCTTCTAGCAGTACCTTAACAACATCATTTTTGCTTTCTTTTAGAGCATAATACAATGGTATACATCCAGATACACTACGTGAATTAGGATCTCCTCCATGCTTTAGAAGCATACTTATGATATCAAGATTACCTATATCACATGCAATATGTAAAGGGGTGCCAATACCCTCCATCAAAATATTAACATCTATTGCGTTAAGTTGTGAGCATAACTCGACACTATTATTATGAGCTGATATGGAATTGTTAGCGCAATACTTTGATAAAACTTCTCCAAGTAGCTCTACCCAACCTGATTCAAAATTGCTACAGGAATTTTTTACAATGTAGTGCAATATTGATTCCCCAGTCCATAAATCAAAAGGTCTAGTTTGTGAATTGATATTTTTGACCTTTTCTAAGAAAATTTTTGTCTTGGCTAGATCTTTATCATCAAGAGTCTTAAATAAATCAACCTCTCCTTTACTTAGATGTGAGCCGTAGCCTTTTCTAAGAAGTTCTTCTCCCAGTTTTGAAAATATTCAGCTAAGTTGTTAATGCAAACATCATTAGGCTATTGGCAAATGAATTCTTCAGTTATTTCGCCTATTGATATTTGATAAGCTACCGATATTTCTTTAAACTTTTCTGTTGCTGTCTTTTGCTCTTCTTGGCTTTTATCGGACCATTTGTCGGGATGCCATTTCAATGCGAGCTCGTAATATGCCTTCTTAATCTCTTCTATGCTTGCACTCTCTGACAATCCTAATACCTTGAACGCCTCTTTACGAGTTTTTGAAATCATACTCACTCTGCCAATCAAATTAATTTAGTATAATGCTATATCAGTTTAACCAATCGATCCACGAAATCAAGCAAATGTTTTCAAAATAATGCTAACCTCAATCACTATGGCAAGAACAGTTGATGTATTACCACTTCCAATTAGCCAGTTATTTTCAAATGCAGTTGAGGAAAATACTGAAGCATCAGTCACGGAATTACGTGGTGGAGTCATTTGGCAAAAAACGCTTAATCGGAATTGTTTAGAAAAACAGTGGTAAAAGTGATCGAGCATTAAGATTTATTGAGCAAAAGATCGACTTACCAAATATTAGACCAAAATTGATTGCATTTGCAGAGTGGGTTGCACCATATAATGTAATGCCTACTTGTATGCTTGCCAAAGTGATAATGGGAGGGGTGTTAAAAGTAAACCAAACAGATAAATTGGTTTGTTTTGGACAAAAGCAGGAAATAAGTGAAATATGTTGCCAATTCAACCCTGAACAACAGATAGCTAGTAATAAAATAATAAGCAGTTTGAATGAGTATTGAGTGACTTTGCTTGACGGTGAGACAGGATCTGGAAAAACGGAAGGTTACTCATCCGCTATTGCAAAATTGGTCGAAACTATAGACTGTGCACAAATATTAATCCTCATGCCTGAAATTGTTTTAACTTCACAATTGGTAAATCGTGTTCGCGGTCAGGTATCGAAAAACTTAGTCGAATGGCACTCAAGGCTCACTCCAAAAACTCGCCACAGTAATTGGCTCAATATAGCAAGTGGAAATGCGCAGATAATTATTGGTGCATGGTCAGCGCCTTTTTTTGCCTTATATAAACTTAAAATTGATTATCATTGATGGAGAGCACGACTCACCTTTCAAACAAGAACAGGGACTTTTATATAATACTCGAGATATGGCGATAATCTTAGCCAAATTTGAAAATATTCCGATTATTTTATCTTCAGCAACTCCACTGCTTGGAACGATTCATCATGTTAAAAGCGAGAATTACAATCAATTAAAGCTAACCAAGCGATTCGGTGGTGCAGAGTTGCCACTCATTAAAGTAGTGGATATGAGAAGCAACAAGCAATGGATCTCCGATAATCTTTTTGAAAGCATCAAACAAACCATAGAGAAAAAATAGCCGATTATGCTTTTCCCAAACCGCAGACGGTATGCACAACTGACAATTTGTAAAAGGTATGGATATAAAATTTCCTGCTTAAATTGTGTTGTTTGGCTTACATATCACAAGAAATAAAATGCTCTTTTGTGCCATCATTGCTCTTATCAATTGAAACTTCCAGAAAAATGCACTAATTGCCAAAGTGAACAGCAACTGTCCCTCTACGTCATAGGAATTGAAAGGTTACTTGAAGTAATGGTGAAATTAATACCAAACGCAAAAACTGCGATGATAAGCAGCGACCAGAAGTCGGTTAGTAACGTAATTGACTTGGTACTGAAAGAAGAGGTGAATATTATAATCGGCACACAAATAATTGCTAAGGGGCACAATTTTCCTGAATTAACTTCGGTTGGATTAATAAATGCAGATTTGAGACTCGAAAATTCCTATTTGAGAGCAGTGGAAAAGACGTATCAATTGTTGCACCAAGTTGCAGGCAGGTCAGGAAGGTTCAACGAAGAAGGAATGGTAATAGTGCAAACCAATAATCCTGAAAATTCAATAATAAAAGCATTACTACATCAAAACAGGGACTCATTTTATGAAATTGAACTTAAGTCAAGATGCGAAGTCAAAATGCCACGATTTAACAGATTAATATTATCCATATCGATAATATAATCCATATCGATTGCTATTATTTAAATGTAATTTGTGGTAAGAATCAGATTGCGACACAAAAAGAAGCGAATAAAATAGTAAAATCTCTTCTCTGTCATCTAAGTAGCTCAACTACTTGTATCCACGAAAAAAATGTAGTTGCAGACAAAAAGGAATTTGGAATTCTTGGTCCATGACCAGCAGCAATAAATTTCTTAAATAATAAGTATCGGTATAGGGTGTTCCTAAAAATACATAATAAGTGTCACGTAAAACACGATGTGGCAAGTTTTCGTCGAAAGGTCTTTTTAAAAAGAGTGACTGGAGGCCGTAATAATCGTAACACCGGAATATGAATAGCTTTGATTTATTAACAAAAACCTATGTTCTTAATATATTGACAATTAAATAATCACTGACTCAGGAGTGCGTCTCCGAGAGATATTTATACTAAGGGGATTGTGATTTCAGTAGGACCGTGTGCAAAGGTGTCTAATAGTTCAGGTGGGAACGTGTGCAAAGGTATCCTATTGTCCAGATGAGATGTCATCCGATGCACGTTTCATGTGAGAAAGTATCCAATATTTCGGTGGGATGATGTCATTCGAAGCACAAGGTATTCAATCGATAATGTGCTATCTGAGAGGGAAGAGGCACGTTACATAAGCACAGTCTATCTATACAAAAAATGCTGAAATATTGGATTAAAAATTGTAACTTGAATTCGAGTATTGCAGTGCTAATAGATGTTGATCCTGTGAGTTTTTCTTAACGAGATTATTGTATCCGTTAAGCCTTCTTGCCAATTACCACAACATCCTCACTGGGAAAAAAATAATTAGGTACAACCATATTTTTTGGTGCAGGACCCCCAATCACTCGGCCTGATGTGTCATAATATGAACCCTGGCAAGGACAGAACCAACCAGTGGCATCTTTTGTAGCATGGTTAACCGGTACACACCCAAGATGTGTACATATTCCGATCATGATTAACCATTCATCTTTCCCTTCACGTACTCTCTGTTCATCTGACTCATGGTCCCTCAAGTTCTTTACATTCACAGCACTTGGAACCTCAATTTCTTGGTTTGTGCGTCCACGAATAAATACTGGTTTACCTTGTCACTTTACTTTCACTTGGCGTCCTTCCTGGAATTCAGACAAATTCTCCTCCACTGTGGAAACTGCTAAAACTTCACCAGAAGGATTCATAGACTTAAACAGTGGCCAAAGTCCTCTTGCAGCTCCTATACCCGCCGTAGCGCATGTAGTTAATGTTATAAAATCTCTGCTATTCTTATTTTTACTAATATCTTTGAGGGGAGGTGTCTTTTTAACCCTCTTTGTTTGCCAGTGGTTTTTTTTATTTTTAGTCAATTTTTGTCCATTGAACTTTACATAGGCATACGTATATATTTTAATTTATATACTGCGTATTAATCAACAAAAACTTACGCTTTTTGTTTAACCTGTACTAGGGTTGAGAAGAGATAGAGTTTTCATCTTCAAAAATACTATCTTCAGTGGAATCAGGATCTTCAATTTTCGCTACTGACACCACTTTTTCTATACTCTCTGTTTTAAACAGAGTGACCCCCTGAGTGCTGCGTTCTGCAATTCTAATCTCATTGACCGAAATGCGAATTAACTTTCCATCATCTGTAATAGGCATTATATTATCACCCTGCTTATCTGGAATACTAACAACAACATTACCGTTTCTGTTTTTAGTAAGAATATTGGTGTTACTAACACCACTCTTGTTAGTTACTGCATAGTCATACGCAGAAGTTCTTTTACCAAAACCATTTTCAGTAATAGTTAATATAAACTCCTCATTCACTGCAAATTATATAAATAATGCGTTATTTATTTCTAAATCATTCAAGGTCATTTGCAATTTGGAATCAATGGAGTTATTAATTGCAGACCCCAGTCTTTTTGCAAGTGGAACTTTTAAATAAACTTCTTTTGTTTCTGTTACTACACCTATCCCTTTTAATATGGTCATGAATATCACGCTATCATTCTTTACAAGTTTGATACCTCTTACGCCATCTGAATTGCGACTCTTAAATTGACGTACATAACTTACAACAAATCTGATACTTTTTCCAAGCGTTGTTGAAAGTAAAACATGATCAATTTCATTGCATAATATAACCGATATTAGTTTGTCTCCTTCATCGAGCTTTATTGCTATTTTTCCATTGCTTGGAATATAGTGAACGTCCGCTAAAGAGTTACGCCTTATGTTTCCATAGGCAGTAGCAAAAACTATGTTTTGATTTTTGTCATTTTCACTTGGCAACGGTATTATATTAGTTATAGTTTAACCATCGCTAAGCGGAAATATGTTAACAAGCGCTCTTCCACGTGCAGTTGGTTCTGCAAGAGGCAACGTATGAACCTTTAATCTATAGTCTTGGCTAATATTAGAAAAGAATAAGAGACTAGTGTGGGTAATCCCAACAAATAATTTTGTGATTACATTCTCTTCTTTTAACCCCTGTCCTAGCTATCTTCTTCCACCACGATGCCGAGTTTTGTAGCGAGAAAGCTTCACACGCTTGATATAATCATTCATAGTTACGGTTGTCACCATAGCCTCTTGTGGAATTAGATCTTCAGCTTCAATGTCCGTATCTGATTCCTCTATTGCAGTTTTTCGCGGCACAGCAAATCTGTTCGTTACTTCTTGTAAATGGTTTTTTATTTCCTTCATCAACTTCTCTTCTGAGCCAAGGAAAGCGATATATTCTTTTATCAAGTTGATTATTGAACTTAGCTCAACTTCCAGTTTGTCTTTTTCAAGGCCTGTCAAACGCTGCAGTTCCATATCAAGGATAGCCTTAATTTGTAGTTCAGTTAATCTATACACTCCATCTTTCAAAAAGCTTGCGCTATCTAAAATCAACTGAATAACAGTGTTGACTTCATTCGAAGTTTTCCATTCATTATTTAAAAGTTCTCTACTTTTTTCCGCAGGATCTTTTGCACCGAGAATGATTTTTATCACTTCATCTAAGCTCAAGATCGCAATCTAATATATATACAGGGTGTAACAAAAATGTCGCAGTTCCTTAAAAGGGGTGATTCAGGGGGTGATTTGAAACCACACTTTCCTTAGCGAAAATGTAAGATGAGGCTTCGTTAACGAGTTATTAATGAAAAACACCGGTCAATGAGAGCGCGAATTTGCCGTCCGAGCGACTGCGGTAGCGTTGGGTACGCGCTGGGCGCTACGGTTGTACTCCGAACAAGAAAGTCGACATGCGTCGAAGGAAATAGCATTATTGTGAAAATATTTGCATAACGTATAAACGAAAAAGCAATGCGACAAAAGAAATGAACGGAGAATTGGAGAATTAACGTTGAAGATAGAAACGTTGAAAGTATTCTGCGTTAGATTTAAAAAATAATAATCATTAATGAATTAAATGCAATTCATCTGTAGTTTGTAAATCTGTGTCACTTGGTCACTGTACCGATACTGGTCATCGACCTCAGGAATGGTTTATGGCAGGGTAGAATTTTTCCAAATAAGCTCCTTGTACCCCCCACGTAGTTTAAGCACCTCAGACCTTCTTTGTTCGGACACTCCGAGATCATGTCTCCTTCGAAAACAAAGCAATAAAGCCATAAATTACCTAAACGCGTGCCATAGCATAAACCATTTCGACGGTCGATGACCAGGATCGGTACAGTGACCCAGTGACACAGGTTTACAAACTACAAGTGAAGTTTGTTCTCTTCATCCTTTATTTTTCGTTGTATTGCTTTTTCGTTTATACGTTATGCGAATAGGAGATTTACATATTCGTATTTTTACGTTGCACGTAGCTTTCCTCAGTTTTAAGTAATTATTCACTTCAAGTGATAAACAAAAAAAGGACTCGGTGTTATTTATTATGTCGCTTTCAGTTTTCATACTAATGCTATTTTCTTCGATGTATGACGACATTCTTGTTCGGAGTACGACTGTAGCATCTAGCGCGCGTACCCAACGCTACCGCGGTCGCTCGGGCGGCAAACTCGCACTCTCATTGGCCGGTGTTTTTCGTTAATAACTCGTTAACGGAACCTCATCTTACGTTTTCGCTAAGGAAAAAGTTGTTTCAAATCACCCCCTAAATCACCCCTTTTAAGGAACTGCGACATTTTCGTTACACTCTGTATATACAGTATGTTCCACGAAATCCTGGACAGTCGATTATTTGCTAACCTATTAAATATACGAAAAAAGTTTTTATATGAAATTGAATGGCAAGAGGGGGCTGATTTATTGGCCGTAACAATTGTTTTTTATCATTATTGTTTACAGAAATATGAAAGTTAAGTTTGGTTTTTTAAATGGGATTATATATATATTTTTTTATCAATTGATAGTACGTTTCAAGACGAATTCAGCAAACATCAATGTATGCACCTTTTTTCAAATATCAAAAAATTCAAAATTCCAAAATATCCGTATCTTGCATTTTGATATATAGTATCTACACATAAGTTTGCGAGAAAATCGATTAACATTTTACCTGAGAAATTAACAAAAATATGACATTTTTCAATATATTGTTTAAGCAAATAGGTATTTTTAAAAACTATTTATGCAAATGGATTCGTTGCTAAGAAATACGTAATTGCCCAGTTTACACTTTTTTTCTATAGCTAATAGTTTTCGAGATTGGAGATCAAATATGGTTTCAACCCCCGACTTTGGGGGCTGTTTTCACCCCTTTAACATCGAATATAGCCGAAATAAAAAAATACGTGCCGAATGTTTTTGGCCTCTCTACCAACCTACAAAGTTGCATCAAAATCGGAGATTATCACTTCGGGTAGTTCCCTTGGAAGTACAATATCTGCTGCAGCATTTCTTCTAAGGTCAATTACTGCTCTAATACCAGACTTATCAGACTCATCCCTGATCTCTGTTATGCCATCAATTCTTTTTTCTTTTACACGCTCACCTATATTCTCACTTATTTTTACTTTATTTACCTGGTACGGTATTTCATCAATCACTATTGCTTGCCTATCTTGTGGCAGGTCTTCCATGTGAGTCTTGCCTTGTACAACAATTGATCCACGACCCGTTGCAAATGCTGATCTCATTCCAGACCTTCCAAGAATCGTTCCCCCAGTTGGGAAATCCGACCCTGGCATCACTTCAAGTAACTCATCCAAAGTAACTTCAGGATTACCTATATATAACATACAAGCATCTATTACTTCTCCAAGGTTGCGAGAAGGAATATTGGTTGCCATACCAACTGCAACACCGCTTTCAAAATTTACCAATAGATTCGGAAATTCTGCAGGCAGTGCAATAGGCTCTGTTTCATTTCCATCATAGTTTGGCCTAAAATCAACTATGTTTTTGTCAATATCATTTAGTAGGAAGTGCGACACTCTGTGAAGCCTTGCTTCCGTATATCGCATCGAAGCGGGTGGATCTCCGTCTATCGAACCAAAGTTACCTTGTCCATCAACATGTGGTAGAGGAAGAGGGAACTCTTGGGTCATTCTAACCAAGGAATCGTAAATAGCTGCATCACCTTGTGGGTGATATTTCCCCATTACATCCCCTACCATAAGAGCCGCGTTTTTATATGACTTACCAGCATCGTATCCAGCCCTTGACATTGCATATAATATGCGCCTATGAACAGGTTTAAATCCATCTCGCACGTCTGGTATAGCCCGGTTTATGATAACGCTCATTGCGTAAGAGAGAAGAATCTTCCAACCCTTTTACTATTGAGATCGGTACTATATTATCCTACATTTTCTATATTTTGATTGAAGTAATTAATAGTATTAACATTCAGTTAAGCAAATGGGCAATGACAGACTTGAACTGCCGACCTCCTCAGTGTAAACGAGATGCTCTACCAGCTGAGCTAACTGTCCGTTTAGATATAATTCTATAGCTCAATATTATTATTGTAAACAAAGATAGCGATAAATTAGATTTAGGTAGGCTATAAGCTTTTATGATATCTTTGGCTGCGTGCTGTGGAGTCTTATAAACTTTAGACTTGCTGTCACTTTGTATAAAGGTATTTCTTCACTCACATCTTCCGAAGTTGTAGCCATGTTCAACAACTTGAAGTAGAATATTGTAGCATTTTTAAAATCTGAAAGTTTATCTCATGATTTTTATGTATATCATACAATTCGAACATTTCACTCAACGCCAGATCAGAATCATATTGTGAGATTATCGTCGGAAGATTTTTCAATATGTAAGGGTTACTAGGATATGCTATTAACAGTCTTGTGTAAATCTCTACAGCTTTTATGTATTCTTTATTAACGTAATAAATATTTCCTAATCCAATTAAACCATTTTTATGATAAGGAAACTTTGTGATGATCTGATTAAGCACAGAAATAGCTGTTTCATTATCTCCTCACTCAACAGAACCTTTTGCTTCTTTGAAGTAGAGTATATGTCAAAATTCCTGTCAGAATTCTGCGCAATTTCGATATTAAATTTTTCACTTCTTCTCTCTATGGCACCAAGATCTTTATACTTCTTATGAGCTCCTATATGCTTGACAACACAATCAAAGGCGCTCTGTATCTGCAAATTTTCACTAGCATAGGTAACAGAAGACCTCCATAAAATCACAACGCGTATTAGCATGCAAACAAACATAGATCCTAGTGTTGTGGCATTGGCTGCAGCGTGTAACCAGTAAACCTTATTTCATTGTGCTATGCGCAACACATAACAAATTCATAATGACAAATCACCTATCTCATACAGTAATAAAGGTATTATTATTTAGCGATGCTGCGTAGCATGCACTTATCTTCTGCCTTCCATATTTCGCTCTATTAGACTTCTTGCCTAACCCGAACTTAATTAGAAGAAAGGTAAATAGTTAATATAGCTCTAAATTTGCCGACGATAAGAACCGTTATTCAAGTAACTCCTCCCTGTCATTTAAGTAGCCTTCTTCTCCAGTCATCTCAGGACCTTCTTCCTGTTATCTGAGTAGCTGACACTGTATGAACATTGTCTATCAGGAAGGTATCACGCAAGTAGTTGACACTTGTTCTTTTATGACGGTGTCATTCTAGTCTGGAATCCGGGAAACTTAATTGCAAGTAATGCATTGGGTTTGGTGAGTATGGGTTTTGCGTTATAGAATGAAGCACATGTGGTGAATTTGTAAAGAAAACTGGATTCCAGACTGCAATAACAGGTTCTCGGCAACCCCTACGTCATACCGTCGCGGTAACTCATCCGCTAACACGTAGCGGGATGACGATTGTCAAGGTGTCATCCCAGTGCGTGACACTGGGATAGAGAAAACTTAACTTTAAATAAGTGGCTGCATAATAAAGATTAGCTTCCAGCGTCACGCCCTGGAATGACACAATTTTCGGTCTCTTAAATTGCTTTAGCTACAAACATTAAAAAATTTACCAAGTGAGAAACAAGGCAAAAGAAGCCCCATGGTTGGTTAGTTATTTATATGTATTCCAAAATACTGGCGTTTTCTACTCTAAAGGCTGCAATTTAGCAGCTTTTAAATGCGACTAACCCAAATTATAAACGTACTGAACGGAAAACAAGGCAAAAGAATCCCTGGGTAGCTAGTATTCAAATTTTCCCTTGTCTATTTGACGTCTTTTACTGTCTTAAACGCTTTACAAGCGCGTTACGGCTTGTGTAGGTGGAAACCTAAAGTTTTATGAAGTCATGCGATACACGTAATGCGAAAGATTAAGCATCAGACGCCAAATACGCTAAGTTTTTTGTCATTAACCTGCACAGATTGCGAATATAAATAAATAGCTTCAGTTTCATGGTAAGAGGGCTGGCGGAGTTTGTCAAGCAAGTTTTTTCGTTTCTATTCCCAAGAAAAGTTCGTTATATGGTTATGGAAGAAGTCTAATACTCATAGGGATCACCTTCCAGACATATATTGAAATAAGTCATTAGCTATAGCAACATCTAGGCGCGGGAATTTGCCGGGTTCTATAAACACAGAGATTGCGTAGTGCGGGTTATAGTAAGTACCATAAGCGATGAATAACTTACGTCTTTCACCCTTAGAAATTATCTCTGGTGTACCAGTTTTGCCGGCAATTTGTATGCCGCTTAGTCCTGTTCTATAGTCAGAATTCACCACGTCAAACATAGCTTTTCGAATTATGCTAAAATGCTCATAGTCTATATCAGTGTCAGGGAAATTTTGCACTGTATTACTCATTTCAATGTGGGGAATTACCTCTTTTCCTGTTGCCATCCTCGCTGCAAGAACTGCAAGTTGCAGTGGTGTTATAAGCAAATACCCTTGTTCTATAACTAAGTTGATAGTGTCACCTAAATACCACTGCGAATATAGTTTTCATGCGCGCCAATCTCTATCGGGCAATAATCCCGGAGTTTCTTCCTTGAACGTTCCAATCAGCGACCCACCGCCAATACCAAATATTCTGACCATTTCCACCAGAGAGTCTACACTTACTTCTTTTCTATGTTATAAAAGTTAATGTTGCATGATAATGCCATTGCCTCATTTAAAGATACATACCCATGGACTTTGCTTTTCAGGCAACGAAATTTCCCCTGAACTATTTTCATATAGCCCTTACACGAGAATTTCTCTTCTGGTGTTATTATCCCGTCTTTTAAACCCGCAAGCGCAACTATTACTTTAAATATTGAACCAGGTGGAATTTGATACGACAATGCACGATTCACAGGTGGTAATGAAGGAGCATTCGAGCATTCCCAAGTCTCATTTTATTGTCTGCTTGCAAAAAGATTATTATCGTAAAAAGGTGAATTAAATAATGCTATAATTTCCAGTTACGTACATCAATTACCACTACGGAGCCTTGGTGTTGGTTATAATTTTCAGCGACATGCAGCGCCCCTGGCGTTCACTTTTTTTGGAACAGTATTATTATTACATATTTTGTATTCTAGAAGTTAAAAGTATTTTTGTACTAATTCATTAAATAAATGTAAGTTTATATAAAAACCAACACTTGGTGATCTTTAAATACCTTTGCGATTTTCTGTTGCAGATTAATATCAATTGTTAGCTGTATATCTTGTCCGTCTTGTTATAGTATGCTTGATAATTATTTTATGACGCGTTTATTAGAATTTATTTCCTGCTCAGATTTTCCTGACTTGCCTTTTAATGTATGATAATATGTATATTCAATATCGCTTATTCCTACTTCGTTTATGCCTTGCTGTCTCTTTGTATATCTGATTACATGAGAACATATTGAACCCAACGGGTAATAACGTTTATAAAGGGCAGTTACTTTTGTTTCTGACGATCCTGCTACTTTAGACTCGACTTCTGATACTGTTTGCAAATCGACCTCCTCACCAGAAGTTTTTTGCCTATCAAACAGAACAACATACGAAATTTTGTTTACCGCAAGTTCAGTGCTATTCCTATCTAAAATTCTGCCCCGCTGAGGCATAATAGTAGCGACCCTTATTCTATTACTATTAGATAGTGCTTCGTACTTTTGTCTGTTCCGTATTTGTAAATTATATAATCTATAGCTAAAAATGGCGGAAATGGTAAGCTAAATGCCACCTAATATAAATGCTCTGCGGTTAAAGACTTTGTTTTTTGTTCACATAACATTCCTTCAAAACGCACTTTTTCCACCTCTTTTATTGTTACACTTCTGTCTTTTACCGTATTACAAACCCTTTTTTCACACTCACTTAAGGTAACAAGCTTGTAGTCTGATTTTCTTAGTATCTTAATAATATGAGGTAAAGCTTCAATTGTGTTTGGTCTGTTATTGTGATCAAGAAATAGTATAACTGCTCCACTATGTACATTACTTAAAACTATTTCAACTAAAGCTTCTGGTTTATCACCTTTGCCATTCTAGCGAATCAACTGTCCATAATGTCGAATACATATCCAATTTATTAGTATTTCGATTCAGATTATCGTCATGACATCCATATGGCGGGCGAAACCATTTTACATCCTGTTTTATTGCACTTTTAATTGCTGTATTTGTCTTTTCCAATTCTTCCAATTGTTCCTCACTTGAAAGTGATTTCAACTTCCTATGCGACCAAGAGTGATTGCCTAACTCATGACCTGCTTCTTGGATTTTCTTTACCATCTCGTATGGTTTTTTATTTGTACGTTCACCAAGCATAAAAAACGTTGCGTTTGCTTCATAGCTTTCCAGAACATCAATAATATCGTTTACTCTATTGTTGGAAGGCCCATCATCAAACGTAAGTGCAACAAACTAATCGTCGTTGTTCAACAATTTTTTTATATAACTTAAGTTTCTATATGATAGATCCAGATTACAACTAAACCCACAGCATGGTAAATTAAAATTACAATCACCACAGAAAACCGCGTTTGAGTATAGCAAACGAAAAGTTATTATCCTTATAAACATTTTATAATCAACAAAGTGATAGAATACTATGCACTCTTTTGCTAAGTTAAACCATCTTCAATTGCTGTAGCCTTTACTTCATCACTTCTTCGTATATTATAATTGCAAATATAAATGCCGTTGCGCTTCAGGGAATTAGCACATTAAATGTCAATGAACAAATTCATACGGCAAATGGTATTCCAGCTTGTAATATTGTTGGGTCGCCGGATAAAACTGTTGCCGAATCCAAAGAGCGCATCAGAGCAGTGTTAAATTCAATCTATTACTACCTCCAAAAAAATTACAGTTAATCTCTCCTCTACGGATTTGCTGAAAGAAGGCAGTCATTGTGACTTGGCTATCGCTATTGGACTACTTGTTTTAATGAATGTGATACCAATTGTAAAAGTTCTGTCTTATATAATCATGGGTGAACTGGCTCTTGATGGCAGAGTTATTCCAGTTTTAGGAGTGCTGCCAACAGCAGCCAATGCAAAAAAGGCAAATAAAGGAATAATTTGCCCAAGGGGAAATGGAGCAGAGGCTTCATGGGTAAAGAATGTTTCAATTCTAGCTATAAAGAAATTAACTGATATTATCAGACACTTTAAGGGTGAGCAATTAATTAAGCCAGTAATTCTTAATTATAGTGATGCACCCAAAAAAAAAAAAAGATTGTTTCCCCATATGAAGGATATCAAAGGCCAAGTGGTTGCAAAAAGAGCAGGTGAAATTGCAGCAGCAGGTGGGCATAATATGCTTCTTGTTGGTTACTCTGGTACTGGAAAATCAATGCTTGCTGAGCGCTTTATAGGATTGCTGCCTAATTTTACCGAACAGGAGATGATTGATATTAATATCATTCCAGCATAACGAAAACTTGTAATGAAGTATTCAAAGTAACTCGTCCCGTTCGTGAACCTCATCATTCATGCTTTATGCCAGCAATGATAGGGGGAGGAAAGAATGCAAAACCTGGAGAAATTACCATGGCTCATAATGGCGTGTTGTTCCTTGATGAGACTTGTGTTTGATTCTCTGCGCCAACCATTTCAAGATAGAAAAGTTACAATTGCAAGGGCAAATGCTCAGATAACCTACCCTGCCAATTTTTAACTTGTAGCTGCAATGAATCCCTGCAGGTGCGGTTATTTAGGTGTTACAAGTAGATCGTGCAACAAAGCGCCAAAGTGTGGCACAGATTACAAAAACAAAATATCAGGACCATTGCCTGGTAGAATAGACATATGCATTGAAATGCCAAACGTTAGCATATTTTCTCCTGAAATCTGTGTCGAGGGAGTAAGAGCATAAGAGAAAGAGTGATAGCAGCGAGAAAAGTTCAAACTGAGCGTTATAGTAAATTGAATGTTCGTTGAAATGCAGAAGTAAGCGGTGAAGCATTTTATAAATTCACTGAACCAAATCAGGCAGGGTTAGAATTGCTAAAATACGTACTGAAAGGAATTTCCAATCGAGGCTACACACGTGTATTAAAAGTTGCAAGAACCATTGCAGACCTTGCAAAGACTGAAAAAGTAAAAAGAGGACACATGGCTGAAGCGCAGAATTATAGAATAAGGGTATATAAGGAAGTTAGATTACTTGACAGATAATTCGCTTCATTGTATACTGACCTTAATGAAATTTTAACATTCTATTTAATGAGTAGAGTTATGACAATAAATATTACAGCAGAAGATTCTGTCATTGGAGCTAATAAAAAGGGATATAATAAGTCTGAGAAAGGGTTCTTGAATACAACTAAGGGAGTTGCTAGAGCAAATTGGCAATTTTTTGAGCCCAGCTTATGCGGCTTTCGTTGGTATAATTGGAACGAAAGCTGCAACACTCGTTAGTCCTGCCATTACTGCATTATCTGTATTTTTAGTTGCTGATCCACTATTTGCTAGCTTGATAGTTGTTGCTGCGGCGCCAGCTTTAATAGCTGTACCTGTGCTTGCATATAAGGACAATAGTAAGGCAGATTAAATTAATAAAGTGGAAGAAGAGATTCTTAAGGTCTGTGAAAAAGACGGTGATAAGCCTAAGGTTAATGATAGTAAACTTAAAATAAATGGTGATGCACCAACGTTCTTGACTAACACTGCAAAAGTGGTTGACCTGGTACCAAAAGAAGCAGAATGAACAGCATAATAAAGCAGCTTAAACAGAATAAAAAGGGATAGGTCTCTGTCCTTTTATTTATAAATATTTTTTATTTTTTTGAAGTAATATCATCTAAAAGTTTAGTAAAGTACTTATTAGTATAAATATTAAGAATAAGTAAATCCCGTTTACGCCTATAGAAGTGAAAAGTATTTGCATATTATTAAAAAAACGGTAACTTATTATCAAATGAATTCGCTAAATTTGAGTAATTTAAATGTCTATTGACCTTAGTCTGCCAGATTTACCTACATTACACCTAAAGATTATCGTTATGGATGTGGGTGGTGCTGGTGGAAATGCTGTGAATAACATGATCCAATCTAATTTGCAAGGAGTGAACTTTGTTCTCGCAAATACCCACGCTTAAGCACTAGAAAAGTCGTTATATGATAAAAAAATTCAGCATGGCATTAATTTAACTTAGGTTCTTGGTGCTGGTGCTTTGCCTGATATTGGTAAAGGTGCAGCAGAAGAATCAATCGATGAAATTATGGAGTATATAAAAGATAGTCACATGCTTTTTATCACAGCAGGAATGGGCAGTGGTACTAGAACCGTTGCAGCACCGGTAATTGCAAAAGCAGCCAGAGAAGCAAGAGCTGCAGTTAAGGACAGAGCGCCAAAAGAAAAAAAGATATTGACTGTTGGGGTAGTAGCTAAACCGATCGGTTTTGAAGGTGTGCACCGCATGCGCATTGCAGAGCTTGGACTTGAAGAACTGCAAAACTACGTGGATACACTTATTGTCATTCCAAATCAGAATTTATTTAGAGTTGCAAATAAAGAAACTACATTTTCTGATGCATTTAAATTTGCTGATAATGTTCTGCATATTGGCATCAGAGGAGTAACTGACTTGATGGTCATATCAGGGCTTATTAATCTTGATTTCGCTGATATAGAAACAGTAATGAGCGAGATGGGCAAAGCGATGATCGTCACCGGAAAGGTCGAAGGAGAAGATAGAGCAATTAGTGCTGCGGAAGCTGCAATATCCAATCCATTGCTTGACAATGTATCAATGAAAGGTGCGCAAGGAATATTAATTAACATTACTGGTGGCGGAGATATGACTCTGTTTGAAGTTGATGCTGCAGCCAATAGCGTGCGTGAAGAAGTACATGAAAGTGCAAATATAATATTTGATGCTACTTTTGATCAAGCGATGGAGGGAAGTGTTAGAGTTTCTGTTCTTGCAAATGGCATTGATGGTCGCAATAATAAATCAGAAACCTCTCCTATAAGTCAGAGTGAAGACTCGGAGAAAGAGAAATTTAAGTGGCCCTATAGTCACAGTGAAAGTACGCAAGACGAAACACTGGAAACAAAACCAACTGAACAGGTAAGCGAAGGAGCTAAGTGGGGCAGCAATGTCTATGATATACCAGCTTACTTAAGACGAAAAAAAACAACCACGTTTATCAGTTTCTCCAGTTTCGGAAATTGAATGGAATGAAATAATAAGCATGAGTGATGTGTAATATCCTGTCATCCCAGTGCTTGACACTGGAATCTATAGTTCTTCTTTTCTGGTCACGCAGACCACTGTACAAATGTTGCGATTTGAAAGTAGTCTCTGCTAGGAAGAATGTCATCCCAGTGCCCAGTCACTGGGATCCAGGAATTTTGATTTTAAATGAGTGCACCAGATGGTTGTATAATGAAAACTGGATTCCAGTGTCAGCTACTTGTATGATATCTTTACTAGTGCGTTACTCATGTTAGAAGTAAATATTCTTGATGAGAGATGACGCAGCATTACAGATGATCCAGAGGGTTTTGTATTAAATATTATGAACACTTCTCTAAAAGAATTGAAAATAGACCACTATAAACCAAACATATCAATAGCTCTGGCTGATGATTTCTTGTTACATCAACTTAATTTAAAATTTAGAGAAATGGATAAGCCAACTAGCACACTATCATTTCCGTGTGAACAATTGTCTAATGAGTGCGATTCAGGAGACATAGCAATTTCAATAGACACAATAAAAAGAGAATCGCATGAGTATTGTATACACAGTTTTGCTCACATTGCACATATGTTAGTGCATAGATTACTGCATTTACTGGGTTATGGTCACCAAGAAAAAGATGAAGAAATTATAATGCAAAATCTAGAAAGGGAGATTTTAGCTTCGCTTGGCTACAATATGTGCGCGAGTTAAAAGGCATTTAATAAAAATATAGTAGATGATAATAAAATATGTTATCTACAAAGGGTTTTAGCTATAAACAATAAAAGGTAAGTAATATGGTTCAGTTTCCTTTGCCGAAGAATTCTAAAATTAATCAAAAGAGCAAAATTTATCCTATTCCTGCTAGAGAAAAAAATATCAGAAGATTTCAAATTTACCGTTAGTCTGCTGATAACGAGAAAAACCCTAGAACAGACACATTTTTTATTGATATGGATAGTTGTGACCTTATGGTACTTGATGCATTAATAAAAATACAGGATGAAATAGATTCGATTTTAACTTTCAGACGTTCTTGTACAGAAGGCATATGTGGATCTTGTGCCATGAGTATTGACGGAACCAATACTCTTGCAAGTCCTAAATCTATATACGATATAAAAGGTGTAAAAATATATCCATTACCTCACATGTATGTCATAAAGGACCTGAGCCGTATCATCATACGATGAAATTAATTTTTCAATAACTCATGTCTTTGGTTACTAATAGTATGAAAATCCTCTTCTTCTAAAAGCTTTTTAGATCCGAAGAGGTAGAGCATAACTTCATGATCAGTTGAGTAAAATGCCAAAAATTTTGGGTCAAATTGAAAGGTTTTTATGGAAGCATTATTGTAAAATTGTAGCTTTCGATTCTTACTATATATTACTATAATAACCGGCAACCTCTCAAGCAAATTTTTCTGTGTAGCTATATAACTATTTAGTTCAGTGTATAATTTTTCTGCATCACTAACATCTTTCCCATACATTACTACGCTACCAGAACCTTGTATTGGTATTTTAATAAAATTGAAAAAATTAGGTTCGTTCTTGTAAGTTACGACATGCCTTCCTGGTTTTGTGCCATGAGCGCTACTGGTAATAGCAAATTTCTTAGAGCCATCTACATATTTATCATAAAACAAATTATAAAATTCTACCTTTTCTTTACAGTCTTTTACAGTTTTACAGAGCTTTTATTTTACAGTCCGAGACAATCCTTATCCATAACAGCACACCAATCACATTGTTAGAATCATCTATTATGCTTCTACCATAACATATGCAATAAACTTCACTGTCTTTTGATTTTAAATCTAGAGTGAAAGATTTATTTATTTCTGTGCCTCAGCAAAATTTTTAATTAAACTTTCTGATTGCTCAAAAAAAATTCACAAACTCATTAAATGAGTAAAAAACAGTATTCAGCAAAACTAGTAAGTTCGGGGAGAACTTTTCTATACGCTTTCTGCATCCCAAACATAAAACCCATCGTTCACAGTATCAATTAAATTATTTATGATAACATTTCGATGTTGTAAGTTCTTAATCTTATTACTAATTTTTAATTTAGAACAAGACAGAAGAAGTAATATGAGAATCAATATTAAAACCACTTTATACAAAAAAAAACATAGTACTTCTGGAACAGATGTAAAAACTTGTAACCGCTCTGAATTGAGCTCAGAAGAAGAGTTATGTAAGTAAAGACTACCTAACATCTGAAAGCCCAATCTCTTACAAAGGTTGCGACGTGACCGCCCCGCCGAGCCGTATTCGGCTTAGGACGGGCGTGCAGATCTGGCCACGACGCGTCCCACGGCCTGATTTTTCCGTGGGAGCCAGGCATCTCTCGATACCGGAGTGGAACGCGTCTCCTGTTTTCCAAAACCCGCGGCCCGGGCCAGCTCTTCGCGCGGAGATGGGCGAGGTCCTTTCGAGCGCAGGGTGAGGAACGCTTCGAGATTTCGGGTTCTTACGGCGAGAACGCCTGTCAATACACGGTTTTCTCTTGTAACAAAAGATATATTTCAGCGAGAAACTTGCAGGACTTGGTCGATTTCGTATACGCGCTGTCCCACGACACGTGACCGCGGGAAGTTACCCTTTCCCCACTAATACAATCGCGTAGCAAGGTTTCGACCGACGACGAGATTGAAATGCACGTTCGGCACGCGAAGGAGAACCGCCAGCGTGGCTGCTGTTGCACCGAAGTTACACCAGCAAGCCGAAGATGTATCCGCACGCTACAACCGTTAGCTGACGCGCCGTTAATCCGCAGACTCGCCGTTTGGCCGAGCCCGCAGGCTTTGAGAAACCCGCACGCGAAGGCTTTCTTCCTGTAACACGGCCAGTACGACCACCAGGAGTCGGCCCTCTCGAGATTTCGATTGCGAACGATCTAGTCCGAGTCAACCGGGGAGAACAATGGAGGAAGACTTACCACCTGTGAACCGGTCAGCGTCCCCTACAAGAAAAAGGTGGAGATCGCTGCGTGCGGCAGGATCTCGGCACGTGACGCTTCCCCCACTCCGCCCCGATTGTCTCGCTCAGTTCGCGCGGTCTCGCGACCAATTATTCGTCGCGCCGTTCGAAGATGGATAGTTGAGTGGCAGGTCCTCCTTGAGTCACCCCGGAACCCTTCCTGCGGCGTTGATCCGAGGCGCAGTAGTAGACTTCACTCTTCCGGGGTCCGCTGCCTTCGTCTGCCCGCGAGATAGCCCCCGTGGCTTCGTCCCTGCGCCTCTCCGTCGAGGATCTCTCCCGGAACGCGGGGTGAGGTGGCCAACCTCGCCCGCGTCGGCTGGTCTCCATGTACCGGTGCGTCCTCTCACATCCGTGGGGCAGCCCGCCCATCGTGTGTCCTCGCTGAGTGGCTCGATGGGTTCCGACAGCCTCCCAATTTCGGCGTCGTGTCACTCGCCGGGTGAAGTCACTCTGGAGCGGCGGGTACCCTGAACACTCCCCGATCCCGAAGATCCGCCGCAGGAGACCGTGTCGGTGGTGTCGAGATGGTCTCGCACCTGTCGCCTGTCGATGCTACCATCTAGGCCGCTGAGATAACCCGAGAGATAGGGCGCAAAATAGACGTTAGAAATACGTTGGTCTCACTCTGGTGCGCACTAAAGGCTTCCCTTGCCCGGGGAAGGGTTCGGCCTTGTGACTGGCACTTGTGCTACGTCACAAGGTTTACAGAAGGTTTCATGCAATGTGCTACTATATATTTGCATTCAAGCTGTTTAGCTATCTTTATTATTTCTAACACCATTTGGGTACGTATTCCACGATTCTTGTTAATTGGTAAAACTGCACCACTATAAAAACCAGCTACACTGTCTTGAACATAAAGACCGCATGTCCCAATAATTTCACTATTTAGTGTTATAAGAAAAAATCTTAATCTTGAGTCCTTATCATCATAAATTGATAATTCGCGAAAAAATGTGCTGACAATTCCAACGCTATGATAAAAAACTTTAGAAGCGTGTAAATCTAGATGCTTTAAGGGGTCGCTACCATTTACAGCATTTAACCTTAAGTTTGGAATAATATCAGCAGGCAAGAAGTAATCTTTCATATTAAGTAAAGCTTTTTTTGGTGTGCTAACATGTTTTATTTCACACTTTTATAAAATATCTCTTATTTTCGTATGTGAATTTATTACCCATGTTGCTTATATATCTCTTGTTCTGAGATAGAGTTTTTTGTATAGAAAACTCGGTAAATTGATCTCCACAGAACACGAAATTAAATAATGGCTCCCTAGTACCATTTATTGTAAATGTAACGTTATAAATTTCATCGTGTACTTTCCACTCAGATAAATTCGCTGTGTACATTATATAATCCTTTAAATTTTGAACAATCAAGCTTGAATAATATATTTTTTTATCCTGCATACCTTCAACAATAAACGATAAAATGCTCCTATAAGAATACAGGCTAAAATTGCAGCTATAATGACATCTAGCATAACACCTAAAGACTTTTGGTACTTTTATCGATCAAATTCATAGGCCACGTTTTTATTATATCAGAAAACCTAAAAGCAATTCATCTCTTGGCTTAACAACATCGAAACTAAAAGTATTGTCAGCAATTGACCAACTACTTTGTCAATTATTACCTCTTTTGGATCACATGACGTATTGTGGTGCTTTATATGTATAATTGTCTATAGACCATAGTCCAATCAAGAATTAAAAAAAATAATTGCTGCACCTAAAATTCTGTCACTCAGTATCACAGAAACAATTGTATAAGAAGCTAAGCTGCCTACGGTACATGGAATTCCTTTTACTGTGCCAGGCAGCCACCAAGTTGATATCAATTTATATAAAAATCTCATAATACACCGAAGTACAAAACTAATTTACAAGAACAGAAATAGTATCCTCTATAGGGGCGCTTTCATAGAATAATCTATAGACCGCTTCACATATAGGCATTTTCATCTTTAGCTTTCTGACTAAATTAAATATCGGGCCCTGCAGTGTTAAAACCTTCAATCACTGACTTGCCTTCTGACAGAATCTGCTGAACATTAAAGCCAGTGTCACTATTACCTATTTTAAACCCAACAGATAGGTTTCTTGAATTCAAGGATGTGCATGTGATAATTAGGTCACCCAGACATGCCGGTCCAAGTAGTATATTTATGTCCACATTATCATTACCAATTTTTGCTGAGTGTATAGCCTTAATTTCGCTTACACTTTTCATAATCAATGCTGCATGAGCATTAAACCTAAGTTTACTACATAGAACAATCCCACACGCTATTGCAAAAACGTTCTTTAACGCTTCACAAACCTGTATCCCTATAACATCGCTACTAAGGCGTAATTTAGCATTTTCTTGCTGTAGTGCTGATACTACCTTTGAACCCAATATGTTATTTCGGCATGCAAGAACCATTGAGTAGGGTAATTTTCTTGCAACTTCTACAGCAAAACTAGTGCCTGAAAAAATAGTAATAGGAGTGTTAGGAAAAACTTCATTTACTATTTCACTAGGTAATTTTAATGTAGACTTTTCTATTCCCTTACAAGCTAAAATTATTGCTACATCTTTTTTCAGATTACAATTATGCAATTGCTGACATACCACCCTCAGAGATTGAGTGGGAACAGCGGGGACTGTTACTGAAGCATTAGTTGTGCCTTCAATAGCCAATTTTACTGACACATTATCAGAAACTCGACAATCGGGTAACTTGTTACTTTCTCTTTTCCCGTTGATTGATTCAAATGTAGTTTCATTGCAAGTCCACAAAATCACATCTTTCTTACTACCTAATGGAATTGCGATTGCTGTACCCCATGCACTAGCACCTAGAATTGATATTGCCACACAATATTCCTGAAAGTATTACTTATACTTTAAAACAGTAGCATAAGTAAATTAAAAATATAAAACAGATATATAGAATAGTTAAATATTTATTAACCGAAGTATTCTTGTAATAATAGGGTCATTCCACGCGAAATTGGGCACGTTTCGGAGCAAGTTCTTGCAATTTGCTCAAATTCGAATATGTAGTAGTCTTTAACGATATTTAAATGTATCCTAAACGATTTCTCAAAATTTTTGAAAATTGTCGATTTTACAGCTGTTTGAAGTTAAGGGTTACCCTTTTCTTTAAAAAATTAAAGCTATTGAAGTAGTAAGCCGATGGAGATGAGCTTTACGGTGCTTATAGAGAAAACATTGGTGTTTGCAAAAAAAATTATTCCATTTAAAAAAATTGTTTTTTTATCATTTTTGCAATTATTCCAAACAAATGCAGATTTTTAAGATGATGCGCAATTTTAAGAATCTGAAAAAAAGGAACATATAGTTTAACCCTTCCCCTAGATGGACAAACTTTTAAAAAGATGGACATTTTAAAATTGGCCCTGTGAAAATTTCGGAAAGTTGACGCTGCGTCGAGTCGCACTGCCGCGGCGTGCGCGTCGTCGCTGGCAGCCTGGGCGACTCCAGCGGGCGAACATGCATTACTATTTGCGATCAAATCATTATTCTACATCATTTCCATTTTCAAGGTTTAATGTAATCAATAAAAAATATTGGTAACTCTCTTTTTATCAATGGTACTTATTGTTGAAAACATTTCTAAAATGATGCGCGATTTTAAAAATCATCATCACCCTGAAAACCTGCATTTGCTTAGAATAATTGCAAAAAAGATGAAAAACAATTTTTTTGAAATGAAATAATTTTTTTTAGAAACTTCAATATTTTCTCTATAAGCACCGTAAAGTTCATCTCCATCCGCTTACTAGTTCAATAGCTATAATTTTTAAAAGAAAAAGGGAGCACTTAACTTCAAACAGTTGTAAAATCGATAATTTTCAAAATTTTGAAAAATCCTTCAGGCTACGTTTAAATATCATTAAAGACTACAAGATATTCGAATTTGAGCAAATTACAAGAACTTGTTCCGAAATATGCCCGATTTCGTGTGGAATGACCCAATAGTAACTTTAATTCAATATTTACTGAAAATATTATTACTACCATAGTAGATCTATTATACTTTACATCTATTTATATAACTTTGGAACAATATATTTACGATTAATTAATAACTGTAATTTTAATCATTTGTTAATAAAAATTTGATTTATTACTTTTCTTAGTTATATATATTAATAAAATTATAAATTATTTATGGGGTATAAAATGTGCGTATATTACTAATCGAAGATGATCAAGTAAGTGCAAAAACTATGGTTAATGCCTTAACTTCTGATGGACACTTCTGTGACGTTATTTCTGCACAAGATTATAACAATAATATGGTTTCCTCAAACGGAGATTACTATGACCTAGTTATTTTAGATATGCACTTATCTGGTGACATTGACGGATATGATATACTGTTAAGACTAAGAAGTGCAAAAATCTGTTGGAAATTTCTATTAACGCGCGCTTCCTAGAATTCGCGAACATAAGTTGTCTTCTGTTTCTCTCGCTGTATGAACGCAACGTAGCGGCGAGCTACGTCTCGTTGTATACGATTCCATAAAATAAATATATTTTATAAACAAAAATCTCAGAAAACCTATCCGGTTATGGGCCCAATGCGCCCAAAGGATTCAGAAAGTTGCGTGATGTGTGTAAAGAAATAATCAAATGCGAAAATGGTGACCGGTATTGAAGTGAGGTTATCCACGTGCCACGTGTTCCACAAAGGAATCGAATATGAATGTCGGAAAGGTAGACCAAATTCAGAAATTGAACTCTACGAATTATGATGAGTGGAAAATTCAAATGAAAAGTGTACTTCGCTACAATAAATTATGGGGTTATGTCGATGGAAGTGTTCCAAGACCTCGAGAAAACTACGATGAATGGATCACAAAAGATGAGAAAGCTTCGGATTCAATCATGCTCAGCGTACAACCCGACCAATACAACTATGTTAAGAGGGCAGAAACCTCTGCAGAAGCATGGCAAGCCTTGAAGGAAAAATATGAATCTAAAAGCCCCATGAGGCAGTGTGTTTTGTTTAAAGCGTGACACAGTTCATAAATGAATTTATGAACATAGCTAAGCAGCTCGAGGAGTGTGAAATAAAATTACCGGGAAATTTATTGTCTATTTGTTTGTTAAATTCATTGCCTTATAAATATGAAACTTTATGTATAGCAATTGTACCAAGGGAAGAGGAATGAAGAGGAATCTTGAAGAGGAATCAAGACGAACTGAAAATACAAAGGACCAAGGGGGAGGCACAGAAAAAGCACTGTTGTCAAGCAGAGGTAAATCATATAAGAAAGGAACTCAAAAATATAATGCACACAATGAACAAGGAAAGAAGTTTGAAGTAAAATGTTTTACGTGTGGTAAACAAGGACACATTGCTAGAAATTGCAAATCAAAAGAAAAATTAGGAAGTAAGAAAATGACACAGGATGCATTTACAGCCAGTGCATTCAGCACAACCACACGAAGAGTAGGAATTTGGTGCTTGGACAGTAGAGAAAGCACACATATGTGCTACGATAAGAAAAAGTTCAACAATCTGGACAGCAATGAGAAAACAAGAATTTACGCAGCTGCAGAAGATAGTGTAGCGGCCAGCAGTACGTAGAAATAAGAACATTTGGCGTGCAGATGGTTGGCAGGATTTTTAGACACGTGCTTAAAGAAAGCTATTTTTGAGAAGATTGTTCCGTTAGCTGTTTCAAACAATGCATGTTTCCTTTTGTTCAAGACTTTTATTTTTGGGCCTCAATAGCTACGGCGGGTATCATAAAGTCCTGAATTTCCGAGAGGCCTAAGCATTGCGAGAGTGACAACGTGCGAGCCAAATGGTCAAGCGACTCGGGCCTCTAGGAAATTCCGCTGCGTTGCCAAGTTGGTCCAGTAGACCGTTCTCCGTAAGGTAGTGACACGAGGTCACCGTCACGACGGTGGAAATAGAGGGCGCGACCGAGCTGCAATTTTCCCATTGGTCAAGGAGCGTGAGCATTGGTCAATGGAAAGGAATGGATAGGTTCGGCGCGCTTTCGTGGTAGCGAAAAAAAAAGACTTGAAGGGAATTGATTTGTAGACGCCTATTCGACAGCCAGAAAAAATAAAACACCTTTTCAGAAGCAAAATAAGTGAGTTTTGGAAAACAGACCCTTCGCTAAGGTAGCATTGATTCACAAGGACAGGGAGAAATAAAAATAAACATAAAGACTTTCAAAGAAACTAAAAGTATCGAATTGCAGCAAGCCATGTATGTTCCAGAATTTAAAAGCAACTTGTTGTCTGTGTCAAGTATTACAAGTAATGGATATTCTGTAACATTTTATAAAAATCATGCAGTTGTGAGACGCAAAGATGGATCAACAGTGATGAAAGCAGTAATGGAAGACGGCTTGTATATAATAAAAGAACATCAAGTACAATCAGGCATGATTTCTGAACTGGGCAATAGGAACCTAATGAAATGACATCAAAGAATGGGTCACTTAAATTTTGAGGATGTAAGAAAACTCAAAAGGAAAGAAATTGTGAATGAACTGAGAGACGAGTTCAAAAATGAAAATCCAGTATCTGAAGTGTGCATGAAGGCGAAGATTCAGCAGCTACCCTTCAAAAAGTCAACAAGAAGAGAAAATGACGTTTTAGACTTAATACACACTGATATTTGTGGGCCATTTAAAACTTGCTCGCTAGGGGGAGCAAAATACTTTGCAACCTTTATTGACGACAGAAGTAGATATGTTGAGGTAGCAATTTGGAAGAGAGAGTCTGACATTGTTCAAGCGTTTAAGGAGTATAAAGCTCGCGTTGAAAAGCAGACAGATCGTCAAATAAAGAAAATTCACAGTTACAACGCGAAAGAGTACTTATCGCGTGATTTTAATGAGTACTTAAAACAAGAAGGCATTCAAAGAGAATTGAGTGTCGAGTACACTCTGCAACAAAACGGCGTGGCCGAACGCGCAAATCAGACGCTAGTAGAAATGGCGCGTTGCATGTTAATGCAATCTAATTTGCCTTACACTTTGTGGGCTGAAGCAGTGTGCACGGCTGCATACATTAGAAATAGGTGTTCAACCAAGGCGCTAAACGATGTAACTCCTATTGGAGTATGGAGCAAAAAGAAACCGTACGCAGGATATTTTAGAACTTTTGGAGCCATTGCACTAAATAAAATCAACAGAGGAAACAAATTCGCAGCAAGAGGCGAAGAATAAATCTTAGTCGGATACTCGCAGGAAGCGAAAGCTTATAGATTGTGGAAAAAGGGGACGAACCAAATAGTCAAACGAAGATATGTACGTTTCATAGAAGATATTCGAGAATTAGCAAAATCCGAAGAGAAGAAGCAACCAGAATCTGAGTCGGAATATTTAACTTATCAAATGACTAAACAGCAGGAGAAGAACAGGAAATTAACCAAATGCTGGAGTCTACCCCATCAATTAGAGGTCGTGGACAACCGAGATTGGATAGAACAGGACTGCGCGGTAGACCGCGATAATTGTATCATAACGTTAATATTGCTAAATGTCAAGAATGTAAAGCACCCAAGACAGTTGAGGAGGCCATGCACTTGCCGGAAAAATCATTCTGACTAAAAGCTATGAAATCCGAGTTCGATACGCTGAAGGGCAATAACACCTGGAGTTTGGTGAGTAAACCGTTAGATAAAAAGGTATTAAAAAATAAATGGGTCTACAGGGTAAAACGCAACTAGGATGGAAATATTGAGAAATTTAAAGCCAGGTTAGTTGCACGTGGAGATCAACAAATACTGGGACAGGATTATGACGTGACATTTGCGCCTGTAGTAAGATTTGAGATGTTAAGAGCGTTCTTTGCTATAAGTGTCGAAGCCGAGATGTTTGCTCACCATATGGATGTGGTTTCGGCGTACACGCAGGCTGAATTATCTGACGAGATATACATGGAAGAGCCAATGTTATTTGTGATGAAAGGGCAAGAAGATAAAGTATGTAAGTTGCATAAATCCTTATACGGGTTAAAGCAGGCAGGCTGCGAATGGTATAATAAGCTAAACAAGTACTTGATAATCATTAATTTTCTTAAATCCGAAATAAATCCGTGCGTATACGTTGGTAACTCAAATGAAAGTGACGTTATAATAATAATTTACGTAGACGACTTGCTGGTAGCTTCTGCCGATTTTAGAATGTTAAGTGTTGTAAAAGACCTACTCAAGAAGCAATTCAAAATGAATGATTTAGGGCCAGTGTCAAATATCCTAGGTATTCGCGTTGAAAGGCAAGGCCAAAAGGGAAAAATAAGGTTAAATCAAAGTTTGTATGTAGAAGATTTGCTTGATCGATTTAATATGAAGAATTGTAAAACTGCGAATACGCCTTTAGAAGTTAATGTGAATCAGCAATAAAAAGATTTGGAACCGCCGACAGATTTGGAAATCGATGAAATGAAAGAAAAACCATATCGGCAATTAGTAGGAAGCTTATTGTATTTAGCAAATGCAACTAGGCCAGATATAATGTTTGCAACGAATTTCCTAAGTCGTTTTTGCGAAAATGCAAGAATCATGCACTGGAAAATGGCCAAGCATGTATTGAGATATTTGCGAAAAACAGTTGATTATAGCATTAAGTATGAAAAGACGAATGGGTTATTAAAAGCGTATGTAGATTCTGATTGTGGTGGAAATCTTGAGGATAGACATTCGTGTTCCGGATTTGTAACGTTTTTGGCCGGAGCCCCAATAAGCTGGGTGACCAAAGAGCAAAAATGTGTCGCGTATTCTACTATGGAGTAAGAGTATATAGCGCTTTCGGAGGTAACGAAAGAAATTGTATACTTGCGAGAATTATTGAAGCACATGATGCAGTCCAAGTTTGTGTCCAAAGCGACGCAGGTATTCTGCGATAATCAGAGTGCGATCTCATTATGTACGAACAATATTTATCATGCTAGAAGTAAACACATTGAAGTACGGTTTCATTTCTCTAGAGAGGCCCAGGCACAAGGGCTTATTAAGGTAGAATATCAACCTACAAATCGCATGGCAGCTGATATATTGACGAAATCACTGCCAAAACTGAAACACGAAAAATGCGTTGAACTGTTGAAATTAAGTAGTTAAGGGTTTAAGACTGTATTGTAAAACATGTATCCTGTAACTAGAATTAATCTGTGCCGGCCCGCGAATTAGGAGGAGTGTTGGATATTTCAAATAACGCGCGCTTCCTAGAATTCGCGGACCTAAGTTGTCTTTTGTTCCTCTCGCTGTTTGAACGCAACGTAGCAGCTAGCTATATCTCGTTGTATAAGATTCAATAAAATAAATATATTTTATTAACAAAAATCTCAGAAAACCTCTCAAAATCAAAGTTCCTGTCTTTATACTTTCATGTATATCCGCTGTCAATCACAAAGCTAATAAAGGGCTTGGGTATGGTGCCGATGATTACTTAATCAAGCAATTTCATAAAAGCGAGTTATTAGCTCGAATTGAGGCCATAGTGCGTCGTACTAAAGGCTATCCTGAATCGGTGGTAAGGATTGGTAATATAAATATCAATTTTGATCACAGGATTGTTGGGATGAAAGGTAAAACGGTTCACCTAACTAATAAGGATTATTCTATGATAGAATTGCTAGCACTGCGTAAAGGAACAGTATTAACAAAAGAACTGTACTTGAATCATCTTTACAATGGCTTGGATGAACCTTCGGATAACAAGGTAGTTGATGTTTTTATGTGCAAATTACGTAAGAAACTTGAAAATGCAAATGATGGAAAAAGCCATATAGAAATCGTTTGGGGCAGAGGGTATGTTCTGAAGGAGTATATTGATGATGAAGAATATTCTAATGTTAATGTAGGCGAAAGTAGTGATGGCTATCAAGCAGAACAAGTGAAGGACAACGCACGAAATGCCTACATTTAAATATAGCATGGCTTGTATCGCACATATTACGTGACGCCTAGGTGAAATATAAGCCGAGTCCTGTTTATGTAGCTATTTATCTGGAGTCAATGTTACTATTTACCTCATGCGATTTACCCGAGTTGATATGAGAAAAACATAAAATCTACTTCTATTTAATCTTGCTCCTAGTGTTGGTTACTCGACTATCAATGTTGCCATTGCCATGGTGTACTCTTACCACACCTTTTCACCCTTACCTAGAATATTTTAGGCCGTAATTTCCTGTAGCCGTATAACTGGAGTTGTCTCCGACGGGCATTGCCCGTCACTATTTTTTCTTGGAACCCGAACTTTCCTCTGCTATGTTTATCACACAACAGCAGCTACATATATCACCCAGGAATTATATTTTAACATGAGAATCACAAAAGCAAAAGACAATTTCCTAACAGTCCACATATTAAAAACATTCAGACAAATAGCTAAAGGTGATATTCCGTCATATCATCGCTATACAAAGATAAGCTTTTTTCACTTTTAGACTCCACTTCAGTTAGTCAAGAGCCTGGTCCACCGCTTGAAGACGACGAGCTACTTCTTGCTCGACTACTACTTTCTACTGATATACTGTTTAGCATTGTTTCAGATTGATACGTAGTTCGTATAGGTATGTTATTACCACTGCTTATTCTGCTATGGGTGAAAAAAATTTCTTCATTGCTGCTATTTGAATGCGATTTCAAATCAGCTAATTCTAACACATGAGCAGCATTATAACAACCGTGATACATTTATATGCTATAAATCCTATAATTCCAGCAATACCTATTGTTCTAATCAAGGATCTTCCTATCATTCCTGCCCTATTAGACCCTATAGCAAGTTGAGTAGGCTGTTGTGAGAAAGTAGGTTGAGGAAGTAAAGTCGTGGTAAATATAGGAGTTGTTGACTCTCCTGTTCTAATAGTTGGTATAATAGATACTGTTTATGTAGTTTACTCTGAGCTTGTGTTGGCGCAGTTGGCTCCGCTGTTACTGTGCTTGTTCGAATTGTTGACTCTGTTGAAGGTTTACTCATTGTAGAAGTCGACGCAACAGTCGCTGCTGTAGGTTTTACAGTACTTGTTTCAGTTTCCGAAGTTACTATCGGCACATTAGTTAACGTTGTAGTAATCGTGGTTACTTGTGAAGTAGTAGTTGTTTTTGCTACTGTTGTTGGCTCCACTGTTACTGTGCTTCTTTGAGTCGTTGACACTGTTGAAGGTTTACTCATTGTCGAAGTTGTTGCAACGGCAGTTGATGCTTCTGTTGTTAATTTGGTAGTCTTTACTGCATAAGTATTTGCCGTACTAGTAATCATAGCAGTCGGCATTTTATTAGAAGTCACAACCGTTTCTGTAATAGTTACAGAAGCCACGGTACTACTAGAAATGATATTAGATGTCAATCGACCGTTAATGATATCAACAAAATCACTGAGAGTTTTTATACTACTTGCCGATGTTATTCTTATCTTAGAAGGTTTTTCAGATCTTTGATGACTGAAAATTGCGATGTTTTCATCACTTGTTGTAGTTACAATAAAACTGTCTTGACCATTGACTTTAACGTACAATTGCTCTATAGAATCTGCAAATTCGCAAACAGTAAAGTTCGATTTTGATCCATTCCTAACAAGACTTGTTAAATATAACGTTTGCCTATTAGGCAAACGGTCTGCTGCAAGAAAAGCAACTATCATCTCCTTTTGTTTGCTTTATATACTGCAAAAAGCTTATTCCGTATTCACTAGAAAAAAATGGCACTTTATTTATCTGACAACTTTTTTTACCAAGCAAACATTCATCTTCCTTTCCACTTTTTAGATAATGAACCACTTTAGCCATATCGAACTTAAAAATATTTGTTCGTACTTCTTGATTTCCAACAATGTCTTTTCTCACTTGCGAATAAAGCAGCATGTTTCCATTTAATACCAATTGTCATGGGTTAAAAACTTCAATAATTTTCTTTCTATTATGCCTCTTTTCCGCTTAAAGCCTTAAATTTTCCAATTCCATTTGACTCTAAGTACTAAGAAACTAAAGTTTGATCCTTTAAGTCATGAGCGATTACGATTAAATCACCATTATTAACTTTCACTGCTTTTGGTTGAAAGTAGCTATTGCCTTCATTTGCAGGAGTATCATTATTAATATTCTTTTATGTAAATATTCAACTGAAAGTACGTTGATTGATTGATTGATTCCGTAAGTGTGAAAAGATAAACCTTTAAAGTATTTTTCTCCTTCTTCGTCAATTTCCTCTTCAGGAAAGATAACTTCAACTTTATTCATTTCAGCTGAATCTTCTGTGAATATGAGAGATAATTGATCATTGAATTCATTTGCTACGCTGATATTTGTACCCCATTCGTATGTTATTGGCTGATATAATGAACTAATAAGTAATTTTACTTTACTGCTCCCATTACCATTATATTGATAGCTGAGTCCATAAGCGATTCCATTTTATTCAATTAACTCTACGTTTGCTGGGTTAAAACCTATCGCTTCTTCATCTTCCGGTGTATTTGATCTGATCCCGAGTAATCTTCTTAATATAGACATAGTTTTATTTAAAATATTAATAAAACGTTACTATGAACACCCCTGGTGTTAATGTCAATGAAAATTTTAACTAAAATTAAAAAATTAGTACATTTATAATCTGCAAAGCGAAATATGAGAAATGAGTAGCAGTAAAGAATCCGTAAACTGGGTGGATAAGCAATAACACTCCATAGATATTATGTTACTGCAAAACGCTATTTCTCAAAAAACCAACAATTGCAATTATTAGCCCTTCAGATAAAATCTGTTGAAATTTACACGAGTCTCTCGAATGACAGAAAAGAAAAAGCAGTTTAGTTTTATATCAGAAAACCTCAAGAAAGCAGAAAAGTTTAATGACGTGTATACCAAAGGTAAAGAAGGAAGCACTGTCATGCCGTTACTATACCTGGTTCAAGAGCAATGCGGATGTGTTTATGAATCTGCTATGCGTTATGTTGCTGATATGCTGCACATTTATATAATCTATAATTTAAAACCAGTAGGCAAATATTTAATACAAATTTCTAGAACAACTCCATAAAATAGTTTGGCGAAACGCGCGGCGGCGACAGTGGAACTTAATTACGTCAATGCGTATAGGGACCGCTGAACGGCAGGCGGTAGGCGAGGCGTCCTCCGCGCGCGCCACTGTCATTGAGTACCACTGCCGCCGCCGCGCGTTTCGCCAAACTATTTGATTTCTATATTGTAAACAAAAATAATTTTGGACATTCGCCTGATGCTTTCCTTAGTAGAAAGGTTTGCTCTATCGCGTGGTATAGTCAAATTTTCTCCTAGACCCTTACTTTTTGAAATAAAGTGAAAAATATCAGCAAGAATGGGTGCGTTTTGGGTGTCCTTTTCACTTTAATTGTTATTTAAACCTATTTCGATGTTTATAATCTAATCACTATTTATATTAATTTATTCGGGAGAGCTCACAGAATCATTTCGTGTAAAAAGAGCAACCAAATAACTACTACGGTAAAAGCCGAAAAAATCCCAAAGTTGAAAATTTGTCATTTTTTTCGAAATTGATTTTTTCAAAAACTGTACGTTCTGGAAAGAGCGGTTTGCAGATTCATAATCAGCATGTCCAAATCTGTAAGAAATGTTTATTCATGCTTACAAAATCGAAACAAAGTCAAAATTTGTCGAACAGTGTAATGTAGGTAACATAAAAAGAATTAATGGGTTCGTTGAGTCAATGAACAAAAGAAAGGGATGGCTAAAGAAAATGGACTGAGCGTTGAAGATGTAAACTATATTAAATTTGAAAGCGTTCAAGTACTTAAAGAGGACGAAAGTGTTGGTTATGTAGAAAGAGTACAGGGGTTTGTCAGTGCTAACTTGGTATAAGAACCAATTTATGAAAATTTAAGGAGAGGAGAATCACTATATGCTACAGCTAATAAAAGCATCATCTTCTTAAAAGAAGAAATGAAAGGAATTAGGCTTCTTCTGAATGAAGATGGTGTTAGATAAAAAAAAGTGATACATAATGTTCAAGATGCTTTAAAAAAACAAGTAATGGAAGCAATCATAAACTAAGGCTATAGTGTGAGTGGTGAGGAAAGAGAAAGTGGGATTACTGTTAAAGGAAGTAAACCAATAGACGCTCAGCAGATAATATAAGATAACTTTAGTCAATTTACGAAGTTACATGATAAGTCGCTTAATGATAACAAAAACGAAAATCTTAGGAAAAAAGAGCCCATATATAAGAAAACTGAAGAGTTATTATCATCACTTCCTTAAAAAAGGAAATCAAGTGATGGTATGGTTACTAACGGTGAGAATAAAAAACAAGATATAAAGGACGTGCCATTGTACGAAACAGAAGCAAACCCAACACACTCAAAACGTCATTCAATAACGCCTGCCCCTCAGCAAATAGAACTGTGGCAGTTCGACACTGCCACCACGGCCTTGTCATTTTCTCTCAACTTCCATTTCCGTTTTCTGTTCTGACTTTCTCTTCGACTTTCACTGTTCTTAACCTTTTCTTCTAATGCTTTACAATTTCCTGCCTATTCTTTCTACATCCTGTCCCAAGGATTGGCACGGGTCTGGTCATCGTCAGTCACATCTGGCGGCCAGATCCGCGCGAGGTTCAGGACAATATTCCCCTTTTTACTTTCTTCACTTTTCTCTCTGTTCTGTCCGCTTTCCTCTTCGTTTTCCAACCCTCTTTCCATCCTGCTCTCTACCTGTTACTATCTCTAGTTTGTAAGGTATAAGAAAGTATGATGTGAGGGCGCGAGGACAGTCGGAGTCAAACTGCTGCAGTTTACACTTCATCGTGATAATAAACCAGTTTTTAGTTAACCACGTTTATGTCTCTTGATGAACCACCTCAGAACGTATAGACCAGAATGCTGAAGAGCCACCACAAGGTAAAGAATACACACATACTAGAACCATCTCCTTAGCACAGGAATTTAAAGTAATCATAGCTTTTTCTAAAGATTGTGCTCAAACAGTAATAGATGCTATTTGCAATTTATTTAGAAGAGAAGTGGCAACAAAAATTGGAGGGCAGGGCTACAATGTAAGTAGTAAGCAAGGAAGTAGTGAAATTACTGTCACAGGAAGTACACCAGTAGATGCTTCAAGAATAAATAAAGATACTATTGTCGAGTCCTTAGCTCAAATAATCAAGAAAAAAGAGAAAATCAGAGGTCTAAACGATAATTATAAAGATTATCAGCTAGGGCCAGAGATATCGAAATTATTGAACGCTGGTTCGCAAAAGGAAAATATAAGCTGAACCTATAATGATGGAGAGTCTATATTTCAGACCGTTCAAGAAGCACAGGACTAACATCGGCAACAGAAAGGTATAGACTCAAACCTTGTAAGCAAAAAACCACTTGGACCACCAGTACCTCCTAAAAATTATACGGAGAAAGTTACGCAAAATAGAAATAATAATATTATCGGATGAGGAGGCCGAGGGAGTGTTAAATAAACTGTGTCAAACCGAAGAAAAAGTAATACGTTAATGAAAAAAATGGAGGTTTGATATGAGTCAAAAAATAGTAAACAGAGCTACCAGATTGGTAGATTATAAAAATTCGGAAACAAATATCTTGTCTGTACGAGAAGATAGACCATTGACAGGGAGGGATGGTGGGTTAACACCATTGACAAAAAAGCTGCTGGAGGCAAGTATAGAAGGTGAAATAGAAAATCACTTATTTGCTGAAAGCGATGAAAATAATCGTAGAAACAGGAGGAATGGAAAGACTTTGCAGACAAGTGCTGGTTCATTTGAGCTGATAACACCAAGAGATAGGGTTGGAGTACTAAATGATCTAAAAGGGAGAGGAGTAGAAGATATTCTAATTGCCTGTGTAGATGGGCTAATAAGCTTTCCTACAGCCATAAACAGTGTGTCTCCTCTTGCGGAAGTACAGCTATGTGTGGTAAATCAGATTCGCAGCTCACTGAAGTACGTGGCTAGTAAAAAGGCAAAAAGTTTTTTGAGCGATTTAAAGAAAGTATATTAAGCTTCAAGCAGTGAAATTGCCGAGAATTACCTATTGGAATTGGGTGAAAAATGGGGCAAGAAGTACCCTATATAAGTTACTTTAAGTATTTTGACCCAGTTAAGAGGGACCACCAATCCCATACAGGGGTTACACAGACAGGTTAGAAAGTTCACTAAAACTAAGTACCAGCATAAATGCCTTGTACAAACAGGTATATTGTGCTATAAAGAAAGTAGAGGAGAAATGGATGATGCATCTACATGACTGGGCATTGACTACATCTCAGCTCGGCATTTTCTTTCCTAACAGACTGAAACTTGAGTTAAACTAAAAATGCGGTTTGACACAGTCTATTTAACACTCCCGGGGTCGAAGATTCGTATAATTTCTTGCATATCCGGTTCGTGGCACATTGTTTCAACTTACACTTCTTTAATCACTGTGCTAAATTATACTATAAAGCAGCCAAATCAATATAATAGAATGCACTAAGCTTTAAGCATAGAAATCACTTTATCATAACTTGGCATTGATTTCATTTCTCCAATTACAGCTAGAGTGGTTTCTTCATGCTGAGATAACAATTCTTTTGCTGCTTATCTTACGTTAGCAGTGGTAACTGCACTAATTTTTTCTATTAATTCATTTTTACTGATTTACCTATTATAATTACCATAGTAGTGCCCCAATGTTTCAGCGCGTGAGCTAACACTTCCGCGTGACATTAAAATTAGGGATTTTATTCGTTCTTTCACTCTATTTACTTCTTCTTCCCTCAGATTATCTGTAGACAGCTTCTGCGACTCTGTCGTCATAGATTTTAAAAGCTTATCTAAGCTACTATTATCTGTGCCAGCAAAAATGGAAAACATCCCTATATCAGCGTAGCTGGAATCAAATGAATAGACAGAGTAAGCTAATCCCTGATTTTCCCTTACTTCCTGGAACAGACGCGATGACATTCCGCTCCCTAATATAGAATCAAGCACTTGAAACGTGTGATATTTACCGTCATGGCGAGAAACACTAGGTAGACCAATTAGCAAGTATACCTGATCTAAGTTACGATGATGTAAATACTCACCACCAGTACAGATCGTATTTTGGCTTTTTTTCAGCTCTTCAGAGTGAATCTTTCAGAGAAAATCTTTGGTTCAAGTAATAACTTCTTCATGTTCAACATTTCCTGCAACGGTAAATAGCATATACTTGCCAAAGTAATGTTCATTTATGTAATTGTCTAGATCTCCTCGGGTAACAGATTTTACAGAATGTTGCGTGCCTAAGATTGACCTGCCAGAAGGTTGATCTTCATAAGCTGCCTCAAGATATTTATCGAAAACAATGTCACTTGATGAACCATTAGTTTGAAAAATTTCTTGTATTACAACAATTCATCTTCTGAAAATGTTGAATTCATCAATATATCTATTAATATATCAATACCAGTTTTTATGACTTTCTTGAGGACTTTTGCATAATAGGTGGTGCTTTCCCTACCGCTGCTGGCGTTGAAAATCCCACCTATGTCGTCAAAAGCTTTTGCAATTTCAAACGCAGTTCTTGTCTTCGTTCCTTTAAAAGCCATGTGTTCTAGAAAGTGGGATATTCCATTTTGATTTTCACATTCCGCTCCACTGCCAACACCAATTCGTATTCTTAAAGTTACGGAATCAACATCACGCACCTGATCAGTTATTATGTGCAGACAATTATCTAATTTTGTTACTTCAGGTGTATTCATATTGTGTATTCTTTTTTAAATTTTCTTCTGCAAAATCCCAATTAATCAAATTGTCAAGGAAAACCTTTATGTAGTCAATTCTACGATTTTGACAATCTAAATAATAGGCGTGCTCTCAGACATCCATAGTGAGTAATGGAAGTTGGCCATAAATTAATGGCGAATCTGCATTTGGAGTTTTGGTGATTTTGAGCTTTCCATTTTCGAGCACTAACTCTACCCATCAACTACCAAATTGGCTTACTCCATGGTTAGCAAATTCCCCACAAAACTTATCAAAACCACCGATGTCACCTTGAATTTTTTTTGCCAGAAAACCATCATCTTTAAGTTTACCACCACCATTCTTCTTCATTGAATTCCAATAAAAAGTGTGGTTCCAAACTTGCACTACGTTATTACATATAGAAACTTTATCGCTGTTACCATGCACTTTTGTTATTATTTCCTCAATTTTCACATGTTGATAATCTGTATTTTCGACCAGCTCGTTGAGTTTATTTAAATACCTTTTATGGTGCTTATCGTAATGAAAATCTAAAGTTTTTGCAGATATGTAAGGCTCTAAAGCTGTTTTATCATATGGTAATTCAGGTAAAGTAAAACTCATGACAATCTCCTTATTTTTGACCTACTTGAATATGTGCTCTTGTGCCACATATAATTAATAGTTAAAGCATAATTAATTAGGTATCCATTGCATTATTCTAAGTTTTGTATCACAATAATGATTATTATATAAATTTCGAGGGTAAAGATGTCAGGTGTATATGAAAGTCTTAAAGAAACATATGGGAATTTCCAGAAATATGTTAAGTATAGTAATATTCCTGCTATAAAAAGGAAAAGTGGTAAGAGTAGAGTTCCACAAAACAGCTTGTATACATCTGTATACTACATTGTTAGTGTTTTAGGGCCAATCAAGGATATGACTGTAGGAGTAAATTATGATTTCAACACTCCAATAATGTGTCTGGGGAGAAGAAGTAAAAGAGTTTACGGTACAGAGTATAATCTAGATCATGGTAGTATTGCAAACTTATTACTTGTGCTCTATATAGGGTTTACGTATGTTACGTATTTGCCATACAAATTGTTTTCACATCCAAAAGGAACAGACAAAAAACTTAGCAAAGGAATTAGCTCCATATTAGGAGATGACAATTGGCTTAGCATAGCCAGTGCAGGTTTTCCTACGTTAGACCGCCGCGGCGCTAACACGTAGCGGAATGACGGTTGTCGGTAAATCTTTTAGCTACATTTTGCAGTTAACTTGTATAGCGTTTCATGGTACAGTTTTTATAATAAAGCGTTTGAATATACATGAAAACCATTTTATCTGTTGAAACAAGCTGCGATGAAACTGCAGTAGCAATTGTAAATAGTGACAAGCAAGTCCTTACTCACGAAATTCTCTTCCAAGAAGATCAAAAAAATGCGATGGGGTGATCTCTGAAATAGCGTCACGTGCTCGTATGGAGCATTTAAGTGGTCTAATAAAAAGCGCTGTGGGAAAATCAAACCCTGACTTTTGCGATCCTGATGCAACTGCAGCAACGTAAGGACCAGGACTCATACGTGGACTAATAGTTGCTACAATGATGGCTAAAGCAATTTCGCATATAGCACAAAAACCGTTTATTGCAGTGAATCACTTAGAAGCGCATGCATTGGTTATTAGGTTACATCCCGTTCAATTTTTAATTGCAATTTTTAATTGCACAGGATGTAGGTAAATACAGAGTGTCTAAAGAACATTCCAAACAACATTATCCTTCGCAAAAATGTCCTCCGAAGCTTTGTTAACAAGTTATTAACGAAAAACCGCGACCAATAAGACAGCACGAATAGCGAGCGCTCGGCCCCCCAGCGACAGGTCGCAAGCTACACGGAGCGTCAGCTACTCACCGTGCTCGAAGCTTGCACAAGAAACTCAAAATGTTTACGTCAATGCTCAATTTCTCCTAAACTACTGAATGAAAAATTATGAAAAGATTGGGACCATGTTAACTATTGAGACACATATTATAGAATTTTCTAGACCTTTAAATTAATTATCCAAGTTTTAAAAAATAAAAAACGAGGAGAAAGAATTTTAAAACGCAGATTTTATAAAGTAATGTCATAGTAAAAAGATAAAAAGCAATGTTTTGGTAGTTCCTACTGATTGCACGTTACTTTACTGTGTATTAAAGCATTGAAAATTGCACAAGAATACTTATTTCATAATGAATCAACAAAAACTGGACGTATTAATTGCTGTAATCAGTAAAAGGTACGGAAACATTGACTTCTATTTTTTCTAATTACAACGGACCAAGGCAAAACATATTGAAATAAATTGAGATTAATAATATGACTCTAGTAATATGAGTAATTAGTATCGGTAAAGCTCACTCATTCGGAGAAGAATTCACCTACTGCCTGAACACTTGCTCCATTGGGTCACCGTGCCGATCCCGATTACTGAGGAATGATACCCAGGTAGCGTTGATCGCAGGTACAACAACCCAAGAAGCCACTTTGCAATTACAACACTTCGCGGTCACTAACACAGATTACCTCACTAAACGAGAACTTGACCCTATAATGACCGACAACCGATTACTTTCAAACGTTCTGCGGCATTGCGTAAACAGAAACAACATGGTACACAGTCCGGCGGAGAAATTACGACCGATACTGGCGATTTTTTCCGAAGTCTCCTTCCTCGTGCCCTCGCATCCCTCCAGAACGACATCTCCGGGTGTGGCTTCGTCAAAATACTCGAATTTGATTTGCTAGCTGACACCAACAAGGTTGGATCTTCCTCGGTTACTTCTTATAGTGGACGTGGTAGTCTCCCCTTCGAGTCGAAAAAGTCACAAGCAAATTCATGGGTAAAAGCGTGGGCATATCGGATTAGCGTAGGAGATCGTAAGGAGTGTCTCGCAGATGTGGCCGTTTATTGTCACAGGTATTGCCTTGCCTAGTTCGAAGAAGCCATCGGTACCTGAGACCGAAGGCCGCGAGGGTCGCGACGCGTTTACCATGGAAGTGTTTTCGATGCACTCGGACGGATGAAATATGGAATAGCCCGTAGCTAAAAAGCGAGTTGGGGAAACTATTTTGCCCTTAACCATTTGGTCAACGAATGTCTGGCAGAGACTAATTCGTCGCTGCATCGGGGGTTAAATACATCAATTGTATTCGAATCCCTTTAACTATTTCGATGTCTGCGTCTTGCGACCGAGCCTTGCTATTTATCACGCTGCACATGTAGTGACCGTACATTTATTTTTATTGTTTGCCCTGCTATCTTTCAAAATATTTTTATGAAACAAGGTTGAAAAAATAAACAGATATTCGTTGAAATATTCCAAAGGAAAAAAAGTATTGTCATTGTATTAAATTTAATTTCCAAATGGTCTATAAATGAGGTCCTGATTTCACATATACATAAATGCATTTACATGCATGTAAAAGATCCGTCAAATCTTTAATACATGGTTAAGCCTCCTCTATAGGTCGGAAAGGGTTACGAAGATTGGGGAAGGGAGAAACAAACATCGGACTATCACTATGTGTGAGCGCCGTAATAAAATGTATGCCGGTCACAAGACTCTGATATTGAAGTACCTAAAGAATGAGAATACAATTGACGTATTTTCTCCTCATCGACGAGTTTGTCTGTCTAAGCGAGACATCCGCTGACCAAACGTTTAACGTTCACAAGCTTTCCCCAACTGGCGCTTAACAACGGGCAATTCCATGTATCATCCGTCCGAATGCATCGAAAGGACTTCCATGGTAAACGCGACGCGACCCTTGCGGTCTCCAGTTTCGGGTACTGATGGCTCCCTCCAACTTGCAGGGCAATAACTGTGACCATAAACGGCCACATCTACGTCACACAGGTTACCGCCTTTGCTTCTCCCCATGAATTTGCTTGCGGCTTCCTCGACCCGAAGAGGAGACTACCACCTGCACTAAAAAAAGTAACCGAGGAAGATCCACCTCGTTGGTGTCAAGTAACAAATTCAATTCGTGTATTTCGACGAAACTGCACCCTGAGAAATCGCGCTGGAGGGATCCGAGGGCACTAGGAAAGAGACTTCAGAAAAAATCGCCAGTATCGATCGTAATTTCGCCGCCGGACTGTGTACCATGCTGTTTTTATTTACGGAATGCCGCAGAACGTTTCAAAATAGTCGATAGTTGGTCATTAAAAGGTCAAGTGCTCGTTTAGTGAAGTGATCAGTGTTAGTGACCGCGAAGTGTTGTAAATGCAACGTTGCTTCTTGTGCTGTTGTACCTGCAATCAGCGCTATCTGGTCATCATCCCTCAGTGATCGGTATCGGCACAGTGACACAATAGAGCAAGTGTTCAGACACCAGGTGAATTCTTCTCCGAATGGGTGAGTTTTACCAATAGCAGTTACTGCTATTACTGTAGTCATATCATTAATCTGTATTCACTTACACATCTTTTGCTTTGCTCCGTCTTAATTAAAAAAATAAGAATCAATGTTTCCATACTTTTACCGATTACAGCAACTAATACGTCCAATTTTTATTCATTCATTATGAAATAAGTATTCTAGTAGTGTTTTCAATGTTTCAATACACAGTAAAATAACGTACAGTCCGTAGGAACTACGAAAACATTGCTCTCCATTTCTTTTACTGTGGCATTACTTTAGTAAATCGGCATTTTAAAATTCTTAATTCTCGGTTTTTATTATTTACAACTTGGATAATTAATTTAAAAATCGAAAAGAATTGTATAATATGTGTCTCAATAGTTAACGTGGTCATAATTTTTTTCATAATTTTTCATCTAATAGTTTAGGAGAAGTGGAGCATTGATGTAAACATTTTGAGCTTCTTGTACAAGCCTAGAGCATGGGGAGTAGCTGACGCTCCGCGTAGCTTGTGCCCTGTCGCTGGTCGGCCGAGCGCTCGCTATTCGCGCTCTCTGATTTGTCGGTGTTTGTCGTTAATAATTCGTTAACAAAGCTTCGGAGAATATTTTTGCACAGGAAAATGTTTAGAATCACCGCAGGAATCTCCCATTTCCGGCTTCCGCTCTTAGTTTGGGACACCCTGTATATGAAACTCGGGGAGACATTTGATGACTCGTTAGGAGAAGCATCTGATAAAGTTGCTAAGATGCTGGGTTTAAGCTCTCCCTTAGGGCCATTAATTGGAAAGTTAGCTAAGAAAGGCAATGGTGCAAATGTTAAACTGCCATAGGCAATGATAAAGCGTTCTGGATATAACGTTTCGTTTTGTGCAGGAAAACTTAGTGCAGAAACTCGGAATGAGCGAGCCAGATGTGTGTGATGTGTGTGCTTCGTTTCAAGAGTGTATTAGTGACATACTGCTGGACAGGGTTAGTAATGCGATTATTATGGCCGAATCTTTAAATATCAAAATCAATGACTTTGTGATTACCGGCGCAGTTACAGCAAATAATTTCTTGAAAGAAAAATTGAAAAATGATACAAACTTAAATATATTTTTTCCCTCGAATAATAACCTATGTACAGATAATGCAGTGATGGTGGGATGGGCAGGAATTGAAATGTTAAGGAAAAACTATATCGGTTTCCTCAATTTTGCACCAAGGCCAAAGTGGGAATTGGAGAGTTATTAAAAATTCTCAATTTTGAATTAGGTAATGAAGGAAATATTAACTATATTTCTATATTTATATTTGCTATTCACATATATTAATATTTTACTCACTTAAAGCAGGCTAACAGCCGATATTAATATTTTTGTAATAAAAATTATATATGGTGCATGTAATCAAATTAAGAGGAAGGTAGTGGAAATTACGCCATCAATAAATAAAGAATTGAAGCAAAGTACTCTATATATTTGCCTAGTATGTCTTTACGTTTTATCTCATCTTGGTTATGCAGACTTGCTCTAGTAACTAACACCCCACCAATATTAACTGGCACTTAATCTGCAACTGGTGTTAAAAGTCCTGTTCTGCCCGTTCTGCAAATATCTTATTCAACTTTGTTTTTGCATAAACTGCAGAAAACTTGTATGCAAGTGCTGAGCGCGATACTTTGTGAATATTCCCTAGAAGATTTTGTAGTACCAAATCTTTTACTTTATAGACTGTTCCATCAATTCCATAATCCAAGTTATAGCGACAATTATAGACCTCATTTAGAACTTCAGCATTTCATCCAAACTGCTCGTTAAGGACTGATGCTCATTCACGCAAAAACCAAGTGCCTCAAGCTTATTTAGTGTATCACTTTTCTTTTCTCTGCTCCACCAATCAAGGAATAAACAAAATATCTGAGTGGTCTACTTACTGTAATGTTTGTATCCAATTGCTTTAGAGAACCAGCAGCTGCATATCGAGGATTGGCAAATTCATCGTTTTCATTTAACTTTAAAATGTCGTTGTTACTGATGAATATTTCACTTCTTACTTCCAATCTTCGTTGCACACCTTGCAAAAACTTAGGAAAGCCTTTTATTTTTGCAACATTGTGAGTGACATCTTCTCCTAGAAAACCGTCACCTCGAGCTGCAGTTTTAACAAATCCCCCATCCTCATAAATTACAGAAAACGACAACCCATCAATTTTCGGCTCACATAATATCTCTATTTTGTCCTCAATTAAAAGTCTCTTTATTATAGACGAAAATTTCTCTACATCTTGTTCATCATAGGCATTCTCAAGAGAAAGCATAGGTTCTTCATATTCCACCTTAGAAAACCTCTCATCAGGTGGAGCACCAGTACTAGCTTCTGTTGCATAAATTTCTGGAAATTAAGCCTCTATTTCAGCTAACTTTTTCTTCAGTTCATTATATTCAGTATCACTTAGTTCTGGCTTATTTTTTTGGTGATACAAAACATTATGATAATTTATTTGATTTCGCAGTTTTTCTCTCATGTTTTTTAAGTTAGTCGTGATATCAATATAATGCTACATTAGCCCTTGTCGGCAAGTTGTGAATTTTCTTGAATTTATCATATGATGTTAATCCATCAAATATCAAAGGAGCCACAATGCTATAGCCATACTTATACTTCTCTTGTTCAATTGTATTAGCAGGTGTCACTTGCTTTAGCCGTATATTTATATAAAATTAAAATAAATTAGATTGAATAAGTTACTATTTTACAATATTGCTATTCAAATGTTAACAAGATTCGCTCCAAGCCCAACTGGCTATCTCCACGTAGGAAACGTACGGACTGCTTTGGTTTGTTGGATGTACACATGTAATCCAAACACAAAATTTTTACTCCGCTTTGATGATACTGACCTTCAGCGTTCAGATGTCAAATATATAAATAATATCATAGAAGACTTAAAATGGATTGGTATCGATTGGGATACAAGTTTTAAGCAATCAAAGCGCTTTGAGTGCTATAACGAGGTGTTCTTGCAGTCAATAAAATAAGGGCATATTTATGCATGCCATGAAACAAGAGAAGAGTTAGAAATTAAACGAAAGTTGCAATTAAACCAAGGACTTCCTCCTGTTTATGACAGAAGTGCATTGCTTTTAACTGAGCAGGAGAAAATCCATTATGAGCAAGAAGGACGAAGACCACATTTCAGGTTTAAATTGAATAGAAATGAAGTTGTTGAATGGAATGATGAAGTTAAAGGTGAAATAAATATTGCAACAAGTCACATCAGCGATCCTGTAGTAAAAAGAGAAGATGGAATTTATACATACATGCCACCTTCTGTTATTGGTGACGTTGACATTAGTGTAACCCATGTTGCACGTGGAGAAGATAATGTAACTAATATCACAGTTCAGATCCAAATGATTAAAGCATTAAAAGCGATAGTCCCTGTATTTACTCACCTTTCTTTACTACATTTTCATGATATTCTCCATAAGAGAAGATGAGGCTGAACCAATGGTGCTAACTAGCTACTCAGCAAAACTTGGAACATCTGATCCCATAGAAGCTACAGTTGACATACAGTCTTTAATTGACTCATTTGATATTAAAAAATTTAGCTCAGCATCTGCACAATTCAGCTTGAATGAAGTATACAAGCTAAATAGCAAAGTGCTGCAACAAATATCATTCGAAATTGTACAAGAACGTTTAAATCAAATTGGAGTGGGCTCCTCAGAGTTTTGGTATTTTATAAGGAACAATATAGGAAGGTTTTTTGAGGTGGCCAAGTGGTGGAAAATATGCAAGTCTGATATAGAGCCTGTGACTTTTGACAAGGAGCTTATAAAAATTGCGTTCAATGCATTGCTTCAAGGCGATTCTAACGAAAACGCATTATCAGAGCAGGTAAAATCTATTCGACAGACAGTAGATATAAAGGCAAAAGACTTATTTATGCAGTTGCGTTCAGCTTTAACAGGAACAGAAACAGGAGGACCAGAGCTCGTTAAATTATTAATCTATATCTGCAAAGAAAATATTATTGCAAGGTTAAAAGAAAAGTGAAAACCAAAGAATTATAGCTAATGCAAGTCAGTGCGTCATACCGCGATTCATTCGCGGTATCTCTAGATCCTGCTAACAAGCAGCGGGATGACGGTTGTCGGTAAACCTAAGTTAATTTAGCTATATATAAAAGGTTTAAGTAGTTGCATTGATGTACCTTTGTATTGGAAAACACCCAATAAGCAGAGTTGTGAGTGGAATAAACCACAAAATGTAAGTGCTAGGTGGGGTAGTTATAATTGAACGCTGTCGTCAGTTGTTTTTTCTGATAAGGAAGACATTAATTTTTCAAACGCATCTGAAGTTTTTGAGTCACCAATCATATATGAGATTAATTCTTTATAATTTGATATAGCCTCGTAGATATTGTCTTTAAATGAAGACGTAACCAAATTATAATTTTGCATTCCACTATCTGCAGCAAGAGAACAAATATCACCTTGAATTAAAAACTTCTCTATGTTAAAATTAACTCTGGAAGCTGAGATGTGGTTTACAAATTCGTAATCAAATTTAGTGTCGATACTAAGGTAACTTTCAGGACTTGCAGTATTTTTATACCGATAAGAATCAAAATCAAATCCTAGTTTAGTATTTCCACTGGGTTCTTTATCGGGGTGAAATTGAATGTAATTGCTTTTATTATTCACTTCACTTATAACACTTTGCTCATTTTCTGAAACATCACATTTTAATCCATAATCTTGTTACGAGACGGGAGGCGAGCAGCGCTAATGACCGTCGAGGATAGGTATATTTCCAAAGAACATAGTGGTCGAGGTGTTGGTTGGTACACGGACAAAACTGATGCGAGATCAGTGAACCGTTAGGATTATTGTAGACGAGGACGGACCTGATGTAAAATCAGGGAGCCTCTGAGGATAGGTGTGCTTGCGGACGAAACTGATCGGTGATCAGTCAGCCGCAGGAGAGTGAGTTCGTGAACGTACCTGATGCGAAATCAGGGAGTCACTAGGATCAGTTTTACAGACGAACTCAAATTAAATTGAGGTGCAGTTAAGGAGGTAGGCGAAGTCGAACAGACGAGAATGATGCGAAATCAGGGTGCTGTAAGGAAGTTGGATAATGTACAGACGAACTTGGTATCAGGTAGCTGTAGGAAGTAGACGAAACTGATGTAAAAATCAGATAGCTACAGGATAAGTTAGCTTTCGTGGACGAACTCGAATAAATCGAGGAGCCACTAGGTTGAATGCAGTTTCTTTGGAAGTAAGGGTAAGCGGACGAAACTGATGTAAGGTCAGAGAGCCGCAGGAGATGTTAGTGAGCCTCGTAACTTTTTAAATTGTTAATTGATACAACTTGAGCGGTTAAGCTGTATCGTGGTGGATCTGTCAACTTCGAATGGGATCGCTTGAGGTAGCTATAGGTTTGTAAGCAATCTACGAAAAATTACAATGAATACTTAAATATATTCTAAATCAGTCTTTACGTACAAGTGTACAGTGTAGTGTTGTCGCATAAAGTGTATGATATTAATTCACGGTGTTAACGCACTGGCGATGCGGGGACTTACAGAGTGGTCGTAGGAATTGTCAGATAGAATTTATGCCGACTCGCGGATTATATGAGGTTAACTGTATACTCGAAAGGGAACTTTAGCCCGATCTAACTGGATAGCCACCAACTCTGACGAACTCGACTATCAACGTGACGGTACTGTTCCGAACACGTTAGGGCTAAAATCTCTGAGTTTATATAGGTCGAAAGATGAGTGGGGGTTCGTTAGAAATTTCCATATAAGGAAATTTCTCACGGTTGGCACAGCGTCGTGGTTGCCACCCAGCTGCTCGGAGTCGCGCTTACATTAAGATAACGAAAAAAACGAGAGTGCTAGGGCGTTTTCTCTTAACAGGCAGAGACTTGAATATTTGGGAGAGTAGACGGAAAATATTCTCCGTACGTAACAATCTTCGTAACGAGGTGTATCTATATAGTCTATCACGGTACTATTTCTGTTGAATCGCAATGAAGATGGTAAATCATTTAGTCCAACAACAAAGTGGCTGCTATCGTTTGTGTGGTATTTCATATTCTTTCTCTCATCACCATGAACAACAATGTTGATTTCATTGCTTGGTATATAGATATATACTAATTTATCAAACAATCTATTTTTTATCCATAAAGCATTAGATGAGATGGTTAATTACTTATTGGAAAATTTTGGCTCTGTCTCACGGAAAATTAGGTTAGAAGGAAGTCCACTGAAATTATGTCAAATATCAAACTTTTTGTCATTCAAGTAGCTGACGACTTGGATCCATATTGGATACTGATTGTGAGTTGGTGGGTATAAAAGTATAGCTTCTACGTCATACCGTTGCAGCCGTCATACCGTCGCGATATCTCTAAATCCCGCTAACACGTAGCGGGATGACGATTTGAAGAATCGTCTTCAAATCCCAGTGCTCAGACTACTTGGATACAGAAAACTTAACTTTAAACAGGTGGCTGCATAATAAAGACCGGATTCCAGCGTCACGCGGTAGAATGACACCACTTTTGGACTCTTAAATTGCTTTAGCAACAAGCATTAAGAAATTTACTAAACGAAAAAGAGCAAAAGAAACCCTGTTAGTGGTTGGATATTTACTATGTACTAAAATATTAGCGTTTTTTTATTCCAGAACGCTTGATTGAGAACGAGTTAACTGCTTTTAGTTGCAACTAACCTTAGTTATAAATACTTAAGGAATTTACCAGGCAGGAAAAAAGGCAAAGAACTCCCGTTGTGCGAGTTTGACTCTCTAATACTTTAAACTGGAGCTGTAATAATGTGCTAACGCTTAAAATAAGCGCCATTTGGCTGAATGTAGAAAAAATTTAAAAACATGCAGCCGCTATAATTTTATGTAAACCGCCAAAGAGTACCCTAGGTTTTTCACTGAATGCTGTCATTGAGTCTGCAGGTCAAAAACAAGTTATGAGTCATAAATACCCTTATTGTCATAATAAGAGGGCTGGCGGAGTTTGTCAAGTAAGTTTTTTCGTTTCTGCGGGCTACGTACTTCAATAACGGCTACAATGCTTGTACAGCTATGTACTGCGACGTGACCGCCCCGCCGAGCCGTATTCGGCTTAGGACGGGCGTGCAGATCTGGCCACGACGCGTCCCACGGCTTGATTTTTCCGTGGGCGCAAGGTATCTTTCGATACTGGCGTGGAACGCGTCTTCTGTTTTCCGAAAGCCGCGGCCCGGGCCAGCTCTTCGCGCGGAGATGGGCGAGGTCCTTTCGAGCGCAGGGTGAGGAACGCTTCGAGATTTCGGGTTCTTACGGCGAGAACGCTAGTCAATACACGGTTTTCTCTGGTAATAAAAGATATATTTCAGCGAGAAACTTGCAGGACTTGGTCGATTTCGTACACGCGCTGTCCCACGACACGTGACCGCGGGAAGTTACCCTTTCCCCACTAATACAATCGCGTAGCTAGGTTTCGACCGACGACGAGGTTGAAATGCACGTTCGGCACGCGAAGGAGAACCGCCAGCGTGGCTGCTGTTGCACCGAAGTTACACCAGCAAGCCAAAGATGTATCCGCACGCTACAACCGTTAGCTAACGCGCCGTTAATCCGCAGACTCGCCGTTTGGCCGAGCCCGCAGGCTTTGAGAAACCCGCACGCGAAGGCTTTCTTCCTGTAACACGGCCAGTACGACCTCCAGGAGTCGGCCCTCTCGAGATTTCGATTGCGAACGATCTAGTCCGAGTCAACCGGGGAGAACAATGGAGGAAGACTTACCACCTGTGAACCGGTCAGCGTCCCCTACAAGAAAAAGGCGGAGATCGCTGCGTGCGGCAGGATCTCGGCACGTGACGCTTCCCCCACTCCGCCCCGATTGTCTCGCTCAGTTCGCGCGGTCTCGCGACCAATTATTTGTCGCGCCGTTCGAAGATGGATAGTTGATTGGCAGGTCCTCCTTGAGTCACCCCGGAACCCTTCCTGCGGCGTTGATCCGAGGCGCAGTAGTAGACTTCGCTCTTCCGGGGTCCGCTGCCTTCGTCTGCCCGCGAGATGGCCCCCGTGGCTTCGGCCCTGCGCCTCTCGGTCGAGGATCTCCCCCGGAACGCGGCGTGAGGAGGCCAACCTCGCCAAGATGGGTGAAGTGACTCTGGAGCGGCGGGTACCCTGGCCGCTCCCCGATCCCGAAGATCCGCCGCAAAAGACCATGTCGGTGGTGTCGAGATGGTTTCGTACCTGTCGCCTGCCGATGCTACCATCTAGGCCGCTGAGATGTCCTGGTGAGCTAGGGCGCAAAGTAGATGTTAGAAATACTTTGGACTCTCTCTGGTGCGCAATAAAGGCTTCTCTTGCTCCGGGAAGGGTTCGGCTTTGTGACTGGCACTTGTGCCACGTCACAGTACACAGTGCTGGTACCCAAAAAAAACCAAGTAGCTTGGCTACTTGGATGACAGAAAGTAATACAAGAAGTCTATTGGCTCTCGTGTACATTAATGAAATGTAACAAGTTCATCTATAGTTTTAGTGATGATTCTTGGAGTATCCGTACAAACTGCTGAGCTCAGCTTATTTAACCACTCTATAGCATACTCGTTATTCTCATTTGTTATGAAATCACGTAAAATATTTTCTATGTCCTTAGTAATACTTTCATGCTTTCTCAGAGGATAATTATGTGGATACCTACTGATGGCTTCGATACTGGAATACTCAACAAAAGCTTGATCCTTAAAAGCAAGTTGTTTTAATTTCTCTTTGAATTTTCCTTCTTCCTCTTTTACTAAAAGGCGAGACTTTATCAGTGACTTTATAATCAAATTTATAGCTTGACGTATTTCAGAATGCACTGTAACTTTAATGGTAATTTCTTCTACTATGCAATCATAAATATTTCTTTCGCTCTGTAACAACTTTATTAATGCCTTGCTACTTTGTCCATTCAATTCCAAATTCTCTTCACTTATTGGAGTTATTATGAAGATGTTCTTACTCATTCTAATATTAAATTGTGGAGAACCTTCAGAGATAGGAAATGCTACATTCTTAGGTTCAAGTGCGTTATTGTATGCTGCAAAAAGTGTGTGTGCTATAACACTGCTGGGCACCTTCATTCCCTGTTTACTCAAGTAGTTCAATACATTTTCAACCTCACGATATATAAAGTTTGTATCTTTTAGCAATTCAACTACTTCTTTGCCGTTGTGCTGTTTATACTCTATTCTCATTTCTTCTGTAAAAAGTGTTTTAGCTGCTATATGTTTATCAAGCACTGTAAAAACCCTGATGAAATTCTCTAAATCTTGTTTGTTAATTAATTTGATACTAATTAGGTTTCTGCTAATAATTGAAATATTTTTTGTCATTTTTCACCACTAAAAAACTCACTAAATGAATTGTATTTTTAATCCATTAAGAATTGTCTAAAACGAACATACTAGTTTTCATGTACGTATTACACGGTAAAACAAGATAAAAAGTTTCATACAATCATCGTGTGGTATAACACTCTCCACATTCGCCATTGCAGTTTGTGTAGGTTGTGACATCAGTGTGATTGTCATTATTATTTAGCATATCATCCAACTTCCTCTCTTTTTCAGGATCCATCAATTTGTCACACCCCCCAATGTGCTTATCGTTAATAAAGATCTGTGGAACTGTTCTAACGTTATTGTTGGGATGTTGCAATTTGTGAAAGGGATGACTTGCGTGCACATGTATAAACGTGGAACTTTATTGAACCTCTTGTTAGTAACGTGTTCTGTATGACAGGCAGTCACACACACACACACACACAGATCATCGTAATATCAAGATGACACACGCGGAAATAGCGACCATAGATCATTCATAGTATAGACGTTAATCCATTATACATGAAGTATATAGAACTAAGATTATACTCTCTAACGCTCACTTAATCTGAATTTTAATAAAAATATATGAAAATAAAATTATTCTTTCATTGGTTGCATAATCACAATAAAAATAATACTTTTACATTACTTTCAGTCCTAAGGTTGTCATACAAAAATTATGCTTAACTTTAGGCTAACTTTTAGTAAGTACATCTGCAATCATTAAATCAGTACATTTATATTTAACAGTTAATAGTTTTTCTTCTATTTGCTGACGAACAAAATGTTGGCGCACGTCAGTGTGCTTGGTTCGTCTATAATATCCGAGGAATTCCTGCGAAATCTCCACTAAGAAGTCTAAATCCCTTCCTAGATGACAAGGACGTCATAAGAGTTGGTGGACGACTGGACAATGCGACGCTTGCATAGATACGAAGCACCCAATAATACTGCCTAAGCATTATGTTTCGACATTAATAATTAGGCAGTGCCACGTTGACACGTTGCACGGGGGCTTGCAGTTGACCTTGCATACTGTAAGGCAAAATTACTGGATCCTCAGTTGCCGAAATGCAGCGGAAACCGTGGTCAATAGATGCATGCGATGCATAAGGTGGCGAGGCAACACGTCCACGCAGATTATGCAGCATTTGACCCCGGAGCGCTGCTGGCCATCAAATGCTTTTATCAATTGTGGAGTGGACTACGCGGGGCCTAACGTGTCCGCGACTCCGCTGACCGAAGAAGGATACCGCATAAAGCGTACATAGCGGTGTTCGTATGTTACGCTACTAAGGCTGTCCACATGGAGCTCGTTCATGATTACACGACCAGCGCGTTCTTAGCTGCACTCGATCGATTTGTTGCACGACGAGGTATCCCGTCCCGTATTTTCAGTGACAACGGAATCAATTTCGTCGGTGCTGATCGAGAGTTAAGACAGCATTTTTGTGAGGCATTTTCCTCAACAGAGATGCAAAATAAATGCGGCTCGATAGATATAAAGTGGCGATTCAACCTACCTAGTGCCTCTCGCTTCGGTGGAATGCAGGAGGCTGGCGTAAAATCGGTGAAACACCACTTAACGCGCACGCTGGGAGAATTCGCGCCAACGGGAGAGGAAATGCAGACCTTGCTCTGCAAGATCGAAGCGAGTCGGAACTCGCGACCGATCGCCCCCCTGAGTGACAACCCAGACGATTATGCGCCTCTTACGCCTGGTCATTTTCTGACGGGTGGACCACTAAATCCGATTCCAATGCAGTCCGTGGAAAATGAAGAACTCTCACGATTATCACGTTGGAGAGCAATTCAGAAATTCCACGAACAGCTGTAGAGGAATTGGACACGAGATTATCTCACGTACCTCCAAAATCGCTATAAGTGGCGCTCCACTCAACCGCAACTACAACCAGGGGATCTAGTGTTAGTGCAGAAACCTCTTTTTCCCCCCAATCAGTGGGAGATGGGAAGAATTGAGGAGGTGTTCCCGGGGAAAGGCGGAAATGTACGTGTTGTAAAAGTACGTACAGCAAAGTCCACGTACACATGTCCGATTCCAAGGATGTGTAGGTTACCCGTAGATGACCCCGATCCGACAACGGTTGCCGAGGTCGAACAGGTAAAATAGACACCTAACGATTTTTGGTAAAATGGAGGGTAACGTAAAGGTGAGAGCGACTGTTTAGTTTGGAAGACAAACGATCGCAAAACTCCTTGCCCCCAGCCCCCAACGATAACAGAGAGGGGAGACGAAGTGTTTGCGTCTCTCTCTCTGTCTCTCTCTCTCTCTCTCTCTCTCTCTCTCTCTCTCTCTCTCTCTCTCTCTCTCTCTCTGATTAGAGATTAGTGATTTTGATTAGAGAGAGCGATGGACTAATTAGTCTCAAGCTAACCATGGAGAGCGAAAACACTGTGGCAAGTCAAAAGGAGATAACGGATACGTTCAAAAAGTGCTTGCATCTGGTGGAGCAAGTCCTTGATCCAAGCACCCTCCCAGCCTCGTCAGAAAATATCAATGTGGTGGAGGAACCATCGTAACGGCTGCCTAACAAGGACTGGAACCTAACACTGGGCAGCCTGCATCTGAGAGTGCCGGAGCACATTCCACGCACCACCAGGCGCTATCGGTGCAATGTCTCTGGGGGACGTTACGTCCTTCGGTGGGACAGAGACTGACGTCGTTGCTCTGGAAACCGGATGTTGCACCATCGCCGCTGGAGGCCCGAGAGGAGCAACGACCACTACCTGCCCCCGCGAGTGAGCCCAGCCGGAGAGGAGGAGGCAGGAAGCCCCCCAACCGGCCCGGACCCAAAGTCCAGCACGACAGGTGTCGCCCCATCCCTGCGACGGCGTCTCCACCTGACGATCCTGCAAGGACTGCGGCCACTTCCGGCCGCTGTCAACGACTATCACGTCCGCGGGTACTTACTCTGGAGCAGCTCACACGGAGGGCGGTTGGCATCGCGGTGGAGGCGTCTGCGCGACTGATGCAGCAGCATAAAGGCGTGTCACCACCAGTAAGAGAGCAAGTTCAATTAAATTTCTATTTGATTGGTTTCACGATAACGCTGTGAGGGAGTTCAGCTCAATTGAACTTCTCTTGCAGCATTCTTCTCTCTCTCATTCGCGCTTTGAAAGCTCTATCCTTCGAGTTTCGCGAGACGAGTTTCCTTCATAATAGATCTACTGATACTCTCTATTGCACGAACCGTGCAATGCGGGCGGAATGTCTAAAAAAGCGTTAGTATAGTGAGAATTTTATCTCGTTCGCGAAAACCGTTGTATGTTGATCTACGTGCCCAATCGAAGGTCGCCTTCGGTTGGAGATTCAGTGTCACTAATAACAAACACGGTGAATTTGAAGAAGGAGTCGTTTTTACACAATTACAGTTGAACTCGAGCAGGTAAACGACCTGTGTCAGCTGTTCGAATTTCAGGCCCGACGTCGAGTGGGAACGTCGAGCCTGGAAGAGAGAGAGAGAGAGAAAGTTGCCGAATATTGGAAAAAGATAAAGATATAAGACATGATAAGCGAGCGCCACGTAGCGGCTAATTAGCGTATTCCGCGCATTCGCGGAGACACGCGCGAGTCTCGCAGTCAGTCTTGGGCCAGTCTTTGATAAGTAACCATTCTATCAGTAGAAGTATAGCCATTTCGAGATTACTTCGAACAGAGCTTCTTGGTTTCTCTAACAAGCTTGGAATCAGTGATTTTCACGATTCTCTGAGTTTGCTTATCGCCGGAAGAGCATCGACCAAACTGCTCGGGAGCATTGGTTGACGGGTAAATCCAGATAGAGTAAACGTAAGTGCTTATTATGTTTGCGTTACTCACGCTTTACTACCCGTTTAGAAGCAACCCCCGTGTGACGAATAGATGCACACGTCGTGGTGAACAGGGAGTGCTAGAGCTTCTGGCCTTTATGAGCCACCAAGCTTAGCCAGTGCTAGTGATAGTGAGTCGAAAGCTCGCGAATCTCGGCTTGCAACCGTGATTCGTACGAGGCAAGCCTTCCTGGAAGGTAGGTTAAACAGAGAAAAGGATGATCCCTCCTCTCTGTTCACTAGCCGACCGACACTTTCTTCAGTGCGAAGAATCGTCGGTAATACAGTCCACTGCACAACCTTAACGTTACGTCAAGGTACTGCTCGCCCCTCCACTTAGGCTGGTTTTCGAAGCCTGGAGTCGGGAGGACTCGGTATAGCGTGAAAGCAATACGTTCGCTTACCTGCGCGATTCCACCGCTATTTTTTGTTTTCCAGACGCTAGCCTCGCTTACCGGCGTCCGCGTGAGGCGAAAGGCTCTTCCCGCCCGGCGGACCAGACGGCCACCAAGGACCAGGAGGCGTCCGCCCTAGAGTTTGGCAATTTAAAAAGAAAGGTCAATAAACGTCGTACCTAAGCCCTTTTAAGGGCCGAATTAAATTTGATTAATTGTACGATTTTCTGTTGAAATCCTCCTCTCAACCACCTAATCCGGACTCTGTTAGATCCCTGAGCTCAGCGATTCTAACAAATGTCAATAATCGTGTTCTAAAAATAGAAAATCTTGCTCTCACATATGATGGTGAAAGAATCATTGACAATGTCAATATGTTCATGGAAAGGGGAGACGTAATTACAATACTTGGTCTAAATGCTGGAGGTGAAACCTCTTTAGTGAAAGTAATTGCTGGCATAAATAAAAGCTGTACCGGTAGTATCGTATATGCTGACAGCATAGAAACTAGCTACATGCCGCAAAATTTTAGTATAAGTAATTTGATGCCAATAACAGCTGAATATTTCCTTATAAATAGCTCCTTGAAAAGACTAGAGAAAAATCAGTCCATTATTACAGAAGCGATAGAGCTGGTTGATATCGGTAACATTTTGAAGAATCAAGTGTTAGAAATTTCTGCAGGGCAAACACAACTACTACTGCTTGCACGTTGTTTAATTGTAGAGCCTGACTTGATTATTCTAGATGAACCAGTCAGAGCAATGAATATTAACGAGCGGGCTAAATTTTATGATATAAATAAAATAGCAAAAAACGATAGGTATCGATCCTTCTGGCGTCTCATGATCTTAACTCTGCTCTACCATCATCAGATTACGTAATTTGTATAAATAATACTATCTATTGCCAAGGCAAGCCTGATGAGGTTATGAAAAACAGAACCCTAAATGAAATATTTAGCAGTTACGCAGCAAAATGATTCAAAATATTTTGCGTCTCCTGCACATAATATTACATATTACCTTATTTACTTCCACCATTAAAGAAATCAATAAATAAAATACAAGGCCATAAACTAAAGTGTGTTCTTGAAAAATTAAGTCCGGTCTTCATTAAGGTTAGGCAGTCTACCTCATCACGTACTGATGTTTTAATCGAGGATGTAACTAATAACTTGGTATTGATATGTGATAGATTGCCATCATTTTCACATAAAATAGCAGTTAAAACTATAGAAACTGAGTTCAGTTGTAAATTGAACGACATTCTTTCAAGCTTTTCTGAAAAGCCAATTACAGCAGCATCTGTTTCTCAGGCGCATAGAGCGGTTACAACTGAGGGTAAGGAAGTTGCTCTGAAGGTTTTAAGGCAAAATATTGAGAAAACATTCTGAAGGTATATAAAAATGCTTTCGTGGCTTGCAGAAATTGCAGAAAATTTAGCGAACGATCAAAAAGGCTGAGGCCAATTGAATTAGCCAAAACTTTTGTCGAAATTTTCCGATTAGAGTTAAATTTACGTTTTGAAGCTGCTCGTTCTTCAGAACTAAAGGAAAACACAAAAAATGACAGAGGTTTTTATGTACCTGAAGTAGATTGGACTAGAACTGCAAAAAAGGTTTTAACATTAGAATGGATAGAAGCAACACCAATATACGAAGTTGAAAAACTGAATAATCGTAAGCAAATAGCTATCAACCTTATAGAATGGTTTTGTAGTTAGGTATACAGGGATTGTTTTTTCATGCCGATATGCATCCTGGAAATCTAATGGTTGATAGTAATAAAAATAGTATTGCTCTGGATTGTGGAATCATGTGTAGAATAGATCGTGAGACATGCTATCACGTTATACAGATACTCGAAGGCTTTTTAAATCGGGATTATGATCACGTTGCAAAAATGCACTTTAAAGCTAGTTACGTTTCATCACAGGATAGAAATTTTGTCACAGCTTGCAGGGCAACAGGTGAACCTATTATTGAGCAGCCTATACAGAAGATTTCATTTGCCAGTTTACGTGCTGAGCTATTAAAAATAACTGGTGATTTTTATATGAAAGTTCAAACACAATATTTATTGCTGCAGAAAACTAATGATTTTACTGGAAGGGACATGTAGAAAGATTTACTCAGAAATCAATATGTGGAAAGTAGTTGAAGCGCGGATAAGTAGTCAACATGAAAGTAAAGCAGGGTATAGAGAAAAAAGTAGAAAATCTTATCCTGTAAAAACAATCCAAGGGATATTCAGACTTATAGAAAAATTAAACCTAATGGTTGATAAAAAATTAGAAATCATACAAGTTAAAAATAAATCAAATGGAAAAGTCTATTTTTTACTGTGGTTTGTAATTTTAATTCTAATTGTTAAATTTTTAATTTCTCAAACTATGGGAAAAAACTGGGTTAAACCCAATTTTTAATTCAACTTAATTTTTAATCTGCAGGAGTCGAGTCGAGAATGACCAATTTTCCACTTTCTTTATAGCATAACGTACTTCAGTCCTGATCCGCCTCTTGCTTCTCTTGAAGCCCAGTAGCTCACCACTTATGTGTAAATTAATCGTTAATGTTGTACACAGTCTTTTCTTTTTCTCCTCTCTCTTGCTCTTCAATACAATATATAGCAAGCGGATTAGCTTTAAGTCTTTCGACTCCTATTTGTTCTCCTGTTTCAGCACAGTAACCATAAGTGGCTAATCTTATTTTTTCTAACGCCTCCTCAATCTTTTCTTTTTTACCTTTTTGGCGCTTGATTAATTCCTCATTTCCACTATCTCCATCAGAACAGTATGTATAAATACTATTATCTTCTAGTTCTTGTTTCTCCAACTCAGCTAGTATTGATTGTAACTTTAAGCTGAAGTATTCCAGTTACTTTAGGCTCATATATTCATCATCGTGACTTTATTCTCGGTAACTTTTCCATAATTGCATTATCAAAAAAATAATAAAACATATATAACTTATGAACAAAAAATTATACTACCCTCAAAGTAAACACTATAATTTATAATAAACATTTAAAAGCCTAGTACGATCGATTTACTAAAAAAAATAGTAATAGATGGCAAGAACCTTATCTATATAGTATGTATTCTCATTATAATGTTAAGTTTATCTCCATTTACACTTGAAAACAACAATAAACAAAAAGCTATGTTAACATTAACATGGTTATGTGCTACATTTGTTTTGCAGGTCTCTACAAATAATTTCTTTACATCTGATTATCATGATGGAATATTAGAGCAAATCTTTGTACAGCTTCTAGGCTTATAGTTGCTTATCATATTTTAGTTCATTGGTTATTATTTGGTCAACCGATTTCAGTGATTTCGTCCATATTGAGCTTTGCAGTTCTAGGCAATAGTATTGAACACTCAATAGCAGTTGGAGTGTTTTTATTATTTAATACGCTGATAATCATTAATATTTCAGCTACTGGAAATGCACCGATGATTGGTCGAAATAACTTAGCATCAGGAGTATCGCAAATTCTTGTTTTGCCAATGATAATGCCAACTGTTGGAATCGCTTAAAATAAGAGATCCAACGGAGGTCCGGATAAGGTGAGATCGAGGGTATACGAAAGAAACGAATACACAAGTTTAATATCTGTCGGCCCTGAAAAGGGCTTTTCAACGACGTTTATTGAACCCTCTGTTTCTGTCTATGGGGGCTGGGTGCTGCTCTGGTCCTCGGCGGTGAATCGGAGGGCCCTTGGTAGGTGGTGGCGACGCCGGTTTGCCTCCTTTAGCGACGTTGACGTCTGAAAAAGAGAAATAGCGGCGGAACCGCGGCGGTAAGCGAGAGTGTAAGTCCAGCTATACCGAAGATTCCCGACTCCAGGCTTCGCTCACGAGCCTATGTGGAGGGGATAGCGATACCTTGCCTGTAACGCGAAGGTAATGCAGTGGACTGTATTATCGACTCATCTTCTGGTGCGAAGAAGAAGTCGATGAGCGAGTGACTTGAGAGGAGGAGGGACATCTTCTCTTCGCCTTGCACCTTTTAGAAAGGTTCGTTTCGTACGAATCCCGATAACTTAGGGATTCGCGAGCGGAGGGACACGCTATAACCAGCGAATTGCTAGTCCTGGAAGCTGAGGACGGCCAGAGGATCCGCGACTCCGTTCACCTCACCGTGTGCTTCTATTCGTCACACGGGGGTTGCTTCTAAACGGGGTGGCAGAGCACGAGTGACGCAGAGGTGATAGGCACGTACGCTATCTCTCTCTGTTGTAACCCGTCTCTCAGGGATCCAACAGGTAGCGGCCTTTGTTGCTCCGAGACGAAGACGAGACTCAGAGAATCAGGGCAGGCCCCGATTCCAAGAGCGCAAATCTCGTTCAATTGTCCCCTAAGATAAACCAGGTGCTCGGTCGTACGTAGTATACGTACGAATCGACTGGAGCAGAATCCTAGTTTGTAGGCGACAGTGTTTCAGCTTTTGAGAGCTAGTGAGATTTCAATTGTCTGACAACCAAACTACTTGAAATCTGAAGACTGGCTAGCTGAGGTACGCTCGACGAACGGTCGCACTGACTGTTGCAAGCTTAGTTGTCGTAAGACGACTGGGGCGAGAGCCGCGCGTGTCTCCGCGAAGCGGAAGACGTTCTAAATTTTACCACTACGCGGCGCTCACTAATTATCTTTTATTTCGTGCTAATGTAGTACGATGTACTCTCTCTCTCCTTCAGGCTCCGATGTCCCCACTCGACATCGAGCCTGGAGTACAAAACCGTTGCTCAACAACGCTTACTTTGTTTGAACTTCAATTTTAACAATAAAAACAAGTCATACGGCAGCTGATCGTGTTTTGCTGCTAGGACAACGGATTGTCCAACCGAAGGTAACCTTCGGTCGGACACGTATACCAACAAATCTCGAATCTCGCGGACGAGCCAAATGCCCGTTATATAACCGCTTTTTAAACATAACCTTTGTCTATTTTAAAATGCTGACTCAATTTGAAAATTTGTCCTTGAATGTTTATACACTACTAATCACCATGTTAATTTTTGTCGTTTTGTTTGTTAACAGCACTATAACTACCCACATAGCGTTAAAGTTTGTTGTGGAGCAGGATTGAAATATCTTACTGTTTTTCAGTAGGTATCCGTTTAGCAGAGTGGCAAAGTAGTTAGAAAAGATAAACAAAAAAATCAAGAAAAGTGATTTTACAACAAATGGTGTCATGCTAGATAGAAACGAAAAAATTTGCTTGAAAACTCCGCCAGCCCCCTCATTATGACAATAAGGGTATTTATGACTCAATACTTGTTTTTAACCTACAGGCTCAGTAACAAAATTCAGTAACAAGCTCAGGGTATTTATTGGCGGATTACATAAAATTATAGCTGCTGCATGTCTTTTTTATTTTTTCTACATTCAGCCAAATCGCGCTTATTTTAAGCATTAGCACATTATTACATCGCCAGTTTAAATTGTTATAGGATCAACCACGGGGCTTCTTTTTCGTTTAGTAAACTTTTTAATGTTTGCAGCGTATGCAATTTAAGAGACCCACAATAGTGCCATTCCAGCGCGTGACGCTGTGTTACGGCGGGCGACGTAACATAATTATTTTATGTGTGAGTTCGTTGACGCGTTAATCCGGAACTGGACCTTTATTGAAATTCTCGCGCTTGTCTTACTGTGTTTTGGAATTCGAGTCTCGTTATAGAGAAATAAAGAAACTTAATTACAAGTGATAGTGAATAAATGTACATGCATTATAAGGAGTTCAAAATCCAATGACACTTTCTTTATACAGTGTGAAGCAACAGAACAGAATCTTCAGTCAGGTATTCCAAAGTTAATAATAACTACTGAAGATTACTGTTGCCATTGATTATTATCGGACAATAAAATAAAACCCATATCGGAAGATGATTGGAAGATGTTAATGATTGAAAGAAATCACCCTGTCTATACAAATTGATCGGTTTTTTGTATAATAGGAATTTCCTCTTTCTTTCTATAACCCTTTCTGCTCCGTCTCTCTTTCTCTCTCTCTCTTTCTCTGGTCGGCTGACTATACTGTTCCAGTGACCGAAGACAGACACACATATGCACACGTTGATAAAAATGAAAATAAAAATACTGACTTGAAATAAATGAAAAATGAATTTTGAAGGAAAAAAAATATATGCATATAATAATGAATGAGTTTGCAGAAACTATAAGCTAGGCTTTACTTGAGCCAAAGTCTTTTGCACTATCCTACAAACTCTAGCTTAACACAACTCACGGACCCATCGACACGCACCTCGCGATTATTCGTCAAAGAGTGTCGCAGCTTCGCGCGTTCGGAAGCGTCCAGAGTCGGACCGCTCCGATTAAGGCATAACCGCATTGTTCTTTCTCATTAGCTAATGAGAGTGAGATTTTCGGCAATCGACGATTCGTGATTGGTCAAGTCAAATCAGATACAAGGGAAAGAAGTGTGCGCTACTATGCGTCCATCTCCCTCCCGGGCTCCCAGACTCCCACACATTGCTCACTCATATGTTCATTACACATACATATACAGTATGTCCCACGAAACCATGGACAGTCGATTATTTGGTAACCTATTAAAGACACAAGAAAAGTTTTTATATGAAATTGAGTAGCAAAAGGGGGCTGATTTATTAGCCGTGACAATTTCCTTTTATCTTTATTGTATACAGAGATATGAAAGTTAAGTTTGGTTTTTTAAATGGGATTATATATTTTTTGTTTCATCAATAGATAGTACGTTTCAAGACGAATTCGGCAAACCTTAATACATACACCTTTTTTCAAATAGTTTTTCAGATATTACACGTAAAGGTTTACTGATTTTCGGTACAAGAAAATCTGCGAGACCAGAAACCACAGTAGGAAGCCTGGACTGTCGACCACACTTAAGATGCTACGGGTTCAATCGTGCCCCTTGAAACTGATACGAAGAGACTGCTGTAGGAACGGCAGCCCTAAATTCTACACAATAGTTTTGTATACACCGCAGTAATACCATTCACATCTGAAAAAGTTTGTCTACCCCTTTTGTACGAATTTATATTCAAATTGTAATATCAAATTCTTGTGGTACATAATATCTTGCCATCATAAGTATTTTCCATTCAAATGTATTGCCAATTTGTTAATTACTTCAAAGTACGAGCAACGGCGATATCTTTCTGCATCCCGTAAAGGTAACGGTTGTGAAAAAAAGTATTGTGTAGAATTTAGGCCTGTCGTTCATACCCCAGTCTCTTTGTATCGGTTTCAAGGGGCACGATTTAACCCGAAGCATTTTAAGTGTGGTCGACAGTCGAGACTTCCTACTGTGCTTTCTGGTCTCGCAGATTTTCTTGTACCGAAAATCAGTAAACTTTTACGTGTAATATCTTAAAAACTATTTGAAAAAAAGTGTATGTATTAATGTTTGCTGAATTTGTCTTGAAACGTACTACCTATTGATCAAACAAAAAATAGATAATCCCATTTAAAAAACCAAACTTAACATTCATATCTCTGTAAACAATAAAGATAAAAAAAAATTGTTACGGCCAATAAATCAGCCCCCTTTTGCCATTCAATTTCCTATAAAAACTTTTTTCGTATCTTTAATAGGTTACCAAACAATCGACTGTCCAGGATTTCGTGGGACATACCGTATGTTCGGTTTTAGCTCAATGCACATATACTACTTCGTTCACTCTCATACACCTGATTATAATTTTATACTTAATTTTTGTTGCAAAAAACCTTGGTGGTTCGCAATTTTACTACGCATACTGAATAATTTACGAAAGGGAGGCACTATCAACTCCATATATTTTCGTTGTATTTATAATAGCATTTTTAACAATTCCGAAGTGTATTGGTTCGATCATGCACACGATAGTACTATAATTTAATAGACTGAACTGGTTGATACATTACAATAATTTAATGACGCAAATTTTCCATTCGCTCAAGAAGGTTCTCCCGGCGGTACGCGCTATCGCGCCACGTAGTCGCCAGAGGAATACGTAAACGATTTTATCGCCTACTATGACGAGAGTTTAGGCTATGGACCACCTCGGCGACCATCATTTCAAAGAAGAAGAGGTTTACAATTTGATATCTACATCCTGTATGTTCGATAAATCCATTGCGCACGTGTTCAATTAGGAAAACTCCACAATGCAATGCATTGTTGTATCACGTCGCTCCATATTTTGATGAAAAATTTGTTAAAATTTGTTCGGAACGTAACAGCTGGTATCTAGTCTTTATTATGCATCCACTTATTTAAAGTTGAGTTTCCTGGATCCAAGTAGTCTGGGCACTGGTATGTGTTAGGGGATGAGATACCGCGGCGGTATGACGGTTCGTGGCGGTATAGTAACTCGTCATTCCGCTACTTGTTAGCAGGATCTGCTGTGGCGACATAAACTCAAATCATTTCAAATTTCAATTCAAAGAAGTATCATTATGTCAAACAATTTCAATTTTAAAGAATTTCTTAACCACTATGAAACAAACAGTACGTCAGATGATATACAAAAGTTTTATTTGCTGTGGAAATCAGTAGTAGCACAGGCAATGATTGATGAGCAAGTCAATGCGAAAAACAGAAAGCTTGGTAGAAAAACGTAAGGCGATTTCTTGGTTGTCAGACTTCAGTCAAGATTTTGTGCACACATGTATATTGGCTGATTGTGATCTGGTATAAGTAAGAAACAAAGTACAGCCAATTTTAAAACACCTTACTAGATAAAGCCTTTTTAATGAGGTTTACTCCTTTTACCGAAAAAGTATCATGCAATCTCCTATCTGAAGTTTCCTCTACATCTTTGATTTATATCTGCTTTATTATGTTTACTTTCTGCTTTGCATCTTGAGCGTGATGCTCACTGTTATTGCTGTAATTATTCTTATCACTATAACTAATGCCACTTGGTTTACTACTTTTACTGAACTCACTACTCTTTTTTCTTCTCGTGCTGAGTATCTGCACTATCTTTTCCTTTAAAAAGGACTTCCAGCCTGTGCTAAGTAACAACTTATAGAGAAAATGCGAAGTAAGGAATGCTACTAACATTCGAATAGAAATTCCGTAACTGAGGTCTTCCACTTGCAATATTGAAATAAATGGCAAAACGCATTTTTGAAAGAACCAAATTCTACAGCATACCAAAAACCATTGCTGAGAAGCATGAGCACAATGCTGGATGAGTAAAGTTACATTGTGAACAGAAACAGTTTTACAGTTATATCTTTTAGACTACCTAATATATAATTCAATAATTTTAATTTATAGAAAAGTGATATCATTTCACACCCACTTCAATATGGCTGGGGTGGAAGGATTCGAACCTTCGCGTGGCGGTATCAAAAACCGCTGCCTTACCACTTAGCTATACCCCAATACTACTTACATCAATAACACTATTAGCCCAAATAGTAAAAGATTTATTTGCTTTTTCCATGGGCATCACATCAATAGTTGGCTGATCATAAGAATGCATTGCTTTGATTTTTTCTACAGTTTTATCAACTTGATTATTTTTGTTTTTCATAATTGCTTAATAGCTTCACAACTATAACTAATTTTACCTTCCCCGAAATGCAGAGAATTCACTTCGGGAAATATGTTTACACATACAATTAATTTCTCGTTTAACAATTCTTCAGAAACAGTTTTAGCCTCCTTCAAACTTGAAAAAGTTGTACAAATCAAAACTAAATTATTCGTTAGAATCTACATAAATACATTGCTATTATACTCTACCGAGATTGACTCATCAAGAGAAAATAGATTAGATCTTTCTGCCATTTCAGCACTCTCTTCTGTCATTCCAGTGCCTCCTTCCCCTGTCATCCCAGTGCCCAGACACTGGGATCTCATTTCTTAATTTCACAATACAAATCATTCCAAATTGCACCTATTTGCAAGTATATAAATATAATAACTTCGTATAAAACTTAGATCCCAGTGTCACGCACTGGGATGATAAGATGGGGTATTGGGATGAAAGAGGATAATGTAAAAGGTCTAATTGTAAATTTAAGTCGACTACAGTCAAAAACAAAAAACTCGATGAGTAACATCCTTGTAAAGAAGGTGAGTGGTTTTGCTTATTCCATTCTCACTTTCACACCTGCAAGATCATGAACGCCATTTTCACCTACTTTCGTAGAAGGCCGCTCCCATAGTGTGTGATTTGTCAAGTTTAAGTCAGCTTGGGTCTTTACTTTGCCATTTTCGTTAGTGAACATTGTATGTGCTGGAGAACAAGTTGGTGAATTGAATCTACTATCAGAACCATTACGATTACTCAAAGAACTCTGTGCAGATTCAACTTTAGCATTCGAACTAAATTCTCCTAAGTTTTTCTCCATTGCTGCTCCAACTTCATCTTTACTGGAAGATTTTTCCAATTTTCCTACTGAGCTTATTGGTGTAGAAGGACCAGATGAACCTTTTACACTATCAAAAGAATTACTGCAAGCTAGAGTTCCTTCATTCGAATTACCAAGGTATTGGTTTACGTTAGGATCATTGAAAACGTTTTTACTGAAAGAACTTTGCCCATTTAAGTCAGGCAATAAGTTTCTTCTAGATGGTACATCTGGACTTCCTACCCCAGTAAGGTCGCTAGTACTATTACGTCGTGCGACTCCTGGTCCTCCTGCTATTGTCGCAGTTTTATCTGTATTTCCAGTTAGAATATTGTCAAAGTAAAAGTGACTACTTCCTACTGTCTTGAAATTATGGGACTCAATAACCTCCTTAATTTTATCCTGATGTATAGAGAAAATTTTATTGATTAGATAACAATCATTAGGTAAACCTTTCCCATTAATAAGATCCTTTAGTTTATGTGAATCCAATCCCTTAACAAATGTTTTCTGTGTTTTCAACTCAGATGCTAATTTATCTGCTTCAGACTGATGTGTACCATTAGAAAGTTCCTCTATTTTAGTATCTATTATTGATTTCATCTGAGATAATATGCTTCCTATAGTTAAGTCAGTATCATTGCGTTTTTTACCAAAAATCGCCTCTAGTTCGCACTTTATTTTACTAGCTTTTACGAGATCTTCCTCAGGAAACTTTGTCATTTTTTCTATAGCAGCACCTTCCTTAGCATAATTGTAAAATACAACTCTATCCCTTGCCTTAAAGCATTTTTTCAGTGAATCTACACCTTCTCTCACCTTATATTTAGCATGCACAGCACCATCTCTAATTTTTCCTGCAGCGTATGTTGACGCGTCCTTAACTTTCCCAGCAGTATATTTCGCCCCATCAACTGTCTCTTCTGCCGACCATTTGAGCCCTTTGAATGTGTATTCAACTAGTTTCTCAGCAAAGAATAGAGTAAGGGCAACTATTGCACCTGATGCAGCAACCGGTAAAGCAACTGCCACAAATGGAAGTAAAGCACCAACCATCACACCTACTGCACCTACTGCAGTCATTTGCTCTTTTGCAGACAAAGTAGAGGAATTTTTTATATCTTTTAGTTTATCCTGCACAGTTTCCATGAAAGGAGAATTTTTTTTAACAGTACTTGAATTTGTTTGTTCACTAGCTAACATTTTAAACCTCACTATTAATTAAATATATTCATATTTTACACCCTCGATTCTTAAGTTAGTGTTAATTTGGCTGCTAGTATTCATTTGTCTTTGAATAATTTTGCTTGACGTGTTGTTTGATAGTGTGGAAAATTAGGTCAAGAAGCCGGAGTATTTATGAGGTGCATAAAAAGGGCACTCATCTTTCGGGCTGTTATAACTTTAATAATAATAGCTTTATTATTTAGGTATAATTCCCTGTTGGAGTTTGCTAGATACGGGACAATGATATGCACTTCTTTTCGTTTTGGTTTCGCCGTTTACTTCACCTTGCTGGCTATTACAAGACTGACTCGCTTACACCGCTCCTTCGCCTACCGAACCGATATTTCGATGTTGCTGACCTAGGCTTGTCGTTTTTATGTGTCTATTGTTTGGCCTTGTAATTGGGTCAACGATCTGGCGGATCGTACCGATCGCCCGTCGCGATCCTCGGAAGAGATCGGTGACGGTCGGCTCGCCTCGCGTGTCGCGGGTGCGTGTGTACCGTATGCGCGTGAATCACGCCGCTAAATCCCACTTTCACGAAGACGTTGTGCACTTAAGGAGTGACAACAAAGAATGCAAAAAAAGCCAGAAACTTCCATAAAGTCGACCATACTATACAGAGAAGAGGAAGTGTACGATCATGTTTTCCATCCTGATGATTAATTTGTAAATAATATAGCAACTTATGCTTGCATTTTTGTATTAAAGAAGTAATATTAGCGTATTATTTATAGAATCAGTCATTATGTTTGATGAGAGTAATCCTTGGAATTTGGGAAAGAAACCGGTAGTGTTAGAAAATTCGAAGTCAACGTATACTCGAATGGGGCATGTGCTTTTCGTCAACGTGCTGTCTCTATCGACGGTCAAGTGGGTACCTCTAGGGTTACCATAAACACCGGAAAGGGCGATACTGATGAAGGCGTCCTCATGGCTAAAAGGACGGTCGAATGACCATTCTTGTACGAACAGTCGTCGTGACTGGTGAAACGCAGGAATAAACCTCACATAGTTTTGCTATTAGCGTAAACGCCTACAAAGTGTCTTTCTTTTGACCGCTCATTACGCCGATCCTGATTTTCCGTCTTACAGTAGGGAAACAAACTCCTAATAATGAAGATATTTTACGTAAAGCTGTATCTGATGAAAGATTCTTTCTTAATGGATTAACCAGAAACAGGGGCAAAGGACCTTCTTTCATCATTTTCATTATTTTACTATTTTATGCTTGCACTGGCTTTTATATTGTCCATCCTAGTGAGGAAGGTACAGAACTTACCTTTGGTAAATATTCTAAAACAGAAACACCTGGTTTGCGTTATCACTTCCCCTACCCTATTGGCAAGGTTTTTTAAGTGAACGTTAAGGAAGTACATCGTGAGGACACTGGGGTAAGTAGTTCTTATGGGCGAGATACAGATCGCGGTGAAGGTGCGATGCTAACAGGAGATGAAAATATAGTCAACGTTAACTTCGAGGTTCAGTGGCACGTTAGAGATGCTATGGACTATTTATTCGGAGTGCGGGATTACAATCCCGGTTTCAGTGTTAAAAATGCTGCTGAAAGTGCCATGAGAGAAATAATAGGTAAAAACATAATCTCTTTTGGACTTGGTCAAGGCAGACCAGAAATTTCTAGAGATACTAGAATTCTATTGTAGCAGATTCTTGATGGACACCAAATGGGCATAGAGACTTTATCTGTTCAACTGAAAAAAATTGATCCACCAGGAAAAGTAATCAGTTCGTTTAGAGATGTACAACGTGCTCGTACAGACAAGGTGCGTACTATAAACGAAGCATATGCTTGTAATAACGATATTATACCTCGAGCAAAGGGTGAAGCCATAAAGATAAAATTAGATGCAGAGGCATATGAGAATGAAGTAATAAATAAAGCAAAAGGTAATGCAAATCGCTTTCTATCTCTTTATGAGGAATATAGACATAATCCTTCTCTCGTTAAAAATCGTATTTATCCTGAAACTATGGAAAATATTTTCAGTAAGGTAGACAAAGTTATTGTAGCTGATGATCTGAAAGATATGTTTTCTTATTTACCTCTTATAAATTTAGGGAAACAACCATGAATAGTAAGATTAAAATTGTTTTTGTTTCTGTATTTGTTGTTTTATTGATTGTTTTATGTTATTCAATATTTGCTGTGCAAGAAACAAACCAGGCGATAGTTATACAACTCGGTAAAGTTTTAAGAGATGTTAGGGAAAGTGGCTTATATTTTAAGTTACCATTCATAAATAGTGTAGAGTCTCTTGATAAAAGAGTTTTAGATTTAAGTCCTGATAAGATTCCACGGGAAGTGATAACAGTAGAACAAAAACGTATTATAGTAGATGCGTATGTAAAATATAAAATAACAAATCCTGTTACTTTTTACCAGGCTGCGAGAAATGAATTAGGGCTGGTCAAAAGATTGTATCCAGTTATAAAAGCACCCATAAGAGAAAATATAGGCAGACTTTCGTTGATTAGTTTGTTGGACGAAAAAAGATCAGGGGTTATGCAATTGATTCAGCGTGGAGTTCATTCCGAAGCTGAAAAATTTGGCATAGAAATAATAGACGTAAGAATTAAGAGAGCAGATTTACCAAAAGAAAATAGTTCTGCTATATTTCGCCGTATGCAAACTGAAAGGGCAAAAAAAGCAAAAGAGATTAGAGTAGAAGGGGAGCAAGTTGGGCAGGAAGTTAGATCAAAAGCTGATAAATTAAAAAGGGAAATTATCTCCACTGCAGTGAAAGAATCATATGAAATAAGGGGCCGTGGTTAAGCTGAAGCAACTAGAATTTATAATGAGGCATTTAATGTTGATGAAGAGTTTTCTAACTTTTATCGCTCTATGAACGCTTACACTAAATCATTTGCCGAATATAATACTAAATTTGTACTTTTACCAAAGAATAACTTTTTAGACATTTTAAATAATGGATGGAAATGATTTATGAAAAGTAAGGCATTTATTTTGTCTATTCTTACATATTTTCTAATTGCGTTTTCTTCATACGCTAATATGTTTGTTTGGAATGCAAAAACAAGGACTTGCCGATTTAGTGGAAAAACTCATTCCTGCGGTTGTAAATATTTCAAGCGAACAAATAATCAAACAAGAAAGTAGCAATAGAACTAAAATCCCTTTTATGCCAAGAAATAATTTCTTTTATGATTTTAGAGAATTTTTTGAGCATTATGGTCAGTTTTTTATGGATAGGGGCGCTAGTGTTAACAGAGAGGTGGTGTTGCTTGGTTCTGTGTTTCATTATAAATAAACCTAGGTTCATTATAGTAACCAGTTATCACGTTATTAAAAACGCGCAAGATATCACAATTACTATGAACGATAATACTTATTTTACAGCAGTAGTTTTAGGCTATGATGCAAGAGCTGATCTTGCTGTGCTTAAGGTTCATTCTAATAAAGATCTTCCTTCTGTTGCATTTGGCAATTCTGATACAGCAAGGGTGGTGATACAGTTATTGCAATAGGTAACCCATTTGGATTGGGTGGTCCTGTAAGTACAAGAATTACATCTGCAAGGTCCAGGGACATTACTATCGGCACCGTGAATGAATTTATTCAAACCGGCGCTGCAATTAATAGAGGCAACTCTGGAGGACCATTATTTGATTTAAATGTAAAAGTTATAGGCATTAATACCGCTATCTATTCCCTGTTACGGGCGGAGTCCGTAACTCCGTTCGTTCGTATCGCTTCTCTTACGAACGGAATTCGTAACTCTGTCTATCACATAAATAATCATCAAACAGGTTAGTCATGGGACGTATTTTTATGGAAAAATATACTTCGATGCGTTCTAACGTCTAGTCCGAGCCACTACACTGTCTGTGAATTAAATGTGCTGAGACAGTGCGAAATGGTAGTGCTGTAGCTCGTGTGAATACACGTGCGCTTAGCAGCAGAAACTGTGGAGTCTCAATACCTCCGCGCCGAGCTAAGCGAATTCACAAGAATCGGTAAAACGTGATGGCTTCGGCCACCCTCGCTTTGCCTCCAAAAAGAACGCGGATCGTGGATACAATCGTGGAACGCGGTGCACTTTGGTATAGCCTGTCCACCGAACCATATGCGACAGTACCAGAGCTAATTAGTGTTTGAATAAGAAGTGGTCAAGTACACGGTGAGTTCCAACTCTTTAACCTGGCCAAGGACCCAATCATCCCATCTCCTTCCTACCTGACGACGATCGGAGGTAGAACACGCTAGTTCTCACCAACGAATGGGAGAGGAGCAACAGTAGTGTGGTCGCGATAACAGAGCGGCTTTGAAAAGGAAGCTCGGCCACGATGCCCGAGTATATCTAAACATCTATTAATGAAATATCCAAGAAGGATAAAGGTAAATAGGTTAGGAAACCATCTAGTCCCATACGGGCCCCGCTATGTGTGAGTGATTTTCCCGAGAGGTGGAGGCTTATGCTAATACTGTATTTGGAAAAGTAAAATAATCAACACAAAGTATATATGAAGACGAAAGGAAAAATAAATAGATTTTAGTCTTTGAGATTTTAACAAGTTGTTGTTCAATGAGCAACAAGGTTAACAACAGATAATCGTATGCATAAACAAAAGAATATTGAAGAGAAAAGAATCGACATGCACTATGGCGAATCAGCACACAACCGTAAATATAATATAATAGGATACTAATCACAATTATATGATGTAAATAAATGCGCGCATCATACAAAAGAAAGAAAAGAGAATATTCACATGCGTAATCGCAAACGAAATATTAAATCGTGCTGTGCACGTGGATTATCCCGCGCCACGGTGACCGACGGGCGATATCGATGTCCTTCAAACCACGCGGCGAAACAAAAGGCGATAACTCATGTGCAACAATGAGAAATTAATATATAATCAATACCAAAAAAGAATATGGAATATACAGGGTGCCCCAAACTAAGTGCGGGAGCCGGAAATCGCAGTTTCCTGGGGTGATTCTAAACAACATTTTCCTTTCCGAAAGTATCCTCCGAAGCTTTGTTAACGAGTTATTAACGAAAAACCCCGACCAATCGGAGAGCGCGAATAGCGAGCGCTCGGCCGACCAGCGACAGGGCATAAGCTACGCGGAGCGTCTGCTCTTCACTGTGCTCGAGGCTTGTACAAGAAACTCAAAATGTATACGTCAATGCTCAATTCCTCCTAAACTATTGGATGAAAAATTATGACAAAAATTAGGACCACATTAACTATTCAGACATATATTATAGAATTTTTTCAAATTTTTAAATTAATTATCCAAGTTGTGAAAAATAAAAAACAGCGAAAAAGAATTTAAAAATACCGATTTAGTAAAGTAATGCCATAGCAAAAAAAATAAAAAGCAACGTAGTTCCTACGGATTGTACGATATTTTACTGTGTATTAAAACATTGAAAACTGTACAAGAATACTTATTTCATAATGAATGAACGAAAATTGGACGAATTAGTTGCTGTAATCGGTAAAAAGTACAGAAACATTGATTTTTATTTTTTTAATTACGACGGACCACAACAAAAAATGTTTAAATGAATTGAGATTAATAATATGACTAAATTAATATGAGTAATTACTATCGGTAAAACTCACCCATTCGGAGACGAATTTACCTGCTGCCTGAACACTTGCTCCATTGGGTCACTGTGCCGATCCCGATCACTGAGGGATGATGCCCAGGTAGCGTATATATATATATATATATATATATATATATATATATATATATATATAGTCGCTCGAACAGCAAACACGCGCTCTCATTGGCCGGTGTTTTTCATTAATAACTCGTTAACGAAGCCTCATCTTACATTTTCGCTAAGGAAAAAGTTGTTTCAAATCACCCCCTGAATCACCCCTTTTAAGGAACTGCGACATTTTTGTTACACCCTGTATATATATATGCGTCTGCAACGAATATGTTTCCAAAAAATGCTGATTTCTTCCTACGTGAATCCTGTTGTCCTGGTGGGGATACCTCACAATGAAATTACGAGACACTACATGGAGGAAGAGGAAACTCCTTCAAAACAATCTTGCTAGTCAGTCGGAAAGCCTCTGTGAAGACATGTTTACTCCTCAAGAGTACTACGGTATGTTCTGGGTGTATGCGGAGAAGAACGGAGACGCTAATGCTTCCGTTGAAGCATATCAACGACCGGGTCCGCATTTACTGAATTAACATCAATCGGCCCCTTTCCGGGCCACCAATTCTTTTTACAACGTAGGAACAACAAGTTCCATTAAAAATAAATTCAGTGATTGTATCGCTTGATCAGTGTTGGTGGTCGTGCAGTGAAGTGAATACATCTTCGATACAGCAATAACTCGGATACACTTGACGTCTCGACCCTTTATTTCGGGTGGTGGCGTATACCAGCCATCAGCTGTGCACAGGGCGCTGAACTACCATACAACCATTTCGTCCGCAGATGTTCCGGCTCGGTACAGTGACCTAGCAGCACAGGTTTCTAAAAAGTAAGGAAAGGAATTACCGAAAGGGTGAGTTTTATTCAATTTGTCGGTAATGAGTATTTTTTAAATTTAACGCAGGCTATGATATCTTGTCGACTATATCTCTCTAACGGAGCGAGATATCGAAAAGTGCTGCTCTTCCTTTTCGTCTCCTTCACCCATAACAAGTAAAAAAGCGAGAGTAACATTTTTCGATATTTCGCACCGTTTTCGAGACAGTCGACTCCGAAGTTCGCGATTTCCCACCACTGGTGCTGACTCGCCTGTTCGCGTACGAGCGCGGCCGCATAGCGCGTAGCCTACTCTACCGCGGGCGCTCCACCGGCATACTCGCGCTTTGATTGGTCAGGGTTTTCTATTAATATCTTGTTAACGCAGCCTCGAAGAACATTTTCGCTAAGGAAAAAGTTGTTACAAATCAACCCCCGAATCACCCCTTTTAAGGAACTCCAACATTTTTGGGATACTCTGTAGATACATTACCATTTTTCTTAAAACCTTGATCTTCTATATCTTCCAGAACACTTTTTCCTCCTGAAAGACAATTTTCTTCTGAACTTGATTTGTCTTTTAATTTGTCAAAGTTTGCTTTGTTTTCCTCATCAATCTCTACTTTTACTTTATTACCACCTTTCTTACTAGGACTTAGATAAATATTAATCTCTCCTACCTCAGTGGTAAGAGACATTTCAATGCTACCTTTTAAGACATCTATGTAATTTCTTTTCCCATCTTTTGTACCTTCAACTGTCGCTACATTTTCCTCAATTTGAAGTATGCTGACTTTTAATCTTAACTCTTTAGCTTTTTCATTGTGTAAGATTTTTACAGGTTCAATAATACTATCTTGTGAATATTTCACATAAAAGTATTGATTATCTGTTTCTGTTTTAAAGTCATACACATGAGTTCGCTTACTTTTGTTTACAATACCTTCACATGCTATACTCTTTAGCTCTTTTTTCCTATCCTCATATTGCTTATTGAGATCATTTAAATAATCAAATTCATAATGTTTATTTGTAAGCTCGGTACCACCGAAGAAAACTTTTTTTCCCATTCCACCTTTTAAAAACAAATTACTGGTGATCCTTTTTATGATGATGCCTGAAGTTTTATATTCGTCAGTTTTATATACCATTTTCATTATCATTACTACAACTTGAATTCAACCTTATTCCTTTCTCCAAATACTCATTTACTATTTTCTCAATACACTCTAGAATACTTTCTTCAGATTCTCGTTTATTTTGTGCAGTTATACCTCTTTATGTCCTCACAAAACTTATCAATTAGCTCCTGTTCATCCGCAGTTAATGGTATTTCTGGCTTCGTTAACAGTGAGTCTTCTAGAAAAAGAGAATCACTTGAACTACAGTATGAATCCTCGTCTTGCCAGTCACAATCACTTGGTTCAGTAGAAATTGTTTTATTATCGTCACCGGAGCTATACCCTGGATCACCACGCAGTGCCTGATCATCATTGTACTTGTTAGGGTAATTTTTAGAATCATTTGTCAAATTCCCTTTATCTTCAGTAGGAACTGTTTTGTTACCAACACCGGAGCCATTCCCTTCATTTTTACGAGAATCATCTGAATAATAGCCCTAATCCTTGTATGGATCCGGATCACTTAATTTAGTACAAGTTATTTTATCCTTAGAACTACAACCTAAATCCTTCGAAGCTTGAAAGCAGTTATGTTCAGTAACATATTTAAATGAAGTCCTTCCACTGTGATCTTGCATATTTGGATCAGCTCCTGCTTTTAAAACAAACTCTATACCGTCATTATCGTTACGTTCAGCAACGTGACGTAACAGAGTTTCTCTATCTTGGTTTTATACATTTGGATTAGCTCCTGTTCCTAGAAGAAACCCTATACATTAAATACCATTGAAATCATCTGATAGATTGCTATTGATTGCTAACTGATCTAAAAGGTCATGTAATTGTTCATTTAATCCCTTGCTTGGTGCTCCACCATTCATATTCTATAACTATTACTGACTAATTCTTTAGTGATTACCGTAATACATAGATAAGTCAATAAAAATATGTACCCTTCCTTCATCAGTTCTAAGAAATTGTCAAAAATCTCAAACAGATGAGCTAAAATAAGAAAGAGAATAGCAGGTTCTCTAATTGCACATGAGTCAACAATAATTTGTGGTGACGCATTCATAGTGTGCGGAAGAGAAACTTTTGGGCGAGTTGGCAACGCCGAGGAACTTGCGGGCCCTCGAGCAGGCCATATCGTGAACACGTATGGCCATCTGTTTTTTCTTCCAACGCCGCGACACACTCCTCGACGGAAAAACCCGAGGTCCCGATTTTTGGGACTGTGAGCGTAACGGGGAGAACGCTACGAAGTGTCCTGGCGTGCAGACATAGACTGTGCTATGTCCTTTCAGTATCGTGCGGAATAAAGTATTTTGTGCACTGAATACGTCGGCCTTATTCTCTCACCAGTTCCCTCAAATTTTTACACAAATCAAAACAGCATATTTCCTCCATAATCTTTAATAATTTTACATAGATTAAAGTAGCAAGGTTCCATGGTTCTCTCCGCGGTTTGATATGGCTAGTCTATATTTAAGCCAAGCCGCACTATACTTGTTAGGCGGAAGTGGACGGCAACATGTTGTTTACGAGGTCCAAGCTTCACTCTGCAATTTTGCTTATTACTTCCATCGACATTACTACTTTGAGTAAAATTATTCCTTCATGCTCCTCCTACATTTTCTAATAACAAAATTCTGTTTTATTGACTAACATTCTATGCATAACTACAGCCAATTTTCTTGCTACTGCTACAATTGCTTTTTTCGTCCCTTTTTTCTAGGCAAGCTTCAATCCCCAGCTTCTCAACTCAAAAGTTTTCCTATTGATTGTAAGTAAGACTTGTGCAGCTTCATATAATATACTTCTACATTCCATGTGACCCATTTTTGATATACTACCATGTCGGTAAGCTTCTCTAGAAGCGTACTGCATTGAGCTCAACCCCATACAAGCTCTAACTGTATAAGATGTTTCAAACCTATATGAATCATTTATTACAGCTTTATATGCCATTGCTACTATAACACCAACTCCTGGTACCGTAGTTAATACTTTACAGTCCTCATTTTTTCTGCCTTGCTCTCAAAGTATTTTGTCAGGTTCTCTTATTGATACTTCTATTGTTTTTAAGCTGTGTAGTAATGCTTCAACTGAATTCCAACTAATATCATCCACTTTATTTATTGTCTTTTGTATTCTTAAAACAAAAGTTTCAAATCTTGATCGTTTACTGAGCTTTATTTCATGTATCTTCAATGACCCTCTTATTCTTCCAACAATTTGCTATTTGCTGCATATTAACTGCCTTCGACTTCCAAGTGCTACTTTAATTTGACAAGATTCATCTGATTTTACTAACACTTCTTTGTACAGCCCAACTCTCATCATTTGAGCTATGCCTTTTGCATCATTTTTATTCATTCTAGTCTATTCTTGCAGACAACGCTGCTGTCATATGCCTTGCATCTAAACAAATTACTGGTAATTCAAAGCTCGTTAATTTTTTGCATATTGATACTGATAGCAGGCCACTTTCTATTCCTATCACTTCGTGCTAAAATAATGGAGTATGTCTCTCCATCATTCAACAGCAGTTACAGTGCGTTGTATCAATTAGATGCATATGAGAAGTTAGTGTTAAGCAAACAAATAAAAGTGAGCAAAAAGGAAGAAAACTCTGAATGCAAGAAAGTAGATTTGAGGAGGGTTAAATGGTAATAGTTAGTTTATATGCAAGAGTTTTTTTCGGGAGGCAAGCACAAGAAGGTACAATAGCAAGTCAAATTGCTGCTGTAGGGAATCAAATTAGTATAGACCAAATTAGTATTAAATGAATATAAATTTATTGTTATTATGCGTAACATATATAAATATTTACATTATTATGCGTAAAGTGATTTTTTTTTGGTAGGAAGAAAAAGAGCAAGTATAGGAGAAGTATCTCGTGGGCTATGTGCTATGTCCGTTATGACGCGAACAGGAGAGGAATATTGGGATAGGGCTGTAGTTTTGAGTATATAAAAAAACTCTGCTTATAGAGGACAAGTAGCTTTTGGTAAAAGAAAGTTAGGCGTAAAATTAAAACATATAAGACCAAAAAAAGCTCCTGCGAGCAACCAAAAGATGATTATTCTACTCATCCTGTTCTAAAAGAGGATTGGATTTATATTAAAGTACCTAGTATAGTAAACGAAGATTTATTTGATATAGTTTAAGAGCAATTAGCAGAGAATAAAAAAATAGCAGCAACAAGACAGAGGAGCAAGATATTTATTGCAAGGTTTAGTAGTATGTAAGCTTTGTAATTATGCATATTACAGTACTAGCACTGCAAGGAATAAGGAGGGAAAAAACTAATCATCAGGTGTGTTATCGTTGTATTGGCACGGATTCATACCGTTTTGGTGGTAATAAAATGTGTAACAACTAATTAATTCGTACAGACACATTAGACATAGCTATGTGGGAAAAAGTAAAGCATCTATTTAAAAATCCAAATAGAATATTGGAGGAGTATAAATGAAGACTTTCAGAACTTAAAGAATCGCCACTAGATCAAAAAAGTTCTTTGCTTGAAGCACAAGAAAATAAATTAAAACGTGGTATTGCAAGGTTAATTGATAGTTACGCCCTAGAGTATATGGATCAAGAATAATTACAGCCAAAAATTAAAGCAATGAAACAAAACTTAAAAATGGTTGAAAAATAAAAGAAAAAAACATTTGATCAGAAATAACTCACACAAGAGTTCACTCTAGTAGTAACAAATTTAGAGGGATTTTCCTCTAGTATTAACTCAAGTCTCGATAATGCAGACTGGCTAACTAAACGTGATATTATTAGAACGTTAGTTAAATGAATTGAGATTAATTTTGAGGATGTGAACATCGTGTTTAGAGTGAAAGAGTTTCTGGATTCTTCTCATGGGGAGAAAAATCATTACTTGCAATGTTGTTGTAGGGGTAGTCATCCCGCTGCTTGTTAGCGGGATCTATGCTAAGAGATACCGCGGCGGTATGGCGTGTTGCTTGGGTCAGTTATACCTTTTTTCTGCTTAGTTTGGGTCATGCAAGAAGACTATCATAAACAGGCTTTAAGTGTGCGGAAGTAATTATCTGTATTAGAGTAAACAATTTTTTCTGTAGCTAATCAAAGTGGGATCAAGAGGAACTTACCACTTTCTTTACAAAGGGTTTGATGTTACGATTTGATGAACTATTCTGAATTTATTGAATGAACATTAACATAAAGAATCTTGTTCATGCTTTTTCTAAATTGCCAAGTTTAGGACCATTACCATCACGCAGGTTGGTTATACATTTACTCCAAAACAAAGAGAAAGTTATGCTACCAGTTGTAACTTTGATTAAAGAGCTAACCGATCTTATACTAGAATGTGAGGTTTGGGGAAATCTAGATACTAAATCATCTTGTTCTATTTGTACTAACCCAATACGTGACACTAAGTTACTGTGTGTAGTAGTAGAATTGGGTGATCTATGGGCGTTTGAAAAAGGAAATATATATTCAGGTTTACACCATGTTTTGGGGCCAGATTGTTTGCAATAAACAGCATAGGTCCAAAGGAACTTGACCATAATACTATTTTGGGAAGAGCGACAAAATCTAAAGTTGAAGAGATAATTATTGCAATTAGTCCGACATTAGAGGGTCAAGTTACTGCACAATATATAATTGAATCGCTAAAAAATTTGGATGTGAAAATATCGCGCCTTGCTTGTGGCATACCAGTGGGTGGAGAAATTGATTACCTAGATAAAGGAACGCTGAGGATAGGACTACTTCAAAACAGGATATTAAAAAATTATCAGAATCATTCCATTTCTCTTTAGCAAGCTATAAGTTTCTTACCATACTACCACTACTTATAAAACACTAAATTTTAGTGACATACTTCAGCCTAAAAACTTGCTTTACTAATTCAAAACATTGTACACTTAAAACACAGTGCTTTAAAATGATGAGTTATGTCAATGTTTGTATTATATGAAGTACGTAATACGTATAATTGGTTAATCAAAATATTAAGATCAACCGCTCTTGATTTCGTTGCATTATTTAACAAAGAATGCACAGATAGTAAACGAATTGGATACATATTAAAGGATATAAAGATTGACTTAGGACTACAAGTGCCTAATTTAGAAGTGAAGAAATTAAAAGTGTTTGATTTTAAATCAAATGATTTACTTTTAACAGAAAGCGATATTAATTTTCACAATATAGAGCTACCACAACGGAGAGATCTTCCTATATTATTAGATAATACACCTAATGTCAGCGAAACAATAAGAAAATTAAATCAAGACGAATATGCTCGATATATTGATAACCTAAGCTTTATATTTCCATTAATGCTGGTGTATCAAGACTTTGTGAAGAGTGTTGAGAATTAATTATTCTTAACTTAAATTTACGTTAAGAGTTAATCTTCATATATTAAGTTTAAATTACGCGCCGAAAGTTCGACCGAAATCGGACGCATCCAAAGAAACAAAACCTGACTTCCGTCCGGTGGTACGCCGTTCGGAAAATGTAAGCCGCATGTAGGCGGGAACGTGTCGGTGGCAAGAGTAATGCATAAGGTGTGTAAAATCAGATATTATTTCCTTGTTGCGGTATTTGAAAGCAACTAATTACTGTTATGTTCACAAGATTAATGTGCAGTAAAAAAGGCGCCTTTTTTTTTACTAACCATTCTGCCGCCAACAAATAAAGCCTTATACACAAAAGTTATCGGCTGCGTTCATTGTCCTCGATATCCTAATTTACATCGCATCACATAGCGACTAAGTATGGTATTTGTGCATTAATAGAATTAATAGAAACTTGTTATAGTAGGAAAACCATGGAGGAAAAAATAGACTTATGGAAGGAAAAAGGAAAGTTAACAATAGATATGATTTTGGATGCAGGAAGCTTAGTTTATATAAACGGGATGTTTCCTTTAATACAAAAAGCTATTAAAAATAGGAGTTTTATAACTCAAAACTATTCTGTACTCTATTAAAGTGGAATTCAGCAACTAGTCACTGAATTCAAAGGTTGTAAAAGTTTAAAGGAAACACAGGAAGTAATAGACGATCTTACACAAAATTACGTGCAATACATGGAAAGATGCATAGAAGAAAAAATAGGAATAAAAACTACCACACATGATCCATATGATGTGCTTGATCCTGTAAATAGCTTGAAAAACATTTTTATTAATGTGTTAGAAAAACATGGATTACTAAGTAAATTATTGTGATATATGCCTGGACTCTTAACTTATAAAATACTCTAGTAAAATATGGCGTAAGTGTCTTATGTGCTTAAAACAACTTATATCGTTAATAACGTTCAAGAAGAAAGAAACGGCGCCACCACTTCAAGTGGCGGCTTGGGAAAATGACCGTCTATACTATAAGCAATTTTCAGGCAAATTCAACACTACAACTAAAACGATTGATCAGTCTTTTACAATAACATCTTTAGAAGGATATGATGGATGATGGGGTACGACGTTTTTTCTGAAAGAGTGGATAAAAGAGTTAACAGCAAAATGAAATTGCAGCTTACTATAACGCATGGGATATCAATGCACTAGATCAACCATTCCCTTGCTTTTCAAATTTTCTATTTGAAGATTTATTTGCATCGTATGAAGTAAAAAGAAGCGTTATACAACAGTTCAAGAACATAAACCAAGAACTATTTTCTCTAAACACACTAGGAAAGCTGATCAGTAAATCTCCACTTGCTATGCTGTCCGTATTGCTTGACGCTACAAAAGAGGCTGATAGGAAAGATATTGGTTCTGTACTGAGAGAGTTGAATACTCTTCAAAGAAGAGGAGAAAACATTAAGGATTTTAAAACACAACGGGCAAAAGTAGTTAATTGAATTAGAAAAGACAAAAACATTTATATAATGGTGGACAATTTTGATGTGTGCCGCCCTAAATTCGTTGTTGATTTTTTGGAATCCATAAAGTATATGCTTGATGTGGAGGGGCTGGTTTTCATTATTTCTGTAAGTAAAGATAAGAGCAATGTGCATAAAGTCATTAGCACGATACTTGGACCAACTTTTGACCTAAAACCCTTTACTGATCTCTCTTTACATTAACCGAAGCAACCGATAGAAAAATTTACAAAAGAACTATTCGAAAATATTAAATTACCGTAAAAGTCAAAAACTTTAATTGTAGTTAGTTTTATATTTTATGCAGAAAGCCTCTTACTATTGTTAAAAACAATAGAATACTGCGGAAACAGAATAAAGCTGTGTCTTCTGAGTTACACAAGAGAAGAATTACCTACTCCAAGTTTGTTTTCGTTTTCGGTAATACTGCAATCTGTAAGTACTAATTTGTATGACGAGTTAGATTCCTCGTGTTAAAGAGCCTTGGAAAAAATTGAAAATGAATATAAATCTTTAATTCTAAATGGTCAAGAAGAATAGGAAATACTTATAACCTGTCTAGAAACCGCTTTTGCAGAGAAAGAATCGAAAATTAACAAAGCTATAAAGCATATAATATTTTGAAAAGATACACTACCTTTGTGTATACAAAAATAGAGTAATATTTGATTAACGCCCCTTTACTATGTTATTACCTTGTTCAAACATTCTGATTAATTGGCTTGCGTTGACATTAGATAATTTTTTACCTGCAGATTTGTCATTATATGAAGCATTAGGTTTACGAAGATCTTGCTTACTGTTACTCCTAGTAACATTACATCTGACAATGTTTGAATTATTAGACTTATCTCTTATATCTGAAATATTACTTTTTTTACTACATGAAGACGAATTACTCGACATATTGTCTAAGCTGAAGCGCTTTTGACCTTGATAGATTGGATTTCAATCAGGTGGATTGTATATTTTTTTGCTGGTCTCAACCTTTTGGTTATCCTGCTTAACATTTTCCATCATTTTATCTTTTATTGTTCTATCCTCATCATCAGAAGTGCTGCTACTGACATCACTGATCCCACTATCCCCTGAATCACGGCGTTGTCTTTTAGAAGTTCTAATGCTTACATGAATACTGTCTTTCATGTATTTTTGCTTGTTGGGCCAAATGTTCTTCTAACATTGCTATTTACTATTTTATTATTATGATTTTCTTGGAAATGAGATGCATTTGGCTCAAAAATCGCTTTCATTCTAGCTAATTTAACTTGGGAAGGGTTCGTAGGAACAAGTGGAGCAACTTTCTTAAACTTTACTGTCTTTTGTAATTTGTTCTGCGACGCTAGCTTGGTCTCTGGTGCTCTTGGTGGTACCGGTGGGGCAACCATGCCTTTTGAGTTAATCTTTCCTTCATCTTGCGGAAAACTTTTTGGATAATTTTTTTGTACTGTGGTATTCATTCACTGTCATTCATTTTTTTTACCTCTAAGCCTATTAACTAGTAGATTTATAAACTTTGAGGTATTAATTTTGTAATAATGTAGAGAGTCTGAGTGTGTGTGTGATGACAGAGAGAGGGGCGGGAGGGGGGGGGGGGTGGATAGGCGCGCGAACCGCAGACAATTCGTGGGGTATTATGACGATGAGACAGACGTACCGCACGTGAAACGTATATGGTCAAAAGAGGTCCCGAATGACGTTGGGACGCTATTGTGTTTCTTTTGTAATAATTATAGTCATTCTTTATCTTATTACTCTTATATCTTTCCTATTTCCTACATTACCTTTCTATTTCCTACAAAATTGGGGACTCGTCCTAGCAGAATCACGTCGATACGGTCAACTTAACCGTTAAAAGTGCGCGAAACTTTCGAGAACGTGTGCATCGTGTGACGATGAACATGAATGCGACACAAGATCTAAACAGCTTTTCCATACCAGCGTTAAAAGAGAAGTTGAAAGTGTGGAGCTGACTGGTTATTGGGAGTGGGTACATCCAACGTCCGAATCTCAATCAAACTCGGTTTTTATTGACGCTATACAGAGTCTCGCGACGACCGCAAACCATGTTCGATATTCACTGCGTTCTCGTGTTCTGGTTCAGTCACACCCCATTCGAAACCTTCTTATAATCTCCCACGCACTCACGCACTCCCAACACTCATTCTTTTTCTCTCTCGCGGATTCGCACTCACTCTAAACTAATCACTCATACCCTTACGCGACACTCGATGCGCTCTTCCAAACATCCTGCCGAAATCATACCTCACGCTAACAGTCGCTCATTCATTCGGACGCATTCCAATCTTAAACTAAACAATTGACAGGGACGTGGCGCCGGCTTGTCGCCGTCACAAAAGCAAGAGGATTGCCTACATCGGGTCTAAAAGCCGAATTAATAGAGCGGCTAAGCTACGCTGATCAGGCAGGCGAATGGTTAAGGATGGAAATAATCGCGGAAGACGCTAATGAAGATGCTACGAGTAGAAGCGAGTCATCTGAACGTGCAAGTGAAATAGCACACATACGCTGCAAGATAGAACTCTTTCAACGAGAAAAACAGTTAGCAGAACGAGAGCTTGAATTGGCTCGTCAGCAAATCGAATTGCTTAAAGAGACGCAAAGACTGAATATTAGGACCGCAACGCAAGAACCGGCAACAACGACAGCGGTGCAGGGACGGCAACAACCGGCAAGCATGAGCGTTATTTCTGATTTATTAAGCTATTTCGAGGGAAACAGTGACACATACAATACGTGGAAACGGCAAGTGCAAACATTAAAAACGACGTACCAGTTAACAGACGATATGACAAAGTTGTTACTTGGATGACGATAAAGAGGAAATGCGCTTGAATGGTTACATTTGAAGCCTGAACATATTACAATGACGGTTAAAGAATTGCTGGATAACCTACGAGAAACGTTTTATCATCCTGAAAATGTGTTGGAAGCGAGACGACGCTTCGAGGCACGTACGTGGAAGAAAGAAGAATCTTTTAGTAAGTATCTGCACCAAAAAGTTATCCTAGGAAATCGTGTACCTATCAATGATGAGAAAATAGTCGAGTATGCTATTCAAGGAATTCCCGATTCTGGATTAAGAGATCTGGCACGAGTATAGAAGATCAAGTCGAAAGGGGAACTGCTAGCAGCGTTTGAGCGAATTTCGCTTCGAGGAAGATTTGTGCAGGGCAACGCAGCAGCTAAGCCTAATGATGCGATGTGGTGTTCAGTCAAGACAGAAAAGCAGGATAAGAAGAAGGTTTCGAAGAGCGAGGTGGGATGTTTCAACTGGGGCGACATCAATCATCTCAGTGTGAAGTGTCCTGTGAAAAGAAAGGGTTCAAAATGTTTTGCATGTAACGACTTTGGACATAAAGCTGCAGATTATAAGAAAGGACCAGAGAAGCAGGTAAATGCGTGCACTGCAGTTACCATCCGAGACAATAAAATATATAAGTCGGTAATCGTTATGGGTAAGCAAATAATTGCGTTTCTTGGTATGGGTAGCGATCTACATTTAATGACAGCCGAGCAGAATGTCAGATTGGGATGTCCGTTATTAATCAGTCCAGGAATTCAGTGCGAAGGCTTTAGATTGAATAGAGTCAGGACTATGGGAAGTTTTTATGCAGACGTAGAAATTGATGGAAACACTTTTCGATTATTAGTTCATATTGTACCCAACGTCTATTTGAAAAATAATCTTTTAATCGGTTGTGATTTGTTAGAAGAAGCCGAAATACTTTTAGACTGTAAAGACGCAATAATATCAAAACGCGACGCTAAAGCAGGTACGACTCATGACGTTCCGGACATATTTTGTATTGATACTTTTGATGAATCTGGAAATAATGAAACTAGCTGCGCAGTAAATTTGCAAAATGTCAAAGATCACAGTATTAAACACGAAATTGAAAATCTTATAAACAATTATGAGCCGAAAGCAACCATAGAAACAAATATTATGATGGAAATCGTATTAAAAGACGACACGCCTATATATCAACCCCCACGTTGACTAGCGCCAGTAGAAAGAAAGGAAGTGAATAAACAAATAGACGAGTGGATACGACAAGATATATTCCGCGAAACTACATCATAGTACGCAAGTCCGATTGTAAGTGTCAGGAAAAAAGATGGTAGAATGCGATTATGCGTAGATTACAGGCTAATAAATCAAAAAGTACATAAAGATCGTTATCCTCTTCCGTTGATAGAAGACGAATTAAATAGGTACAAGATTCAACAATATTCAGTGTACTCGATTTGAAAGATGGCTTCTTTCATGTACCGATAGAGGAAAATAGTTGCAAATATACGACGTTTATAGTACCAGACGAGCACTATGAATTTTTAAAGGTACCTTTCGGGTTTTGCAATGCTCCCGCTATATTTCAGAAGTTCATTCGTAGTGTATTTCGTGATTTAATTAAAACAGGCATCTTACTGGCTTATATGGACGATATAATTGTTCCAGCCCGCAATGAGAAGGAAGCACTGTTAAGATTACAAGAAGTTTTGTCTGTTGCGAGCGATTATAGACTACGAGTAAATTGGAAAAAGTGTCAACTTCTTCAACATAGTATAGAATATCTGGGTCACATAATTGAGGATGACCGCGTTCGTCCATCGAAACGCAAGACGTTAGCAGCTATGAATTTTCCGCTGTTAAAAAATATCAGAGACATAGAAACCTTTTTAAGATTAACAAGTTATTTCAGGAAGTTTATTCCACAGCACTCGGTAATAGCTTCGCCTTTGTCAAATTTGCTCAAAAAAGACGCCAAATTTGAATTTAATGAAGAACAAAGACTTGCATTTCAGCAATTGATGTCAGCATTGGTCAATGAACCAATCTTAAAGTTGTATCGCGTCGGTGCGCAAACAGAACTTCATACCGATGTATCGAGCATACGTCTTGGTGCTCTTCTCTTGCAAAAAGACATCGGATGCAGAATCGCGATATACTAGCTACGAGTTAGAAGTACTAGCTATAATTAAGGCCGTGAATAAATTTAAGGTTTACCTTTTATGAGTTCCGTTTAAAACCGTGACGGACTGTCGTGCGTTCACACTTACCATGAAAAAGAAAAGTTTATGCGTTCGAGTAGCAAGATGGGCATTACTGCTAGAGGAATTTGATCATACGATCGAACATCGCCCAGGAAATAGTATAAGGCATGTTGACGCGTTAAGTCGCAATCCTGTGTCAGTGTGTATGTTAATAAATGAATGTGAGACGAGTGTACTTGCGAGACTGCGAAAAGCACAGTGTGAGGATAATGATTTAAAAGACTTATTAGAATCGGCGAGGAATGGACAAAGTAGTGACTATATTGTGAGAAATGGATTCTTATTCAAAGTGATAAACGATGACACCCGTATAGTTGTACCGCGTGCTATGCAAGGACAAATCGTGCGGCAATTGCATGAAAATGGACACTTTTCAAGTAGCAAAACCAAGACCCTCGTCAGAAAAGACTATTGGTTTAAAAATCTCAACTCTAAAGTATAAAAGGTAGTGGGAAATTGTGTTGCGTACATTTTGGTCGATCGAAAATCTGGGAAGCAAGACGGCTTCTTACATTCTATTGAGAAAGGTGAGGTACCTTCAGACGTATACCATACAGACCATCTTGGGCCACTTCCATCAACGCGAAAGAACTACAAGCATATATTTGTAGTTATAGATGCGTTCTCCAAGTTCGTTTGGCTTTATGCGACAAAGTCGACCAGCGCTGCTGAAGCTATTAGCCACTTAAAAAAGCAAGCTGTAATTTTCAGTAATCCGCGGAGGATCATTTCAGATCGTGGTGCTGCATTCACTTCAGCCGAGCTTCAGGAATATTGTAAAGGAGAGGATATTGAATCTAATCTTATTACAACAGGTATACCGAAAGCGAACGGCCAAGTAGAAAGGGTCAATAGGACGATCATTTCGCTATTGACTAAGCTGACTGCACCAAAATCTGAGGAATAGCATAAGTATCTAGATGCGTGCCAAGCATACCTGAATACAACTCCTTATCGCAAGCTCTACGCCTTTCAAATTCTTATTCGGTATTGATATGAGATTGAAGAGTAACCCCGAAATTCGAGAGATAGTCACCGAAGAATGGAATAAGATGTTCCAAGAGAATCGCGAAGAATTAAGGCGACAAGCGAAGGAGAGTATCCTGAGGATTCAGCAAGAAAATAGACTCAACTACAACAGGAAACATAAAGAGGCTCACCGCTCCCAACAAGAAGATTCGGTTGCCATCAAGAGGACCCAATTGGGACCAGGGTTGAAATCTGCACATAAATACCTGGGTCCCTACAGAGTTACTCGTGTGTTACGAAATGACACATACGTAGTCGAGAAGGTCGGCGAACATGAAGGCCCACGACAAACATCAACTGCCGCTGAGTACATGAAGCAGTGGCTTGAAGACTTAGATCTGGACAATATATCGACGGACAGTGAAGATATGCCTGATATCTGAAGGCAGATATCCTTGCAGGATGGCCAAGTGTAGAGAGTGAGAGTGTGTGATGAGAGAAATAGAGAGAGAGAGAGAGAGAGAGAGAGAGAGAGAGAAAGAGAGAGAGAGAGAGCGAGAGAGAAGGGTTGTGACAACAAAGAGACAGAGATTCCAATTATAGAAAAAAAATCCGATCAATTTGCACAGGCTATGGTTCTTTTATTGTTCGATAATAACCAATGGCAGTAGCAATCTTCAGTAGTTACTATTAACTTTGGGTTACCTGACTGAAGATTCTGTTCTTTTGGTTTATACTTTATAAAGAAATTGTCATTGTACTTTGGAATTCTTTATAATACATATGCATGCGTTTACTATTATTTCGCAATGAAATTTCTTTATTTCTACATTGAGCCTTGAATTCCAATAGACAGTAAGGCAAACGCGAGGATTTCAATAAAGGTCCAGTTCCGGGTCAAAGCGTCAACGAACTCACAATTAAAATAATTATGTTACACCGCCCACCGTAACAGCGGTGTTGAGATATACCTTTTTTGTTTCCCAGCCGCTATCAAATTCATTACCATCTTTAAATAAGTAAGCAAACTCACCACCGTCACACCATCTACTTATTTCACCCCCGAGGAGCAAGAGCATCCCAGAAATTTGCGCAATAGAACGTGACTCCTTGGGTATAGCAAATATAGAATCCACAATTCTTCTTATCTTTTCTTCTACGTCCACCAAGTTCGGATCGGCTACCATTCTTTTGATCAGTTCGATCAACATATTGCGATTGGAAGCACTATCTTCAATGTTTAGTGGATTAAATTTTAGGCTTTTGTCCTTATACTTCGGATCGATTATATAATATTCACCAGTCACTGCTTTAGTAAAAATTATCGACTTTCCTTATCCAATATGACAATACTTGGGTTAAACTTTCTTCATTCTGATAATAGGAAATTAATGAGTGAAGTTCTGTCTGAATTTGAAGCTCCAAGTATCGTAGTATGGCCATTATTTCTCTTTCCATGAAAAGTTCTCGTTCCATAAAGAAGTAAGGATTTCCTTCTTTTGAGAAAAAGACTGTTACCGCTTCTTTCCACCTTCCTCCTTTTAATGTGCCTGACATAAAATCATGCAGCATAGCAAAACTGCAAGTATATTTTGCTAATATATTTTTCGGTTGTGTAATAAAGGTAAAATTGCCCAGAAGTTACGCCTAAAAATGACTTTCCATATGTAGATCAATTCTAAACGTCATAAAGCCAATTAATGACATTATAGAAGATAAATCACTAATATTTCCGGCTAACTTGTTCCTATTGTCAGCAAATATTGTAAAAATAATTTTCTGTTTGCAGAAGTTTAAACTAGAGGTCTTTTCAAGCTCTATTATTTCTCCAATTCCTGAGCTTTGAAGTAAGGTATTATCCTCACTAATTTGCTGCATGTTAATTTGTTTATTAAATTCTTTTATTGCCTTACTATTACTAGTAAATATCATCATTTCTGTAAAGATAAATTCAGATTTAAGCTGCAAGTACCTATTTATATTACTGAAACCAATATGCATAAAACAATAAAATATGCTGAAAACAATAAAATATATTCTTACGTTTCTGGGAGGATCCCGAACGCGTCGCGGCATTGCAATTAGTTCCACACTGTATCACAGTTTGTTTATTTACAATTACTATTACTAATCTTAGTATTACTAATCTTAGGTATAACTAATTTTATGTAAACGACTCATATTTGAAATCGCGGTGTTTGCTCTCTGACAGCTGTCAGAATTCTGTCTGACAGCTGTTCCTCGAACGTCTTCCTATTCTTCATTGCGAGCGTAGCAGGCCATGGAGATTTACCCGGTGCTCGCATAATATTATGCTGAAAACAGAGCCAAGTTTCTGTTGGCTTTCAAATATTGTTTGAAACGTATTAAAACCAAAGCTATTTCAAAATTTCTAATATACTGCGACAGGTCCCTTTCATGTATTGGATAATCTTTGTGCGTTAATGTAACAATATAGTGAAGAAATTCTATCATTTCAGAATATATTTTACATTCATTAAATCTTAGACCCAGTTTTTTAACTCCAAAAGATCCTAAATCATCGTGAATTAAGTCAGTTATCTTTTGCAGTTCCTGGTGGCTTTCTTGTAAAGACAGCTTATGCTTATTCTTTGTTTTATTAAAAAAACTGAATTATTAGTATGCTTACCAAAATCGCTAAACAATATTGCAATATTTAATTCATTCATACACTGTAATTTACTGTCATTAAGTTTATAAAACCGCGCTGAATGTAGCTTATCTGGGAAGTCTTCAGTTTTATTCCATTTTAAGCACAATTTATTGCGCTTTCAGACAGTATGAATCCAAACGGTGAAATATAGGCTATTAATATCTTTTGATATGCTTTTTCTAATTTCAGTTCTATGGTCGCTGTAGTTATCAAGAGAAAAATGATCTCCTAACTTGATTATTTTTAACAACTCTCCCTGTTTTGTTAGTATAGTTTCTTCATTGTAATGACAAGCATAACGAATGAAAACTAAATCAATGCTCTCTAGTAATGCTAAGTTGTTCTTTTTTTCAAATTCAGAGTTAATTGCTGGTACTTTTAGCTGCATATGCGTATTCATAAAGATAATTAAAAAAGATAAAAATATTATCTTAATCTAGATAAGATAAAGATAAAAATATTATCTTAACTTTTATCTTTTTTTTCGCTATCGAATTGTAATTTTATATCTTTTGCAAAATTAAATTTTTCTTTTAAGTAGCGTGTTGCCTTTTCTGTACTACCAAACATCATGGTTAGTACACCAAACATTATCATAAAAAAGATCAGACCTCTTTAATTTTGCAGATGTGAACATGCTGTAAGCTCTTTATTATCAACAGGACGACTCATATTGGTGGATGTTAATTCACTTGAAGGGGTTAAACACCATGCAGTTGTTGCCGCTATAGCAAATACTACTTCTATGATACACAATATTCCTGATCTTGCTATTGCTGCTGCAACAAGACACCCCACTGCTAGAAGAGTACAACCTGCTACAAGCGCAACGTGAAGATTTCTGTTATTGGGTTGTTTAAGTGGAATATCTGCACCCTTTTTCTCATTCACAGGAAGTTTCTGCACAGTTGTAATAGTATTCTTGTTGCCCTTTTTTTCTTCAGATTTCACTGGATCCTTTGTGTGGTCATCGCCTGTCATCCCAGTGCATGACACTGGGATCTTTGATTCTTCTTTTCTGGCTTCAGTTACCTGCTGTAATGACACCTGGGATAACTCCTCCTTAACTTGATCTGGATTTACTTGACCATCTGAACTTACACTTTCTTGCACCTCCAGCTGGCTCTTCTAGTGCAGCTTGCTCTGGTTGCATTTGATTCTCGTTCTCTTTTTGTAGATTATTATTTTCTTCAGCAACACTCGGTATTGAGTTTACACTTTCCTCAGATGAAGTTCTTTACTCGTTCTAGGTGAGCCTATTTGATTCACTGACACTACTGAGTTTAGAAGTTTGCTTCTCCTCTATTTCTTCCACAACCTTGCTATATTTTTTAAACGCTTCCTCTGTAATATCTGAATTACTGAGTATTTTAATATCACCACTTTTTTTCTGAGCTGCATTCAAGGGTGTTTCTTGTGTGTTGTTTTGCTCTTCAATATGATTTAGCTGCATTTGATCTTCAACATTTTCTTCAACTACATTTGGTATTGAGCTTACGCTGCTACTCTTGCTAGTAATTTCTGAGATTATTCGTCCTATATCTTTTGCTTTTTCTTGGTCTAGTTTTTCTGACTGTGTTATTTCTTTTAGCAGCACTGGAAGAAAGTGTTGGGTATAATTATTATAATGTTCTCTTTTTCTCCCCACTGATTCTTCTAACTCAGCTAATGCTTCAGGACTAGTTCCTGCCTTGGATGACTCTAAGAGTGTTTTGATTGCCTGCTTATCTTGTCGTTTTTTCAGTATTTCTTCTAATTCAGCCAATGTTTTAGGACTAGCTCCCTGCTTGAACAACCTTTTGCATTCTTTGAAAGACTTATCTTGATTTTCTTGATAATTTTCGGCGGTTACGTTCTTGTATATAATTTTATGCAATGATTGGTTAATACCTTTTTCATTATTATTAGCGTTTTTAAACGGATTTCGCATAACATTCCTCCATACATAATAAAATGTATAAATACCTCTTTAGCGTTAATTTTACATTACAACTGGGTAATTATGCCATATATGGATAATTTGCTTATTGTGAGGCCGCTTATCTATTTGCTTTCTAGGTTTTCTACTTCTACGAACTTGCTTTTGATATAATTGTTCGTTTGTTGAACTAACATCTCTATCACTTCTTTCACAGGCTTTCCCTTATCTACCATGCCGACACTTTGACCGGGCATTAGAGATGCTGTTTCTACATATCCTTCAATCACTGCCCTTCTTAAAGCTCCAGCCCAGAACTTTTCTATTTAAAGCTGCCCATTTTCTTTTGAGAACTGTCCCTTTTGGTAGTCATCAGTAAATCCTTTTTGAAGCTTCATAAAGTCATCGCTTGCTTTGTTGGCTATAGCTCTTTCTGGAATTACAGGAAAATCAGCACTTATCTGTACAGAATGTATTGCATTACGTGCGTCTGGTTTAATAAACACTTCCTTAAAATTTTTGTGGGCAATTGATTCATTGGTACAGACAAATAATGTACCTATTTGACAGCCACCTGCTCCCATTTCTAAGTAATTAACTATCATTTCACCTCTTCCTATTCCACCTGCAACAAACACTGGTGTTTGTTCATTTTTAAAATGAGGTAATATCTCTTATGCAAGAACAGAAGTGCTAACTGGACCTATATGCCCGCCTGCTTCCATTCCTTCTGTTAATAACACATCTACTCCCATCTTCACTAACCTTTTCGCAAGGCTTAATGCTGGTGCATAGCACATAACTTCAATGCCTGCACTCTTGATTTTTTCTATATTAGGCTTTGTTTGTAGTCCACCGGTAGGCACTATATGGCTCTCTTTCGTTTCAATGTACACATCTATCAACTCAATCATCTTTGGGTGCATTTCTTTTTTCAATAGGTCTGGAAACATTGCATCACATGCAATTACACCGAAACCACCAGCGTTTGAGATTTCCGAAATCAAGTTTTTCTCTGAAACCCAGCTCATAGCACCACCCATTATTGCAAACTCACTTCCAAAAAAATCTGTTCCTTTTTTCCAGAGGCTACTTAACACATAACCTATATTATACGTTTCAAAATGTTTTGCTTATCTATAAATGTGTGTTTCAAAGCGCCATGTATATGCAAGATTATAAAGAGTACCTTAAAACGTGCAAGCATCGAATGTAGCTTATGAGCCGTGTTAGCTAGATCTTTGTTTTGATTAATGAACAAAAGGGATATGAAAAAAATACTTGATCTTTTTGCCAGAAGCAGAAGGGATAACATAGCCAGATAGTGGCATTAGCGTCATTAACGAATATGAACAAAGTGTACTGTTTTACTTGCATTGATTACAAACCGAGAAAAATTTGCTGGAAGTCGTGGAACATAAGTAAAGTCGCGAATAAATATGCGTACTATGATTAATCCAAGAATAGTGATACCGCAAGCCTCATGAATAGCGTATACGTTGAACATAATCTTATTGCTAAGTGGTAAGATTTTCATATAAAGTCCAGAGCAAAGCATACCAGTAACAAAAACAGCCATCAACCAATGGATAACTCTTAAGCCTAGGCTATATTCATCGTATTCCGTTTTGATTACTTTGAAGTAGCATTTATATAATAGAAAAACTATTTTTCAATAAAAGTTATTAGAGCAATTTAGATTTACCGACAACGTAGCTATACAAATTCGACCCAGCCGGAAGTTAAGTAGCTGGCCGGCACCTAAGCCATAAACGAATTAAATGCAAAACTCCCTCGACAAACTCCGTCAACCCCCTTATTGTAGTATCAAAGGCATTTGTTACAGAAAACTTGTTTTTGATCCGCCCGGGTTTAACAACAAAATTCAGTAAAACGCTCGGGTATTTACTGGCGGATTACATAAAATTATAGCGGCTGCATGTCTTTTAAAATTTTTCTACATTCAGCCAAATCGCGCTCAATTTAAGCGTTAGCACATTATTACAGCGTCAGTTTAAATTATTATAGGGTCAACCACGGAGCTTCTTTTGCCTTTTCTCGTTTGGTAAATTTCTTAATGTGTAGAACTAAAGGACAACCGTCATCCCTGTAAATGTCAAGTAATTCGTCATTCCGCTATGTGTTAACGGATGAGATACCGCGAATGAATCGCGGTATGACGATTCGTGGCGGTATAACGATAACCTCGTCATACTGCTACTTGTTAGCGGGACCTAGAGATGTCGCGGCGGTATGACGAGAGAGAACAGTTGTTTAGCGGCTAAAGTGTCGTGGCGGTGTGACGTAGAGCTTGCGTTAGCTATGCTTTTATACTCACCAACTCAGTATCCAATCTGGATTCCAGCGTCATGCGCTGGAATGACAGAGCTGTAGGTTTTATCCAAGTAGCGTGACTACTTGCTGTATTACCAAGTCCATTTAAGTGCAGCATCATTACTTGTTGGATTATCAAATTTCGGTTGTGACCCTATATCTGTCACACTCTTTTCAAGCCTATCACTACCATCTTTTCCAGCGTCTGTAATAGCTTTCTTGAAACTGTTTTCTAGAACTAATTTAGTAGCATCAGTTATGCTATCACTACTTTTTATAGCATTTTCTAATACAGTTAACTTAATTAACTCAGCGTTTAAGTCATCAGTAATAGCATCAGTTTTACCTTGTATTACAGTAACCTTGTTTTCTAGATTAGCAGCATTTGTAGCAGTTTCTATTGTAGTTACTTTAGCTGTTAAGTCATCTGGAATAGTATCAGTCTTAGCCTTTATCGCAGTAACATCGACAGTTTTAGCCAAAAGATCTAATTCAGTAGATCTAGCTAATTCATCTAACTCAGCTTCTAAGTCATCTGGAATAATATCAGTCTTAGCCTTCATAGAAGTAACATCAGCTCCTAGATCATCAGGAATCTTATCAGTATTAGCCTTTATTCCTGATATCAGATTTGTTCCAACTTGAGTCTTTATTATAGTTGTATCAGTTCCTAAATCATCAATTATCATATCAATCTTAGTCTTTATCTCAGCAACATTATCTGTGAAGGTACTTGGAATGTAATTAATCTTGTCTTGCATGCTCTTCAGTTTATCCTCTAAGTTAGGCTTACTTACAGCACCTTTTATTACAGCAACATCAGCTTCTAAGGTGTTTGGGATTGCAGTTAGCTTATCTAATAATACAGCAACTGCACCTTCAGTCATGATATTTTTTGCTGTAGCGCTATAATCTACTTCAGGATCAGCACCATTAGGGTCGTACTTAAAAGTGTTAAAAACATTAGTACTATCTACACCAAATGTACACTTGTTACCTGTACTACCTTCATAAACTATAGTTTTAATATCAGTACTTACTATTGGCACATCTGCACCATGTTTAAAACTCAAACTAGCCAGCATATCACCCTCCGTTAATTACAAAAACCATAGCATGCATGAAAGAAGTACAATTTTTGTTAATGCTAGATTTTACATAAGATTTTCTTGAAGCTTGTCGTTTTAGTTTGGAACGGTAACTTACGGTATTGCATACATGAACATATATTCCGTTAAAGAGTTGCTACATTGAAGCAGCAACATATACTCTCTTAAAGAGTTGCTACATTCAATTAGCAACTCTTTATGTGTTTGTTAGATTAAGTTGTAATGTTGTGTGACAACGTGTAACACTAACTTCAAGGCGCGCAGTTCAAATTGAATATAATAGAGAAGGCGCCAAAGGTGAAGTTGGAATAAGTTTATATGCTTGAAATCAGTTATAAACATTACTTTACAGAATATTTCAGAGTAAAGAATAAATCAATATCTCCTTAGAAACACTTATTTAAACATTCAAATCTCACCTTTTTCCCTTTCTCTAAGGAATTATATCCAGCGCCAAGATGTAAAAGACTCGAAAGTAAAGAAGCGATAAACGCTGACAATAGTTTTAACGAATTGGTGTTTATTAATTGTAATATAATTATGTAATCGGTTTCTTGTTACTGAGATACCAAAATTTAACAAAGATGTATTAGATTGTGTCAGAAATCATTTTTTGATACGCTCTCTTCGTCCCAGTCGTTTGACCAGGTCAGACGTGTTTTCTCTTGGTTCAAATATAACAGTTTAGTTTGAGTTCAAAATTGTTTCATTTCTTTACGAGCAGAGTGCCTTACCGCTCCACGGGCACAAATTTATCCCGGGTTCCAGTCAAGATCCCAGAAGGCCACGCAAGGGTAAACATGGTGGTGGTCGTTAATTGTACTATCAAATATTTCTCCTAAACCATTTTCCAGATAAGAGTTATATTCATTATGTTGACCTAAAAATATAGTGCTATCTTCTGTTTCTAGGCTGAAACCACTCGTATCTGACTGCAATTGGTAATTTGGATTATCTATTCCACTAATGCTGCTTCTTACTTTGCCATTATCACTTGATATAGCTAAACTATAACTATCGCCATCCTTCATTATCTTGATGAACACCTTGTCTTCAGGTAACACTATAAGCTTTTTCATATTACTATCGTGGATTACGAATTTGCCTTTTTCAAAATAGTATTTGTCTTCTGGCAAAGCACCAACCTTATATCCCGATTCAGCCAATTTGTGCCAAAACGTAAACACAGAGTTTTTATCTTCCCCTTCTGCCCTATTGTACAAAGCTTTTAGGTCATGATAATCTATGGTTACATCTGCCTTGTGCTTTCCTTGTGCATCTCGATAATAGCTATTTTCTATTTTGAAAATTGTGTTTTTTAATATTACCTGTTCTTGCTTTTTCTCCTCCACTGAAGTTAACCTTTTTGCCCTTGTTGGAATTTGCAGCTGATCAAACTGCATTTCACTATTGTTGTTTGATAAAGTTGTTACGAGCCGAAGGCTAGATGGTCTGACCGAGGGTCAGGGTTTTTGGAATATTGTTATTTTTTCGTGGACGAACCAATGGATAATTTTGCACTCGCCAGGAGCCACCGGGACGTGGACGAACCAGTGCGCAACTGCCAACACCGGGAGCCACTTGTAGGTTAGGAAAAGGACTTTCGCAAGGATTGCGAAGATGTTAATATAGCCCCGTAACTTTTAAATTTACAATATATATCTCAAGCGGTAAAGATATATTATTTGCGGGATCGTTTACGCTTTCGCTTCTTATTGGATTTAGGAAAGGTTTTGATTGAACTAAATCCAATTTAACAAACCTTATAAAACTGTATATTATTACACGTTTGAGTTGACTCGAAGGAATACAAGTGTTTATGATTTTACGTGTCGCGGAACTAAGTCCTCTCTCTCTCGATTACGCACAGAGGTATGCGGGGGACGCGTCGTTAAGACTACGTTACAGTGAGTTTTTACGTACTGTACTCAAAGATTTTTGCTTGAAGGAGAACTAATGCTCCATCTTGCTTTCCGGTCTAAGCCACGTACTAACTTCAAAACTAGATTACGAGTGAGCCCGCTAGACCGAGTTTCTTAGCCTTTTTATAGTCAAAAATCTATAGGGAAAATGGTGGGGACTCGGTTGCATCGCAGAGTTTCCAAGAAAATTGAGAGATATTAATTTCGAAGAAAATCTATTAATTGGGTGCAACGGAAATGCCTATCGGTCCTTACATGGTGACTTCCAGGCAAAGTGAAAGGTCAACGGAAGGAGCTTTGAATCGAGCCCTTTCATAGTTACTTTACGTAACACGTCTGGACTCGTAACAAAGTTCTCTCTTACCAACAATATTAGTAGTACTATGGCTCATGTTAACTTCTGCTTTAGTTTCACTTACTTGCCCTTTTGGACTTTCGGTTTGTTTCTCTTTTGTGAATATTCTCTGATAGTTCGTGTAGCCTCTATTAGTATCACTGATATTGCCATTACCGTGATCGAAAGTTATTTTTCTATTTCCATTGCCTATATATTCAATTTCAACTTGAGGAGAAACGGATGCTAGGAAATCGTTATAACTGTAGTTATAGTCAGCAAACAAGAATATTTTCCCTTTGAAGTTATGGAAGTCATTAGATAACATTCCAGTTTCTTCATCGCCATCAAATAGTTTTACTTTAGTGAAATATGTTTGATTTTTCATCCTAACTATTTCATCACTTGAGTTTCTTTGTATGTGATAATCGTTTGGGTTATGTTTTACAGCAAAAAGTTTACCGGCGCTATATTTATTGAAATCTATAAGGCCTATATTTACATGTGTATGAGAATAATCTCTCTTTTCATATTCATGTGCAAATACCGGGTCAATATATTTGTACTCGTCCGGTATATTTGGCATACCCAATGGATGTTCATTACCATCTTTCGTTACCGGAACAACCTTATGTGCCCCATCTTTTTCCACTAATTTTAGATGAGTAATGCTGTTTGGTAATTGAAACGTTACATTTGCTCCGTGGTCATGAATAAATAGATCACCTATTTCACTAATATAGAAACCCATACCTTTGAACTCATACAAGCGTTCATCTCCTTGCTCTACAACCGCTTCGTATACATCATCATCTGTCCTATCAGTTCCTTTATTATCCAATAATCTTACTTTTTCTACTATTACTCCATTTTCTCTTTGCTCATCAGAATACTGTGCATGCTTTGTATCCTGATGATTCAAAATTTTAGTGCCTCTGAGGAGTAGAGAATCCAAATTCCCTTGAACATGTTCAGTGCTAGGGTGCAACAATTCATTTTCATGCAAATGTGCTTCATCAAAGTATTCATCACGTTCAACTGTTCTGCCTACTATTAAAGAAGCTTTGTAATGACCGTTTTCTTTTGTAACTGCCATGTAAGCACCACCATCATATTGAGTATTCAAGTTGTGCAATATATCCTCAAAAAGAAAAGTTTCTTTAGTTTGAACTTCAACTTGCTTAAAGAATCCTGATTCACTCGATAATTCTCCAAGCTTTGTATTCCTATCATCTATGGATAGTGCGCCCATATCTCCGTGAACGAGAGCTTTTATAGAGAGAATATTACCTTCTTGTAGATCAATATGGTTTGTACTTCTTATCAAGTTCGGATCGATATTGACCATTTCTTCTTTTCTACATCGATGTTCTGAGTTGACTTTAACTATTTTGAACCACTGTCTATGGTTTTATCAAGTAAGTCATCTTTCAGTTGTGCATGTTTGTCTTGTGCAGCACTATACGATCTTCTATCTTCATTATAGTAATTAGTTATAGCTGAATTGTCTTTTTTCAAAAATTTTTCATAAGAAATCTCTCCTCTGTTATATTGCTCATATGCATCATGGCGCTGTGCTTCTTTCTGTCCACGAAGGCTTTTCAACACACCAGCATGTTCTGTTTTCTCCTGTTCATCCAGGCCTTTTAATGCATCGTCGTAAGTTTTCTTCAAATTCTCATCATACTTTGATAGCACCCTTAAAAGCTTGCATTCTATATTCTTGACTGTTTTGGTACTCATTACCTTGTTGATCAGAGTAAGTTAGTTTATCCTGTCCATTAGAAGTTTTGATTACCTTTAAGAAATGATATTGCTTTGATATATCAAGGTTATCATTTGTTGCCCTATTAATAGCACAAGCAACATTATGAGATGCAACGTGTTCTATAGGAGAAAAACTTTTAACGTTTTCTCCATGTATTTTTCCTATATTTGCTTTATAGTAGGATATGTTTTCAATTTCTCCACCCACTATTTCTTGACCAGTTGCTGGAAAATCTCCTTTCGTACCTTGCAATGCGGTGAGATGTTCCATTGCAGTTTCTGTATCATTCTCAGCAAGCCAACTTTTCAAGTTAGCATCATGTTCTTTTATGTCTTTCAAGAAACTCTGACTCATCTGAGTTACCTTGACGTAGACCATCTAGGTAGTCTCCTAATAAACTAGGATCTTTTTCCTGTAAGTACATTATCAACGCATGTCCTGTTTTATAAACCAGGCTATTTACATCGCTGTCCTTTGAATATTGTAAACTTAAAATTTTATCTAAATCCAAATTTGCAGCTTCAGTTTTGTTGATACTTGATCCTTGAGAATTGAATTTATGATCTGAATGATGCTCAAAGTAATCTGCAATTCCTTCCATTAATGCTATAGGTAGGTGCTTACCTCCTGTAGCCCAGTAAGTTAAACCACGTGCAAACTCATGCTGAAGATTATGAACGCCACCTTGCTGATAGACATAAGTTTCAGCAAAAACATCAGCTTCCCCTTTGTAGTAACATTTACCACCCTCATCTCCAAGGTAAAGTCCGAAATGCTCGCTTCCGCCAACGTGATTGTAATTATCCTGGTCTTCACACATATAAATTTTAAATGTTTGCTCTGAGTTACTGTGTTCTAACTTGAATGTATCTGGAATCAGGAGTCTTGATAGAGACTCGCGCCAAGTAGATACGCATCATGAGTGGTGGGGATAATGGGCGTGAGGTCGCCGAGACTGTTTATACACGAAGGTCGGGAGAGCAGATGTTGGATCTTTTGAGCTTTTTAAAAGTATGTTAGAAGATGTTTCCTACATGGAAGTTAATTTATTATTAGCAGCGACCCCTCCCCACCAAATATACTTTCCCTAGGTCATGTTTTATTAGAAGGGTAGGACGAGCCGCTGAAGCGGGCACTATTGAATTAGCGTCCTACGTGTGCGGACCTGATTTTGTGAGCTGAGTGTTTGATTGTTTGAGTGCCATTTCAGACATTGTTCCTCACATTGTGATTAAGAATACAATTGTATTGGGTCATACCCGAATTATTTCTTTTTTTTTATAAACTTCTAATTTTGATCCTAAAATTATTATAATTCTATGAACCTTCATCTACGTATTGATGCAAATATTAATGAAATTAGTGCATGGATTATCGAAAAAATAGCATATCAAACGGCTGGTGTGCCGGAATATGGGTGGTAATATTCTAGGAATATGCCTGCAAGAACTATATCACTAGCTCTGTTAGAGCGAAAAAGATAGACTTATGTAAATTTGCGCGAACGAGAAAGACGCCAAATGCGATTCTCCTAGACCTAAATCAATATAAAAATTTGTCGACATTGTTCGATTGAAGTGACTGGTAACATATCAGGAGTTGTAGGAGAGATTCGCGCCAAGTATGAATGAATAATATGAATAATATCGTAAAACTTCTTGTTAATAAATGTGTTTTTATTGGATAAGTAAAAATGCTTATAAACTAGCAGTGTTATTTTTAGTAATCGTCTACTGATTGCCGGTTCTTTTTAAATTGCTGTAATTATTATTTTAATTCGGATAAATTTGATGATTATATGATTTTCGTTTGACAGTTTGTTCAGACAGAGCTTATATATCTGAGTGCTATTATTTCTATAACTGTGTACTTGAAATATTGGATAATTAAGAATATTTATAAACTAGCAGTGTTACTTTTAGTAATCGTGTACTGATTGCCGGGTTTTATTAAATTGCTATAATTATTATTTTAAATCCGGTAACTTTGATAGTTATATGATCTTCGTTTCACAGTTTCTTGAGATAGAGGTTATGTATCTGAGTTTTATTATCTCCATAACTGTGTACTCTAAATGAAAGTAATAAAGAAGTTTAAATGTTTTGAGTTTAATTTATTAATTAAGTTTACCTTATGGTTTCAGTTATTTAGGCATAAGCATTATTTATGCGTTTATCAATTTTCATATTTATAGATAGTTGAAGTAGAAATTTCTGTAAATCGAGCACCTATTAATAATCAAATTAGAAGCATTTTGTGCTCAAAATTATGTAAGTTATATACAGTTACTAATTACTACAATTTTTTTAATGAAGTAGAAATATCGTATACACAGTCCGAATTAGAATAACAGCTTCAACTATCACGGTTATAATAGCCATAATAAGTGCAATGGACACGACAGGAACATCATGAGTACACATATTTTACTAAAAAATATAGTATCATAAAAGGGACAAAAACGAAAACACAAAAAGTATCTCATTATTAAATTTATTAATTATAGAAAGTAATTATTACTTTTTGCAGCTACAATTACAGCAGCCACAACTGTCAGAGTTGCAACAACCACAACTACCAGGGTTACAACAGCCACAACAATTAGGGTTACAACAGCCGTAAATAGTTATAGGAAAAGAAAATCGTAAGTAAACATGTATATTGTTAATTACCATATATAGTTATAAGTTACAGTTATAGTTATAAGCATAGGAAGCTTCTAATTTGATTTTTATTTTACTTTTATGTGACTATAATTTATAAATCACATGTTTATTCACGACTTTTCTGGTTAGGATTTATTTCTGTCTTTCGTGATTTTGACCCTAATGGTTGCGGCTGTGGTTGTTATTCCTCGTTTTTCCCTCAAGATCATAACACGGCAGAATATACGGGATTGCTTTCTTAATTATTGTTTCTTTAACATCTGCAGAGCTATTTAACGGCGTTCCTCCTTACGCAACCAACAATTTGTGCACGTTGCATGCGGGGTAGTTTTGTATAATTTTAAAATACTAATCCATTCCGCTTTAACAAGGTTCATAAAAGAGTTATGCATTGTAAAGTCTTCCCAAACCACATATCATCCGCCGTAATACATCCATAAGTATCTTCCATACATTGTTCTGTTACACATTCATAATCGTCTTTGTCTCCTATAACGTATAACATAAGTTATAGACACAAAAAGCAACGAAAAAGAAAAAAAAGAAATGGAATGATAATCAAAGTTTACAAACTTGTTTGAGGGATTCTCAACAGCTACAACAAGTAGACGCAAAGAAGGATAATCGTTGGTAACTATATAAGTTAGAAGTATATGAGTTACAGTTAGAAAAAGAAAACAAGATAAATAATCAAATTGTAAGATTCTCGTGCTTATTATAACTATAACTTGTAACCATATAAACGGTGGTTATGAAAAGAGAAAATAATCATCGGTATTCTCTACGCAAACCACCTTACTAAATTTTTTTAACTAGCGATATAGAAATACCGCCAACGCAACAACCACGGTCACACAACAGCAGTCACAACTCAAAATAACGATAGCGAAATTCATACAGAGACTCGAACATGCATACGTTACAAGGTGATCTTCTGGCTAGGAAATTCAAAGCAGTGTTGCCATGAAATCATCGCAGCAGGTCTTTATTGTGACGCAAGAGGTTCACCACGATCCTTACGAGCTTTCCTGTTGCAGTGTTTAGAAATAAGCCATAAGCTCTGTATAAGTACATGTGTAGTTATGTAGCAGGTACAGTTTCAGTTGCCTGTGTTACGCGCCGAGCGCGTTGATACGCCCGAACGCTACCAATTATAATATTTTTGATTTCTAATGCACGGACGACGGCATGAGATGTATTTAAATTTATAAGTAAATAAAATTTGAAAAGTTATTCCGGGTAGTTAAAGGGATCGGTGGTGCTACAGTCCCATACGGGTACTTGGACAAACGTATCTCACATCTGAATAGGTTAAAGGCCGAAAGAAATTAAGAGAAAAGAATATAGAGTATGTAAATTGAATTGATTGATATAACTAGGTAAAAGTTGCATAACATAATGTTCCAATAAGAAAGTACACAAAAATGAATATATAAAAATATGTGTAGATTGATAATAGAATATATAGATATATAAAATTATAAGAACAGAAATAACTATTTTGATACATACAAGCAGACATTCATTCTCTCATTTATTGTGGAATAATTCAGACTAGGGAGATTCCCATAGTCTTTAGACTATCTGAAATTATTACCACTTGTTGCATAATGATTATTCTTTAAATTATCAGAACAAAAGAAGGTAACAATATTAATTTTGAAGACTCACCAATACAATTTCTTTCTCCTATTAAAATCTTCTTAAGGTAATATTAACGTCTCGCTCTTAAATTCGCTCTTGTCGGTAACCCCGTATGGAAGAAAGAATTAGACACGAACTCACACATACACACAGTGTGGATTTAATTGGAAAAATTGGTTAACTATTACACATCGAATAATATGAAAATAATATATATATATTGTAATACTGTAATGTAATATTGTAATAACAATATATATATTGTTATTTTATATATATTGTAATTTTATATATATTCCAATTTATTTATATATATTCCAATTTTTCCAATTAAATCCACGACGCTGTACCAACCGTGAGAAATTTCCTTATATGGAAATTTCTAACGAACTCCCACTCATTTTTCGGCCTATATAAACCCAGGGATTTTAACGTTAACGGGTTCAGAACCGTACCGTCACGTTGATAGTCAAGTTCGACAGAGTTGGTTGCTATTCAGTTAGCTCGGGCTAAAGTTCCCTTTCGAGTCTACGTATCCTCATAGAATCCGCGAGTCGAAATAAATTCTATCTGGCTATTCCTACGACCACTGTGTAAGTCCGCGCATCGCCCGTGCGTTAACATCGTGCATTAAATTCATATACAGTACGCGACAACACTATACTGTGCACTTGTACGTAAACACTGAGTTTAGAATATATATTCATGTATATATAGTAGTTTGCTTAGATTACTTCAACCCTATAATTACCTTAAGCGATCTCATTCGAAGTTGACAGATCCACCACGATACTGCTTAACCGCTAAAGTTGTATCAATTAATAATTCAAAAAGTCACGAGGCTCACTAACATCTCTTGCGGCTCTCTGATCTTACATCAGTTTTGTCCGCTTACCCTTACTTCCAAAGAAACTGCATTCAACCTAGTGGCTCCACGATTTATACGAGTTCGTCCACGAAAGCTAACCTATCCTGTAGCTAATTCATTTTAAATCAGTTTCGACTACTTCCTACAGGCACCTGATACCAGGTTCGTCTGTGCATTATCCAACTTCCTTAGAGCGCCCTGATTTCGCATATGGCTCGTCTATTTGAATTCGACATCCTTAACAGCACCTCGATTTTAATTTGAGTTCGTCTGTAAAACTGATCCTAGTGACTCCCTGATTTTGCATCAGGTGCGTTCACAAAACTCACACTCCTGCGGCTCACCGATCACAGATTAGTTTCGTCCGCAAGTACACCTATCCTCAGAGGCTCATTGATTTTACATCAGGATCGTCCTCGTCTACAAGAATTTCAACGGCTAACTGATTTCGCATCAGTTTCGTCCATTGTACTAATTAACACACCAACCACTATATTATTCTTTGTAAATATTCCCATTCTCGACGGTCTCTCGCGCTGCTCGCCTCCCGTCTCGTAACGTAACTAAGAGTGTCAAAATTCCGAAACCCAATTATAGATATTTAACACACGAAAAATTATATTCAGAACGGGTCACCGCGCGAATACAATATTATCTAGGATTTCATCCTACGCATTTGTGAGATAACGCGTTGGTGGGACTGTATGCTGCGCAGTGAAACCACGTTGAATTCAAGAAAGGAATGCGTTATATTAAAAAGTCGATCGCCTTGCCGAAAGGGATATTTAATTTCATAAACTCAAAGGCCAGGATTACGTGCGATTAGGGAAGTTCCCAAAATGCATTGCATTATCGAGACGCAATCTAACCGAGTTGTATATGTAAAAAAATTTAATTTTCTTATGTTCGGTACGTAACACCTATGTGAAGTTTGCCTACATAAGATGAGACTACCAGATAGGAGCGAGCTTTCATTTATTCTTGCAGGATACCTATATATTGTAAGGTACTGTTTAATAATTATTGAATGAACAAGTTATATGAATTTATATGCTTAATAGTTATTACTTACTCTTACTGTCTGTCTCTTTTCTTGAATCGCTATTTTCTTTCTAGGTTTAGGACGTTGTAAAGGCCGCGAGATTGTTCTCGTAATACATGGAGTGCCGCCCAGCGACGGTTTTCTTCCCGAATTCTCCATCCTGCTCGTTGTCCGCGGGATGGTTCTGTAATTGATGAATTTATTACTAAAATACTTTTTGTTTTTCTTTTACGATCTTATATATTCAGTTAAAAAATATTTGCTTTGTAACGTCCTAACTAGATGGGATCTTGCTCTTTTAAAGTGCTAAAGCACACCTTGAGTAAACTTTCTCTTATAAATAATGTAAGGAGAGTCAGGAAAGTGAACTGAATAGCTTGTTCTGGTTCAACAATTGTATATGTATTTGACGATTCGTTGTTTACATACCAACTCCTTCTGCTATGATTGTGAGTACAGAATCGCGGATGCCACCTCGCCTGTGTAGCCGGTCGTTGGTCGCTCGGGGTTGCTTCGCGTCGCTAGTTCCTTTGTCTCACGCATTTCCCTACTTCGTACTTCACGGAGTTACTCTACGCGGTTAAAAGGTGGCGGATTCGAACTTCGCGGAATTCTTAACTATTCCCTTTGACTCTTTACGTGATTCACCGTTGCTATGCGATACACCGCCACTGGTACGATGTTACAGTTCTCGCGTCGTGGCGATGGTCAGAGATTCGCCCTGATCCCGGGGTGACTGATTCTGATTGAAGGACTCAAAAAGACTCTCGATCGATTAACTAGCCTGCTCTTTCTAATATTCATTTTGGGTCATTCCTCGTAATACCCAAAAGGAAAACACTTACGTGTTATTCTGTTACATCAGCTCGGCGGTGTCGGTTATACTCTCTCGCATAACAATGTTGTGAGATGAATCAGCATTTCTCGCTTATTGACAACGAAACAGGGGAAAAGGTGAAGGCCGAATATAGGAACTTACTATTTTCTTGTTGTGACGTCACGTGGGGTGGTTGTGAGCCCGACCCGGATGGTTGAGGTTCTTCCGGTTGTAGCTGTTGCTGGGATTGCGGCTGGGGTCGTGATTGTGCCTGAAGTCGTTTTCGTGATTGGATTTGCGGTCGTGGTTGCGACTGTGGTTGAGATAGTAATTAGGAAGGTAGCTGAGGTTCTTGCCGCGGTTCTTGCTGTTATTGCTTGTGTTGTGTTTCTGGTTGTTGGGGTAATTCTATTTGAATGAGTATTTTTTGAGTTGAGGGTATATCTACTTTGATGAAACTTCGGATTTAGAATTCGGAATTGGGAATTTCGAATTCAGAATTAAGAATTGTAAAGGAACATTTGAAACCGGTGCGTCTTATATGTCTATGCCTTTGCCTGCGTGATGTTTGATAGTGATCGTATTAATATGTGTATTTAGTAATGTGTATTTATATGTTGCGTAGTATATCATCCCGTATTTGTATTATTATTTAATGATATGGTACGGTGCTACGATAAATAATTTTGTCCTGTACCGTTACTGCATATAATAGACGACATAATTATATATTGTTGCATCGCATTATTTCATTGTGTAATACGTAAAATAATCATCACTTAAGTTTTCTGAATTTGAACTATTTCTAGTAGTACTATAATCCTGGTACTCTTAGTGTTCTTGATCTTTTATAAAAAAAAAAATGTAGAAATAATTTATAATTACTTACATTCCTGTCGACTTCCATTCCTTGGTATGTTTAGTCTGAAAATTAGAGAATAAAGAATTAATATAATGGTGACAAGATAATATTATGCTATATAAACGAAACAAGTATGTTTAATTATTTGATAAAAATTTTGTTTGAATAAGATTATATTGTGAAAACGATGACACGTACCTCCTTTCTTCGAGCGTATTGCGTCTATATTGACTGACTGGCTGCCTGAGTGGCGCGATTGTGTTTTGTTCAAGCTAAAATATTTTAGCTGGGAGGGGAAACAGAATTCTCTGCACGTCTCTCACACTATCAGTATCCTCTGGCAGATCTGTTGCTTGTGCATCGTTGGTGTATATTGAGGTTTACGACGTTTGGGGGTTCTCCTTTCCCTCTCGGTCAAAAATCTTTTGAATATCACTGTCTATATTTAATGTATTCAATGGATGGAGCGTTACTAATGGCATCTTTTGTAAAATGCATTTGAATGTACCTTTCGATATTGCGATGTCGATTGATCGACTCAATGAATCAACGTTTCACGTCTTAGGGTTTACAATTGTCAATCTATAAACCTAACAAAAACACTGTCAGTGAAAGAACATGCGCCAAGTACATTCGCAAATATCGTGATTATTCCGATCCCAGCAAAAATATTATCAATGTAGCCCCACAAAAGCACTATCAGTGCTTCCCAGGAAAAACATTAGCGGTGTACAAATGTAACACTCAGTACATTTGCAAAAGCCATGGTTGTTCCGGACTTACAAATTATCGAAGTGAAATAAAGCCAAGTACATAAGCCTTTTAGAGTTTATGTGAATAGTCCAGTGAGCGCTCTGAAAAGCATGACTCTAAGTAAGAAGAGCATCACTTTAAGAGTCATACACAATGTGCGCTCAAAAAAATTTGCGAGACAAGTATCACTTTAGGAGTCATGCAGCAATTGAAAAAAAAAAAAAAAACGTAAAACGTACTTGGCGGGCCCTTTTACGAAGGAAATGTTTTTACAAGGTTTGGATTAAGAAAGGAAAATGGACTAAGAGTGGTAAGACCGAGTAGAAGAAATTAGAAAGGACATAACATCTAGTTAGTAAATCAAAAGCTTTGATAGAAACTTGCGCTAAGTACATTATATTCGCACTACGAGTGGTGGGTGTGAATCAGTTATATGTCAAATGCGCGGTCCTATCAGCTATAATAAATTAAATCCTGGTAATGTGCTATCCTCACACCGGAATAGTAATAACACAATGTGGGTTATAAGTCGATTATTTTTAGTTTACTTCTCAGTTACGAGTACATTTACTGAATGTCCTGCCCGGTCTAGGTGCTAGGTATAAATGTGGTAGCTTATCCCCCACTTCTGCCGAACCCCATTAACTCTACCCTGTTAGCGCGCGCTCCCACAGGAGACAACTAGGGATGGCGTGAACTGCTACTTGCGAATCACTTGTGCTTCGATCACGTTCGTTCAAAATCACGGTAATCTTTCACAGTGATCCGTGATTTTTCGTGACAGCGTCTGATTGGCGGAGAGCATAGGAGCGTAACTAACTGTTCTTTTTCACTCTATATAGAAGACAGTAGACTTCCGTTTTCCGGTACATGGTGAAAAGGCGAGAAAACACGTGTGTGGAAAAGTGAAGTGTGAAGGAGAGCAAATAGACTGCACAACAGGGAAAAGGGAGTGAGGGAGTGAGGAGCGGGTGAAGTAGTCGGGGCGAGAGAGAAAGAAGGTGCGAGTGGAAGGTAGGATAGGGAGAGGTTAGGAACGACTGGGAAAACTCGGGAAGAGATGTGCATGAAGGAGGAGCGACACCTGGGGAGAGCAGGAGCGAGTAGAGCGAAGGGTCCAGTAAGGTAGGGCGGGAAAGGAGTATAATGGTAGGAGGGATGGGGAAAGGGATAAATGAACAGGGAGGCAAGGAAGAGGAAAAAAGGGAAGGGAGACCAACAAAAGCAGAAGCGTTAGGGAAAATAGAGAGAAAGCGGAGGCACAGCTCGTGCTTAGATGACGTATGCAAGAGGAAAAGCGAAGAGGTAGAAATGGAGGGCAAGTACTCGGAGCAGCAAAGGAGGGAAGAGCAGGCATTTCGGAGAAGCAAGAAGGTGCAGCACTCGCCGGAAAAAGGGGCGGGAGGAGAGAGGGACGGGACAGAAGATTGGAAAAGGTGATGGAGGGGCCATGGAGGGAGATGACAGGGGTCATAGAAAGGAGGTAGAGGAAATGAAAGCGCACCGGAAGGAAATGTAGGAGGAATTAAAGAAGGAACTAAAGGAGGAGATGGAAAGTCTAAGGAAAGAAGTGGAGGTAAGGGAGGAGATGTGGAGCAAAGAAACTGACGAGATGTGGGGGGCAATATAGCAAATAAAAAGGGAGATGATAGGGAGAGAAGTTAGAGTAGTAGAGGATATTGAGAGAAGAGTAGGAGCCTTACAGGGAGGTGTTAGTAAAGAGAGGAGTGAGACAGGAAGTGTGAACGAAATAATAGAAAGGATGAAGCAGATAGAAAGGAAAATACATGGGAAAGAGAGAGAAGAAAGGCGAAAAAACGTAGCGGTAAGAGGGATGAAAGTGAAAGTGGGGGAGGAGAGGGATGAAGTAGAGAAACTATTGGAGGGGTTTGGGGGAAAGTAAGCATAGAGGAGGTGAAAAGGGCCAAGGGTGAGGAAATAACAGTAGTAAAACTAGGAGATCAGAAGTAGAAGAGAAGGGCAATGGAGAGAAAAAAAGAGCTGAAGGGCAGGAAAGAAAAAAAAGAGGACGATCTCACCTTCAAGGAGAGGAAAATGAAATAGAAATTGAGGGAAATAGAGGAGAAGGAAAAGGATAAGGGAAGAAGAACGTGGGTAAGGTATGGGTGAATATGGATTAAAGGGGAATGGTGGAAATGGGATTAGGGGGATGACGTTTTTATTAACGCAAGAGCGAAGAGGAGAAAGGAGGAAAGTCAGGGGAAGAAACAGGCGGGACAGCAGGGGGAAGAATGGCAGTTGAAGCGAGGATAGGGAGGGGGGGGGGGGGGGGGCGACGAATGAAGGAGGGGAAAGAATTGGACAAGGAGAGTGGGCGGATAGGAGAGGAGGAGGGAACAAAGGGGAAGGCGAGGAAGCAGGAAAGGAGGGGGGAAAAGTAGGATTCCGGAACGTGGCAGGACTGGAGAGGAAGGATAGGGAGCTTTCTGACGGGCTAGGGGAATGGGACGTGATGGTCCTGATAGAGACATGGGTGGACGAGGAAGTATGGGGACGGGTGAAGTGGAGGTTACCAGTAGAATACGCATGGAAAGTGCAGTGGACACGGAAGAGGAATAAAAAAGGGAGCGCGATGGGAGGAATGGCGGAAGGGGGAGGAAACAGAGATAGGAGGGAGAGAGAACGGGGCAGAAGGAGGAAGAAGTGGAAGGGCTGATGTCAGTAAAGTTGAAAGTAGGGGAGGAAAGCTGGAGGATAGCATGGGTATATGTGAGCGCGGATGTGGAAAAGAAACTAGGAGGACTGAGAGAATGGGTGCAGGAGGAAGGGAGTGGGATCAAAACATTGATAGGAGGAGACTTCAACGCGAGGACAGGGAGAGAGGGAGGACAGATAGCGATAATGGAGGAGGAAGTGGTAGGGAGAAGGTAAAAGGACAAGAAAGTGACTAGAGAGGATAGGGAGATGTTGGAGTTCATCAGGGAAACAGGATGGACGATACCGAATAGAGGATGGGTAGGGGTTGAGGAGGGGGAGTATACGTACACGGGGGAGAGAGGGAACACGGTCATAGACTATGCAATAGGGGACGATCAGGTTAGGAAGAAAGTGTGTAGGTTGGAGGTGCGGGATAGAGTGGAGTCAAACGACCACACGGTGGTAGTATGAGTGAGAGGAGTGATAGGGAGAAGGGAGAAGGGATGGCGGAGCAGGATGCCAAAAAGAGGGAATTGTACGGAGGAGGGGAGACAGGAGTTCAAAAGTAAGTTGGGAACTGTGGACAAATTGCATGGGGGATTCAGCAGGTGTTGAAGGAAATATAAAGGAGAATAAGAGAAGCGTTAGTCGAGATGGAGGGGATAGGATACAGGAGGAGGAATGCGGAGAGGAGCTGATGGGACGAGGAGTGCAGGGAGAGGAAAAGGGAAGTGAGGAGAGAATTGAGAAGGTGAAGGAAACAGGGAGGAGAAGGACAAGAGTATGAGAAAAAGAAAAAAGAGTACAACGAGATTTGTGAGATCAAGAAAAGGGGCGAGAGGGAAAGATGGGAAAGGGAGGCAGAGGGAGCGAGGACAGAAAAAGATGTGTGGGGAATAATAAATAGGGAGAGGAAGAGGAGGAACAGGGCGAATAAAGATATAGGAGAACAGGAATGGAATGAACACTTCATGAAACTGCTAGCAGGTGTGGTAGAGAGAATAGCCGGGGGAAGGGGGAGGATAGGAAGGACCGGGTAGGAGCCGCAGGTAGAAGAAGGGCAGATAAGGGAAGCGCTAGTTAGGATAAAGGATGGAAAAGCGACAGGAGCGGATGGGATACCGGGCGAGGTATGAACATACGGAGGGGAACAGCTGCAGAAATGGATGCGGAAAGTTTGCGCGAAGGTGTGGAGACGAGAGGGATGGTAGGGAATGGAGGCAGGGAATTATTGCAGCAATAATAAAGAAAGGGGAGAGGAGTAGAGTTCAGGAGGACAGGGGGGAACGCTATTGCAGTCACTGTACAAAGTGTATGCAACGGTGCTGGGAAATAGGTTGAGGGAGGAGGTGGAAAGGAAGTAGCTGATTCCACAGAATCAAACGGGCTTCAGGAGAGGGATAGGAATAGGAAAATAGTGGAAAAGAACGGAAAGGAGGGAATGGTGGCGGAGTTCATGAACCTGAAGGCCGCTTTTGATTCTGTGGATAGCGGGGTGATAATGACAACACTAAAGGCAAGAGGGATAAGTGAGAAGGGCTAGTGGAGAGGATGGAAGAAATTTACGGGAAACGAAGAGTAGGGCTAGAGGGAGGAAGGGAGGGGGGTTTGGAGAGTTAGGGGACTTAGACAAGGGTGCCCGTTGAGTTCCATACTGTTCAGCGTATTGATAGCGGATATGGAGGAATATATGAGAAAAGGTGGGTAGGGAGGGGTAAAGTTGGGAGGTGGGAGGGTATATACTTTGGCTTACGCAGACGATGTGGTGATGCTGGCGGAGGGGGAAGACCACATGAGGGCGATGATAAGCAGGATGAAACGATATTTGGAAAGGAGAAAGCTGGAGCTGAACGTGGGAAAGACGACGGTGATGAGGTTCTGGAAAGGGGGAAAGGGTAGCTGGAAGAAGGTGGACTGGAAGTGGAAAGCAAGGAAAATGGAGGATGTGAAGGAATTCAAATATCTGGGATACGTGTTGAACAGAAGAGGAGGGCAGGAGGCACAGGTGAGAGATACGGCAACAAGAGTGGCGCTGGCGATGGTACAGATATGGGGAACAGGAAGGAGGAGATTTGGAAAGATAGGATAAAAAAGATATGGTTGTTTGACAGACTGCTATGGCCAATAATGCGGTATGGGGTGGAAATATGCGGGTGGAAGAAAAGGGAGGAGATGGAGAGGATTCAGGAGAGGTATCTGAGGTGGACGCTACGGGTGAATTGGAGAACGCCGGGGTACCTGGTAATGGAGGAATTGAAGAGCAATAAGTTGAGGTTGAGAGTAGCAAAGGGGGCTTGTGGGTATGAAGAGAGGCTAGAGGAGGGGTGGGGGAGTGGGCTAGCGGGAAGGGTCTGGAGAGAGGTCAAGGAAAGGGAGAGAATGGAGGGCGAGTTGATTGGATGGGAAGAGGAAAAAAGGGAATCCGTAGGGCGAGGGGATGTAGGGGGGGGGGGATAGTCGGAGAATAGAGGGGTGGTGAGGGAACGGCGGAGTGAACGAGGATTTGAAGACGTAGAGCGCAGACAGAGGGAGGAACAGGCAAGAGAAAAACGGGAAAGGATAATAAAGTCGCGGTGGAATAGGTGGTACAAGGCGATAAGAGCAGAGAGGGTGCCGGAGTATTTGAGGAGGGATTAGGGGGAGAGTAGATGGAGGAGAGTAGTGAGATTCCGGCTGGGGAACGAGGTCAAGGAGTCGGAGTATTGGAGATCGGAGGAGGAAAGAATGTGCAGGGTATGTGGATGGGAAGTGGAGACGATGCAAGACATGTGGGTGGGATGTACGAGAGGTGAGGGGCAGAAAGGGAGCTGGCAGGAGAAAGTTATGGAAATTCTGGGAGAAAGAGGGGAGGGGGAGGAATGGATGCGAGAGACAGTGGGCATGAGAAAGGGTGGAGGAGAGGAATAGAAAGTAAGGATGGAAGAGGGGAGACTGAGGAAGAATAAGAGTGAGAGGAAAGGAAAACGGAAGTCCGGAGAGGGGTAGAAGGGTGGTGAGCGAGCGGCGGCGAGCGTGGCGGGCTCTAGAGAGGGAGAGGATAGAGAGAGAGAGGAGGCGGATATACAGGCTAAGACCTAGACTAAAACGTAGATCATAAGTAGATGTAAGATGTAGAGTGTAAGAGAGATGAAGCTAGGGTAACAGAAGAGGGAGAAAATTGTAACCTCAAGGGGAACAATAAACATATATACAAATTTTATTTTAATTTCAAATTTTTCTTTGGTTAATTATTTTATTGTTTTTGTTTAAAATTTTTTTGTTATTTTTATACTTTTGTCTTACTTAGTTGCTACTTCTTCTCTTTTTTTTTGTATTAAGTTTTCCTTTTCGATTTTTAACTTCGTTTTAGTTGTCTGTTTATTTGGTAAATTGTTTGTTTCTGTTGTATGTTTTTTTTATGTTGAATTTATTTCTATTTTTATATTACAGTGTCCTCGGGAATACTTTTCGAACGGAGATACGAATCGATAGTCCTTATTGTGACTCCGACTTCGTAGGCGTGTTAACCGTGATACAGTCGACAGTTTATGGCTGGAGAATCTCCCACCTGTTTAGGTTGCAACGGAATACTTGGGATTACGCCGTTTGTTTGACGAGGAGCCCTACGATGTAAGTATCGTTTTGTTTCTTGTTTTTGTGTTCGTTTTATTCATTTGTTTTGATTTTTGGATGTTTCTAATGTGTTACGTGTTTTTTTTTTTCGTTTATGGAGGAGGAGAAATGGGAGTAGTGCCCCTCCCCCTCTAAAAAAAATTCACAATTTTTGGAAAAATACTGTAGTTTGCCTTTATTTCGTTTTATTGAAGAACCCGATTTTATGTATTTCTCTTTATTATATTTGTTTTCCTTTCACTTACCTATTCTTGTTTCCCTTTTTAGATATGAATTAATTGTAAGTTTATATACTTTCTCATTATATTTTTCATTATATTTTATTCAGTTTATTTATTATTTATTTATTTTATATTTTCATTTTATTTATTTTTCATATTTGATATATATGCCTTTATGATTATTTTTTCTTTTTGTATATAAATATTTTTATTCTTTTATGTTTAATATTTCTATTTTCAAATTCTAATTCGTACTTGTATGTATATAGTTGTATTCGTAATTGTGTATTTATATTTTATCTTTTAACTTTTTATTTATTAATTTGGTATATTTTTATATTGTATTCATGTTTGCCTCCTTTTCCTCTTATTATGTCTTGTACCTTGCTATTAGTTATAACCTCTTGTTTTTTCCTTTACTCAAAATAATGTTTCAACCGATTGGCATCTATGTTAACTGTATTTTTTCCTTTTTATACTTCATAGTTTACTTTTGATACTTTTTTAATTACTGTGATAGTCCTACCCACTAACTGCCTAACTTCTTTGACCTTCCTCTTCTAACCGTCTCATCGTAGATTAATACTTGGCCTCCTACTTTGAATTCTATTTCTTTCGTTTTCTTGTCGTATTGCTTTTTGCTTTTTTCTTTTGCAATTTTTAGTTTATTTTTCGTTACCTGGTTTGTCGCTCTTAACCTTTCACAAATTTCCTGAACATAATCGTCATAATTGTATGTTGCATTCGGTGTGTTTTTTAATGGTGTTGGTAGGTCTGCTTTATGTTCGTATACTAATTCGTGTGGTGTGTACCGTGTGGCTGCATATAGTGTTATATTGTACGTAAACATTACAAATGGTATCCACTCGCCCCAATCTTTCTGGTCATTGTCTATGTAATGTTCTAAGTATTCCGCTAATGTCCTGTGTGACCTTTCTAATGCTCCATTCAATTGTGGGTGATATGCTGTCGTTTGGATTTTCGTTATTTTTAATAACTTACAAATATTATTAAATAAATCACTAACAAAATTCGTTCCCTGATCCGTTAGTATTTTTTGTGGTATTCCGTGCTCGCAAATTATTTTCGTTACTAAAGCTTTCGCTACTCTATTTGCTTCTTGGTTTAGTAAAGGATTGCTTTGCTAGATTTCGTTAGACTGTCTTGAGGAGCTAGTATGAATTTGTTTCCCTGGCTTGTTTCTGGTAATAGTCCTACTATGTCTAATGCTACCTTTTCGAAGGGTTTAGTTGGTGAGTCTGTTATTTCCATAGCTGCTCTATGTTTCTTTTCTATTTTATTCTTTTGGCAAAAACTGCATTTTTTAATAAAATTTTTTATACCTTTATCCTTTCCTTTGTATTTATAGTTTTGTTGTATTCTTTGTTTTGTTCTCTGTCGTCCTTGATGTCCTGCCAAGTGTGCTATGTGGTATTCATATAAAATTTGCTGTTTTTCTTTTTCTGTCTCTACGACTATAGGTTTTTTTGGTTTGTCTGTTGTGTGTTCTTCCGCCTTGCAGCTGGGCGTCTTCACACTTTCTATGTTCCGGCTGAGTGCTTGAGCGTTTGTGTTAGTTCTTCCTGTCTTATGTATGGTTTCGTAGTTATACTCTGCTAGTTGTACCTTCCAGCGTATTAATCTTGATCCAGGGTCTGTTACTTTAAATAGCCATACTAACGCTTTATGGTCTACGAGTACTTTGAAGTGTGTTGCATACAAATATGGCCTAAGATGCTTTACTGCCCACACTATTGCTAATAATTCCTTTTCCGTGGTGCTGTGATTTTTCTCTGCTTTATTTAAGACTCTACTGTTATATGCTATGGGTTTATCTTTTCCTATTTCCCTTTGCGACAATATCGCGCCTATCACTATGTCTGACGCGTCCATTGATATAACGAATTCTTTTGTGAAATCCGGATAAATTAAAACGGGGGTTGTCGTAAGTGCTTCCTTTAATTGTTCGAAAACATGTTGCTGTTCACTGCTCCAGTTATACTCTAACTTATTGCGAGTTAGAGCTGACAGGGGTTTAGTAATTTTTAAGTAGTATGGTATAAACCTGCGGTAATATCCTGCTAATCCTAAAAATGATTACAATTCTTTCAGGTTTCTAGGTACAGAATATTGCTTCACAGTAGCTATTTTTTGTGGATCGGGTTTAATTCCCTTTGATGTAATTATATGACCTGAATATATGACTTCCTTGCGCAAAAATATGCATTTTTCTGGTGGGAGTTCCAGATTATAGGTTCTGAATCCTTGGAATACATTCCTCAAGTGTTGGTTATGTTCTCTTATGCTGGCACCGTGTATTATTACGTCGTCGAGATATACAAAACAATCTAGCCCCAGTAGACCAATGAAAACTGCATTCATCACTCGCTGGATAGTTGCGGGTGCGTTTTTTAATCCAGAAGGCATGCGTCTGAATTGAAAATGTCCTCGCGGCGTGGAACATGCTGTTTTCTCCTTGTCTTCCCCATCCGTTTCTATTTGGTGGTTACCTAATGCCAGGTCAAGCGCGGTGAAGTATTGAGCTTCCCAAATTGGCTTACTATCTCCGTGATATTTGGTAGTGTGTAGGAAAGACGAGCGGGGTTTTAATAGAAAAATGAACGGTTATCAGATAACAACAACAGTTTATTCCGAGTTCGTAATTCCGATCGAACTGCGACCGACCTGTCACTCGTGGACTTTTGACCAGCACGCGGATCGTGCAGGTTGCTATTCACTTCGTTTTCTCAGACAGACTCTCTGCTGACACGCTGCCTCTCTTAAATGTATTCCTATGGGTTGTTCTTCCCCACTACATCCGATCTGCCGTATATTTAGGGGAAAACCACCCGCCTTCAGAAGTCAGCGGAGTAAGGGCACGTGCGGACCGTGGGGTGCACTCACCCGAGCTGTCGGCCGCTGGCCGGGTTTTCCCCATCTGGCCTGCAGGATGGAGTTTTACGGTGCGTCAATGTCCATTGACAATTCACTTAAACGCGATTCTTACAACTCCTAAAAATCGCCACGGGTCACGTGTGCACCGTGAACTCCACCTCGGTCTCATCGGGTCGACCTTGCGCCGATGCCTCGGCCACTTGCACCCTTACTTCGCTCTTCAAATTGCCTACAAGTGGAAAAGAATCTCCTATCGTAGCTTCGTTTAGTTTCCTAAAATCTACTACTACTCCGTACCGGATGTTCCCTGATGCGCCTGCTTTTTTGGGGACTACCGGTAGTGGAGCATTCCACGGGCTTGTGTTTCGCTGTATTACGCCTTCCTTTAACATTTCCCCTACTTGCTTATTCACCTCTCGCTTATGTGTTTCTGGTAACCTATATGGCTTAATGTTGCACGGCGAGGTGTCTGCTGTTAATGGTATTTCATGTGCGATTGCTTCTGATGATGTTATTTTATCTTCTGGTAAGTGAAAAATATCGAAATATTCTTTGCATATTTCTTGTATGGAGTGTCTTTCTTCTGAGTTTATGTGATCAAGTTGCACCTGTGCGATGGTTTTGTTCACACCCTGTGTCAGAGATTCCTTCACGGTCGCGGCTCTAACTCGCGTCTCCTTTTCAGTGGGAACGCCGAGTTTCTGCATCCTGAATAGCGTTATCTGGGGCAACGTTATCGTTTTCGGTTCATCCGTTAGATTTACGAAGTTTGCTATGCTTTTGCCGTTTCTAGGTTTTACTAAATATTCTGCTAAAATAACTCCTTTCCTTAATTCCTATTTTTCTATTATTCCTTCATCTGTTTCATTCGACGTTATCGCTACAAATGTTTGCGCTCTTGGTGGTAAGGTTACTTCGTTTTCCTTTGGAATGGTTTTCCAAAGTTCTCCGTTTACTGTTACCTCGCCTTTATTATAATCTAACGTTATTTTGTTCCGTTTCAAGAAATCTACTCCTATAATTCCATCGACTCCTGTTAGTAGGCTATCTTCTATAATGTATAGCTTATGCTTAATTAGCCTATCTTTAGTGTAAAATGTTGCTTCTATTTGACCTATTGCTTTTATTCCACTTCCTGAAAATTCCATTAATTGTATTTCGGTTTTTTCTCTTTTAATACGTGGTTTTAGTGCTCCTTACGTTATAGAAGAAGCTTCTGCGTCGTTATCAATCATCATTGTTGCAGAATTTTTGTATGCTTCATTTATTTCTACTTTGATGTTATTTATAGTATGTTTTTTAAGTGTTTTTAAGTGTCACGTTTTTGTGACACTTCCCTTTTCCTAGCGACCAGTAGGGAGTTTTCGTCAGAATTTCGTTGATTCGATCTCGCTGCCCTGCCTGCGTTTGTGCTAGCGATAGCCCTCCTATGTGTATTATATTAGAATTAATTTCAACAGGCGGCTCACGGTCACTCAGCACCACACGTGCCTTTCTGGTGGGTTCCCCCACCGCGGCACTTCCCCGTGCGTGCAGATGCACTTGCTGCGCGTGTGGAATATCCGTGAGCTCACTTCTCTGTCCCACCAGAAAGGCAAGTGAGGGGCTCAGTGTCCCTGAGCCGCCTGTTGAAATTAATTCAATCGTAGTGTTAGTGCTAGTGCTAGGATTGTTTGGGGTCGGCTGTTACTAGTCCCTATCGGTGTAATGTTCCGTCTGTTATCGGTTACTCTAGTATTTTTTGTTCGGTTTTGTCCCTTCCAACATTCCTGTAACGTGGGCCCTGCGCGTTTGCATGTGTAGCAGTACTTCCGACTAGTGTATGTGTTTGTGTGCGGCAGCGGGCGACGGCCGACTGCGCCGGGACCGTACGTATCTTTCCTTTCGCACTCGATACCTTTAATACCGCGGTTTCTAGGTTTGGTGGTCTTTTAGCTTTTACTAGAATTCGCAATTCCCTATGCAACCCTGCTTCGAAGACTACTTCTGCTACTTTATTCATAGATTCAGCTACGCCTGTGTGTACTACTTGGCCGTCCTCTTCTTCATCTTCCATTTCGGGAGTTAGTTCGGTCAATAGTTTTGGCGATTCTATTTCCGTACTGTTGTACTGGTTCCCCTATTCCCTGCCTTTGTTGTAGCATTTCAAGTAAAACTGATGGTCCTACTCGCCTGGGTCTATATAATGATGTGAGACAATCTTCAAGATAATGGAATGTTTGAATTCCACTATTTGCTATTTCTTCTGATGCACGATCGCGTTATATATTGGAAATTATCCCTTGCAATAGGTGTTTCTCTGCCTGGTTCAGTTATTTCGTCTTGTGCAGTGTGTGTCGGTGGGTAGTATGTCCCTGAACGTCTATTTCCGCAGTAATTCGTATTGTCTTCGAATCTTACTGAACTTCTACGATTTCTTTCTACGCTTCTCCTTAAACTTTCTATTTCCTGATTTACGGAATATGGACCGATAGGTAAGTTTTCGAATTCCAACGTTCTTGCTGTTCTAGTTGCTCTGTCTCGCGGATTTGATGTTCATTGCGCTAGTTATGCGTTTATCCTAGTTAGCATGCCCTCTAGGGTTGTCATCCTATCGAGTAATGTGGGGTTTTCATTCCACTGTTCGTTTTCCTCTGCCATGTCGGCACAAGACACGTATTATTCTCTTTCGTTTGCTCGTGTTGCGTTATCGCTAGGGTTTAGATTAGTATTAAATTCGTTAATTGTACTGTATTCGGCTATTTGGGGATTAGGCATGAGGCTTTCGTCTATGTCGAATGTGTATTAGTCCCTTCTCGATTCAAGATTTGGACGGAATTCGAACGGTGTACTTGCAAGCGCAGAATGCCTGCGCACTCGAATATCAGTGACGGCTTCGCGCGCTCCTGTATACGTATCTATCCTATCAAATGGCGTTCTACGTCTTGGTTGTGGAGCTTGTACGCTATTGTCTCTATCGTCGTTATTTCTGTCGCCAAGATTTCGCTCGATTGTAGGATCTAGTGAAGCTGCTCGCCACATGTGGATGTGACTCTCGATGCGGGGTTATGGATACAAAGAGAGAAGATAAAAGAAATTTCTTACAATACGCACTTATAGTACGCAGATAAAGCTAATGACCGTCGGTGTTTGTACGCTCGGGACATTTCGCTGCCGCTGCTCGGGTGACTTCGTCGTTGAAATCGTCGATGGGTGTCCTCTGCCGGCAGCTGATGGGCACGAAAAGAGTCTTCCTTCCTCGTTATCTCACGCCGGATAGATCGGGCCTTGTTTTTCCCGGCTGGCTGCAGCTGTCATCTGGATCTCCATTGGATAAGAAGTCAATTGCTGTCCTCAAGTGGATCTCCACATTCTTGGCTGGATCCCACCGCTGCCACCAATTTTGTTGCCACTCTCCCGTCTGCTCGTGAGAGCAAGCGTGCTCTACCTCCGATCGCCGTCAGGTGAGAAGGAGATAGGACGTTTTGGGTCCTTGGCCAGGTTTGAGGGTTGGAACTCAACGTGAACTTAACTATCTTTTATTTAAACACTGTTGCTCCTCTCCCGTTCGTTGGTGAGAGCCAGCGTGCTCTACCTCCGATCGCCGTCAGGTGGGAAGTAGATAGGATGATTGGATCTTTGGCCAGGTTAAAGAGTTGGGACTCACCGTGTACTTGACTACTTTTTATTCAACACTAATTAGCTCTGGTACTGTCGCGTGTGGTTCGCTGGACAGGCTATACCAAAGTGCACCGCGTTCCTCGATCGCTTTCACGATCCGCGTTCCTTTTGGAGGCAAAGCGCGGGTGGCCGAAGCCGTCATGTTTTGCCGATTCTTGTGAATTCGCTTAGCTCGGCGCGGAGGTATTAAGACTCCGCGGTTTCTGCTGCTAAGCGCACGTGCCTTCACACGAGCTCCAACAACACTGATTAGCTCTGGTACTGTCCCGGTGTGGTTCGCTAGTCAGACTATGCCAAAGTGCGCCACGCTCCTGGATCGTTTCAACTATCCACGTTCTTTTCGGAGGCAAAACAAGGGGGCCGAAGCCGTCACGTTTTGCCGACTCTTCTGGAATTCTCCCAAACTCAGGGCAAACTTGTCAAACTCCGCGGTTTCTGCTGCTAAGCGCACCTGTACTCACGTGAGCTACAACAATATTTCTTAGCCTACGATGAAAATTAGAAATAGTTTCAATCTTTCGTTCACTCTGCTGTGCTGCGTGAATTAGAATTTTTTATTGCCAAGGAAAAAAAGATCGATAAAAAGCTTTTAGTTTGAGATGTACCACTTCTGTTAGAAACAAAATTTCATTCATACTGTGAAATTATTTTTATCTAAGCAGATAGCGTTGTGCAAGCTCAAAGACTTAACGAACGCAACATAGACAAAGGAAAACTAAATGTAATGTTCAATATTCAGTTATCTATTGAGAAGAAAAGGAACATGAGTGACTTTATTATCGACACCTGTGTAAGCAAATAGTATGTCATTTCTCAAGTAGAAGATATTGTGGATTCATTAGACCAAAGCACGTAGCGTATGCAGTCCTGCGTCATACCGGCGCAGTGTCTCTTGGCATAGATCCCGCTAACAAGGAGTGGAATGACGATTGTCAATAAATCCAAGTTGCTTTAGCAACAGTTATTCTCCGCCAAATTACTCCGAATATTAGTTGTATTATTTGCGGATTGCACTGCTGAAATCTGAAATTTTGAGCTTGTGTTCAAAAATGATTTAACTAACATGCCAAAAAAATTGTATCTCCACCCCTTGAAAAGTTTATCTATCTTCTTAGATATTGACCCTGTTAAGCCATCTTTTGAAGAAACAAATTTCCTTGAAATGTTACTTTCTTTACATTTACTATCTAAAATGAGTGAGAGTATATCGAATACAGATTTTTCATAATTATTCTGTAAGATGTTTTGCTGCATCCAATTTTTTTAATTTTTACTAAAAATATTCACAAACTCTAGTAAGTCTGCATCTTTTATATTTATTGCATTCCTGTTGAGATCATCTAAAACCTTATCAACATGCTATACATTTTTCTTAATAAAACCAGCTATTACAGCATTGTTAATTACTTTATTACGATCAATATTATAGCGCTGTGCTATGGTCTCTTGCCATTTACTAACTGCTTTAACAGTTAATACCAATCTTGGGTTTGATTCACAATTATATTTAATTCTTTTCCATGAATCTTTTGGACTATGTAATATGACGTTGCGCATATCGCCGACCCCGGGTATCGTAGTCGGTAACATTAACGAGAAGAAGGACCGTATGGCCCCCTTGCGAACACCTGCCGAAAGACGTCTCCTTGGGGAAATATCGAGTATTGAGAATCGTCGCTAATTTCGGGTGCCTCCGTGCCGAGCGCGCACGACGTTGCAGGGCCGTATGAGATACCTGAGGGACCCTGAGGCCGTCCCCGTCCCCCTGGCCGTGCAGTTCAAGATTCAGGCGCAGTAATGACACCGGATGCTACAAGGGCCCTGCACCCTTGGAGTTGATGGGCTTGCCGCTTCCGCGGTGGACCAAGGGGCCGAGGAAGATAACCACCAACCGACAGATGGTTCTACGGCGCCGCCCTTCTCGAGAGGCTCAAACGGAAGGCGAGGGTGGAGGAAGTCCTGGGGAAGTCTCCACATTGGCGAACAAATGCAGATGGTCACCGCAGAGGAGCGGGGCCTCGCTCCTCGCATACGCGCCTGGGCCACAGCGAGTACGCGGAGGGGCTGTAGCGCTTGCGCGGGGGAAGGACGTCCCGCGAATCCAGGGGGGGTCGCATGCGCGCGTGCCGAGAGTCTTCACTCGTTGCCGATACATTGGATTGTAGGAAGCGAAATTAGGGTAAGCCACTTGATTACATTGGTTACAAATTTATTGGGCACGGAGTGCCGGTAGTGCGAGGCGTGACTCGTGTTTTCCTCCAGGGCGTCTTTGATACCGCGATAGAGTATTCGCGACTAATTTGTAACGCTAATACGACCATTATTGTAACGCTAATACGACCATTATTGTAACGGGCGAGTCCGCGTGTCCCGAAGCGTTCGGACACGTGTTTGTTCAACACCGACTACCTGTGGTCTTCCTTCATCGTGCCGTCTGCACGGTGCCGAAATTATAATAAACAGCTGTGGGAGACAAATTGCGTTTCGTTCTGTTATCGCGAAAGCCCGATTTTCCTCCGTTTCCGGACCACGACTCGTCCTCTTCCGCCGAGCTAGCCGAGGAACGCCGCCGTGCCCGTTCTGCAAGTGTCGAATAGTGTCGTCCGATTTCGTATAATCGGCAGGAAAGTGCCTGGCGCCCTTCCGGACAATCGGTCCTTTAGTAGAGTGTCTTGCAGGGCGTATACGGCGAAGTTGTCAGGTCGTCCTGCCTCGAGCTCCCGGCAGCTCAGCGCAGGAGGATTCCGCGGATAATATTCATTAGGAGGTAAAACACCTGATAGTAAATACTTATTTATATTGACAATTGATTCCATCTCTTCTTGAAACTAACACATCCTATTATTTTCTTCAAGGTTATTGCACATTACTTGGTATAAGTCATATAGGTGTACCACTTCGTTTATTGCATAGTCTAACTGATCCTTGGACAACGGACGCCTTAACCAGTTTGAATTTTTAGCTATAATTTTATCCAGCACTACTCCTTGATATTGCTCTACTACTTGTGAGTAACCAATAAAGTCATGATAATAATGACAAGACATAGCGGCAACTTAGGTATCAAAAATGGGAGTGGGAATACATTTAAACACAGTGAGTGAGGATTCCATACCCTGCCGGCGGCTATGAAACACTTTGGTTATCCCCTGATTTAGCATTATTTCCTTAATGAGTGTTAAATCAATTTCTGGCACTAATGCGTCTGCAATAAAACTCTTCTCTCCGTAAAAAATTTGAATTAACGATAATTTTGGGTAGTGGTTTAAGATATTTCTAATGAACTCCGTGTCATCTGCTATAAATTTCGGCTTTTTTGCTACTAATACTGCACACGTATTTTCCAGCTCTGATGTCGTACTAATTAGTATATATTTTTCACTTGGTGGCTCTACTTTATCTGACCTTATCCAGAAAAAGTAGAGAGAAAGTTAAGACTTTTTTGTCATGAGAATGATACATCAAATTGTGCAGGAATGCAATAATTAATAGTAGAATGCCTACGTTGTTTATTAAAGAAAATTTCTATGTATTCAAATATGGCAGTTTTGGCAATTCAACAGAGTTATCGTAACAACAGCCCTTACTGCTCATCCTGGAAATGATGTTTTTTGTATTCAATAGAAATTGGTAATTTTGATAGGTACACTGTGAGCTTTGATCGCCATCAAACAGATTTTCAGAGGGTTTGCGTTTGTTAACAGCCATTAACTGCTTCAGCTTCTTTATCTATGCTTTTAGCGACTTTTTCACATTTATTCTTGTTACTTTCACCAGCATATTTAATAGAATGTAAAACGACTGCTTGTTTTCGGTTGTCACTTTTTTTTTCCAACTAAACAGGGTGTTATACTTTCTTATATCTTCTATGGTAAAATAGTGCAAATAGTAACCTAGTGAGGTGGTCAATGTTAAGTTTGTTTTTACCCATTCGCGTGGATCGTCTTTTTGTATATTATATACTTGAAAATTGCCCCGATCGAGCTGATTGCGAGCTTGTGTAATATAGCGTCCATCCGTAAAAGATGGGCACTTGTTGTCTTTTGTAACGATAAGTAGCACATTTGTTACTATGAAGCCACACAGCTTTGTTAGCTCCTCTGAATACTCATTTAAATATTCATCTTTAGTACGCAACATAAATGCGTCAGCATTTGTTTCACACATAAAAGAACGAAATTCTTCGATTTTTGACATATACCTCGCGTAAAACTAGCAGCTACTTTCGTTTTCTTATTCCTAAGGTACACTCATATACTTACTACCGCTGCGGGATTGATGCCTTGTATTTGCTTTGCAATGCCAATCGTCGCTGGTTTTATCGTCTGCAACTTTTCTATTACTTCACTTCACAGGCCTTTAACTTGTAAATAGTTAAAATCAATTCGAATTTGAGTGTTAATTTCCTCTCGTAAAAACTTCATATTTGCTTCTCGTCTTATTAGATAAGGTTTATATTTTGCTTCAATTTCAACTGCTTCGCATATTTCATTCACAGTTATGCTACCCATTGTCATTCCAGCGCATATCGCTGCTTTCTTCCTGGATCCTAGTGTAACGAACTGAGATGATATGAGAGTGTCGTGAGATGACGGCAGAGGATCCAGTATCCGTTGTGCAGCGCGTGATGCTGTTTAATTTCGGCCATATTTCTTGTAATTTATTCCAGTCAATGTTTGGATAGCTGAGTAAATCTAGTGCCGTTTGTCTTATCTCATCATAAGGTATTTTAATTCCATAAGACCTAAGCTGCTCAGGAGTAATGTCAGACTCCCTAACTTCTCTTCAAGGTGCTTAATGGATTTAAGTTTATTCTGTAAAGCAGACTATCTCTCATACGAAACAAGGGAAATATCATAACCTTTTTGTGTTAATCTTCTATCCGCATTGTCTGACCTGTTAGCTAGCCTATATTCTATACGTGAGGTAAATAATCTGTAAGGCTCGATCACCCCTTTGGTGACCAAATCATCTATCATTACACCGATATATGAATATGCGCGGTGAAGAACAAAGCTCTCCTTTTTCTCAGATGCAGAGAGTGCTGCATTAATTCCTTGCTGCTTCTTCATATCCAGTTGTACCGTTAATTTGGCCAGGAAAATATATACCTTTAATTTTCGTAGTTTCAAGAGTATGGCCTAGTTCTGGTGGATCAATATAGTCATACTCAGCTGCATATCCAGACCTCAATATTTCTGCGTTTTCAAGTCCTCTGATACTCTTTATCAATTCATTTTGTACTTCAACAGGCAATGAATTTGAAACTCCGTTTGGGTATACAGTATCATTATCCAGCCCTGCTGGTTGTAATAACATTTGGTGACTACTTTTTTCTGCAAATTTATTAACTTTAACTTCAATGGATGGGCAGTATCTTGGTGCAACAATGTCATACAAATACGAAGAAGCTGACCTATCAAGATTTTCTCTAATTATTTTATGCCTATTTTCATTAGAATGGATAATAAAACATGATACCTGAGGTTGGTTACTTTATCCTCTGAAATAAGAAAACGGCACAGGTGGGTTGTCACCCACTTGTTCTTGCAATATTGACCAGTTTATAGTATTACGATCAAGCCTTGGTGGAGTTCCGGTACGCAGTCTACGTAATCTGAAATCATACTTCTTCAACGTATTTGCAAGTTCTACTGCAGATTTATCTCCCATTCTTCCTGAATGAGTTGCTTGCTCTCCTGTATGAATCACACCCCGCAGAAAAGTCCCTGTAGTTAGAACGACTTTACTTGTTGGTATACGTTCACCTGAGCTTATCATTACAGCTTTAATGCACGGTTCTCCATTGCCATTACGTTCTATAAAAAAATTGTCAACTGACTCTTCTTCTACCGTAATATTGTTATAATTTAGAATAATTTCCTGTATTGCCTGCTTATATAATTTTCGGTCTGCCTGTGCACGTGGTACCCATACTGCTGCACCTCTGCTGCTATTTAAAATGACTGAGTGTTTGCTTGCTTGATCAATTGCTGTTCCCATTGTTCCATCAAGAGCGCCAACTTCCCTAACTACAACACCCTTTGCAACTCCTCCAATTGCTGGATTGCAGCACACTTCTCCTATAGTTGAAATTTTGTGAGTTATAAGCAGCGTGTTTGCACCAAGGCGAGCTTGCGTATGTTACACACTGGAATAACAGAAACCTTACTTGATTAGCTTAAATTTTCTTCCTTCCCTTTTGAAGACAAGTGATCAACTGTAGGAGAACTAACATGATCGTTCATTATGTCAGCTACAAAGTACCCTGCAATTGGCGCTATTACTGCTATAGCTCCTATTGTTACACCTGCTAAAACTGAAGATTCCGCTTCGAGCATTACACCAGGAGAAATAGTAGTTGCAGCTGCAGCAAGACCAATTCCGATTGCAGCACCTGTAAAAATTATAATACTGGACACGATGGGAAAGATTTTATCATCTTTATTAATAAGACCTTTGTTGTACAATTTATGTATCAAACATCCTGCAAAAAAAATTGTAGTCGCTGCTGGAGTTATAGAACCAACAATTCCACCTATGGCTAAAGGTGAAGGAGCTGTGACACTTAATCCCAAACCTGAAAGTGCCCCTATTGCAGTGCCTACTAATGATGCTCCAATCGCCAATATTAAAGTCTCTTTGACCATACAATCCACTCTTATAAATGTAGATTATGCCTTTATCACAGCAATCATGGTCTCATTCCTCCATTCATATCTTTAAGTTCATCGGATAAGTTTGGACTACTTGAAATACGCATTATGGGTTTATTAGGTGACTTTTCTCCTAATAGAGGGTACAAAGATCCACAAAATTAGGAATGATCATACCAATGATGCATATTATGGCAAAAGTGAAACTCATCATAACTTTCCCTGATTTCAACCTAGGCTTCTCTGAGACAGACTGTAGTAAATCGCATATTTTGTTTCTTTTCTCATTTGAGTTTCCTGACATATTTACTTCTTAGATTGTTAAAGATATAATTCGATTATTTCATACATTTGTAAATAAATCAAGTATGTCGTTAATAAAGATTGACAAAGTGCTTAGAGTCAAAGTGACATATGGTCTTGAAGTCTGAACTTCACCGCATCTAGAGTCGTCGTGCGGACTCATTGCTTTTCACTATAACATTTCACTGTCGAGGTCCATCCGGAATTTGAAACAGCCACTCAAGATTAATTTGGCGAGTGGCAAGACGAGTGTAGCGAGTAAAACGATTAACCGCGAACCGAACACTTTTGATATACATTTAATGGTCAAATCTGCTAGTAATCACATTGAAAGCTTTATAAATGCTGGTGCTGATATTATCACTGTACGTGCAAAAGCAGAGATACACCTTAAGTGGCTGATAATAATGATAAAGTCATGCAAAAATGTAAACGACGCACAAAAAGCGATTCAAGCTGGTGTCTCAATTGTTCCTTCAACTTCTCCAAGTGTGTTTCAATACATAATACATGAGCTAGATATTGTGACTGATTATGACAGTCAACCCTGTCTTTGGAGGGCAGAAATTTATTCATTCACAGTTGAACAAGGTAACTACTATAAAAAAAATGATACAGGAGCTTAATCTTAAAACACAAATTTCAGTAGATTGGAATTAGTGATGGAATTAACTTTTCTAAGGCAACTGATATAATAAAAGCAGGTGCTCATATTTTAGTTGCGGGATCGGTGATATTCAAGGCTGAAGATATTAAGAAGGCCGTAAATGATCTTAAAAATCCATCGCGGTAATCCTATATAGCTAGTGCAGCTCTACGTCATACCGCGATTCATTCGCGGTATCTCAGCCGCTAACACGGAGCGGAATGTTGGCAAACATAAGATCTTTAGCTAGTTAACACAAATTATTTCTATTATCTACCAAGTTGAAAAGGTCTCTGGTCCAAGCAGTCAAGCTACTTGGATGACAAGAGGTAACGCAAGAAGTTTACTCTTAATAAAAGCTTGATGATGAATCATTATTACCAAATTTCGGCCTATTTCTGTTGCTGAAACCAGAACGAGCACGTGAAGGCTTCTTATGGTAACTTCCTCCATGTTTTCTATTAAATGAATTATTGTAATAATTATCCCTGTCAATTGGATCATCTTCCTTTCCTCGTTGTAAAGCTCACCTTCAAAAAACTCTCCCGTCTCTTGATCAACTCGACGTCTTAACAATTTTGGACATCCACCTTTTTCGAAGTCAATTACTAGTGCTTTGAAAGTATCATCTTGTTTAAGTATGGTCTCTATAGAATCTGTGTTCATTAGCTACTTCACTTATGTGCATTTTTCCTTTTCTGCCATTAAGAAATCCAAACTCTACAATAGACTTCTCTATTTTTAGTACTTTGACATGAATTATAGAACCTCGTTCTAGTTCTGTTATTGAACCAATCATTATACTCATTGCAATTTCAGCTTCACTGCCACTCGTAGCAAAAACAGGAACTGTACCATCATCTCCTATTTTAATTTTTGCATTACTTCTTTCACACACACTGCGTATATTTTTTCTTCTAGCACCAACAGCTGCAGAAATTTTGTCTTTATCTATGTAAAATGATAACATCCTTGGTGCATGGTCTTTGATGTTATCACTCTGTTCTGAAACCACTACATTCATTTTTTCTAAAATATGTGATCTTCCAGCTTTTGCCTGTTCTAAAGATATTTCAATAATTTCAAACCTTATACCAGAAATTTTATTCCTCTTTCTATTCCTCTTCCTATTTAAGTCTCTTTAAGAGTATTCAATATATTCTCTCTGACCGCTTCTAGGGATTGAACTCGCTCTTGTTTTACTGTTTGCGAATATGCTTTTTCAAAATCTTTACAGTATCTCTCGAGGTCTTGTGTTATATCTGATGTATCAACAGGAGCAAAGCTTTCAGGCTTATTGCCAACTGTATCAGCAAACTCTTTTATGAGCTTAATGACAGTTTTAAGGTGTTCATGGCCAAATTTTATTGCATTAAAAACATTTTCTTCGGAGAGCTCTTTCACTTCTGACTCAACCATTAAAATCGAATTTTCATCACCAGACAAAAACAGATCCAAGCTGCTAGCTTACATCACTTGAATAGAAGGGCTGAGTGTATAGTTATTATTTTCATCACAACCAACCATCACCCCAGCTATAGTAAAGTGAAAAGAAACACCAGAAATTGGGAGAGTTGCAACAGCACCAATAAATGCTGGTACTTCAGGAGGATTGACTGTGTCATAAGTTAACAAATTGCACACCACACTAACTCCATCATTAAATCCTTCTGGAAAGAGTGGCCTTACACTCTTATCTATTACTCTTGAGATTGAAGTTTCTCTATCAGATGGCTTGTATTCTCTTTAAAAAAGACCACCAGGGATCTTACCCATGGCATAGTTTTTTGCAATAAACTGCACATTTAAAGGTAGGAAATCAACGCTTCCTTCCTTCTTTTTACGTACAACAGTTACTAAAACAGAAGTATTACCGTAATTTACAACTACTGAACCATGAGCTTGGCGTGCTATTTTTCCTGTTGCTAAAGATAAGGCACGACCACCCCACTCTATGAATTTGTTTATAATTTTAATCATACTAAATTCCTCGATTATTTTCTGATGCCTAACTTCTCTATTAATTCCTGGTAGGCTTCAATACCAAATTTACGTTCTATATAATTTAAGTGTTTGCGTCTTCTACCTATGAATATCAGTAAACCATGCTTAGAGTGATGGTCATGCTTGAGCGCTTTAAAATCCTCAGTTAAATTACTGATCCTCTCGGTCAAAATTGCACATTGTACAAAAGATAAACCTGTATCATCTTCTTTAATTGCATATATATTTATCAAACTCTTTTTCTGTTCGGATGTTATCGACATCGAAACCTCATTTTAAATATTAAAAACATGAATAGGTTTCACACAACCATAAATAAAACTGCAGATTGCAATAGGTGCACTCTCCACTATCATACAAAAAATATCATAATTCGATCAATTACACAAGATATTTAATACAATTTCCTGACCTTTTCTGATTTTCCCCGCATCTTCTGGGAATATTTGAACTCCGAACATGGATCTTAAAACCGATTCAATGGGAATGATGAAACTTTTTACATTACTCCATGTATCTTCTATTACTCCAGTATCACCTTTTGTTATCGGAGAGTAAGTTATTGTGTTGCTTTCAGCAAGCTGTTCAATTGTCACTGGTTCGTTTTCTCTAAAGTCACCTACCATAGTTCTTCTTAATTTCGTAATGTGTCCAAAACAATTTAATGCAATGACAAGATCCCGAGCAATTGATCTCACATATACACCACTACCGCACATCATAGAAAAATTTCCACTATTATTTATGGTATCCACAGAGATCAATTTCAGCTCATGTATTTTGACTTGTCGGGGTTTTATATTTACCCTTTGCCTACTTCTTGCCAATTGATACACCCTTGCTCCTTTGATTTTTATCGCTGTCTGCTTGATGTCATCAACATAATTTTCAATTGCACAATTTATTCGATTATATTCCGATTTTATATCACTAGTTCTAATAAAATCACCACCCACATCGTCCGTTGTTCTTTGTTCACCCCATTTTATTGTAAAACCGTATGTCTTTGAGTCACAAGATAAATACGATATAGTTTTTGTTGCTCCGCCAAGAGCAATTGGCAACACACCTGAAGCTAGAGGATCAAGTGCTCCCAGATGACTAGACCCTTTTATCCCAAAGATCCTTTTAATTTGAGTTATAGCTGAGTTGAGTGCAGAATTAATTCCTATTGGTTTATCGAGATTCAGCCAACCATGTTTCATATATTAGCTATATATAATTGGTAACGGTTTAGAATGCAGCTTGAAATATATACTTTAAATAATAACGTAAGAAATGGCTTGTGTTTAAAAAGCGGTTATATAACGGGCATTTGTCTCGTCCGCGAGATTCGTGATCTGTTGGCATACGTGACCGACCGAAGTTCGCCTTCGGTTGGAGATTCCGTTGTCCTAACAGCAAAACACGGTCAGTTGTCGTATGACTTGTTTTATCGTTAAAATTGAAGTTCAAACAAAGTAAGCATTATCGAGCAACGGTTTTGAACTCCAGGCCCGATGTCGGGTGCGGACATCGAAGCATAAAGTGGAGAGAGAGTACATCGTATTACAATAGAACGAAACATAAGATAATTGGTGAGCGCCGCGCAGTGGTAAAAATTAGCACATTCCGCGCTTTGCGGAGACACACGCGGCTCTCGCCCCAGTCGTTCTACGACAGTCTAGCTTGCGAGAGTCAGTGCGACCGATCGTCAAGCATCTATCAGCATAGCCAGTCTCAAGATGTTAAGTAGTTTGGTTGCCAGACACCTGAAATCTCACTCGCTTTCACAGATGAAGCGTTGTCTCCTGCGACTAAGAAGCTGCTCTGCTCGATTCATACGTATAATGCGTACGACATTTGCGCTCTTGGAATCAGGGGCTGCCCTGATTTTCCGAGTTTCGTCTTCGTCTAGGAGCAACAAAGGCCGCTGCCTGGTTGATCCCTTGGAAACGGGTTACAACAGAGAGAGCTAACGTACGTGCCTATCACCTCTGCGTTACTCGCGCTCTGGCACCCCGATTAGAAGCAACCCCCGTGTGAAGAAAAGAAGCACATGGTGAGGTGAACGGAGTCGCGGAGCCTCTGGCAGTCCTCAGCCTCCAGGACCAGCAATCGCTAGTTATAGAGTGTCCGCCCGCTCGCAAATCCCCAAGTTATCGGAATTCGTACGAAACGAGGTTTTCAATAAGGTGCAAGGTGAAGAGAATAGGCCCCCCTCCTCTCCAGCCACTCGCTCATCGACTTCTTCTTCGCACCAGAAGAAGAGTCGGCACTGCATTAACTTCGTGTTACAGGCAAGGTATTGCTATGCCCTCCACGTAGGCTTGTGAGCGAAGCTTGGATTCGGGAATCTTCGGTATAGCCTAATTTACACTCTCGCGTACTTCTTCGGTTTCGCCGCGTTTCTTTTTTCAGACGTCAAAGTCGCTGAAGGAGGCAACCCGGAATCGCTCCATACATCAAGGGCCCTCCGATCCACCGAGGACCAAGGACCCCCCAGCCCCCCAGAGACAAAAGTTCAGAATAAAATTCGCTCTAAAACTCTTTTAAGGGCCGACAAAAAATTGAATTTGTGTAGCCGTTTCTTTCGTATACCCTCACTCTCACCTTATCCTGACCTCCGTTAGATCACTTACTTTAAGCGATTCTAACAATTCCAAAAACTGCCGGCAGCTAAATTATCTCTACAACCTGAAAAATGTAAATTTTTAAGAAAAGAAGTCACATATCTTGGTCATATAATAGGAAGCAACGGTGTCCAGCCAGATCCCAAGAAAATCTCAGCAGTTGCAGAGTTTCCTGAGCCAAAGCACCCCAAACATATTCAACAATTTCTTGGATTAGCGGGATATTATAGACGATTTATCAACGTCAATTATTAAAGAAAAATGAACGTTCTAAATGGGGGCTAGAACAACCTAATAGTTTCAACACCCTTCAGCAAATACTTTGCAGTAAACCTATCTTACAATATCCCGACATCAATAAACCTTTTACTCTTACGACGGACGCGTCTCATTTCGCAGTCGGTGCAGTTCTTAGTCAAAAAGTAGACGGTTGTGACATGCCTGTTTGATATTTCTCGCGAAGTTTAGGAAAAGCCGAACTCAATTATTTCACAACAGAGAAGGAATGCCTCGCAGTAATTTATGCCATTAGACATTTTCGACCTTATCTGTATGGACGACCCTTCACATTGGTAAGTGACCATGAACACCTTCAATGGGTAAGATCAATTAAGGACCCAGGTCAAAGGTTGATAAGCTGGCGGTTGAAACTTCAAGATTATGAACACACTTTCAAGCATAAGGCCGGAAAGTTAAACTCAAGTGATGATGCACTTTCGCGAAATCCTGCCGATTCCCTTAGAAACGATTCTTGCGCAAAATTATTTCCCTTAACCCGTCGGGCTGTCAACCATAACATTGCACCAAATCCTTCACAATCGGCTGAACCTTCTGTACCTGCTAGGCAAGGATCTTCGAAATCAGCCACATCCCAAGGTAACCCTTCGATAAACCCACCCATGGTTAAACGAGGCGAACCAATCGGATCCAAAACTCGTCCTGAGGTCTCTGTTCCTTTAAAAGAAAGTTGTATAGTGAAACGAATTATTGACAGACGAAGACAGCAAAACGATAAGCCCCATCTCCATCCACAAAATTCCATAGATACAAATAACAGTCCCGTTGAATCTACCGATGAGGATTCCTCAAATGAACCACCGCCTATTTTGCGACAACGGACAAGTGTTTTCCAAAGCCTAAAACATCCACATTTAACTAAAATATCCATTCCATCTCCACCTAAAAGCGCTCCCCCGATTGGTAGTTCTCAAGAAGTTATTCCTCCTACTATCAGAGATACTGCCGAACCAGAACGTACTACTATACTACAGGAAGATCTTTGCGTGATGATAAATCCCTCATCTGATGATTCATCTGACGACGAAACAACAAATTCGAAGCTAACAACAGACGAACTACAAGAATCTTTTTCCAAATTTGACAAATCTTTAAAAGATCATCAAGACTGGATTAAGAAATCACCAGAATCTCGATCTGGTACTGAAGTTCCGTGCACCTTTGTATCAGATGGAGAAAATGATGAAGAACTTTTACAGACTTTGGAAACCCTTGACCCTTATACTGATGAGGACGGAGACAGAGAGTTAAACAATCGAATAGATAATCTTTTGAGAACGATAGGTAATGACACATCTCTGCCTGGTTCAGACACACCTCCAGACTATTCTAAATTACATCCAGAAGATAAGGATTCCGACGCTGGCAGCAGTCACTTTAAATTCACGATACCAAATTTGGGATCCTCTACGCCTTTCCCGTCTTACCAATCGAGGATGTGACGCTATATTAAAACCCCCGAACTTTCAACTATCATTCAGGCGGAAGAACCAGAAAATGAGGAAATCGCCCCTCCTGATCGGTCACTAGTAACCGGAAAAAATTATATACACTCTATCCCAGCCGAACAAGAACTCCCACCTGTAACTATGTCGACGAGCAGTAGAAACTTAAATTACCCGTATATCACCCTAAATGAACATACACCTTTCAGCACTCCGCGTATGGATAGCACGTCTTATATAAACTCACCATGTGAAATTTCTAACACCAGAGAAGGAATTCTTTACCATAGATATAATATTGTCCACTTCATATCTGCTGATGGTGAGATTTCCTCGCCAATATGCAATCTACTAGTAGATACAGGGTTAATAGACTTTGAGAATATCCGTAGCACTCCAGTAACTTTGGGTAAAGTTATATTAACTCCTCGAGGAAAATACAAGTCATTCAATGTTGTTGTGAACCAAAATCACTTTGATGAAATAGATCCATTAATTCTTCGCGATTGTTTATGAAATTTTCGTATGACATTATTAAATAACTATATTAATTCCTTCCGTATTTCAAGACGCGATACGCCATTTACCGACTTATCGACTCACGAACTAACGACGTTACTATTAGACACTTTTCATCAAGACGAAATCGCTATAACTGTATGTTACGGTAATACACAGGTTCCACCGGACGAGTTGGGATCAGAAATTATTTCGGAATATCATTGTAGTTTGGTTGGAGGACATAAGGGAATCACAAAAACTTACAGGCGTATACGCGAAAGATTCACATGGCCAAACATGAAAAACGATATACAAAATCTTATTCGCAAATGTAAAAGTTGTCAGGAGCAGAAATTAGATAGAGATCGCACAAAGGAACCTATGATTCCTACAGATACTCCCGTTAATGCATTCAATAAGGTTTCTATTGATACCGTAGGCCCTTTACCCACTACACCAGATGGAAACCGTCATATTCTCACCTTACAAGATAACCTAACTAAGTATTGTATAGCTGTTGCAATTCCCGGTATAAAGGCCGAAACCATAGCTGACGCAGTGGCTCGAAATCTAATTGCTATCTATGAAACTCCAAAAGCAATTCGTTTCGATCGAGGCACATCCTTAATGAGCAATCTTATCTACTACCTATGTAAAACTTTCCGAATCAAAAGATTAAACTCGTCAGGTTATCGTCCCCAAACCAATGGCTCACTAGAACGTACTCACATAGTTTTATCTGAATTCATAAAACATTATACCAAGTCCTATGATGACTGGGATCTCCTTTTAACTTTCGCCATGTTTTCTTATACTACTTCTGTACATGAGGGTACACAATTTTCACCGTTCGAACTAATATTTGTGAAACCTGCTAGAATTCCATCGTCCTTTGCAACAGATGAACAATTCAAAACATATGGGTCATATCTTTACGATCTAGTTACACGCATGATCCAGTTACGCAATAGAGCAGCCACAAATACACAAAATTCTAAGGCCGAATCACAATTACGTTATGACGCGAAAACTCGTCCGTTTGCAGGAAATCCAGGGCAATTCGCTTACGTAATCCAAGAACCTCGTATAGGAAAATTATCTAAATGGTACCACTGTCCATACAAAATTATTGCGGTCACTCAGCATAACAATGCTATACTAGAATCTGAACCTGGTTCCAGGTTTCAGAAGCACGTGGACAAACTAAAGCTTGCGTATCTTTAACATCTATATTCAACGTGTGAGAAATGGAAATCAAACTAATCGTTTGGATTATATGGGGCACCCGACTGGTCGCCGCGGGGAATGATTACGTACTTACGAAATTCGACAACAATCCCGGATTATATTATAAAAAACTGAAGGACCTCAAGGATTTGGATACTCAATGCGAGGGTATCCTCCGCCCGCACTATTTCCAAGGACGAGCAAAACAGATACAGGAGAAGAGAGAAGATATTCAAGAAATTTTCGAAGAACTCAGGTTAGAAGAAAGAGACCCTTTGAAATTACCCATGTCCATAGGGATGGAACGACACGCACCCTTGTCAATAATTGGAGATATTGGACGAGCTTGGTTTGGTACCTTAACAAAAGGCGATGCTGACTACATAAACCAAGAAATCGACAGTTTATACTCCGATCAAAAGCAAATAGCACATCTACTGCAAAATCAGATGCATCTCTTCCAAAGTCAGTTTCAACATGTAGACAACGTCTCACAGCAACATGCCATAGCTATCAAAGAACTTTCGGTAACAGTTACAGAAATTGCGAGAAACCTTTTCTTGATAGGAGAAAAGGTTGACTTCCTGAAACATAGAGAAAATTTGAGTCGATGGATCAGTATAATTCAGGCAGAGCTCGACCGATTCGAGGAAACCACAGATGAGACAATAGCCATAATACATGCCATACGAGGAAAACGTTTGCACTCAAAACTTCTTACTTCTCAACAGTTACATGATATTACGATCTCCATAATACAAACCATAAAGGACCTTGATTTTCCTTTATCAGGGTCTCATTTTACAATTAAGGATCTTACAGAAATCGCTGTAGTTGACATCGGATATCACCGGGGACGTCTCCTTCTTGCAGTCTACATCCCACTCTTGGATAGACAGAGCTATCACCTTTATCGCATGCACTCCTGGCCACACCCACAGAAGCGGAATGGAACTGGATCGGCATATATATCACCCCGGGCACCATATCTGGCATTATCCAAGGATTACCTCAATTATCTTTTAATTACTAACAATTATCTACCTGGATGCCTGAATACTCCGCAACATCACATCTGCCTAGCAGATCAACCAGTCTATGAGACCGCCACTACTACTTCTTGTGAGTATCACCTTCTTATACAACCATCCATGCAAGCTATTCGTCATTGCGACATCCGTGTACTTCATCACCACGAACCCTACTTGGCTCGCGTACGTACTTTAGATGGCTGGCTTTTTTCCTTTGACGATCCAGAACCTCTTCAAATTTTATGTGATAACCAAAAGAGCACCCAAATCACCCTAAACGGAGCCGGTTTACTACAGCTTCGAAACGGATGCACAGCCCGTTCATCTCACGTCAGTCTTTTTGTGATGAAAATATATTCCAATGAGAAAGAATACTTTTAGGCTCCGAACATTACATTAAATCTCAGCATGATATCACCTGTTCTAGAAACACATGCTGAAATGATTCCATCTGTAACATTGCCCATATGACCAAAGTACGGATCAACGGAATATTGGCACGTGGTTGATTCTGGGAAATCCTTGTCTGATATTGATAGGGATATCAGACGAATTGTGGAACACCATAGCACACAGAGACAGCAAAACGCAACCCTGTACACCGGCCTTGGCATAACAACGTTACTATTTATTCTAAGTCATACTTTCGTGCGGTATGCAGCACCTCGGCTCAGGAGGAGAGTATACAAGTGCATGCGACCTAAGGCGGTCAACGAAGTCCACATGAGAGAAACCCCTAACCTCGAATCCTCAATCGAATCCTCAATCGAATCCTCAATCGAATCATCAATCGAATCCTCAATCGAACCCTCGCGCCAGCGACACGCGGCGCGCGTGCGCACAGGATCGGTACGTCATCAGGGCGGCATCCTATGGCATGCGATGGAACACAAGCTGACGACAGGATGACGACTGGATGATGATAGTACGTTCCAATCAACAAGTAACGCTCTCTGTACGGCGGCGCAAACACCACCAGACGCATGCGCCGATAACCCGAAACCAGTGGAGAACGCATACCCTGCGATGACTCCTACACGCGCAAGCGCAACACTACGCTACCCCTACACCGAGGTCAGTCATTGGGCCCAAAAGAGGAAGACAATTTCCCTGTATAAATAGGGCATCGCCAGCCCCAGTGGTGAGTGTTCTTCAAAATTAATATGTGCTAAGTATAATAAGTGTCAAAATAATATATGTTAAAATCCTAGTCCTCCCCAAAATTGCGAACCTCACTGAGGCAGGTTTAGCCAGTTCCTTGGATCCTCTGAATCGAGACAGCTTCGATCAGCTTCTCGATTACCGACCGAAGCAGCTTCAACTAGCTCCTTGGCCTTTCCTTGACACATATCGTCACTGCCATCTGCTCAAATTCAGATTAATTACTATTCTATCTCTACAAAATTTAGTGATAAGTATTAATTTTAAAGTGATAAGAATCTACCACATTGAGGACTAAAGGTAGTACTACAATAAGAATAAAATTAAGAATCCAAGTATTGTAGAACATTTAACCAATAAATGATTTCATGTTATATTTCAAAGGAGAAATCATAGTCTATGGAACTTATTTCCTAACTGCACGACACACGAACCCTACCCCTTGTTCACGGGTAAGCCGCTCTATCTGTGAACGTTTTATGTACGACACACGATCCGTTACGTTATATACATAGCGCTCAGGAATTTTCACTTGATATTTATTTGTACTTTAATATCTACAAATTTCAATGCTTCTCTTCATATACAGGGTGTTAAAAGAAAACCGTTCAATATTTATATCGTATACAGGATACATTGTACTGAGTTAAAAAGCTTTAGTAAACATTGGTTGAAAGGTCAACCGATTCTGAGATATAAACATTTCTGTTTGCTAGTAACATGATTGACTTACTACTGAATTTTCGATGTTTTGCAGACTGAGACTCAACGTGTCCACCTTCCATTCCTACACACGCTAGGAATCTTCGTTTTACAGAGTCGCGAACTCTCTGGGAAACTCTATATTTCTCTCGAACTGTTTGACGAGTGTGGTCGATTCGGTTACATAATTCTTCTAAATCATTTATCGGCGAGGAATACACTAGGCTTTTTAAATATCCCCATAAAAAGGAGTCCAAAGGGTTTAAATCGGGGGATCGAGTAGGCCATGTAACTAGTCCACCTCGTCCAATCCACCTTTTACCGAACACCATGTTTAAGTGGTCTCTCTCATTAGGCACAAAATGAGGTGGTGCCCCATCATGCATGTACCACATCGATAATCTTTCTGCCAAAGGCATTTCGTCCAAGTACTGAGGTAATATATTCACCATGTAGTTGAAATAAGCAGCACCTGAAAGCCGATTTGGGAGTATCACAGAGCCAATAAGGCGATCTCCCACAATGCCCATCCAAACATTAAACGAGAAACGGTGCTGATGATATGTTTGAATAAATGCATGAGGATTCTCTTCCGTCCATACGTGATTATTATGGAAATTTGTAATTCCATTTCGCGTAAATGCAGCTTCATCAGTAAATAAAATGCCAGATGTGAAATTCGTATTCACAGCACATTTTGTGAGTAGCCACTGTGAAAATTCTGTTCCTGGCTGATAGTCCGGTAGAGTGTGGGGTTGTACCCGTTGGATATGGTATGGATAGAGTAACTGCTCATAAAGCGTCCTCCAGACCAGGGTAGTACCGATTCCTGTGGCATCGGATATTCTTCTTACGCTGGTTCCGGGATTTTCTTCTACAATCCTTAAAATACGATTCTCCGTATTGGCTTTCGGTACATATCTAGGTCTGCCAGAATTTCGATGGCAATGTGTAAGTGAGCCTGTTTCGCAAAGACGTTGGTAAAGTTTTTGAAACAGCACGTGAAAGGGAACCCTTCGATTAGGAAATTTTTCCGCGTAAAGAAGTCGTGCAGATAAAGCGGCCATACATAAAATGCATATCTGCCATTTCTTCATTCGAATAATACGCTAACATTTTCACGATACTTCGTAACTGTGTAGTATCTGCAATCGCCGATTCACAACTTACTGATTCTCAATTAAATCCACTATCGGCACTTGAATAAGAACATTCAGAACGCGATTTGTAAATACTAAAGTAAACATCGCATGCGATAGAAGCAAGTATGTCAATCATGATACTGGCAAACAAAAATGTTTATATCCCAGAAAGAGTTGACATTTCGATCTGTGTTTACTAAAGCTTTTTTACTCAGTACAGTGTATCCAATATACCATATACATATTGAATTTTTTTTTTTTAACGCCCTGTATATATGTTGTGTTATATTATTATTTGCATTACCTGCCATTGATTTGATTTATATGACCTATTATTGATTTGACTTACTCATATTGTTTAAATTGTGTTGATAACTGGTATTCTTTTTTGTATTACATTTCATTTGACTATATGTACGGTTCACAATGTCGACTCCAAATTCAATCCCCATCGGTAACGTGGAAGATAATAATACTTTAAACACGAGTAATGCTATGATGACTTCTATTGTTAAGTGTTTCACTTTACAACATAGTATCTTGAATATTCCGTTCTTCGACGGGAAAAATATTTCTTTAATGAACTTCTTACAAGATGTACAAAATGGCTCAGTATTCGCACCTCCTGCGTTAGAATCTTCAGTGGTATCGCTTAAAATAAGAGATCCAACGGAGGTCCGGATAAGGTGAGATTGAGGGTATACGCAAGAAGCGGAGACACAAGTTTAATCTTTTGTCGGCCCTGAAAAGGGCTTTTAAACGACGTTTATTGAAACTGCGAAATCTTTGAGTCGGGGCTGGGGGCTCCTTGCTCCTCTTCGGAACTGGGGGCCCTTGGTGGTGACACCGGTGTTCCCTTTAGCGACGTTGACGTCTGAAAACAGAAAACGCGGTAAGCGAGAGTGTAAATCCAGCTATACCGAAGATTCCCGACTCCAGACTGCGCTCGCGAACCTATGTGAAGGGGATAGCAATACCTTGTCTGTAACGCGAAGGTAATGCAGTGGACTGTATTTTCGACTCTTCTCCTGGTGCGAAGAAGAAGTCGATGAGCGAGTGGCTTGAGAGGAGGAGGGACCTCTCCTCTTCGCCTTGCACCTTTTAGAAAGGTACGTTTCGTACGAATCCCGATAACTTAGGGATTCGTGAGCGGAGGGACACGCTTTAACCAGCGAATTGCTAGTCCTGGAGGCTGAGGACGGCCAGAGGCTCCGCGACTCCGTTCACCTCACCGTGTGCTTCTATTCGTCAAACGGGGGTTGCTTCTAAACTGGGCGGCAGAGCACGAGTAACGCAGAGGTGATAGGCACGTACGTTATCTCTCTCTGTTGTAACCCGTCTCTCAGGGATCCAACAGGCAGCGGCCTTTGTTGCTCCGAGACGAAACGAGGCTCAGAGAATCAGGGCAGGCCCCGATTCCAAGAGTGCAAATCTCGATCAATTGTCTCCTAAGACAAACCAGGTGCTCTTTCGTACGTAGTATACGTACGAATCGAGCGGAGCAGAATCCTAGTTTGTAGGCGACAGTGTTTCAGCTTTTGAGAGCTAGTGAGATTTCAATTGTCTGGCAACCAAACTACTTGAAATCTGAAGACTGGCTAGCTGAGATACGCTTGACGAACGGTCGTACTGACTGTTGCAAGCTTGGTTGTCGTAAGACGACTGGGGCGAGAACCGCGCGTGCCTCCGCGAAGCGGAAGACGTTCTAAATTTTACCACTACGCGGCGCTCACTAATTATCCCTTATTTCGTGCTAATGTAGTACGATGTACTCTCTCTCTCCTTCAGACTCCGATGTCCCCACTCGACATCGAGCCTGGAGTACACAACCGTTGCTCGACAACGCTTACTTTGTTTGAACTTTTTAATTTTAACGATAAAAACAAGTCATACGACAGCTGACCGTGTTTTGCTGCTAAGACAACGGATTCTCCAACCGAAGGCAACCTTCGTTCGGTCACGTATACCAACAAACCACGAATCTCGCGGACGAGCCGAATGCCCGTTATATAACCGCTTTTTAAACACAGGGTAAATTACAAGGAGCTGCTAGAGGCAGTACTGGGTTTAAAACGTTTAACAGTGTAAATGAATTGATTCAACATTTAAAATCTAGATTCACTTCGGATAAAACCTATCCGCATTATCATCACGACATAGAAAATATTAGGTTCAAGCGCGGTGAGACAGTAAATGATTTCTACGATCGATTGTATATATTATTAAATGGCGCAAAATCTGCACTAGAAGATAAATACGGTGAGAATTCTGGTCTGATGTTAGAGCCCGTCAGAGACGTAGCATTGGAAGCATTCATTCGAAGCTTACCAGATGAAATTGCTACAGTAGTAGATGTGCGTAATCCGATTGATTTGGATGAGGCTTTAAAATTTGCAACTAGAACTAAAACTAGGATTAGATCAGGAATAATATCATCGGGAGAAACTTCGCGCGTAACAGAAGACAATCAACCATGAACTTCTCGACCAGTGTCTCCATTTTCTTCAAACTCTAATTATCGTAACATGTCCATTCATTATCTAAATTATTCGGTTACGAGACGCGGAGAACGCCAATCTCGATCACCTTCTCCTAGCTCCGCGAGAACTTCACTACAAGGGCAGGATTCTCCTTATAAATATGCGAGCTCATCGCATAATCATCCAAATTATGCGAATTTCCCAAATTATCCAAACATTCCTAATATGAATCCAATCACCGTGGTCAGCCATGCTACCCTCCTTATCCTACGTATCCTCCTATGTGCTTTCCTCCATATTATCAACCGTATCCAATGTACAATCGAGAAACGTACAACCGTCGATCACCAAACTCATCTACTCCTACATCTAGTAGACCACCATCACCGCATCATAACAAACCTAGTCAACCAATAGAAAATGATTCTTTGAACTCCCTATCGTCTCGTCGAACGGACGCGACGACGAGTCACTTCCCGACAGAGCGTCGCACCACAGCGAAGAAGCTGAAACAAACCCAATAGTTCTTCCATTAAGACATGAATCTTCTATAGTTAAAATGTTCACGATAGGATTACAATCAGGTTTTGCACATTTTTGAGTAGATACAGGGGCGGATATTAAGATAATTGAATTAGATGCATTATACGAGGATGTTGAAATAGCACTTGACGAATCAACTATACTCACAGGTATTACTCCGGATAAATTAGAAGCCTTAGGCTCCACAATCATTACGTTACAAAATAATCCGGTTAGGTTTCATGAAATAAAATCACCGTTTCCATTAAATGGCGATGATATTTTAGGAAAGAAATTCTTAAGGCAGGAGCAAACAGAAATTTCATTTGCCCATATCATCATAGTTACTCAATCAGATCCTATCAGACCTATGGATTTTGTAGGAGAGGAACCATTGAATACTCGTCCAATACCGAAATCGCGAATCTTAAGAGTATATGCTGGAACAAGTCAAACCATTGCCATTGACGTCTGGAATAACGACTTAAAAGAGAGGTATTTACCAAAATTGAATGCACAAGATGGAGTGTACTTTGGCGAAGCCGCTGTTTTTGTAAATGACCAAGGCAGGTGCCATGTTCTCACCATAAACACCTTAGAGGAATACATAAGCGTAGAAATTGAACCACAGGAATTGATTCCCTTTGAATATCATAGCTTACAGGAAGAAGACAATGATTCAAATTCCACAAACGCTAGTATTCAACTTAATAGAATAGATGAAATAGTAAAACGTTTGCGATTAGATCATTCAAACGACGAGGAGGTAGAACATGTGCTTGATCTTATAGAAGAATTTCCCGACAGATTTCATCTACCGGGTGATACATTAGAAGCTACTCCACCCATTACGCGTAAAATTCCTACATCCGATCATGTTCCAATTAATAAGCGACAATACAGATTTTCTCCGGTTTACAAAGATGAGATTCAACGTCAAATTTTCGCTAAGTTAAGTAGTGGTATAATAACACCGTCGAATTCTCCGTATAATTCTCCACTCCGGATTGTCCCAAAGAAACCAGATTCTAAGGGTAATCCGAGGTGGCGAATGGTAATAGACTTTCGTAAACTAAACGAGTAAACGATTGGCGACGCGTATCCGTTACCTAACACTACCGACATTTTAGGTTACCTAGACGATGCGCAATATTTCTCGATTTTAGGTTTGGCCAGTGAATTCCAACAGATCGAAATGGATCCAGCTGATAGGCAGAAAACTGCATTTACAACACCTAATGGCCAGTATGAATTTATTCGCATGCCCGAAGGTCTTAAAAATGCACCAGTTACATTTCAACGGTTAATGGATCAGGTTTTACGAGGATTGCAAGGAATAGAAGATCTCGTTGATTTAGATGACATCGTGAGTTACGCGAAGTCTTTGGAAGAACACGGTAGAAAAATTCGCAGATTATTTAACAGGTTAGCAGGCGCGAAATTGAGTCTTCAACCGAGCAAATCTGAATTTCTAAAAACTGAGGTCACTTATTTGGGACCCATCATTGGTCGTAATGGAGTAAAGCCCGATCCGAACAAGATCAAAGCCGTGAGAAGCTTGCCCTGTCCACAAAATCCTAGAAACATCCGAGAGTTCTTAGGTCTTGCAGGTTATTATCGGCGTTTTATAAGAGATTTTTCCGCAGAAGCTAAGTCTCTAACAGATTTGTTAAAGAAAATTGCTTAATTCGTTTGTGGTAAAGAACAGAAACGAAGTTTCATAGAGTTAACGAATGAACTCTGTATACGACCCATATTGCAATATCCCGATTTTAATAAGCGATTTACACTAACAACTGACGCATCAGACTATGCAATAGGAGTTGTCCTTAGTCAGGAAAATGACGATTATGATCTACCTGTATCATACTTGTCTAGAATGTTAACGAAACCAGAACAGAATTACTTTACCATTGAGAAAGAGTGTCTTGCAGTAGTATATGCAGTTCTACATTTTCGACCCTACCTTTATGGAAGAAACTTTACTTTGGTCAGCGATCATGAACCTCTGGGATGGACAAATTCGGTTAATGATCCCGGACAGCGATTGATTCGTTGGAGACTGAAACTTCGCAATTATGAATACGATTTCGTTCATAAATCAGGCAAATTAAACACCAATGCAGATGCACTATCTAGAAATCCAGTAGATGGAAGTCAACTAACATCCTCTGATGAATCTGATGTATTCATGGAATCATCTTCCGAGGAGTCTGACGCAGAATCTAATCCGGGCAGTCATATCTTACTACCGATACAGAAACCTAAACCTTCTAGTAGAACTTCTGGACCTTCGAAACAGGCAATAGACCCTTCAGTAAAGCCAAGAGTAGGAAGACCATTAGGTTCAGAAACCAAAACAAAACCACCACCTGCGCTGGATCGGAGTGCAATAGTTACTAGAACTCGTTCTCAGGTGCCAGGAAAACCAACACAACCCATGGCAAGATCTTCAAAAGACTCCGAATCACCTGGTTCTTCACAGACATCCACTACTACAGTTCCACAGATCTCTTTGGACAAAGACTCATCTCCTAACGATACTCCAATTTTGAGACAACGAAGGAGTGTCCTCCCTAACCTGGAATTTTATCCTGAAAAACGGATAATGGATGTACCTAAAATTCCAGATCAGGGTATCTCCAGCAATGAAAACCCATCAAAACACACAGAATGAGAGGATCTACCAAATTTACAAGGCATTGGAATTGAGGTGCCAGAATCTTGCGATACAGTTACGGATGACATAATAAAGCCTGACCGTTCACCTATCTCTCCAATAGATACCGAGGAACTCCAGGAATCTTTTAAAAAATTAGATCAGTCTTTGTAAGAGCAAGGGTTTGCTCTTGATGATGAGTGAGAGGACTTAGTTAAATTGATTGATTCAGGAGATGAAGTTACACCAACAGACGTTGTAGATGAGGCAGGCACGAACGGCAATGAGTCTGAAGACGCTTTGAGTCAACGAATTGAGGAATTAATACAAAAATCGACCACCATCCCTTCTCTCTCTCTCAGCCTTCAAGTAGCAGAGCCCTTTCTAAACCACCTGCACTTAAGGATATTGCTGAAGATACCAAACTAAACCAAACCTATAACTCCATAGTCATGAGGCCTTCGTATCAAACCATTTTCCCAACACCTGCTCCTTTAACGCAACCTCTAGCTCTCTCAACACCATTTCCAAAACATTTGTCCACTCAAATTTCTAAGGAGGGAGGAAAGATTTCATCTGTATGTTGTGCCAGACAACGCCCATCTAAGTAACATAATTGCGTCACCCGAGGATGCTCTGGAAAGACACGCGTTCCTTGCAAAATATTCTAAGTTTTGGTTCCGGCTTTTGTTCGGTTTTTTCGTTGGTTGCCGTATCGGAATTACATTGTTTGTTTCTTTTTATTTTTCGGGGGGTTATGTATGTGTAGAGTGCAAAAATGCATAGTCCGATTCCGGTCGCTGAAGATGTCGTGATTAAGCCGTAGTGGTATTCATTGGGGATGGTGGTTTTTTCTAAGTTTTTCTCTATCTTGTTCAGTTTCTGAACTATTTTGTTTAATTCTTCCGGGTGTTTGATTATCTTCTTGAGTTTGGGGGTGACATCTTGGGGGTCGAAAATGGTTTGTGGTGGCTTTATGTGGTCTATGGTCAAGTTGTAATTAGGTAAGTAGTCTCGTGTCTGCTCGGTACCGTATTGTTTGCCTATTTCTATTCTGAATTCTGCGGCTGTGATCGTATCATTTATTTTTTATTGTTATTATACCATAATCTTTAATGCTATATATTTTTGTGCTCTCGTCGTTACAGGTTATCGCTAATTGGGTTGGTTTCGGCGCAACGTAGATTCATGTTCCCGGGTGTTGTAATTCTATTATCATTGTATAATTTAGTGTTATGACGTGTACGTTACAATTTTTGGGATGTTTTGTTAGTTGGGTATATAATTGAATTTCGCAGGGTCCGTACAGTATCGCTTTAAATATGGTATGGTGGGATGCGCAGAGGTTTAAGTCGTTTATTGTCTTACTTGCATTTAGGTCGGTTTTGTCGAGTCGTATGTATTCTTATACTGAGGTGTCGAGGGTTACGTATGTATTTTGTGGTTCGATGAAAGCGTACAGTGATTCGTTTATTTTGCTTGGTACGGAGTGTACTTTGCTTAGTTAAAATTTTTTTGTGTTTAATAATGGTATTTCTAATAATATGTTGATGGTTTTTACGTTCGCAAATGCTGAGAATGTTATAAATTTGTAAAGGAGGTGCATGTTTTTTAGTTAATAGCGATCGGGAAGTTTAGTCCTTGTGGTATATGTGGTATTGCTGACGTGAGCTATGCGACATTATCTGATGGCGGTAATATTTGCGGGTTTAGGATGCCTTCTTCTATGTCCAGGATGAAACCTAGTAAATTGTGTGTGTCCTGTAGTAGTGTTTCGGCGACGTTTGTGATTAGCATGAGCTGTTCGTCTATTGTCTCTCGAAAATTGGAAATGTTGGCGTACTGTTGTACTAGGTATTGGATTTGTCTTGTAGCGTTTAGTAATGTAATTCCGTTTTGGTGTATGTTATGTATTGTTTCGTTGAGTAAGTCTGTGTTAGTTTTTATAATTTGTATTTGTTCTTTGATCGAAGTTTTTAGTGTGTTACTTTGGGTTTTTAGTGTTTGTAGTTGGTCGTGGATCTTTTGTCTGTCTTCTGAATCCATGAAGCCGAAAAGGGATTTGCCTATGTAACCGATTCCATCGAATAGTCCGCAGCGGCATTTGACGTCTGTGTCTATGATGTGCTGGATATATGTGAGTCGTTTGGCGGTTTTGTCTAATTCGGTCTGGATATTGTTAGTAAAGATTTTACAAAAATTTTGCAAGTTGGGCGTGCTCGGTGTTTTACATTGTGCTATAACGTCGTAAAGCGCTCCTTGGAGTGTTTCTTTGCGTCGGTAGATATGCGTAATGTTTAGGTGTAGTACAAGTTTCCATGAATCCTGATAGGTTTGTAAGTCGCCTAATGTTTCAAAATATATGCCTGGGCGGTGTTGAAATTCCTGTATTGTAAAGTCGTTTCCGGTGGTTGACCCTCGATTGGGTGGTATTTGTATATATAGAGCGATTCGTTTGAAAAATACGTATCATGCGTTTTGTATTGTTTGAATCTTTCCTAGCAGAGGTTCATGTTGCCGTTCTGAGTTTCTTTATGCGTAAGCTACTTTGTCTTTTTAATCTCGGGCAGAGTAAGATGTCAGGGGTATGCTGGTCTCGGTTCCCTAGTAGACTTTTATTCTGTCTCTGGACGGTTGATAGCTTATACCATGGCAGCTCTTATGCTATGACGTCTCAATCTTTTTCAGTCGGATGAGTGCTCCCGCGAGCAGGTGGCGGAGTATTATGTGAGTACTGTACTATTGTTTTTGAGCGTTTGGTGCGTGGTATCAGTGTATGGTATAGTTAAAAAGATTTTTTCTTTTTTTGTTTTTTTCATAGGAGAACTTGTATCCTCCAATTGAAGCGCATCTGTCGTTTAAATACCGCGCCGCTATTCGGCTGGTTCGTGCCCGTCGGCGGCGGTATCAGTAGGAGGTAGAAGAGTGGCTCGGGGATAGCGATGCTTGGAACCTCCGTCGCCTGTTCGGCCTTGGGCCTTTCCCGTGGGATGTCCCTTGGGAGTAAACGTTCAGTGCTCCATAAATAAATATTATCTATTGGAATTAGTGTGTGCGTGTTTCTCCTATCTTTTCCTATTCCACGAAGTGTTTTAAACGGTTTGCGTGTACTCTTAGTTATCGTCGTCCCTTTGAGATTGTGTAGTTATTGTTACCGTGTGATTTTTGTATTTTATATGGTCCTATCCACGAAGTTGTTAATTTCTTTGATCGTTCGCGTAATAGCGTCTCATCACGTAGTAGTACTAGGTGGCCTTGTTTGAATGTCTTTTCCGCGGTTTTTCTATCATAGTAGGCTTTTGATTTTTCTTTACGAATTTCTATTGTTTCGCGAGCTATGTTGTTTGTCTATCTCAGTCTTTCGCGTAGTTCTTCGGCGTATTTGTCGTATGTGTACTGGAGTTGGGGGTTTTGTCGCAGTGTTGTTGGCAAGGTCGCTTGTCGTCCAAATGTTAGTTCGTAAGGTGTGTAACCTGTTGTCGTGAGCGGGGTTGTGTTATATGTGAACATTGTGTAAGGTAGCCACTCGCCCCAGTCGTTTTGGTCTTCGGTTATGAAGTTTTTTGAGTATTCTGCTAGGGTGCGGTGACTGCGTTCTAGGGCTCCGTTTGATTCTGGGTGATAGGGGGTGGTCTGTATTTTGTTAATCTTGAGCAGTTTGCATACGTCCTTGCATACTTGGCTTTGGAAGTTAGTTCCTTGATCTGTTAATATTTTGTGTGGTACTCCGTATTCGCATATGATTTTTGTGACGAATTCTTTTGCTACGGTATTAGCTTCTTGGTTTTCTATCGGCATGGCTTTGCTGAATTTGGTTAGTAAGTCTTGGAAGGTTAGTATATATTTGTTTCGTCTGTTCGTCTCAGGTAATGGTCCTACTATGTCCAGAGCGCATTTCTCAAATGGTACCGTGGGGGTATCGGTGATAACCATAGGAGTTTTTGTTATACGGTTTACTTTGTTTTTGTGGCATTTTTCGCATTTCGGGATATAGTTTTCTATGTCTTTCTTCATTCCGGGCTATAGGTGTTTTAGTTTAATGCGTTCTAACGTTCGTTTGACTCCTAAATGTCCGCCGAAGGGAGTGTCGTGATATTCGTATAGGATACTTTTCTTTTCGTCCTGCGTGTATATTAGATTGTTAGTTTCTGCGTCGTCTTCTTGTGAGGGCTCGTCTTTGTTGTCTGCGTTATCGGCGTCGTCTACGGTTTCACTTTCGTCGCGATTGTTTGTCGTTTCTTTCTTGGGTCTGCCCCGTCTCCGTGTTATCGCGAACATTCTGCTGAGTGCATCCGCGTTCTTATTCATTTTTCCGCTCTTATATTCTATAGTATAATCGTATTCGGCTAATTTCAATCTCCATCTCATTAGCCTCGAACCTGGGTCCTTTACGTTAAAAAGCCAAGTGAGTGGCTTGTGATCGGTCATTATAGTGAACTTGGTGCTATATAAATACGGTCGGAAATGTTGTGTCGTCCATACTATAGCTAGTAATTCATTTTCAATGGTACTATAATTTATTTCCGCTTTGTTTAGGACTCTACTCGCGTATGCTATTGGCAGGTCTTGACGTGGGTTTCCTTGAGATAAGATCGCGCCTACTGCCTTCCCTGAAGCGTCGGTTGCTAGAACAAATGGTTTCGAGAAATCTGGGTATTGTAGTAGGGGTGCTATGATTAGTTTTTATTTGAAAATATCAAAAGCTTCTTGTTCCTGTGCGGTCCATCTAAATTCTTGGTCCTTCGTGAGTAATTGGGTGAGAGGTTTAGCGATCTTTGAAAAATGCTCTATGAATCTTCTATAATATTGTCACGTTTATGAGGAGCCGCCGGCGTCTCCCCGCGCGCACCGTAATCTCTAACGCGTCGCGGCATCGTAATTAATCTTACACTGTATCACAATCTGTTTATTTACAATTATTAACTATACGCAGTATTATTAAGCTCAGATGTAAACGATTCGTATATTTGACTCGTCGTGTTCACTGTCTGACAGCTGTCAGAATTCTGTCTGACAGTTGTTCCTCGAATGTCCTCCTATTCCTCGTTGCGAGCGCAGCAGGCCATGGAGATGTACCCGGTGCTCGGAACAATATCCTGCTAGGCCAAGGAATGATTGTACGTCTTTGACCCTTTCAGGGGTGTGGAAATTCTTTACTGCGTCTAGTTTCGAAGGGTCTGGCTTTATTCCGTCTTCGCTTATTAAATGTCCCAAATATATTGTTTCCTTTCGCAAGAATTTGCATTTGCCTGGTTGTAATTTTAGTTCACTTTCGCGGATGCGGTCGAATATGAAGGCTAGACGTTCGAGGTGTTCCTTTAACGTGCGTCCGTAAACTACTATGTCATCTAAATATACAAAACATTTTAACCCTTGTAGCCCAAATAATACTGTGTTCATTAGTCTTTGGAACGTCGCAGGTGCGTTTTTAAGTCCGAAAGGCATCCGATTGAATTCAAAGTTTCCGTGGGGTGTCGAAAACGCTGTTCTTTCATGGGAATTTGGTGGAAACCAGATTTTAAATCCAGGGTCGAAAAGTATTTGGCACCGCCTAGCTGGTCGAGTATGTCTGTTATGTTTGATAGTGGGTGTGAGTCGCCTTCTGTTACTTCGTTCAGTTTGCGGAAATCTACTACTACTCGGAATTTAACTTTTCCTGATGCGTCTGGTTTTTTAGGGACTATTAGTAACGGAGCGTTCCATTGGCTAGTGCTAGGTCTGACTATTCCTTGGTCGATCCTTTCTTCTACTTGTTTGTTCACTTCTTCCTTTTGGGCTTGTGGTAATCTGTACGGTTTTACGTTGACTGGTATGGTTCCCTGGACTAAAGGAATAGAGTGTTCGGTCATGGTTGTGAGTCCTAGTCTGTCTCCTTCTAGGTGGAAGATATCGTTGTACCTTTCGCACAATTCTAACAAGCCGGTTTTTTCTTCTTCGTTTAGATGGTCTACTCTAATATTAGTGCGCAAAGTTTGCATTCTCTCTCTGCCTTGCAAAAATCGTACGTTGTGTAAGTTATCATGCGTTCGTGCATCAATGTCGACTGTCGATTCTACGTCGTTTGTAACCTCTTTTTCTAGTTCTACCGTAGGTAAGTCTACTAGGGTTCCTTCGGGGGTTGTTTTTAACACGGGTATTAAGCACCTGCCGCCCCTGCCTATTGTTAGCACATTTCCTATGTATACTCCTGGTTTAGTAAGTCGTTTGGGGACGACCCCTTCTCCTATGTCTTGGGTTTTCAGTAGGATAACCGTTTCTGATCTCGGTTTTAATACTACATTATTGTTGCTTCGGAGGGGAAATTCGGTTCCGTGTAATTCTAAACATTGGTTTACTTCGATACAAGCCTTATGTTTGGTCATGAAGTCGTGTCCTAAAATTCCGTCTGTCTCGATGGGGAAATCGTCCCGTACCAGTCAAAAAGGGTGCGTTATAATTTTATCTCCGACCCGTACGTTTAATTGTATTAGGCACAGTGTTTTGGTTTCCATGTCAACTATACCCCGCAGGGCTACCGTTTCGTTCTCTGCGCGCACCTCGCTCAGTACGTTCTTTATTTTCATCAGTGTGATATCGGCTCCCGTGTCCACCAACATCTTCGCCTTTCCGTTTACTAATTCTGGCGCCTTAATCTCTACGACGTTCCTTACGGAAGTAACAGTGCTTACGCGGTATGACCCTACCGTCGGCTCGCTGCTCGTCCTTCGTTTGTTGCTTATCTCACGGTCACCGTACGCGCGCGTCGTTCCCTGACCTACGCTAGTTACCTCTCAGCTCGTGACCGTGTCGGCTCGGGTTGCGGGTTCGCGTCTACTGCCGGAGAATTATCGAGGGCCTCTCGAGAGGCTGCGATCATTGGCGCGTTCCCCTGCCCTGCAGTCCCTAATTACGTGTCCTGTCTTTTTGCAGTAATGGCAAATGGAAGCCATCTGCGTTTCTCTTTTGACTTGTGTATGCGACGTGGGGAAGCTCTGGCGCGACATGCTGAGACGCGCGTAACAATTTTTTGCTAGGTGCCCTGTCCTATTGTACCTTTCGCAGCGTAGCGTGTTTATCCTCTCCCCAGGCCTGTCGTAGCTACCGGAAAAATGGTTATCGAACCTCTTGAACCCTTTTGAGGGACTGATACCCATGGCTCTTTCTTCTTCTATGGCTGCGGCTATAGCTGCATTAAGGGAGTCATGTTTCCGAGACCTTATTAGCGTCCCTAATCTCGTGCTCTGCCCAAGACAAAAAACATCTAATGCCCGTCGACGTACCGAATTTACTAAGGCAGCGTTTATTTCATTACTGTTTTCTGGCTCGATAGAGGGTTGTGATAGCTCAGCTACTGACTCTTCGGCCCTCGAGGCAAATGCCCTAACACTTTCTCTACCTCTCTGACGGCATGCATGAAACTCTGTTTCTATCGCACCTCTGGAACGCCTGTCCATGAATAAGGACACTAGTACGGATTTCAACGCGTCGAAATCGTTGATCTCTCTGTACTCTATTTCTCTCGCGGCCTTACCTTTCAATTTGGATCCGATAACGCTACTCAAGAAAATTTGTTGCTCGTGTCACGAAATTAAATTAGCGGCGCTTTCGTACGACTTCAAAAATTCAGAAAGTCCGTCGGCAGACCTCCCTTCGAACTTATCGACTAGTCCTAACGCGGTTGCCATACTCCCGCGGCAATACTCCCGCTTCTCTCCCGGCGTTCCTAGTGCCCAGCGCAGACATGTTTTGCGATTCCTTCTCCTCTGTATCAATTAGTCTAAAATCTGCGAGTTGGATAGGATACCCTCGAGTGGGCGTTATAAACGCGACTTCGGGACTACCGGTTATGCCAGTATCGGAAGCGGTGTCAAAACTCGAATCGAGCGCTGGTGCTTGTAATCGGCGTCGAAACGGCCTCGGTCCTTCTATAGACGACACCGGCTCCTTCCTGTCTCTGACGAACTTTAACTTTTTCTCAAAAAATCATTCTATTGATCTAGATAGACCCTTTTGGTTCGGAAGTATGTACCTGCGCACGCGTTCGTCCTCTATAGACATACATAGGCCGTCGCAACGATTAAAGGTTCCGGTTTACGCAGGGTCGTGTGTCTATACGGACGGTTACAATCGTTAGCTTGTTCACCTACAGAGTTGATCGCACGCGCATTTCGCTGACTCGGTCGGGCTTCCTCTCGTATGTGAATCAGCTGCGATGACGCGGAGTAAGGTGTAAATGTCAGCAGAGTCGTTGTCTCTTCGCTTATCGGGACAGCGCATCGTGGGATGCGTTGTCCTCTCGTACGTTCGTTCCTCTGATAACAGCGTTCACTTGCTTCCTAGGTCCTCCAATCCTTGCGGCTTCGGTCCTCGGATCCGATGGCCTCACAGATGGGTTGGTGTTCAGTTTTCTCTATTTTTTTTTGTCTTCTGCTGGCTCACCCGTTTGCTCTCGCGTCGGTGTTACCTTGTTCTCGGTTTGTCGGCTAGACGTCGGCGAACGTGTCTTCGGAGTTCGTCCTACCTTCGTCGAATGTTACATCAGTAACGACGGTTGCCCCGTTTGCCTAACGTTGCTAATTCGGTGTGATACCTTCTTAGCGTCGGTCCTCGACGCCGTGGTCCTCCGACGTGACGGTCCTTGAGAGATCCTGGACGGCGCAATATCCCACCGCTACTACCAAAATTTGTTGTGCCACGCGTGGTGACTTCGCAGGACGAGGAACGGGATATGGCCTTAGGGTTCGCGAGCGGTTAAAGGATTAGAATCAACCGGGTGATTTCAACAAAACTCCGTTTATTGAGCAGTAGTACTGAACAGTTCGGAAGGTTACGGTGATCGCTTCGACCAGCTCTCGGCCGTGGCTTTCCTCAAACTCCTCGATTTCCGAATACTGTTCGGCGTTTTTTGGTGAGGTCGCACATCACCATATATGGTTCTGTTAGTAACAATGTTCAGGTGCCGATGCTCTGTTAGCGGAACGCGCTTAGCGGAACGCGTGTCTTTCTAGAGCGTTCTTGGGTGACGCAATTATGTTACTTAGATGGGCGTTGTCTGGCACAACATGTACATCGGTCTAGGCGTCTATTAGGGAGCCAAAGGTGTTCACAAGCCCTAGTGACCGAAGACATTCCAGCCGACATGGAAGCAGCTATATCTAAAATCTCACTTACTCCCGACGTCATTACGTGCACTTCGTGTCAGCTGATTGCGAACCAATAACTTCAACTTGCAAACTGCTATCTGACTTACACATAGTAAGTTTTGAACATATGAAATCAGTAAAACCATCAATAGGTCAAGTATTAATTATTAGCCGAGGAAAATATAAAATCTTCAGCATAGTCGTAAAAGCTTTTCATTCAGATCGTCTTAGTACGCACGACTTAATAAATGGACTATCAAATTTAAATAATACATGGTGTCCCAAACTAAGTGCTGAAGCCGGAAATGGGAGATTCATGGGGTGATTCTAAACAACATTTTCCTTTGCAAAAGTGTCCTCCGAAGCTTTGTTAACAAGTTATTAACGTAAAACCCCGACCAATCAGAGAGCACGAATAGTGAGCGCTCGGCCGACAAGCGACAGGTCACAAGCTACGCGGAGCGTCTGTTATTCCCCGTGCTCGGGGCTTGTACAGGAAACTGAAGACATTTACACGTTATTGCCAAATTTCTCCTAAAGTATTGGATGAAAGATTGTGAAAAAAATTAGGGACACGCTAACTATCGCGACACATATTGCGGAATTTTCCCAGATATTTAAATTAATTAACAAAATTGTAAAACATAAAAAACGAGAGGCAAGAAGGATGTTGACCAATTTTGTTAAAGCTATTGGTGGAAAAATTATAACAAAAAATGCTCCAACATGTTAATTATCGCGACAAATATTTTGGAAGTCTTTTAGATTTTTAAAATAATTAACAAAGTTGTAAAACATAAAAAACGATGAAAAAGAGATTCAAAATGCCGATTTAGTAAAGTAATGCTACATTAAAAAAAATAAAAAGCAATGTTTTAGTAGTTCCTATGGATTGTGGGTTATTTTACTGTGTATTAAAACATTGAAAACCCTACAAGAATACTTATTTCATGATGAATGGACAAAAATTGAACGTATTGGTTGCTGTAATCGGTAAAAAGTACGGAAACAATGATTTTTATTTTTTTAATTATGACGGACCAAAGCAAAATATGTTTAAATGAATTGAGATTAATAATATGACTCTAGTAATACGAGTAATTACTATCGGTAAAACTCACCCATTCGGAGAGAAATTCACCTGCTGCTTGAACACTTGCACCATTAGGTCGTTGTGCCGATCCCGATCATTGCGGGATGATGCCCACGTAGAGCTGAACGCAGGTATCCAAGACGTACAAGAAGACACCTTGCATTTACAACACTTCGCGGTCACTAACACTGATCACTTCACTAAGCGAGCACTTGACCTTTTAATGACCGACAACCGATTACTTTGAAACGTTCTGCGGCATTCCGTAAATAAAAACAAGACGTTACAAAGTTCGGCAGCGAAATTACGACCGATACAGACGATTTTTTCCGAAGTCTCTGTCCTCGTGCCCTCGCATCCCTCCAGCACGACTTCTCGGGGTGTAGCTTCGTCAAAATACTCGAATTTGGTTTGCTAGCTGACACCAACAAGGTTGGATCTTCCTAGGTTACTTTTTTTAGTGTAGGTAGTAGTCTCTCATTCGAGTCGAAAAAGTCACAAGACAATTGTATGCGGAAAAGAAAAGGAATATCAGATCAGCGTAGGAGACCATAACGAGTGTCTAGCAGATGTGGCCGTTTATGATCACAGGTATTGTCTTGCCCAGTTCGAAGGAGCCATACCTACCTGAGACCGAAGGCCGCGAGGGTCGCATCGCGCTTACCATGGAAGTCATTTCGATGCATTCGGACGGATGTAATATGGAATTGCTCGTTCTTAAAAAACGAGTTGGAGAAATTCTTTTGCCCTTAAACATTTGGTCAACGAATGTCTTGCAGATACAATTCCGTCGCTGTAACGGGGGTTATATACATCAATTGTATTCGAATCCGTTTAACTATTTCGATTTCTGCGTCTTGCGACAGAGTCTTACTTTTTGTCACGCTGCACATGTAGTGACCGTACATTTAATCTTATTGTTTGCCCTGTCGTCTTTCAAAATATTTTTATGAAACAATCCGAAGGAAGAAAAGTATTGCCATTGTATTGAATTTAATTTCCAAGTGGTTATATAAAGAAGGTCCTGATTTCACATGTACCTTAATGCATTTACGTGCATGTAAAAGATCCGTCAAATCTTTAATACATGAGTAAGCCTCCCCTATTGGTCGAAAAGGTTTACGAAAATTGGGGAAGAGAGAAACAAACATCGGATGATCACTGTGTGTGTGTTCCGTAATAAAATGCATGCCGGTCGCAGGACTCTCATATTGAGGTAACTAAAAAATGAGAATACAATTGCCGTATTTTCTCCTCATCGACGAGTTTGTCTGTCTATGCGAGACAGCCATTGACCAAATGTTTAACGTTCAGAAGCTTTCCCCAACTGACGTTTAAACAACGGGCAATTCCATATTTCATCCGTCCGAATGCATCGAAAGGACTTCCATGGTAAACGCGACGCGACCCTTGCGGTCTTCAGTCTCGGGTACCGATGGCTCCTTCAAACTTGCAGGGCAATAGCTGTGATCATAAACGGCCGCATCTGCGAGACACACGTTACGGCCTTCGCTTTTCCCCATGAATTCGCTTGCGACTTTTTCGACTCGAAGAAGAGACTACCACCTCCACTGAAAAAAGTAACCGACGAAAATCCAACCACGTTGGTGTCAACTAACAAGTCAAATTCGAGTATTTCGACGAAACTACACCCCGAGAAGTCGCGCTGGAGGGATGCGAGGGCACGAGGCAACAGACTTCGGGAAAAATCGCCAGTGTCGATCGTAATTTCGCCGCAGAACTCTGTAACGCCTTGTTCATGTTTACGGAATGCCGCAGAACGTTTCAAAGTAATCGGTTGTCGGTCATTAAAAGGTCAAGTGCTCGATTAGTGAAGTGATCAGTGTTAGTGACCGCGAAGTGTTGTAAATCCAAGGTGTCCTCTTGTACGTCTTGGATACCTGCGATCAGCTCTACCTGCTCATCATCCCGCAATGATCGCGATCGTCACAACGACCTAATGGAGCAAGTGTTCAAGCAGCAGGTGAATTCCTCTCCGAATGGGTGAGTTTTACCGATAGTAATTACTCGTATTACTAGAGCCATATTAATAATCTCAATTCTTTTAAACATTTTTTGCTTTGGTCCGTCATAATTAAAAAAATAGGAATCAATGTTTCCGTACTTTTTACCGATTACAGCAAGTAATACGTCCAGTTTTTGTTCATTCATCATTAAATAAGTATTCTTGTAGAGTTTTCAATGTTTTAATACACAGTAAAATAACGTATAATCCGTAGGAACTACGAAAACATTGCTTTTTATCTTTTTTACTATGGCAGTACCTTACTAAATCGGCATTTTTTATTCTTTCTTCTCGTTTTTTATTTTTTACAACTTGGATAATTAATTTAAAGATCTGAAGAAATTCTATAATATACGTCTCAATAGTTAACGCGGTCCTAATTTTTTTCATAATTTTTCCTCCAATGGTTTAGGAGAAATTGAGCATTGACGTAAATATTTTGAGTTTCTTGTACAAGCCTCGAGCACTGTGAATAGCAGACTCTCCGCGTAGCTTGTGCCCTGTCGCTGGTCGGCCGAGCGTTCGCTATTCGCGCTCTCTGATTGGTCGGGATTTTTCGTTAATAACTCGTTAACAAAGCTTCGGAGGATATTTTTGAAAAGGAGAATGTTGTTTAGAATCACCCCAGGAATCTGCGATTTCCGGCGCCCGCACTTAGTTTGGGGCACCCTGTATACTTTTGAAATCAAACATTTCATCTTTTAGAATATCCCATTATGGTGATTTCACAGACGAGCTTCCTCATAATATGCTTGCACCTTTACTAACCTATATTTTTGAAAATAGTTGCATTGAAATCACAATTTGCTATAGTAACGTTCGAGTTCCTCCAGAATCAATACGTACTGATTTCATTTCGGAATTCCTTGGTGGATTAATTTGGGGACACAGAGATGTGACGAAAACATACCGTGGAATTAGAGAGAAATTCTATTGGCCAGATTTACGAAATGATGTTCAGAATTTTATTCGTAACTGTAAGGATTGTCATAGCTATAAATTGGTTAGAGCCAAAACCAGAGAATCCATGTTAATAACTGATACTACAATCGAAGCTTTTGAAAAGGTATCCTTGTTTACAGTGGGACCTTTACCTACCACACAATTGAGAAACAGTTACATTCTGACAATGCAAGACAATCTAACGGAACATTGCATAGCCGTTCCCGTGCCTGACATAAGAGCAGAAACAGTAGCGCATGCTATGGTTATACATCTGATATTGCAGTATGGTGCACCTCGTGTAATCCTAACAGATAGAGGAACTAGCTTTATAAGCAACCTCATTCGAAGATTGACACGTATACTACGAATACATCACGTCACAACTTCAGGTTACCGACCACAAACGAATGGGGCATTGGAAAGAAGCCACATCGTTCTAACCGAGTACCTTAGTCATTGTATAAACGACTTCGACGATTGGGGTCGTTTGATACTATCCGCGATGTTCTCATATAACACTTCAGTACATGAGGCAACTAACTCCACGCCGCAGGAATTAGTGTTCGGTAAAATAGCACAGTGTCCAAATAGCTTTGAATCGGATCAAAAACTTCGATCCTATAACGTATACTTGCAGGATCTAATAATACGGTTGACAGAAATGCAAACGTTGGCGGATAAGAATCTGATCAAGACTAAGGAAATCTCTAAGGCGCAGTATGATAAGAAAGCAAGATCATTCCAGAGAAGGGTAGAAGTCGTGGTGCATGTCTTGGTCGAACTCAAAAAGGGAAAGTTTCATGAGCGTTACGAACAATCCTGACGCGATGGTTGGAACCCTGGGAGGAAGGGGCAGTATACTAAAGGATGAGCAAGGCTACATTCTTACTAAACATCCAGACAAATTGAAATTAACTCAGAGTCCAGAGTTTACCGTAGTTGGGGGAATCAACGGATTGAGAGCCAACGAATCGCGTTGTTAGAAACCAAGCACGTGACTTGTCACAAATGGGTCATTTTCGGGGCATCGGGGGAACGTCTCTGGATGATACGCCATGTCCACCTGATTGTCTCGGTGTGATTCCGGTGTCCTTCTTTCCACCACGAAACGTCGAGCAAAAGGGGCTACATTATATATTTGAACATGAACTCACTTATAGTATTGTGACTTGCATACTACACCAGGATGGCAAGCACTAGCGGTAACCGGGTGGTCGACGCATAGCGCCGAGTGTACGTGGCGAGGTTGGCGCCCTACACTATGAAGAAGGACCTTATGAAAGTGTTCGAAAACTTTGGCGCGCAGGATGTCGTGGTCCAGAGGAAGGCCACGGGGAATACCGCTTTCATAATCTTCGGGACTACGGAAGAAGCTAGCCGAGTCGTCGAGGAAGCGGGTTGCGTCCCTTCTGGTACCATAAACGAAAGTTGGTGGTCCTGCCGGCTGACCGCTGGCATTCCCGAGGAGTAGACGTCCTGGCCCGGGAGCCAGTAGCGGATCCTTTCGCTGGCCTAACCTTGCCGCCTTCCAGGGCCGCAGCCCTACCCGTCGATTGCCTCACACATATAGGTACTTACTTGGAGCACCGGGACCGAGCACGCATGGAACAGGTCTCTCATGGATGGAAAGAGAGGAGTCTTTGTTTCCACCAGGGGGTGACAGCTTTCGACCCCGATGACTGGCGCTGTGGGAACTCGTGAAATTGCTCATGGGACAAGAAACCAATAAGTACCGAGGCCATCTGTTAGGCCATTCTCCGCGGAGGAAGATACCTCACCTCGCTGAAGCTGGACGACTCGCGCCTGGGGTCCGCGCTCCGACCGCAGGCGATGTCCATCGCCGCCGCGCACTGCGGGCGTCTGAGGGGCGTCGATTTGCTGAGCGTCAGCACACGTCCTCCTGTCTTATGAGAACTGATAGCCTTGCGGGGGCTTGAGTCCCTTACCATAGGAAAGTGCACTAGCCCCGTGGACCCAGAGCTGAGAGAGCTCATTGAGAGCAATAGAACCTTGCAAACTCCCGTGCTGGTGGGGAATTCGTTAACAGGTACGGTCGTTAGGGATGGGATCCGGGTCGGTTCTATTCGTATCTGTCGATGTGAATGGATGCGGAGTGAGTACCTCGCGTCCGTGGTAGCGTCCGCCGAGTACCTGGCGGCCCTCGAGATTAGCGGATGCTACCAGATCATTGACTTCGAACCGCTGGAGGCCTTGATAGGGAATAGGCAACTACACACAGGCTTAACCGAGCTGGTTATCCACCTCACGAATTTCTATCCAGTGCCCATCATCGGCGATGTGGAGGAGCCCGGGATGCCGATATTGAAACCAGAGGTAACGAGACGGGCAGTAGCCCTAATGAATTCCCTTCGGTACCTGAGGACGCTGGACGTCAGCTTCTGTCGCTGGGTGGACGGACGGGTGGTCGCGGTAATAGGCAGATCGCTGCAAGGCCTGGAGAAACTTAATGTATTTGGGTGCATGTCCTTGAGACAGGAGGACTTAGAACCATTGGGCAGCCTGCCCACCTGCCGGGAGCTACAGATGAACTCCCTGTACGAGACAGTCCGAGGAGGATTTTTGGGGTGAATTGCCTGCACTCACAGTGCTGACCTGCGGAGGCAACAGCGGGGTCACCGATGACGACATCTGCGGGCTGCTCAGAGCCGTATCGCAGTTGGGTCTGCTGAATTCCGAGGGGTGCCTGGAAATCGGCATATTGACCATGGGCGTGGCCAACGCGACCGTGCCAATGCGGGGGCAGGTCCTATATATGTATCGGGGCGGGTGGGGGGGTGGGGGGCTCAGGCTAACCCCACTAAAAGACAGAGAGCGACGATTTACAATCGCATGTACTACGAGCGAATTGGGAGACCAACGTACTTCCAGGTAAGCGAGTTGAGGGTGCCCTGCCGTGCAACAATGCTCAGTCCTAGTTGCATATCGGGGTGCCGTCGCAAATTGTAATAACGACATCACTAGTTCCGGTGCTCCTCATGTCCGGGAGCGGTAATACCCGCATGGCGATTGTCGTCGGAGACGACGATGATTTTAAGGAGGGAGGACTGTTACGTTCCGAACAGGAAATTTTTCGAATTTTTGAGTTTCGGCCATTACGTCGGCCGGGGTGCGTCACGACAATGCTTTGTCACTATGGAATTTCCTAATCTGGCACATTCTGGCCTCGAAAAGGTGAGCGTGTACGTCTTAGCCGTAACAACTATCGTTACATTACGATGTTTGGAATTGCGGGTCCTTATGCGCTTAAGTTAATGTGCTCTGAATGTGTAATCAACACCTTCTATTGCGTATGGAACATCTTGTTGTCCATGATGCATGTTAGAACTAATTGCAAATTGATCATAGGGTTCCAATGCACCCGTATCTTGTATGAATTGGGATGGTTGTGAGTGATTGCAGAAAACTTTGTAATATAACCGCGTTTGAAAAACTTGGAATGAGAACGTTTCGCGTTTGGTTTTGGAATTTGCATAAAAACTGTATACAGAACGCGACACGATCCGACGCGCGAGCGACGATACCATGCGACGAAAACGCCGAGCGCGTCCCGCAAATGTATGAAAAGCCTGTATATATTATTACAAGAAGTTTAATAATTATTGACCGTCGTTAATTGCAAGGAGCAGTAGAGAATGCTGTACGTGTGTAGCATTGCGCAAAATATTGAGCAACCGGTGAATTGTGAAGGAAACCGGAAGGAGAGCACATGCGATATATCGAAATGCGAGTTGATATATCGCGCGACGGCTCTCTCACGCTGCCTCACCAGATTCGTCAGGACCTCTCACGGATGTGGCAGAAGATCACTGTGTTGATGATCCTCGAAGGATCCTGCCTATCCTGATTTACGTGATCGATCATTCTTCGTCGACAAGTCGCGAAGTGCGTGACGGGAGACCGTGGGTTCATTATATTCCATTTCTTTTTTTCTCTCTATCTCTCTTTTGTTCTTTTCCCAATTATTAATTATTCCGAGCATAGATTCACGGGAGTGGATGGACTGAATCGCCCACTTAAAATTCTGTAATTCGTTCGCAAAACCCATAGTTGTATTTGAAATTCAACACTTTAAACATTCCGCGTGTGCTCTCTTTTTTCTTTAGAGTATCATCAGCATTTGTAATCTACACTGTATCATTCTGCAATCCATATAACGAACTGGGATACCCTAAGGATTTCACTTGGCTCATGATTGGATTGGATTTCTGGAAAGGATTGATTGCGTTGATTTCTTCAGCTGCTTGAGTCTTTTGAGTATTATTTGGTTTTGATATATATATGTATGATTGTCTGGAATTGCTTTCATATTCTTTCGTATTGATTATATATTAGTTCCTCTTCATATTATTCTACATGAAACATCGCCTTTTTGTTTCGCCACGTGGTTTGAAGGACATCGATATCGCCAGTCGATATCGTGGATTTACCTTGGTGTCCTTACGGCCACCTTGGCGCAGGAGATCCACGTGCACAGCACGATCCAATATTTTGTTTGCAATTATATATATATGTATATTCTATTTCTTTCTTTTGTATGATACGCGCATTGATTATTATCGTATAATTGTTCTTGCGTGTATCGATATAAGACTCCGCGTACGAGTCTAAATGATTATTTTACGGTTGCGTGTTCATTCGGCATAGTGCGTTTCCATCCTTTTCTTTTCATTTCTTTTTTCTTATTGCATACGGTTATTCATTGCTAATTTTCTTGTTAATTCTGTTCATGAAGCATCAGAAACTTATAATATACTTATGTAATTATATAATATACTTATAATATACTGTTTATAATATATTGTTTTTCCTTTAGTCTTTCATATTTACGTTGAGTTGATTATTTACTTTTTCCAAATACAGTATTAGCATAAGCCGCCACCTCTCGGGAAATTCAATCAAGCATAGTGGGGCCCGTATGGTACTAGATGGTTTCCTAACCCACTTACCTTCATCCTTCATGGATATCTGATTAATAGAATTTCAGATATACACGCGTATCGTGGCAGAGTTTCTTTTGGAAGCCGCTCTGTTATCGCGACCACACTACAACTCCGCATTGTCTCAGCATATTTAATTCATAGACAGAGTAGTGGTTCGGACTAGACGTTAGAAAGCATTGAAGTATATTTATCTGTAAAAATACATCCCATAACTGACCTGTAGGGTGGTTGTGTATGTAACGGATAGAGTTACGAATTCCGTTCGTAACAGAACCGGTGACATACGAACGAACGGAGTTACGGACTCCGCTCGTAACAGAATCAAGCAACCGAAGAAAACGAAGGAGCAGTTGCGTTAAAAACTTCTGAAGTAAGGTGGTATATATGTATCAACGTAGGATACTTAGCAAAAAACTGTAAAAGTCCAGGTAAAAATTTTAACAATAATAACTGTGTGAAGAAGAGATGTTTCAATTGTAACAGTCTGAGTCTTCTTTCTAAGAACTGCACGAAAACTTCTGAAGAGAAACAAATGTATCGTACAATGTGTAAAAAAAATAACCGCGTGGATAAAGGCTGCTATTTTAGAAATAAGAACAAAGGGACTGCTAAAAATAATTTGATCTCTTTTCTTGCACGAGACACTGAGTCAAGTAATTGGATAGTGGAATCGGGAAAGTCACATATGGTGAATGATAGAAGGCTAATGAAAAATATGAAGAAAATTGAAACGAAGATCAAGGTGGCCAAGGCGAATGAAACGATGAACGCTGAAGGAATTGGAAAGTGTGTGTTTGAAACGTGTAAATTAACAAATGTAATATATGCTCCAGAGCTAGCAGCGAACCTACTGGCTGTGACAGCGATAACACTAGATGGAGGAGATGTACAGATTGAACGAGATAATGTAATAATTAAAAAGGGAAATGTAGAAGTTAAAGGAAAGGAAAATCAAAGGGGTTTATATGAGATCAGTCTGGGAAAACAGATGGAGGGAAGCTCTTACTTGATAAACACAGAAAGGTCAGTGCAAAAATGGCATAGGAGACTAGGCCATCTTAGTGTAAAAGGGATGAAAACTTTACTGGAAATCATTGAATTGATAGATCTCAGTAAAAGCAGTAAAACAGATTTACAGCATTTATGTGAAGCCTGTGTTAAAGCCTAACATGCAAGAGAACCTTTTAGTAAAAGTAGAGCCAGAGCAACTCGTCCGTTGGAGCTGGTACATACAGACGTGTGTGGACTGATAGGACCTGATACTTGGGAAGGCAAGAGATATGTACTGACATTTATGGACGATTATACACACTTCGTGATGGTGTGGCTACTGAAAAATAAATATGAAGTTATGGAAAAAGTTAAAGAATATGTACAGCAAGTGGAAGCCCACTGGAATATGAGACTGTCTAAAATATGCTGTGATAACGGATGTGAATATATAAATATAAATCTACAGGACTGGTATGGAGCAAGAGGAATCAGACTGGATCGAAGTATTCCGTACACGCTACAACTGAACGGAAAGGCTGAACGGCTGAATAGGACGCTGATGGAAATGGCCAGAGCGCTGCTTATAGAGTCCGGACTAGAAAAGGAAATGTAGGGAGAGACAGTGTACACAGCCACGTACTTAGTTAATAGAAGTCCTACGTCGACTTCAAATAAAACTCCAGCCAAAAATTGGAACAAACATAAACCAAACCTAAAAAACCTAAAAATATTAGGATGTAAGGCTTTAGCAACGGTACTGGAGCCGCTGAACAAACTGGAAGAAAGGAATAGAAACTATACAATGGTACGATATGCCTCCAATGGGTATAGAGTTTGGGACGCTGAGAAAAGAAAAATAATCATAGCAAGAGGTGTCAAGTTCGATGACACTTGTGTAAACCAGGAAATAGCAAAGGAAGATGAAAACGATATAGGAATAAAAATGATTGATGAACAAGAAGAAGAAAATACTGAGTACATTGAAGAGACTCGGCAAGTGAAGACTCAAGAAATGAACAGAAAAAGGGATCAGGAGTTTCAGATTCTACCCCTGAATATCAGGATGCAGAAAGAGGTGAAGAGGGCATTGAAGAGTCGGTACAAGAAGAACCAGGAAATATAGTACGCAGATCAATTCGACTACGGAGACCACCAAAAAGGTATAACGATTACTATGCTTTCATGACTTATGAAGATGCTGTTACAGGTTCGGAGAAAACTATCTGGAAGAAAGCGATAGAGGAAGAAAAGAGGTCTTTGAAATGGAATAACACGTGGAAACTAGTAGACCGATCTGAATCAAAGAACAAGAAACTGTTAACGAGCAGGTGGATTTTTAAAGAAAAAGAAAATGGACTACGAAAAGCACGCCTAGTGGTTAAAGGATGCCAACAACGGTCAGATATTGATTAGAACGAAACTATTAGTCCTATGGTAAGTAACAGCTCGCTTAGAACACTGTTTGCACTGGCAACAATAAGAGAATATGAAATGTTCACATTTGATGTTAAAACTGCCTTCCTGTATGGAGAGATCGAGGAAGATATATATATGTATGGCAGCTCCAGAAGGTTACAATTATGGAGATAAAGTGTGCAAGCTACAAAAGGCTGTTTATGGATTAAAGCAAGCGCCGCTGAAATGGAACGAAAGGCTAACCGTCTTTCTTAAAGAGAGAGTAATGGAGCAACTTAAGACAGAAGGGTGTATATTTAAAAAAAAAAACAATTCTTTGGTCTTAGGTATATATGTGGATGATGGCATCCTCTTGGGAAAAAACATTCAGGAAATGAATAACCTGTTAAACGAACTGAATGAAGAGTTCGAAATGAAAGTATGTAAAAATCCGAATCTGTTTCTGGGTATGGAAGTAAATAGAGAAGGCGGAAACATAAAATTGACACAGATGCAGTATACAGAGAGGATTCAGGAACGATATAAAATGCAGGACTCGAAACCAGTGAGTGCACCGTCTGTATAAGGTGCAGTAGAAGACAGTCGCAAGTACGACGAAAAGAGTCCGTACAGAGAGGTCATCGGAAGTTTGCTGTATCTGCCTAGTAAAACGAGACCAGACATTGCCTACGCAACGAGCTACGGGAGTAGATACATTTCCGATCCGAAGAAAATCAATGTGCAGGAAGCCAAAAGAGTACTTAGATAAATTAGAGGCACAATTAAACAAGAGATAAAATATAATAAAAACGACAATCAAGACGTAATAGAAGCGTATTGTGACGCGGATTCCGCCGGTGATCCTGAGAACAGGAAGAGTACGCCGGGGTACGTCATAATGTACGGAGGAAGTCCAATCACCTGGTGTTCTAGGAAACAACAAGTGGTTGCACTCTCAACCACAGAGGTAGTATACATTGCTGCTGCAGAATGTTGCAAGGAACTGCTGTACGTAAAAGCTTTGATAGAGGAACTGACAGGTCGCGTTTTTCATGCAAAGTTGAATGTAGACAATCAAACTGCAATTCAGTTGATGAGAAATCGTGTGGTGAATAAATGGTCGATACATATAGACGTGAAGTATCACTTCGTACACGAACTAATTAAAAATAAGATAATAAGTGTCGAATATTGTAAAACAGAAAAACAGTATGCAGACGCGTTCACTAAATCTTTGAATGGTTTAAATTATGTAAAGATAAATTTGTTGCTTAGAATATGTTCTTGTTAGAAGTGTTCGCTTAGCAGTTTGGTGAAACCTCTGAATTAAGAGGGAGTGTTGGGAAAATAATTCAGTGGTTGGCAAAACTGCTGCGTTTGAACCGCACGCGGAGTGAGAGAAAGAGAGAGGGAGAATGAGTTTCCGGGTGTAAAGAATTTACGTTACACGTGCGAGTCGACTGAGCACATGTGCGCAATTTTGTTCCTAAGTTATGTTATAATTCTCGAACGAAGTAATGATTCGAAGTGTAAGTTTTATTTTTCTCTGCACTGGTCAAAGTACCAAATGAACTTTATTTTGTGTTTTCTTTCTTTAAATGTACGTAAATTTATCTCTGGCCTTTTGAGCTAAAATGTAACCGAAAAAACATAACAAAACGTTTTCATTTATATTACTACTCCCATTTCTCTTGTTTGTAAAGGTTAGGCATATTCCTTTACCCTTGCCTCTTTTTTGACCTTTTGAGAAGAAATAGCTGCACTGTTTAAGCGCAGTTTTATATAACCACCTACGATTTGAGTTACTTCCTCTTCTTTATCCCTTAGAAAGTGATTAGTATCGTCTATTATGTGGTATTTCATGTGATCATTTTTTACTGAATTTTTAACCTTTTTGCTAATTCTGTTACATCGCTTTCTCCTGAGATTGTATCGTTACTGCTTTGTATTATAAGCCCAGAAACTGGACAGGGAGAAAGAAAAGAAGAATCGTACTTAGTTACCGGAAGAGGAAGAGTAATAAAATCCACTACCTTGATACATCCGGCCTTCACATGGTCCCCTTTTCATGGTCCCCCTGCTGCTGCATTTCACAACATTGTTATGCGAGCGTGTATAACCGACACCGCCGAGCTGATGTAACAAAATAACACATAAGCGTTTTCCTTTTGGTTATTACAAAGAATGATCCAAAAGGAATGTTATAAAGAGCAGGCGAGTCAATCGATCGAGAGTCTTTAGAGTCTTGAGATTCCTTCAATCAGGATCAGTCACCCGAGATCAGAGCGAATCTCTGACCATCGCCGCGACGCGAGAACCGTAACATCGTAACAGTCAGGGCGTAACGCGTAGCAACGGTGAATCGCGTTAAGAGTCGAGGGGAATAGTTAAGAATTCCGCGCAGTTTAAATCCGCCACCTTTTGACCGCGTAGAGTAACTCCGCTGAGTATGAAGTAGGGAAGTGCGTGAGACAAAGGAACTAGCGACGCGGAGCAACCCCGGGCGACCAGCGACCGGCTACACAGGCGAGAAGGCATCCGCGACTCTATACTCACAAACATAGAAGAAGGAGTTGGTATGTAAACAACGAATCGCCAAATGCATATACAATTGTTAAACACGAATAAGCGATACAGTTCACTCTCCACCCTCTCCTTACATTATTTATAAGAGAAAGTTTACTCAAGGTGTGCTTTAGCATGTTACGTCCTAACTAGACGGTGGTGGCCTCGAGCGGCAGAGATCACCCTTAGGGGTTCTTGCTCTTTTAAAGTGCTAAAGCACACCTTGAGTAAACTTTCTCTTATAAATAAGGGAAGGGGAGGATGGAAAGTGAACTGTATTGCTTGTTTGGGTTTAACAATTGTAAATGTATTTGGTAGTTCGTTGTTTACATACCAACCCCTTCTTCTTAGGTTTGTGAGTATAAAGTTGCGGACGCCACCTCGCCTGTGTAGCCGGTCGCGGGTCGCTCGGGGTTGCTTCGCGTTGCTAGTTCCTTCGTCTCGCGCACTTCTCTACTTTGTACTTCGCGGAGTCACTCTACGCGGTCAAGAGATGGCGGATTCGAACTGCGCGGAATTCTTAACTATTCCCCTCGACTCTTTACGCGATATTCCGTTGCTACGCGTTACACCCTCACTGTTACGATGTTACAATTCTCGCGCCGCGGCGATGGTCAGAGATTCGCTCTGATCTCCGGGTGGCTGAGCCTGATTTACAGGACTCTAACGACTCTAAATGACTCCAACAAAAGACCGTCGATCGATTGGCTCGCCTGCTCTTTATAATATTCCTTTTGGGTCATTCTTCGTAATACCCAAAAGGAAAACGCTTATCTGTTATTTTCTTACATCAGCTCGGCGGTGTCGGTTATACTCGCTCTCATAACAATGTTGTGAAATGCTTCAGCATTTCTCGCTTATTGACAACGGAAAAGGGGACCAGGTGAAGGCCGGATGTAACACCCCCCTCCTTAAGACTCAAAATAGTCTCGTGAGGCTATTTTGTGCAGGGTCCCCTGTTTCGTTGTTAATAATTACAAACTAATTTAATTATTAGCTTATTTACTAGCGCAGGGATTAATTAAACGGGAAGCGAATAGAAGAAAAATAAAGAAAGAAAAGGGGGAAATATTTATTATGTTAAATCGGTTTTTGTTGAGGACAATATCCAACAAAATCAATTGAGATTCCCTTTTTTTCTGATTTTATTTATATATCTTTTCCGAACTGCAGTGCTTGTAGTCTTCTCGGCTGCGTCCCGCACTGGATGATGGGGAAGACGGGCAGATACCTTGCTTCTTGTCTGAGGAACGCCTTTATGCAGTGTGTGCAGTCCCCAGGTTCTGACTTTGACAGCAGCTTCTTTGCGCAGCTACTGCATCGCTCCATCCCGAACGCTTTGGTTTCCGTTACCAAATAGTGTACCGGTTGGCTTCTCCAATGATCCTTTTCTTCCTCATGCGGTAGAGCTTTCAAGATACAGCACATTTCGCACAGTGAACTTTTAGTTTGTTCATTGTGCATAATCGGTGTGGTTGTGCGGAGACAAAGCCTCCGAAAAAATGGGGACTTCAGCTGTTTTGGCAGTATCCTCTCTGCCAAGGTTCCCTCCGGGATACTGTTGTCCTTGTATACTGGCGGTGCCATGATGTGATCGACTTCTCGTAAATGCGCGTACTTGATTGAATTGTGATTGATACTTTGAGCTGCTCTCGGTCTGCTTATATTCTAAATTTTGACCTACAATTCCGGAGTGGGGAGCCTTATCGGATGTATGTATGGAAACGCTGAATTTTTTTTTTTAGTAAATTACAATGTCCAAATCGGAATCTCTGGAATTTCGCGTGATAACACCGTCTGACCCACTGAATGTGTCTTTTGCAAGTGATGGTTCTATAGCGGGTAGGTCGTTTGGAAAAGGTGTTATTGTCAAGGGAATGGGCGGTGATATTGTGTTTGTTATAGTTGGAGTTTGTCTGAGCTCAAAAGGTGGATTCCATTTCGGGCATGGAGGTTCATGGTTGTTGCTTTGTCGTCGTTGATTGATCCAGCGGCGCAAAACAAGTCCTATGATGATGATAAGGACTATTCCCCCAAATGCTGGAAACCCGTATGTAGCATACTGCATCATTCGCGTTGTTCGATGATGGGTAGCTAAGCTTTGTGCTTGGCGTTCTATTTCTTGTAACGCTATTGAGTTTTCCGCTTGGTGTGAATCTAATTGCAACAGTTTTCCTTGACGTTCTTCTATAATTTTAACGTGATGATGAGTCATATCCGGAATAAAGTGCGAAATATTGATTCCCAGTGGTGGCCTAAAGGTAGTGTTTTGATATTCGGTGATAGATCCGGAGGCTATAAGTTTCATGCCTTCTATAGCTGCTTGGCAGTTGCCTCTCATTTTTAGGATGCCGGCTCCTTCCACTATTTCATAACCAGAGATCTTCTTGTCGCATCTGATCTGCAATGCTTTAGAACCATTCGTAGAGAAGATCCAGGTGTTTTCAGCTTTCAATCTTCTTATGAAGACTGGGCCGGTAGATAAGGCGTGGACGTTGCATCTTGTCCATTTGATGTTTTGTGGTTGGGTTAACAATTCTGTCTCGCAGCTAGTTAATTTTTCCAGGTTCCGGAATGGGAGTGTGGTCTCGCAGATGAATATCCTGCTGTTCTTCCGGCACTCGTTTAGGTACATTTCGTTTGGGAGGAAAAATTCTTCGTGTTCTTGGTTTATGGCCAGGTAATTAGTTTGAGGCTGTATGTATATAGGAACGCTTACATTGTGTGATATGGCCTGGAACGAAGGGCACGGATGAAGTTGGTAGAGATCAAATGGGATTTTGTCTAATAAGGGGATGTCAAGTACTATAAGGAGACGACCTTTCGTATAGACCATGTTTAATTTAGCTACACCCTGTAGTTGTTCGGATTGCAACTCCTCCATAGTCAGCGGAAATTCATACGGCGTAGTTTTCGAAATTCGCTCGCATGATTGTAACAGCTGATTATGTGTTAATATTGCTGGGTGTAGTGCTCCCAATTTTGCAAAGGTTATTGCGTCAGTGAGTAGGATCAGTGCCATCACGTATTCGTCCACGTGCCTAGCTATCTGGTAGGCCCAAGCCGTGGTTGTCACCTCTAGTTCTAATTTGAATTGTTGTTCGTCTAATCGAACTAATCCCGAGGTTATTTCTTTCATTCTTGTGCTTAAGGCATTTGCGGTATTTGAAAACGTTTTGAGGTTGTTATGGATTTCTCGAAATTCCGATCGGACAATATGGGTTTGGTTTGACAATAGTTCTGATACTTTCTGTTGATCTCTATAGACCTTATCTATCTCCTGATTATAATATTGAGCATCTTCTTCGCTTAAGGTGCCAAAAAGAACTCGACTGATTGTGCCAATAAATCCTAATGGGGCGCTACGCTTTTTGCGTTGATTAGTTAACAGATTTCGCAATAAGTCCTCATATTTTTTGGCATCTTCTAATTTACGTTCTAAATCTATTTTAAGAGTATCCGCGGGACAAGGCTCCCAACTGCTTGTTTTACATTGTGCCTTTACTTTTCCGAGTTGGAGGCTTACGTCGGGTCGTGCGGCTAGTATATCGGACACGTCTAATGCGGTTACAATTTTCCAAGACGTATGAAAGACGCGTAATGGACGTAAAGTTTCAAAATATATACCAGGATTGGTTTTCAGTGAGGTTATTTGGTAGTCCTCTTCTATGGGTATGCCGACGACAGCAGTCCAAAAGGTTATCAATAAAATGAATCGTAGCTGAACCATCATGGTTTGGATATTTTGTTAGTTATATGTTGTGAAAGTTTCCCTGAGTATGGGTTCCTGTAATAATTAAAGTTATTTTTTTTTTAAGAAAAGGAAAAAGAATGTGGAGAACCACTGTGTCTATCTTCAGCGTTTGCTGAATCACGAGTTTTATATCAGCAGTTCTTGGGAATGCGCGTTTCAGCGATATGCTCAGGTGCGTTCAACTTTTGATTGCGTTCGGTCGACCTGATTTTTATATGCGCACGTTTTAATTTGTCCAAATGTTTTGCAAACTTATGTCCCCTTTCATTTGCTAATATTGCATTATTCTGGCCTGTAATACTATGGATAGTGTATGGCCCTTCGTAATGCGGATCAAGTTTCGCTGTTCGAGGTTCCTTTAGTACATAGACGAGATCGTTCGGTTGAAAGGCCACTTGATTACAAGTTTTGTCGTAGTTTAATTTTGAACGCAATTTGCTAGAATCTAAATTTTGTTGCGTTGACAATCTGATTTCATCTAATCTTTGTACTAGATCTTGAACATAGGCGGGGTAAGTAAGGAGTTCGTCTCGAGACATTGGTGTAAATGGGTCCCGAGCTAGTTGACCAAAAACTACTTCATAAGGAGTAAATTTCGTAGCCTCATGTACAGATGTATTGTAAGAGTACGTTGCAAAGGGTAATAGTATATCCCAGTCTCCGTATTTTTCCAGGTAATGCTTTAAATATTCCGTTAAGACGATATGACTTCTCTCAAGTGATCCGTTTGTCTGTGGACGGTATCCAGATGTAGTTACGTGATTTATCCGAAAAACTCTCGCAATTCCTTGTATGACGTTGTTTATAAAAGATTTTCCTCGATCTGTGAGTATTGCTCGCGGGGCTCCGAAAATCGCTATAAAGTATCTTGATAAGGCATCAGCTACTGTGATTGCCTTGATATCGGGTAACGGAATTGCCATACAAAATTTGGATAATTGGCATTGTATGGTGAGAATATGCTTGTTTCCGCTGGGAGTTTCGGGAAGAGGCCCTACTGTATCCTAGGCAATTTTGTCAAAGGGTTTCGCCGGGGTATCCGTGATTAACATGGGTTCACGGGTTTTTATGCGAACTAATTTTTGTTCTTGACAGCTGTGACAGTTTCTGATGAAGTCTTCTATATCCCGGTGCATTCGGGGCCAATCGAACAGGTTACGAATACGGCGATAGGTCTTTGTTACGCCCTTATGTCCGCCTATTAAGTTCTCGTGGTAGTGTCGTATTATATTCTGCCGCTCGTTTTCTGGTGGTTGCTGAATTTTCCCAGTACAGATTACGATTTTTATAGGTACATCGCTAAATATTCTTTCTGTTAGGTCAGCAAAGGTATGGATATTAAAATTATGGAAGTTTTCGTTATTAATGGCTATCCGGAGAGATTTAGTATCTCGAATATTGCTTCTGAGTGCATTTAACAAGGATATTACTTGATTCTCATCTATTTCGTGAAAGAAGTATTTCGCTCCTACTATGGAATAGATTTTTCCTTCGTCATGGTGTGTGACAATGACCTGTCCTTCACGTAAGTGTGCGGGGGGTAATTTTGTCTCGTCGAATAGTCCTAATGCTTTCAAAGTTTTACAAATCGGACTTACGAGTACTCGATCTGCAGGAATAAAGTGAGCGTAGTCGCCTGAAACTGCGGTGAGTGTGCTCTTTGATATAGTTACTTCGCACAATTTTCTTGAAGAGTTGTTTTTCTCGAACTTTCCTACAGGATTAAGTGATATACGCGATGGTTGACGGGAATCTATAAATGTATCTCCAATGATCGGTTCGGTGGGTGCGGTCAGTTGTTCCCTTTCTTCCGTTATTTCCGTCATGGGGATAATTCTAGTCGATTGGGGTACGTCATCTAGATCTTCGACAGAAGGTATAGCCCATGATACTCGCTTTTTGGTCCCACTATATTTGTCCTGGGAGTTTTTCCCTAGAATACTTTGGGCAGGAGTCGCGGTAGGTGTGTGTGCATCGTATTGTTGGCTTTCCCGAGGTGTATCCTCCAAGGTGATGTTGAATTCCGGAATGCCCTGGGCTTCGGTATCTAAAACCGTTGAATTAGCCCTCTGTTCTAAAGTAGTTTCCAAAAGGGGTAATTCGTCATCTTCAGGGACATCCTCGTCTTCGATTATTTCGTCAATAAAAGAAGGAAGTTCCTCATAGTTTGGTCTAGATTGCCCTTCTCGGCGCATCCTGACCCTTTGCCCAATCCCTGAGGTAGATTCGTTGCCTTGACCATCTGTGGTTACTGGAAAGGCGTGTACCACCGGGTTTCGGGACAGTGCGTCGGCATTCGCGTTGACTCGACCAGGTTTATAGATAATTTCAAAGTCGTGATCGGCAAGTAGGATTCGCCAGCGCGCTAATCTAGATACGGGATCTTTAATTGAAAAGAGCCATTGTAGAGGTCGATGGTCGGTTACAAGAGAGAATTTTCTTCCATAAATATATGTTCTGAAGTGTTTTACTGCGTATATGATGGCGAAGCATTCCTTTTCCGTTGTTGAGTAATTTTGTTGACTCGAATTAAGTGCTTGGGAAGCATACGCAATCGGCGGATCTTCTCCTATTTTTCCCTGACTTAATACTGCACCTACGGCTATGTCAGATGCATCTGTGGTAATGATAAAAGGTTTATCATAATTCGGGTATTGCAGAACGGGTTCGCTGCACAGAGCTTGCCTCAAATCTTCGAAACTTTTCTGGTGACTTCACTTCCAGACAAAAGAGACTTTAGGACTAGTCAGCTCGGTTAGCGGTTTGGCACGTTTCGCCATATTTGGTATGAAACGGCGATAATAATTTACTAGGCCTAAGAATTGTTTGGCTGCTTTACGTGTCTGGGGGACGGGGAACTCTGCGACGGCCTTGATCTTCTCGGGATTTGGTTTCACTCCGTCAGCTGATATAATGTGACCGAGGTAAGCGACCTCCTTTTGTAGGAACTTGGCCTTGTCCGTCTGCAGTGTCAAGTTATGTTCGCGTAATCGGCAAAAAGAATTCCTGAGTCGGCGTCCGTGTTCCTCCAATGTGTCCGAATGAACTACTATATCATCAATGTAAACAAAGAGTTCTTTTCCAATCAAGCCTTCCAAGATTTTATTCATTCCTCTTTGAAAGGTGGCAGGTGCGTTTTTTAAACCAAATGGCATTCTTCTATATTCAAAATGTCCATCAGGTGTGGAAAATGCTGTCTTCTTTTGATCTTCCGGATTCATGGGGATCTGATGGAAACCGTTTGCTAAATCGAATACCGAGAAATATTTAGCTCCTCCCAATCGGTCCAAAATGTCCGGAATCCGAGGTAGAGGGTATCGGTCATCCTCCGTTACCTCATTTAACTTTCGGAAATCTACTACTGTTCTCCAACGTTTGTTTCCCTTTTCGTCAGCTTTCTTAGGCACTATCCAGAGGGGAGAATTGTAAGGGGAGCATGAAGGTACTATTATTCCCAACTTTTGAAGATTCTGTATTTGTTTCCTCACCTCCTCTTCCTGGGTCGGATGAAAGGGATATTGACGCGTGAATACGGGCTTTGAATTTGTTGTTGGGATGACGTGTTCCATCGACGGAGTTTCGCTCAAAGGGTCGCCAGAGATAAAGAACCTATCAGACCATTCGCTGACTATGCTCATGACCATACGACGTGCGTTCTTATCTAAGTGATCGAGTTTCAACGCGTTCGTAATCATACTTAGACGCGTGGACGGCGGGTGCTTGATAATTCGATAGTCCCCTAGGTCGTTCTCTTCGCATGCGGCGAACTCTTCTTCGTATTGCACAAAAGGCTCCTTCGCCGGTAATCTTGGTTCGTACTTTTCCTTACCCATTTCTTCCAATTCTGGGTGGGACGCTAAATATGAATTCAACATATTTTGGCCATGGGTTTGTAAGGCTAGCGTCTTTTCCATTTCTTTGGAGTTTGAGAACGGCACAGGATTAATTGGACGGCTGGATGTAACCATAGTTCGATAATGATAAGATAATATCGCTTCTTCTTGCAATAGATATGAGCTGCCAATAAGCCCAGAAACTCCTTTCGGCAAATTTAATCCATCTACTACGTAAAATAGGGCCCAACTACCATTGATTTTCATGCAAGTGGCGCCTAAAGTAACAACCTTACCTTGTACTCCTTCGACTTCGATTTTGTCTTCGCTTACGACAGGTGCATCTAAATGGATATCTTGCCATTCCAGTAAATTTAAAACCGATCCGGAATCTAGGATGAATTCCCCTTCACCGCTTGCCAGTTCCTTTGCCTTGATTCGGATGCGCGGGGAGGGTGCCTGTTCCAATGAGGACTCTGATCGCTCGGACGGTGTTTTGCTTCTCGTGACGTACGCGCGCCCGACTCGCTCCGGAGAGGCGAGTGGGCGCCCCGGGAGTTTAAAGGAATCTGTTCATTAGAAGGGTTTTCTTCTGGTTCTCCAGTTTTTCGATACCGTGGTTTTCCTTTAAATCTACCGCGGGGTTGAAAATTTCGTTGCCTCGGAGGGGTTCCTTGTCTATTTCGGCCACAATTACAGCTGCATGGTTTTTCTTCGCTAGTTTCCCTATAGTCTAGCCATTCCCTCGATGCAGGTCGTGTTAGGGTTCTATACGGCGTTCTGGGGTATTCGAAGTCTCGATCGTATTCTCTTTCTTCGCGTGGAGGTACACGCCATTCGAACCACTTCCGATCGTGGTCATAGGGTGCAGGTGGTCTGGCTGGTAATGGATACGCAAATGTCTCGCGATGAACCCGTACAGGGGCCATTTGTTCATATCGTTCTGCCTGTAGGGCCTCATCGAACGTCTCGCTTAGGGTACTTGGAGCCTCTATTGAAACGTGGCTAGCGATATTAGCTGGTAACCCTCTTATAAAAGACCGACGTGCTATCCTTCCGATATTTTCAATGGTATCCCTACAATGTTCGCCTAATTCTTCACGAGCACTAGCTACAGTCTGAATGTAGAGCTTATGGACCCTTTCGACGAAGTCCAGTACGGTTTCGCGTGGTTGCATAGTCGCATATCTAAGTTCCTGCTGTAATTCTTGAAAACTACGTCCCGGAGCATATCGCCTTTTAAGACGTTGAAGGATTTCGTTGATAGTAGTACAGTTTCCCTCTTCAACGTAGTATCGCGCTGTGTCTGATAATTTCTGCAAAAGACCCGCCTTGAAGCGGTCTTCATACCCGTGAGGGATACGGTAAGAGGCGCCGCGTACTGCAGCTACGAAATCTTCCAACGAAATATATTTCGGATCAAACCGCGGTATGCTTTCTAATGCTCTATAGACACGCTCCTCATCACGCCATATTTCTATACCAGTCACCTCATGGGATGGTACTGTGTTATGGATTGGATGAGAGAGGGGAGCTGGCGGAGGGTCTGATGGACGCGATGTGTGGAGTGCGGGTGGTGATCGTGGAAGCGACATATTGTCAGCAAAGGGTATAGGGTCGAGAAAGTCTGGTCAAGTTATGAGCCACTAAAATGAAAGGAAGGAAAAAAACTAAACAAAAAGTTTTTCCTTTGGGAGTATTCGTATCCCACTTCTGACACCAGTTATTTGTTACGTCCTAACTAGACGGTGGTGACCTCGAGCGGCAGAGATCACCCTTAGGGGTTCTTGCTCTTTTAAAGTGCTAAAGCACACCTTGAGTAAACTTTCTCTTATAAATAAGGGAAGGGGAGGATGGAAAGTGAACTGTATTGCTTGTTTGGGTTTAACAATTGTAAATGTATTTGGTAGTTCGTTGTTTACATACCAACCCCTTCTTCTTAGGTTTGTGAGTATAAAGTTGCGGATGCCACCTCGCCTGTGTAGCCGGTCGCGGGTCGCTCGGGGTTGCTTCGCGTTGCTAGTTCCTTCGTCTCGCGCACTTCTCTACTTTGTACTTCGCGGAGTCACTCTACGCGGTCAAGAGATGGCGGATTCGAACTGCGCGGAATTCTTAACTATTCCCCTCGACTCTTTACGCGATATTCCGTTGCTACGCGTTACGCCCTCACTGTTACGATGTTACAATTCTCGCGCCGCGGCGACGGTCAGAGATTCGCTCTGATCTCCGGGTGGCTGAGCCTGATTTACAGGACTCTAACGACTCTAAATGACTCCAACAAAAGACCGTCGATCGATTGGCTCGCCTGCTCTTTATAATATTCCTTTTGGGTCATTCTTCGTAATACCCAAAAGGAAAACGCTTATCTGTTATTTTCTTACATCAGCTCGGCGGTGTCGGTTATACTCGCTCTCATAACAATGTTGTGAAATGCATCAGCATTTCTCGCTTATTGACAACGGAAAAGGGGACCAGGTGAAGGCCGGATGTAACAAGCACTTTAAAAGAGCAAGAACCCCTAAGGTTGATCTCTGCCGCTCGGGACGATCGCCTTCTGGTTAGGACGTAACAACCTCAAGGCGACGCATTGTTAGCTGCATAGCCACCCATGCTCCAAAAGGAAAACCATCGATCCAAATTGGAACGTTGCTAGGATTATGTTCCTGAAGCCAATCAATAGTTACCGCAGCGTCAGTTATTTCTCCTATACCTTTATCAAAAGTTCCGGTAGATTTTCCCACACCACGAAAGTTAATTTTCAATGCAGCAAAATTGTTATCGATGAAAGACGTATATATATTATGTACAATTTTACTACTCATATTACCACCATATTGAGGGTGATGATGTAAAACCAGCACAACCGGCGCGTTGGCGTATTTGCTTTGGTGGTATTCACCTTCTATCTTTCTTGTTGCATTATTCAAAAAAACTTCTACCACGGTAACTCCTCATAAAAACCTGCTTGACAGGTGTTGATGATATAAATTATTAGTTATGTATTAATTTCGCTGTTTTTGCAATAAATTTTTTATCGTGTAAAAGCTAACGTACATAGGTATGGCTATAGCTGATGATAAACTTATATAAGTGACAGATGAGTCCACTCTCTTTAGAAAACAGTGGTTACGCATATGCTGATTACAATGCAACTGCTCCAATTAGTGAGAATGTAAAAAAAAGTACATTTGAGATCTTGTTAAAACAAACGCTCAATCCATCATCACTACATAAAAGAGGACAAGAACCGAGGAAGATTCTTCAGGATGCAAGTGATAACATACGCGAGGCTATTGGTATTCCAAGTGATAAAGAAATAGCTTTTACGTCTGGTGCGACTGAAGCGAATAACCTTGTCATGAGAGGAATAGCAGGCTATTTGTATGTAGTTTCAGCTATAGAGCATCCTTCAATTCTTAATTCTGCATGTAATCCATATATAATACCCGCTAGTCAGGAGGGCATTGTTGACTGTTTAGAGCTAGAAAAAATTCTAAGCGAACTTACAGGAAACAAAGCAATAGTTTCAGTTATGATGGCAAATAACGAAACCGGAGTTATCCAGCCTGTTAAAGAAATAGCTGAAATAGCACACAAATTTGTAGCAATTTGCCACACTGGCACTGCTCAAAGCGTTGGAAAAATTAAAGTTAATGTGGAAGATTTATGAGTGGATTTACTCACTTTATCCGCCCATAAATTTGGCGGTATAGCAGGCAGTGGAGTTTTAATATTTAATAAAGAACTTGCGACAAAACCTATTATAATAGGTGGTGGACAAGACAAGGGATTTCGTGGGGGTACAGAAGATATTGTTGCAATTGCAAGCCTTTCTGCTGCACTGCAAAATATTCTTGACAGACCTTCTATCAAAAATGGATCATGTAAAGGAGCTACGTGATCAATTAGAGTGTGAATTATTAAATCTTGCCAGTGATATAAGAATCTTCAGTGAAAACTCTATGAGGCTGTCAAACAAAAGTTTTATTTACATGCCTGGAGTAAAGAGTGATGTGCAGCTCATGCATTTTGGCTTTTATCACATTGCAGTTAGTAATGGTTCTGCATGTTCTTCTGGAAAAGTTGAGCCTTCCCATGTTTTGCTTGCAATTGGGGCAACAAAAGAGCAAGCAGAGTGTTCAATTAGAATCAGTATATATCCAGAAACTAATCCACAAGCCATAAAAAAAATAGTAGATTATTAGGATAGTATCTACAAGGAGAACACCTTGGTATAGATAATACGTGGTATCATGCAGGCACTGGCCGAGCTATAAGTTAGATGTAAAAACATACTTAACATCCTTCGCTAGCCCCCTTATCATAAAACTGGAGCCACTTACTTATCTTCGCAATCTCTGAAGTGGATTAATGACAAAAAAGCTTAATGTATTTGGCGTAAATCATGCTTAATTTTTTGCACTATATGTACCTCATGTCGTTATCAAACTTCTAGGTTTTTAACTATACAAGCTGAAACGCGCTTATAAAGCGTTTAAGACATCACTCAACATCAAATTTTAAAATAGTGAGTGAATAACTAGCTACCACGGGTTTTCTATGCCTTTTTTTCCTGCCTGGTAAATTTCTTAAACATTTATAGTTAAGGTTAGTTGCAAAAACGCCAATACTGAAAATAGATGGTAACCAGGGCTTCTTTTGCCTTTTTGTTCGTTTGGTAAATTCCTTAATATATATGGCTTAGGTTAGTTACAAATTAAGTGCAACATTCACAGAAATGGTGTCATTTCAGTGCTTGACACTGGGTACTTTAGACAATGTTACAGAAATAATATCATAGAATTCTATAGGATAATTCCTAGTGTACAGTCCCAGAGTGTAATGGTATGATAAAATATGAGAAAACAACACCATCAAAGGAGGAATTATGAGACCATACACCTAGAGGCTGTATTACAAGATTTTGGGTGAACTTAGTTATTTGATCAAATTACTGAGATCAAATTACTGACTATCGTTTAAATTTTTCAGTTTTATTTGGTGTAATGAAGCAGAAACTCTATCAAATACTTGTTGCGCCAAAAAACCTTAAGCCCTTTTGATGGATCAAGCATGCGTGTTGAAGTTAGAATTCGACCAGGGCAGCCACAGTAAGGTAGATAATCCCAAACACCATCATGTTTTTAGGAGAGTTTGCTAATGACGGCTCTGAAGTTGACGCCATTGGCTGAAGGAATACCTCTTAACTTGACGCATATGGTTTATTTAACACTCCCAACGGTTACAAATAATTCACCATTTCTTCTGATTTCACTATCCTTTCAAACTCCTCCTCAGTGAGCAATTGAAGTTTTGCTGCTGCTTCTTTTAGAGTGATATTTTCTTTATAAGCAAGCTTCGCTGTTTTTGCTGCATTGTCATACCCTATATGCGTATTTAATATAGTGACCAGCATTAACGACTGATTCAGTAAATCTTTTATCCTCTCTTCATTTGCCTTAATACCAACTACACATTTATCTGTAAAATTTAAACTTGCACCAGCTAAAAGTCTTATAGACTGCAAAATATTGTAAATTATCACTGGTTTAAACTCATTCAATTCAAAATGACCATTTGAACCACTAATGGTCACAGCAACATGATTTGCTCACATCATAGTTACTGCTTCACACTGAGTTGGATTCACTTTACCTGGCATAAATGTAGAACCAGGCTCATCTTCCGATAACATTATTTTTCCAATTCCATATCTTGGACCAGAAACAAGCAACCTTATATCATTTGCAATTTTCATTAAACTGACTGCTACTGTATTGAGTGTTCCACTGAGCTCAACTACCGCATCGTTTGCTGCTAGCGCTTCCAATTTATTGCCTGCTGAAGTAAATGGAAAATTAGTAGTTTCTGCAACTTTGCTTGAAAAATCTTCAGCCAAACCCTTTTTAGTATTGAGTCCTGTGCCAACCGCAGTGCCACCTTGTGCAATCTAGTGTATACCACTAAAAGGTTGATTTTACTCTCTCTATCCCCTTTTTAATCTGGGCTACATAGCTAGAAAGCTCGTGTCCCAGTGTTAGGGGCGTTGCATCTTGTAAGTGAGTACGTCCTACTTTTATTATACTTTTAATTTCCTGAACCTTATTATCCAGTACCGTATGCAATTTTTCAAGATTTGGAATAAGCAAGCAGTTTATTTGCTATGGTGCTGCTGTATGCATTGCTGTTGGAAAGGTGTCATTTGATGACTGACCATAATTCACATAGTCGTTGGATGTATAGGAGATTTACTACCCAAATTACCACCTGGAATCTCTATTCCGCGATTGCTGATCACTTCATTCATATTCATATTAGTCGGCGTCCCGGATCCGGTTTACCAAACAACAAACGGAAATTCATTATTAAATTTGCCATCTATTACTTCCCTTGCGGCTGTGCAGATTGCGTCACTTACCTTATTATCTATGCTACCCTGCCTCATGTTAGCACGTGCTGCTGCAAGGTTTACTATTGCTAATGCTTTAATCAGAAGCTCTGCCATGTTTTCTGTGCCAATCTTAAAATTTTCTGAAGAACGTTGAGTCTGCGCTCCCCAGTAATGCTCACTTAGTACTTTTACGTTCCCTAAGCTGTCTGATTCTATTCTCGTTTTTCTATCCATATTTTCCTTCCTAGCGTCATGCAAACTGGTTCACTATAAAATTTTTTCATGTCTACTTCCTGGTTAATTAAATCGTGCTAGATCCAAGTAGTCAGGTGTGACCTTACCCAGAAAGCGTAGAGAGAAAGTTAAGAAGTTTTTGGAGTAAAATAAAACGTTTTTTCAAAATATAGCAAATAGAAGAAAATATATAGCAGGATTCAAGTTAGAAACTGTTAAACTGGTTGCAGAAACAGAAGTACAAAAATAGCAAAGGATGTAGGTATAGACGGCAGTATGTTAAGTAAATGGGTAAGAAAATATAATGGAAAAATGTCAGAAGCATACATATTTCCAGACAAAGGCTCCTTATGACAGAGAAAGGTTTGATCTAAAAAGAGAACTAGCAAGTGTAACAATAGAAGGAGACATTTAAAAAAAAACCCTAGCCAGTCAAAAAGAGTAAAATATTTTTTCATAAAAAAGCATAGTAAACACTATGAAGTGCAGGAATTATGTAGGGTTTTGAATGTATCTGCTAGTTGCTACTATAAGTCGAGGAAAGTAAGGAAAATAAGCAGTAGAAAATCAGCAAACAAAAGCAGATATTCAAAAAAAGCTTCTAAATGTAGATATGGATCTCCTAAAATTCATGCTGCATTCAAGGCTTTGGGTAAAATTGCAACTTGAAAAGACTGCAAATTATTACGCAGAGGAATGCTATTCGGGCTATATTGAGAAGAAAACTTAGAACTAAGAAGCAACAAACGGTCAATGGAATCGTAGTTCCCAATATATTTGACTAAAATTTTATTGTCTATCAACCAAATGAAATATGAGATTACTTATATAAAAACCAAAGAAGGATGACTATATTTGGCAGGACCTATATTCACGCATAGTAGTTAATGAGCAGTTCAATAAATAAACAATTGGTTACCGACTCTTTATTGATGGCCGTTAATAAGCACAAACCGGATAAAAATCTGCTGCTACATAGCGATCATGGGTCACAATATACTTCGCAAGGTTATTAATATCTCTTATCCATAGAAAACATAGATGAGTCGTAAAGGTTGTTGTTACGACAATTCTGTTGTGGAAAACTTTTTCAGTTCTCTAAAAAGGGAGTTACCAGTAGACACCTCTCTGCACTCTAAACGGTATATAAAAACTACTATATTTGAATACATAGAAATTTTTTATAACAGACAACGTAGGCATTCTAATATTAATTATTGCATTCCTGTACAATTTGACGCATCATTGTCATGACAGAAACGTCTTAACTTTCTCTCCACTTTTTTAGGGTAAGGTCAGTTCAGCTATAGCCAGCAATTTTCTATATTTACTTTAAATTGAAGAACGCTCAAATGAAATATCGTGCTTTGCAAAAAATCACAGAATGCAGTCTAACAGTGAACGGTTACAATTATTTATCACTAGTGCCTGAAGTGATCTCCTTTATCCCCTCATCTGCTAGTATTTTTAATTCCTCACCGTATCTATAATAATTTTGCTTCATAACGTGCAACTCATCAGAAGAAGAGAAATCTACTTTAGGGTAATATTTGTAATCGCAATTTTCTTCGATGTCCTCAATGCTTATAGATGATGCTAGATGTGGAAATAGAATTAATAGTACAGTCAGTAGGATTCTTGTACGACCATTACACCACGTCCTGGGAGCCATTCCAGCGCGTGAACAGAGAAAGAAAGATATGGATCCCAGTGTCAAGCATTGGCTCAAGCAAAGTTCGTAAAAAGCTTTTCATACCAACTATTTAAACTCAATTGTGTTATAAATATGTTGCAGAAATTGTTTCATCGCCCGTCTCGTCTGCCATGTCGTCCGACTGAAGGAAATACACCCGCCAATCGTTCGAAGACAACTGACTCTCTCTCTGCTTCCTCCTTCCTGGCCCTCTTCGAATTGTCTTTACTTGCTCAGAATCCCTCTTCCAAAAAGAATTTTGAAACCGCCAACAAACCCTTAAACCTGTCTTTATGACCTCTCCGACAAATATATTAATAGCGAAAGAAGAAAAACAAGGTTTAATTTTCTTTCTTATATGAGACTTATCTTGTCAGAATCGCTTAAAATAAGTGATATAACAGAGGTCCGGACAAGGTGAGAGTGAGGGTATAGTAAAAGGAACAGTTACACAAATTCAATGTTAAGTCGGCCCTGAAAAGGAATTAGTAATACGACGTTCATTGAAGTTTTGTGTGTCGTGGCGGCTGGGGGCTCCTCCGGTCCTCGACGGGCTCCTGGTGGCTGGCGTTGTGCTCCCGTGGCTGACGGTGAAGCGGAGGGTCCTGGGTGGCCGTGGCGGCTCCCGCGTTTTCCCCGTCAGCGACGTTGGCGTCTGAAAACGAACAATAGCGGCGGAACCGCGGCGGTAACCGAGAGTGTAAATCAAGCTGTACCGAAGATTCCCGACTCAAGGCTTCGATCACGAGCCCATGTGGAGGGAAGAGCAATACCTTGCCCGTAACGCGAAGGTAATGCAGTGGACTGTATTATCGACTCTTCTTCTGTGGCGAAGAAGAAGTCGACGAGCGAGTGTCTGGAGAGGAGGTGGGGCCTCTTGTCTTCACCTTGCACCTTATAAAAAGGCTCGCTTCGTACGAATCCCGATAAATGCGGGGACTCGCGAGCGGGGGGACACGTCATAACTAGCGATTGCTAGTCCTGGAGGCTGAGGACGGCCAGAGGCTCCACGACACTGTTCACCTCACCGTGTGCCTCTATTCGTCGCACGGGGGTTGCTTCTAAACGGAGTGGCAGAGCGCGAGTAACGCAAAGGTGATAGGCACGTACGCTAGCTCTCTCTGTTGTAGCCCGTCTCTCAGAGATCAACCAGGCAGCGGCCTTTGTTGCTCCTTGACGAAGGCGAAGCTCAGAGAATCAGGGCAGCCCCCGATTCCAAAAGCGCAAATCTCGCTGAATTGTCACCTTTTGACGAAGTAGGTGCTCTGTCGTACGTATAATACGTATTAAATCGAACAGAGCGGCTTCGTAGTCGCAGGAGACAACGGTTCAGCTTTGAAGCTAGGGGGATTTCAAGTGTCTGGCGACCTAACTACTTAAAATTGTGGAACTGGCTGTGCTGATGTGACTTAAGGACCTATCGAATTGACTGGCGCAAGCCTGACTGCCGAAAGACGACTACTGTTGCGAGAGCCGTGTGCGTCTTCGCAAACGCGGAACACGCAAATTTTGGCGTTACGCGGAGCTCGCCAATTATCTTTTGTATCGTTCTAATTTGAATCGACTTAATCTCTCTCTCCTTCAGGTCCCGCTGTCTCCACTCGGCATCGGGCCTGGAGTTCAAAACCGTTGCTCGACAATGCTCACCTTGTTTGAACTTCAATTTTAACGATAAAAATGAGTCATACGACAATTGACCGTGTTTTGCTGTTAGGACAACGGAATATCTAACCGAAGGCAACCTTCGGTCGGTTACGTATACCAACAGATCACGAATCTCGCGGACAAGCCAAATGCCTGTTATATAACGGCTCTTCAAACAATCTCTTAATTAACCGTGAAAGGTTTCGTGTAATGCTCCTTCACATAATTATCAATAATTGTTTTGTGTTCTTCAGAGACATTATCACCTTGTAAAGTTTTTAAATTCTTGCCGTCTTTGTAGACTGCTGAAACAGGATTTTTTCCATATACAGGCAAGCTGATTCCCAGATTTACGTGTGTGCTTCCTCCAGGACCATTTACTATACATCCCATAACAGCAATGTTGATATGCTCTACTCCTGGATTTTTTTTCTTCCATATCGGCATATGAGTTTGTATATAGCCGTTCACTTCATTAGTTAATAGACGAAAACGATCGCTACTCGTGCGCCCACAACCAGGACATGAATTAACCTCAGGGTTAAAGTGTCGCGAGCCTATAGATTGCAATGTTCCCTGACACACCACCACTTCATTAGTACGCAATTCACCAGGACGTTGAGTCAAAGAAGCCCGTATTGTGTCTCCAATGCCATTTTGCAATAAATAAGGAAGCCCTGCTGCGGTATTTACCATTCCTTTACTGCCCATACCAACCTCAGTTAAACGCAAATGCAGCGCATAATTCGAAAATTTTGTAAGTGCCATATAAACTAAAATTAAATCTTGTACTTTGCTAACTTTACATGAAATGATTACTTTGTTTGATCTTTGACCACTTTCTTTAGCTTGTTTTGCACTATCAAGAGCAGACATTACAAGTGCTTTGCGCAGTATAACATCAGAAGGCCTTGAATTACTAAGCAAAGAGTTTTCATCGATCAGTTTTTGTAAAAGGTATTTATTGAGGCTACCCTAATATACTCCAATTCTAACCGGAAGATCGTGCATTGGTGCATACTCTATCACCCTTTCAAACTTCTCATCACGTTTGTCGCTAAAGCCTATATTGCCTGGATTGATTCTAATTTTACCCAGCATTTTCATATCGTCTGGATAATCATGAACTAACTTATCTAGCTAATACTGACCACAGCATACCAATATTTTACCATCAAAACCTTCTTTATTTATCTCTTCTACTATATAAGGTACTGCCCTTGCTGCTTCCTCTGAATTACAAGTAATCCGTACTAACTCTGAACCTGCACGCGCTAGTTCTGTTATTTCTTTTGCATAATGTTTTGCGCTACTTTTTATATTATCAGAATCTATATGCACACCAAGCGCCATAGATTGTACAACTACAGGATTATTTCCGCCTATCCTTACTTTGCCAACTTCTACAACATGAGTTTCTTGCCTGGAAATTGGCGATAATTCATATGCATCATCACTCAATATCAGATCATTATCTAGCATAATATTAATGGCCAATACTGTAATACTATTTTATTGTGTCAGCTACACTGCCAAATGAACTTGAACCATTCAAACTATAAGCATCCACGTTATCCAAATTAGCATTAAAATCGTGTGAGCACGTTCTTCTTGAAGAAGTTTCATAGTGATATTTATAGGAGAAGCTTCCTTTTCTCGTGTTGAAGTAACTTTCTTCTCTTCTTGTTCATGCTGCTCGCTTTCATATTGGGAAACTGGCCCTTGATCTATAAATACAGCACCCTTTCAACGTGCGATATTAATACCATGTTGATTTATCATAGCGCGCTCTTCATCGTCGACTATGCACGCTTCCATGTCATTTGGATCATTATCAAGACTAGCAATTTTTTTCTCTTTTAACTTTTTGATTAGATCTTCTTTATTTATAGCTCGATCTTGTAACTTTTTTTTCTTGTGGTGCTCCCTACGCTTCTCATACAGTTTATATGACTCAGCAAAATCCTCATCTGTATGAAAGTTTGCACCACCAGGGTTACCAGGAGGTATGTACCTCTTACTGAGCTTAGATTTAGCTTCAGCACTATGCACAGTAAAAAAGCTAGAAACCAAAAACATTAATGTAAACAAACCTTTAGAAAGAATCCTGAGCATATTGTGCTATAGTAAATATCGTGTTTTAAAGGATAGCAATTAACAAACTTTAAGTGAAACAGAATCTTTACTAATTTTACAATAATATGTTACAAATATTTTTCTAAAAAGTGATACGTTTGCTACCAAAGAAACCTTCATAGTCTGAGAGAAGGGTAAGGTATTACGCAACTAACTGTGGCATTTGTATACGCCCCTTTTCAGTGCCATCGGTGGTATCTACATAAACAGGTGTTGCTTTTGGTGTATCTTGATCAAACGAGTTCTTTTCTTTCTCCCTCTCAAGCTTAACTCATTGATAGATGCAGAATGCAACAAAACAAGTTATCGTTGTTACAGCAACAACAGTGACTATGGTACAAATTAGTAGTGTTTCTTCTTGATCTGCTTCTGTTTCTGTGAGTGTTACCACTTTTTCCTCGACGTCTGCGAGTCTTTCTTGCAAACAGTCTAAATACTTTTGTATACTTTTGAACCATTCAGCATCGATCTTTTGAGTTGCCTGCAATTCCTCTAACCTGCTAAATGCAATTTGAAGTTGATCAGCATTGATCTGTTGACCTTTTTGCAATTTCGCTAGTCAACTGAATGCCTTTTGAAGCTGCTCAGCGTCCATCTGTTGATGTTTTTCTAGTGCTTTTATTGTCGATCCATTAGAACCGAATAACAAATCATGAAGCTAATTTGTTGACATTTTTACCCCCTAGTTAATTAATATTTTATAATTTTACATTCTGATTGTTTAAATTATTATTAATTTAACTGTCATTATGTATTAACTGTAGGGAGGACGAGCGAGGGTTTAATAGGAAAAAATGAACGGTTAACCTATAGCACTAATAGTTTATTTTGAATTCGGTATCCCGATCAAACTGCGATCGACCTGTCACTCGTGGACTTCTGACCAGTACGCGGATCATGCACGTTGCTACTTCACTTCATTTCTCAGACAGACTCTCTGACACGCTGTCTCCCTTAAGTCTATCCTGCGTGGTTGTTTTTCCCCACTACGTCCGAATATTTTGGAAAAACCCACCCGCCTAAAGCAGTCAGCGGAGTAAGGGCACGTGGATACCGTGGGGTGCACTCGCCCGAGCTCTCGGCCGCTGCCTGGGTTTTCCCCATCTGGCCTGCAGGATGGAGTTTTACGGCGCGTCAATGTCCATTGACAATTTTCTTACACGATTCTTATAATACCTCAAAATCGCCACGGGTCACGTCTGCACCATAAACTCCACCTCGGTCTCATCAGGTCGACCTTGCGCCCATGCCTCGGCCACTTGCACCCTTACTTCGCTCACTAAATTGCCTACAGTTCGGCCATTCTGACATTTTAGCCGCCCCGGCTAAACTTAGGTCGATTCCGAATCAATCATCATTTATACTATGCAAAAAAAATAAACACACTCATATTCAGAGACTTATTTGCACCACACTTACTTAATCCTATAAATATTAATTAACATTAATCCGAATGTTATCAAGTATAGTTTTTTCAAACGGACTTCCTTATCTTACTTAATTTAAATAGTCAATCTAATTATGGCGCAATATAAGGTTTAATATGATCAATCGCTATAACTCCATTGTATGGTCTTTGGGTTATCTGAAAACCGTCGATATTCCCTATCACGTAACGGTCACGATCCAAAACCTTTCTCACTCGATACGGTCCCTTATCGACCGCCGTATACTCAGCAGCCTTCTCAGTTGCAAGACAAACTCTCAATGGAAAGCCTCCTCCTGTTCCCTTTGCAAGAGCACATATATCAGGCTCCACTCCTATATGTTAGTATGTAAATAATTCTCCTATCCTACCAGCACTGCATTGTACGCAATCAAAAAATTACAATATGTCATTTTCATCACACAGCTTTCTTAGCCCTTTCATAAAGGCTTCATCCATTGCTTTTGTTTGTTCACGTAACTTGGTGACTCGAGACTTTACGTGTAATCACACATTCCGATTTAACTTCGTGTGGCTGGGTTAGTTATGTAGATGAGATCTCAGAAAAAATGTACAAATCGTTTAGTGAAGGTAGGTTGTAGGTTTGACTGTCTAACCTATTTTGGTCTTCTTCAACTTTTTTTTCTTACAAAGAAAGCTTCCAAGCCTTTACATTTGTTAGAGGTGGGGAATAGCACTGGAGAGTATGTCGCGCGGTCAAATCTGCAAGGCGCCGACGAAACCCTGACCCGTGGTGGTCGCCAGATATTTTATTGCCCTACGCAGGCCTTGCAGTTCCGTGAACAAAAGGAAATACAAACAGATTCAGAATGTGTGTCTTAACAGCTTTGATGCCACCTTACCCTTGTATTGGTTCTATTAATGTAACGCCTATACCACTTGAAATTGCTTTGTTTATACTCTCAATATTGGGCTCGCTATTATCACACCAATCAATACAGGGACTCAGTAATTCAAAAAATTATTGTTTATCGTTTGCAACACAAGTTAGGAAGATTCATCCATGATATGCACCATGGAATGTTAAAATTCTGTCACGGTTTTTATTGTCTTCTCCGTTCTGATATTCCCTAGCAATCTTAAGCCCAAAATCTGCTGCCTTTGATTCGAGAAAAATACAGTGTTAGCGAAACTGTTATTTATTAACTTTTCTGCAAAATTATTGGCCGCAGGTGTATTATAAGTATTTGACATATGCCATAATTCTTCTCCTTGCAACTTTAGGGCACTAATTAATCGCGAATTGGTGTGACCTGAGCTGCTAACGGCTATTCCACAGTGAAAATCTATGTAGCGCTTACCGTCAATAACATACAAGTAAATACCTTTACCATAAGAAAAATTTATGTTAACAGGAGAATAAACTGGCAAAATAGGAGAAATTGTCATGAAATATTATAGGCTACATTTTATTATTCATAACATAAAAGCTGTTATCTTGCAACAAGTAAGGATATATATAAGCTAATATTTTCTGCACTGGGGAAAAACAGATACTCAAAATTGGTTGTCTTGTTCTTGGTACAAGTTGGGAGAGACCGTCGTGGATAGGAATATTTCCAAAGAATAATATAGTGGTTGATGTGTTAGTTGGTACGACAGACGAAACTGCTGCCAAATCAGTTAGCCGTTGGATTTATTGTAGGCGAGGACGAACCTGATATAAAATCAGGGAGCCTCTGAGGATAGGTGTGCTTCCAGTCGAAACTGATCTGTGATCGGTGAGCCGCAGGAATGTGAGTTTTGTGAACGTGCCAGATGTGAAATCAGGGAGTCACTAGGATCAGTTTTACAGACGAACTCAAATTAAAATTAAGGTGCTGTTAAGGATGATGTCGAATTCAAATAGACGAGCCTGAAGCGAAATCAGGGTGCTGTAAGGTAGTTGGAACATATACAGACGAACCTGGTATCAGGTGCCTGTAGGAAGTAGACGAAACTGATGTAAAATCAGTTAGCTACAGGATAGGCTAGCTTTCATGGACGAACTCGAATAAATCGAGGAGCTACTAGGCTGAATGCAGTTTTCTTTGGAAGTACGGATATGCGGACGAATCTGGTGTAAAATCGCAGGACAGAGAACCGCAGGAAATGGTAGTAAGCCTCGTAACCTTTTAAATTACTAATTGATACAACTTGAGCGGCTAAGCTGTATCGTGGTGGATCTGTCAACTTCGAATAGGACTGCTTAAAGTAATTATAGGGTTGAAAGTAATCTAAACAAATTACTATATATAGTTGAATATATATTCCAAATTCAGTCTTTACGTACAAGTGTACAGTGTGGTGTTGTCGCGTACTGTGTATGAATTTAATGCACGGTGTTAACGAACTGGCGATGCGGGGACTTACAGAGTGGTCGTAGGTATTGCCAGATAGAATTTATGCAGACTCGCGGATTCTATTAGGCTAAACGTAGACTCGAAAGGGAACTTTAGCCCGATCTAACTGAATAGCAGCCAACTCTGACGAACTTGACTGTCAACGTGACGGTACGGTTCTGAACCCGTTAAGGTTAGAATGTCTGGGTTTATGTAGGCCGAAAAATGAGTAGAGGTTTGTTAGAAGTTTCCATATTACGAAATTTCTCACGGTTGGTACAGCGTCGTGGTTGCTACCCATCTGCTCAGAGTCGCGCTTCCATTAAGATAACGAAAAACGATTGTGCTAGGACGTTTTCTCTTAATAGGCAGAGACTCGAGTATTTGGGAGAATAACCGAAAAATAGTTTCCGTACGTAACATTCTCATCGATTATTATGATTTTATTCAGTGTGATACATTGTAATTATTTACTAAGGAGTAATTTCTTTTTTCTTATCGTGATTCAAGTGTAAACTTATAAAGTATACAGGAAAATGGCATAATAAAAAATACCATTATCTACTAATAGAAAAGCATCACATTAAATACAAAAATTTTGACTACGTAAACCAATTGGAAGAACTGCGTGCTGAATTATTACAATCAGTGAGCAGAGTAAAGGATTTCAGCTTAATACTGTATGACCAAAACAGCAGCATTATATTCAGTAATTTTAACACTCAAGATTATTATTATGGACAGTTACGTACAAACGACGAAATTGATGAATTATTAAGTAACCAAGAAATATGTTAGATTACAGGAAAAACTTTAATTTTTATTTTTCCTATATTCCACGAAAAGAGCGTTAAACAGTCGTTCCTTTTGATGATTTTTCGAAACTACAATAATACTTATGTTATAGCATATGGCCTATTTTAAACATTTTCAGGCTTATTATTAATAATTTTAATATTTATAATGTTCTATTTGTACTTTTCTAATACCAAATGCTAGCCAAGCAACATAAAACTAACATTTAATTACAGCAGATAAGAGAGACATTAGAGCAGGAAAATGCATATAAGCTAAAATTTTTTGCAAGCGTTACACATGAATTACGCACACCTTTCAATGCTATTATTGGATTTGCTGAGTTGATGAAAAATGGAACTTCAAGTTCAATGGATAACTCTCAATACAAGGATTACCTTAGTTAATGATGTGTTAGATTTTTCAAAAGCTGAATCACATAGTTTAACAGTAGAGAAAGTGAAGTTTAAGCTGAACAAAATAATAGATTCATGTGTAAATATGCTATTACCTAAATTAAAAGAAGCCGTGGTTAATTTAAAAAAAGAGACGACTAATAGAGAATTATTAGTCATTGCAGATCCTAAGAGAATGAAACAAGTTATCATAAATTTATTACCAAACTCAATCAAGTTTACTCGTAAAGATGGTTTAATAAGAATGGTGATAAAAAAAAATATAGAAGAAAACATATTAACTAGTGAGCTTCATGACAAAGAAATAAGAATAACGCAGCAAGATATATATAAAGTTATGTCTGTTTTTGCCCAAGCACATTCGGGATATAGAAATGAAGGTACGGGCATCGGATTACCGCTAAGCAAGAAATTAGTACAGTTAATGGGTGGAACTTTCGACATTAAAAGTGAAGCAAAACATGGTACTACGATAAGATTGAACTTCTTTATGAAAAACAAATATGTGTAGATTCGATTGATTCTTAAGAAAATCTATTTGATATGGTCTTGAAAACCACACTTTATCAAAGCAGCAAGGCGAGAAGGTAAATACCATCTGGCTAGTTAACAAGAAGATTATAAAAATTGAATCTCAAGCAGTATTGTAAAATCAAGGAATGCTTCTAACTGTGTAGCGGTATACAGAATATAGTTAGTAGATATGTTGATAACTACATTAGTTATACCAATTCCCGCTATACAAGTAACGGATAGACAATAATGAAAAAAAAGTTATATTGGAGTAAGTAAAATAGCGATGTTTATATAGCATTAAGATCAAAATTATTGCATGAAAAAGTGAGCAAAATAAATGCTGAAGAAAGTAAGAAATAATGCATATGTTGCAAAAAAACTAAATGCTTTAATTGCAGCAAAAAAGCATAGTATAACAACCGTAGCAAAAATATGTTGCATTTCGAGAAAGGCGTTTACTGCTTGACCTAAAATTTGGCAGAGAAGAAAAATTATTTGCTCCACCTGAACGCCGTAGAAAAACTATACCGAACCAAAGCCAACTTGAACAAGTTGAAGCATGGATACAAGAAAACCCCAACATTACCATTAAAGAAACGAGAATAAGAATTCAGGAAAAGTTTGGTTTAGCAAGTCTATAGTACACCGTAATATGCAAAGAATGAAATTCTCATATATCACATTAAGACCAGTGCATAACGGACAAGATACAAGTAGACAAGAGGAGTTGAAAAAAAACCTTAATGAAACTATTGTCATGTATCCTGAAAAAGAGCTGTTTTTCTTGGATGAATCGCGGTTTGGCTCACATTCAAAGATTGGACACAGGTGGTTTAAAAAAGGCATTAGGACATAGGTTAAGGTGAAAGTACTATAAGGACTATCTTGTACGTTGGGATCAGCTCCCTGATCTAACAAGCATTGGACTAGTGGTGCACATGCAGCACTTTTCCTGCATTGAATGGCAATGTGTAGTAGCGTTGTTTCTACTTCATAATCATCTTCTAATTTGAATCTGAACAGTGGTGTCACTTATTCTTGCTAATATATTGTCAAACTTTTTGAATTGAGATTTATCTTGTGATGCCATATTACCAACCTCTAAAATGAAATTATTTAATTGTACAATAAAGCTAAAGGAAATCAAGTCCAGCTCTTACTCAGGTAACAATAGCTTAAAAAGAGACTTAGTGTTAAATTTCTAATAGATTACGTATAAAAATAAATCTTATGGAAAGCAGAGCTAAGGCTTGGTTCATTTGGCTGATCAGTAACTTGGTTACTATATTCAGCAATATTCAGATAGTTTATACTTTTATAAATGTAAATCTTCAAAAAGAACTTGGACTTATAATCGCGCAAGTTGCACTGCCTAATGCAGAATATACTTGGACTTTTGCCATCTTACAATTTTTTAGTAGGGCAACGTTTAATGTTTTTTTCCAGTAAAAACATTTATTTTTTCTCGTTATCAACTATGATCTAGGGGTTCTTTGTCCTTATTGGGGGTTTTTGTCCCTACCGTTGATTACAACAGGAGCATCATTTGGTTTTATTAGTGCTGCTCATACAAGTAGCATATGTTTTTCCGCTGCCCAAGTTGGACTAATGTTTTCGCTAGTGTAGATAATTTCAAGCCTTTCTGCACTGATAATTCAAATATTGTTCTCCAGTTTGCTTGTCGAAGGTACACACTGGAAGAATAAGATTGTATGCATAATACTAGTTGGTGTGTTGATATTTGTACTTACACTCTTTTGTCCAAACACACGTCCAGAAAGCAGTTTAGAAGAATGCGCAATACAAAACTCTATAAGAACAATAATATGCTCCGTACTCACAGTGCTAAAATTAAGAGATACCTGGATAACTTTAGTTGTGGGTGCTATTACTTTTGGAACATAGTTAGCACTTAACACTTTGTGGACTCCAAGGTTACTGGGCAATTCAGATCTCAATACAATGGAGTCAGGTATAGCAACCGCAATGCTATAGCTTGGTCCTGCAGTTGGTGCTCCAATTGTAGATCGAATCTCAAACTTATTTAAAAGTAGGAAATATGTAACTTCTGCTTTTGCTTTATTGCAGGGCGTCTCAATTATTATTTTACTATGCAACCATTTAACAGTCCACGTTGTGTACTTTTTTTTGATAATGTTCGAGTATTTTGCGGGAGGACATATGCTTAATTTCACTGTCGGCAGCGGGATTGGGAAACGAAGACACATTAGCACATCGTCATCCATTATCAATAGGTTTATGTTTACTGTCAGCGGAATTAGAGTGTCAATGCTAGCAATTTTTACAGATCATCAAATGGCGTTTCTTGCAATATTTGTAATGTTGGCAGTTGCTGGTATTTTAAATCATGCTACACCAGAGACATGCCCTAAAAAATAAAGTAGTTGTATCTCGAGTCGATTGCTATATTGTATTTACGTATTGTAATATTTATCAATAATGGATCATATTACAATAAAAAACACAACAGTAACTAAGACAACGATAGCTGAAAATGTAAATAAAAAAATAGGATTTTCAAAGGAAGACTCTGCTTCGGTAATAGATGATATATTGAACGAAATAAAGACAAGCTTGGCAAAGGATGCAATAGTAAAAATATCGTCATTTGGAACATTCTTGGTTAACAAAAAGAGGGAATGACCAGGAAATATACCAAATACATCAGAGAGAGTGATAATTCAGACAAGAAATTCAATTTACTTTAGGCCTTCAAAAATTATAAAAAAATTAATCAATAATTAATGAATAACGAAAAATTATTTTATATGATTGGGGAAGTAGCTGGAGAACTACATTCGGAACACCACGTTTTAAGGTTTTGGGAAGGTCAATTTCATCAAATTAAGCCTACAAAGTATATAGGAAGAGGGCTATATGATCTTAAGTATATGGAGGCCATAAAGAAAGTAAAATACATGCTATATGATAAAGGATATACAATAAAAGGAGTGCAAAATGAATTTGGTAATGATATAAAAGTTAATCGTGATCCAAAGAATTTGTTGCAAGAACTTACTGATTTGAGGGATTATTTAACTAGTAAAATAAATAACGAGGAATGTAACGAATAGGCGTGAAACTCTACGTCTCGCTAATATTTTGGAGTTCTGTGACAGTTGATATATCTGAAATGTGGCATATAGCTTTATTTCTAACATTATTAGCAATATTAATAGGCTGCGGCCTGCAAAAACCTGCACCTGTGCTGCTTAAAGGCGATGAATTTTACGGAAAAAGAGAGCTGCGATATACAAGAGAGTACCATTTAATTAGGGAGCCTGTAATAAAGAAGGACACAGAAAAGCCATCATAAACAAGATATACAAAGATAACAATTATGCACAAAACGTGGGGGTAAATTGCAAATTTGTAATGCCAGTTAAAGGTACAGTTATTTCAGCTACCTCTTCTGATGAAATGTGTAAGGATGATGTTACGTCTCGCGTACGCTACCGGGGAGTATGCAGGGTGTTTCTAAATTTGTGGGAAATCTCGGAGGTGTAGGTAGAAGACAAGAAAATAAATCGCAAAGTTCGTATGCAATATTCTCGGAAACGCTTAGTTTGTTAGTTATACGCGATTTTATATTTCGTAAAATACCGATGTAACAGTGACCCATCCCCTTTAAGGACCTAAGGTAGTCACGTGACTGTACGAGATTTCTTAGTCGGTATCTGCCGTTACAGTTTTCTTTACAGAAATAGAATTATCCACAGACATGTGGCTGCCTAATGAATGCGAGATGGAGCCACACTATGATTCCCCCTCCACTATACACACTACTATACGTGCCATATGTACGCGAATTCGGCCCTTCGGATCACTTCAGATAGCTTCGGAAGGACGAGAGGGAAGGCAAATATCATATCTTATTCTCGTGTTTCTAAAACGCTATTATGGTTTGGTGCAAGTAACCCGTAAGCGGCATTGAGCGGCATGAGTCACTCCAGAAATATTTCGAGTGTAAACTCTGATTTAATCTGCAAAAGTAAATCAGTTTAGTAAAAATTACTTTCCGAATTTATATAACTTGAATGTAAAAGATGATATACTTACAAGTTTCACACATTCTACGTTGTTGATACCAGCCTTTAAAAACAATTAAAGCAAGTTCATGATGATTTCCTATTAATTTACTTACAAACAATAAGAGTAAACGAATTTTAGTTATCTCTTTGTATATGTGGCGAATTATTTCCAATTCGTTTTTCCCTCCGGTTTGGTCTGGGTTAGGTCAGGGTTAGCTCTGGGTATATACAAAATAAGAGGAGACGTTGCTAAAAGTACATTAATTTAATATATCTATAATCATCAGAATCATGGTTCCCGCCGCGATACCGACCGCGGCTTCTCCCGTACTTCCATTTACAGACTCCCTTTTTAAAATCCCAGAACGGTAATATGAAAAATAGACACATGTTATTCACGAAATCTAGTTCGATCTTGAACAAAAAATGAATAGATAAATTACTTAGCGCTTTAGCATAAGATCGCTTATGATCTACGTACGTTTTGTCCTCATGCCTCATCTAAAGCTAGCGCCGACGCCGACGCCGACGCCGCCTCCGACGCCGACGCCGACGCCGACGCCGCCTCCGACGCCGACGCCGACGCCGCCTCCGACGCCGACGCCGACGCCGACACCAACGCCGCCTCCGACGCCGACGTCGGAGTCGGTGCAAGCTTTAGTGGAGGCACGACGACAAAAGGTACGTAGATCTTATGCTAAAGCGCTAAGTAATTTATCTATTCCTTTTTTTGTTCATGAACGAAGTAAACTTTGTGAATAATATGTGTCTATTTCTCATATTGTAATTTCGGGACTTTAAAAAGAGAATCCGCAAGTGGAAGTATGGGAGAAGCCGCAGTCGGGGTCGCTGCAGCAACCGCGGTCCTAGCCTGGGGGGAAGATGCGGGAACGGGGGGAAAATTTAATTATAAATTATTATCATTAAAAAGTAAATATATTAAATTAATGTATTTTTAGCATGTCTCCTTTTATTTTGTATATACCCAGACCTAACCCAGACCTAAGAACATACAAATATTATAAACAATTCACATTCTTTATTTTCAGTTTATTATTGCATGTAGAATCGCTCTTTCTCGATTGTATCAGCTTGTACATAAACTTGTTTTAATTTCATTTTTCATACAAGATATACAGAGAATGTCATCGTTTGATCTTTAAATTTATCCCTCAAAATTTCATAAAAATTTTTGAAGATCTCACCGAAGAATCTTCTTCCGAGTCGAAACGTGAAAATACCTATAATATCAAAAAGGCTGCTTGTGCCTTGTTGCGCTTGCCGGTGACTTGGACCTAAGCGTTTCAAGCGTCTTTCCGAAGCCGTCCGAAGCAGTCCGAACCGCCGAGCTCACTTTCTGTTCGAACCTTACAATGTCACTCGGAATGACTCTTCATGGGACTTCTTGTGGGTCATGAACGAAACACGCAGCTCGTATAGTTGCATGTGTAGTCGTGCGTCAAATTCTCAAATCTCGCGTGCCAACTTAGGGCAGCACGGGCCTCCTGATTAGGCGCTGCCTGGTGTGTTCAAGCGGAACTAAACTTGTCAGTTTTTTATTCTGTTTTACCTCTAACCTGGCAAAAAGCACTGCAAAATCGCGCTGACGCTTTACGTCCTTATATTGGAAGGTTTTCAGCTGGAAAACGGCTCATTCGATAGAGGAAGGTTCAATCTAGCCCGCGCTGGTCGTAATTTCCCTCAGAACAATCTGTAAATTAGCTAAAAATGGTTAGATTTCATGGCTGTGAATTTGTCGATTTTTGCTTTACTTTGAACACTCATATTAGTGAACATCAGCAGAATCTGATTAAATAATGACCAGCGCGGGCTAGATTGAACCTTCCTCTATCGAATGAGTCCTTTTCCAGCTCAAAACCTTCCAATATAAGGACGTAAAGCGTCAGCGCGTAAACCTCTGTTTTTGCCTAATTTTGTCGATAATGTCACCGCCCTGACATATTTGATCCTAGGCCCTTAAGGTTAGTGTTCGGGCTTCGACGAGGCCTCGAGCTTTTAAAGATCTAGGCATTTCTGGCCCTAAGTGAGCCTCTGGCGACTCGCAACGTGTATGGAGAGATACTTCGTCGAATGGAAAAGCATACTTTCTAATTGAAAATACTACTGATATTTATCTACGGTTAAGGGGTTGCTTTGGCATTCTTAGAAAGCCGAAAATTTTGCTCTCTCACAGCGGGATAACTTGAACCTTTTCAAATAACGTGGAAAAGATTTCATGCTAAAATATTAAAAATAAAATTCGGTTTGAATGCACTGTCATTTCTCAAAATGTTTCAAAAAGTATTTTTACATGTAAACTTTTAACGCCACTCCAACAAAAGTATTCGAGCAAAATGCTATGTGTGAATAATAAGGACTTACCATAGGTTAATAATTGATGTTCGAAATAGCCTCCATCCTCACGCAAACATATCTCTAGACTTTTCCGAAAAGATTGCTGAATTTTCAGAAACATTTTGAGAAATGAAAGTGCATTGAAACCGAATTTCATTTTTAATATTCTGAATATTACGAAATCTTTTCCACGTTATTTAAAAAGGTACAAGCTATCCCTTTATGGTAGAGCAAAATTTTCGATTTTCTAAAAATGCCAAAGCAATCCTTTAATCGTAGATAAATTTCAATAGTATTTTCAATTAGAAAGAATGCTTTCCCATTCGATGAAATGTCTCTCTACACGCGTTGCAAGTCGCCAGAGGCTCACTTAGGCCCATAAATGCCCAGATCTTTAAAAGTTCGAGGCCTCGTCGAAGCCCAGATACTAACCTTAAAGGGGATGTGTAACTGTTACATCGGTATTTTACGAAATATAAAATCGCGTATAACTAACAAACTAAGCGTTTCCGAGAATATTGCATAGGAAGTTTTCGGTTCATTTCCTTGTCGTCTACCTACATCTCCGGGTTCTCCCACGAATTTAGAAACACCTTGTATACAGTATTTATAAGTGGTTTAGGCTATGTATGCCTTCCTCGGGATCGTCGGAATGTTCGGGAATTGGAAATTGGTCAGGCTGTTGTCACTTAACCCTTTACGTATAAGTGTACCAACAGTTTAATTTATTATTGTTACGTTCCGAACAGGAAATTATTCGGATTTTTGACTTTCGGCCATTACGTCGGCCGGGGTGTGTCACGACAATGCTTTGTCATTATGGAATTTCCTAGTCTGGCACATTCTGGCCTTTGGCGTTCAAAATTCTAATTTATAATTGTTGTGGTTGTATTATACGCTCTCCTTGGAATCGTCGTCGAAAGTCGGCGACGCGAGTGTGTGTGAATGTGTGAGAATTGTGAGGATGTATGTGTGCGTGTGTGTGTTCTTCTGAAGCCTCGAGAAGGTGAGCATGAACACCTTAGCCGTAACAACTATAGTTACATTACGATGATTGGAATTGCGGCTTCTCATGCGCTTGAATGAGTGTGCACCGGGAGTGTGGTCAACACCTTCTGTTGCAATTCAAGCATCTTGTTGTCCGTGATGCCTGTTGGAGCTAATTGCAAATTGTTCATAGGGTACCAATGCACCTCTATCTTGCATGAATTGGGAGGGTTGCGAGTAATTGCGGAAAACTTTGTAATGTGACGGCGTGTCAAGAATTTGGAATGAGAACCTTTCGCGTTTGGTTTTGGAATTCGCACAAAAACTGTATACAGCGCGCGACACGACGCGACGCGCGAACGACGATACCACGCGACGAAAACGCCGAGCATTTCCCGCGAATGTGTGAAAAACTTGTGTAAATTATTACAACAAGTTTAATAATTGTTGACCGCCGTTAATTGTAAGGAGTAATAGAGGATATTGTTCATGTGAATTGTGAAGGAAACCGGTAGTAGAGCGCACGCGATATATCGAAATGCGAGTTGACAAATCGCGCGACGGCTCCCGCACGCTGCCTCACCTGATTCGTCAGGACCTTTCATGGATATGGCAAAAGATCACTGTATTGGTGATCCTCGAAGGACAGGAGTCTATCCTGATTTCCGTGATCGATCACTCTTCGTCGACAAGTCGCAAGGTGCGTGACGGGAGACCGTGGGTTTAATTATATTCTATTCCTTTCTTTCCCTCTACCTTTTTGTTATGTTCTCAATTATTAATTGTTTCGAGCGTAGATTCACGGGAGTGAATGGACTCAATCGCCCACGAAAAATTCGGCAAATCGTTCAGAAAACCATAGTTCGATTTAAAATTCAATTCTCTAACCATTCCGCGTGTGCTCTCTTTTTCTTTACAGTATTATCAGCATTCATAGTCTACATTGTATCGTACTGCATCTTACAACCGAACTGGCATACCCTAAGGATTTGATTTGGCTCATTATTGGATTTGTTATTTGGAAAAGGATTAATTACGTTGATTTCTTCAACTGCGTGAGTCTTTTGAATATTGTCTGATTTTGATTTATATATATAATTGTCTGGAATTGTTTCATACTCTTTGTGTATTGATTATATATTAATTTCTCATTGTTGTACATGAATTATCGCCTTTTGTTTCGCCACGTGGTTTGAGCGACATCGATATCGCCAGTCGATATCGTGGATTTACCTTGGTGTCCTTACGGCAACCTTGGCGCGGGATAATCCACGTGCACAGCACGGTTTAATATCTCGGTTGCGATCACATATGTGAATATTTTCTTTTCTTTCTTCCATACGATGCGTGCATTTATTAATGTCATATAATTGTGATTAATATCTTATTTTACTGTATAATGCTTATTATAATTATTTTACGGTTGTGTGCTCATTCACCGTGGTGCATTTCAATTCGTTTCTCTTTAATTTTCTTTTGTTTATGCATACGATTATCTGTTGTTAATCTTGTTGTTAATTCAACAACAACTTGTTAAAATCTCAGAGACTATAATATATTTATTTTTTCCTTTTGTCTTCATATATACTTTGTGCTGATTACTTCACCTTTCCAAATGCAGTATTAGCATAAGCCTCTACCTCTCGGGAAAATCAATCACGCATAGCGGGGCCCGTATGGGACTAGATGGTTTCCTAATCCATTTACCTTTGTCCTCCTTGGATATTTCATTAATAGAAGTTTAGATATACTCGCGCATCGTGGCCGAGCTTCCTTTCCACAGCCACTCTGTTATCGCGACCACACTACCATTTCGCACTGTTTCAGCACATTTAATTCGCAGACAGAGTAGTGGCTCGGACTAGACGTTAGAACGCATAGGAGTATATTTTCCTCCATAAAAATACCTCCCATGACTAACCTGTGGGGTGATTGTTTATGTGACGGGCGGAGTTACGAATTCCGTTCGTAAGAGAAGCGATACGAACGAACGGAGTTACGGACTGCGCCCGTAACATTATATCTCGTTCCGGAGATAAGATGAGACGTTATTACAAGCATGATTTAAAATAATCGATTTACTTTATAACTATGATGGTAGGGAGTAACGAAGACCCAATAGCTCAGCTTTAGGACACTTACAAAGGTTTTTCACTCGCGGGTTTACGTCGCGTGACACTGACTACGGAAAGGCGAAATATTCCTTACTTGAATATGGGTACAGGAATCGGCGTGAGACAAAGGATACGCCAGGCTTTAAAGGAGTTGATTGGAATTTTGTTCGAATGGTGGGGCCGAATGACCTGCCGCAATTGATGCTTACTCTTGCGAAATCTATTCTTAAGACTCGAATTATATACTAAGCCGTTCATCGACACACGTTTGACACCTGCCCGGTTAGTGTAACGCTGAGGTTGTCAAAATACCAGATTACAGGGACACTCGGTTTGAAGCAATAGTTCTGTTGAAATATTATACATATTATGGTATGATTTAACCGGAGCGTAACAATGGCATTAATATTGCTGCTCGAAATTGAAATAATGTTGTTGTCTCTGCACCCGGCAAAGTGGTATATGTAGGCAAAGGTATGATATGGTATGGAAATTCAGTTATAGTAGAACACAAACGTAATTACATGACTATGTACTCCTATTTAAAAAACATACATGTTAAAATTGGTGATAAAGTAAAGCAAGGTCAACTGATTGGACATGCAGGTAAATCAGGCACACAAGATAAAGATCCACAGATGTGTTTCACAATACGGCATAATGGCCAAGTTGTTGATCCTTTGATGCAAGTAAATTGTAATTGAATTTGCATTTATATGAAATATGATTTTAAAAGTGTTGAAAAATTTTATCAAGATAAATGGGATTTTTCTGTAAGCAAGAATAGTGAACAAGAGAAATGTTACGTATTGGAGATGTTTCCATATCCATCCGGTAAAATTCATATGGGGCTCTTACGTAACTATGAAATAGGGATGTGATAGCGCGTTACAAGAGAACTCGTGGATTTGATGTTTTGCATCCAATTGACTGGGATGCGTTTGGATTACCAGCTGCAAATGCAGCAAGGGACAATAATATTAGCCCTGAAACATAGACAAAAGAGAATATAGGTAATATGCGTATACGGCTGAAATCTAAATGTCTTTATTATAATGGGGTGCGTGAACTCTCCACATGTGAGCCTGAGTAATAGAAACACTTTTGATGAGGAGCGTGGATTAAATGTATAATAAACTTGTTATTAATATGTATATATGTAGTTTATTGCTTATTATTCCTATTTTAGTTATAATAATGCTCTCGCGCTTAGCACGTGGTCCTCTCTTTAGGACGACTCGACTTTTTCTGTCTCTCACACACACGCGCAGATTCATTCGCCCAGTCTAAAGGCACGTTCGCATGGAATGCCATATTCTAACAAACACGAACAAAAATTTTTCCTGGATGTTTTAGACCATGAGCTTGCCTATCGAAAAGAGTCATGGGTTACCTGGGATCCAGTGGACCTACCTGTGCTTGCAAATGAACAGGTGGTTGATGGAAAATGGTGGCGATCAGTTGCACTTGTTGAAAAACGTAAGTTGTCCCAATGGTTTTGAAAGATTACTGATTTCGCTGAAGACATACTCAAGCGCTTGCAAAATTTGAACAATTGACCAGAAAAAGTCAAAACAATGCAGGAGCGTTGGATAGGCAAATCTGAAGGAGCAACTCTATGGCTTAAATAAGAAATTCGAGGTTTTTACAACTTATCCTCATACTTTATTTGGGGCTTCTTTTTGTGCAGTGGCAGCAGAGCACCCTATTGTACAGGATTTAAAAAATAAAGAAATACAGGACTTTGTCGATAACATAAAAATAAATTGGGAGAATGATGAAGAGAAAGGAGCTTACACCGGATTAAACGTCAACCATCCATTACTTGATAACGAATTGACGCTTTATATAGCGAATTTTGTGTTGATGGAACATGGGGAAGGCGTGATTTGTGGTTGCCCTGCACGTGATCAGCGTGATTTTGAATTTGCACAGAAATATGACTTGCCGATTATTCCCGTAGTTCGTGAAGAGTGTGCACAAACTATAGAGACCTTGAAGGTCGTTGATGGGATAATGTTTAACTCTGAGTTCGTAAGCGGAATAATGATAAGTAGAGCAAAGGAAGTAATCATTAAAAAGCTCAAAGAAAAAGGAACAGGTGAGAAAGCAACAAACTACCGTTTACATGATTGGGGAATTTCGAGACAACGTTATTGGGATTGCCCTATACCTATAATATATTGTAATGATTGTGAAACTGTGAAAGTGTCAGAAAAAGACCTTCCTGTGGTTCTAGCTGCAGATGTAGAATTTACAAGTGGTGGCAATCCGCTGAATAAGTACCCAATTTGGAAGTTCGTTGGTTGCCTAAAATGTCGAAAGCAAGCAGAGCGTGAAACTGATACATTCGACACCTTTTCTGAGTCTTCCTGGTACGTTGATGCATTTTGTAGTGAAGGTAAATCAATAGACAAAGATGTATGTAATCGTTTTATGCCTGTTGATTATTATATAGGTGTGATAGAACATGCAATTCTGCATTTGCTTTACTCACGATTTTTCTGCCGTGCTTTAAACAAATGTGGCTATTTTGCTGTTAAAGAGCCTTTCGCTACTTTAATCACTCAAGGTCTGCCATGCAACTTATAAGAATGAAAATGGTAAGAGGCTATTTCCCGCAGAAGCAAAAGAGTTGATTGAACAGGCAGCTAAGTTTCAAGTGGGCAAAGTTGAAAAAATAAGCAAGTCGAAAAAGAACATAGTCGATCCAAATTTTGTCATAGAAAAGCATGGTGCTGATACTGCTCCTCTTGTTTGTGTTGTCCGACACTTCTCCAGAAAAAGATATGGTATGGTCCGATGATGGAGTGGAAGGTTGTTCTCGTTATATAAGTAAATTGTGGCGTATGGTCATGCAGCTGAGACCTCTAAATATACATTATGATAATGAAAGTATTACGGGTGGATTTCTAGAGTACAGAAAAAAAATTCATAAACTCTTACACGGACCTTCAGATGACTTGGAAAACTGCAGATTAAACTGTGTAGTGACAAAATTTCGTGAGGTGACGAATTTAATAGCTGAAATAGATGTAAAAATTGGAAAATTTCTTATTGATGAAGGCATATGTATATTAATCAGAGTAATCGAACCATTCATACCACATCCAACTGAAAGCCTATAGCAAGGAATAGGAGGTGAAGGCATACAACCTTGGCCAAAAGCTGATGAATCATTATTAGTTGATGATAGGGTAACTATAGCAGTACAAATCAATGGAAAATTACGCCCAACAATAAAACTAGTAATTAACTTACCTCAAGAAGTATTCAAGAAAACAGCGATAGACACTGTGTCCAGTAAGATCGGTCAAAGCAAAGTTCGCACTGTATATGCTGTATCGAGTAAGATAGTAGATATAGTTATATGAAAAGTCCGAGTGTATCTGTTCAGGCAATGGCGTCAACTTAAGGGAAAATATCATATACGTTATAGTGTATAAAATTTCTCTCTGCAATTTTTACCATTAAATTACCCAAAAGCTGCAATAAACAGCACTTTTGTTTCTGTTTTATAGTATTTACAAAAGCGAATGATAAAGGTATAATATATTTTTTAAAGTATTACTTCCACAATTGCAGCGTAATACAACCATAGTTATGGATAATGCTATATTCCATAATACTCCCAAAACAAAGTCATTAATAGAGTCTTCTTGCTGTCATTTGCTTTATATTCCAACATATTCACCTGATCTAAATCCGATAGAGCATTGTTAGCACACCATCAAAAGTCGCCTCAGACCTCCAATGCATCAGTGTATAGACTTACACCTTTGAGTTTGTAATACCATTTTAGGCGTTTAACATTCGTTTTAGAAAATACTATAGTTTCATTAAGATTTTTTTAAAACTCCTCTTGTTCACTTTTACCTTGTCCGTTATGCACTGGTCTTGGTGTGATATATGAGAATTTTATTCTTTGCATATTACGGTGTACTATAGACTTGCTAAACCAAACTTTTCCTGAATTCTTATTCTCGTTTCTTTAGTGGTAATGTTGGGGTTTTCTTGTATCCATGCTTCAACTTGTTCAAGTTGGCTTTGGTTCAATACAGTTTTTCTACGGCGTTCAGGTGAAGCAAATAATTTTTCTTCTCTGCCAAATTTTAGGTCATGCAGTAAGCGCATTTCTCGAAATGCAACATATTTTTGCTACGACTGTTATACTATGCTTTTTTGCTGCAATTACAGCATTTAGTTTTTTGCAACATATGCATTATTTCTTACTTTCTTCAGCATTCCTTTTGCTCACTCTTTTGTCCAATAATTTTGACCTTAATACCATTTAAACCTCGCTATTTTCCTTACACTAGTATGGCTTGTTTTCCATTATTGTCTATCCGTTACTTGTGTTACGTTCCGTAACGATTAAAAATTTTTTTTTTTTCTTTTTCTTTCCTACGAGGAATTGTCGTCGTCGAGACGGTTAGTTGCCACCCGATATTTGGCGTTAGCATAAAGTAAGTCGCGAACGTCTCTCGAATCTTGCAACGAGCTGCCGTTGCAGCAACCCGATATTAACGTCCGGTTAATACATAGAATCTTTGGACGCCCAGTGGATCTCCAATAAAATTAATTATAATAAAATTGCCATCACAACGGTTGCAATAGTTTTGCGTATATTTCCTAAATACTTGCCGATATACTGCCTCATTGGTAAAATTATAATGTTCACCTTTGTATTATTATCCTTCTAATTTTTTATTTCATACGTATACATATTTTTATATACATATTTCTGGGATTACTATTATGCGAATGAATGCGAGTGTGTAAGAATGCGGATTCAGAATTTAGAATGGGTGAGAACATCACCAAACCTACTGGTTGAGAAGTGCAGAATCAGAAGAACTCATATACCATGCACACGCACGTGATTTCAGGCGAGCCTCGTGAGAGCGGCCGCGACTTACCGTCAAGTTACAATAATGCAGCTTCAGCTTGTTGGTAGCTAGCTCAGCCTGGGTCCCGCCGAGTGCTCCAAACCTCGACACTCTTCGTTGACAAGTCGTGTGGTACGCGACGAGGGGCCCGTGGGCTAATTACTCTGTTTTCTATCAGTTTGCTCTTAATAGTTTCGAGCAGAGATTCACTCAGGACAGCAGTGAGCCGGGAGTGAATAGACTCATAGCCGCACGTAAAATCTCAAATAGTATTAAAATTTCAAATAGTTTAAAGTTTCAATTAGTTTTAGAATTCAGATAGTTCTCTTTTTCTTAATTATTTCTTAATATCCAATAATATAGTATTCGGCTTAATAATATAGTAATATCCTTAATCGTTTATGTGTATGTGTGCGTGTGTGTAGTTTTCCAGGTATATCCAGTCTATAGTACTCCAGGTATTTGGAAATCAGATAAAGATCAGGAAAAATCGGATAAAGCAATTCAAGGAGAAATATATATAATTTGTAAAGAAGTAACCAGTAGATTGGTGAGTCCCTCATTGTACATTCTTTTCATTTCTTCTATTATTGTAATTCTGTTATATTTTTGTTTTACTTGACCTTCCTGTTTAATGTACTTTAAATTGTGTTTATCATCAGAATATATTACCTCTTTTAATATTGCAACCGCAATAAAGTATATTTAATAATCAGACCTTCAAACAAGCCTCCACCTTCCTCGAACAAGTATACACTATGGGGCTTGTATAAGACTAGACAAAAACGAACCCACAGTAATTGATCTATAATCGAGGGTGAAGTAACTGCTCTACTTCATTGTCGAGTGTACTGATAACGCGCGTAGCGTTTGAGCAGAAAACATTCCGCCGACCAACGCGAGCGCGCTACGCACGTTACACTTGTATAGCGGGAATTGGTATTAGGCGGTTTATTTGACTCTCTTTTCGGTACTTCTAAAGCTATTCGCCAATTTGGAAATAATAACGGAGTAAAAAAGAATTGTATTGTCGGTGTAATAAATTCATGAATAGTCTTCGAGGACTTGGAAAGAGCAAGTCAACTCTTTCAGTTAAGTTTAACTTGCTCTCAACTTTCTCAGTTAAGAGCAAGTGAGCATGATCAGTTGAGCTATGGTCTATCTAAGATTGCTAGTTTTAACTCTTAACCTACGTCGCGTGGCTTGAACGACTTTATCAGCTCATCTTTAGGAGGGCTGGAAAGTCTTGTCGGAGCATATGGGCTTAGTGCACAAATTGGTCAAAACCTAGGTGGTAGGGACACTTCTTTCGGAAAATCTTGAAATGATCGTTGGGCAGCCATGAATCAAATGTTAGGTGAGTTTGGTAAAACTGCAGGAAAGAGTTGCAATACAGCACCAACACTTAAGTTGGTGCTATTACAGTAATGTTGAGGACGAGAGCCGTTTCGTCTACACGGACGAGAACCGTGGTTTATCCCCACTACCTCGTTTGATACGTGCCGCCGAGAAACCAATTCTTGGAACCATCGCGTTCGAGCTCGACGCCCGAGGACAAGGACGTCATAAAAAACAACGATAGCATTAGGGATTTAAATAGGAAAAATTGAAGTTTCTTATTCGCAAACGGATTTTCACGCAAGTAACACCAATCGATTCCTTGTGCTCTCCCGATTAAAATGATGTCAAACACGACATGATTCCAATTATTTTTAACAAAGATACATAAAACTTGGTTTGTAGAACGAAAGGTCATGCTCGTAAACAGACCCGGGCGCGACTCTCGTCCGCGAGTGGTAGTCGATTTTAAGCACGACCAGTCCCGAGCGCTGCTCTCGTCCGTGAATGGTAGTCGATTCTAAGGCACGACTAGACCCGAGCGCGACTCTCGCTCGCGAGTGGTAGTCGATTCGACGAACGCGGCTCTCGTCGTAGGGCTAACTCCCTATTATGTATTCCCTCATATTTTTGTGTTTAATTATTTAATTACTGAAATTATTAAGAAAACGAAAGCGTAATACAAAAAGTATGTATATAAGTTCCGTTTTAAATGTTTAGAAATTTTTATTTCTTTATTTTTAATTTCTTCTTTCCGACATCGATTAAATATAATATACATAAATTCTGTTTATGTCATTCTTAGATCGTAAAGAACTGATAGAAAAGTAACTTTGACCATTCTCCGTAACCGTCGCAGGGTTCCAACCTTTATTATTTAAATATCTTTATTATAAATAATAGGAATCATGTCGTATTTGATATCATTTTTATCGGGAGAGCACAAGGAATCGATTGGTGTTACTTGCGTGAAAATCTGTTTGCAAATAAGGAACTTCAATTTTTATAATTAAATCCCTAATGCTATCCTTGTCTTTTCTGACGTCATTGATTTCGGGCATCGAGCTCGAGCGAGACCCTTTTTTTTGCTTCTCCGGTCGTGTACCAATTATCTCGGCGACCGCGAGCAAAGGAAGCCGAATGGACTACCAGTCGCGGACGAGAGTCGCGACCAGACCCGAGAGCGGCTCTCGTCCGCAACATTACTGTATAAAGCGAGATATACAGGGTGTCCCGAACTATGTGCGCGAGCCGGAAATGGGAGATTCCTGGGGTGACTCTAAACAAGATTTTCCTTTGCGAAAATGTCCTCCGAAGCTTTGTTAACAAGTTATTAACGAAAACCCCGAACAATCAGAGAGCACGAATAGCGAGCGCTCGGCCGACCAGCGACAGGTCACAAGCTACGCGGAGTGTCAGCTACACACCGTGCTCGAGGCTTATACAAGAAACTCAAGACCTTTACACGTTATTGCCAAATTTCTCCTAAAGTTTTCGGTGAAGAATTATGAAAAAAAAAAGGGACACGCTAACTATCGCGACATGTATTGAGGAATTTTTTCGGGTTTTTAAATTATCAGCCAGGTTGTAAAAAAAAGACAATGTTAGTGTTGATTTTCCATAAACTATTGGACAAACAGTTATGAAAAGCATTAGGAACACCTTAGCTATTGCGACAAATGTTGTGGAACTTTTTCAGATTTGTAAAATAGTTAACAAAGTTGTAAAACCAAAAAAACGAGGAAAAAGAATTTCAAAATGCCGATTTAGTAAAGTAATGCTATAGTAAAGAAAAGCATCGTTTTCGTAGTTCCTACGGAATGTACGTTATTTTACTGTGTATCAAAACATTGAAATCTGTACAATAATACTTATTTCATAACGAACGAACAAAAATTAGTTGAATTAGTTGCTGTAATCGGTAAAAAGTACGGAAACATTGACTTTTATTTTAATTATGACGGACCAAGGCAAAACATGTTGAAATAAATTGAGATTAATAATATGACACCAGTAATACGACTAATTACTATCGGTAAAACTCACCCATTCGGAGAGGAATTCACCTGCTGCTTGAACACGTGCTCCATTAGGTCGTTGTGCCAATCCCGATCATTGAGGGAAGATGCCCAGGTAGCGCTAATCGCAGGTATCGATGACCAGAAAAATACAGTTTGCATTTACAGCACTACGCGGTCACTAAGACTGATCACTTCACTAAAACAGCACTTGACCTTTTAAAGACCGACAACCGGTTACTTTGAAACGTTCTGCAGCATTCCGTAAATGAAAACAAGATCTTACACAGTTAGGCGGCGAAATTACGATCGATACTGACGATATTTTGCGTAGCCTCTTTCCTCGTGCCCTCGCATCCCACCAGCGCGACTTCTCGGGGTGTAGCTTCGTCGAAATACTCGAATTTGACCAACGAGGTTGGATCTTCCTGGGTTACTTTTTTTAGTGGAGGTGGTAGTCTATTCTTCGGGTCCAAAAAGTCGCAAGCAAATTTATGGGGAAGAGTGAAGGCCGTAACGAGTGTCTCGCAGATGAGAGCCTTTATGATCACAGGTACTGCCCAGCCTATTCGAATGAGCCATCGGTACCCGAGACTGAAGACTGCAAGGGTCGCGTCGCATTTACCATGGAAGTCCTTTTCATGCATTCGGAAGGATGAAATATGGAATTGCCCGTTGTTAAAACGCCAGTTGGGGAAAGCCTCTGAACGTTAAGCATTTGGTCAATGGATGTCTCGCATAGACTGACAAACTCGTCGATGAGGAGAAAATACGACAATTGTGTTCGCATTTTTGATTACTTCAATATCAGAGTCCAGCGACCGGCATGCATTTTATTACGGCACACACACACAGTGATCATCCGACGTTTGTTTCTCTCTTCCCCAATTTTAGTAAACCTTTTCGACCTATAGGGGAGGCTTACTCATGTATTAAAGATTTGACGGATCTTTTACATGCACGTAAATGCATTTAGGTGCATGTAAAATCAGGACCTCCTTTATAAACCACTTGGAAATTAAATTCAATACAATGGCAATACTTTCTTTCGTTCGGATTGTTTCATAAAAATATTGTGAAAGATTGCAGGGCAAACAATAAGAATAAATGTACGGTCACTACATGTGCGGCGGGATAAACAGCAAGGCTCGGTCGCAAGACGCAGACATCAGGAAAGGTAAAGGGGTTGGAATACAATTGATGTATTTAACCCCCGTTACAGCGACGGAATAGTCTCTGCAAGACATTCGTTGAACAAATGTTTATGGGCAAAAGAGTTTTCCCAACTCGCTTTTTAACAACGGGCAATTCCATATTTCATCCCTCCGAATGCATCGAAAGGACTTCCATGGTAAGCGCAACGCGACCCTCGCGGCCTTCAGTCTCGGGTACGGACGGCTCCTTCGAACAAGGCAAGGCAATAACTATGGCCATAAACGGCCACGTCTACGAGACACTCGTTAAGGTCTGCTACGCTAATCAGAAATGCCTTTGTTTTTCCCATGAATTTGCTTGTGACTTTTTCGACTCGAAGGAGAGACTACCACCTCCACTAAAAAAAGTAACCGAGGATGTTCCAACCTTGTCGGTGTCAGCTAGCAAATCAAATTCGAGTATTTTGACGAAGCTACACCCCGAAAAGTTGTGCTGGAGGGAAGCGAGGGCACGAGGAAAGAGACTTCGGATAAAATCGTCAGGATCGATCGTAATTTCGCTGCCGAACTGTGTAACACCTTGTCTTTATTTACAGAATGCCACAGAACGTTTCAAAGTAATTGGCTGTCGGTCATTAAAAGGTGAAGTGTTCGTTTAGTGAAGTGATCAGTATTACTGACCGCGAAGTGTTGTAAATACAAAGTGGCTCCTTGTGCTGTTGTACCTGCCATCAACGCTACCTGGGCATCATCCCTCGGTGATCGGGATCGGCACAGTGACCCAATGGAGCACGTGTTCATGCAGCAGGTGAATTCTTCTTGGAATGGGTGAGTTACACGAATACTAATTACTTCTATTACTGTGGTCATATTATTAATCTCAAGTCATTTAAACATTTTTTGTTTTGGTCCGTCGTAATTCAAAGAGTAAAAATCAGTGTTTCCATACTTTTTACTGATTGCAGCAACTAATATTTCCAATTTTCATTCATTCAGTATGAAATAAGTATTGTTGAAGGGTTTTCAATGTTTTAATACAAAGTAAAGTAACGTACAATCCGTAGGAACTACGAAAACATTGCTAATTATTCTTTTTACTGTTGCATTACTTTACTAAATCAACATTTTAAGACTCTTTCTTCTCGTTTTTTATTTTTTACCATAGTCAACGTGGTCCTAATTTTTTTCATAATTTTTCATCCAATTGTTTAGGAGAAATTGAGCATTGACGTAAGCATTTTGAGTTTCTTGTACAAGCCTCGAGCACGGTGAATAGCAGAAGCTCCGCGTAGCTTGTGCCCTGTCGCTGGTTGGCCGAGCGCTCGCTTCTCGCGGTCTGTGATTGCTCGAGGTTTTTCGTTAATAACTCGTTAACAAAGCTTCGGAGGATATTTTTGCAAAGGAAAATATTGTTTACAATATCGCCGGGAATCTCCCATTTCCGGCTCCCACACATAGTTTCGGACACCCTGTATATTAAATACATCTTAATCGTGGAATAAATAGTTTACATAGGAAAGTCAAGGTAAAAATTTTGGAATGCTAACTCAAAAATACATCATTTTATGCAGCAAAGGTTTTGGTTTTTTCGCGTTTCAAGGCATGGTGCGAGTATTTAGTATTAGATTAAATTTAAAAAGAGAAGGTGGCAGCAAACACTGTTTGTGGGTACTGTTCAGCAGCCTTAGTCGACAGGTGTTTGAGAAAGCGCACAGTCAATGGTGGAACATACCACCAAGGTGTGCCTAGACACCGCTGGGTTTTATATTTCATGCAGCGTTTGCTCTCGGCAATAATCCAAGGGCAAAGTTTGTGTATATCATGCACTGGAGAGATTTAGTGCGTGAAAAAATCAATGGACTACACATTGTACTTCAGTCTTCATTTTACCGTCAAGTTTTTCCACATTTAAAGAGTGTTGGTTGCAGTTGTACGCGAGTAATAAGGACTAAGGAAGGAGGTTTTGTTAATGGATTTTCAATATTAGGGCATGTAACAGGTACAGGAGCTGGGGAAGGTTCTCTTGATCTTGATGAAGGTCGAAAACACGGTGGTTGCATTATCCTTGATGATTTACACGATGCAAGCTGTGCTTATAGTCGGGTATCGCTGATCAGTGCCTGTCAAAAGTTTGAACAATGCATAACCTCAAGACGTAATACCACTGATACACCATTTATTGTAATTGGCCAGAGAATCAGAGTTTATGATATATTTGGTTATTTAGAGAAAAGAACAGAGCGGCAATTTATTTAACACTAGAAAGAAGGGAGCTTAGTATATACCTATATTGCCTGAAAGCAGTCAAAATGATTGCATTGTGAAAAAATAACTAATGCGCAAAGAAATTTGTTTAACAGTAATTTTTAATATATTTTATATCACTTACAGTCATATAACAAGTTATTAATAAGCATTAACAATAAAAAAAATGTATTTCACACTCAGAGATCCTCCTTCCCATCTGAATGACGTTACAGCGCGTTCAAAGGGAACAAAGCGCGTGACCAGGCCTGGCATAAAGATTCGAATAACAAGTACGAATAACAATAACAATAACAATAACTTTAGTTATTGGACAACTGCAACTTATCAAGAATATGTCGAAATCGACAATTTATCATGAACTTGTATGTTATCGAACTGGTCTTTTCCAAGCAGTCAAAATGACTGCTTTTCGGCAATATAGGCATAACACATATATATTCCGGAAGCGAAGGACGGGGAGGGGGGGGGGGGGCAACAACAATGATTAATTAACCCATTTATATGTTGTAGAAAAAGTCACAAAATTATAAGAAGCTGTGTCATTATTTAAATCATTATTTTCTTAATTGAAATTCAAAAGCAGTCAAAATGACTTGCTTAGGCAATCTAGTGTTAATATTCCGGCAGTGCTTGAAGATTGCACGGGTATTGGTGAAAAGAGACTGCCAATGCAGGAACTTAGGATCAAGGAAAAAGCAGATACCGTCACGGTATCTTTAGATCCCACTAATAAGTAGCGAGATAACGGTTGTCAGGGTGTCATGAAACTAGCTGACACAGGTTTCCATCCAAGATGGTGTCATTCCAGCGCCCAGACTACTTGGATCCAGAACACTAAACTTTAACCGTTTGAGTGCCACTAGTCATTATTATTTCCCAATCGATAATTGCCACGGGACGCGATAGCGTATGTCATATTCTGTTATACTCTATTTTACATTATTAAGTTTATTATATTATTATAGTCATGATTGTTTATAAGAAAAAAACAAGCACGTCTGCAAACTGTAATATTTTCCCAATTTTGTTTTAAATTATCTAAAACTGAATGGTAACAGTAAGTTACGTATCGACAAAAATCGAGCGTGTTGTCATCGTCGGATTCGCAGCCCAGAGCGCTGGCATTTTTCGAGCGACAGAAAAGAAGCGCAAAATCGCTCCTTGGCACTCAAACGGTTAAAGAAATGGCTGCATAATAAAGACACGGTTCCAGCGTCAAGCGCTAGAATGACACCATTTTCGGTCTCTTAAATTGCTTTAGCTACAAACATTAAGAAATTTACCAACTAAAAGAAAAAGCAACAGAAACCCCGTTGGTGGTTGGCTATTTACTATGTACTAAAATACCGACGTTTTTTAATACTAAAACCCTTGATTAAGAGCGATGTAGCTGCCTTTAACTTGTAATTAATCTACACCGCAAGCGATTAAGAAATTTACTAAGCAGGAAAAAAGGCAAAGAAACCCAGTAGTAGCTAGCATTCAAATTCTCCCTTGCCAATTTGACGTTTTTTGCTGTCTTAAACACTTTGTAAGCGCGTTTCGGCTTTTATAGATAAAACCCCATAAATATTAAAGACATGTGATGCACGTAGTGCGAAAAATTAGACATGAGACGCCAAATACCACAAGTTTTTTGTCATTAACCCGCACAGATTACAAAGATAAATAAATAGCTTCAGTTTCATGATAAGGTAGCTGGCGGAGTTTCTAAAGCAATCTTTCGTAGCTCTCTTGACTTAAAAGCTGGATTCCAGCTTCACGCGCTGAAATGACAGATTACTGTTACCTTATCTAGATACAGAAAAAAATCTTAAATACTTGAGACATTTTTCATTGTACACACCGTATGAGTGATAAATAAACTAATGAATAGATTTACGTAATGTTTGGAGGCTACCAATGGTCAGCGACAAGATTACTTTGAACTTTGAGATAGAAAAAGGCGAAGCTATTGATCGATACTACATTTCTGCACGTATGAAGGCGTACAGATGAAAGCAAAAATCTTTTGCGTGAGAAGCTTGGTAGTACAATTCGATTCGATAACCTAGATGATCACTTCAATCTTAACCATGAGAGTTTTTATATCTACTACAATAAATATAGCGAGCACAGTGGTAGAAGTGAACCATACATTAGGGATGATAACGGTAGATATTTAGCTTCCAATCATCCACATAATCACTATGGATTCTCAATGGAACTATCATCTGATAGTGCGTCAATAGCAGATTATGGCTTTTATCCACTTTATGCAACTTATAACCTAAATCACTATGATAAGGCAAAAGAAAAAGTATTTGATTATCACGGTGAATTATCACCAATTGCATCACATATGTTAGATAATTTTTTGAGTAACATAAATAGCTTAATCACACAAGGGATATTTTTACAGTCGCAAAATAGAGCGACTGAAAAAGAAGAGAAATTGATAAGAGGAAAAAGACAAGTAGAAGAAGAATTATATCAAAAGAATGAGAAATTAAAGGAGTTCATAGAAAAAGGTGAAATTACCTTGTTTATAGTGTTAAAAGATAATGAAGTACGTAACGGGCATTCAGCAGTAGCTTTACAGTTTACTGCAGAAGGTAAAGGGACAAATGAAATTACCCTTAATTCCGAAATATTCTATATAGCGGATTATGAAGATAATGAATTCTTGCATTGTGTTAGCTCTGTTTCTGACATGCTACTTGATTATGAAAATGTATTTTTTGTGCTCAATCAAAATTTTTGCTCAGACTTTGAAAGTGGGTTTTATTCAGCAGACAGCGCTGATCCCTGTAATTACGCTGAATATTCAAAAGAACCATATTTGAGTGGTGATCAGCTATCTGGAAAATTATCTCATGAGTTGGAGGAAAATAATAGTCAGATAAATGCAGAAGTTGCACTTAATGATAAACCTATGAACGAAGAGGCAGTAAAAGTGAAAAGTGAAATTGAATCTAGGAGAAGAAGGGTAGTTGATGAAGAAAATGCAGAAGATGCTATATGAAACATGAATGAAACAAATGAGGTAACCGGTGCGACGCGTTTCCACTCCGCTTCTTTATCAGGGAATTTGAATGAAGTTATTGAACTTATAGAACATAGCGCAAATGTTGATGCGAAAGATAAAGCCGGACAAACACCGCTACATCATGCTACTAAATCAGGAAATACAGAAATAGCAAAATATCTTATCGATCAAGATGAACATCACAATTCTCAAGATATTTATTACGAAGGAACTGATTACTCTTGTTTTAAAACATCTTTGCACTATGCCATAAAATCGGGAAACATGAAAATAGTTGAATACTTCGTGGAACATGATGCAGATTCTAATATTCCAGATGCTCAGGATCGCAGACCGCTCGACTATGCTATAAAGAACACAGCTTCAGTAAAATATCTTGTGGACAATGGTGCAGATATTAATGTACGTAATCCAATATTCCATTTTGTTAAGCTAGGTAACCTGGATATGGTGGAATATTTAGCTCAACATGGTGCAGATCATAATGTCAAAAACATCTCTGCTCAAGCACTACTACATTATGCTATTGAACTCAAACATACAGAGATAGCTAAATACTTAATAGATCACAATGTAGATATTAATACTAATACTATTAATAATATTAATACTCTGGGATATTAGTTCTGGTAAATCTCCATTACATTTTGTTATGAGCATGAAAAATTACCTAAAAGATTAAAAATTACCTAATAGAGCATGGTGCAGATGTTAATGTTAAAGATAGTTACGGTTTAGCACCTTTACACTTTGCTGTTAATTTAAGAAATCAAAAGATATTAGAATGTTTAATAAAAAATAATGCAAATATTGATGTGAAGGCTGGACACCACTTAATCATGCAGTAAAGCATGGGCAATTGAACAAAGTAAAGTACCCGATAAAGAATGGAGCTGATGTTTATATCCGTGGTAATGAAGGATGGGCGCTATTTGAGCATGCTGAGCAATGGATAGATGATAGAAGAATATTAAAGGATGTAATCAATAATGATTGAAAATATGCAGATGCTACAAGTTGGGAAAAGACTGGAAAAGATATGCTTGATTACATTAAGGGAGTCACAAAAAATACTATACAGGAAGAGGAATCTAACTATATAGATCAGATGCAAGCGGATGATAACAGCAGTTATGTTGAAGATCAACCAGCTTTGCAAAGCAATCGTGATGGTTATGCTGTCATGGAAGAAGCTCTACAGAAGGAACTGCATGGAGATGAAATACACAAGCAAAGTAATGAGAAAGCTCAAAAAGATATGGAAACAAGAAAAGTCACTGTGGAAACTGACAGTAGCAGTAATGAAATTGAAAAACAAACAATACCAATAGAAGAAGAACAAGTACGTGGTAAATATCATGCTGGTGTTGCATATAACTACGAGCAAGTAATGGTTCTATATAATGAAATTGTTCGGCCAGAATCGCAGCATTATTGTGAACCATTTACCCCGGCTAAGGCATACATAACAGATGGTCATCTATTTACTCAAAATAAAGATTTTGGTACTTTGGATGAGTTTAATGAGATGTTCTATAAAAGTGATAAGTTAATGTGATGTAAAAAGCAGGATTCAGTGTGGTGAACGAGATTCAACTGACAGAGGAAATTGACGCGTATTCCTTTATCTTGTGACGTGACCGACCCGCCGAGCCGTGTTCGGCTTAGGACGAGCGTGTAGATCCGGCCACTACGCGTCCCACGCCTTGATTTTTCCGTGGGAGCCAGGTATCTTTCGGTACCGGCGTGGAACGCGTCTCCCGTTTTCCAAACCGCGGCCCGGGCTAGCTCTTCGCGCGGAGAGGGGCGAGATTCATTCGAGCGTAGGGTGAGGAACATTTTTTGGATTTCGAGTTCTTACGGCGAGAACGCCAGTCAAAACACGGTTTTCTTAGGTAATAAAAGATGTATTCGGGCGAGAAGCGTACAAGTTATGAGCGATTAATTACACGCGCTGTCCTGCGACACGTGGCCGCGGGCAGTTATCCGTTCCCCGCTACAATGATCGCGTGACAAAGGTTTTCGTGCGACGGCGAGGCTGAAACGCACGTTCGGCACGCGTAAGTGAACCGTCCGCGTGGCTGCTGTTACACTGAGGTTACACCAGCAAGCCGACGATGTACCCGCACGCGACAACCGTTCGCTATCACGTCGCTAAGCCGCAGACTCGCCATTTAGCCGAGCCCGCAGGCTTCGAGAAACCCGCACGCGAAGGCTTCCTTCCTGTTACACGGCCCACACGACCATTAGGTGACGGCCCTCTCGAGTTTCCGCTTACGAACCGATCTAATCCGAGTCAATCGGGGAGAACAATGGGGAAAGACTTACCACCTGCCACCTGGTCAGCGTCCCGCACAAGAAGAAGGCCGAGATCGCTGCGTGCGGCAGGATCTAGCGCCGTTCGAAGATTGACGGCTGCTTTGCAGGGCTTCCCTGAGTCCCCTGGAACTCGTCATGCGGCGTGGATCCGAGGCGCTATATTAGATGCCGCATTTCCGGGGTCCGCTGTCATCACTTGCCCGCGAGATGGCTCCCGTGGCGACGTCCCTGCGCTTTACCGTTAAGGACCTCTCACCAGAACGCGGGGCGAGGTGGCCAACCTCGCGCGCGTCGGCTGGTCCCCATCCATCGGTGCGTTCTCGTACATCCGTGGGGCAGCCCTCCCATCGTGTGTCCTCCCTGAGTGGCACGATGGGTTACAACAGCCTTTCAATTTAGGCGTCGTGTCACTCGCCGAGTGAAGTGACTCTGGAGCGGCGGGTACCCGGGCCGCTCCCCGATTCCGAAGATCCGCCGCAAGAGACCGTGTCGGTGGTGCCGTGGTGGTTTCGCACCTGTCTCGTGCGAATGCTGCTATCTAGGCCGCTGAGAGGACCCTGTTATCTAGGGTGCAAAATAGGTGTTAGAACTGCGTTGGACTCCCAATGGTGTGCACTAAAGGTCTCTCTTGCCCCGGAAAGGGTTCGGCTTTGTAACTGGCACTTATGCCACGTCACAATCTTTAAGATTGTTCGTCAAGTATTGACATTAGCTCGCCACATTCTCTTTTAGCAATGTTACTTTCTTCTCTAGTAACGTGTTCCCTTTTAGTTAATTTTCGAATTATTTCTAGACCATTTCTTGGAATACAGGCTGATTCTAAGCAATATTCAATAAAGGCATTGTAGTCATATGGGACCTATTTTTTTTATTGTATCCAGCATAACTTCTGCATAAACCCTGATTTCATATTGGGCATGCTTATCAGCTCTAAGCTTCAAAAACTGAAGGAGGTTATGCAGATCTATTTTCTAATAAAATTGCGTGTAGTAATTAATCGTTAGATTAGTTCGGGAAATTTCTCTTGGAAGCCTCTGCTCAATAAATTTCTCTTAATGAGAATATACTAAATTAGAGTCATTCGTTAGAGAATCTTCTTTTCCTTTGAGGTATCCGGATCAAAAGCTTCACCGCTACCTTGTTTATTATATCAGATTGTTTTGCAATCTGTTCTGCCTTTGGTATATAAAATTCATTGTCAAGTATTGAATATCTTGCCGAATATTCATTTACATTTGCAGTTTCTCTGCCTTATCCATTGTCTTTTAACAAAAATTGAAAGTTTCACGTGAAACTTAATTTTACACATTTCAAATGGAGTTGTATGATGATGTCTCATTAAATACTTTAAAAGTGCTTCATCCTGACTTATCTGTTTTGTTCCCTTGCAATAAGAAACACGAGCAGCGTTAACTATAGCGCTATCAGAGCCCATATAATCCACTACTCGAATAAATCCATGGTCTAATACCCTATGTTCTTCATGTAAGACTTCATCTATTTGTTTTACTGTAATTCGTTTAGTTGCTTCATTCATAAAGTATCCTAAAGGTGAAATGGAAATATCAGCTCGATATGAATTGAGTTTTCCGTGCACTGCTTCATATCCTCTCCATAAATGACGCAAATTATTTATTGTAGTTTCTTCATCAGCTACGAAAGAACCAAGTACCATAGCTGTTGCTGACACACAGATTATGTTAGAGTTGTGTGTTTCGAACAATGTGATTTACACGCCGCTGCAACCACTCGAACGACCATCAATCACACCGCAACAGACTCGAACGCGAAGAGACAAAACGCATGCACCGCCAGCGTCCGCAAAACGCAACCGCTTCTCTTACACGCGCACGAATTGCAAACACATATCTCCAACAGATTGGCTCCAGTTAAGCTTTTTATTCCATTTATAGTAGCTTTGCTTTTCTCGATGCTGATATTAGCGCCTAACTTTCTCAATTCATCTGGATGTGCAAATCTGTTTCCAAAAATGTTCTCTTCAATTACTGATATCCTATCAGCGATGCACATTGCAGACACCAGTTGTGGTTGCATATCACTGGGAAAGTTGGGGTATGGATCTGGTGCAATGTTAATACACCTAATAGAGCAATTTTTTCTGGAAATCATAACCCACTCATTATATAGTTCAACATAAGCCCCTATAGCCTTCAATTCATTCACAATACATCTTATATCAGATACACTTATTCTTTCTAACTCCAACTTACCACCGGTTATTATAGCAGCTAGTGCATAGGTGCCTGTTTCTATGCGATCTGGTATTATTTTATGAACACATCCATTTAATTCTTCAACTCCTGTTACTGTGATCCTTGTATCACTAATCTCAATATTAGCACCCATTTCCTTTAGGAACGCTATTAAATCAAGTACTTCCGGCTTCGTCGCAGCATTGTTTATTATTGTGACTCCTTCTGCAACTGTTGCTGCCATTATTACATTTTCTGTCGCACTGACACTTATTTTCCCTGTAGCTTTCCTTTCACTGTTGCATTTATATGACAACCTTCAACTTCAATTTTAATTGAAGTATCCGCTCCCATTTCTTCTCATGCTTCGATATGCATATCAACGGGACGCTTTCCGATATTGCATCCACGAGGAAAGACTGTTGTGATTTTACCAAATCTACTGAGAATTGGACCTAGCATTAAAAGAAATGCCCGCAGCGTACTTGCAGTTTCGTGTGGCATCACGTGATTGTTCATAATACTGCAATCAATTTCCAAAGTATGATTTGCTTCATATTCTTTATTGCGTGTAAAATTCACATTCGCTCCAAGACTCTCAAGCAGTTTAAACATTAGATGCACATCAATTAAATCAGGTACATTATGCAAAATTACCGAGAAGCTACTCAATAGACTTGCTGCCATTATTGGTAAAACAGCATTTTTTGATCCATTAATCTTGATTTTTCCGACCAGAGGTTTATGGTTACTACTTACTAATATTTTACGCATTTAATTAAGCTAGATCTTACCAAATAAGTATAGTAAATCGACAGCAAAAGGCAAATTACGGAAAATATAGCTATCACAGGTCATAATGTCCGTACATTTTAGATATTCAGCAGCAAAATTCATTACACTTTTCCAAAGATGAGCGATGCATTATTGCCACCAAAACCAAACGAATTAGAAAGTGCATATTGAATTTTATACTCTTGAGCTTTAAACGATACAAAATTTAAATCACATCCTTCTGAAGGTTTATATAAACTTAAGGTTGGCGGAATAATCCCATTATTTAACGCAAGAATTCTGAATATTGTTTCAACGCTCCCTGCAGCACCAAGTAAATGTTCTATAGAAGATTTAGTTGAAGAAACAGGTATTTTATAAACGTAGCCACCAAATAACAGTTTCATTATTATTACTTCAACTTTATCTCCAAGTTGCGCTGAAGTTCCATGTACAATGATATATCCTACTTGATTTGGATTAATTTGCGCACTTTTTAAGGCAAGCTGCACCGCCTTAAATGCGCCTCTCCCTTCTGGATGTGGTGCTGTAATGTGGTGCGCATCACCTGTGAGTTCGTATTCAGTATGTTCTACATGTATTCCTGTCCCCCTTTTTTTTGCATGATCGTATTCCTCCAGCACCAATATACCTACTCCTTCACCCATAACAAAACCATTGTGTTCTGCATCCCATTTGAAACTTCTTCCGGTTTATCGTGGAATTTAGTTGATAATGCCTTCATAGACGCAAAACCTGCAATTCCAACTCTATACAGTGCACTTTCTGCTCCACCTGCAATCATAGTATCCGCTTCACCAAGTTTTATAGTTCTTGCTGAATTTATGATCGCATGCGCACCTGTTGCACATGCGGTTACTGCTGAATCGTTTGAACCTGTAAATTCATATTTAATAGAAATATGGCCAGTTATCAAATTTATTAGACTTGCAAGGACTGACACGTCTGGGCACTTTTTCCTGCATGGTAATAACATTTTCCTGAATTGATGGAAGACCACCTATACCAGAGGGAATAGTTACGCCAACACGTTCTCTATCTACTTTTGAATTTTCTAAAGATAAATCTTCCACAGCTTCTTCTTGAGTAAGTGCCTTAAGTTCTACCCTGATCGGTAATCTGCCCTGAAATTTCGGTAAGAAGTCAGATGGCTTAGACTGATGAAAAGCACCAGATGCAATAAATAATATATAGTCTGATTTTACATGGTCATACTTAGTTAAAACAGTTGCTCCTTCAAGTAGAGGTAACAGATCGTGTCGCACTCCTTCTCTGCTTACTTCACCTTTTACTTCTGTACGCGTTGCAATTTTATCTATTTCATCCAAAAATGCTATACCGTCATTACTAACAAGATCAATGGCTTCTTTGGTTATCTTATCTTCATCTATTAGCCTTTCACTTTCATCATTAATTAATATTTCACGTGCTTCTTTTACCTTCGCCGTAATAGTTTTTGTTTTTTTTGCTCCCGTTAATCATCTTGTCCACCATTTCTGTTCCATTCGTCACACTAACTTGCCCACCTGGCATGCCTGGTACATCGCAAATAAGCAACATTCTCTTGCTCTCTCTGACGTTAATACAAACTTCTCCGTCCGCAAGCTCTTTATTCCTCAACCTTTCTCTAAAAATATGTGTACTCTCTTCCGTTGCATTTTCGCCTACCGTAGGGTTTACTATTGTCTCCTCAGCTAAAACTAAAGCCTTGTTAACTAAGGCTTTACGGGCTTTCTCTTTAACTAAAACTATTGCAGCATCAACTAAATCGTGTATTATCGATTCAACGTCACGTCAAACGTATCCTACTTTAGTAAACTTCGTTGCCTCAATTTTTATGAACGGTGCACCGGCAAGTTTTGCTAAGCGGCGAGCTATTTCAGTTTTATCATCCCTTGTATGACCGATCATCAATGTATTCTTAGGTATGATTTCTTCACGCAATGGAAATGGAATCTGATTGTGACGCCAACGATTTCTGAGCGCAATAGCAACAGCATGCTTTGCATCCCGTCTGATTATGTCTGATATATCCCGTCTGATATTCTATCTAATTCTTTAACTACTTCTGGGGTGGCAGGTCATCTAACAAAACTTGAGGACTGTTATTAACTTGAATATCGCTGTCATTTGAATCAAAACCTCTCTTAGTATCCTTATAGAGGTCATTTTTTTCATCATGGGTGCCACTACTACAAGGCCACCCTTCTGAAAGGGTTATAGGCTGATTCGAAAGATTAGCACACAAAGTTTTTTGCTTGGAAGGCATATCACTCCTCTATCTTTTCAGTAACTCCATTATGATTTGTATAAATACATATATCGCCAGGTATCTTTATAGCCTTTTTTGCAATCTCTTTTATTGATATTCCTTTAATGTCAATTAAAGCTCCTGCTGCAGATGGAGCAAAATTTCCCTCAGAGCTAATAGCTGCGATTCCATCTTCAGGTTCAAGAGCATCACCTGTTTTCGTAGTTACTAATGAAATAGATTTATCTGCAACAATCGTCATAGCCCCTAATTTTCATAGATATTTATACATTTTCCAGTCTTTTGCAAGTTGAACACATGCTCTCATTAATTGCCCTGGGTGCTTATCAAGTTTAGATTCTAGTCTTTCAAAGCGAGTAAATGCATCGGCTGTTGCTTCAGCAAAACCGGCAATTACAGAATCACCAGAAAGACGCCTAACATTTTTTGCTCCGGATTACATAACAGTGAAACCTGTCCATCACCTATTACTACTAGGCTTTTATCCTTTCTAATTGACAGTATAGAAGTTCCATACATTTTATTGTTATCGTATTGAATCATTTTTCTATCTCTTTAAATGAGAATCTCATTATACCTTAATCTTTAGTAAAATTTGCTAAGTATGTTTAAATACAGCTTATAATATAACACCTTCCTTATAACATTTAAAGTGTAGATGCAAAACATAATTCACGCGGATTTGGAAAAGAGCATAAATAATTCGTTTGGGGCAAAATTTAACGGTCTTACATTGCCATTCTATAGCTCTATAGATCTTAGAAACTCCAGCTACAAACTTAGCCCAGGGGACACTAATTTATTTCTTGCAGGGTTCAACAATCTAAGTGAGACATCGAGAGCAACAGAAGCAAAACTAATAATAAGTTATTTTGAAATAAAGCAATATAAAAGGACTCTTATAATACCGGAGAATTACACACGAAATAAAATGTATAAAGAAAACGCATTTGTTATAGGGAAAGTACTGCAGCTCGCAGGTTTTAAAATTGGAATTGGCCTTTTTCACGACGAAGCATTTAATTTAATAGAAGCATATGAAGCTATCGTAAAAGAAAGCTCTCTGCTAAAGACAACTTCAGGATTTGGGTCTGATACTATTATACTGAATCGTGATATGACGAGCCACATTCCAGACATGCTAAAAGACTTAAAGCAAGGTATAGTATCAAGCTCACAATACGGTTGGCATAGCAGACAGAAATTTAAGTATTTTGAAATCTATCAAGAATTAGCGTCCGAATTTTGTAGCGAATTTGAAATGGACCCATGGCTTATTTCAGTGCTTACAGAAAGCTGTAATGCAGTTGACTATAATGATGATTCATCACTAGGAGCAGTAGCGACTAAAGTTGACCAAATATTATCTCTAGTGCAAACAAAAATATGAAGAATATGAAATAAAAGCACAACCTTACGTTTTTATCAAAACAAGCAATGGCACATATGGGATGGGCATTATAACAGCAACAAGTGGAGAGGAAATATTAAATCCCAAGAAAAGAAAGCGTCATAAAATGAAAAAGATAAAAGAAGGAGTAGCAATCAATAGCGTTATTATACAAGAAGGTGTACCAATCATTGATATATTTGAAAGCAGTTCTGCAGAACCGCTAATATACTACATAGGAGATACTCCAACATGTTACTTATACCGATGTAATAGCAGGTAAGATGTATATTCTAGCTTGAATGCCACTGACTGTGATTTTGATGATGTTAGCCAGGTTGTGGAACGTAAAACTCTGTCACTTTGGAGTATTGTTGGCATATTAGCAGTACTACCGTTGGCAGTAGAAACAAAATCTTTTCACCACTAACCCTAACATTCCCACAGTGTTGCCATGGGGCAGATCATTACTATCATTACCGGGTTGAATATGATTATGACCAGCATTATCAAGTTCAGTGAAAGGATCATCATTGGCAGGTTGTTGAAACAATTTGTCAAGCTGAACTGCAACAAATACTGCACTATATATTATGCTAACTGTTATACTTAAGTTGAAATTATAGATTATGCCATTACCTAAGTTTATTGGTATGGTTGCAATCTCCATTCCTTTTAATATGAAGTTTAACAAACCTAATGGCAAAGTTGATGTGCTGATAATAAAGTCCTTCCTACACTTAGCAGACTTTTCAGGATCCTTATTATCTAGGTATTTTTTCCATGAATAATAGTAGCTTATGGGTTCCGAAATAAACAGAAATAGGGTCGTTGATGTTAAGTGAATGTGGCTTCTTACCTCTGCATTACACCTAGTAAAAAAATGGATGGCTTTCAACATCATCAATGCTTCTATTATGCTGCTTGCAAGATTAGCCGATTTACACGCAACTTTTGCCAGCTCTTTTTTACTCTCAAGGTTTCTGTAATCCTTAATTAGATCCTGTAGAGTAAATGCAGAATGGGCAATACATAGTATACATGTCGGAAACTTTATTAGTCGAGCAACATTCCGTATAAGAAAGATATTGAATCTATTATTGTCAATGAACTCGTAGCAAAATTGCAGTGTAATCTTATACAATAGGGCCGCTAAACCTGTTGTGATGAAGATTAGCTTCCTGAAATTATGATCACAAATACCATACACCTTTTGTGCAAGTATATTAGATTCCTTTTTTAGCTTGTTTGGCATAAAATAGTTAACAAATAATAACGCCCTTTTATACTACCACATAAAAGCCCTGAAGAAAAGCCCTATAAATCAGGACTTTAAGGGTGATTTATACATAAATCGGCTAAGAATTTTATAAACAAGAATAATAAATCAATACTGAGAGATGGTACGCGAAAATAATATCCATTCTTGATAATTGCTTTATATTCTATATCAAGTTCAACTAGAGTTTCTGAATGCTCAGAAACAAAAGATATAGGTGATAAAACTACAGGTACACCATCAGCTTTTGTACGTGATAGCTCACTTTCAGTGCTCGACTCTAGCCATTTTACAGGACCAATCCTACTCTTATAACATATTGACCAATGTACGTTACTGATAGCTAACTATTCTACTATTGACTGTACGTTTCTTTCTACCTGTGAATCGTAAGGGTCGCCTTTTTTAATAACGCTAAGGGGCATGCCATAAACTGAAAATAGGACTCTTGGCTTACCAATCTTGCTGGCTAAATTGTAGTACTTGGCTATCAAGTTAGCCTAAGCCTCAATAAAGTTTTATTTGTCATAATAATGATGAATTATTTCTGTATTGCATTTTAGGCCATGCTTTTTAGCATTTTTTTGCCAATTTTCGATGGATGGCAAAGTTGTGGTAGTTGAATATTGAGGGTATAGTGGCAGCAGATTTACGTCATCAGGATCAAACTGCTTTACACTTTTAACAACTTCGTCAACAAATGGATGCCAATAGCGCATACAAATGAGTACCTTGTGTACATGGTTTCTATCTTCATTTAATTTTAGTTCTAAAGCATTAACTTGTGCTTTCGTATTATCCAAAATTGGTGATTTACCTCCAATTTGCTCATATATTTTTTGTTGCAGTATTTTCTCATTTTGCGGATATAAACTTTGCTAAAAGAAATCGAAAAGGATTTGGTAAACTGATTATTCTTATGTCATAAAAAAGGTTAAATAAAAAAGGACGGACCGCATTCAGTGAATCAAGTCCACCAAGGTTAAATAAAATGACAGCCTTTTGCACCTGCGCACTGCTTACAACAAATTACTTCTGGTATGCCTATAAAATTAGCTACACACTCTTCAAATTCAGTTATAGGCACTAAATTTCTCACACAGTCATACAATAAATGGCCTGATCTCTGCAGGTTACTCTTGGTGGATGTGAAATTCCAGTTGAAAAATTTATCGACAAAAACACTTGGTACCGTTTCAAGAAGTTCAACAGCAGCTAAAGATAGCATTGTACAACTTTGCAGGAGCATCAAAAGAACCTTTAGGGGAAAAAGTGAAACTTCAACGAAAAGAGAGGTACTACTTCTTTCATTCAGTGGTCGCCCTGAGTTAAGCGAATTATACTCGGTGTGTTTCCTATTTTGTTCAAAGATAGGAAATTTTATTGTATCTTTCTTAACACTTTGCCGTCCGCACTGTTTTTAAACATTCCTTCGCATGGGGTCGGCCGCCGAGCGATACTTTGCGAAGGTCACAACTGTGGTGTCGCCGGACGTCATAGTGTTAAATTCCGCGTCTATTTCTTTTTTACTACGGTTAGTTATTTTTTCAATTAACTTCTCAAGCAGATGAAAAGTTCTAACAACAAAACATGTGGCAATCATTAAGGCAGCACATAAAAGTGCGCATTGCATGAGGTTTATACTGCCCAGCACATCTGGCAGTGCAAAACAAACAAGCGGTGCTATGATTGTCATTTCAAGGAAAGGAATAGTTTCTTCTCATTGCAAAAGCAGCACCTTTTTTTTTACTTTTTTCTTGCTCTTATAGAATATAATCACACATACCATATTCTAAATAACTTAAGAAAGCCAAATTAAAGGTCAAAGAACCTTTTGTTCCACAAAAAATTGATGATTTTGAATTATTGATCAATTTTTTAGCAGTAGATTCAGCTTGTTTGTTAGTGGTAGGCTCAGCTTGTTTGGTAGTGTTATTTTTACAACATTTACCTATAGAATACCTCCTTGACGGTTTATCGTTAACTATAAATAGAAAACTGCTTTTATCAAATCAGGAGTTACAATCAAATAAATCTATAAATATACTGTTTTATATATGGAAATAATATGGCAATTGAGAGAACACTTTCGCTATTGAAGCCTGATGCAGTAAAAAATAATATTACAGGCAAGATAAATTCATACATTGAAAGCTCTGTGCTCAAAATTTTAGCACAAAAAATGATGTTACTGACAAAAAAACAAGCAGAACTGTTTTATGAAATTCATAAAGGTAGGTCTTCGTTGGGGGAATTGGTAGAGTTTATGGCTTCTGTTACTGTGATAGTTCAAGTTTTAGTTGGTGAAAATGCAGTAAGTAAATAATTCTTATTGTACATTCACCTGGTGTAGAGTTAAGTTTCCTGGATTCCAGTGTTGGGTAGTGGGATAACACCCTGACAATCGTCATCCCGCTACTTGTTAGCGGCTAATAGATACCGCGGCAGCGTGACGTAGAGCTCGCGTTAGCTATACTTTTATATTCGCCAATTCAGTATCCAATCTGAATCCAAGTAGTCAGCTACTTGGATGACACCGCTTGGATAGGTCAGCTACTCAGATGACGCCACCTAACATGCAAACTGCAACCCTAAATGTTGGAGCACTGTCGTACACTAAGCGCTGTAATGACAATTTTAGTCACTTCATACAATACTATAAATAATCAAAGTTATTTCCCCATCGGTCAGTTAATGTTCGCATATCATCAACGTTAGCTACTCTCCATAGCGAAATCTCTAGCTAGGAACAATGAGCCACAGATTAGTATGGTTGTGGTGTTTCGAATAGAGGCTTTTAATATGTGACTTGATATTGCATCACTAATTGATTCACATTCAACTGCTTTTATTCCTACGTTATTGGCTTTTCCTCTAATCAAATTTGTATCCGTTGCTTTAGGTTTAGACTTAACACAAACCGCACATAGTAGCTTGATATATGGCTTTAAATGCTCTAAGGATTCTTCCACATTTCTGTTACGAGTAACACCAAAAATTACATAGATACCTTCAGCAAAATTATCTTTTACCCACTGAGATACCACTCTAGCACCGTCATTATCCTGCGCACCATCTAAAAATAATTGCCAATCTTTCGAAAGTAGGGAGATTAAATTACCCTCTTTTATGAGCTCTAGCAGTGCAGGCCAGTAGGTACGCTGTAAACCTGAAGTGATATCCTCCTCTCCAATATGAAATCCATATTTTCCACTTAAAATACTACATGCTGCAATAGCGTTGCCTGCATTAATTACCTGATGATCACCCTTTAAAGATGGCAAAGAAAATTCTATTGATTGAATAGCTGATTGAAAAATCAATTGAGCTCCAGCACGTGACTACTCATGTTTTTGTTTCTGGGTCTCAGTTTGGAAGACAGATAGTTGTTCTTCGCAATTCCATTCAAGACCTCCTCTATATAGAGGAGATTTCTTAATTATTGCGTGGTGTTCTAGCGTGTTCATTACAGATTTCTCTTGTGGTGCCATTACGCAAGGAACATTAGGTTTCATTATTCCAGTCTTTTCACCTGCTATAATTTCTATAGTAGGGCCAAGGTATTCTGTTTGATCAAGGGCAATGGTGGTTATGATTGTTAAAATCGGACTATCTCTAACATTTGTTGCATCAGGTTTTCCACCCATACCCGCTTCAACTAAAGTTATATCGGCTTTATGACAAGAAAAAGCTAAAGAAGCTGCAATAGTTGCAGCTTCAAACAGTGATAGGTTGTTGTGCAATTACGGCACGGCATTCTTCTAATAAGCTACATAATTCATTATCGTCGATGTAACTGCGTGCAATAATTATTCTTTCATTAAAATTCACCTAATGTGGAGAAGTGTATGCATGAACCTTATACCCTGTTGCTTGCATTATATATCTTATAAATGCTAGTGTTGAGCCTTTCCCATTAGTTCCAGCTATATGAATTATTGGTGGCATTTGTTTCTTAGGATTGCCCAATGTATTTAGAAAGCTTTTTATGCGATCAAGAAAAAAATCCTTTCGTTTACTACCAAGCGGTTCTGGCCAATGAGGCATATGTATCATGGATCGTTATTGCATTTTACTTCAGTTACAACGCTTGCTATGCCATGTGTTTTGATTTTTTCACAAAATTGAGAACGTCCATTAACAGCAATACCTATTCCACTCATTAGAACATCACTTATCAAGACAGAACTGTTATTTTTAGTAACTTTAAAATCAATATTTGTATATCCATCATCACCGTAAGAAAATCTTGTACCAATTAAGCAAGTTTCACCGTCAACTGCTTTCGTACCCATTATGATCATTTCACAATCATGCATGAATTTATATAAAACTTTAACACACAAACGTGTAAGATACACTTCATACTCTCTTACAAAATCTTCTTTCCCTTTTTGTTTAACTAAAGTCCAATGTTTTCCTATAAGGAATTGCGATATTCCTTTGAGATTAACATTATTCTGAATGACCTCCTGAAGCTTTGCGTGTACATGCACTAGGTTTTCTCTATTTCCTTTTGTAGATATACTATCCACTTGTTGTTTCATGGTATGGACAAAAATTTTGTGATCTGTACAACTAGCGTAAGCTCTTGAAGAAATTACAATAAAAAGAATAATGATTAAAACTTTAGTAATGTTCATAAGATATATTTATTAACTATGACACTTAGAATGCAAAGTTTAATAAAGATTAAATAATAATCGCTGACTTTTAATATACCTATAGACATGCTTTGCGTAAATCATTTATAACTCAAGTAAGGGTCTGTGATATGCGTTATGAGTTAAGTTAAATTTCCCGAGGGATAATTTCTAATACCGGGAATTGCCTCTATTGATTTCGTTGAAATTAATACGCGATGCCCACATTAACTTTAGTCTCAGGAATCTACTAAGGTTGACAGTAAATACGGATCCTATTTTGATTGGTTTAACATTTATGCTTCATCAATGCAGAAAACAAGGTACCTTCCTACGTTCGCCAAACGAAGTATTCCAAATTGTAATTGATGTTGAAAGGTATCCTGATTTTGTGCCTTGATGCAAAGCCGTTTATTTAAAAGAAAAAATTAACAACCAAATGGTTGTGGATCTTCTCGCAGCTTTTCATGGAATTAAAGGAAAGTGCACATCAGAAGTAACCTTTCCTTCTCCAAGTGGAACAAATGAAGGTTGGATAAAAGCTCCATCATCAAATGGAATATTTAAACATCTATACAATGAATGGTAATTCATTTTCATAATATATTTCAGTAAGGTTACAACAATTAAAGGACTCGCAAGCTGGGCTGACAAAGGTTCGGAGTGTAGGAGAATACGAGCGAGAATACTGCTCTTCCTGGCTGTGCAGGCATATACAGGGTGTTAAAAAACACCATTTAATATGTATATGGTATATAGGATACGTTGTACTGAGTAAAAAAGCTTTAGTAAACATACATCGAAGGGTCAACCGTTTCTGAGATATAAACATTTTTGTTTACTAGTATCTAGATTGACTTACTACTAAATTTTCGATGTTTACAGAAGATTTTTCACGTGCCCACCTTCCATTTCTATACACGCTTGGCATTTTCGTTTTACAGAGTTGCGAACTCTCTCGAAAATTCCATATTTCTATCGAAATGTTTGACAAGCATAGTGGATTCGATTACATAATTCTTCTAAATTATTTATCGGCGAGGAATACACTAGGCTTTTTAAATATCCCCATAAAAAGAAGTCCAAAGGGTTTAAATCGGTGGATCGAGGAGACCATGTAACTAGTTCCTCACGTCCAATCCACCTTTGACCGAACACCATGCTTAAGTGGTCTCTCACATTACGCACAAAATGAGGTGGTGCCCCATCATGCATGTACCATATCGATAATCTTTCTGCCAAAGGCATTTCATTCAAGTACTGAGGTAATGTATTCACCATGTAGTTGAAATAAGCAGCACCTGAAAGCCGATTTGGGAGTATTACAGGGCGGTTAAGGCGATCTCATACAATGCCCATCCAAACATTTAACGAGAAACGCTGTTGGAGATTTGTTTGAATAAATGTGTTGGATTCCGGGTAAGAAATTCAGTGACCAATTGTACTTAATAATATACAATATATTTCGGACAAGGATTTCTTATATACAACTCCGGAAACAACTATAGCTCGTAATAGAAACAACTGACTGGTCGACAAGTAAAAAGTCTAATGCTGAAATACAGTACTTTTACGTATGTTATATACCCTAGCTACTTTGGTGGGGAACGGATGATTGTAGCCCTTACTTACAGGGTGACTAAGTCATCTTTCTACAAGAGATCGTGTACAGGGTTGACTAAGATGTTTTGGACAGTCGCGCTACTCCGTTGGTTTTGACTGATTCAGATTGTTGGTCATCCAATATCGCACTTATCTATTAGTTTTGCCGGAAGGGGATTGTAGATCACCCAACACCTCCCCCCTTTTGTGTGAGGATAGTAATATTAATTGCCAATTATGCAATAAAAATAATTTAACTAAACAATAGTGTTACAATAGTGTGGTACTTGTATGCATTCGTGTAGTACGTTTGGCTTTGCTACGAAAATTATAGGGTGGTGACGCTGATGATGAAGGTACTGCCTGGACATCTGGATTCCTTGATGTTCGTACTCCTTCCTGAGCATCGTACAACACGATGTCTCTAGATTGTTCTCGATATTCGGTATGGACATCAGAATTGAAAGTACAGTTGACAAAATTTCTTATCATGGGCGGTACGACGTTTCCACTGATTGGATTTCTCGTAAACCAGAAGAGTCTTCGCAGAAGTTTCCAGCATCCAAAGTAATGGCAGCAATTTCCGCAAACAATAAGAATTAGTATTGCGGCAATGACACACAAAGCTATGGTATACCAATGCATGTGTGTTACAATAAAAGGTTCTTTTAGTCGTTGAGTTAACAAATCATCAAACTCATTTGTCTTCTTACTGGCATATTTCAGATCATTTAAATCAATATTTGTCAGTTTAATTGGTTCTAATTGCTACTGGTTTAATCTTTGTAATTTCTGAAGTAATGCAGCAGTCACTCCCGATTATACTAATCGAAGGAATGTAATGACTGAAATTTTTATTTATGTTACTTGTAGGTTCCAAAAGGTACAACATGGTGTAACCCTTGCAGTCGGTACGTAGTTGCAGTATCCCGGACTGTTGTAGGACAACATCCTCCATCTTATTCTTCCCCCCTTCACAGATGATTGTTAAAATGATGGGTTTTTGCAAAACATAGATCCATTGGTTACTTCCAATGTATTTCCATGTTTCAATTTCCGCTCGGATGATTCTTGTTTCACAATCGATAGGCAGCTGGTTTATGTGAGGTGATAGTAACGAAACCTCGCAGGTGGTTTGATCCGTAGTCTTGGAGGTATGAACATTTGCGCATACGTACGATCCATCCAAATACTCATTGCAATCCGACAAGTCTGATAGGAAGGAGAAATGGTTTTTCGATTGGGATATGAGTAAAATGGTTGTCTTGGTGCAATATAGGAAAAGACTGACGTATTTTGATGTTGGGTAGGAAGTGGAATTAATTGATATATATCAAAAATTGATTTTTTTACTAGTGGAAATTTTAAAACGAATACAACAAGTCCTTTATCAGAAATAGCTTGCAACGTCATTAATTTGTAAACGTTTGGCAACCTTTTAATATTTGCTGCGACAGGTAATTCAAGATTACCCTTATAATTATTTAATTCTTCGCATAACTGTTTTGGAGTTACTATAAATGGTGATAAAATATTGTCATTACCTAAATTAATTGATTCTATGTATTTACTATATTCTGCAGAAATACATATACAAAGAGATAGGAGCACTGTAACATGCTGTGTAATTACTGATTCAATAGACATTTGTGTTAAATATGCGTTAGTTGTCTTTGTAAATTTACTAATTATTTTCAAATTATTATTCAGAGTATCCTCAGTAGTTTTTAAAGACTGTAATGAGCTATTGAAATTTGTTATTGTACTTGAAATTATTTGAACTTGTAATTTTAAAAGTGTTTGTGTTTGTTTATTATCATTTACAAGCATTTTAATGCTATCAGAATAATATCGTGCATCATCTGCGTCTGGTGTTCCAATTAACCAATTTAATATATAGGAAGCGCCATTAATTAAGCCTCGGCGTTTACGTTCGTTTGAAATTCCCTGTAACTCACGTAAAATTTCATGATTCTTACGTATGTTTCGCCATTCGTCTGCAATAAGCTTTAAAGTTCGATCACAGTGAAAACTTATAGGATTATGTTCCGTAGGATCTTTTAATGCTGTGGTACATAAGTTTAGGGATTTTGTAAAGAATGATTCTAAGATATTTTTCTCCTCATTTAAGTAAGTAATATTAATATGAGTCAAAAGGATTAACTTCGAATTTGATATTTTTGCTATTCCTTTTTTACTATAAAATATTCCACTTGAATGGGAAAGGGGAGTATTAGTGTAAGGATTGCTAAATATTGAATTAGGAAATGGGATCAGTATCAGAATTGTCAGTATCATTTGAAACATATGGTTTTAAAAGGTTAGTATGGTATTTACACTTCTTTTTGCCTATTTGAATTTCAACTGTTTTATTTGGATATACCTGAGTTATTTTATAAGGACCCCTGAAATTAGAAGATAATTTTTTATTTTGACCTGGTTTAACGCGTTGATCATAAATTAGAACTAGTTCATTTTCCTTAAATGTGACGGGGTTATTCTTTTTGTCATAACATTCTTTGCTTTTTATTATGGAATTTAGAATCTTATCACGAGCTATTTTAAAAGAAGTATTTAATTTATTTTGTAACGATCGTATATAGTCATCATAAGTATAATGAAATTTGGGTTCTTGAGTAATAGATGATGGTAAATAAGGTTTATTTCCGAATATAAGTTCATATGGAGTGTAGTTCGTAGATTTATGTATCGAAGTATTATAACTGAATATGGCGAATTGTATATACTCATCCCAATCGGTTTGGTTCTGTTTAATGTAATGCTTTAAGTAGTCTTTTAATATTAAATGATACCTTTCGAGAGCACCATTCGTCTGAGGATGATAAGGTGTAGCAGAAATATGTTTGGTTTTGAAAAAATTACTTAGATTTTTTATTAATTCCGACATGAAATCAGCTCCTTCGTCAGAGAGGAATGATTTTCGAAGACCGAATTGCATGAAAATTTTAGTTAGAATTTTTGCAATTGTTTCAGCCTCATGATTTATGATAGTTTCCGCAAAGGAGAATTTGGTTAGATCATCTTGTGCCATTAATATATATCTATTTCCCTGTTCTGCTAACGGTAATGGGCCTACTACATCAATAGCTATTCTGTCAAATGGTTTTTCTGCAGTTGTGGTAATTTCCATAGGTTGCTTAGTTGGCTTAAAATTAGTTTTGTTTAACTGATAAGAATGGCAATTTATAATGTATGTTCTTATATCTCGTTTCATGTTCGGCCAATAAGAATATTGTTTAATTTTAGAATATGTTCTATGAAATCCACTATGACCAGATCATTTACTATCATGATTTTCTTTCAATATTAATTCTACCTCTTGACGGGTTTTAGGGATAATTTTAGAGTTATTAAAAATTTTTATTTCATTTTCAGGAAAAATAAATTTTAGCATTTCATTTATAATGGTTGTTTTAATATTAGGATGTTTTTCGGGAAGTACTAAAATAAATTTACTGTTTCCAATAATAGATTTTAAATTTTTCCACGGTAAAAATATATTTTTATACTCAAGCTTATCAAAATGTGAATTCATAGAGAAAAGTAGATATAAGTTTTGAGCCTTGTTTACAAGTTTATACACTCCATTATAGCTAGAAGTAACGCTTGATATATCGAAATTTGATACAACATAATCTGAATGCTGATTACTCGCGTCTAGATCTTGTGGCCATAACAATACTATCGGATCACTAATTTTATTTAGTAATGCAGTTTCATTTTCAAAAGTTATTATGTTCTGATTTTTGTAGTGATACTTAATGAAATCCTGATACGTTGAGTCCTGAAGAGCAACATTTACAGACGTACTAGATTGCAGTGGAAGTCCCGAAAGACCGTCCGCATTAGAATTAGTACAACCAGGTTTATATTTAATTTCGTATTGGTACTCACTCAACCTGAGTCGCCATGTAACTAATTTTGAGCTAGGATTTTTATATTTAAACAGCCATTGTAACGGTCTGTGATCACTATATATTGTAAATGTCCTTCCGTATAAGTACGGTCTAAAATGTTCTACGGAATTTATTATAGCTAATAACTCTTTTTCCGTCGTCGAGTAATTTTGCTCTGCACTATTTAAAGTACGCGAATAATATGCAATTGGTAAGTCTTTATCATTTGTGATCTGGGAAAGCACTGCTCCAATTCCAACGTTCGATGCATCACAGGTTAAAGCAAATGATTTAGTAAAATCTGGGTATTGCAATAAAGGTTTTTCCGTCAATATTCGTTTCAAAGTTTTGAATGCTTCCTCTTGTTCAATAGACCAAATAAAATTATTATCCTTTTTTAATAAAATTGTTAAGGGTTTTGTAATAGTAGAAAAGTTTGGTATGAATTTCCGATAATAACCTACCATACCTAAGAATATCTTTATATGTTTTAAGTTCTGTGGATGTGGCATATCGTTAATTGCTTCGACTTTCCTTGGATTAGGTTCCACTCCTTTATCAGAAATAACATGACCTAAATATTCACACGATTTCTTTAGAAACTCACATTTATTAGGTTGAAGTTTTAAATTATTTTGACGAAGTCTTGAAAATATATTCTTTAATTTCCTGTTATGATGTTCAAGGTTTGAGCAGTACATAATAATATCATCTAAATAGACAAAACATTGACGATTATTTAACCCAATCAACATATTGTTCATCATGCGTTGAAATTGTGCAGGAGCATTTTTTATCCGAATGGCATCCGTGTAAATTCGTAATGCCCGTTCGGCGCGTTAAATGCTGTTTTATGAGAGTCATTAGGATTCATAGGAATTTGATGATAATCGCTTGCGAGATCTAATGTAGTAAAATAATTTGCGTGCCCTAACTGATCTAAAATTTCTTCTATATTGTATAATGGACATGCGTCACCTATGGTTTTCTCATTCAGTTTCCTATAATCGACTACTATTCGCCATTTATGTTCACCAGTAGCGTCAATTTTCTTTGGAACTACCCAATAATAATAGCCTGTTGCAACATTGTTTCTATCCGTTTATCAACTTCTTTCTTATGTACTTCGGGGTATCTATAACTTCTGACATGTAGTGGCTGCTGATCTACAGTTTTAATTTCGTGATTACATGCCGTCGTACAAGTTAATCTACCGGTAGGCAAATGGAAGATATCGTTAAACTCTCGACAAATAGAATATATCGCTGATCGTTCTTCAGAATTTAAATGTTTTAAACGTAAATTTTCGTCCAAATCTAGTAATCGATTATCTAAATGGTTTTTCCCTTGTTCTGAAACGAACGTATACATTTTTCCCTCTTTTGGTACTGGATCGAGAAATAACTCTGGAATAGGAATTTGTTTTTTCTGATCGGAACTATTTACGATACTAATAAATGATTGGTATTGATTACGCACTTTGACAATTGCATTATGAATAAGAAGATTATGATCTATATTTAACTGTTCCCATGAAATTATTCCTTCGCTTAAATTGTATGGGCTTTTTACTTGAATTGGAATAATCGTTTCAGTTCTAGGATTTAGACTTACTACAGATACAGAACTTTGTGGTGTATTATAACCTAATGGAACAGGAAATAGAGTTGATTGAATAGACATAGTTAAATGTTCATAATCAATCTTACAATTAAAAGAACGAAGAAAATCACCACCTAGCAAACCATTGAAAGGAATATTCGTGAGAGAATCTATTACATCAAATTGTACACCTATTTTCTTTTTATGAATTTCTAGTTCAATATTTGTCTGACCTAAACTTAATATTGGAGCATTAGGTGAAATTCCTTTTAGTTATACAGGATTGGGATCTATTATATTGTAATAATTCAAACTGGAGGCCTTGATTAGGGAAATAGAAGCTCCGGAATCAACTAAAAGTTTTAAAATTTTATCGTCGGAATTTGATTGATTTGATTCGAATAGCACGTATATTAATTCATTGGTACTAAAAGAGTTGAAAACCGTTATGTGAGGAATTTCTGGAATTGATGAGTGATTTGGTTGATACTGTTGGTTGTTGTACGTGAATTCAATTCGTTTGCAATTGGAGGATGGGGTGGTTGAGAAGCACTGCGAAAATTTTGTTCTTGGAAATTTACATTTCGTTCCCTGAGATTAGGCAAATTATTAGTTGAATGTTCACTTTGAATCTGACGTCTAGAATTATTATATTTCCGTTTCCTACATTCGTTTATTGTATGTCCAAGGTTTTTGCAATAGTTACATTGTTTTATAGCTTGAGGGACATTAGTTCTTTGAGCTAAATTGAAATTAGTGCTCGGATTTCGATATTGTTGAGGATTGCGAGTAATACGTTGAAAATGTATAGGTTTAGGAGTATGATGAGTAATTTGTGATTTCCTATTTTTGTAGCATTCATGAGTGGAATGATTAGTTTTGTGGCAAATTTTACAACCCTGTGTTGGACTATTATATTGTAAACGTAAAGCTTTTTCCTCTCCTACAGCAGCAGTAAAAGCTTGAATAATTGTTTTAAAATCTCGATACCTTAGCATTTGAGATATCTGCGGATGCGTGTGATAAACAAAACGATTAAGAGTTAACTCATTAATTAAGTCTATTCGACCTGATAATGAATTCTCATTTGTTCCCGATGCATAAACATTTGCAAGAATTCGTGATGACAGATCTTCTAAGCGTTGGTAAAATTGCGAAACATTTTCACCTCTTTCTTGCCTGATTGAACTTAATTCGTCCATTAATTGGTCAAATGATTTTTTATCCTGATAAAGACTTAGTAAGAGATCAGAAATTTCAGCCCATGTGGTGAGGTTACAGTGATATCAATTTGATCTCTAGCTTTGCCAACAATTCTTTTCCTCACAAATATTAATAAAATTTGTTGCTGTGAATAAGTGGCAACCTCAAATGCAGAATCAATTTGTTTAATAAATGAACGAAGTTTACAAGGATTGCCATCAAAAGATTCTGGTAGTAATTTAATTAACAATTGTAATGAAAGTTGCTCTCTTTGTAATTGTGTTGTATTCGCCTCGTTCTCAGTCATTTTTTTTCTCTTTTTATAAAAATTTGGAGGAAAGGAGATTTGCTTGTCGAAAATTTGAGTATCTGAATTTGCACACTTACAATGCGATTTGTTCCTTTCGATTAAATGATGATCCACGTCGGCATTGAGGCTTTTGCAGATTCCTCTGGTCCCAGGAGATACAAACAAATCGATGGATCTTCAGGGTTTCTGATGAGCCTTTCCTTGTTTTCCCGCAATCAATTGAAATTGGCACTTACGCTCAGTGGGGTGATGTTCCCATTAACAACTGAGTTTCGTAAAGTGACGGGATCCCACTTCTGACACCAAATTTATGTTGGATTCTGGGTGAGAAATTCAGTGACCAATTGTACTTAATAATATACAATATATTTCGGACAAGGATTTCTTATACACAACTCCGGAAACGACTATAGCTCGTAATAGAAACAACTGACTGGTCGACAAGTAAAAAGTCTAATGCTGAAATACAGTACTTTTACGTATGTTATATACCCTAGCCACTTTGGTGGGGAAAGGATGATTGTAGCCCTTACTTACAGGGTGACTAAGTCATCTTTCTACAAGATTTCGTGTACAGTGATGACTAAGATGTTTTGGACAGTCGCGCTTCTCCGTTGGTTTTGACTGACTCAGATTGTTGGTCATCCATATCGCACTTATCTATTAGTTTTGCCGGAAGGAGATTGTTGGTCATCCAACAAATGCATGGGGGTTCTCTTCCGTCCATACTTGATTATTATGGAAATTTGTAATTCCATTTCGCGTAAATGCGGCTTCATCAGTAAATAAAATGCGAGATACGAAATTCGGATTCACAGTACATTTTATGAGTAGCCACTGTGAAAATTCTGTTCTTGTCTGATAGTCCGGTAGAGTGAGGGCTTGTACCCGTTGGATATGGTATGGATAGAGTAACTGCTCATGAAGCGTCCTCGAGACCAGGGTAGTACCGATTCCTGTGGCATCGGATATTCTTCTTACGCTGGTTCCGGGATTTTGTTCTACAATCCTTAAAATACGATTCTCCGTATTGGGTGTCGATACAGATCTAGGTCTGCCAGAGTTTCGATGGCAAGGTGTAAGTGACCCTGTTTCACAAAGACGTTGGTGAAGTTTTTGAAACAGCATGTGAGAGGGAACCCTTCGATCAGGAAGTTTTTCCGCGTAAAGACGTCGTGCAGATAAAGCACTTCCATTAGCACGGCCATACATAAAATGCATGTCTGCCATTTCTTCATTCGAATAATACGCTGACATTTTCACGGTACTTTGTAACTGTGTAATATCTACAATCGCCGATTCACAACTGACTGATTCTCAATGAAATCTGCTGTCGGCAGTTGAATAAGAACATTCAGAACGCGGTTTCTAAACACTAAAGAAAACATCGCATGCGATAGAAGCAAGTAAGTCAAACATGATACTTGCAAACGAAAATGTTTATGTCTCAGAAACGGTCGACCTTTCGACCTATGTTTACTAAAGCTTTTTTACTCAGTACAGTGTATCCTATAAACCATATAAATATTGAATGGTTTTTTTAACACCCTGTATAAAGAGTTTGGGTTTTGGTGGGGGATAGTACTGTGAACCCTTAGTCCTGAAAAAGAAGCGACATGACTAAAATTTGCTTTCGCTTACACAGTTGTTTTGAACAGTTCTCGAAAACAACCCTTATCGGAATGTGACTCTTCCGTGAGTCAAACGTAAGATTACATAGTTTCCCAACAAAAGAAACTAATGAAATAACATCAAAGGAGTTACTATAACTATTACCTGATGATAAATTATTAGGAGATCCAAAAGCACCAGTTCTAATGATAGAATATGCTTCATTATCTTGCTATGACTGTTCTCCTTTTATGAGAATGTTTTTCCTAAAATTAAAGAGAAATATATAGACATAGGCATGATGTTATATGTATTTCGTCATTTTCCATTGGATTACAGAGGACTAAAGGCTGCAATGCTAAATCATTGCTACGAAAAACAAGAAGACTACTTTAATTTTAACAAAGCTGTTTTTAACTCAATAGATTCGTGGAATTACTAGAATTAAAGTGATTTGACTTTACTACAAAGAATTGCCGAACTAAGCAACTTAAAGCAAGATGCGTTTAACAAATGCATTAACTATAAAAAAATTATGGATAAAGTTACGATAAATGATATATCACTGGCCATCAATAAACTTGGTATCACAGTAACTCCAATATTTTTCATCAAGCTTAACGATGGTAAGTTATATATAGAGCGTATTAAAGTTAAACATGAAGGGTATAAAGAGCTGAAATATTTCACTGATGTGATAGATAAATTATATGGAAAAGCTATAGTGAAGTAACACCACTGTAGCTTACCATATAAAAGACTATGATGAGCCATCGTTTTTCACTACTCTTTGTTGTCTTTTACGCTCAAACTCTCTTTTTTTACTGTGCCAAGTGTAGTAATACATAACAATTTTATTCTGTATTAATACTATTGTTCCATCAGAAAACTGAACCATACCCATAACTTTTCTCTGAGTTTCATTAAAACGTTCTTTATATTCGTAAGCCCTTCATTCTTATTAGACTTTTTGTTTAAGGTTTCAACTTCACTAGCAATGGTATAAGACATATAACCCCCTCTAACTGATTATAAAAATTATATTTTAAAAAGAGAAACGCGCATAAACAGTCCCTTTAATCCTAGTATAACAATCGATTATTTATTATACTAGTTAACCATAGTACGATATATAATAACTTTGTCACTTTAAATTTTATACTATGAAATAATAAATTAAAATTAATGTTTCTATTATTTTAAACTATATTATTATATTTAAAAACTGCGTATGAATTAAGCCTCCCTAATTTACAATATAAAACGTAATGCGTAATAATTTTAGAATAAAATTATCATATATGAGATCTATTTGCAAAGGAATATAAAAAAATAGAAGAATACTGTATTCTTGAAAAAAGCAACATATTTATATTGGCCCTGAAGAAGGAAAGCTATTAGGTTTACTTATAAAAACCCATAAAATCAAAAGTATTGTTGAGATTGTCACGTTATACGGTTATTCGTCGATTTGCATGGCAAAAGCTCTACTGAAAGACGGTCATATATATACAACAGAAAATAATCCTCACCACTCAGGAATAGCAAAAAAAATTTTAGTGTTTGTAATCTAAGCAATAAAATTACTCTAATAGAAGGTGATGCACTGGAAAAAATTAATGAATTATCAGCAAAGGCACCATTTGACATGATATTGATCGATGCTGACAAAAGTAGTTATCCTAAGTATTTAGATTGGGCAGAGTCGTATATTAAACAAGATGGGCTAATCGTTGCAGATAACACTCTATTATTTAATACAGTATTTCTAGAATCGCCTCCAAAAGAAGTATCAGAAAAATCATGGCATGCTATGACGGAGTTTAATAATAATTTATCAGACGAAAAGAAATATTTCTCTATATTGATTCCAAGTCATGAAGGGATGACTGTAGCTTTAAAGCTAACATAAATTAGAAGTCAAGGTCAGCGTAATGTTTAGGAGGGGTAAAACCGGAAACTCTCTCTAATAACATCTCACGAAAAAAAGGCTTTGAATTGACAATGGAGTACCATTCTTTTAAAATTTTACTTTTCTCCCATGGAAAACTACTTACATAGTCCATTACGGAAATATGCGATGCTAAAGCAACATCAGTCAAAGAGAACTTATCAGTTGCAAGCCAAACGTTCTTGTTAATTAAATGTTCGATGTATTCCATATGGCAAGGCAAGTTATGCTGAGCTGCATGAAGAAATCTAGAGTCAGAGCTGCGGTTAGTAATTACCTTTTCATTCATAATATACTTAGTAACTTCATTGTAAATTTGTTGTCGAACCAATTGCTTAGAGCGCGTATTTTAGACTTAATAATAGTGAATGAACCAAGTAATTTGACGTCGCTATTGTAAGTCCCTTCTGTATATTCACAAATGGCATTACTATCCGCTATTACAAAATTATTATCTATTAATACTGGTACTTGCCCAGTTGGATTGATCTCCGTAAATTCATTCCGTTTTTCCCATGGATTTACATACACTAGACCGCAGCCTATTTTTGTCTCTTTTAGAAAGTGATAAAGATAGAGTGAAAAATTACTTGTCTCTGCAGAATTATTGCAGCTGTTTAGTGTCTAACGTTGTAAACAGGAAAAGCTCCAAATTCCGAATGGGACACGAAACCCTTGGGTTTTTCCTGACGCTCAATAGTAATTGACGTGTCGTAAACCCCTGGGTAGTTGCACAGGATGGACTTGGAGACTTTGGAGGCCTGGAGTAAGGTCCATGGTCAGGCATTTAGTTTTGCGTTCCTTACCACTTTATTAGAAAAGGTGGGCGGAATCAACAATTTCGCTATTGGTTCTGTGTTCGCCCTTCCACTAAAATTTGTCTTGAAGAAGGGAAAACAGAAGTTTCATGGAAGAGAGAGCACAGGAAAAAAGGTTGAATTAAGACGAATCGTCAACGAGAAAACTTGTACACTCTTCTTTTTCAATTTTTTAGAACTTTTCCCGGTCATTGTACGACCTCCGTTTTCAGATACACGTTAATCAGTTTTTTTCTGTTATTCACAATAAATTTGATTAAAATCGAGCGCGTTGATGAACCAGTTCGCCATCTAACAATACATTCAAAACAGGAAGGTTCTAAGTTTTCGTGAAATTGGACAAAGAGGTAAATGATATAAAATCATAATATTTCTCTTTTGTTATTCCAGTATCTATAGGTGTTATTCCAGTGTGTGACACTGAAATCCGCATCTTTTTTCGCTAAATCCAAGTTGGGATGACAAGAGAAGAGTATTTTAGGTAACAGTTGTTTACTCCAAAGTAACGTTGCAGGAGATCTACCATATAAATTATTAAGGTTAATATAGGATATACCTTGCTAAATAAAAAAAAGTATAATATTTTATAAGGTATGCAGGCAAGAATTCTGTAATTCGGTCAGATCAGAAATGAAGCAGCCATATCAGAACCTTTTTGAGTTGCATACCTATTTCATTATTTGGTTTATCCAAGGCTATGAGTATAGCATTAAAATGTCGTCCTAGTAGCTTTAAAGATCTAGTAGGTCAAGATATATTAGTGCGTGTATTAGAAAATGCTTTAATTGTAAACAAAATCCCACAGTCCATACTGCTGTCTGGTAGCAGTGGAGTTGGTAAAACCACCACTGCAAGGATAATAGCTTTATGCTTGGATTGTTCCCTGGGGCCAATTTTTGAACCTTCCGGATCATGTGAAAATTGTCTAGCAATAAAAAAATCAAACCATCCAAGTGTAATTGGAATCGATGCAGCAAGTCACACTAGCATTGACGATGTTAAAGTAATCCTGGGAGATATTTGCTACTCACCTACAAGCTCTGAATTTAAAGTCTACATTATAGATGAAGTACACATGTTATCCTGCAGTGCATTTAACGCATTACTTAAAAACCTAGAAGACCCACCATCTGGTGTAAAATTCATTTTAGCAAATACAGAAATAAAAAAGATACCAATAACAATTACTGCACGTTCTCAAAGATTTGATTTACACAACATTCCTATAGCTAAAATAGTAGAACGTTTAAATGATGTTATACAAAGAGAGAGTTATTCCATTGGAATAGGAGCATTACAGTTAATTGCACGACATTCTGGAAATTCAATGCGTAACGCCTTGTTTTTGATGAATCAGGCAGTGCTATATAGCAAAGATGGTGCAATATGCACCAAAAATGTGATAGACATACTTGGCCCAGTGGGTAAAGATATTATATTCGATCTATTAGAGGCAATATTAAAAGGTGATTTACAGAAAGCCCTATCAGTGTTTGACAAGGCGATAAAAACAGCAAACCCACTGAGTATTCTTGAAACAAACAATCAATTCAGTTAGTATGCTGTTTTTTGATTGCAAAAGAAATTGATAATGCAGCTACAGAGTATGAAAAGAACAGGAAAAAAAGATTTAAGTATAAGGAAGTCTTTAATATTCTTTTCGAGATTGTGGAAGGTGTTGCTTAAAGGTACTCAGGATATAAACACTTCAACATGTACCAATGTTGCTGCTGAAATGATGTTAATTAGCCTTTGTTATCTTTCTGATCTGCCTTCTCCGGAACAAGTGGCCAAAAAAATTCTTTCGCAGAATGCACAGCAAAGGAATACGCATAATGTAGGAAATGAACAGCAACAAAATTATGATTTTGACAAAGCTTTGCAACTATTAAGGCGGAGTAACTAAATTTATTTTTACAATCTACTGTGTAATAATCTACAATTAATAGATTGTGACCCTGGATATTTAAAATTAAAAGCTATATCTTGGTTGGATAGTAATTCTTGCAATGACTTAAAAAATTACTTAAACCAGGTGACTCAGCAGGAGTGGGTTATTAGAGTTGATACGGGTTATATAAATAGGGAAGTGAGTAATTTAAATTATGAACCTGCAGTTAAGGATATACTTGATACATTTAAAGGTGCAAAAATAGTTAATGTAAAAAATAAGGAGTAAGTTGTGGATTTTAGTCAAATATTGAAACAAGCGCAAGTGATGCAAAAAAAGCTTGCAGAAGCTCAAGAAAAATATGTTGGGAATGAGTTTCAAGGTATTTCTGGTGGTGGCAAAGTTTCTGTATTAGTGACAGTCATAAAAATACGTAGCTATAAAGCCAAAAAGGTGAACATAGACATAGAATTTATGAGAAATGAGGGAAAAGGTATAGTAGAGGATTTAGTAACAGCAACGTTTAATAATGCCGTTAAGAAAGCAGAAGAAGGTATGGCAAATGCAACTTCTGATCTTGCAGGTTTACCACCTGGATTTAAACTTCCTTTTTGAATTCACTACTGAAGTTTCTTTTAGAGTAAGTATTTCTTTTCTAATATTTCCAACGTTAGTACTTCTTCATATAATGCACTATAGCTAGCACGGCCCTACGTCATACCGCCGCGGATAGATTTCGCTAACACGTAGCGGAATGACAAGTTTTACGCTTTTCAAATTGTAGAAACCACTTTAGCTATAGAATATTATACAAAGATGGAAGAAGCCCACAATGGTGAAAATGGGGCAGAAGGTAAAGAGACATTAGAGCTGATGAGAGGATACCAAAACATCCAGAGTAAAAAAGTCGTGTAATTCTATTTACTAATTAATAAAATCTTTGCCTCTTCCAAAAAATTGGTTAAAATGTAGAATACTTTGTGTTATTAAGCTAGCACTTGACTTAACCTTAGTTGTTACTTAGACTGCTAAAGTGGAATTTTAATGTCTTTAAGAGGACAATTATACGTTATAAAGAGTTTTTTTCAGCAGCCGTCTTAGCAACGTTGCTAAGTTTATCAAACTCTGCTTTTCAGATCCTCTTGGTCCAATAAGTGATGAAGAAACTAACTACTACATTTGTTTGCAATACAATGTTGAAGTTTTACCTCTTTTCACAAAAATTAAAGGTATCGAATATAAAAAGGGCAAAGACAGTCATAATCCACTAGGAGCACCATTTATAGCTGGTGGTGGTGCATTTGGTTACAAAATTGATGACATCAGGGTTGATGTTGAAGGGGCTTGTCCACGACAAAGCAAAAACGATGTTGATGGTGCAGTACTTACGCCAACAGATGCTATTGCGGTCAGTTTAACAGCAACCTCAGGACTAGTTAACGTTTATTACGATATAGCAATTGGAGATATGCCTATCACTCCATACATTAGTGTTGGTGTTGGTGCAGCGCGTATTAGCACTTCTCTGAAAACCGCTGTGAATGATCAAAACAGTAAATTTTATTTTGCTGGTCAAGTAAAAGCTGGTATTAGTCATGATGTAACTCCAGAAGTCAAACTCTATGCTAGAGCTCCTTATTTTGGTTCTTACGGTGCTAATTTCGATACAAGCACTGATAAGAAAGACAGAGAAGGACATACAGTTCTTTACAACACTGCTGGTGCAGATGCTGGAGTAGCGTTTAATTTTCAGTCTATTTCAGTCTTGTTATCTCAGTGAGTTTTTTCTTGTCATTCAAGTAGCATGACAGTGGGGTGGTTTTGTTGTATAGAAGCAGAGAAACTAATGATTACTGACTAAATTTATTACGAAATGACGATTTAACGATAAATATGCCACAAAAAACGAGAGTCAGCAACCATAGAGGGTATAAAAAATTTCTAGAAAAAAGAGGAAATATTTTTCATTATATCAACGAAGCCACAGAAAATTAGTATGAAATTGGGCCAAAAATGTAGATGGCAACAATATTTACAGCAATAAAGTGGTAATTTTGGTACATATAATAGCCCATCTATTCAGAATAGGTTTGAGACGAACAGTGGGATCTTTACATAAATACGTTGAACAAATAGGAAAAAATTTGCACCTATTCACAAGCGTCAAAAGGAACTTGATAGCAAGATCAATGATTGCAGTTCTCTAATTGCATATGAGCGAACAATAATTTTTGTACAAATCAAAACAGCATATTTCCTTTTTAATCATTAATAATTTTACATAGTTTAAAGTAGCAAGGTTCCATGGTTCTCTTCACGGTCTGATACGACTAGTCTATATTTTAGCCAAGCCGCACTATACTTGTTAGGCGGAAGTGGACGGCGACATGTTGTTTACGAGTCTCAGCTTCACTCTGCAATTTTGCTTATTCCTTCCATCGGCATTACTACCTTGAGTAAAATTATTCTTTCATGCTCCTCCTACACTTTCTAATAACGAAATTCTGTTTTATTGACTAACATTCTATGCATAATTACAGGCAATTTTCTTGTTACTGTTACAATTGCTTTTTTCGTCCCTTTTTCCTTTGCAAGCTTCAATCCCCAGCTTCTCAACTTAAAAGTTTTCCTATTGATTGTAAATAAGACTGGTGCAGCTTCATATAATATACTTCTACATTCCATGTGACCCATTTTTGATATACTACCATGTCGGTCAACTTCTCTAGAAGCGTACTGTATTGGGCTCAACCCCATATAAGCTCCAACTGTATAAGATGTTTCACACCTATATGAATCATCTATTATAGCTTTATATGTCATTGCTACTATAACACGAACTCCTGGGACCGTAGTTAATAATTTACAGTCCTCATCCTTTCTGTCTTGCTCTGAAAGTATTTTGTCAGGTTCTCTTATTGATTCTTCTATTGTTTTTAAGCTATGTAGTAATGCTTCAACTGAATTCCTACTGATATCATCCGCATTATTTATTGTCTCTTGTATTCTTAAAGCAAAAGTTTCAAATTTTGATCGTTTACCGAGCTTTATTTTATGTATCTTCAGTAACCCTCTTATTGTTCCAACAATTTGCTATTTGCTGCATATTAACAGCCTTCGACTTCCACGTCCTACTTTAATTTGACAAGGTTCATCTGATTTTACTAACACATCTTTGTATAGCCCAACTCTCATCATTTGTGCTATGCCTTTTGCATCATTTTTATCGCTCTTGTTGATTCTTGCAGACTACGCTGTCGCCTTATGCATTGCATCTACTAAAATTACAGGTAATCCAAAACTCCTTAATTTTTTGCATATTGATATTGATAGCAATCCACTTTCTATCCCTATCACTTCATATCGTTTGCCTTGGTCAAGCAGGCACTTAGCTATTGCGTCACTCTCGCTTGCAAGAACCTCTTCCTTAACATTTTTTCCTCTCTCATCAACGATACTGATAAAAGTTTCTTTGTGTGAGACATCTAAACCGCTATAATACTTCATGAGGCTACTCCTACTGTAAAAGTTTAAATTGTTTTTGAAGAACTTATTCTACTGAATTCGTTACTTCGTGCCAAAATAATGGAGTACGTCTCTCCATCATTCAACAGCAATTACAGTATGTTGTATCTATTAGATGCATATGAGAAATTAGTGTTAAGCAAACTAATAATAGTGAGCAAAAAGGATGAAACTCTGAATGTAAGGAAATAGATTTGAGGAGGGTTAAATGGTAACAGTTAGTTTATATACAAGAGTTTCTTCAGGGAGATAAGCACAAGAGAGTACAATAGCAATTCAAATTGCTGATGTAGAGAATCAAATTAGTATAGACAGACATAAATTATTAAATGTATGTAAATTTATTGATAATGGTTCTAATATAATCCGCCCTGGTTTAGAAAAATCACGTGATGAAATACAAGAAGGTAGGTTTAATGAGGTGTATATTCATTCTCCTGATCGTTCACCTCGCACGTATGCATATCAGATAGTATCAAGTGTTCAAGAAACTAGGAGTAGAAGTCATTTTTTTAAATAAGCGACAATCCAGAATCTCAATTACTATTACAAATGCAGGGAATGGTAGCAGAGTATGAACATAGAAAAATCATGAAACGAAGCTACCGAGGAAAGATTTATGCAGCCAATAAGGGTTATATAGGTGTAATGTGTGCTGCACATTATGGCTATCATTATACAGGGTGTCCTAAACCAAGTGCGGGAGCCGGAAATGTGAGATTCCTGGGGTGATCCTAAACAACATTTTCCTTTGCAAAAATGTACTCCGAAGCTTTGTTAACGAGTTATTAACGAAAAACCACGACAAATCAGAGAGCACGAGTAGCGAGCGCTCGGCCGACCAGCGACAGGGCACAAGCTACACGGAGCGTCTGCTATTCACTGTGCTCGAGGCTTGTACAGGAAACTCAAAATGTTTACGTCAATGCTCAATTTCTCCTAAACAATTTGATGAAAAATTATGAAGGAAATTAGGACCACGTTAGCTATTGAGTCATATATCATAGAATTTTTTCAGATTCCTAAATTAATTATCCAAGTTGTAAAAAATAAAGAACGAGAAGAAAGAATCTTGAAATGCTGATTTAGTAAAGTAATGACACAGTATAAAAAATAAAGAGCAATGTTTTCGTATTTCCTACGGATTGTACGTTACTTTACTGTGTATTAAAACATTGAAAGCTCTTCAAGGGTACTTATTTCATAATGAATGAGTAAAAATTGGACGTATTATTTGCTGCAATCAGTAAAAGGTACGGAAACATTGATTTTTACTTTTTGAATTACGACGGACTGAAACAAAGAATGTTTAAATGACTTGGGATTAATAATATGACTACAGTAATATGAATAATTAGTATTCGTGAAACTTACCCATTTGGAGAAGAATTCACCTGCTGCATAAACAGTTACTCCATTGGGTCACTGTGCCGATCCCGGTCACTGAGGGATGATGTCCAGGTAGCGTTGACCGCAGGTAGTACAGCACAAGAAGACACTTTGTATTTACAACACTTCGTGGTAACTATCACTGATCACTTCACTAAACGAGCTCTTCACCTTTTAATGACCGACAACCGATTACTTTGAAACATTTTTCCGCATTCCGTAAATAAAAACAAGATCTTACACAGTTCGGCGGCGAAATTACGATCGATACTGACGATTTTTTCCGAAGTCTCTTTCCTCGTGCCCTCGCATCCCTCCAGCACGACTTCTCGGGGTGTAGCTGCGTCGAAATACTCGAATTTGATTTGCTAGCTGACACAAACGAGGTGGGATCTTCCTCGGTTACTTCTTTTAGTGGAAGTGGTATTCTCTTCTTCGAGTCGTAAAAGTCACAAGACAAAAGCATGGGGACAGCAAAGGCATATGTGACCAGCGTAGGAGACCGTAACGAGTGTCTCGCAGATGTGGCCGTTTCTGGTCACAGGTATTGCCTTGCCTAGTTCGAAGGAGCCATCGGTACCTGAGACCGAATTCTGCGAGGGTCGCGTTGCGCTTACCATGGAAGTCCTTTCGATGGATTCGGACGGATGATATATGGAATTGCCCGTTGCTAAAACGCCAGTTGGAGAGATCATCTGAAAGTTAAACATTTGGCCAACGGATGTCTCGCATAGACAGACAAACTTGTCGATGAAGAGAAAATACGGCTATTGTATTCTCATTCTGTAGTTGCTTTAATATCACAGCCCTGCGGCCGGCATGCAATTTATTACGGCACATACAAACAGTGTTCAACCGATGTTTGTTTCTCTTTTACCCAATTTTCGTAAACCTTTTCGACCTATACGGGACGCTTACACATGTATTAAAGGTTTAACGGATCTTTTACGTCCGCGTAAATGCATTAAGGTACATGTAAAATCAGGCCCTCCTTTATAAACCACTTGGGAATTAAACTCAATACAGTAGCAGTACTTCCTTTCGTTCAGAATATTGCAACGAATATCTGTTTATCGTTTCGAATTTGTTTCATAAAAATATTTTGAAAGATAGCAGGGCAAACAATAAGAATAAATGCACGGTCATTACATGTGCAGCGTGATAAAAAGCAAGGCTCGGTCGCAAGACGCAGACATCAAGATTGTTAAAGGGATTCGAATACAATTGATGTATTTAACCCCCGTTACAGCGACGGATTAATCTCTGCAAGACATTCGTTGACCAAATGTTTATGGGCAAAAGAGTTTTCCCAACTCACTTTTTAACAACGGGCAATTCAATATTTCATCCCTCCGAATGCATCGAAAGGACTTCCATGGTAAGCGCGACGCGACCCTCGAGGCCTTCGGTCTCGAGTACCGATGGCTCCTTCGAACTAGGCAAGGCAATAACTATGATCATAAACGGCCACGTCTACGAGACGCTCGTTAAGGTCTCCTACGCTAATCCGATATGCCTTTTATTCTCCCCATGAATTTGCTTGTGACTTTTTCGACTCGAAGGAGAGACTACCACCTCCACCAAAAAAAGTAACCGAGGTGGATCCAACCTTGTTGGTGTCAGCTAGCGAATCAATTTCGAGTATTTTGACGAAGCTACACCCCAAGAAGTCGTGCTGGACGGATGCGAGGGCATGAGGAAGGAGACTTCGGAAAAAATCGTCAGTATCGATCGTAATTTCGCCGCCAAACAGAGTAACATATTGTTCTTATTTGCGGATTGCTGCAGAACGTTTTAAAGTAATATGTTGTCGGTCATTAAAGAGTCATGTGCTCGTCTGGTGAAGTGATCAGTGTTAGTGTCCGCGAAGTGTTGTAAATGCAAAGTGGCTTCTTTTACTGTTGTACCTGCGGTCAACGGTACCTGGACATCATCCCCCATTGATCGGGATCGGCACAACGACCTAATGCAGCAAGTGTTCAGGCAGCAGGTGAATTCCTCTCCGAATGGGTGAGTCCTACCGATTGTAATTACTCAGATTACTATAATCATATTATTTATCTTAATTCATTGAAACATTTTTTGCTTTGCTCCGTCATAATTGAAATGATAAAAATCAATGTTTCCATACCTTTTGCCGATTACAGCAACTAATACGTCCAATTTTCATTCATTCATTATAGAATAAGTATTTTTGTACACTTTTCAATATTTTGATACACAGTAAAATAACGTACAATCCGCAGGAACTACAGAAACATAGCTTTTTATTTTTTTTAATACGGCATTCCTTTACTAAATCGGCATTTTAAGATTCCTTCTTCCCGTTTTTAATTTTTTACCACTTGGATAATTGCTAGAATCTCTGAGTTCAGGGATCTAACGGGTTCCGAGATAAAAGGGCTTATCTACGACGTTTATTGATTAGTTAAAAAACTCTGGGACGGGGGCTCCAGGTGCTTGGGACGCGGTCCATTCCGATGGCTGAACAGGGCCCTTCTCCTCCCTCGGACGCCGGTTAGCGACGTTGGCGTCTGGAAAAGAAAATAGCGGTTGTACCGCACAAGTGAGAGAGCGTATTGCTTTCAAGCTATACCGTGTCTTCCAGACTGCAGGCTTCGATAACGAGCGTATGTGGAGGGGGGAACAGTACCTTGACGTAACGTTGAGGTAGTGCCCTGGACTATAATACCTACGATTCTTCGCTCTGAAGAAAGCGTCGGCAGACGAGTGTACAGAGAGGAGGGATCCTCCTTTTCTCTGCGTAACATGCCTTCCAAGAATGCTTGCCTCGTCCGAATCACGGTTGTAAGCCGACATTCGCGAGCTTTCACGGCACTAGCACTGGCTAGGCTTGGTGGCTGATAAAGGCCAGAGATTTTATCACTCACAGTTCACCACGACGTGCGCGTCAATTCGTCGCATGCGGGTTGCTACCAAACGGGTGGTATAACACGGGCAACGCAGAGGTGACGCACTTACGTTTACCCTCTCTGTTTGGTGTCAAATATCGTGGCTGAACCAAGAAGTGGTCTTGATAGCTCCTCCGACGAATAGCAAACTCAGTGAATCGAAGTAACCACCAACTCCAAGAGTGCAGTTACTCGTCTTTTAAAAGCAACGCTGCTAAACAATCGACGCTCCTTCGCACGTGTATTATGTGATTCTCGAATGAAGCAATATCGAACTGCAGTACAATAACACAGCGCAGAGGGCGTTGCGAGCTAAGGAACTTGGTGCCCAAATTTCCTAACTCAGCAGACTCTTCTATAATTGCTGTACCTTGCTACCGTGCGAGCGATAGGTGCAAGACTGACGTCGACTTGCGAGCGCGAGACGCTCCGCGAAAATCGTGGAGTCCCCGAAAATCCGCTACGCGGCGCTCGCTTATCGTTGTCTATCTGCATCAAATGTTTCGATTTTACTCTCTCTCTTTGTCAGGCTCCGATACTCCCACTCGATATCGGGTCTGAGATTCAAACAGCTGATCGTGATCGCTCACCTGTTCGAACTTCAACCCCATCGGCTGAAAAACCGAGTCGTATGTCGAATGTACCGAGGTTATTGTGAACCTAACTGAATCCCCTAGCGAAGGTGACCTTCAGTCGGTCACGTATGTTGATGTGCTGCGATTCTCGCGGACGAAACAAAGATTCGAAATTTAACTGTATTTTAAACAATAATTAATTTAAATATCTGAGAAAATTCTATAATATATGTTTGAATAGTTAGCGTGGTCCTAATTTTTTTCATAATATTTCATCCAATAGTTTAGGAGAAATTGAGCATTGGCGTAAACATTTTGAGTTTCTTGTGCAAGCCTCGATCACGGTGAATAGCAGACGCTCTGCGTAGCTTGTGCTCTGTCGCTGGTGAGCCAAGCGGTCGCTATTCGAGCTGTCCGATTGGTCGGGGTTTTTTCGTTAATAACTCGTTAACAAAGCTTCGGCGGATATTTTTGCAAAGGAAAACGTTGTGAGGATTACCCCAGGAATCTCCCATTTCCGGCTCCCGCAGTTAGCTTGGAACGTCATGTATAAATGAAAATACAGAGGCAGAATGAGCCTTATGTGAAATTTATGAAGATGGAGCTGAAGTTATTCGTAAAGTATTCTTTTTGGTAGGAAGAAAAAGAGCGAGTATAGGAGAAGTATGTCGTGGGCTAAGTGCTATGTCCGTTATGCCGCGAACAGGAAAAGAATATTACGATTGGGCTGTAGTTTTGAGTATGTAAAGAAACTCTGCGTATACAGTACAAGCAGCTTTTTGTAAAACAAGTTTAGGCGTAAAATTAAAACATATAAAACCAAAAACAACTCTTGCGATCAACCAAAAGATAATTATTCTACTTATCATGTTCTAAAAGAGGATTGGATTTATATTAGAGTACCTAGTATAGTAAACAAAGATTTATTTGATATAGTTCAAGAACAATTAGCAGAGAATAGAAAAATGGCAAGAACAAGACAAAGAGGAGCAAGATATTCATTTCAAGTTTTAGTAGTATGTAAGCTTTGTAATTATGCATATTACAGTACTAGCACTGCAAGGAATAAGGAGGGAAAAAACTAATCATCAGATGTGTTATCGTTGTATTGGCACGGATTCATACCGTTTTGGTGGTAATAAAATGTGTAACAACTAATTAATTCGAACAGACACATTAGACATAGCTATGTGGGAAAAAGTAAAGCATCTATTGAAAGATCCGAATAGAATATTAGAGGAGTATAAATGAAGACTTTCAGAACTTAAAGAATCACCACAGGATCAAAAAAGCGCATTGCGTGAAGCACAAGAAAGTAAACTAAAACGTGGTATTACAAGGTTAATTGATAGTTATGCTCTAGAATATATTGATCACGAAGAGTTAGAACCAAGAATTAAAGCAATGAAACCAAACTTAGAAATGGTTGAAGAATAAGGAAAAAACATTTGATGAAAAGAAAAACTCACACAAGAGTTCACTCCAGTAGTAACAAATTTAGAGGGATTTTCCTGTAGTATTAACTCAAATCTTGATAATTCAGACTTGATAACTGAATGTGATATTATTAGAGCGTTAGTTAAGCGAATTGGGATTAATTTTGAGGATGTGAACGTCGTGTTTCGAGTGAAAGAGCTTCTATACTCTCCTCATGGGGAGAAAAATTAATACTGGCAATGCTGTTGTAGGGGTTGTCATACCGCTGCTTGTTAATGGGATCTATGCTAAGAGATACCGCTGCGGTATGACGTCTTGTTTGGAACTTATAGCCTTGTCGTTCCAACGCGTGACGCTGAAATCCAGAAAACTTAACTGCAAGTAAATGCACTGGATTTGGTGAGGGTAGGTTTTAGTTAAAATGAAACGCTTTCGATCAAAAACTGGATCCCAGTGTCTGGGTAATAGGATGACACCGTCATAAAGGAACCAGTGTCAGCTACTTGGATGACAGGAGAATAACACCCTCCTAGTAGGCCCAAATAGCAATATTTGTGCACTTGTGGGCGTCGACCCTATCCTAGTGTTGCATATCAAGCTCATTATCAGTATGTAAATCTTGGACCAAATCTACAACGTATTCTTTCTGAACAGTTATACTAACTTTGATTTCGGATGCTGTGATTGCAAGTATTTCTATCTCTTTTTCGCCAGAAACCTTGAGTGTGCGGTGCATCACTCCAGTATTAGACATAACACCAATACCAATTGTTGAAATTTTAGCTATATTATCGCTTATAGCATAAGTTTCATTCTTATCCAGTAACTTTTCCATTAAATCAATATCAAATTTGGAGATAACAAAACTTGACCCATGCATCATATCGATTTTAACGTATGCCCCTGCCATACATATCTCTTAAAGTTCGCCAGTTATTTGCAATGTTAGTGAAAGTTACAAGAGCTTTATTAGTGCTATAAGCTATTCCAGTAATTAAGTATCTTTTGTGTACATCACTTTTGTGTAGTACTGTGGTGCCTTCTACTTCTTTAAAAGCGGATAGCAATTGTATTTTAATGTTACGCTTCATTGCAAGTTGTACTGAACGATTATGCAGTACTTTAGCACCAGATGACGACATTTTCAACATTTCATTCTAAGAGACAAATTTGAGCTTGTCTGCCTTTGGAACAATTCTCGGGTCTGCTGTATATATTCCATCAATATCAGTAGAAATTTCGCAAGTTCTAACACCAGGGGCTACAGTGAAGGCAACTGCTGATATATCGGAGCCTTCTCTTCCAAAAGTAGTGATTCTATCATCATTTATACCCTGAGAACCAGCGATTATCGCAGCAGTATAACCCTTAGGAAAAGATCTCTTCCCACGGTCAATCTTTATTGTTTTTATTTTAGACTCAGGATAAAAATCATCAGTTACAATTGGTAACTGCCAGGCAAGCCAGGATTTAGTATTAACCCCGACCGATTGGAGAGTGATAGCTAATAGACCGCAAGAAATTTGTTCTTCTGCTGAAAGAAGGACGTCATACTCTGATAACTCTTGTCTGCAACTTAAATTTCATATTTGCCTAGCCTGAAAGGCCATTTGATCAGTAAATCCTGCAACAGCAGATACAACAACGATCACAGTACAACCTTTCTCAATATCGTTTTTTATCAAATTTGGAACTCGGTTTAAATCAGTTAGCGAAGTTCCACCAAATTTTTTTATGATTATTTTATCCATAGTTACAATATAACTCACTTCTGAAGAAAAATATAGTTTTTGTAGAGGTAGAGGTTGTCCGGAAACTGGAATTAAGGTACAGTACAAGATCTGTGGTTCCAGAGTCTGTTGGTACGGATCTATTATTAATAATTCAGGAGACTTTATTAACTAAGAACATATAAATTCAAAAGGTGTAAGACCCCTAAGAGCTTTGAGGCTCTCTGTATAATTGTAGGCCATGACAAAGTTATAAAGATGCTCCTTAAGTTGCTGATGCGAACGATAGTAATATTTCTTAAGTGTAGCATACTTTAAAGTTTTATTCATACGTTCAACTTGTCCATTTGTCCAAGAATCGCTAACTTTTGTCAGACAATGTTTAATGTTATTTTCTTTACAAAATCTATCAAATATGTGTTGGAAGGCGTATTTACGGCGTTTCTGATTTGTAAATTGTATGCCATTATTTGTCAAAGTAGTGTGGATTTTACACGGTAAAATTCTAATCAGATTATCAAAAACTCAGCAGCTATGGGTTTTGTAGCACTTTTGTGCAACTCAACGTAGGTGGATTTGGATGTTCTATCTATTGCAATAAAGAAATACAGCTTTCCTTCTTCTGTTCTAACTTCCGCGATATCAATATGGAAATAGCCTATAGGATATTGTTCGAATTTCTTTCTTAGTTTCACTTCACCATCGACATCTGGTACTCTGCTAATGTTGTGCTTTTGTAAGCAACGATATAAGCTGGAGGGACTCAAATGTGGGATTGAGGTTTGTAAAGCGTAGAGACAGTCATCTAATGGCAAAGGAGTATGTTTACGAAATGCAACAATTATAGCCTCCTCTTCTTAAGTTAAAACAGTTGATCTTGAATGCTTTAGAAACATATTAGCATCTTTGATAAATGAGTGTTTTCTCCACTTAATTATAGTTTTTGGTTTAAGGTTATGACATTTAGAGAGTTTTGCTATGCTCTGTTTACTATTTTGTATTGCTCTACGAATTGTCTCTGTTTTTCTGGCGCACCGATGTAATACTTGACCCATAATTCCTCCCTTGATGATATTTTTTTTTTCACATTTTATCATACCATCACACTCTGGGACTCTGCATCTAATACAATTATAGAACAAGTTTAAAAGTTCTGGTAAAGTAGTTTTATTTACAAAGAATATGCTACTCGAAATTGAAAAGCGCAGCATAACAAATGCATTGTGGAAGTTGCAAGAAACATATCAAAGGGAAATATTAACTCGTATACAGGGATTTGAGTTGCCAGAAGTACCAGCAAGAATATTGGTTACTCGTGGTGTTAACATAGAAAATGGGAGCGACATCTTATATCCATTAATCCGATCGCTATTACCAGATCCCTTTCACATTCGTGATATGGATAAAGCTGTTTCTCGTATAATACAGGCAATAAAAAATAATGAATGCGTTGCAATATTTAGTGACTATGATATTGATGGTGCAATGTCGTCAGCATTGAGTAACAGGTACCTGAGAGCAATCGACATACACTCAATAATCTACATTCCAGATCGTGTTGTTGAGGGCTATGGATTCAGCACAGACCTTTTATTACAACGTAAAACCAACAGTATCGATTCATGTATTTCCGTTGATTGCGGTGCGCATGCATATCAACCAATAGAAGATCCAAAGGTCCTTGGTCTTGATATTATAGCTGTCGATCATCATCTTGGTACGTAAAAGTTACCAAGCGTCGTAGCAGTTGTTAGCCCAAACAGCCTTGATGAAAGCTCACCTTATACTCACCTTGCAACAGTTGGAGTGTCACTTCTGCTGATTATTGCTCTTATGATCGAAAAACTGCTGTATTTATTCTGAACTTTATGCTTCTGGCATTGATTTCTGCGACATCAATTGTACCATCTGGTAGGGTAGATTCTTATAGTGAAGCCTAAGTTGTCCAGTACGCAAATATAACCTTTGTCTTGCCATGTCTTGTATATGAACATGCCATATGGTCCAAGAACTGCTGTATTGACTCAGAATTTTTAAAACTCTCAAGCCGATACCAGTGGCCATAATTGTCCAAACTCGTTGGGCGACGTCTCGTACTGAAGCCTCTGTCGTACAGAACGTAAATACAAGCATTATTTTCTATACCACTGCATCTGCACCTATATACAAGCAAATATATTCTGCTCTTTATTCTGAAGTTGATGGTTCTGGTGTCGTTTTCTGCGGCCCTAATTGTCCCATCCGGATGGTATACGTCGCAAAGTAAAGCCTAGGTTGTCCAGAACGTAAATATAACCGTCACTTTGCCATTCGTTGTATGTGAACCAGTCATATGGACGAAGATCTGGTGTATCTATTTTGTATTTTATGCCTCACAAGTCGATTTCAGCAGCCCTAATTGTCCGATCTAGTGGGACAACACCTTAAAGTGAGGCCTAGGTTGACCGGAACGTAACTATAACAATTACATTGCCAATCGTTCCATCTGATCCGGGCATAATATCGAAAAACAGCTGAATTTATTTTGAATTTTTCAGCGTATTCAATTGATTTTTGCAATCCTATTTGTCCCATCTCGTAGGTAATTTCCTTATGGTGAAGCCCAAGTTGTCCAGACAGCAAATATAGCCATTATTTTGCAATACCATGTACCTGAACCTGTCATATGGTCCAATAACTGCTGTATTTATATCTGTATTCTATGCTCCACAAGTCGATTTCTACAGCCCTAATTGTCCGATCCAGAGGTATAGCGTCTTAAACTGTAGACTGGGATGCCCGAACGTAAATATAAATATCACCTTGCTACTCGTTGCATCTGTTCCTGTCATACGAACGAAAAACAGCTGTATTTATATTGAACTTTATGCTTCTGGCGTTGATTTCTGGGGCCCCTACTCTTCCATCTGGTAGAGCAGCGACTTAGACTGAAGCCTAGGGTGCCCGGAACGTAGAAATGACTATTACTTCGCCAATCGCTTCATCTGTTCCTGTCATACGATCGAAAGACAGCTGTATCTATATAGAATTTTATGCTTTCGCAGTTGATTCCTATGGCCCTAACTCTTCTTGCTGGTAGAGCAGCGCCTGAAAGTGAAACATAGGTTGCCCGGAAGGTAAATATAACCATTACCTGGACATACCTTGCAACTATTCCAGTCTTACCGTCGAAAAGCTGATGTAATTATTATGAACTTTATGCTTCTGGGGTTGATTTCTAACGCTCTGATGCTTCCATCTGGTAGAGGAACGCCTTAGACTGAAGCACCAGGGCGCCCGATACGTGGAAATGATCATTACTTTGCCAGTCGTTGCATCTGTTCCTGTCATATGATCGAAAACCTGCTGCATTTATTTTGTATTTTATGCTTCTGGTGTAGAGTTCTATGGCCCTAACTCTTCGATCTGGTGCAGCAACGCCTTGAGGTGAAGCCTAGGTTGCCCGGAACGTATATGTAACGATTACTTCGACATTGGTTGCAACTATTCCTGTCATATGTTTGAAAACCTGCTGTGTTTATTCTGTATTTTATGCTTCTGGCATTGATTTCTAAGGTCCAAACTCTTCCATCTGGTGGAGCAACGCGCTAGAGTGAAGCCTAGTTTGTCCGGAACGTAAATGCAACGATTACTTCGACACTGGTTGCAACACTACGCTTGAAACATATCAAAAAGTTAAAAACAGAAGTAATTTCTTATCGAATTCACCATTTAATCACTTCGGACTGTCGTAATAATTTCAAAGGTCAGAAAATAAGGTTTGTTATTATTGTCGGGCCATTGTGACGAACAACGTTAACGACAACACCTGAAAATCAGAATAAAAAATATAATAATTGAATATTCAACTCCATTCACCATACCAATAACGGCGAATATTACACTACGCAGAAATGACGCCGGGTTTTGTATACAAGAAATGGAACAACTGTATATCGATATACAATGCTGAATTCACAAGAGAAAGCACTCTATCTGACTGAAATAAAAACATTTTTTGGTAAAAAAAATGGTCAGGGGAAATTGAACATTAGTAAACAATTCGTTTTTTCAAAATTTTTTTAAAGCCATTTTATAGGCCCTGGAGAACAGTAGAACTTTTGTATGAAACATTTTTTTATAGCGCTTATACTTTGCAAGCTATAAGAACCGAAAGGAAAAGAGCGATTTTGATTAAATGGGTACTTTATCCCTTAAAAGTGCGTATGGGCTGCTACCTTGTACGGCAAAATTCTTAGGTAGGACCATAGAATAATTGTATAAAGTTTCATTAAAATCGGTGATTAACACTTCCCAAACTTCCCTTCTAACTCGTTGCGTCAACAGACGAAAGAGTTAGGGCCTTCGAATTCAAAGCCAGTAGCATAAAATTCAAAATAAATACATCAGGTTTTTGAATGTTTGACAGGAATAGTTGGAACGAATTCCGAAGTGATTGTTACACTTACGTTCTGGGCAACCTAGGCTTCACTCCAAGGCGCTGCACCACCAGATGGAAGAGTTCGGGAAACAGAAATCAACGCCAGAATCATAAAGTTCAGTACAAATGCAGCAGTTCATCGACCGTATGAAAGGAGCAGATGCAACGATTGTGAAAGTAATGATCATTTCTACGTTCCGGGTATTCTAGGCTTCACTGTAAGGCGTTGCTGCACCAGATGGAAGAGTTAGGGTCTTAGAAATCATCGCCAGAATCATAAAATTCAAAAAAATACAGCAGCTTTTCGATCGCACGTCAGGAACAGATAAAACGATTGGCGAAGTGATGGTGGTTTCTACGCAATGGGCAACCTAGGCTTCTCTTTAAGGCGTTGCTCCACCAGATAGAAGAGTTAGGGCCAGAGGGATCAACGCCAGAAGCTCAGATTTCAAAATAGATATAGCAGTTTTGCGATCATATGACCGCTATGGCTCTAACGATGCTACAAGTAATTGTTATATTCACGTTGCGGGCAACCCACGCTTCCCTTTAAGGCGTTGCTACACCAGGAAGAAGAGTTAGGGCCAAAGGAATCGTCTCCAGAAGCATAGAATTCAAAATAAATAAAGCAGTTTTTCGATTGTGCTACAGGAACGGATGCAACGATTAGCGAAGTAATGGTCATTTCTACGTCTTGGGCTCTCTAGGCTTCACACTAAGGCGTTGCTCCGCCATATGGAACAGTTAGGGCGATTGAAATCAATACCACAAGCATAAAATGCAAAATAAATACAGCAGCTTTACGAACGTATGACAGGTAAAGTTGAAACGAGTGGCGAAGTAATGGTCATTTCTACATTCCGTGCAACCTATGCTTCACTCTACGGCGTTCCTACATCAGATCGAATAGCTAGGGCCTTAGCATTCAACGCCAGGAGCATAAAATACAATATAAATACAACAGTTGTTCCATCGTATGAAAGGAACAATTGCAACCAGTGTGAAAGTAATGGTCATTTCTACGTTCCGGGCAACCTAGGCTCCACTCTAGGGTGTTGCTCCACCAGATCGAATAGTTAGGGTCTTAGAAGTCAACGCCAGAAGCATCAAATACAATATAAATACAGAAGTTTTTACATTGTATAACTGGAATAACTGCAACCAGTGTGAAAGTACTGGTCATTTCTACGTTGCGGGTAACCTAGGCTTCACTCTAGGGCGTTGCTCCACCAGATCAAATAGCTAGGGCCTTAGGAGTCAACGCCAGAATCAGAAAATACAATATAAATAAAGAGTTTTTCCATAGTATAACAGGAATAATTGCAAACGGTGTGAAACTGATGGTCATTTCTGCGTTCCTGGCAATCTAGGCTTCACTCTAGGGCGTTGCTCCACCAGATCGAATAGTTAGGGGCTTAGAAGTCAGCGCCCGAAGCATAAAATACAATAAAGATGCAACAGTTTTTCCATCGTATAACAGGAATTATTGCAATCAGTGTGAAAGTAATGGTCATTTCTAAGCTCCGGGCAACCTAGGCTTCACTCTAGGGCGTTGTTCCACCAGATCGAATAGTTAGGGCCTAAGAAGTCAACGCCAGAAGCTTAAAATACAATATAAATACAACAGCTTTTCCATCGTATAAAATGAATAATTGCAACAGTGTGAAAGTAATGGTCATTTCTACGTTCCGGGACACCTAGGCTTCACTCTAGGGCGTTGCTCCACCAGATTCAATAGTTAGGGCCTAAGAAGTCAACGCCCGAAGCATAAAATACAATAAAGACACAATAGTTTTTCCATCTTATAACAGGAGTAATTGCAACCAGTGTGAAAGTCATGGTCATTTCTACGTTCCGGGCAACCTAGGCTTCACTCTAGGGCGTTGTTCCACAATATCGAATTGTTAGGGCCTATGAAGTCAACGCCAGAAGCATAAAATACAAAATAAATACAACAGTTTTTCCATCGCATAAAACGAATAATTGCGAACCGTGTGAAAGTAATGGTCATTTCTACGTTCCGGGCAACCTAGGCTTGAGTCTAGGGCGTTGCTCCACCAGATCGAATAGTTAGGGCCTTAGAAGCCAACGCCCGGAGCATGAAATACAATAAAGATGCAACAGTTTTTCCATCGAATGACAGGAATAATTGCAACCAGTGTGAAAGTGATGGTCACTTCTATGTTTCGGGCAACCTAGGCTTTCATTCTAGGGCGTTGCTCCACCAGATCGAATAGCTAGGGGCATAGAATTCAACGCAAGAAGAATAAAATACAATATAAATACAACAGCTTTTCCATCGTATAAAATGAATAATTGCAAACAGTGTGAAAGTAATGGTCATTTCTACATTCCATTCAACCTAGGCTTCACTCCAGGGCGTTGCTCCGCCATATCGAATAGTTAGGGCCTAAGAAGTCAACGCCCGAAGCATAAAATACAATAAAGATGCAACAGTTTTTCCATCGTATGACACGAATAATTGCAACCAGTGTGAAAGTGATAGTCATTTCTACGTTCCGGGTAACCTAGGCTTCACTCTAGGGTGCTCGTCCACCAGATCGAATAGTTAGGGCCTAAGCAGTCAACGCTATAAGCATAACATACAATATAAATACAACAGCTTTTCCATCGTATAAAATAAATAATTACAACCAGCGTGAAGGTAATGGTCATTTCTACGTTCCGGGCAACCTAGACCTCACTCTAGCGCGTTGCTCCACCAGATCGAATAGCTACGGCCTTAGATGTCTACGCCAGAAGCATAAAATACAATATAAATACAACAGCCTTTCCATCGTATAAAATGAATAATTGCAAACTGTGTGAAGGTAATGGTCGTTTCTACGTTCCGGGCAACCTTGGCTTGACACTAGGGCGTTGCTCCACCAGTTCGAATAGTTAGGGCCTAAGAAGTCAACGCCAGAAGCGTAAAATACAATAAAAATACAACAGTTTTTCCATCGTATAGCATGAATTATTGGAACCAGTCTGAAAGTAATGGTCATTTCTACGTTTCGGGCAACCTAGGCTTTCATTCTAGGGCGTTGCTCCACCAGATCGAATAGCTAGGGGCATAGAATTCAACGCAAGAAGAACAAAATACAATATAAATACAACAGCTTTTCCATCGTATAAAATGAATAATTGCAAACAGTTTGAAAGTAATGGTCATTTCTACGTTCCAGTCAACCTAGGCTTCACTCTAGGGAGTTGCTCCTCCAGATAGAATAGTTAGGGCCTAAGAAGTCAACGCCCGAAGGATAAAATACAATAATGATACAACAGTTTTTCCATCGTATAAAATGAATAATTGCAAACCGTGTGAAAGTAATGGTCCCTTCTACGTTCCGGGCAACCTAGGCTTGACTCTAGGGCGTTGCTCCACCAGATCGAATAGTTAGGGCCTTAGAAGTCCACGCCCGATGCATGAAATACAATAAAGGTACAACAGTTTTTCCATCGAATAACAGGAATAATTGCAACCAGTGTGAAAGCGATGGTCATTTCTACCCTTCGGGCAACCTAGGCTTCAGCCTAGGGCGTTGCTCCACCAGATCGAATTGCCAGGGGCATGGAATTCAACGCCAGAAGAATAAAATACAATATAAATACAACAGCTTTTCCATCGTATAAAATGAATAATTGCAAACAGTGCGAAAGTAATGGTCATTTCTACGTTCCAGTCAACCTAGGCTTCACTCTAGGGCGTTGCTCCTCCAGATCGAATAGTTAGGGCCTAAGAAGTCAACGCCCGAAGCATAAAATACAATAAGGATACAACAGCTTTTCCTTCGTATAACACGAATAATTGCAACCAGCGTGAAAATGATGGTCATTTCTACGTTCCGGGCAACCCAGGCTTCACTCTAGGGCGTTGCTCCACCGGATCGAATAGCTACGGCCTTAAAAGTCAACGCCAGAAGAACAAAATACAACATAAATACAACAGTTTTTTCATCGTATAAAATGAATAATTGCAAACCGTGTGAAAGTGATGGTCCTTTCTACGCTCCGGGCAACATAGGCTTCACTCTAGGCCGCTGGTCCACCCGATCCAATAGTTAGGGCCTAAGAAGTCAACGCTAGAAGCATAAAATACAAAATAAATATAACACTTTTTCCATCGTATACAATGACTAATTCCAGCCAGTGTGAAAGTAATGGTCATTTCTACGTTTCGGGCATCATAGGCTTCACTCTTGTACGTTGCCCCACGAGGTCGAATAGCTAGGCCCATAGAAGTCAACGCCAGAAGCATAAAATACAATAAATATACAACAGGTTTCCAATCGTATAGCATGAATAATTGCAACCAGTGTGAAAGTAATGGTCATTTCTACCTTCCGGGCAACCTAGGCTTCACCCTAGGGCGTTGTTCCACCAGATCGAATAGTTGGGGCCTAAGAGGTCAACGCCAGAAGCATAAAGTACAATAAAAATACAACAGCTTTTCCATCGTATAATACGGATAATTGCAACCAGTGTGAAGGTTGTTGTCATTTCTACGTTCCGGGCAACCTAGGCTTGACTCCAGGATGTTGCTCCACCAGATCGAATAGTTAGGGCTTTAGAAGTCAACGCCCGAAACATAAAATACAATATAAATACAACAGTTTTTCCATCGTATACAATGAATGATTGCAAACATTGTGAAAGTAATGGTCATTTCTACGTTCCGGGCTACCTAGGCTTCGCTCTAGGGCGTTGCTCCACCAGATCGAATAGTTAGGGCCTAAGAAGTCAACGCCAGATGCATAAAGTACAATAAAAATGCAACAGCTTCTCCATCGTATAGCATGAATAATTGCATCCAGTGTGAAAGTAATGCTCATTCCTACGTTCCGGGCAACATAGGTCTCACTCTTGGACGTTGCCCCACGAGATCGAATAGCTAGGACCTTAGAAGTCTACGCCAGAAGCATAAAATGCAATATAAATACAACAGCTTTTCCATCGTATAACAGGAATAATTGCCACCAGTGTGAAGGTACTGGCCATTTCTACGTTCCTGGCGACCTAGGCTTAACTCAAGGACGATGCTCCACCACATCGAATAGCTACGGCCTTAGAACTCAACGCCAGAAGCATAAAGTACGATATAAACACAACTTCATTTCCACCATATAACAGGAATGATTGCAACCTGTGTGAAAGTAATGGCCATTTCTACGTTCCGCGCAACCTAGGCTTGAGTCTACGGCGTTGCTCCGCCAGATCGAATAACTAGGGCCTTGGAAAGCAACGCCAGAAGCATAAAATAAAATAAAAATACAACAGTTTTTCCATCGTATAACAGGAATAATTGCAACCAGTGTGAAAGCGATGGCCATTTCTACGTTCCGTGAAACCCAGGCTTCAGTCTAGGGCGTTGCTCCACCAGGTCGAATAGTTAGGGCCTTAGAAAACTACGCCAGACGCATAGAATACAATAACAATACAACAGTTTTTCCATGGTATAAAAGGAATAATTGCAACCATTGTGAAAGTAATGGTCATTTCTACGTTCCAGGCAACACAGGCTTCACTCTTGGAAGTTGCCCCACGAGATCGAATAGCTAGGACCTTAGAAGTCTACGCCAGAAGCATAAAATACAATAAAAATGCAACAGTTTTTCCGTCGTATAGCATGAATAATTGCAACCAGAGTGAAAGTAATGGTCATTTCTACGTTTCGGGCAACCTAGGCTTCACTCTAGGGCGTTGCTCCACCAGATAGAATACCTAGGGCCATAGTAGTCAACGCCCGAAGCATAAAATACAATAAAAATACAACAGTCTTTCCATCGTATACCAGGAATAATTGCAACCAGTGTGAAAGTAATGGCCATTTCTACGTTCCGCGCAACCTAGGCTTCAGTCTACGGCGTTGCTCCACCAGATCGAATAGTTAGGGCCTTGGAAAGCAACGCCAGAAGCATAAAATAAAATAAAAATACAACAGTTTTTCCATCGTATAACAGGAATAATTGCAACCAGTGTGAAAGCGATGGCCATTTCTACGTTCCGGGCAACCTAGGCTTCAGTATAGGGCGTTGCTTCACCAGATCGAATAGCTGGGGCCTTAGAAGTCAACGCCAGAAGCATGAATTGTAATAAAAACACAACAGCTTTCCATCGTATAACAGGAATAATTGCAACCAGTGTGAAAGTAATGGCCATGGCTACGTTCCGGTCGACCTGGGCTTCACTGTAAGGCGTTGCTCCACCAGATCGAACAGCTAGGGCCTTAGAAGTCAACGCCAGAAGCATAAAGCAAAATTAAAGTACAACAGTTTTTCCATCCTATAACAGGAATAATTGCAACCAGTGTGAAAGTAATGGCCATTTCTACGTTCCGTGCAACCTAGGCTTCAGTCTACGGCTTTGCTCCACCAGATCGAACAGTTAGGGCCTTAGAAAGCAACGCCAGAAGCATAAAATAGAATAAAAATACAACAGTTTTTCCATCGTATAACAGGAATAATTGCAACCAGTGTGAAAGCGAAGGCCATTTCTACGTTCCGTGCAACCAAGGCTTCACTCTAGGGCGTTGCTCCACCAGGTCGAATAGTTAGGGCCTTAGAAAACAACGCCAGACGCATAGAATACAATAATAATACAACAGTTTTTCCATGGTATAAAAGGAATAATTGCAACCACTGTGAAAGTAATGGCCATTTCTACGTTCCAGGCAACACAGGCTTCACTCTTGGACGTTGCCCCACGAGATCGAATAGATAGGACCTTAGAAGTCTACGGCAGAAGCATAAAATGCAATAAAAATACAACAGTTTTCTCATCGTATAGCATGAATAATTGCAACCAGGGTGAACGTAATGGTCATTTCTACGTTCCGGGCAATCTAGGCTTCACTCTAGGGCGTTGCTAAACCAGATCGAATAGCTGGGGCCTTAGATGTCAACGCCAGAAGCATAAAATACAATAAAAATGCAACAGCATTTCCATCGTATAGCATGAATAATTGCAACCAGTGTGAAAGTAATGCTCATTCCTACGTTCCGGGCAACATAGGTCTCACTCTTGGACGTTGCCCCACGAGATCGAATAGCTAGGACCTTAGAAGACAACGCCAGAGGCATAAAATACAACAATAATGCAACAGTTTTTCCATCGTATAAAAGGAATAATTGCAACCTTTGTGAAAGTAACGGTCATTTCTACGTTCCAGGCAACACAGACTTCACTCTTGGACGTTGCTCCACCAGATCCAATAGCTAGGGCCCTAGATGTCCACGACCGAATCATAAAATACAATAAAAATACAACAGTTTTTCCATCGTATAACAGGAATAATTGCAACCAATGTGAAAGTGATGGTCATTTCTACGTTCCGCGCAACCTATGCTTCACTCTAGGGCGTTGCTCCACCAGATCGAATAGCTGGGACCTTAGAAGTCAAAGCCAGAACCATAAAATGAAATAAAAATACAACAGCTTTTCAATCGTATTACTGGGATAATTGCAACCTGTGTGAAAGTAATGGCCATTTCTACGTTCCGTGCAACCTATGCTTCAGTCTACGGCGTTGCTACACCAGATCGAATAGTTAGGGCCTTGGAAAGCAACGCCAGAAGCATAAAGTGCAATATAAATACAACAGCATATCCACCGTATAGCAGGAATGATTGCAACCTGTGTGAAAGTAATGGCCATATCTACGTTCCGCGCAACCTAGGCTTCACTCTAGGGCGTTGCTCCACCAGATCGAATAGCTAGGGCCTTAGAAGTCAACGCCAGACGCATAAAATACAATAATAATGCAACAGTTTTTCCATCGTATAAAAGGAATAATTGCAACCTTTGTGAAAGTAACGGTCATTTCTACGTTCCAGGCAACACAGACTTCACTCTTGGACGTTGCTCCACCAGATCCAATAGCTAGGGCCCTAGATGTTCACGACCGAAGCATAAAATACAATAAAAATACAACAGTTTTTCCATCGTATAAAATGAATAGTTGCAACCAGTGTGAAGGTAACGGTCATTTCTACGTTCCGGGCAACCTAGTCTTAACTCTGAGGCATTGCTCCACCAGATCTAAGAGTTAGGGCCTTAGAAGTCAACGCCAGAAACATAAAATGAAATAAAAGTACAACAGTTTTTCCTTCGTATAACAGGAATAATTGCAACCAGTGTGAAAGTAATTGCCATTTCTACGTTCAGAGCATCCTAGGCTTCACTCTAGGGAGTTGCTCCACCAGATCGAATAGTTAGGGTCTAAGAAGTCAACGCCAGAAGCATAAAATACAATATAATTACAGAAGTTTTACCATGGTATAACAGGAATAATTGCAACCAGTGTGAAAGTAATGGTCATTTCTACGTTTCGGGCAACCTAGGCTTCACTCTAGGGCGTTGCTCCACCAGATAGAATACCTAGGGCCATAGTAGTCAACGCGCGAAGCATAAAATACAATAAAAATACAACAGTCTTTCCATCGTATACCAGGAATAATTGCAACCAGTGTGAAAGTAATGGTCATTTCTACGTTCCGGGCAACCTAGGCTTCGCTCTAGGGCGTTGCTCCACCAGATCGAATAGCTAGGGCCTTAGATGTCAACGACAGAAGCATAAAATACAATAAAAATGCAACAGCATTTCCATCGTTTAGCATGAATAATTGCAACCAGTGTGAAAGCGATGGTCATTTCTACGTTCCGTGCAACCTAGGCTTCACTGTAGGGCGTTGCTCCACCAGATCGAATAGTTAGGGCCTTGGAAAGCAACGCCAGAAGCATAAAATAAAATAAAAATACAACAGTTTTTCCATCGTATAACAGGAATAATTGCAACCAGTGTGAAAGTAATGGTCATTTCCACGTTCCGGGCAACCTAGGCTTCACTCTAGGGCGTTGCTCTACCAAACGAATAGCTAGGGCCTTAGATGTCAACGCCAGAAGCATAAAATACAATAAAAATGCAACAGCTTTTCCATCGTTTAGCATGAATAATTGCAACCAGTGTGAAAGCGATGGTCATTTCTACGTTCCGTGCAACCTAGGCTTCACTGAGGGCGTTGCTCCACCAGATCGAATAGTTAGGGCCTAAGAAGTCAAAGCCAGAAGCAGAATGTACAATATAAATGCAGAAGTTTTTTCATTGTATAATAGGAATAATTGCAACCTGTGTGAAAGGAATGGTCATTTCCACGTTCCGGGAAACGTAGGCTGCACTCTAGTGCGTAGCTCCACCAGATCGAATAGTTAGGGCCTTAGAAGTCAACGCCGGAAGTATAAAATACAATATAGATAAAGAAGTTTTTCCATCGTATATCAGGAATAATTGCAACCAGTGTGAAAGTAATGGTCATGTCTACGTTCCGGTCGACCTAGGCTTCACTGTAAGGCGTTGCTCCACCAGATCGAATAGCTAGGGCCTTAGAAGTCAACGCCAGAAGCATAAAATAAAATTAAAGTACAACAGTTTTTCCATCGTATAACAGGAATAATTGCAACCAGTGTGAAAGTAATGGCCATTTCTGCGTTCCGTGCAACCTAGGCTTCAGTCTACGGCGTTGCTCCACCAGATCGAACAGTTAGGGCCTTAGAAAGCAACGCCAGAAGCATAAAATAAAATAAAAACACAACAGTTTTTCCATCGTATAACAGGAATAATTGCAACCAGTGTGAAAGTAATGGCCATTTCTACGTTCCGTGCAACCTAGGCTTCAGTCTACGGCGTTGCTCCACCAGATCGAACAGTTAGGGCCTTAGAAAGCAACGCCAGAAGCATAAAATAGAATAAAAATACAACAGTTTTTCCATCGTATAACAGGAATAATTGCAACCAGTGTGAAGGTAATGGCCATTACTACGTTCCGTGCAACCTAGGCTTCAGTCTACGGCGTTGCTCCACCAGATCGAACAGTTAGGGCCTTAGAAAGCAACGCCAGAAGCATAAAATAGAATAAAAATACAACAGTTTTTCCATCGTATAACAGGAATAATTGCAACCAGTGTGAAGGTAATGGCCATTTCTACGTTCCGTGCAACCTAGGCTTCAGTCTACGGCGTTGCTCCACCAGATCGAATAGTTAGGGCCTTGGAAAGCAACTCCAGAAGCATAAAATAAAATAAAATACAACAGTTTTTCTATCGTATAACAGGAATAATTGCAACCAGTGTGAAAGCGATGGTCATTTCTACGCTCCGTGCAGCCTAGGCTTCACTGTAGGGCGTTGCTCCACCAGATCGAATAGTTAGGGCCTAAGAAGTCAAAGCCAGAAGCAGAATGTACAATATAAATGCAGAAGTTTTTTCATTGTGTAATAGGAATAATTGCAACCTGTGTGAAAGGAATGGTCATTTCCACGTTCCGGGCAACGTAGGCTGCACTCTAGTGCGTAGCTCCACCAGATCGAATAGTTAGGGCCTTAGAAGTCAGCGCCGGAAGTATAAAATACAATATAGATAAAGAAGTTTTTCCATCGTATATCAGGAATAATTGCAACCAGTGTGAAAGTAATGGTCATGTCTACGTTCCGGTCGACCTAGGCTTCACTGTAAGGCGTTGCTCCACCAGATCGAATAGCTAGGGCCTTAGAAGTCAACGCCAGAAGCATAAAATAAAATTAAAGTACAACAGTTTTTCCATCGTATAACAGGAATAATTGCAACCAGTGTGAAAGTAATGGCCATTTCTGCGTTCCGTGCAACCTAGGCTTCAGTCTACGGCGTTGCTCCACCAGATCGAACAGTTAGGGCCTTAGAAAGCAACGCCAGAAGCATAAAATAAAATAAAAACACAACAGTTTTTCCATCGTATAACAGGAATAATTGCAACCAGTGTAAAAGTAATGGCCATTTCTACGTTCCGTGCAACCTAGGCTTCAGTCTACGGCGTTGCTCCACCAGATCGAACAGTTAGGGCCTTAGAAAGCAACGCCAGAAGCATAAAATAGAATAAAAATACAACAGTTTTTCCATCGTATAACAGGAATAATTGCAACCAGTGTGAAGGTAATGGCCATTTCTACGTTCCGTGCAACCTAGGCTTCAGTCTACGGCGCTGGTCCACCAGATCCAATAGTTAGGGCCTAAGAAGGCAACTCCAGTAGCATAAAATACAATATAAATACAACAGCTTTTCCATCGTATAAAATGTATAATTGCAATCAGTGTGAAGGTAATGGTCATTTCTAAGTTCCGGGCAACCTGGGCTTCACTCTAGGGCGTTGCACCACAACATCGAATATCTACGGCCTTAGAAGTCAACGCCAGAAGCATAAAATACAATATAAATACAACAGTTTTTCCATCGTATAACAGGAATAATTGCAACAAGTGTGAAAGTGATGGTCATTTCTACGTTCCGGGCAACCTAGGCTTCACTCTAGGGCTCTGGTCCACCAGATACAATAGTTAGGGCCTAAGAAGGCAACTCCAGTAGCGTAAAATACAATATAAATACAACAGCTTTTCCATCGTATAAAATGAATAATTGCAATCAGTGTGAAAGTAATGGTCATTTCTAAGTTCCGGGCAACCTAGGCTTCGCTCTAGGGCGTTGTTCCACCACATCGAATAGCTAGGGCCTTAGAAGTCAACGCCAGAAGCATAAAGGACAATAAAAGTCCTACAGTTTTTCCATCCTATAACAGGAATAGTTGCAACCAGTGTGAAGGTAATGGTCATTTCTACGTTACGGGCAACCTAGACTGCACTGTAGGGCTTTGCGCCACGAGATCGAATAGCTAGGACCTTAGAAGTAAACTCCAGAAGCATAAAACACATTAAAAATACAACAGTTTTTCCATCGTATAGCACGACTAATTGCAACCAGTGTGAAAGTAATGGACATTTCTACGTTCCGGGCAACATAGGCTTCACTCTAGGGCGTTGGTCCACTAGATCCAATAGTCAGGGCCCAAGAAGTCGACGCCAGTAGCATATAATACAATATAAATACAACGGCTTTTCCATCGTATAACATGAAAGATTGCAACCAGTGTGAAAGTAACGGCCATTTCTACGTTCCGGGCATCCCAGACATAACTCTGAAGCATTGCTCCACCAGATCGAATAGCTAGGGCCTTAGAAGTCAACGTAAGAAGCATAAAATACAATAAAAAACCAACAGTTTTTCCATTGTATATGTGGAATAATTCCAATCAGAGTGAAGCTAATGGACTTTTCTACGTTCTGGGCAACCTAGGCTTCGCTCTAGGGCGTTGCTCCACCAGATCGAATAGTTAGGGCCTTAGAAGTCAACGCTAGAAGCATAAAATATAATATAAATACAACAGTTTTTCCACCGTATAAAACGAATAATTGTAACCAGTGTGAAAGTAATGGTCATTTCTACGTTCCGGGCAACATAGGCTTCACTCTCGGACGTTGCCCCTTCAGATCGAATAGCTAGGACCTTAGAAGTCAACGCCAGAAGCATAAAATACAATAAAAGTACAACAGTTTTTCCATCGTATGGCAGGAATAATTGCAACCAGTGTGACGGTAATGTTCACTTCTACGTTCCGGGCAACCTAGGCTGCACTCTAGTGCGTTGTTTCACCAGATCGAACAGCTAGGGCCTTAGAAGTCAACGCCAGAAGCGTAAAATAAAATAAAAATAAAACAGTTTTTCCATCCTATAACAGGAATAGTTGCAACCAGTGTGAAGGTAATGGTCATTTCTACTTTACGGGCAACATAGGCTGCTCTCTACGGCGCTGATCCACCAGATCGAATAGCAACGGCCTTAGAAGTCAACGTAAGAAGCATAAAATACAATAAAAAACCAACAGTTTTTCCATCGTATATGTGGAATAATTCCAATCAGTGTGAAGCTAATGGACTTTTCTACGTTCTGGGCAACCTAGGCTTCGCTCTAGGGCGTTGCTCCACCAGATCGAATAGTTAGGGCCTTAGAAGTCAACGCTAGAAGCATAAAATATAATATAAATACAACAGTTTTTCCACCGTATAAAACGAATAATTGTAACCAGTGTGAAAGTAATGGTCATTTCTACATTCCGGGCAACATAGGCCTCACTCTCGGACGTTGCCCCTTCAGATCGAATAGCTAGGACCTTAGAAGTCAACGCCAGAAGCATAAAATACAATAAAAGTACAACAGTTTTTCCATCGTATGGCAGGAATAATTGCAACCAGTGTGACGGTAATGGTTATTTCTACGTTCCGGGCAACCTGGGCTTCACTCTAGGGCGTAGTTCCACCACATCGAATAGCTACGGCCTTAGAAGTCAACGTAAGAAGCATAAAATACAATAAAAAACGAACAGTTTTTCCATCGTATAAGAGGAATAATTCCAACCAGTGTGAAGCTAATGGTCTTTTCTACGTTCTGGGCAACCTAGGCTTCGCTCTAGGGCGTTGCTCCACCAGATCGAACAGTTAGGGCCTTAGAAGTCAACGCCAGAAGCATAAAATATAATATAAATACAACAGCTTTTCCACCGTATAAAACGAATAATTGCAACCAGTGTGAAAGTAATGGTCATTTCTACGTTCCGGGCAACATAGGCTTCACTCTCGGACGTTGCCCCGCCAGATCGAATAGCTAGGACCTTAGAAGTCGACGCCAGAAGCATAAAATACAATAAAAGTACAACAGTTTTTCCACCGTATAACAGGAATAATTGCAACCAGTGTGAAAGTGATGGTCATTTCTACGTTCCGGGCAACCTAGGCTTCACTCTAGGGCGCTGGTCCACCAGATCCAATAGTTAGGGCCTAAGAAGGCAACTCCAGTAGCATAAAATACAATATAAATACAACAGCTTTTCCATCGTATAAAATGAATAATTGCAATCAGTGTGAAAGTAATGGTCATTTCTAAGTTCCGGGCAACCTGGTCTTCACTCTAGGGCGTAGTTCCACCACATCGAATAGCTAGGGCCTTAGAAGTCAACGCCAGAAGCATAAAGTACAATAAAAGTCCTACTGCTTTTCCATGGTATAATACGAATAATTGCAACCTGTGTGAAAGTAATGGACATTTCGACGTTTCGGGCATCCTAGACTTAACTCTGAGGCATTGCTTCACCAGATCGAAGAGCTAGGGCCTTAGAAGTCAACGCCAGAAGCATAAAATTCAAAATAAATACAACAGTCTTTCCATCGTATAAAACGAATAATTGCAACCAGTGTGAAAGTAATGGTCATTTCTACGTTCCGGGCAGCATAGGCTTCACTCTTGGACGTTGCCCCACCAGATCGAATAGCTAGGACCTTAGAAGTCAACGCCAGAAGCATAAAATACAATAAAAATACAACAGTTTTTCCATCGAATAGCATGAATAATTGCAACCAGTGTGAATGTAATGGTCATTTCTACGTTTCGGGCAGCCTAGGCTTCACTCTAGGGCGTTGCTCCACCAGACCGAATAGTTAGGGCCCAAGACGTCAACGCCAGAAGCATAAAATACAATATAAATACAACAGTTTTTCCATCCTATAACAGGAGTAATTGCAACTAGTGTGAAGGTAATCGTCATTTCTACGTTACGGGCAACCTAGGCTGCACTCCAGGGCGTTGCTCCACCAGATCGAATAGTTAGGGCCGTAGAAGTAAACGCCGGGAGCATATAGTACAATATAGATAAAGAAGTTTTTCCATTGTATAGCAGGAATAATTGCATCCAGTGGGAAAGTAATGATCATTTCCACGTTCCGGGCAACCTAGGCTTCACTGTAGGGCGTTGCTACACCAGTTCGAATAGCTAGGACCTTAGAAGTCAACGCCAGAAGCATAAAATAAAATAAAAATACAACAGTTTTTCCACCCTATAACAGGAATAATAGCAACCAGTGTGAAAGTAATGGTCATTTCTACGTTCCGGGCAAGATAGGCTTCACTCTAGGGCGTTGCCCCGCCAGATCGAATAGCAAGAACCTTAGAAGTCAACGCCAGAAGCATAAAATACAATAAAAATACAATAGTTCTTCCACCGTATGGCAGGTAAAGTTGCAACCAGTGTGACGGCAATGTTCACTTCTACGTTCCCGGCAACCTAGGCTGCACTCTAGTGCGTTGTTTCACCAGATCGAACAGCTAGGGCCTTAGAAGTCAACGCCAGAAGCATAAAATAAAATAAAAATAAAACGGTTTTTCCATCCTATAACAGGAATAGTTGCAACCAGTGTGAAGGTAATGGTCATTTCTACGTTATGGGCAACCTAGGCTGCACTCTACGGCGTTGCTCCACCAGATCGAATAGATGGGGCCGTAGAAGTAAACGCCGGAAGCATGAAATAAAATATAAATACAACGGCTTTTCCATCGTATGGCAGGAATGATTGCAACCACTGTGAAACTACTGGTCATTTCTACGTTCCGGGCAACCTAGGCTTCACTCTAGGGCGTTGCTCCACCAGATCGAATAGCTACGGCCTTAGAAGTCAACGCCAGTGGCATAAAATGAAACAAAAATACAACAGCTTTTCCATCGTATAACAGGAATAATTGCAACCAGTGTGAAAGTAATGGTCATTTCTACGTTCCGGGCAGCATAGGCTTCAATCTTGGACGTTGCCCCACCAGATCGAATAGCTAGGACCTTAGAAGTCAACGCCAGAAGCATAAAATACAATAAAAATACAACAGTTTTTCCATCCTATAGCGTGAATAATTGCAACCAGTGTGAATGTAATGGTCATTTCTACGTTTCGGGCAGCCTAGGCTTCACTCTAGGGCGTTGCTCCACCAGACCGAATAGTTAGGGCCATAGCAGTCAACGCCAGAAGCATAAACTACAATAAAAATACAACAGTTTTTCCATCGTATAGCATGAATAATTGCAACCAGTGTGAAAGTAATGGTCATTTCTACGTTCCGGGCAGCATAGGCTTCACTCTTGGACGTTGCCCTACCAGATCGATTATCTAGCACCTTAGAAGTCAACGCCAGAAGCTTAAAGTACAATCAAATTACAACAGCTTTTCCATCGTACAACAGGAATAATTGCAACCAGTGCGAAGGTAATGGCCATTTCTACGTTCCGGGCAACATAGGCTTCACGCTTGGACGTTGCCACACCAGATCGAATAGCTAGGACCTTAGAAGTCAACGCCAGAAGCATAAAATACAATAAAAATACAACAGTTCTTCCATCGTTTCGGGCAGCCTAGGCTTCACTCTAGGGCGTTGCTCCACCAGATCGAACAGTTAGGGCCTAAGAAGTCAACGCCGGAAGCATAAATTACAATAAGAATACAACAGTTTTTCCATCCTATAACAGGAATAATTGCAACTAGTGCGAAGGTAATGGTCATTTCTACGTTACGGGCAACCTAGGCTGCACTCCAGGGCGTTGCTCCACCAGATCGAATAGTTAGGGCCGTAGAAGTAAACGCCGGGAGCATATAGTACAATATAGATAAAGAAGTTTTTCCATTGTATAGCAGGAATAATTGCATCCAGTGGGAAAGTAATGATCATTTCCACGTTCCGGGCAACCTAGGCTTCACTGTAGGGCGTTGCTACACCAGTTCGAATAGCTAGGACCTTAGAAGTCAACGCCAGAAGCATAAAATAAAATAAAAATACAACAGTTTTTCCACCCTATAACAGGAATAATTGCAACCAGTGTGAAAGTAATGGTCATTTCTACGTCCGGGCAGCATAGGCTTCACTGTAGGACGTTGCCCCACCAGATCGAATAGCTAGGACCTTAGAAGTCAACGCCAGAAGCATAAAATACAGTAAAAATGCTACAGTTTTTCCATCCTATAACAGGCATAATTGCATCAAGTGGTAAAGTAATGGTCATTTCCACGTTCCGGGCAACCTAGGCTCCACTGTAGGGCGATGCTCCACAATATCGAATAGCTAGGGCCTTAGAAGTCAACGCCAGAAGCATAAAATAAAATAAAAATACAACAGTTTTTCCATCCTATAACAGGAATAATTGCAACCAGTGTGAAAGTAATGGTCATTTCTACGTACCGGACAACATAGGCTGCACTCTAGGGTGTTGCCCCACGAGATCGAATACCTAGGACATTAGATGTCAACTCCAGAAGCATAAAATACAATAAAAATACAACAGTTTTTCCATCATATAGCATGACTAATTGCAACCAGTGTGAAAGTAATGGTCATTTCTACGTTCCGGGCAGCATGGGCTTCACTCTTGGTCGTTGTCCCACCAGATCGATTAGCTAGGACCTTAGAAGTAAACGCCAGAAGCATAAAATACAATAAAATAACAACAGCTTTGCCATCGTACAACAGGAATAATTGCAACCAGTGCGAAGGTAATGGCCACTTCTACGTTCCGGGCAACATAGGCTTCGCGCTTGGACGTTGCCCCACCAGATCGAATAGCTAGGACCTTAGAAGTCAACGCCAGAAGCATAAAATACAATAACAATACAACAGTTTTTCCATCGTTTGGGGCAGCCTAGGCTTCACTCTAGGGCGTTGCTCCACCAGATCGAATAGTTAGGGTCTAAGAAGTCAACGCCAGAAGCATAAAATACAATAAAAGTACAACAGCTTTTCCATCGTACAACAGGAATAATTGCAACCAGTGCGAAGGCAATGACCATTTCTACGTTCCGAGCAACATAGGCTTCACGCTTGGACGTTGCCCCACCAGATCGAATAGCTAGGACCTTAGAAGTCAACGCCAGAAGCATAAAATACAATAAAAATACAACAGCTTTTCCATCGTACAACAGGAATAATTGCAACCAGTGCGAAGGCAATGACCATTTCTACGTTCCGAGCAACATAGGCTTCACGCTTGGACGTTGCCCCACCAGATCGAATAGCTAGGACCTTAGAAGTCAACGCCAGAAGCATAAAATACAATAAAAATACAACAGCTTTTCCATCGTATAGCATGAATAATTGCAACCAGTGTGAATGTAATGGTCATTTCTACGTTTCGGGCAGCCTAGGCTTCACTCTAGGGCGTTGCTCCTCCAGACCGAATAGTTAGGGCCTAAGAAGTCAACGCCAGAAGCATAAAATACAATAAAAATATAACAGTTTTTCCATCCTATAACAGGAATAATTGCAACCAGTGTGAAGGTAATGGCCATTTCGACGTTACGGGCAACCTAGGCTTCACTCTAGGGCGTTGCTCCACCAGATCGAATAGTTAGGGCCTTAGAAGTAAACGCCGGAAGCATAAAGTACAATATAGATAAAGAAGTTTCTCCATTGTATAGCAGGAATAATTGCATCCAGTGAGAAAGTAATGATCACTTCCACGTTCCTGGCAACCTAGGCTTCACTGTAGGGCGTTGCTACACCATTTCGAATAGCTAGGGCCTTAGAAGTCAACGCCAGAAGCATAAAATAAAATAAAAATACAACAGTTTTTCCATCCTATAGCAGGAATAATTGCAACCCGTGTGAAAGTAATGGCCATTTCTACGTTCCGTGCAACCTAGGCTTCACTCTAGGGCGTTGCTTCACCAGGTCGAATAGTTAGGGCGCTAAAAAACAACGCCAGACGCATGAAATACAATAATAATACAACAGTTTTTCCATCGTATAAAAGGAATAATTGCAACCATCGTGAATGTAATGATCATTTCTACGTTCCAGGCAACATAGGCGTCACTCTTGGACGTTGCCCCACGAGATCGAATGGCCAGGACCTTAGTAGTCTTCGCCAGATGCATAAAATGCAATAAAAATACAACAGTTTTCTCATCGTATAGCATGAATAATTGCAACCAGGGTGAACGTAATGGTCATTTCTACGTTTCGGGCCACCTAGGCTTCACTCTAGGGCGTTGCTCCACCATATCGAATAGCTAGGGCCTTAGATATCAACGCCAGAAGCATAAAATACAATATAATTACAGAAGTTTTACCATGGTATAACAGGAATGATTGCAACCAGTGTGAAAGCAATGGCCATTTCTACGTTTCGTGCAACCTAGGCTTCACTCTACGGCGTTGCTCCACCAGATCGAATAGTTAGGGCCTTAGAAAGCAACGACAGTCGCATAAATTACAAAAAAAATACAACAGCTTTTCCATCGTATAACAGGAATACCTGGAATCAGTGTGAATGCAATGGTCATTTCTACGTTCCTTGCAACCTAGGCTTCACTATAGGGCGTTGCTCCACCAGATCGAATAGTTTGGTCCTTAGAAAGCAACGCCAGATGCATAAAATACAATAAAAGTACTACAGATTTTCCATCGTATAACAGGAATAATTGCAGCCAGTGTGAAAGTAATGGTCATTTCTACGTTCCGTGCAACCTAGGCTTCACTCTACGGCGTTGCTCCACCATATCGAATAGTTAGGGCCTTAGAAAGCAACGACAGTCGCATAAATTACAAAAAAATACAACAGCTTTTCCATCGTATAACAGGAATACTTGGAATCAGTGTGAATGCAATGGTCATTTCTACGTTCCTTGCAACCTAGGCTTCACTATAGGGCGTTGCACCACCAGATCGAATAGTTTGGTCCTTAGAAAGCAACGCCAGATGCATAAAATACAATATAAATGCAAAGGATTTTCCATCGTATGGCATGAGTATTTGCAACCAGAGTGAAAGTAATGGTCATTTCAACGTTTTGGGTAACCTAGGCTTCACTCTAGGGCGCTGCTCTACCAGATTCAATAGCTAGGGCTTTAGAAGTGGACGCCAGAAGCATAAAATACAAAATAAATACAATAGCTTTTCCATCGTCTAAAACGAATAATTGCACGAGTGTGAAAGGTATGGTCATTTCTACGTTCCAGGAAACCCAGGCTTCACTCTAGTGCGTTGCTCCACGAGATCGAACAGTTAGGGCCCTAGAAGTAAACACCAGAAGCATAAAATCCAAAATAAATACAGTAGCTTTTCCATATTATAAAGCGAATAATTGCAACCAGTGTCAAAGTAATGGCCATTTCCACGTTCCGGGCAACCTAGGCTTCACTCTAGGGCGTTGCTCCACCACATCGAATAGCTACGGCCTTAGAAGTGAACGCCTGAAGCATAAAATACAATATAAATACAACAGCTTTTCCATCGTATAAGAGGAATAATTGCAAACAGTGTGTATGTGATGGTCATCTCTACGTTCCTGGCAGCCTGCACTTCACTCTAGGGCGGTACTCCACCAGATCCCATAGTTAGGGCCTTGGTAGTCAACGCCCGACGCAAAAAATACAATAAAGATACAACAGTTTTTCCATCGTATAGCATGAATAATTGCAGCCAGTGTGAAAGCAATGGTCATTTCTACGTTCCGGGCAACCTCGGCTTCACTCTAGGGCTTTGCTCCACCAGATCGAATAGCTAGGGCCTAAGAAGTCACAGCCACAAGCATAAAATACAATAAGAATACAACATTCTTTTCATCGTATAACGGGAATAATTGCAACGAGTATGAAGGTAATGGTCATTTCTACGTTCCGGGCAACCTAGGCTTCGCTCTAGGGCGTTGCTCCACCAGATCGAACAGTTAGGGCCTTAGAAGTCAACGCCAGAAGCATAAAATATAATACAAATACAACAGCTTTTCCACCGTATAAAACGAATAATTGCAACCAGTGTGAAAGTAATGGTCATTTCTACGTTCCGGGCAACATAGGCTTCACTCTCGGACGTTGCCCCGCCAGATCGAATAGCTAGGACCTTAGAAGTCGACGCCAGAAGCATAAAATACAATAAAAGTACAACAGTTTTTCCACCGTATAACAGGAATAATTGCAACCAGTGTGAAAGTGATGGTCATTTCTACGTTCCGGGCAACCTAGGCTTCACTCTAGGGCGCTGGTCCACCAGATCCAATAGTTAGGGCCTAAGAAGGCAACTCCAGTAGCATAAAATACAATATAAATACAACAGCTTTTCCATCGTATAAAATGAATAATTGCAATCAGTGTGAAAGTAATGGTCATTTCTAAGTTCCGGGCAACCTGGTCTTCACTCTAGGGCGTAGTTCCACCACATCGAATAGCTAGGGCCTTAGAAGTCAACGCCAGAAGCATAAAGTACAATAAAAGTCCTACTGCTTTTCCATGGTATAATACGAATAATTGCAACCTGTGTGAAAGTAATGGACATTTCGACGTTTCGGGCATCCTAGACTTAACTCTGAGGCATTGCTTCACCAGATCGAAGAGCTAGGGCCTTAGAAGTCAACGCCAGAAGCATAAAATTCAAAATAAATACAACAGTCTTTCCATCGTATAAAACGAATAATTGCAACCAGTGTGAAAGTAATGGTCATTTCTACGTTCCGGGCAGCATAGGCTTCACTCTTGGACGTTGCCCCACCAGATCGAATAGCTAGGACCTTAGAAGTCAACGCCAGAAGCATAAAATACAATAAAAATACAACAGTTTTTCCATCGAATAGCATGAATAATTGCAACCAGTGTGAATGTAATGGTCATTTCTACGTTTCGGGCAGCCTAGGCTTCACTCTAGGGCGTTGCTCCACCAGACCGAATAGTTAGGGCCCAAGACGTCAACGCCAGAAGCATAAAATACAATATAAATACAACAGTTTTTCCATCCTATAACAGGAGTAATTGCAACTAGTGTGAAGGTAATCGTCATTTCTACGTTACGGGCAACCTAGGCTGCACTCCAGGGCGTTGCTCCACCAGATCGAATAGTTAGGGCCGTAGAAGTAAACGCCGGGAGCATATAGTACAATATAGATAAAGAAGTTTTTCCATTGTATAGCAGGAATAATTGCATCCAGTGGGAAAGTAATGATCATTTCCACGTTCCGGGCAACCTAGGCTTCACTGTAGGGCGTTGCTACACCAGTTCGAATAGCTAGGACCTTAGAAGTCAACGCCAGAAGCATAAAATAAAATAAAAATACAACAGTTTTTCCACCCTATAACAGGAATAATAGCAACCAGTGTGAAAGTAATGGTCATTTCTACGTTCCGGGCAAGATAGGCTTCACTCTAGGGCGTTGCCCCGCCAGATCGAATAGCAAGAACCTTAGAAGTCAACGCCAGAAGCATAAAATACAATAAAAATACAATAGTTCTTCCACCGTATGGCAGGTAAAGTTGCAACCAGTGTGACGGCAATGTTCACTTCTACGTTCCCGGCAACCTAGGCTGCACTCTAGTGCGTTGTTTCACCAGATCGAACAGCTAGGGCCTTAGAAGTCAACGCCAGAAGCATAAAATAAAATAAAAATAAAACGGTTTTTCCATCCTATAACAGGAATAGTTGCAACCAGTGTGAAGGTAATGGTCATTTCTACGTTATGGGCAACCTAGGCTGCACTCTACGGCGTTGCTCCACCAGATCGAATAGATGGGTCCGTAGAAGTAAACGCCGGAAGCATGAAATAAAATATAAATACAACGGCTTTTCCATCGTATGGCAGGAATGATTGCAACCACTGTGAAACTACTGGTCCTTTCTACGTTCCGGGCAACCTAGGCTTCAGTCTAGGGCGTTGCTCCACCAGATCGAATAGCTACGGCCTTAGAAGTCAACGCCAGTGGCATAAAATGAAACAAAAATACAACAGCTTTTCCATCGTATAACAGGAATAATTGCAACCAGTGTGAAAGTAATGGTCATTTCTACGTTCCGGGCAGCATAGGCTTCAATCTTGGACGTTGCCCCACCAGATCGAATAGCTAGGACCTTAGAAGTCAACGCCAGAAGCATAAAATACAATAAAAATACAACAGTTTTTCCATCCTATAGCGTGAATAATTGCAACCAGTGTGAATGTAATGGTCATTTCTACGTTTCGGGCAGCCTAGGCTTCACTCTAGGGCGTTGCTCCACCAGACCGAATAGTTAGGGCCATAGCAGTCAACGCCAGAAGCATAAACTACAATAAAAATACAACAGTTTTTCCATCGTATAGCATGAATAATTGCAACCAGTGTGAAAGTAATGGTCATTTCTACGTTCCGGGCAGCATAGGCTTCACTCTTGGACGTTGCCCTACCAGATCGATTATCTAGCACCTTAGAAGTCAACGCCAGAAGCTTAAAGTACAATCAAATTACAACAGCTTTTCCATCGTACAACAGGAATAATTGCAACCAGTGCGAAGGTAATGGCCATTTCTACGTTCCGGGCAACATAGGCTTCACGCTTGGACGTTGCCACACCAGATCGAATAGCTAGGACCTTAGAAGTCAACGCCAGAAGCATAAAATACAATAAAAATACAACAGTTCTTCCATCGTTTCGGGCAGCCTAGGCTTCACTCTAGGGCGTTGCTCCACCAGATCGAACAGTTAGGGCCTAAGAAGTCAACGCCGGAAGCATAAATTACAATAAGAATACAACAGTTTTTCCATCCTATAACAGGAATAATTGCAACTAGTGCGAAGGTAATGGTCATTTCTACGTTACGGGCAACCTAGGCTGCACTCCAGGGCGTTGCTCCACCAGATCGAATAGTTAGGGCCGTAGAAGTAAACGCCGGGAGCATATAGTACAATATAGATAAAGAAGTTTTTCCATTGTATAGCAGGAATAATTGCATCCAGTGGGAAAGTAATGATCATTTCCACGTTCCGGGCAACCTAGGCTTCACTGTAGGGCGTTGCTACACCAGTTCGAATAGCTAGGACCTTAGAAGTCAACGCCAGAAGCATAAAATAAAATAAAAATACAACAGTTTTTCCACCCTATAACAGGAATAATTGCAACCAGTGTGAAAGTAATGGTCATTTCTACGTCCGGGCAGCATAGGCTTCACTGTAGGACGTTGCCCCACCAGATCGAATAGCTAGGACCTTAGAAGTCAACGCCAGAAGCATAAAATACAGTAAAAATGCTACAGTTTTTCCATCCTATAACAGGCATAATTGCATCAAGTGGTAAAGTAATGGTCATTTCCACGTTCCGGGCAACCTAGGCTCCACTGTAGGGCGATGCTCCACAATATCGAATAGCTAGGGCCTTAGAAGTCAACGCCAGAAGCATAAAATAAAATAAAAACACAACAGTTTTTCCATCCTATAACAGGAATAATTGCAACCAGTGTGAAAGTAATGGTCATTTCTACGTACCGGACAACATAGGCTGCACTCTAGGGTGTTGCCCCACGAGATCGAATACCTAGGACATTAGATGTCAACTCCAGAAGCATAAAATACAATAAAAATACAACAGTTTTTCCATCATATAGCATGACTAATTGCAACCAGTGTGAAAGTAATGGTCATTTCTACGTTCCGGGCAGCATGGGCTTCACTCTTGGTCGTTGTCCCACCAGATCGATTAGCTAGGACCTTAGAAGTAAACGCCAGAAGCATAAAATACAATAAAATAACAACAGCTTTGCCATCGTACAACAGGAATAATTGCAACCAGTGCGAAGGTAATGGCCACTTCTACGTTCCGGGCAACATAGGCTTCGCGCTTGGACGTTGCCCCACCAGATCGAATAGCTAGGACCTTAGATGTCAACGCCAGAAGCATAAAATACAATAACAATACAACAGTTTTTCCATCGTTTGGGGCAGCCTAGGCTTCACTCTAGGGCGTTGCTCCACCAGATCGAATAGTTAGGGTCTAAGAAGTCAACGCCAGAAGCATAAAATACAATAAAAGTACAACAGCTTTTCCATCGTACAACAGGAATAATTGCAACCAGTGCGAAGGCAATGACCATTTCTACGTTCCGAGCAACATAGGCTTCACGCTTGGACGTTGCCCCACCAGATCGAATAGCTAGGACCTTAGAAGTCAACGCCAGAAGCATAAAATACAATAAAAATACAACAGCTTTTCCATCGTACAACAGGAATAATTGCAACCAGTGCGAAGGCAATGACCATTTCTACGTTCCGAGCAACATAGGCTTCACGCTTGGACGTTGCCCCACCAGATCGAATAGCTAGGACCTTAGAAGTCAACGCCAGAAGCATAAAATACAATAAAAATACAACAGTTTTTCCATCGTATAGCATGAATAATTGCAACCAGTGTGAATGTAATGGTCATTTCTAGGTTTCGGGCAGCCTAGGCTTCACTCTAGGGCGTTGCTCCTCCAGACCGAATAGTTAGGGCCTAAGAAGTCAACGCCAGAAGCATAAAATACAATAAAAATATAACAGTTTTTCCATCCTATAACAGGAATAATTGCAACCAGTGTGAAGGTAATGGCCATTTCGACGTTACGGGCAACCTAGGCTGCACTCTAGGGCGTTGCTCCACCAGATCGAATAGTTAGGGCCTTAGAAGTAAACGCCGGAAGCATAAAGTACAATATAGATAAAGAAGTTTCTCCATTGTATAGCAGGAATAATTGCATCCAGTCAGAAAGTAATGATCACTTCCACGTTCCTGGCAACCTAGGCTTCACTGTAGGGCGTTGCTACACCATTTCGAATAGCTAGGGCCTTAGAAGTCAACGCCAGAAGCATAAAATAAAATAAAAATACAACAGTTTTTCCATCCTATAGCAGGAATAATTGCAACCCGTGTGAAAGTAATGGCCATTTCTACGTTCCGTGCAACCTAGGCTTCACTCTAGGGCGTTGCTTCACCAGGTCGAATAGTTAGGGCGCTAAAAAACAACGCCAGAGGCATGAAATACAATAATAATACAACAGTTTTTCCATCGTATAAAAGGAATAATTGCAACCATCGTGAATGTAATGATCATTTCTACGTTCCAGGCAACATAGGCGTCACTCTTGGACGTTGCCCCACGAGATCGAATGGCCAGGACCTTAGTAGTCTTCGCCAGATGCATAAAATGCAATAAAAATACAACAGTTTTCTCATCGTATAGCATGAATAATTGCAACCAGGGTGAACGTAATGGTCATTTCTACGTTTCGGGCCACCTAGGCTTCACTCTAGGGCGTTGCTCCACCATATCGAATAGCTAGGGCCTTAGATATCAACGCCAGAAGCATAAAATACAATATAATTACAGAAGTTTTACCATGGTATAACAGGAATGATTGCAACCAGTGTGAAAGCAATGGCCATTTCTACGTTTCGTGCAACCTAGGCTTCACTCTACGGCGTTGCTCCACCAGATCGAATAGTTAGGGCCTTAGAAAGCAACGACAGTCGCATAAATTACAAAAAAAATACAACAGCTTTTCCATCGTATAACAGGAATACCTGGAATCAGTGTGAATGCAATGGTCATTTCTACGTTCCTTGCAACCTAGGCTTCACTATAGGGCGTTGCTCCACCAGATCGAATAGTTTGGTCCTTAGAAAGCAACGCCAGATGCATAAAATACAATATAAATGCAAAGGATTTTCCATCGTATGGCATGAGTATTTGCAACCAGAGTGAAAGTAATGGTCATTTCAACGTTTTGGGTAACCTAGGCTTCACTCTAGGGCGCTGCTCTACCAGATTCAATAGCTAGGGCTTTAGAAGTGGACGCCAGAAGCATAAAATACAAAATAAATACAATAGCTTTTCCATCGTCTAAAACGAATAATTGCACGAGTGTGAAAGGTATGGTCATTTCTACGTTCCAGGAAACCCAGGCTTCACTCTAGTGCGTTGCTCCACGAGATCGAACAGTTAGGGCCCTAGAAGTAAACACCAGAAGCATAAAATCCAAAATAAATACAGTAGCTTTTCCATATTATAAAGCGAATAATTGCAACCAGTGTGAAAGTAATGGCCATTTCCACGTTCCGGGCAACCTAGGCTTCACTCTAGGGCGTTGCTCCACCACATCGAATAGCTACGGCCTTAGAAGTGAACGCCTGAAGCATAAAATACAATATAAATACAACAGCTTTTCCATCTTATAAGAGGAATAATTGCAAACAGTGTGTATGTGATGGTCATCTCTACGTTCCTGGCAGCCTGCACTTCACTCTAGGGCGGTACTCCACCAGATCCCATAGTTAGGGCCTTGGTAGTCAACGCCCGACGCAAAAAATACAATAAAGATACAACAGTTTTTCCATCGTATAGCATGAATAATTGCAGCCAGTGTGAAAGCAATGGTCATTTCTACGTTCCGGGCAACCTCGGCTTCACTCTAGGGCTTTGCTCCACCAGATCGAATAGCTAGGGCCTAAGAAGTCACAGCCACAAGCATAAAATACAATAAGAATACAACATTCTTTTCATCGTATAACGGGAATAATTGCAACGAGTATGAAGGTAATGGTCATTTCTACGTTCCGGGCAACCTAGGCTTCACTCTAGGGCGTTGCTCCACCTGATCGAATAGTTAGGGCCTAAGAAGTCAACGCCAGAAGCATAAAATACAATATAAATACAACAGTATTTCCATTGTATAAAACGGATAATTGCAACCAGTGTGAAAGTTATGGTCATTTCTACGTTCCGTACAACCTAGGCTTCACTCTAGGGCGTTGCTCCACCAGATCGAATGGTTAGGGCCTTAGAGGTCAACGCCAGAAGCACAAAATACAGTATGAATCCAACAGTTTTTCCATCGTATAACAGGAATAATTGCAAACAGTGTGAAAGAGATGGTCATTTCTACGTTTCTGGCAACCTACGCTTCACTGCGGGGCGTTGGTCCACCGGATCTAATAGTTTGGGCCTTAGAAGTCAACGCCCGACGCATAAAATACAATAACAATACAACTGTTTCTCCATCCTATAACGGGAATAATTGCACGAGTGTGAAAGGTATGGTCATTTCTACGTTCCGGGCAACCTAGGCTTCACTGCAGGGCGTTGCTCCACCAGATGGAATAATTAGGGCCTAAGAGGTCAACGCCACAAGCATAAAATACAATAAGAATACAACATTCTTTTCATCGTATAATGGGAATAATTGCAACGAGTATGAAGGTAATGGTCATTTCTACGTTCCGGGCAACCTAGGCTTCACTCTAGGGCGTTGCTCCACCTGATCGAATAGTTAGGGCCTAAGAAGTCAACGCCAGAAGCATAAAATACAATATAAATACAACAGTTTTTCCATCGTATAACAGGAATAATTGCAACCAGTGTGAAAGTAATGGCCATTTCTACGTTCCGGGCATCCCAGACTTAACTCTGAGGCATTGCTCCACCAGATCGAATAGATAGGGCCTTAGAAGTCAACGCCAGAAGCATAAAATACAATAAAAATACAACAGTTTTTCATCGTATAACAGGAATAATTGCAACCAGCGTGAAAGTAATGACCATTTCTACGTTCCGGTCAACCTAGGCTTCACTGTAGCGCGTTGCTCCACAACATCGAATAGCGACGGCCTTAGAAGTTAACGCCTGAAGCATAAAATACAATAAAAATACAATAGTTTTTTCATCGTATAACAGGAATAATTGCAACAAGCGTGAAGGTAATGGTCCTTTCTACGTTCCGAGCAACCTAGGCTTCACTCTAGGTCGTTGTTCCACCAGACCGAATAGTTAGGGCCTATGAAGTCAACGCCAGGAGCATAAAATACAGTATAAATACAACAGCTTTCCATCGTGTAAAACGAATAATTGCAACCAGTGTGAAAGTTATGGTCATTTCTACGTACCGGCAACCTAGGCTTCACCCTAGGGCGTTGCTCCACTAGATCGAATAGTTAGGGACTTAGAATGCAACGCCAGAAGCATAAAATACAATAAAAATACCACTGTTTATCCATCGTATAACAGGAATAACTCTAACCAGGGTGAAAGTACTGATCATTTCTATGTTCCGGGTAAAATAGGCCTCGCTCGAGGGCGCTGCTGCACCAGATCGAATAGCTACGGACATAGAATCCAACTCCAGAAGAATAAAATACAATAAAAATGCAACAGTTTTTCAATCGTATAACAGCAATTATTGCAACCAGTGTGAAGGTAATGGTCATTTCTACGTTCCGGGCAACCTAGGTTTCGCTCGAGGGTGTTGCTCCACCACATCGGATAGTTAGGGCCTTAGAAGTCAACGCCAGAAGCATAAAATACAATAAAAATACAACAGTTTTTCCATCGAATATCATGAATAGTTGCAAGCAGAGTATTAGTAATGGTCATTCCTACGTTTCGGGCAACCTGGGCTTCACCCTAGTGCGTTGCTCCGCCATATCGTATGATGGGGCCTTAGAAGTCAACGCACGAAACATAAAATACAATAAAAATACAACAGCCTTTCCATCCTATAACGGGAATAATTGCAATCAGTGTGAAAGTAATGGTCATTACTAAGTTCCGGGCAACGTAGGCTTCGCTCCAGGGCGTTGTTCCATCACATCGAACAGCTAGGGCCTTAGAAGTCAACGCCAGAAGCATAAAGTACAATAAAAGTCCTACAGTTTTTCCATGGAATAAAACGAATAATTGCAACCAGTGTGAAAGTAATGGACATTTCGACGATACGGGCATCCTAGGCTTAACTCTGAGGCATTGCTTCACCAGATCGAAGAGTTAGGGCCTTAGAAGTCAACGCCAGAAGCATAAAATACAATAAAAATACAACAGTTTTTCCACCGTATATCGGGAATAATTGCAACCAGTGTGAAAGTGATGGTCATTTCCACGTTCCGGATAACCTAGCCTTCACTCTAGGGCGATGCTCCACAACATCGAATATCTGCGGCCTTAGAAGTCAACGCCAGAAGCATAAAATACAATATAAATACAACAGTATTTCCATCTTATAACAGGGATAATTGCAACCAGTGTGAAAGTGATGGTCATTTCTACGTTCCGGGCAACCTAGGCTGCACTCTACGGCGCTGGTCCACCAGATCCAATAGTTAGGGCCTAAGAAGGCAACTCCAGTAGCATAAAATACAATATAAATACAACAGCTTTTCCATCGTATAAAATGTATAATTGCAATCAGTGTGAAGGTAATGGTCATTTCTAAGTTCCGGGCAACCTGGGCTTCACTCTAGGGCGTTGCACCACAACATCGAATATCTACGGCCTTAGAAGTCAACGCCAGAAGCATAAAATACAATATAAATACAACAGTTTTTCCATCGTATAACAGGAATAATTGCAACAAGTGTGAAAGTGATGGTCATTTCTACGTTCCGGGCAACCTAGGCTTCACTCTAGGGCTCTGGTCCACCAGATACAATAGTTAGGGCCTAAGAAGGCAACTCCAGTAGCATAAAATACAATATAAATACAACAGCTTTTCCATCGTATAAAATGAATAATTGCAATCAGTGTGAAAGTAATGGTCAATTCTAAGTTCCGTGCAACCTAGGCTTCGCTCTAGGTTGTTGTTCCACCACATCGAATAGCTAGGGCCTTAGAAGTCAACGCCAGAAGCATAAAGTACAATAAAAGTCCTACAGTTTTTCCATCCTATAACAGGAATAGTTGCAACCAGTGTGAAGGTAATGGTCATTTCTACGTTACGGGCAACCTAGACTGCACTCTAGGGCTTTGCGCCACGAGATCGAATAGCTAGGACCTTAGAAGTAAACTCCAGAAGCATAAAACACAATAAAAATACAACAGTTTTTCCATCGTATAGCACGACTAATTGCAACCAGTGTGAAAGTAATGGACATTTCTACGTTCCGGGCAACATAGGCTTCACTCTAGGGCGTTGGTCCACTAGATCCAATAGTCAGGGCACAAGAAGTCAACGCCAGTAGCATATAATACAATATAAATACAACAGTTTTTCCATCGTATAGCAGGAATAATTGCATCCAGTGGGAAAGTAATGATCATTTCCACGTTCCGGGCAACCTAGGCTTCACTGTAGGGCGTTGCTACACCAGTTCGAATAGCTAGGACCTTAGAAGTCAACGCCAGAAGCATAAAATAAAATAAAAATACAACAGTTTTTCCACCCTATAACAGGAATAATAGCAACCAGCGTGAAAGTAATGGTCATTTCTACGTTCCGGGCAAGATAGGCTTCACTCTAGGGCGTTGCCCCGCCAGATCGAATAGCTAGAACCTTAGAAGTCAACGCCAGAAGCATAAAATACAATAAAAATACAATAGTTCTTCCACCGTATGGCAGGTAAAGTTGCAACCAGTGTGACGGCAATGTTCACTTCTACGTTCCCGGCAACCTAGGCTGCACTCTAGTGCGTTGTTTCACCAGATCGAACAGCTAGGGCCTTAGAAGTCAACGCCAGAAGCATAAAATAAAATAAAAATAAAACGGTTTTTCCATCCTATAACAGGAATAGTTGCAACCAGTGTGAAGGTAATGGTCATTTCTACCTTATGGGCAACCTAGGCTGCACTCTAGGGCGTTGCTCCACCAGATCGAATAGATAGGGCCGTAGAAGTAAACGCCGGAAGCATGAAATAAAATATAAATACAACGGCTTTTCCATCGTACGCCAGGAATGATTGCAACCACTGTGAAACTACTGGTCATTTCTACGTTCCGGGCAACCTAGGCTTCACTCTAGGGCGTTGCTCCACCAGATCGAATAGCTACGGCCTTAGAAGTCAACGCCAGTGGCATAAAATGAAACAAAAATACAACAGCTTTTCCATCGTATAACAGGAATAATTGCAACCAGTGTGAAAGTAATGGTCATTTCTACGTTCCGGGCAGCATAGGCTTCAATCTTGGACGTTGCCCCACCAGATCGAATAGCTAGGACCTTAGAAGTCAACGCCAGAAGCATAAAATACAATAAAAATACAACAGTTTTTCCATCGTATAGCATGAATAATTGCAACCAGTGCGAAAGTAATGGTCATTTCTACGTTCCGGGCAGCATAGGCTTCACTCTTGGACGTTGCCCTACCAGATCGAATAGCTACGGCCTTAGAAGTCAACGCCAGAAGCATAAAATAAAATAAAAATACAACAGTTTTTCCATCCTATAACAGGAATAATTGCAACCAGTGTGAAAGTAATGGTCATTTCAACGTACCGGACAACATAGGCTTCACTCTAGGGTGTTGCCCCACGAGATCGAATACCTAGGACCTTAGATGTCATCTCCAGAAGCATAAAATACAATAAAAATAAAACAGTTTTTCCATCGCATAGCATGACTATTTGCAACCAGTGTGAAAGTAATGGTCATTTCTACGTTCCGGGCAGCATGGGCTTCACTCTTGGACGTTGTCCCACCAGATCGATTAGCTAGGACCTTAGAAGTAAACGCCAGAAGCATAAAATACAATAAAATAACAACAGCTTTTCCATCGTACAACAGGAATAATTGCAACCAGTGCGAAGGTAATGGCCACTTCTACGTTCCGGGCAACATAGGCTTCACGCCTGGACGTTGCCACACCAGATCGAATAGCTAGGACCTTAGAAGTCATCGCCAGAAGCATAAAATACAATAACAATACATCAGTTTTTCCATCGTTTGGGGCAGCCTAGGCTTCACTCTAGGGCGTTGCTCCACCAGATCGAATAGTTAGGGTCTAAGAAGTCAACGCCAGAAGCATAAAATACAATAAAAATACAACAGCTTTTCCATCGTACAACAGGAATAATTGCAACCAGTGCGAAGGCAATGGCCATTTCTACGTTCCGAGCAACATAGACTTCACGCTTGGACGTTGCCACACCAGATCGAATAGCTAGGACCTTAGAAGTCAACGCCAGAAGCATAAAGTACAATAAAAATACAACAGTTTTTCCATCGTATAGCATGAATAATTGCAACCAGTGTGAATGTAATGGTCATTTCTACGTTTCGGGCAGCCTAGGCTTCACTCTAGCGCGTTGCTCCTCCAGACCGAATAGTTAGGGCCTAAGAAGTCAACGCCAGAAGCATAAAATACAATAAAAATATAACAGTTTTTCCATCCTATAACAGGAATAATTGCAACCAGTGTGAAGGTAATGGTCATTTCTACGTTACGGGCAACCTAGGCTGCACTCTAGGGCGTTGCTCCACCAGATCGAATAGTTAGGGCCTTAGAAGTAAACGCCGGAAGCATAAAGTACAATATAGATAAAAAAGTTTCTCCATTGTATAGCAGGAATAATTGCATCCAGTGAGAAAGTAATGATCACTTCCACGTTCCCGGCAACCTAGGCTTCACTGTAGGGCGTTGCTACACCAGTTCGAATAGCTCGGGCCTTAGAAGTCAACGCCAGAAGCATAAAATAAAATAAAAATACCACAGTTTTACCCTCCTATAACAGGAATAATTGCAGCCAGTGCGAAAGTAATGGTCATTTCTACGTTCCGGGCTACATAGGCTTCACTCTTGGACGTTGCCCCACCAGATCGAATAGCTAGGACCTTAGAAGTCTACGCCAGTAGCATAAAATACAATAAAAATAAAACAGTTTTTCCATCCTATAACAGGAATAGTTGCAACCAGTGTGAAGATAATGGTCATTTCTACGTTACGCGCAACCTAGACTGCTCTCTAGGGTGTTGCGCCACGAGGTCGAATAGCTAGGACCTTAGAAGTCAACTCCAGAAGCATAAAATACAATAAAAATACAACAGTTTTTCCATCGTATATCATGAATAATTGCAACCAGTGTGAAAGTAATGGTCATTTCTACGTTTGGGGCAACATAGGCTTCACTCTAGGGTGTTGCCCCACGAGATCGAATACCTAGGACCTTAGATGCCAACTCCAGAAGCATAAAATACAATAAAAATACAACAGTTTTTCCATGGTATACCATGACTAATAGCAACCAGTGTGAGAGTAATGGTCATTTCTATGTTTCGGGCAGCCTAGGCTTCACTCTAGGGCATTGCTCCACCAGATCGAATAGTTAGGGCCTAAGAAGTCAACGCCAGAAACATAAAATACAATAATAATACAACAGTCTTTCCATCCTATAACAGGAATAATTGCAACCAGTGTGAAGGTAATGGTCATTTCTACGTTACGGGAAACCTAGGCTGCACTCTAGGGCGTTGCGCCACGAGATCGAATAGCTAGGACCTTAGATGCCATCTCCAGAAGCATAAAATACAATAAAAATACAACAGTTTTTCCATCGTATGGCAGGTCAAGTTGCAACCAGTGTGACGGTAATGTTCACTTCTACGTTCAGGGCAACCTAGGCTGCACTCTAGTGCGTTGTTTCACCAGATCGAACAGCTAGGGCCTTAGAAGTCAACGCCAGAAGCGTAAAATAAAATAAAAATACAAGAGTTTTTCCATCCTATAACAGGAATAGTTGCAACCAGTGTGAAGGTAATGGTGATTTCTACGTTCCGGGCAGCATAGGCTTCACTCTTGGACGTTGCCCCACCAGTTCGAATAGCTAGGACCTTAGAAGTCAACGCCAGAAGCATAAAATACAATAAAAATACAACAGTTTTTCCATCGTATAGCATGAATCATTGCAACCAGTGTGAAAGTAATGGTCATTTCTACGTTTCGGGCAACCTAGGCTTCACTCTAGGGTGTTGGCCCACGAGATCGAATACCTAGGACCTTAGATGCCAACTCCAGAAGCATAAAATAAAATAAAAATACAACAGTTTTTCCATCGTATAGCATGACTAATAGCAACCAGTGTGACGGTAATGTTCACTTCTACGTTCCCGGCAACCTAGGCTGCACTCTAGTGCGTTGTTTCACCAGATCGAACAGCTAGGGCCTTAGAAGTCAACGCCAGAAGCGTAAAATAAAACAAAAATTAAACAGTTTTTCCATCCTATAACAGGAATAGTTGCAACCATTGTGAAGGTAATGGTCATTTCTACGTTACGGACAACCTAGGCTGCACTCTAGGGCGTTGCTCCTCCAGATTGAATAGATAGGGCCTTAGAAGTAATCGGCGGAAGCATAAAATAAAATAAAAATACAACAGCTTTTCCATCCTATAACAGGAATAATTGCAACCAGTATGAAAGAAATGGTCATTTCTACGTTCCGGGCAGCATAGGCTTCACTCTTGGACGTTGCCCCACCAAATCGAATAACTAGGTCCTTAGAAGTCAACGCCAGAAGCACAAAATACAATAAAAATACAACAGTTTTTCTATCGTATAGCATGAATAATTGCAACCAGTGTGAAAGTAATGGTCATTTCTACGTTTCGGGCAGCCTAGGCTTCACTCTAGGACGTTGCTCCACCAGATCGAATAGTTAGGGCCTAGAAGACAACGCCAGAAGCATAGAATACAATAAAAATACAACAGTTTTTCCATCCTATAAAAGGAACAATTGCAACCAGTGCGAAAGTAATGGTCATTTCTACGTTCCGGGCAACACAGGCTTCATCCTTGGACGTTGCCCCACCAGATCGAATAGCTAGGACCTTAGAAGTCAACGCCAGTAGCATAAAATACAATAAAAATAAAACAGCTTTTCCATCCTATAACAGGAATAGTTGCAACCAGTGTGAAGATAATGGTCATTTCTACGTTACGGGCAACCTAGACTGCACTCTTGGACGTTGCCCTACCAGATCGAATAGCTACGGCCTTAGAAGTCAACGCCAGAAGCATAAAATAAAATAAAAATACAACAGTTTTTCCATCCTATAACAGGAATAATTGCAACCAGTGTGAAAGTAATGGTCATTTCAACGTACCGGACAACATAGGCTTCACTCTAGGGTGTTGCCCCACGAGATCGAATACCTAGGACCTTAGATGTCATCTCCAGAAGCATAAAATACAATAAAAATAAAACAGTTTTTCCATCGCATAGCATGACTATTTGCAACCAGTGTGAAAGTAATGGTCATTTCTACGTTCCGGGCAGCATGGGCTTCACTCTTGGACGTTGTCCCACCAGATCGATTAGCTAGGACCTTAGAAGTAAACGCCAGAAGCATAAAATACAATAAAATAACAACAGCTTTTCCATCGTACAACAGGAATAATTGCAACCAGTGCGAAGGTAATGGCCACTTCTACGTTCCGGGCAACATAGGCTTCACGCCTGGACGTTGCCACACCAGATCGAATAGCTAGGACCTTAGAAGTCATCGCCAGAAGCATAAAATACAATAACAATACATCAGTTTTTCCATCGTTTGGGGCAGCCTAGGCTTCACTCTAGGGCGTTGCTCCACCAGATCGAATAGTTAGGGTCTAAGAAGTCAACGCCAGAAGCATAAAATACAATAAAAATACAACAGCTTTTCCATCGTACAACAGGAATAATTGCAACCAGTGCGAAGGCAATGGCCATTTCTACGTTCCGAGCAACATAGACTTCACGCTTGGACGTTGCCACACCAGATCGAATAGCTAGGACCTTAGAAGTCAACGCCAGAAGCATAAAGTACAATAAAAATACAACAGTTTTTCCATCGTATAGCATGAATAATTGCAACCAGTGTGAATGTAATGGTCATTTCTACGTTTCGGGCAGCCTAGGCTTCACTCTAGCGCGTTGCTCCTCCAGACCGAATAGTTAGGGCCTAAGAAGTCAACGCCAGAAGCATAAAATACAATAAAAATATAACAGTTTTTCCATCCTATAACAGGAATAATTGCAACCAGTGTGAAGGTAATGGTCATTTCTACGTTACGGGCAACCTAGGCTGCACTCTAGGGCGTTGCTCCACCAGATCGAATAGTTAGGGCCTTAGAAGTAAACTCCGGAAGCATAAAGTACAATATAGATAAAAAAGTTTCTCCATTGTATAGCAGGAATAATTGCATCCAGTGAGAAAGTAATGATCACTTCCACGTTCCCGGCAACCTAGGCTTCACTGTAGGGCGTTGCTACACCAGTTCGAATAGCTCGGGCCTTAGAAGTCAACGCCAGAAGCATAAAATAAAATAAAAATACCACAGTTTTACCCTCCTATAACAGGAATAATTGCAGCCAGTGCGAAAGTAATGGTCATTTCTACGTTCCGGGCTACATAGGCTTCACTCTTGGACGTTGCCCCACCAGATCGAATAGCTAGGACCTTAGAAGTCTACGCCAGTAGCATAAAATACAATAAAAATAAAACAGTTTTTCCATCCTATAACAGGAATAGTTGCAACCAGTGTGAAGATAATGGTCATTTCTACGTTACGCGCAACCTAGACTGCTCTCTAGGGTGTTGCGCCACGAGGTCGAATAGCTAGGACCTTAGAAGTCAACTCCAGAAGCATAAAATACAATAAAAATACAACAGTTTTTCCATCGTATATCATGAATAATTGCAACCAGTGTGAAAGTAATGGTCATTTCTACGTTTCGGGCAACATAGGCTTCACTCTAGGGTGTTGCCCCACGAGATCGAATACCTAGGACCTTAGATGCCAACTCCAGAAGCATAAAATACAATAAAAATACAACAGTTTTTCCATGGTATACCATGACTAATAGCAACCAGTGTGAGAGTAATGGTCATTTCTATGTTTCGGGCAGCCTAGGCTTCACTCTAGGGCATTGCTCCACCAGATCGAATAGTTAGGGCCTAAGAAGTCAACGCCAGAAACATAAAATACAATAATAATACAACAGTCTTTCCATCCTATAACAGGAATAATTGCAACCAGTGTGAAGGTAATGGTCATTTCTACGTTACGGGAAACCTAGGCTGCACTCTAGGGCGTTGCGCCACGAGATCGAATAGCTAGGACCTTAGATGCCATCTCCAGAAGCATAAAATACAATAAAAATACAACAGTTTTTCCATCGTATGGCAGGTCAAGTTGCAACCAGTGTGACGGTAATGTTCACTTCTACGTTCAGGGCAACCTAGGCTGCACTCTAGTGCGTTGTTTCACCAGATCGAACAGCTAGGGCCTTAGAAGTCAACGCCAGAAGCGTAAAATAAAATAAAAATACAAGAGTTTTTCCATCCTATAACAGGAATAGTTGCAACCAGTGTGAAGGTAATGGTGATTTCTACGTTCCGGGCAGCATAGGCTTCACTCTTGGACGTTGCCCCACCAGTTCGAATAGCTAGGACCTTAGAAGTCAACGCCAGAAGCATAAAATACAATAAAAATACAACAGTTTTTCCATCGTATAGCATGAATCATTGCAACCAGTGTGAAAGTAATGGTCATTTCTACGTTTCGGGCAACCTAGGCTTCACTCTAGGGTGTTGCCCCACGAGATCGAATACCTAGGACCTTAGATGCCAACTCCAGAAGCATAAAATAAAATAAAAATACAACAGTTTTTCCATCGTATAGCATGACTAATAGCAACCAGTGTGACGGTAATGTTCACTTCTACGTTCCCGGCAACCTAGGCTGCACTCTAGTGCGTTGTTTCACCAGATCGAACAGCTAGGGCCTTAGAAGTCAACGCCAGAAGCGTAAAATAAAACAAAAATTAAACAGTTTTTCCATCCTATAACAGGAATAGTTGCAACCATTGTGAAGGTAATGGTCATTTCTACGTTACGGACAACCTAGGCTGCACTCTAGGGCGTTGCTCCTCCAGATTGAATAGATAGGGCCTTAGAAGTAATCGGCGGAAGCATAAAATAAAATAAAAATACAACAGCTTTTCCATGCTATAACAGGAATAATTGCAACCAGTATGAAAGAAATGGTCATTTCTACGTTCCGGGCAGCATAGGCTTCACTCTTGGACGTTGCCCCACCAAATCGAATAACTAGGTCCTTAGAAGTCAACGCCAGAAGCACAAAATACAATAAAAATACAACAGTTTTTCTATCGTATAGCATGAATAATTGCAACCAGTGTGAAAGTAATGGTCATTTCTACGTTTCGGGCAGCCTAGGCTTCACTCTAGGACGTTGCTCCACCAGATCGAATAGTTAGGGCCTAGAAGACAACGCCAGAAGCATAGAATACAATAAAAATACAACAGTTTTTCCATCCTATAAAAGGAACAATTGCAACCAGTGCGAAAGTAATGGTCATTTCTACGTTCCGGGCAACACAGGCTTCATCCTTGGACGTTGCCCCACCAGATCGAATAGCTAGGACCTTAGAAGTCAACGCCAGTAGCATAAAATACAATAAAAATAAAACAGCTTTTCCATCCTATAACAGGAATAGTTGCAACCAGTGTGAAGATAATGGTCATTTCTACGTTACGGGCAACCTAGACTGCACTCTAGGGTGTTGCGCCACGAGGTCGAATAGCTAGGACCTTAGAAGTCAACTCCAGAAGCATAAAACACAATAAAAATACAACAGTTTTTCCATCGTATAGCATGACTAATTGCAACCAGTGTGAAAGTAATGGACATTTCTACGTTCCGTGCAACATAGGCATCACTCAAGAGCGTTGGTCCATTAGATCCAATAGTTAGGGCCTAAGAAGTCAACGCCAGCAGCATAAAATACAATATAAATACAACGGCTTTTCCATCGTATAACAGGAGAGATTGCAACCAGTGTGAAAGTAACAGCCATTTCTACGTTCCGGGCATCCCAGACTTAACTCTGAAGCATTGCTCCACCAGATAGAAGAGTTAGGGCCTTAGAAGTCAACTCCGGAAGCATAAGACACAATAGAAATACAACAGTTTTTCCATCGTATAGCATGACTAATTGCAACCAGTGTGAAAGTAATGGTCATTTCTACGTTTCGGGCAACCTAGGCTTCATTCTAGGGTGTTGCCCCACGAAATCGAATACCTAGGACCTTAGATGCCAACTCCAGAAGCATAAAATACAATAAAAATACAACAGTTTTTCCATCGCGTAGCATGACTAATAGCAACCAGTGTGAAAGTAATGGTCATTTCTACGTTCCGGGCAACAGAGGCTTCACTCTTAGACGTTGCCCCACCAGATCGAATAGCTACGACCTTAGAAGTCAACGGCAGCAGCATAAAATACAATAAAAATAAAACAGTTTTTGCATCCTATAACAGGATTAGTTGCAGCCAGTGTGAAGGTAATGGTCATTTCTATGTTACGGGCAACCTAGACTGCACTCTAGGGTGTTGCGCCACGAGATCGAATAGCTAGGACCTTAGAAGTAAACTCCAGAAGCATAAAACACAATAAAAATACAACAGTTTTTCCATCGTATAGCATGACTAACTGCAACCAGTGTGAAAGTAATGGACATTTCTACGCTCCGGGCAAGATAGGCTTCACTCTAGGGCGTTGCTCCACGAGATCGAATAGCCAGGACATTAGAAGTCAACGCCAGAAGCATAAAATACAATAAAAATACAACAGTTTTTCCATCGTATGGCAGGTAAAGTTGCAACCGGTGTGACGGTAATGTTCACTTCTACGTTCCCGGCAACCTAGGCTGCACTCTAGTGCGTTGTTTCACCAGATCGAACAGCTAGGGCCTTAGAAGTCAACGCCAGAAGCGTAAAATAAAATAAAAATTAAACAGTTTTTCCATCCTATAACAGGAATAGTTGCAACCATTGTGAAGGTAATGGTCATTTCTACGTTACGGACAACCTAGGCTGCACTCTAGGGCGTTGCTCCTCCAGATTGAATAGATAGGGCCTTAGAAGTAATCGGCGGAAGCATAAAATAAAATAAAAATACAACAGCTTTTCCATCCTATAACAGGAATAATTGCAACCAGTATGAAAGAAATGGTCATTTCTACGTTCCGGGCAGCATAGGCTTCACTCTTGGACGTTGCCCCACCAAATCGAATAACTAGGTCCTTAGAAGTCAACGCCAGAAGCACAAAATACAATAAAAATACAACAGTTTTTCTATCGTATTGCATGAATAATTGCAACCAGTGTGAAAGTAATGGTCATTTCTACGTTTCGGGCAGCCTAGGCTTCACTCTAGCACGTTGCTCCACCAGATCGAATAGTTAGGGCCTAGAAGACAACGCCAGAAGCATAGAATACAATAAAAATACAACAGTTTTTCCATCCTATAAAAGGAACAATTGCAACCAGTGCGAAAGTAATGGTCATTTCTACGTTCCGGGCAACACAGGCTTCATCCTTGGACGTTGCCCCACCAGATCGAATAGCTAGGACCTTAGAAGTCAACGCCAGTAGCATAAAATACAATAAAAATAAAACAGCTTTTCCATCCTATAACAGGAATAGTTGCTACCAGTGTGAAGGTAATGGTCATTTCTACGTTTCGGGCAACCTAGGTTTCACTCTAGGGTGTTGCCCCACGAGATCGAATTCCTAGGACCTTAGATGTCAACTCCAGAAGCATAAAATACAATAAAAATGCAACAGTTTTTCCATCGTATAGCATGACTAATTGCAACCAGTGTGAAAGTAATGGTCATTTCTACGTTCCGTGCAAGTTAGACTTCACTCTAGGGCGTTGGTCCACAAGATCCAATAGTTAGGGCCTAAGAAGTCAAGGCCAGAAGCATAAAATAAAATAAAAATAAAACAGTTTTTCCATCCTATAACAGGCGTAATTGCATCCAGTGGGAAAGTAATGGTCATTTCCACGTTCCGGGCAGCCCAGGCCTCACTGTAGGGCGTAGCTCCACAATTTCGAATAGCTAGGGCCTTAGAAGTCAACGCCAGAAGCATAAAATAAAATAAACATGCAACAGTTTTTCCATCCTATAACAGGAATAGCTGCAACCAGTGTGAAGGTTATGGTCATTTCTACGTTACGGGCAAAATAGGCAGCACTCTAGCGCGTTGCTCCACCAGTTCGAATAGATAGGCCCTTAGAAGTAAACGCCGGAAGCATAAAATAAAATATAAATACAACGGCTTTTCCATCGTATAACAGGAATGATTGCAACCACTGTGAAACTACCTGTCATTTCTACGTTCCGGGAAACCTAGGCTTCACTCTAGGGCGTTGTTCCACCAGATCGAATAGCTAGGCCCTTAGAAGTCAACGCCAGAAGCATAAAATACAATAAAAATACAACAGCTTTTCCATCGTATAACAGGAATAATTGCAACCAGTGTGAAAGTAATGGTCATTTCTACGTTCCGGGCAGCATAGGCTTCACTCTTGGACGTTGCCCCACCAGATCGACTAGCTAGGACCTTAGAAGTCAACGCCAGAAGCATAAAATACAATAAAATTACAACAGCTCTTCCATCGTGCAACAGGAATAATTGCAACCAGTGCGAAGTTAATGGCCATTTCTACGTTCCGGGCAACATAGGCTTCACGCTTGGACGTTGCCCCACCAGATGGAATAGCTAGGACCTTAGAAGTCAACGCCAGAACCATAAAATACAATAAAAATACAACAGTTTTTCCATCGTTTCGGGCAGCCTAGGCTTCACTCTAGGGCGTTGCTCCACCAGATCGTATAGTTAGGGCCTAAGAAGTCAACGCCAGAAGCATAAATTACAAAAAAATACAACAGCTTTTCCATTGTACAACAGGAATAATTGCAACCAGTGCTAAGGTAATGGCCATTTCCACGTACCGGGCAACATAGGCTTCACGCTTGGACGTTGCCCCACCAGATCGAATGGCTAGGACCTTAGAAGTCAACGCCAGAAGCATAAAATACAATAAAAATAAAACAGTTTTTCCATCCTATAACAGGAATAGTTGCAACCAGTGTGAAGGTTATGGTCATTTCTACGTTACGGGCAACCTAGGCTGCACTCTAGGGCGTTGCTCCACCAGATCGAATAGTTAGGGCCTTAGAAGTAAACGCCGGAAGCATAAAGTACAATATAGATAAAGAAGTTTTTCCATTGTATAGCAGGAATAATTGCATCCAGTGTGAAAGTAATGGTCATTTCTACGTTCCGGGCAACACAGGCTTCACCTTTGGACGTTGCCCCACCAGATCGAACAGCTAGGACCTTAGAAGTCAACGCCAGAAGCATAAAATACAATAAAAATACAACAGTTTTTCCATCTTATAGCATGAATAATTGCAATCAGTGTGAAAGTAATGGTCATTTCTACGTTTCGGGCAGCCTAGGATTCACTCTAGGGCATTGCTCCACCAGATCGAATAGTTAGGGCCTAAGAAGTCAACGCCAGAATCATAAAATACAATAAAAACACAACAGTCTTTCCATCCAATAACAGGAATAATTGCAACCAGTGTGAAGGTAATGGTCATTTCTACGTTACGGGCAACCTAGGCTGCACTCTAGGGCGTTGCTCCACCAGATCGACTAGTTAGGGCCTTAGAAGTAAACGCCGGAAGCATAAAGTACAATATAGATCAAGAAGTTTTTCCATTGTATAGCAGGAATAATTGCATCCAGTGGGAAAGTAATGGTCATTTCCACGTTCCGGGCAACCTAGGCTTCACTGTAGGGCGTTGCTCCATAATATCGAACAGCTAGGGCCTTAGAGGTCAACGCCAGGAGCATAAAATAAAATAAAAATAGAACAGTTTTTCCATCCTATAACAGGAATAATTACAACCAGTGTGAAAGTAATGGTCATTTCTACGTTCCGGGCAGCATAGGCTTCACTCTTGGACGTTGCCCCACCAGTTCGAATAGCTAGGACCTTAGAAGTCAACGCCAGAAGCATAAAATACAATAAAAATACAACAGTTTTTCCATCGTATAGCATGAATCATTGCAACCAGTGTGAAAGTAATGGTCATTTCTACGTTTCGGGCAACCTAGGCTTCACTCTAGGGTGTTGCCCCACGAGATCGAATACCTAGGACCTTAGATGCCAACTCCAGAAGCATAAAATAAAATAAAAATACAACAGTTTTTCCATCGTATAGCATGACTAATAGCAACCAGTGTGAAAGTAATGGTCATTTCTACGTTCCGGGCAAGATAGGCTTCACTCTAGGGCGTTGCCCCACGAGATCGAATAGCTAGGACCTTAGAAGTCAACGGCAGGAGCATAAAATACAATAAAAATACAACAGTTTTTCCATCGTATGGCAGGTAAAGTTGCAACCAGTGTGACGGTAATGTTCACTTCTACGTTCCCGGCAACCTAGGCTGCACTCTAGTGCGTTGTTTCACCAGATCGAACAGCTAGGGCCTTAGAAGTCAACGCCAGAAGCGTAAAATAAAATAAAAATAAAACAGTTTTTACATCCTATAACAGGAATAGTTGCAACCAGTGTGAAGGTTATGGTCATTTCTACGTTACGGGCAACCTAGGCAGCACTCTAGGCCGTTGCTCCACCAGTTCGAATAGATAGGCCCTTAGAAGTAAACGCCGGAAGCATAAAATAAAATATAAATACAACGGCTTTTCCATCGTATAACAGGAATGATTGCAACCACTGTGACACTACTTGTCATTTCTACGTTCCGGCAAACCTAGGATTCACTCTAGTGCGTTGCTCCACCAGATCGCATAGCTAGGACCTTAGAAGTCAACGCCAGAAGCATAAAATACAAACGAATTACAACAGCTTTTCCACCGTACAACAGGAATAATTGCAACCAGTGCGAAGGTAATGGCCATTTCTACGTTCCGGGCATCATAGGCTTCACGCTTGGACGTTGCCCCACCAGATCGAATAGCTAGGACCTTAGAAGTCAACGCCAGAAGCATAAAATACAATAAAAATACAACAGCTTTTCCGTCCTATAACAGGAACAATTGCAACCAGTGTGAAAGTAATGGTCATTTCTACGTTCCGGGCAGCATAGGCTTCACTCTTGGACGTTGCCCCACCAGATCGACTAGCTAGGACCTTAGAAGTCAACGCCAGAAGCATAAAATACAATAAAATTACAACAGCTTTTCCATCGTACAACAGGAATAATTGCATCCAGTGCCAAGGTAATGGCCATTTCTACGTAGCGGGCAACATAGGCTTCACGCTTGGACGTTGCCCCACCAGATGGAATAGCTAGGACCTTAGAAGCCAACGCCAGAAGCATAAAATACAATAAAATTACAACAGCTTTTCCATCGTACAGCAGGAATAATTGCAACCAGTGCGAAGGTAATGGCCATTTCTACGTCACGGGCAACCTAGGCTGCACTCTAGGGCGTTGCTCCACCAGATCGAATAGTTAGGGCCTTAGAAGTAAACGTCGGAAGCATAAAGTACAATATGTATAAAGAAGTTTTTCCATTGTATAGCAGGAATAATTGCATCCAGTGTGAAAGTAATGATCATTTCCACGTTCCGGGCAACCTAGGCTTCACTGTAAGGCGTTGCTACACGAGTTCGAATAGCTAGGGCCTTAGAAGTCAAAGCCAGAGGCATAAAATAAAATAAAAATACAACAGTTTTTCCATCCTATAACAGGAATAATTGTAACCAGTGCGAAAGTAATGGTCATTTCTACGTTCCGGGCAACACAGGCTTCACCCTTGGACGTTGCCCCACCAGATCGAACAGCTAGGACCTTAGAAGTCAACGCCAGTAGCATAAAATACAATAAAAATAAAACGGTTTTTCCATCCTATAGCAGGAATAGTTGCAACCAGTGTGAAGGTTATGGTCATTTCTACGTTACGGGCAACCTAGACTGCACTCTGGGGTGATGCGCCACGAGATCGAATAGCTAGGACCTTGCAAGTAAACTCCAGAAGCATAAAACACAATAAAAATACAACAGTTTTTCCATCGTATAGCATGACTAATAGCAACCAGTGTGAAAGTAATGGTCAATTCTACGTTTCGGGCAACCTAGGCTTCACTCTAGGATGCTGCCCCACGAGATCGAATACCTAGGACCTTAGATGCCAACTCCAGAAGCATAAAATACAATAAAAAAACAACAGTCTTTCCATCGTATAGCATGACTAATAGCAACCAGTGTGAAAGTAATGTTCATTTCTACGTTCCGGGCAAGATAGTCTTCACTCTAGGGCGTTGCTCCACGAGATCGAATAGCTAGGACATTAGAAGTCAACGCCAGAAGCATAAAATACAATAAAAATACAACAGTTTTTCCATCGTATGGCAGGTAAAGTTGCAACCAGTGTGACGGTAATGTTCACTTCTACGTTCCCGGCAACCTAGGCTGCACTCTAGTGCGTTGTTTCACCAGATCGAACAGCTAGGGCCTTAGAAGTCAACGCCAGAAGCGTAAAATAAAATAAAAATAAAACAGTTTTTCCATCCTATAACAGGAATAGTTGCAACCATTGTGAAGGTAATGGTCATTTCTACGTTACGGACAACCTAGGCTGCACTCTAGGGCGTTGCTCCTCCAGATCGAATAGATAGGGCCTTAGAAGTAATCGCCGGAAGCATAAAATAAAATAAAAATACCACAGCTTTTCCATCCTATAACAGGAATAATTGCAACCAGTATGAAAGAAATGGTCATTTGTACGTTCCGGGCAGCATAGGCTTCACTCTTCGACGTTGCCACACCAGATCGAACAGCTAGGATCTTAGAAGTCAACGCCAGAAGCATAAAATACAATAAAAATACAACAGTTTTTCCATCTTATAGCATGAATAATTGCAATCAGTGTGAAAGTAATGGTCATTTCTACGTTTCGGGCAGCCTAGGATTCACTCTAGGGCATTGCTCCACCAGATCGAATAGTTAGGGCCTAAGAAGTCAACGCCAGAATCATAAAATACAATAAAAATACAACAGTCTTTCCATCCAATAACAGGAATAATTGCAACCAGTGTAAAGGTAATGGTCATTTCTACGTTACGGGCAACCTAGGCTGCACTCTAGGGCGTTGCTCCACCAGATCGACTAGTTAGGGCCTTAGAAGTAAACGCCGGAAGCATAAAGTACAATATAGATCAAGAAGTTTTTCCATTGTATAGCAGGAATAATTGCATCCAGTGGGAAAGTAATGATCATTTCCACGTTCCGGGCAACCTAGGCTTCACTGTAGGGCGTTGCTACACCAGTTCGAATAGCTAGGGCCTTAGAAGTCAACGCCAGAAGCATAAAATAAAATAAAAATCCATCAGCTTTTCCATCATATAACAAGAATAATTGCAACCAGTGTGAAAGTAATGGTCATTTCTACGTTCCGGGCAGCATAGGCTTCAATCTTGGACGTTGCCCCACCAGATTGAATAACTAGGTCCTTAGAAGTCAACGCCAGAAGCACAAAATACAATAAATATACAACAGTTTTTCTATCGTATAGCATGAATAATTGCAACCAGTGTGAAAGTAATGGTAATTTCTACGTTTCGGGCAGCCTAGGCTTCACTCTAGGGCGCTGCTCCACCAGATCGAATAGTTAGGGCCTAAGAAGACAACGCCAGAAGCATAGAATACAATAAAAATACAACAGTTTTTCCATCCTATAAAAGGAACAATTGCAACCAGTGTGAAAGTAATGGTCATTTCTACGTTCCGGGCAACATAGGCTTCACTCTAGGGAGTTGGTCCACTAGATCCAATAGTTAGGGCCTAAGAAGTCAACGCCAGTAGCATAAAATACAATATAAATACAACGGCTTTTCCATCGTATAACAGGAAAGATTGCAACCAGTGTGAAAGTAACGGCCATTTCAACATTCCGGGCATCCCAGACTTAACTCTGAAGCATTGCTCCACCAGATCGAAGAGTTAGGACCTTAGAAGTCAACGCCGGAAGCATAAAACCCCATAAAAATACAACAGATTTACCATCGTATAGCATGACTAATTGCAACCAGTGTGAAAGTAATGGTCATTTCTACGTTTCGGGCAACCTAGGCTTCACTCTAGGGGGTTGCCCCACGAGATCGAATACCTAGGACCTTAGATGTCAACTCCAGAAGCATAAAATACAATAAAAATACAACAGTTTTTCCATAGTATAGCATGACTAATTGCAACCAGTGTGAAAGTAATGGTCATTTCTACGTTCCGGGCAAGATAGGCTTCACTCTAGGGCGTTGGTCCACAAGATCCAATAGTTAGGGCCTAAGAAGTCAAGGCCAGGAGCATAAAATAAAATAAAAATAAAACAGTTTTTCCATCCTATAACAGGCATAATTGCATCCAGTGGGAAAGTAATGGTCATTTCCACGTTCCGGGCAACCTAGGCTTCACTGTAGGGCGTTGCTCCACAATATCGAACAGCTAGGGCCTTAGAGGTCAACGCCAGGAGCATAAAATAAAATAAAAATAGAACAGTTTTTCCATCCTATAACAGGAATAATTACAACCAGTGTGAAAGTAATGGTCATTTCTACGTTCCGGGCAGCATAGGCTTCACTCTTGGACGTTGCCCCACCAGATCGTATAGCTAGGACCTTAGAAGTCAACGCCAGTAGCATAAAATACAATAAAAATAAAACAGTTTTTCCATCCTATAACAGGAATAGTTGCAACCAGTTTGAAGGTAATGGTCATTTCTACGTTACGGGCAACCTAGGCTGCACTCTAGGGCGTTGCTCCACCAGATCGAATAGATAGGGCCATAGAACTAAACGCCGGAAGCATAAAATAAAACAAAAATACAACAGCTTTTCCATCCTATAAAAGGAGTAATTGCAACCAGTATGAAAGAAATGGTCATTTCTACGTTCCGGGCAGCATAGGCTTCACTCTAGGGTGTTGCCCCACGAGATCGAATACCTAGGACCTTAGATGCCAACTCCAGAAGCATAAAATACAATAAAAATACAACAGTTTTTCCATCGTATAGCATGACTAATAGCAACCAGTGTGAGAGTAATGGTCATTTCTACGTTTCGGGCAGCCTAGGCTTCACTCTAGGGCATTGCTCCACCAGATCGAATAGTTAGGGCCTAAGAAGTCAACGCCAGAAACATAAAATACAATAATAATACAACAGTCTTTCCATCCTATAACAGGAATAATTGCAACCAGTGTGAAGGTAATGGTCATTTCTACGTTACGGGAAACCTAGGCTGCACTCTAGGGCGTTGCGCCACGAGATCGAATAGCTAGGACCTTAGAAGTAAACTCCAGAAGCATAAAACGCAATATAAATACAAGAGTTTTTCCATCGTATAGCATGACTAATTGCAACCAGTGTGAAAGTAATGGACATTTCTACGTTCCGGGCAACATAGGCTTCACTCTAGGGCGTTGGTCCACTAGATCCAATGGTTAGGGTCTAAGAAGTCAACCGCAGTAGCATAAAATACAATATAAATACAACGGCTTTTCCATCGTATAACAGGAAAGATTGCAACAAGTGTGAAAGTAACGGCCATTTCTACGTTCCGGGCATCCCAGACTGAACTCTGAAGCATTGCTCCACCAGATCGAAGAGTTAGGGCCTTAGAAGTCAACGCCGGAAGCATAAAACACAATAAAAATACAACAGTTCTTCCATCGTATAGCATGTCTAATTGCAACCAGTGTGAAAGTAATGGTCATTTCTACGTTTCGGGCAACCTAGGCTTCACTCTAGGGTGTTGCCCCACGAGATCGAATACCTAGGACCTTAGATGCCATCTCCAGAAGCATAAAATACAATAAAAATACAACAGTTTTTCCATCGTATGGCAGGTCAAGTTGCAACCAGTGTGACGGTAATGTTCACTTCTACGTTCAGGGCAACCTAGGCTGCACTCTAGTGCGTTGTTTCACCAGATCGAACAGCTAGGGCCTTAGAAGTCAACGCCAGAAGCGTAAAATAAAATAAAAATACAAGAGTTTTTCCATCCTATAACAGGAATAGTTGCAACCAGTGTGAAGGTAATGGTGATTTCTACGTTACGGGCAACCTAGGCTGCACTCTAGGGCGTTGCTCCACCAGATCGAATAGATAGGGCCATAGAAGTAAACGCCGGAAGCATAAAATAAAGTAAAAATACAACCGCTTTTCCATCCTATAAAAGGAATAATTGCAACCAGTATGAAAGAAATGGTCATTTCTACGTTCCGGGCAGCATAGGCTTCACTCTTGGACGTTGCCCCACCAGTTCGAATAGCTAGGACCTTAGAAGTCAACGCCAGAAGCATAAAATACAATAAAAATACAACAGTTTTTCCATCGTATAGCATGAATCATTGCAACCAGTGTGAAAGTAATGGTCATTTCTACGTTTCGGGCAAGATAGGCTTCACTCTAGGGCGTTGCCCCACGAGATCGAATAGCTAGGACCTTAGAAGTCAACGCCAGGAGCATAAAATACAATAAAAATACAACAGTTTTTCCATCGTATGGCAGGTAAAGTTGCAACCAGTGTGACGGTAATGTTCACTTCTACGTTCCCGGCAACCTAGGCTGCACTCTAGTGCGTTGTTTCACCAGATCGAACAGCTAGGGCCTTAGAAGTCAACGCCAGAGGCGTAAAATAAAATAAAAATAAAACAGTTTTTACATCCTATAACAGGAATAGTTGCAACCAGTGTGAAGGTTATGGTCATTTCTACGTTACGGGCAACCTAGGCAGCACTCTAGGCCGTTGCTCCACCAGTTCGAATAGATAGGCCCTTAGAAGTAAACGCCGGAAGCATAAAATAAAATATAAATACAACGGCTTTTCCATCGTATAACAGGAATGATTGCAACCACTGTGAAACTACTTGTCACTTCTACGTTCCGGGAAACCTAGGATTCACTCTAGTGCGTTGCTCCACCAGATCGCATAGCTAGGACCTTAGAAGTCAACGCCAGAAGCATAAAATACAAACGAATTACAACAGCTTTTCCACCGTACAACAGGAATAATTGCAACCAGTGCGAAGGTAATGGCCATTTCTACGTTCCGGGCATCATAGGCTTCACGCTTGGACGTTGCCCCACCAGATCGAATAGCTAGGACCTTAGAAGTCAACGCCAGAAGCATAAAATACAATAAAAATACAACAGCTTTTCCGTCCTATAACAGGAACAATTGCAACCAGTGTGAAAGTAATGGTCATTTCTACGTTCCGGGCAGCATAGGCTTCACTCTTGGACGTTGCCCCACCAGATCGACTAGCTAGGACCCTAGAAGTCAACGCCAGAAGCATAAAATACAATAAAATTACAACAACTTTTCCATCGTACAACAGGAATAATTGCATCCAGTGCCAAGGTAATGGCCATTTCTACGTAGCGGGCAACATAGGCTTCACGCTTGGACGTTGCCCCACCAGATGGAGTAGCTAGGACCTTAGAAGCCAACGCCAGAAGCATAAAATACAATAAAATTACAACAGCTTTTCCATCGTACAGCAGGAATAATTGCAACCAGTGCGAAGGTAATGGCCATTTCTACGTCGCGGGCAACCTAGGCTGCACTCTAGGGCGTTGCTCCACCAGATCGAATAGTTAGGGCCTTAGAAGTAAACGCCGGAAGCATAAAGTACAATATGGATAAAGAAGTTTTTCCATTGTATAGCAGGAATAATTGCATCCAGTGTGAAAGTGATCATCATTTCCACGTTCCGGGCAACCTAGGCTTCACTGTAAGGCGTTGCTACACGAGTTCGAATAGCTAGGGCCTTAGAAGTCAAAGCCAGATGCATAAAATAAAATAAAAATACAACAGTTTTTCCATCCTATAACAGGAATAATTGTAACCAGTGCGAAAGTAATGGTCATTTCTACGTTCCGGGCAACACAGGCTTCACCCTTGGACGTTGCCCCACCAGATCGAACAGCTAGGACCTTAGAAGTCAACGCCAGTAGCATAAAATACAATAAAAATAAAACAGTTTTTCCATCCAATAGCAGGAATAGTTGCAACCAGTGTGAAGGTAATGGTCATTTCTACGTTACGGGCAACCTAGACTGCACTCTAGGGTGATGCGCCACGAGATCGAATAGCTAGGACCTTGGAAGTAAACTCCAGAAGCATAAAACACAATAAAAATACAACAGTTTTTCCATCGTATAGCATGACTAATAGCAACCAGTGTGAAAGTAATGGTCATTTCTACGTTTCGGGCAACCTAGGCTTCACTCTAGGGTGTTGCCCCACGAGATCGAATACCTAGGACCTTAGATGCCAACTCCAGAAGCATAAAATACAATAAAAAAACAACAGTCTTTCCATCGTATAGCATGACTAATAGCAACCAGTGTGAAAGTAATGTTCATTTCTACGTTCCGGGCAAGATAGGCTTCACTCTAGGGCGTTGCTCCACGAGATCGAATAGCTAGGACATTAGAAGTCAACGCCAGAAGCATAAAATACAATAAAAATACAACAGTTTTTCCATCGTATGGCAGGTAAAGTTGCAACCAGTGTGACGGTAATGTTCACTTCTACGTTCCCGGCAACCTAGGCTGCACTCTAGTGCGTTGTTTCACCAGATCGAACAGCTAGGGCCTTAGAAGTCAACGCCAGAAGCGTAAAATAAAATAAAAATAAAACAGTTTTTCCATCCTATAACAGGAATAGTTGCAACCATTGTGAAGGTAGTGGTCATTTCTACGTTACGGACAACCTAGGCTGCACTCTAGGGCGTTGCTCCTCCAGATCGAATAGATAGGGCCTTAGAAGTAATCGCCGGAAGCATAAAATAAAATAAAAATACCACAGCTTTTCCATCCTATAACAGGAATAATTGCAACCAGTATGAAAGAAATGGTCATTTGTACGTTCCGGGCAGCATAGGCTTCACTCTTCGACGTTGCCACACCAGATCGAACAGCTAGGACCTTAGAAGTCAACGCCAGAAGCATAAAATACAATAAAAATACAACAGTTTTTCCATCTTATAGCATGAATAATTGCAATCAGTGTGAAAGTAATGGTCATTTCTACGTTTCGGGCAGCCTAGGATTCACTCTAGGGCATTGCTCCACCAGATCGAATAGTTAGGGCCTAAGAAGTCAACGCCAGAATCATAAAATACAATAAAAATACAACAGTCTTTCCATCCAATAACAGGAATAATTGCAACCAGTGTGAAGGTAATGGTCATTTCTACGTTACGGGCAACCTAGGCTGCACTCTAGGGCGTTGCTCCACCAGATCGACTAGTTAGGGCCTTAGAAGTAAACGCCGGAAGCATAAAGTACAATATAGATCAAGAAGTTTTTCCATTGTATAGCAGGAATAATTGCATCCAGTGGGAAAGTAATGATCATTTCCACGTTCCGGGCAACCTAGGCTTCACTGTAGGGCGTTGCTACACCAGTTCGAATAGCTAGGGCCTTAGAAGTCAACGCCAGAAGCATAAAATAAAATAAAAATCCATCAGCTTTTCCATCATATAACAAGAATAATTGCAACCAGTGTGAAAGTAATGGTCATTTCTACGTTCCGGGCAGCATAGGCTTCAATCTTGGACGTTGCCCCACCAGATTGAATAACTAGGTCCTTAGAAGTCAACGCCAGAAGCACAAAATACAATAAATATACAACAGTTTTTCTATCGTATAGCATGAATAATTGCAACCAGTGTGAAAGTAATGGTCATTTCTACGTTTCGGGCAGCCTAGGCTTCACTCTAGGGCGCTGCTCCACCAGATCGAATAGTTAGGGCCTAAGAAGACAACGCCAGAAGCATAGAATACAATAAAAATACAACAGTTTTTCCATCCTATAAAAGGAACAATTGCAACCAGTGTGAAAGTAATGGTCATTTCTACGTTCCGGGCAACATAGGCTTCACTCTAGCGAGTTGGTCCACTAGATCCAATAGTTAGGGCCTAAGAAGTCAACGCCAGTAGCATAAAATACAATATAAATACAACGGCTTTTCCATCGTATAACAGGAAAGATTGCAACCAGTGTGAAAGTAACGGCCATTTCAACATTCCGGGCATCCCAGACTTAACTCTGAAGCATTGCTCCACCAGATCGAAGAGTTAGGACCTTAGAAGTCAACGCCGGAAGCATAAAACCCCATAAAAATACAACAGATTTACCATCGTATAGCATGACTAATTGCAACCAGTGTGAAAGTAATGGTCATTTCTACGTTTCGGGCAACCTAGGCTTCACTCTAGGGGGTTGCCCCACGAGATCGAATACCTAGGACCTTAGATGTCAACTCCAGAAGCATAAAATACAATAAAAATACAACAGTTTTTCCATAGTATAGCATGACTAATTGCAACCAGTGTGAAAGTAATGGTCATTTCTACGTTCCGGGCAAGATAGGCTTCACTCTAGGGCGTTGGTCCACAAGATCCAATAGTTAGGGCCTAAGAAGTCAAGGCCAGGAGCATAAAATAAAATAAAAATAAAACAGTTTTTCCATCCTATAACAGGCATAATTGCATCCAGTGGGAAAGTAATGGTCATTTCCACGTTCCGGGCAACCTAGGCTTCACTGTAGGGCGTTGCTCCACAATATCGAACAGCTAGGGCCTTAGAGGTCAACGCCAGGAGCATAAAATAAAATAAAAATAGAACAGTTTTTCCATCCTATAACAGGAATAATTACAACCAGTGTGAAAGCAATGGTCATTTCTACGTTCCGGGCAGCATAGGCTTCACTCTTGGACGTTGCCCCACCAGATCGTATAGCTAGGACCTTAGAAGTCAACGCCAGTAGCATAAAATACAATAAAAATAAAACAGTTTTTCCATCCTATAACAGGAATAGTTGCAACCAGTTTGAAGGTAATGGTCATTTCTACGTTACGGGCAACCTAGGCTGCACTCTAGGGCGTTGCTCCACCAGATCGAATAAATAGGGCCGTAGAACTAAACGCCGGAAGCATAAAATAAAACAAAAATACAACAGCTTTTCCATCCTATAAAAGGAGTAATTGCAACCAGTATGAAAGAAATGGTCATTTCTACGTTCCGGGCAGCATAGGCTTCACTCTAGGGTGTTGCCCCACGAGATCGAATACCTAGGACCTTAGATGCCAACTCCAGAAGCATAAAATACAATAAAAATACAACAGTTTTTCCATCGTATAGCATGACTAATAGCAACCAGTGTGAGAGTAATGGTCATTTCTACGTTTCGGGCAGCCTAGGCTTCACTCTAGGGCATTGCTCCACCAGATCGAATAGTTAGGGCCTAAGAAGTCAACGCCAGAAACATAAAATACAATAATAATACAACAGTCTTTCCATCCTATAACAGGAATAATTGCAACCAGTGTGAAGGTAATGGTCATTTCTACGTTACGGGCAACCTAGGCTGCACTCTAGGGCGTTGCTCTACCAGATCGAATAGTTAGGGCCTTAGAAGTAAACGCCGGAAGCATAAAGTACAATATAGATAAAGAAGTTTTTCCATTGTATAGCAGGAATAATTGCATCCAGTGGGAAAGTAATGATCATTTCCACGTTCCAGGCAACCTAGGCTTCACTGTAGGGCGTTGCTACACCAGTTCGCATAGCTAGGGCCTTAGAAGTCAACGCCAGAAGCATAAAATAAAATAAAAATCCAACAGCTTTTCCTTCATATAACAAGAATAATTGCAACCAGTGTCAAAGTAATGGTCATTTCTACGTTCCGGGCAGCATAGGCTTCACTCTTGGACGTTGCCCCACCAGATCGAATAACTAGGTCCTTAGAAGTCAACGCCAGAAGCACAAAATACAATAAAAATACAACAGTTTTTCTATCGTATAGCATGAATAATTGCAACCAGTGTGAAAGTAATGGTCATTTCTACGTTTCGGGCAGCCTAGGCTTCACTCTAGGGCGTTGCTCCACCAGATCGAATAGTTAGGGCCTAAGAAGACAACGCCAGAAGCATAGAATACATTAAAAATACAACAGTTTTTCCATCCTATAAAAGGAACAATTCCAACCAGTGCGAAAGCAATGGCCATTTCTACGTTCCGGGCAACACAGGCTTCATCCTTGGACGTTGCCCCACCAGATCGAATTGCTAGGACCTTAGAAGTCAACGCCAGTAGCATAAAATACAATAAAAATAAAACAGTTTTTCCATCCTATAACAGGAATAGTTGCAACCAGTGTGAAGGTAATGGTCATTTCTACGTTACGGGCAACCTAGACTGCACTCCAGGGTGTTCCGCCACGAGATCGAATAGCTAGGACCTTAGAAGTAAACTCCAGAAGCATAAAACACAATAAAAATACAACAGTTTTTCCATCGTATAGCATGACTAGTTGCAACCAGTGCGAAGGTAATGGACATTTCTACGTTCTGGGCATCATAGGCTTCACTCTAGGGCGTTGGTCCACTAGATCCAATAGTTAGGGCCTAAGAAGTCAACGCCAGTAGCATAAAATACAATATAAATACAACGGCTTTTCCATCGTATAACAGGAAAGATTGCAACCAGTGTGAAAGTAACGGCCATTTGAACATTCCGGGCATCCCAGACTTAACTCTGAAGCATTGCTCCACCAGATCGAAGAGTTAGGACCTTAGAAGTCAACGCCGGAAGCATAAAACACCATAAAAATACAACAGTTGTTCCATCGTATAGCATGACTAATTGCAAGCAGTGTGAAAGTAATGGTCATTTCTACGTTTCGGGCAACCTAGGTTTCACTCTAAGGTGTTGCCCCACGAGATCGAATACCTAGGACCTTAGATGTCAACTCCAGAAGCATGAAATACAATAAAAATGCAACAGTTTTTCCATCCTATAACAGGAATAGTTGCAACCAGTGTGAAGGTTATGGTCATTTCTACGTTACGGGCAACCTAGGCTGCACTCTAGGGCGTTGCTCCACCAGATCGAATAGTTAGGGCCTTAGAAGTAAACGCCGGAAGCATAAGGTACAATAAAGATAAAGAAGTTTTTCCAATGTATAGCAGGAATAATTGCATCCAGTGTGAAAGTAATGATCATTTCCACGTTCCGGGCAACCTAGGCTTCACTGTAAGGCGTTGCTACACGAGTTCGAATAGCTAGGGCCTTAGAAGTCAACGCCAGAGGCATAAAATAAAATAAAAATACAACAGTTTTTCCATCCTATAACAGGAATAATTGTAACCAGTGCGAAAGTAATGGTCATTTCTACGTTCCGGGCAACACAGGCTTCACCCTTGGACGTTGCACCACCAGATCGAACAGCTAGGACCTTAGAAGTCAACGCCAGTAGCATAAAATACAATAAAAATAAAACAGTTTTTCCATCCTATAGCAGGAATAGTTGCAACCAGTGTGAAGGTAATGTTCATTTCTACGTTCCGGGCAAGATAGGCTTCACTCTAGGGCGGTGCTCCACGAGATCGAATAGCTAGGACATTAGGAGTCAACGCCAGAAGCATAAAATACAATAAAAATACAACAGTTTTTCCATCGTATGGCAGGTAAAGTTGCAACCAGTGTGACGGGAATGTTCACTTCTACGTTCCCGGCAACCTAGGCTGCACTCTAGTGCGTTGTTTCACCAGATCGAACAGCTAGGGCCTTAGAAGTCTACGCCAGAAGCGTAAAATAAAATAAAAATAAAACAGTTTTTCCATCCTATAACAGGAATAGTTGCAACCATTGTGAAGGTAATGGTCATTTCTACGTTACGGACAACCTAGGCTGCACTCTAGGGCGTTGCTCCTCCAGATCGAATAGATAGGGCCTTAGAAGTAATCGCCGGAAGCATGAAATAAAATAAAAATACACCAGCTTTTCCATCCTATAACAGGAATAATTGCAACCAGTATGAAAGAAATGGTCATTTGTACGTTCCGAGCAGCATAGGCTTCACTCTTCGACGTTGCCACACCATATCGAACAGCTAGGACCTTAGAAGTCAACGCCAGAAGCATAAAATACAATAAAAATGCAACAGTTTTTCCATCGTATAGCATGACTAATTGCAACCAGTGTGAAAGTAATGGTCATTTCTACGTTCCGTGCAAGTTAGACTTCACTCTAGGGCGTTGGTCCACAAGATCCAATAGTTAGGGCCTAAGAAGTCAAGGCCAGAAGCATAAAATAAAATAAAAATAAAACAGTTTTTCCATCCTATAACAGGCGTAATTGCATCCAGTGGGAAAGTAATGGTCATTTCCACGTTCCGGGCAACCCCGGCTTCACTGTAGGGCGTAGCTCCACAATATCGAATAGCTAGGGCCTTGGAAGTCAATGCCAGAAGCATAAAATAAAATAAAAATACAACAGTTTTTCCATCCTATAACAGGAATAGCTGCAACCAGTGTGAAGGTTATGGTCATTTCTACGTTACGGGCAACCTAGGCAGCACTCTAGCGCGTTGCTCCACCAGTTCGAATAGATAGGCCCTTAGAAGTAAACGCCGGAAGCATAAACTAAAATATAAACACAACGGCTTTTCCATCGTATAACAGGAATGATTGCAACCACTGTGAAACTACTTGTCATTTCTACGTTCCGGGAAACCTAGGCTTCACTCTAGGGCGTTGGTCCACTAGATCCAATGGTTAGGGTCTAAGAAGTCAACCGCAGTAGCATAAAATACAATATAAATACAACGGCTTTTCCATCGTATAACAGGAAAGATTGCAACAAGTGTGAAAGTAACGGCCATTTCTACGTTCCGGGCATCCCAGACTGAACTCTGAAGCATTGCTCCACCAGATCGAAGAGTTAGGGCCTTAGAAGTCAACGCCGGAAGCATAAAACACAATAAAAATACAACAGTTCTTCCATCGTATAGCATGTCTAATTGCAACCAGTGTGAAAGTAATGGTCATTTCTACGTTTCGGGCAACCTAGGCTTCACTCTAGGGTGTTGCCCCACGAGATCGAATACCTAGGACCTTAGATGCCATCTCCAGAAGCATAAAATACAATAAAAATACAACAGTTTTTCCATCGTATGGCAGGTCAAGTTGCAACCAGTGTGACGGTAATGTTCACTTCTACGTTCAGGGCAACCTAGGCTGCACTCTAGTGCGTTGTTTCACCAGATCGAACAGCTAGGGCCTTAGAAGTCAACGCCAGAAGCGTAAAATAAAATAAAAATACAAGAGTTTTTCCATCCTATAACAGGAATAGTTGCAACCAGTGTGAAGGTAATGGTGATTTCTACGTTACGGGCAACCTAGGCTGCACTCTAGGGCGTTGCTCCACCAGATCGAATAGATAGGGCCATAGAAGTAAACGCCGGAAGCATAAAATAAAGTAAAAATACAACCGCTTTTCCATCCTATAAAAGGAATAATTGCAACCAGTATGAAAGAAATGGTCATTTCTACGTTCCGGGCAGCATAGGCTTCACTCTTGGACGTTGCCCCACCAGTTCGAATAGCTAGGACCTTAGAAGTCAACGCCAGAAGCATAAAATACAATAAAAATACAACAGTTTTTCCATCGTATAGCATGAATCATTGCAACCAGTGTGAAAGTAATGGTCATTTCTACGTTTCGGGCAAGATAGGCTTCACTCTAGGGCGTTGCCCCACGAGATCGAATAGCTAGGACCTTAGAAGTCAACGCCAGGAGCATAAAATACAATAAAAATACAACAGTTTTTCCATCGTATGGCAGGTAAAGTTGCAACCAGTGTGACGGTAATGTTCACTTCTACGTTCCCGGCAACCTAGGCTGCACTCTAGTGCGTTGTTTCACCAGATCGAACAGCTAGGGCCTTAGAAGTCAACGCCAGAGGCGTAAAATAAAATAAAAATAAAACAGTTTTTACATCCTATAACAGGAATAGTTGCAACCAGTGTGAAGGTTATGGTCATTTCTACGTTACGGGCAACCTAGGCAGCACTCTAGGCCGTTGCTCCACCAGTTCGAATAGATAGGCCCTTAGAAGTAAACGCCGGAAGCATAAAATAAAATATAAATACAACGGCTTTTCCATCGTATAACAGGAATGATTGCAACCACTGTGAAACTACTTGTCACTTCTACGTTCCGGGAAACCTAGGATTCACTCTAGTGCGTTGCTCCACCAGATCGCATAGCTAGGACCTTAGAAGTCAACGCCAGAAGCATAAAATACAAACGAATTACAACAGCTTTTCCACCGTACAACAGGAATAATTGCAACCAGTGCGAAGGTAATGGCCATTTCTACGTTCCGGGCATCATAGGCTTCACGCTTGGACGTTGCCCCACCAGATCGAATAGCTAGGACCTTAGAAGTCAACGCCAGAAGCATAAAATACAATAAAAATACAACAGCTTTTCCGTCCTATAACAGGAACAATTGCAACCAGTGTGAAAGTAATGGTCATTTCTACGTTCCGGGCAGCATAGGCTTCACTCTTGGACGTTGCCCCACCAGATCGACTAGCTAGGACCCTAGAAGTCAACGCCAGAAGCATAAAATACAATAAAATTACAACAACTTTTCCATCGTACAACAGGAATAATTGCATCCAGTGCCAAGGTAATGGCCATTTCTACGTAGCGGGCAACATAGGCTTCACGCTTGGACGTTGCCCCACCAGATGGAGTAGCTAGGACCTTAGAAGCCAACGCCAGAAGCATAAAATACAATAAAATTACAACAGCTTTTCCATCGTACAGCAGGAATAATTGCAACCAGTGCGAAGGTAATGGCCATTTCTACGTCGCGGGCAACCTAGGCTGCACTCTAGGGCGTTGCTCCACCAGATCGAATAGTTAGGGCCTTAGAAGTAAACGCCGGAAGCATAAAGTACAATATGGATAAAGAAGTTTTTCCATTGTATAGCAGGAATAATTGCATCCAGTGTGAAAGTGATCATCATTTCCACGTTCCGGGCAACCTAGGCTTCACTGTAAGGCGTTGCTACACGAGTTCGAATAGCTAGGGCCTTAGAAGTCAAAGCCAGAGGCATAAAATAAAATAAAAATACAACAGTTTTTCCATCCTATAACAGGAATAATTGTAACCAGTGCGAAAGTAATGGTCATTTCTACGTTCCGGGCAACACAGGCTTCACCCTTGGACGTTGCCCCACCAGATCGAACAGCTAGGACCTTAGAAGTCAACGCCAGTAGCATAAAATACAATAAAAATAAAACAGTTTTTCCATCCAATAGCAGGAATAGTTGCAACCAGTGTGAAGGTAATGGTCATTTCTACGTTACGGGCAACCTAGGCTTCACTCTAGGGTGTTGCCCCACGAGATCGAATACCTAGGACCTTAGATGCCAACTCCAGAAGCATAAAATACAATAAAAAAACAACAGTCTTTCCATCGTATAGCATGACTAATAGCAACCAGTGTGAAAGTAATGTTCATTTCTACGTTCCGGGCAAGATAGGCTTCACTCTAGGGCGTTGCTCCACGAGATCGAATAGCTAGGACATTAGAAGTCAACGCCAGAAGCATAAAATACAATAAAAATACAACAGTTTTTCCATCGTATGGCAGGTAAAGTTGCAACCAGTGTGACGGTAATGTTCACTTCTACGTTCCCGGCAACCTAGGCTGCACTCTAGTGCGTTGTTTCACCAGATCGAACAGCTAGGGCCTTAGAAGTCAACGCCAGAAGCGTAAAATAAAATAAAAATAAAACAGTTTTTCCATCCTATAACAGGAATAGTTGCAACCATTGTGAAGGTAATGGTCATTTCTACGTTACGGACAACCTAGGCTGCACTCTAGGGCGTTGCTCCTCCAGATCGAATAGATAGGGCCTTAGAAGTAATCGCCGGAAGCATAAAATAAAATAAAAATACCACAGCTTTTCCATCCTATAACAGGAATAATTGCAACCAGTATGAAAGAAATGGTCATTTGTACGTTCCGGGCAGCATAGGCTTCACTCTTCGACGTTGCCACACCAGATCGAACAGCTAGGACCTTAGAAGTCAACGCCAGAAGCATAAAATACAATAAAAATACAACAGTTTTTCCATCTTATAGCATGAATAATTGCAATCAGTGTGAAAGTAATGGTCATTTCTACGTTTCGGGCAGCCTAGGATTCACTCTAGGGCATTGCTCCACCAGATCGAATAGTTAGGGCCTAAGAAGTCAACGCCAGAATCATAAAATACAATAAAAATACAACAGTCTTTCCATCCAATAACAGGAATAATTGCAACCAGTGTGAAGGTAATGGTCATTTCTACGTTACGGGCAACCTAGGCTGCACTCTAGGGCGTTGCTCCACCAGATCGACTAGTTAGGGCCTTAGAAGTAAACGCCGGAAGCATAAAGTACAATATAGATCAAGAAGTTTTTCCATTGTATAGCAGGAATAATTGCATCCAGTGGGAAAGTAATGATCATTTCCACGTTCCGGGCAACCTAGGCTTCACTGTAGGGCGTTGCTACACCAGTTCGAATAGCTAGGGCCTTAGAAGTCAACGCCAGAAGCATAAAATAAAATAAAAATCCATCAGCTTTTCCATCATATAACAAGAATAATTGCAACCAGTGTGAAAGTAATGGTCATTTCTACGTTCCGGGCAGCATAGGCTTCAATCTTGGACGTTGCCCCACCAGATTGAATAACTAGGTCCTTAGAAGTCAACGCCAGAAGCACAAAATACAATAAATATACAACAGTTTTTCTATCGTATAGCATGAATAATTGCAACCAGTGTGAAAGTAATGGTCATTTCTACGTTTCGGGCAGCCTAGGCTTCACTCTAGGGCGCTGCTCCACCAGATCGAATAGTTAGGGCCTAAGAAGACAACGCCAGAAGCATAGAATACAATAAAAATACAACAGTTTTTCCATCCTATAAAAGGAACAATTGCAACCAGTGTGAAAGTAATGGTCATTTCTACGTTCCGGGCAACATAGGCTTCACTCTAGCGAGTTGGTCCACTAGATCCAATAGTTAGGGCCTAAGAAGTCAACGCCAGTAGCATAAAATACAATATAAATACAACGGCTTTTCCATCGTATAACAGGAAAGATTGCAACCAGTGTGAAAGTAACGGCCATTTCAACATTCCGGGCATCCCAGACTTAACTCTGAAGCATTGCTCCACCAGATCGAAGAGTTAGGACCTTAGAAGTCAACGCCGGAAGCATAAAACCCCATAAAAATACAACAGATTTACCATCGTATAGCATGACTAATTGCAACCAGTGTGAAAGTAATGGTCATTTCTACGTTTCGGGCAACCTAGGCTTCACTCTAGGGGGTTGCCCCACGAGATCGAATACCTAGGACCTTAGATGTCAACTCCAGAAGCATAAAATACAATAAAAATACAACAGTTTTTCCATAGTATAGCATGACTAATTGCAACCAGTGTGAAAGTAATGGTCATTTCTACGTTCCGGGCAAGATAGGCTTCACTCTAGGGCGTTGGTCCACAAGATCCAATAGTTAGGGCCTAAGAAGTCAAGGCCAGGAGCATAAAATAAAATAAAAATAAAACAGTTTTTCCATCCTATAACAGGCATAATTGCATCCAGTGGGAAAGTAATGGTCATTTCCACGTTCCGGGCAACCTAGGCTTCACTGTAGGGCGTTGCTCCACAATATCGAACAGCTAGGGCCTTAGAGGTCAACGCCAGGAGCATAAAATAAAATAAAAATAGAACAGTTTTTCCATCCTATAACAGGAATAATTACAACCAGTGTGAAAGCAATGGTCATTTCTACGTTCCGGGCAGCATAGGCTTCACTCTTGGACGTTGCCCCACCAGATCGTATAGCTAGGACCTTAGAAGTCAACGCCAGTAGCATAAAATACAATAAAAATAAAACAGTTTTTCCATCCTATAACAGGAATAGTTGCAACCAGTTTGAAGGTAATGGTCATTTCTACGTTACGGGCAACCTAGGCTGCACTCTAGGGCGTTGCTCCACCAGATCGAATAGATAGGGCCATAGAACTAAACGCCGGAAGCATAAAATAAAACAAAAATACAACAGCTTTTCCATCCTATAAAAGGAGTAATTGCAACCAGTATGAAAGAAATGGTCATTTCTACGTTCCGGGCAGCATAGGCTTCACTCTAGGGTGTTGCCCCACGAGATCGAATACCTAGGACCTTAGATGCCAACTCCAGAAGCATAAAATACAATAAAAATACAACAGTTTTTCCATCGTATAGCATGACTAATAGCAACCAGTGTGAGAGTAATGGTCATTTCTACGTTTCGGGCAGCCTAGGCTTCACTCTAGGGCATTGCTCCACCAGATCGAATAGTTAGGGCCTAAGAAGTCAACGCCAGAAACATAAAATACAATAATAATACAACAGTCTTTCCATCCTATAACAGGAATAATTGCAACCAGTGTGAAGGTAATGGTCATTTCTACGTTACGGGCAACCTAGGCTGCACTCTAGGGCGTTGCTCTACCAGATCGAATAGTTAGGGCCTTAGAAGTAAACGCCGGAAGCATAAAGTACAATATAGATAAAGAAGTTTTTCCATTGTATAGCAGGAATAATTGCATCCAGTGGGAAAGTAATGATCATTTCCACGTTCCAGGCAACCTAGGCTTCACTGTAGGGCGTTGCTACACCAGTTCGCATAGCTAGGGCCTTAGAAGTCAACGCCAGAAGCATAAAATAAAATAAAAATCCAACAGCTTTTCCTTCATATAACAAGAATAATTGCAACCAGTGTCAAAGTAATGGTCATTTCTACGTTCCGGGCAGCATAGGCTTCACTCTTGGACGTTGCCCCACCAGATCGAATAACTAGGTCCTTAGAAGTCAACGCCAGAAGCACAAAATACAATAAAAATACAACAGTTTTTCTATCGTATAGCATGAATAATTGCAACCAGTGTGAAAGTAATGGTCATTTCTACGTTTCGGGCAGCCTAGGCTTCACTCTAGGGCGTTGCTCCACCAGATCGAATAGTTAGGGCCTAAGAAGACAACGCCAGAAGCATAGAATACATTAAAAATACAACAGTTTTTCCATCCTATAAAAGGAACAATTCCAACCAGTGCGAAAGCAATGGCCATTTCTACGTTCCGGGCAACACAGGCTTCATCCTTGGACGTTGCCCCACCAGATCGAATTGCTAGGACCTTAGAAGTCAACGCCAGTAGCATAAAATACAATAAAAATAAAACAGTTTTTCCATCCTATAACAGGAATAGTTGCAACCAGTGTGAAGGTAATGGTCATTTCTACGTTACGGGCAACCTAGACTGCACTCCAGGGTGTTCCGCCACGAGATCGAATAGCTAGGACCTTAGAAGTAAACTCCAGAAGCATAAAACACAATAAAAATACAACAGTTTTTCCATCGTATAGCATGACTAATTGCAACCAGTGCGAAGGTAATGGACATTTCTACGTTCTGGGCATCATAGGCTTCACTCTAGGGCGTTGGTCCACTAGATCCAATAGTTAGGGCCTCAGAAGTCAACGCCAGTAGCATAAAATACAATATAAATACAACGGCTTTTCCATCGTATAACAGGAAAGATTGCAACCAGTGTGAAAGTAACGGCCATTTGAACATTCCGGGCATCCCAGACTTAACTCTGAAGCATTGCTCCACCAGATCGAAGAGTTAGGACCTTAGAAGTCAACGCCGGAAGCATAAAACACCATAAAAATACAACAGTTGTTCCATCGTATAGCATGACTAATTGCAAGCAGTGTGAAAGTAATGGTCATTTCTACGTTTCGGGCAACCTAGGTTTCACTCTAAGGTGTTGCCCCACGAGATCGAATACCTAGGACCTTAGATGTCAACTCCAGAAGCATGAAATACAATAAAAATGCAACAGTTTTTCCATCCTATAGCAGGAATAGTTGCAACCAGTGTGAAGGTAATGTTCATTTCTACGTTCCGGGCAAGATAGGCTTCACTCTAGGGCGGTGCTCCACGAGATCGAATAGCTAGGACATTAGAAGTCAACGCCAGAAGCATAAAATACAATAAAAATACAACAGTTTTTCCATCGTATGGCAGGTAAAGTTGCAACCAGTGTGACGGGAATGTTCACTTCTACGTTCCCGGCAACCTAGGCTGCACTCTAGTGCGTTGTATCACCAGATCGAACAGCTAGGGCCTTAGAAGTCTACGCCAGAAGCGTAAAATAAAATAAAAATAAAACAGTTTTTCCATCCTATAACAGGAATAGTTGCAACCATTGTGAAGGTAATGGTCATTTCTACGTTACGGACAACCTAGGCTGCACTCTAGGGCGTTGCTCCTCCAGATCGAATAGATAGGGCCTTAGAAGTAATCGCCGGAAGCATGAAATAAAATAAAAATACACCAGCTTTTCCATCCTATAACAGGAATAATTGCAACCAGTATGAAAGAAATGGTCATTTGTACGTTCCGAGCAGCATAGGCTTCACTCTTCGACGTTGCCACACCATATCGAACAGCTAGGACCTTAGAAGTCAACGCCAGAAGCATAAAATACAATAAAAATGCAACAGTTTTTCCATCGTATAGCATGACTAATTGCAACCAGTGTGAAAGTAATGGTCATTTCTACGTTCCGTGCAAGTTAGACTTCACTCTAGGGCGTTGGTCCACAAGATCCAATAGTTAGGGCCTAAGAAGTCAAGGCCAGAAGCATAAAATAAAATAAAAATAAAACAGTTTTTCCATCCTATAACAGGCGTAATTGCATCCAGTGGGAAAGTAATGGTCATTTCCACGTTCCGGGCAACCCCGGCTTCACTGTAGGGCGTAGCTCCACAATATCGAATAGCTAGGGCCTTGGAAGTCAATGCCAGAAGCATAAAATAAAATAAAAATACAACAGTTTTTCCATCCTATAACAGGAATAGCTGCAACCAGTGTGAAGGTTATGGTCATTTCTACGTTACGGGCAACCTAGGCAGCACTCTAGCGCGTTGCTCCACCAGTTCGAATAGATAGGCCCTTAGAAGTAAACGCCGGAAGCATAAACTAAAATATAAACACAACGGCTTTTCCATCGTATAACAGGAATGATTGCAACCACTGTGAAACTACTTGTCATTTCTACGTTCCGGGAAACCTAGGCTTCACTCTAGGGCGTTGCTTCACCAGATCGAATAGCTAGGGCCTTAGAAGTCAACGCCAGAAGCATAAAATACAATAAAAATACAACAGCTTTTCCATCCTATAACAGGAATAATTGCAACCAGTGTGAAAGTAATGGTCATTTCTACGTTCCGGGCAGCATAGGCTTCACTCTTGGACGTTGCCCCACCAGATCGACTAGCTAGGACCTTAGAAGTCAACGCCAGAAGCATAAGATACAATAAAATTACAACAGCTCTTCCATCGTACAACAGGAGTAATTGCAACCAGTGCGAAGGTAATGGACATTTCTACGTTCCGGTCATCATAGGCTTCACTCTAGGGCGTTGGTCCACTAGATCCAATAGTTAGGGCCTAAGAAGTCAACGCCAGTAGCATAAAATACAATATAAATACAACGGCTTTTCCATCGTATAACAGGAAAGATTGCAACCAGTGTGAAAGTAACGGCCATTTGAACATTCCGGGCATCCCAGACTCAACTCTGAAGCATTGTCCACCAGATCGAAGAGTTAGGACCTTAGAAGTCAACGCCGGAAGCATAAAACACCATAAAAATACAACAGTTTTTCCATCGTATAGCATGACTAATTGCAAGCAGTGTGAAAGTAATGGTCATTTCTACGTTTCGGGCAACCTAGGTTTCACTCTAGGGTGTTGCCCCACGAGATCGAATACCTAGGACCTTAGATGTCAACTCCAGAAGCATAAAATACAATAAAAATGCAACAGTTTTTCCATCCTATAACAGGAATAGTTGCAACCAGTGTGAAGGTTATGGTCATTTCTACGTTACGGACAACCTAGGCTGCACTCTAGGGCGTTGCTCCACCAGATCGAATAGTTAGGGCCTTAGAAGTAAACGCCGGAAGCATAAAGTACAATAAAGATAAAGAAGTTTTTCCATTGTATAGCAGGAATAATTGCATCCAGTGTGAAAGTAATAATCATTTCCACGTTCCGGGCAACCTAGGCTTCACTGTAAGGCGTTGCTACACGAGTTCGAATAGCTAGGGCCTTAGAAGTCAACGCCAGAGGCATAAAATAAAATAAAAATACAACAGTCTTTCCATCCTATAACAGGAATAATTGTAACCAGTGCGAAAGTAATGGTCATTTCTACGTTCCGGGCAACACAGGCTTCACCTTTGGACGTTGCCCCACCAGATCGAATAGCTAGGACATTAGAAGTCAACGCCAGAAGCATAAAATACAATAAAAATACAACAGTTTTTCCATCGTATGGCAGGTAAGGTTGCAACCAGTGTGACGGGAATGCTCACTTCTACGTTCCCGGCAACCTAGGCTGCACTCTAGTGCGTTGTTTCACCAGATCGAACAGCTAGGGCCTTAGAAGTCAACGCCAGAAGCGTAAAATAAAATAAAAATAAAACAGTTTTTCCATCCTATAACAGGAGTAGTTGCAACCATTGTGAAGGTAATGGTCATTTCTACGTTACGGACAACCTAGGCTGCACTCTAGGGCGTTGCTCCTCCAGATCGAATAGATAGGGCCTTAGAAGTAATCGCCGGAAGCATAAAATAAAATAAAAATACAACAGCTTTTCCATCCTATAACAGGAATAATTGCAACCAGTATGAAAGAAATGGTCATTTGTACGTTCCGGGCAGCATAGGCTTCACTCTTCGACGTTGCCACACCAGATCGAACAGCTAGGACCTTAGAAGTCAACGCCAGAAGCATAAAATACAATAAAAATGCAACAGTTTTTCCATCGTATAGCATGACTAATTGCAACCAGTGTGAAAGTAATGGTCATTTCTACGTTCCGTGCAAGTTAGACTTCACTCTAGGGCGTTGGTTCACAAGATCCAATAGTTAGGGCCTAAGAAGTCAAGGCCAGAAGCATAAAATAAAATAAAAATAAAACAGTTTTTCCATCCTATAACAGGCGTAATTGCATCCAGTGGGAAAGTAATGGTCATTTCCACGTTCCGGGCAGCATAGGCTTCACTCTTGGACGTTGCCCCACCAGATCGAATAGCTAGGGCCTTGGAAGTAAGCGCCGGAAGCATAAAGTACAATATAGATAAAGAAGTTTTTCCATTGTATAGCAGGAATAATTGCATCCAGTGAGAAAGTAATGATCATTTCCACGTTCCGGGCAACCTAGGCTTCACTGTAAGGCGTTGCTACACGAGTTCGAATAGCTAGGGCCTTAGGAGTCAACGCCAGAGGCATAAAATAAAATAAAAATACAACAGTTTTTCCATCCTATAACAGGAATAATTGTAACCAGTGCGAAAGTAATGGTCATTTCTACGTTCCGGGCAACACAGGCTTCACCCTTGGACGTTGCCCCACCAGATCGAATAGCTAGGACCTTAGATGTCAACTCCAGAAGCATAAAATACAATAAAAATGCAACAGTTTTTCCATCGTATAGCATGACTAATTGCAACCAGTGTGAAAGTAATGGTCATTTCTACGTTCCGTGCAAGTTAGACTTCACTCTAGGGCGTTGCTCCACAAGATCCAATAGTTAGGGCCTAAGAAGTCAAGGCCAGAAGCATAAAATAAAATAAAAATACAACAGTTTTTCCATCCTATAACAGGAATAGCTGCAACCAGTGTGAAGGTTATGGTCATTTCTACGTTACGGGCAACCTAGGCAGCACTCTAGCGCGTTGCTCCACCAGTTCGAATAGATAGGCCCTTAGAAGTAAACGCCGGAAGCATAAAATAAAATATAAATACAACGGCTTTTCCATCGTATAACAGGAATGATTGCAACCACTGTGAAACTACTTGTCATTTCTACGTTCCGGGAAACCTAGGCTTCACTCTAGGGCGTTGCTCCACCAGATCGAATAGCTAGGGCCTTAGAAGTCAACGCCAGAAGCATAAAATACAATAAAAATACAACAGCTTTTCCATCCTATAACAGGAATAATTGCAACCAGTGTGAAAGTAATGGTCATTTCTACGTTCCGGGCAGCATAGGCTTCACTCTTGGACGTTGCCCCACCAGATCGACTAGCTAGGACCTTAGTAGTCAACGCCAGAAGCATAAAATACAATAAAATTACAACAGCTCTTCCATCGTACAACAGGAATAATTGCAACCAGTGCGAAGGTAATGGCCATTTCTACGTTCCGGGCAACATAGGCTTCACGCTTGGACGTTGCCCCACCAGATGGAATAGCTAGGACCTTAGAAGTAAACGCCAGAACCATAAAATACAATAAAAATACAACAGTTTCTCAATTGTTTCGGGCAGCCTAGGCATCACTCTAGGGCGTTGCTCCACCAGATCGAATAGTTAGGGCCTAAGAAGTCAACGCCAGAAGCATAAATTACAAAAAAATACAACAGCTTTTCCATCGTACAACAGGAATAATTGCAACCAGTGCTAAGGTAATGGCCATTTCCACGTACCGGGCAACATAGGCTTCACGCTTGGACGTTGCCCCACCAGATCGAATAGCTAGGACCTTAGAAGTCAACGCCAGAAGCATAAAATACAATAAAAATAAAACAGTTTTTCCATCCTATAACAGGAATAGTTGCAACCAGTGTGAAGGTTATTGTCATTTCTACATTACGGTCAACCTAGGCTGCACTCCAGGGCGTTGCTACACCAGATCGAATAGTTAGGGCCTTAGAAGTAAACGCCGGAAGCATAAAGTACAATATAGATAAAGAAGTTTTTCCATTGTATAGCAGGAATAATTGCATCCAGTGAGAAAGTAATGTTCATTTCCACGTTCCGGGCAACCTAGGCTTCACTGTAAGGCGTTGCTACACGAGTTCGAATAGCTAGGGCCTTAGAAGTCAAAGCCAGAGGCATAAAATAAAATAAAAATACAACAGTTTTTCCATCCTATAACAGGAATAATTGTAACCAGTGCGAAAGTAATGGTCATTTCTACGTTCCGGGCAACACAGGCTTCACCCTTGGACGTTGCCCCACCAGATCGAATAGCTAGGACCTTAGAAGTCAACGCCGGAAGCATAAAACCCCATTAAAATACAACAGATTTTCCATCGTATAGCATGACTAATTGCAACCAGTGTGAAAGTAATGATCATTTCCACGTTCCGGGCAACCTAGGCTTCACTGTAAGGCGTTGCTACACGAGTTCGAATAGCTAGGGCCTTAGAAGTCAAAGCCAGAGGCATAAAATAAAATAAAAATACAAAAGCTTTTCCATCCTATAACAGGAATAATTGCAACCAGTATGAAAGAAATGGTCATTTGTACGTTCCGGGCAGCATAGGCTTCACTCTTCGACGTTGCCACACCAGATCGAACAGCTAGGACCTTAGAAGTCAACGCCAGAAGCATAAAATACAATAAAAATGCAACGGTTTTTCCATCGTATAGCATGACTAATTGCAACCAGTGTGAAAGTAATGGTCATTACTAAGTTCCGTGCAAGTTAGACTTCACTCTAGGGCGTTGGTCCACAAGATCCAATAGTTAGGGCCTAAGAAGTCAACGCCAGAAGCATAAAATAAAATAAAAATACAACAGTTTTTCCATCCTATAACAGGAATAGCTGCAACCAGTGTGAAGGTTATGGTCATTTCTACGTTACGGGCAACCTAGGCAGCACTCTAGCGCGTTGCTCCACCAGTTCGAATAGATAGGCCCTTAGAAGTAAACGCCGGAAGCATAAAATAAAATATAAATACAACGGCTTTTCCATCGTATAACAGGAATGATTGCAACCACTGTGAAACTACTTGTCATTTCTACGTTTCGGGACACCTAGGCTTCACTCTAGGGCGTTGCTCCACCAGATCGAATAGCTAGGGCCTTAGAAGTCAACGCCAGAAGCATAAAATACAATAAAAATACAACAGCTTTTCCATCCTATAACAGGAATAATTGCAACCAGTGTGAAAGTAATGGTCATTTCTACGTTCCGGGCAGCATAGGCTTCACTCTTGGACGTTGCCCCACCAGATCGACTAGCTAGGACCTTAGTAGTCAACGCCAGAAGCATAAAATACAATAAAATTACAACAGCTCTTCCATCGTACAACAGGAATAATTACAGCCAGTGTGAAAGTAATGGTCATTTCTACGTTTCGGGCAACCTAGGCTTCACTCTAGGGTGTTGCCCCACGAGATCGAATACCTAGGACCTTAGATGTCAACTCCAGAAGCATAAAATACGATAAAAATACATCAGTTTTTCCATCGTATAGCATGACTAATTGGAACCAGTGTGAAAGTAATGGTCATTTCTACGTTCCGGGCAAGATAGGCTTCACTCTAGGGCGTTGGTCGACAAGATCCAATAGTTAGAGTCTAAGAGGTAAAGGCGAGAAGCATAAAATAAAATAAAAATAAAACAGTTTTTCCATTGTATAGCAGGAATAATTGCATCCAGTGTGAAAGTAATGATCATTTCCACGTTCCGGGCAACCTAGGCTTCACTGTAAGGCGTTGCTACACGAGTTCGAATAGCTAGGGCCTTAGAAGTCAACGCCAGAGGCATAAAATAAAATAAAAATACAACAGTTTTTCCATCCTATAACAGGAATAATTGTAACCAGTGCGAAAGTAATGGTCATTTCTACGTTCCGGGCAACACAGGCTTCACCCTTGGACGTTGCCCCACCAGATCGAACAGCTAGGACCTTAGAAGTCAACGCCAGTAGCATAAGATACAATAAAAATAAAACAGTTTTTCCATCCTATAGCAGGAATAGTTGCAACCAGTGTGAAGGTAATGTTCATTTCTACGTTCCGGGCAAGATAGGCTTCACTCTAGGGCGTTGCTCCACGAGATCGAATAGCTAGGACATTAGAAGTCAACGCCAGAAGCATAAAATACAATAAAAATACAACAGTTTTTCCATCGTATGGCAGGTAAAGTTGCAACCAGTGTGACGGGAATGTTCACTTCTACGTTCCCGGCAACCTAGGCTGCACTCTAGTGCGTTGTTTCACCAGATCGAACAGCTAGGGCCTTAGAAGTCAACGCCAGAAGCGTAAAATAAAATAAAAATAAAACAGTTTTTCCATACTATAACAGGAATAGTTGCAACCATTGTGAAGGTAATGGTCATTTCTACGTTACGGACAACCTAGGCTGCACTCTAGGGCGTTGCTCCTCCAGATCGAATAGATAGGGCCTTAGAAGTAATCGCCGGAAGCATAAAATAAAATAAAAATACAACAGCTTTTCCATCCTATAACAGGAATAATTGCAACCAGTATGAAAGAAATGGTCATTTGTACGTTCCGGGCAGAATAGGCTTCACTCTTCGACGTTGCCACACCAGATCGAACAGCTAGGACCTTAGAAGTCAACGCCAGAAGCATAAAATACAATAAAAATACAACAGTTTTTCCATCTTATAGCATGAATAATTGCAATCAGTGTGAAAGTAATGGTCATTTCTACGTTTCGGGCAGCCTAGGAATCACTCTAGGGCATTGCTCCACCAGATCGAATAGTTAGGGCCTAAGAAGTCAACGCCAGAATCATAAAATACAATAAAAATACAACAGTCTTTCCATCCTATAACAGGAATAATTGCAACCAGTGTGAAGGTAATGGTCATTTCTACGTTACGGGCAACCTAGGCTGCACTCTAGGGCGTTGCTCCACCAGCTCGAATAGTTAGGGCCTTAGAAGTAAACGCCGGAAGCATATAGTACAATATAGATAAAGAAGTTTTTCCATTGTATAGCAGGAATAATTGCATCCAGTGGGAAAGTAATGATCATTTCCACGTTCCGGGCAACCTAGGCTTCACTGTAGGGCGTTGCTACACCAGTTCGAATAGCTAGGGCCTTAGAAGTCAACGCCAGAAGCATAAAATAAAATGAAAATCCAACAGCTTTTCCATCATATAACAAGAATAATTGCAACCAGTGTGAAAGTAATGGTCATTTCTACGTTCCGGGCAGCATAGGCTTCACTCTTGGACGTTGCCCCACCAGATCGAGTAACTAGGTCCTTAGAAGTCAACGCCAGAAGCACAAAATACAATAAAAATGCAACAGTTTTTCCATCGTATAGCATGACTAATTGCAACCAGTGTGAAAGTAATGGTCATTTCTACGTTCCGTGCAAGTTAGACTTCACTCTAGGGCGTTGGTCCACAAGATCCAATAGTTAGGGCCTAAGAAGTCAAGGCCAGAAGCATAAAATAAAATAAAAATAAAACAGTTTTTCCATCCTATAACAGGAATAATTGTAACCAGTGCGAAAGTAATGGTCATTTCTACGTTCCGGTCAACAGAGGCTTCACCCTTGGACGTTGCCCACCAGATCGAATAGCTAGGACCTTAGAAGTCAACGCCAGAAGCACAAAATACAATAAAAATGCAACAGTTTTTCCATCGTATAGCATGACTAATTGCAACCAGTGTGAAAGTAATGGTCATTTCTACGTTCCGTGCAAGTTAGACTTCACTCTAGGGCGTTGGTCCACAAGATCCAATAGTTAGGGCCTAAGAAGTCAAGGCCAGAAGCATAAAATAAAATAAAAATAAAACAGTTTTTCCATCCTATAACAGGCGTAATTGCATCCAGTGGGAAAGTAATGGTCATTTCCACGTTCCGGGCAGCATAGGCTTCACTCTTGGACGTTGCCCCACCAGATCGAATAGCTAGGGCCTTAGAAGTAAGCGCCGGAAGCATAAAGTACAATATAGATAAAGAAGTTTTTCCATTGTATAGCAGGAATAATTGCATCCAGTGAGAAAGTAATGATCATTTCCACGTTCCGGGCAACCTAGGCTTCACTGTAAGGCGTTGCTTCCAGAGTTCGAATAGCTAGGGCCTTAGAAGTCAACGCCAGAGGCATAAAATAAAATAAAAATACAACAGTTTTTCCATCCTATAACAGGAATAATTGTAACCAGTGCGAAAGTAATGGTCATTTCTACGTTCCGTGCAAGTTAGACTTCACTCTAGGGCGTTGGTCCACAAGATCCAATAGTTAGGGCCTAAGAAGTCAAGGCCAGAAGCATAAAATAAAATAAAAATAAAACAGTTTTTCAATCCTATAACAGGAATGATTGCAACCACTGTGAAACTACTTGTCATTTCTACGTTCCGGGAAACCTAGGCTTCACTCTAGGGCGTTGCTCCACCAGATCGAATAGCTAGGGCCTTAGAAGTCAACGCCAGAAGCATAAAATACAATAAAAATACAACAGTTTTTCCATCGTATAGCATGACTAATTGCAACCAGTGTGAAAGTAATGGTCATTTCTACGTTTCGGGCAACCTAGGCTTCACTCTAGGGTGTTGCCCCACGAGATCGAATACCTAGGACCTTAGATGTCAACTCCAGAATCATAAAGTACGATAAAAATACATCAGTTTTTCCATCGTATAGCATGACTAATTGGAACCAGTGTGAAAGTAATGGTCATTTCTACGTTCCGGGCAAGATAGGCTTCACTCTAGGGCGTTTGTCGACAAGATCCAATAGTTAGGGCCTAAGAGGTAAAGGCCAGAAGCATAAAATAAAATAAAAATAAAACAGTTTTTCCATCCTATAACAGGCATAATTGCATACAGTGGGAAAGTAATGGTCATTTACACCTTCCGGGCAACCTAGGCTTCACTGTAGGGCGTTGCTCCAGAATATCGAATAGCTAGGGCCTTAGAAGTCAACGCCAGAAGCATAAAATAAAATAAAAATACAACAGTTTTTCCATCCTATAACAGGAATAGTTGCAACCAGTGTGAAGGTTAGGGTCATTTCTACGTTACGGGCAACCTAGGCTGCACTCTAGGGCGTTGCTCCACCAGTTCGAATAGATAGGGCCTTAGAAGTAAACGCCGGAAGCATAAAATAAAATATAAATACAACGGCTTTTCCATCGTATAACAGGAATGATTGCAACGTCTGTGAAACTACTGGTCATTTCTACGTTACGGGCAACCTAGGCTTCACTCTAGGCCGTTGCTCCAGCAGATCGAATAGCTAGGGCCTTAGAAGTCAACGCCAGAGGCATAAAATTAGATAAAAATACAACAGCTTTTCCATCCAATAACGGGAATAATTGCAACCAGTGTGAAAGTAATGGTCATTTCTACGTTCCGGGCAGCATAGGCTTCACTCTTGGACGTTGCCCCACCAGATCGATTAGCTAGGACCTTAGAAATCAACGCCAGAAGCATAAAATACAATCAAATTACAACAGCTTTTCCATCGTACAACAGGAATAATTGAAACCAGTGCGAAGGTAATGGCCATTTCTACGTTCCGGGCATCATAGGCTTCACGCTTGGACGTTGCCCCACCAGATCGAATAGCTAGGACCTTAGAAGTCAACGCCAGAAGCATAAAATACAATAAAAATACAACAGCTTTTCCATCCTATAACAAGAATAATTGCAACCAGTGTGAAAGTAATGGTCACTTCTACGTTCCGGTCAGCATAGGCTTCACTCTTGGACGTTGCCCCACCAGATCGACTAGCTAGGACCTTAGAAGTCAACGCCAGAAGCATAAAATACAATAAAATTACAACAGCTTTTCCATCGACAACAAGGAATAATAGCAACCAGTGCGAAGCTAATGGCCATTTCTACGTTCCGGGCAACATAGGCTTCACGCTTGGACGTTGCCCCACCACATGGAATAACTAGGACATTAGAAGTCAACGCCAGAAGCATAAAATACAATAAAAATACAACAGTTTTTCCATCCTATAACAGGAACAATTGCAACCAGTGCGAAAGTAATGGTCACTTCTACGTTTCGGGCAACCTAGGCTTCACTCTAGGGTGTTGCCCCACGAGATCGAATACCTAGGACCTTAGATGTCAACTCCAGAAGCATAAAATACAATAAAAATGCAACGGTTTTTCCAACTTATGGCATGACTAATTGCAACCACTGTGAAAGTAATGGTCATTTCTACGTTCCGGGCAAGTTAGGCTTCACTCTAGGACGCTGTTCCACAAGATCCAATAGTTAGGGCCTAAGAAGTCAAGGCCAGAAGCATAAAATAACATAAAAATAAAACAGTTTTTCCATCCTATAACAGGCATAATTGCATCCAGTGGGAAAGTAATGGTCATTTCCACGTTCCGGGCAACCTAGGCTTCACTGTAGGGCGCTGCTCCACAATATCGAATAGCTAGGGCCTTAGAAGTCAACGCCAGAAGCATAAAATAAAATAAAAATACAACAGTTTTTCTATCGTATAGCATGTATAATTGCAACCAGTGTAAAAGTAATGGTCATTTCTACGTTTCCGGCAGGCTAGGCTTCACTCTAGGGCGTTGTTCCACCATTTCGAATAGTTAGAGCCTAAGAAGTCAGCGCCAGAAGCATAAAATACAATAAAAATACAACAGTTTTTCCATCCTATAACAGGAATAATAGCAACCAGTGTGAAGGTAATGGTCATTTCTACGTTACGGGCAACCTAGGCTGCACTCTAGGACGTTGCTCCACCAGATCGAATAGTTAGGGCCTTAGAAGTAAACGCCGGAAGCATAAATTACAATATAGATAAAGAAGTTTTTCGATTGTATAGCAGGAATAATTGCATGCAGTGTGAAAGTAATGATCATTTCCACGTTCCGGGCAACCTAGGCTTCACTGTAAGGCGTTGCTACACGAGTTCGAATAGCTAGGGCCTTAGAAGTCAACGCCAGAAGCATAAAATAAAATAAAAATACAACAGTTTTTCCATCCTATAACAGGAATAATTGCAACCAGTGCGAAAGTAATGGTCATTTCTACGTTCCGGTCAACAGAGGCTTCACCCTTGGACGTTGCCCACCAGATCGAATAGCTAGGACCTTAGAAGTCAACGCCGGAAGCATAAAACACCATAAAAATACAACAGTTTTTCCATCGTATAGCATGACTAATTGCAACCAGTGTGAAAGTAATGGTCATTTCTACGTTTCGGGCAACCTAGGCTTCACTCTAGGGTGTTGCCCCACGAGATCGAATACCTAGGACCTTAGATGTCAACTCCAGAAGCATAAAATACAATAAAAATGCAACAGTTTTTCCAACGGATGGCATGACTAATTGCAACCACTGTGAAAGTAATGGTCATTTCTACGTTCCGGGCAAGTTAGGCTTCACTCTAGGGCGTTGTTCCACAAGATCCAATAGTTAGGGCCTAAGAAGTCAAGGCCAGAAGCATAAAATAAAATAAAAATAAAACAGTTTTTCCATCCTATAACAGGCATAATTGCATCCAGTGGGAAAGTAATGGTCATTTCCACGTTCCGGGCAACCTAGGCTTCACTGTAGGGCGCTGCTCCACAATATCGAATAGCTAGGGCCTTAGAAGTCAACGCCAGAAGCATAAAATAAAATAAAAATACAACAGTTTTTCCATCGTATAGCATGAATAATTGCAACCAGTGTGAAAGTAATGGTCATTTCTACGTTTCGGGCAACCTAGGCTTCACTCTAGGGTGTTGCCCCACGAGATCGAATATCTAGGACCTTAGATGCCAACTCCAGAAGCATAAAATACAATAAAAATACAACAGTTTTTCCATCGTATAGCATGACTAATATTAATCAGTGTGAAAGTAATGGTCATTTCTACGTTCCGGGCAAGATAAGCTTCACCCTAGGGCGTTGGTCCACAAGATCCAATAGTTAGGGCCTAAGAAGTCAAGGCCAGAAGCATAAAATAAAATAAAATTAAAACAGTTTTTCCAGCCTATAACAGGCATAATTGCATCCAGTGGGAAAGTAATGGACATTTCCACGTTCCGGGCAGCATAGGCTTCACTCTTGGACGTTGCCCCATAAGACCGACTAGCTAGGACCTTAGAAGTCAACGCCAGAAGCATAAAATACAATAAAATTACAACAGCTTTTCCTTCGTACAACAGGAATAATTGTAACCAATGCGAAGGTAATGGCCATTTCTATGTTCCGGGCAACATAGGCTTCACGCTTGGACGTTGCACCACCAGATGGAATAGCTAGGACATTAGAAGTCAACGCCAGAACCATCAAATACAATAAAAATACAACAGTTTTTCCATCGTTTCGGGCAGCCTAGGCTTCGCTCTAGGGCGTTGCTCCACCAGATCGAATAGCTAGGGCCTAAGAAGGCAACGCCAGTAGCATAAAATACAATAAAAATACAATAGCTTTTCCATCGTACAACAGGAATAATTGCAACCAGTGCTAAGGTAATGGCCATTTCTACGTTCCGGGCAACATAGGCTTCACGCTTGGACGTTGCCCCACCAGATCGAATAGCTAGGACCTTAGAAGTCAACGCCAGAAGCATAAAATACAATAAAAATACAACAGTTCTTCCATCGTATAGCAGGAATAATTGCAACCAGTGTGAAGGTGATGGCCATTTCTTCGTTCCGGGCAATCTAGACTTCACTCTAGGGAGTTGTTCCACCAGATCGAATAGTTAGCGCCTAAGAAGTCAACACCAGAAGCATAAAATACAATAGAAATGCAACAGTTTCTCCTTCCTATAAAACGAATAATTGCAACCAGTGGGATAGTAATGGCCATTTCTACGATACGGGCATCCTAGGCTTATCTCTGAGGCATTGTTCCACCAGATCGAATAGCTAGGGCCTTAGAAGTCAACGCCAGAAGCATAAAGTAGAATAAGAATCCTACAGTTTTTCCATGGTATAACAGGAATAATTGCAACCAGTGTGAAGGTAATGGTCATTTCTACGTTACGGGCAACCTAGGCTGCTCTCTAGAGCGCTGATCCACCAGATCGAATAGTTACGGTCTTAGAAGTCTACGCAGGAAGCATAAAGTACAATATAGATAAAGAAGTTTTTCCATTGCATAACAGTAATAATTGCAACCAGTGTGAAAGTAACAATCATTTCTACGTTCCGGGCAACCTAGGCTTAACTCGGAGGCATTGCTCCACCAGATCGAATAGCAACGGCCTTAGAAGTCAACGCCAGAAGCATAAAATACAATAAAATTACAACAGCTTTTCCATCCTATAACAGGAATAATTGCAACCAGTGTGAAGGTAATGGTCATTTCTACGTTCCGGGCAGCATAGGCTTCACACTTGGACATTGCCCCACCAGATCGACTAGCTAGGACCTTAGAAGTCAACGCCAGAAGCATAAAATACAATAAAAATACAACAGCTTTTCCATCCTATAACAGGAATAATTGCAACCAGTGTGAAAGTAATGGTCATTTCTACGTTCCGGGCAGCATAGGCTTCACTCTTGGACGTTGCCCCACCAGATCGACTAGCTAGGACCTTAGAAGTCAACGCCAGAAGCATAAAATACAATAAAATTATAACAGCATTTTCATCGTACAACAGGAATAATTGCAACCATTGCGAAGGTAATGGCCATTTCTACGTTCCGGGCAACATAGGCTTCACGCTTGGACGTTGCCCCACCAGATGGAATAGCTAGGACCTTAGAAGTCAACGCCAGAACCATAAAATACAATAAAAATACAACGGTTTTTCCATCGTTTCGGGCAGCCTAGGCTTCACGCTTGGACGTTGCCACACCAGATCGAATAGCTAGGACCTTAGAAGTCAACGCCAGAAGCATAAAATACAATAAAAATACAACAGCTTTTCCATCCTATAACAGGAAAGATTGCAACCAGTGTGAAAGTAACGGCCATTTCAACATTCCGGGCATCCTAGACTTAACTCTGAAGCATTGCTCCACCAAATCGAAGAGTTAGGGCCTTAGAAGTCAACCCCGGAAGCATAAAACACCGTAAAAATACAACAGTTTTTCCATCGTATAGCATGACTAATTGCAACCAGTGTGAAAGTAATGGTCATTTCTACGTTTCGGGCAACCCAGGCTTCCATCCAGGGTGTTGTCCCACGAGATCGAATACCTAGGACCTTAGATGTCAACTCCAGAAGCATAAAATACAATAAAAATACAACAGGTTTTCCATCGTATAGCATGACTAATTGCAACGAGTGTGAAAGTAATGGTCATTTCCACGTTCCGGGCAACACAGGCTTCACCCTTGGACGTTGCCCCACCAGATCGAATAGCCAGGGCCTTAGAAGTCAACGCCAGTAGCATAAAATACAATAAAAATAAAACAGCTTTTGCATCCTATAACAGGAATAGTTGCAACCAGTGTGAAGGTAATGGTCATTTCTATGTTACGGGCAATCTAGGCTGCACTCTAGGGCGTTGCTCCACCAGATCGAATAGATAGGGCCTTAGTAGTAAACGACGGAAGCATAAAATAAAATAAAAATACAACAGCTTTTCCATCCTATTACAGGAATAATTGCAACCAGTATGGAAGAAATGGTCATTTCTACGTTCCGGGCAGCATAGGCTTCACTCTTGGACGTTGCCCCACCAGATCGAATAGCTAGGGCCTTAGAAGTCAACGTTAGTAGCATAAAATACAATAAAAATAAAACAGCTTTTCCATCGTATAGCATGAATAATTGCAACCAGTGTGAAAGTAATGGCCATTTCTACGTTTCGGGCAACCTAGGCTGCACTCTAGGGCGTTGCTCCACCTGGTCGAATAGTTAGGGCCTTAGAAGTAAACGCCGGAAGCATAAAGTACAATATAGATAAAGAAGTTTTTCCATTGTATAGCAGGAATAATTGCATCCAGTGTGAAAGTAATGATCATTTCCACGTTCCGGGCAACCTAGGCTTCACTGTAAGGCGATGCTACACGAGTTCGAATAGCTAGGGCCTTAGAAGTCAACGCCAGAAGCATAAAATAAAATAAAAGTACAACAGTTTTTCCATCCTATAACAGGAATAATTGCAACCAGTGCGAAGGTAATGGTCATTTCTACGTTCCGGGCAACACAGGCTTCGCCCTTGGACGTTGCCCCACCAGATCGAATAGCTAGGACCTTAGAAGTCAACGCCAGTAGCATAAAATACAATAAAAATAAAACAGTTTTTCCATGCTATAACAGGAATAGTTGCAACCAGTGTGAAGGTAATGGTCATTCCTACGTTACGGGCTACCTAGACTGCACTCTAGGGTGTTGCGCCACGAGATCGAATAGCTAGGACCTTAGAAGTAAACTCCAGAAGCATAAAACACAATAAAAATACAACAGTTTTTCCATCGTATAGCATGACTAATTGCAACCAGTGTGAAAGTAATGGTCATTTCTACGTTTCGGGCAACCCAGGTTTCACTCTAGGGTGTTGCCCCACGAGATGGAATACCTAGGACCTTGGATGCCAACTCCAGAAGCATAAAATACAATAAAAATACAACAGTTTTTCCATCGTATGGCAGGTAAAGTTGCAACCACTATGACGGTAATGTTCACTACTACGTTCCCGGCAACCTAGTCTGCACTCTAGTGCGTTGTTTCACCAGATCGAACAGCTAGGGCCTTAGAAGTCAAAGCCAGAAGCGTAAAATAAAATAAAAATAAAGCAGTTTTTCCATCCTATAACAGGAATAGTTGCATCCAGTGTGAAGGTAATGGTCATTTCTACGTTACGGGCAACCTAGGCTGCACTGTAGGGCGTTGATCCACCAGATCGAATAGATAGGGCCTTACAAGTAAACGCCGGAAGCATAAAATAAAATAAAGATACAACAGCTTTTCCATCCTATAACAGGAATAATTGCAACCAGCATGAAAGAAATGGTCATTTCTGCGTTCCGGGCAGCATAGGCTTCACTCTTGGACGTTGCCCCACCAGATCGAATAGCTAGGACCTTAGAAGTCAACGCCAGAAGCATAAAATACAATAAAATTACAACAGTTTTTCCATCGTATAGCATGAATAATTGCAACCAGTGTGAAAGTAATGGTCATTTCTACGTTTCGGGCAACCTAGGTTTCACTCTAGGGTGTTGCCTCACGAGATCGAATACCTAGGACCTTAGATGCCAACTCCAGAAGCATAAAATACAATAAAAATACAACAGTTTTTCCATCGTATAGCATGACTAATAGCAACCAGTGTGAAAGTAATTGTCATTTCTACGTTCCGGGCAAGATAGGCTTCACTCTAGGGCGTTGCCCCACCAGATCGAATAGCTAGGACCTTAGAAGTCGACGCCAGAAGCATAAAATACAATAAAAATACAACAGTTTTTCCATCGTATAGCATGACTAATTGCAACGAGTGTGAAAGTAATGGTCATTTCCACGTTCCGGGCAACACAGGCTTCACTCTTGGACGTTGCCCCACCAGATCGACTAGCTAGGACCTTAGAAGTCAACGCCAGAAGCATAAAATACAATAAAATTATAACAGCATTTTCATCGTACAACAGGAATAATTGCAACCAGTGCGAAGGTAATGGCCATTTCTACGTTCCGGGCAACATAGGCTTCACGCTTGGACGTTGCCCCACCAGATGGAATAGCTAGGACCTTAGAAGTCAACGCCAGAAGCATAAAATACAATAAAATTATAACAGCATTTTCATCGTACAACAGGAATAATTGCAACCAGTGCGAAGGTAATGGCCATTTCTACGTTCCGGGCAACATAGGCTTCACGCTTGGACGTTGCCCCACCAGATGGAATAGCTAGGACCTTAGAAGTCAACGCCAGAACCATAAAATACAATAAAAATACAACGGTTTTTCCATCGTTTCGGGCAGCCTAGGCTTCACGCTTGGACGTTGCCACACCAGATCGAATAGCTAGGACCTTAGAAGTCAACGCCAGAAGCATAAAATACAATAAAAATACAACAGCTTTTCCATCCTATAACAGGAAAGATTGCAACCAGTGTGAAAGTAACGGCCATTTCAACATTCCGGGCATCCTAGACTTAACTCTGAAGCATTGCTCCACCAGATCGAAGAGTTAGGGCCTTAAAAGTCAACCCCGGAAGCATAAAACACCGTAAAAATACAACAGTTTTTCCATCGTATAGCATGACTAATTGCAACCAGTGTGAAAGTAATGGTCATTTCTACGTTTCGGGCAACCCAGGCTTCCATCCAGGGTGTTGCCCCACGAGACCGAATACCTAGGACCTTAGATGTCAACTCCAGAAGCATAAAATACAATAAAAATACAACAGTTTTTCCATCGTATAGCATGACTAATTGCAACGAGTGTGAAAGTAATGGTCATTTCCACGTTCCGGGCAACACAGGCTTCACCCTTGGACGTTGCGCCACCAGATCGAATAGCCAGGGGCTTAGAAGTCAACGCCAGTAGCATAAAATACAATAAAAATAAAACAGCTTTTGCATCCTATAACAGGAATAGTTGCAACCAGTGTGAAGGTAATGGTCATTTCTACGTTACGGGCTACCTAGACTGCACTCTAGGGTGTTGCGCCACGAGATCGAATAGCTAGGACCTTAGAAGTAAACTCCAGAAGCATAAAACACAATAAAAATACAACAGTTTTTCCATCGTATAGCATGACTAATTGCAACCAGTGTGAAAGTAATGGACATTTCTACGTTCCGGGCAACATGGGCTTCACTCTAGGGCGTTGATCCACTAGATCCAATAGTTAGGGCCTAAGAAGTCAACGCCAGTAGGATAAAATACAATATAAATACAACGGCCTTTCCATCGTATAACAGGAAAGATTGCAACCAGTGTGAAAGTAACGGCCACTTCTACATTCCGGGCATCCCAGACTTAACTCTGAAGCATTGCTCCACCAGATCGAAGAGTTAGGGCCTTAGAAGTCAACGCCGGAAGCATAAAACACCATAAAAATACAACAGTTTTTCCATCGTATAGCATGACTAATTGCAACCAGTGTGAAGGTTATGGTCATTTCTACGTTACGGGCAACCTAGGCTTCACGCTTGGACGTTGCCCCACCAGATCGAATAGCTAGGACCTTAGAAGTCAACGCCAGAAGCATAAAATACAATAAAAATACAACAGTTTTTCCATCCTATAACAGGAATAGTTGCAACCAGTGTGAAGGTAATGGTCATTTCTATGTTACGGGCAACCTAGTCTGCACTCTAGGGCGTTGCTCCACCAGATCGAATAGATAGGGCCTTAGAAGTAAACGCCGGAAGCATAAAATAAAATAAAAATACAACAGCTTTTCCATCCTATAACAGGAATAATTGCAACCAGTATGAAAGAAATGGTCATTTCTACGTTCCGGGCAGCATAGGCTTCACACTTGGACGTTGCCCCACCAGATCGAATAGCTAGGACCTTAGAAGTCAACGCCAGAAGCATAAAATACAATAAAAATACAACAGTTTTTCCATCGTATAGCATGAATAATTGCAACCAGTGCGAAAGTAATGGTCATTTCTACGTTTCGGGCAACCTAGGCTTCACTCTATGGTGTTGCCCCACGAGATCGAATACCTAGGACCTTAGAAGGTAACGCCAGAAGCATAAAATACAATAAAAATACAACAGCTTTTCCATCCTATAACAGGAATAATTGCAACCAGTGTGAAAGTAATGGTCATTTCTACGTTCCGGGCAGCATAGGCTTCACACTTGGACGTGGCCCCACCAGATCGACTAGCTAGGACCTTAGAAGTCAACGCCAGAAGCATAAAATACAATAAAATTACAATAGCTTTTCCATCGTACAACAGGAATAATTGCAACCAGTGCGAAGGTAATGGCCATTTCTACGTTCCGGGCAACATAGGCTTCACGCTTGGACGTTGCCCCACCAGATGGAATAGCTAGGACCTTAGAAGTCAACGACAGAAGCATAAAATACAATAAAATTATAACAGCTTTTTCATCGTACAACAGGAATAATTGCAACCTGTGCGAAGGTAATGGCCATTTCTACGTTCCTGGCAACATAGGCTTCACGCTTGGACGTTGCCCCACCAGATGGAATAGCTAGGACCTTAGAAGTCAACGCCAGAACCATAAAATACAATAAAAATACAACGGTTTTTCCATCGTTTCGGGCAGCCTAGGCTTCACGCTTGGACGTTGCCACACCAGATCGAATAGCTAGGACCTTAGAAGTCAACGCCAGAAGCATAAAATACAATAAAAATACAACAGTTTTTCCATCTTATGGCAAATAAAGTTGCAACCAGTGTGACGGTAATGTTCACTTCTACGTTCCCGGCAACCTAGGCTGCACTCTAGTGCGTTATTTCACCAGATCGAACATCTAGGGCCTTAGAAGTCAACGCCAGAAGCGTAAAATAAAATAAAAATAAAACAGTTTTTCCATCCTATAACAGGAATTGTTGAAACCAGTGTGAAGGTAATGGTCATTTCTATGTTACGGGCAATCTAGGCTGCACTCTAGGGCGTTGCTCCACCAGATCGAATAGATAGGGCCTTAGAAGTAAACGACGGAAGCATAAAATAAAATAAAAATACAACAGCTTTTCCATCCTATTACAGGAATAATTGCAACCAGTATGGAAGAAATGGTCATTTCTACGTTCCGGGCAGCATAGGCTTCACTCTTGGACGTTGCCCCACCAGATCGAATAGCTAGGGCCTTAGAAGTCAACGTTAGTAGCATAAAATACAATAAAAATAAAACAGCCTTTCCATCGTATAGCATGAATAATTGCAACCAGTGTGAAAGTAATGGCCATTTCTACGTTTCGGGCAACCTAGGCTGCACTCTAGGGCGTTGCTCCACCTGGTCGAATAGTTAGGGCCTTAGAAGTAAACGCCGGAAGCATAAAGTACAATATAGATAAAGAAGTTTTTCCATTGTATAGCAGGAATAATTGCATCCAGTGTGAAAGTAATGATCATTTCCACGTTCCGGGCAACCTAGGCTTCACTGTAAGGCGATGCTACACGAGTTCGAATAGCTAGGGCCTTAGAAGTCAACGCCAGAAGCATAAAATAAAATAAAAGTACAACAGTTTTTCCATCCTATAACAGGAATAATTGCAACCAGTGCGAAGGTAATGGTCATTTCTACGTTCCGGGCAACACAGGCTTCGCCCTTGGACGTTGCCCCACCAGATCGAATAGCTAGGACCTTAGAAGTCAACGCCAGTAGCATAAAATACAATAAAAATAAAACAGTTTTTCCATGCTATAACAGGAATAGTTGCAACCAGTGTGAAGGTAATGGTCATTCCTACGTTACGGGCTACCTAGACTGTACTCTAGGGTGTTGCGCCACGAGATCGAATAGTTAGGACCTTAGAAGTAAACTCCAGAAGCATAAAACACAATAAAAATACAACAGTTTTTCCATCGTATAGCATGACTAATTGCAACCAGTGTGAAAGTAATGGTCATTTCTACGTTTCGGGCAACCCAGGTTTCACTCTAGGGTGTTGCCCCATGAGATGGAATACCTAGGACCTTAGATGCCAACTCCAGAAGCATAAAATACAATAAAAATACAACAGTTTTTCCATCGTATGGCAGGTAAAGTTGCAACCACTATGACGGTAATGTTCACTACTACGTTCCCGGCAACCTAGTCTGCACTCTAGTGCGTTGTTTCACCAGATCGAACAGCTAGGGCCTTAGAAGTCAAAGCCAGAAGCGTAAAATAAAATAAAAATAAAGCAGTTTTTCCATCCTATAACAGGAATAGTTGCATCCAGTGTCAAGGTAATGGTCATTTCTACGTTACGGGCAACCTAGGCTGCACTGTAGGGCGTTGATCCACCAGATCGAATAGATAGGGCCTTACAAGTAAACGCCGGAAGCATAAAATAAAATAAAGATACAACAGCTTTTCCATCCTATAACAGGAATAATTGCAACCAGCATGAAAGAAATGGTCATTTCTGCGTTCCGGGCAGCATAGGCTTCACTCTTGGACGTTGCCCCACCAGATCGAATAGCTAGGACCTTAGAAGTCAACGCCAGAAGCATAAAATACAATAAAAATACAACAGTTTTTCCATCGTATAGCATGAATAATTGCAACCAGTGTGAAAGTAATGGTCATTTCTACGTTTCGGGCAACCTAGGTTTCACTCTACGGTGTTGCCTCACGAGATCGAATACCTAGGACCTTAGATGCCAACTCCAGAAGCATAAAATACAATAAAAATACAACAGTTTTTCCATCGTATAGCATGACTAATAGCAACCAGTGTGAAAGTAATTGTCATTTCTACGTTCCGGGCAAGATAGGCTTCACTCTAGGGCGTTGCCCCACCAGATCGAATAGCTAGGACCTTAGAAGTCGATCCCAGAAGCATAAAATACAATAAAAATACAACAGTTTTTCCATCGTATAGCATGAGTAATTGCAACCAGAGTGAAAGTAATGGACATTTCTACGTTTCGGGCAGCCTAGGCTTCACTCTAGGGCGTTGCTCCACCAGATCGAATAGTTAGGGCCTTAGAAGTCAACGCCAGAAGCATAAAATACAATAAAAATACAACAGTTTTTCCATCTTATGGCAAATAAAGTTGCAACCAGTGTGACGGTAATGTTCACTTCTACGTTCCCGGCAACCTAGGCTGCACTCTAGTGCGTTATTTCACCAGATCGAACATCTAGGGCCTTAGAAGTCAACGCCAGAAGCGTAAAATAAAATAAAAATAAAACAGTTTTTCCATCCTATAACAGGAATTGTTGAAACCAGTGTGAAGGTAATGGTCATTTCTATGTTACGGGCAATCTAGGCTGCACTCTAGGGCGTTGCTCCACCAGATCGAATAGATAGGGCCTTAGAAGTAAACGACGGAAGCATAAAATAAAATAAAAATACAACAGCTTTTCCATCCTATTACAGGAATAATTGCAACCAGTATGGAAGAAATGGTCATTTCTACGTTCCGGGCAGCATAGGCTTCACTCTTGGACGTTGCCCCACCAGATCGAATAGCTAGGGCCTTAGAAGTCAACGTTAGTAGCATAAAATACAATAAAAATAAAACAGCCTTTCCATCGTATAGCATGAATAATTGCAACCAGTGTGAAAGTAATGGCCATTTCTACGTTTCGGGCAACCTAGGCTGCACTCTAGGGCGTTGCTCCACCTGGTCGAATAGTTAGGGCCTTAGAAGTAAACGCCGGAAGCATAAAGTACAATATAGATAAAGAAGTTTTTCCATTGTATAGCAGGAATAATTGCATCCAGTGTGAAAGTAATGATCATTTCCACGTTCCGGGCAACCTAGGCTTCACTGTAAGGCGATGCTACACGAGTTCGAATAGCTAGGGCCTTAGAAGTCAACGCCAGAAGCATAAAATAAAATAAAAGTACAACAGTTTTTCCATCCTATAACAGGAATAATTGCAACCAGTGCGAAGGTAATGGTCATTTCTACGTTCCGGGCAACACAGGCTTCGCCCTTGGACGTTGCCCCACCAGATCGAATAGCTAGGACCTTAGAAGTCAACGCCAGTAGCATAAAATACAATAAAAATAAAACAGTTTTTCCATGCTATAACAGGAATAGTTGCAACCAGTGTGAAGGTAATGGTCATTCCTACGTTACGGGCTACCTAGACTGCACTCTAGGGTGTTGCGCCACGAGATCGAATAGTTAGGACCTTAGAAGTAAACTCCAGAAGCATAAAACACAATAAAAATACAACAGTTTTTCCATCGTATAGCATGACTAATTGCAACCAGTGTGAAAGTAATGGTCATTTCTACGTTTCGGGCAACCCAGGTTTCACTCTAGGGTGTTGCCCCATGAGATGGAATACCTAGGACCTTAGATGCCAACTCCAGAAGCATAAAATACAATAAAAATACAACAGTTTTTCCATCGTATGGCAGGTAAAGTTGCAACCACTATGACGGTAATGTTCACTACTACGTTCCCGGCAACCTAGTCTGCACTCTAGTGCGTTGTTTCACCAGATCGAACAGCTAGGGCCTTAGAAGTCAAAGCCAGAAGCGTAAAATGAAATAAAAATAAAGCAGTTTTTCCATCCTATAACAGGAATAGTTGCATCCAGTGTCAAGGTAATGGTCATTTCTACGTTACGGGCAACCTAGGCTGCACTGTAGGGCGTTGATCCACCAGATCGAATAGATAGGGCCTTACAAGTAAACGCCGGAAGCATAAAATAAAATAAAGATACAACAGCTTTTCCATCCTATAACAGGAATAATTGCAACCAGCATGAAAGAAATGGTCATTTCTGCGTTCCGGGCAGCATAGGCTTCACTCTTGGACGTTGCCCCACCAGATCGAATAGCTAGGACCTTAGAAGTCAACGCCAGAAGCATAAAATACAATAAAAATACAACAGTTTTTCCATCGTATAGCATGAATAATTGCAACCAGTGTGAAAGTAATGGTCATTTCTACGTTTCGGGCAACCTAGGTTTCACTCTCCGGTGTTGCCTCACGAGATCGAATACCTAGGACCTTAGATGCCAACTCCAGAAGCATAAAATACAATAAAAATACAACAGTTTTTCCATCGTATAGCATGACTAATAGCAACCAGTGTGAAAGTAATTTTCATTTCTACGTTCCGGGCAAGATAGGCTTCACTCTAGGGCGTTGCCCCACCAGATCGAATAGCTAGGACCTTAGAAGTCGATCCCAGAAGCATAAAATACAATAAAAATACAACAGTTTTTCCATCGTATAGCATGAGTAATTGCAACCAGAGTGAAGGTAATGGACATTTCTACGTTTCGGGCAGCCTAGGCTTCACTCTAGGGCGTTGCTCCACCAGATCGAATAGTTAGGGCCTAAGAAGTCAACGCCAGAAGCATAAAACACAATAAAAATACAACAGTTTTTCCATCCTATAACAGGAATAATAGCAACCATTATGAAGGTAATGGTCATTTCTACGTTACGGGCAACCTAGGCTGCACTCTAGGCCGTTGCTCCACCAGATCGAATAGTTAGATCCTTAGAAGTAAACGCCGGAAGCATAAAGTACAATATAGATAAAGAAGTTTTTCCATTGTATAGCAGGAATAATTGCATCCAGTGTGAAAGTAATGATCATTTCCACGTTCCGGGCAACCTAGGCTTCACTGTAAGGCGTTGCTACACGAGTTCGAATAGCTAGGTCCTTAGAAGTCAACGCCAGAGGCATAAAATAAGATAAAAATACAACAGCTTTTCCATCCTATAGCAGGAATAATTGCAACCAGTGTGAAAGTAATGGTCATTTCTACGTTCCGGGCAGCATAGGCTTCACTATTGGACGTTGCCCCACCAGAGCGATTAGCTAGGACCTTAGGAGTCAACGCCAGAAGCATAAAATACAATCAAATTACAACAGCTTTTCCATCGTACAACAGGAATAATTGCAACCAGTGCGAAGGTAATGGCCATTTCTACGTTCCGGGCATCATAGGCTTTACGCTTGGACGTTGCCCCACCAGATCGAATAGCTAGGACCTTAGAAGTAAACTCCAGAAGCATAAAACACAATAAAAATACAACAGTTTTTCCATCGTATAGCATGACTAATTGCAACCAGTGTGAAAGTAATGGACATTTCTACGTTCCGGGCAACATGGGCTTCACTCTAGGGCGTTGATCCACTAGATCCAATAGTTAGGGCCTAAGAAGTCAACGCCAGTAGGATAAAATACAATATAAATACAACGGCCTTTCCATCGTATAACAGGAAAGATTGCAACCAGTGTGAAAGTAACGGCCACTTCTACATTCCGGGCATCCCAGACTTAACTCTGAAGCATTGCTCCACCAGATCGAAGAGTTAGGGCCTTAGAAGTCAACGCCGGAAGCATAAAACACCATAAAAATACAACAGTTTTTCCATCGTATAGCATGACTAATTGCAACCAGTGTGAAGGTTATGGTCATTTCTACGTTACGGGCAACCTAGGCTTCACGCTTGGACGTTGCCCCACCAGATCGAATAGCTAGGACCTTAGAAGTCAACGCCAGAAGCATAAAATACAATAAAAATACAACAGTTTTTCCATCGTATAGCATGAATAATTGCAACCAGTGCGAAAGTAATGGTCATTTCTACGTTTCGTGCAACCTAGGCTTCACTCTATGGTGTTGCCCCACGAGATCGAATACCTAGGACCTTAGAAGGTAACGCCAGAAGCATAAAATACAATAAAAATACAACAGCTTTTCCATCCTATAACAGGAATAATTGCAACCAGTGTGAAAGTAATGGTCATTTCTACGTTCCGGGCAGCATAGGCTTCACACTTGGACGTGGCCCCACCAGATCGACTAGCTAGGACCTTAGAAGTCAACGCCAGAAGCATAAAATACAATAAAATTACAATAGCTTTTCCATCGTACAACAGGAATAATTGCAACCAGTGCGAAGGTAATGGCCATTTCTACGTTCCGGGCAACATAGGCTTCACGCTTGGACGTTGCCCCACCAGATGGAATAGCTAGGACCTTAGAAGTCAACGCCAGAAGCATAAAATACAATAAAAATACAACAGCTTTTCTATCCTATAACAGGAATAATTGCAACCAGTGTGAAGGTAATGGTCATTTCTACGTTCCGGGCAGCATAGGCTTCACTCTTGGACGTTGCCCCACCAGATCGACTAGCTAGGACCTTAGAAGTCAACGCCAGAAGCATAAAATACAATAAAATTATAACAGCTTTTTCATCGTACAACAGGAATAATTGCAACCAGTGCGAAGGTAATGGCCATTTCTACGTTCCTGGCAACATAGGCTTCACGCTTGGACGTTGCCCCACCAGATGGAATAGCTAGGACCTTAGAAGTCAACGCCAGAACCATAAAATACAATAAAAATACAACGGTTTTTCCATCGTTTCGGGCAGCCTAGGCTTCACGCTTGGACGTTGCCACACCAGATCGAATAGCTAGGACCTTAGAAGTCAACGCCAGAAGCATAAAATACAATAAAAATACAACAGTTTTTCCATCTTATGGCAAATAAAGTTGCAACCAGTGTGACGGTAATGTTCACTTCTACGTTCCCGGCAACCTAGGCTGCACTCTAGTGCGTTATTTCACCAGATCGAACATCTAGGGCCTTAGAAGTCAACGCCAGAAGCGTAAAATAAAATAAAAATAAAACAGTTTTTCCATCCTATAACAGGAATTGTTGAAACCAGTGTGAAGGTAATGGTCATTTCTATGTTACGGGCAATCTAGGCTGCACTCTAGGGCGTTGCTCCACCCGATCGAATAGATAGGGCCTTAGAAGTAAACGACGGAAGCATAAAATAAAATAAAAATACAACAGCTTTTCCATCCTATTACAGGAATAATTGCAACCAGTATGGAAGAAATGGTCATTTCTACGTTCCGGGCAGCATAGGCTTCACTCTTGGACGTTGCCCCACCAGATCGAATAGCTAGGGCCTTAGAAGTCAACGTTAGTAGCATAAAATACAATAAAAATAAAACAGCCTTTCCATCGTATAGCATGAATAATTGCAACCAGTGTGAAAGTAATGGCCATTTCTACGTTTCGGGCAACCTAGGCTGCACTCTAGGGCGTTGCTCCACCTGGTCGAATAGTTAGGGCCTTAGAAGTAAACGCCGGAAGCATAAAGTACAATATAGATAAAGAAGTTTTTCCATTGTATAGCAGGAATAATTGCATCCAGTGTGAAAGTAATGATCATTTCCACGTTCCGGGCAACCTAGGCTTCACTGTAAGGCGATGCTACACGAGTTCGAATAGCTAGGGCCTTAGAAGTCAACGCCAGAAGCATAAAATAAAATAAAAGTACAACAGTTTTTCCATCCTATAACAGGAATAATTGCAACCAGTGCGAAGGTAATGGTCATTTCTACGTTCCGGGCAACACAGGCTTCGCCCTTGGACGTTGCCCCACCAGATCGAATAGCTAGGACCTTAGAAGTCAACGCCAGTAGCATAAAATACAATAAAAATAAAACAGTTTTTCCATGCTATAACAGGAATAGTTGCAACCAGTGTGAAGGTAATGGTCATTCCTACGTTACGGGCTACCTAGACTGTACTCTAGGGTGTTGCGCCACGAGATCGAATAGTTAGGACCTTAGAAGTAAACTCCAGAAGCATAAAACACAATAAAAATACAACAGTTTTTCCATCGTATAGCATGACTAATTGCAACCAGTGTGAAAGTAATGGTCATTTCTACGTTTCGGGCAACCCAGGTTTCACTCTAGGGTGTTGCCCCATGAGATGGAATACCTAGGACCTTAGATGCCAACTCCAGAAGCATAAAATACAATAAAAATACAACAGTTTTTCCATCGTATGGCAGGTAAAGTTGCAACCACTATGACGGTAATGTTCACTACTACGTTCCCGGCAACCTAGTCTGCACTCTAGTGCGTTGTTTCACCAGATCGAACAGCTAGGGCCTTAGAAGTCAAAGCCAGAAGCGTAAAATAAAATAAAAATAAAGCAGTTTTTCCATCCTATAACAGGAATAGTTGCATCCAGTGTCAAGGTAATGGTCATTTCTACGTTACGGGCAACCTAGGCTGCACTGTAGGGCGTTGATCCACCAGATCGAATAGATAGGGCCTTACAAGTAAACGCCGGAAGCATAAAATAAAATAAAGATACAACAGCTTTTCCATCCTATAACAGGAATAATTGCAACCAGCATGAAAGAAATGGTCATTTCTGCGTTCCGGGCAGCATAGGCTTCACTCTTGGACGTTGCCCCACCAGATCGAATAGCTAGGACCTTAGAAGTCAACGCCAGAAGCATAAAATACAATAAAAATACAACAGTTTTTCCATCGTATAGCATGAATAATTGCAACCAGTGTGAAAGTAATGGTCATTTCTACGTTTCGGGCAACCTAGGTTTCACTCTACGGTGTTGCCTCACGAGATCGAATACCTAGGACCTTAGATGCCAACTCCAGAAGCATAAAATACAATAAAAATACAACAGTTTTTCCATCGTATAGCATGACTAATAGCAACCAGTGTGAAAGTAATTGTCATTTCTACGTTCCGGGCAAGATAGGCTTCACTCTAGGGCGTTGCCCCACCAGATCGAATAGCTAGGACCTTAGAAGTCGATCCCAGAAGCATAAAATACAATAAAAATACAACAGTTTTTCCATCGTATAGCATGAGTAATTGCAACCAGAGTGAAAGTAATGGACATTTCTACGTTTCGGGCAGCCTAGGCTTCACTCTAGGGCGTTGCTCCACCAGATCGAATAGTTAGGGCCTTAGAAGTCAACGCCAGAAGCATAAAATACAATAAAAATACAACAGTTTTTCCATCTTATGGCAAATAAAGTTGCAACCAGTGTGACGGTAATGTTCACTTCTACGTTCCCGGCAACCTAGGCTGCACTCTAGTGCGTTATTTCACCAGATCGAACATCTAGGGCCTTAGAAGTCAACGCCAGAAGCGTAAAATAAAATAAAAATAAAACAGTTTTTCCATCCTATAACAGGAATTGTTGAAACCAGTGTGAAGGTAATGGTCATTTCTATGTTACGGGCAATCTAGGCTGCACTCTAGGGCGTTGCTCCACCAGATCGAATAGATAGGGCCTTAGAAGTAAACGACGGAAGCATAAAATAAAATAAAAATACAACAGCTTTTCCATCCTATTACAGGAATAATTGCAACCAGTATGGAAGAAATGGTCATTTCTACGTTCCGGGCAGCATAGGCTTCACTCTTGGACGTTGCCCCACCAGATCGAATAGCTAGGGCCTTAGAAGTCAACGTTAGTAGCATAAAATACAATAAAAATAAAACAGCCTTTCCATCGTATAGCATGAATAATTGCAACCAGTGTGAAAGTAATGGCCATTTCTACGTTTCGGGCAACCTAGGCTGCACTCTAGGGCGTTGCTCCACCTGGTCGAATAGTTAGGGCCTTAGAAGTAAACGCCGGAAGCATAAAGTACAATATAGATAAAGAAGTTTTTCCATTGTATAGCAGGAATAATTGCATCCAGTGTGAAAGTAATGATCATTTCCACGTTCCGGGCAACCTAGGCTTCACTGTAAGGCGATGCTACACGAGTTCGAATAGCTAGGGCCTTAGAAGTCAACGCCAGAAGCATAAAATAAAATAAAAGTACAACAGTTTTTCCATCCTATAACAGGAATAATTGCAACCAGTGCGAAGGTAATGGTCATTTCTACGTTCCGGGCAACACAGGCTTCGCCCTTGGACGTTGCCCCACCAGATCGAATAGCTAGGACCTTAGAAGTCAACGCCAGTAGCATAAAATACAATAAAAATAAAACAGTTTTTCCATGCTATAACAGGAATAGTTGCAACCAGTGTGAAGGTAATGGTCATTCCTACGTTACGGGCTACCTAGACTGCACTCTAGGGTGTTGCGCCACGAGATCGAATAGTTAGGACCTTAGAAGTAAACTCCAGAAGCATAAAACACAATAAAAATACAACAGTTTTTCCATCGTATAGCATGACTAATTGCAACCAGTGTGAAAGTAATGGTCATTTCTACGTTTCGGGCAACCCAGGTTTCACTCTAGGGTGTTGCCCCATGAGATGGAATACCTAGGACCTTAGATGCCAACTCCAGAAGCATAAAATACAATAAAAATACAACAGTTTTTCCATCGTATGGCAGGTAAAGTTGCAACCACTATGACGGTAATGTTCACTACTACGTTCCCGGCAACCTAGTCTGCACTCTAGTGCGTTGTTTCACCAGATCGAACAGCTAGGGCCTTAGAAGTCAAAGCCAGAAGCGTAAAATGAAATAAAAATAAAGCAGTTTTTCCATCCTATAACAGGAATAGTTGCATCCAGTGTCAAGGTAATGGTCATTTCTACGTTACGGGCAACCTAGGCTGCACTGTAGGGCGTTGATCCACCAGATCGAATAGATAGGGCCTTACAAGTAAACGCCGGAAGCATAAAATAAAATAAAGATACAACAGCTTTTCCATCCTATAACAGGAATAATTGCAACCAGCATGAAAGAAATGGTCATTTCTGCGTTCCGGGCAGCATAGGCTTCACTCTTGGACGTTGCCCCACCAGATCGAATAGCTAGGACCTTAGAAGTCAACGCCAGAAGCATAAAATACAATAAAAATACAACAGTTTTTCCATCGTATAGCATGAATAATTGCAACCAGTGTGAAAGTAATGGTCATTTCTACGTTTCGGGCAACCTAGGTTTCACTCTCCGGTGTTGCCTCACGAGATCGAATACCTAGGACCTTAGATGCCAACTCCAGAAGCATAAAATACAATAAAAATACAACAGTTTTTCCATCGTATAGCATGACTAATAGCAACCAGTGTGAAAGTAATTTTCATTTCTACGTTCCGGGCAAGATAGGCTTCACTCTAGGGCGTTGCCCCACCAGATCGAATAGCTAGGACCTTAGAAGTCGATCCCAGAAGCATAAAATACAATAAAAATACAACAGTTTTTCCATCGTATAGCATGAGTAATTGCAACCAGAGTGAAGGTAATGGACATTTCTACGTTTCGGGCAGCCTAGGCTTCACTCTAGGGCGTTGCTCCACCAGATCGAATAGTTAGGGCCTAAGAAGTCAACGCCAGAAGCATAAAACACAATAAAAATACAACAGTTTTTCCATCCTATAACAGGAATAATAGCAACCATTATGAAGGTAATGGTCATTTCTACGTTACGGGCAACCTAGGCTGCACTCTAGGCCGTTGCTCCACCAGATCGAATAGTTAGATCCTTAGAAGTAAACGCCGGAAGCATAAAGTACAATATAGATAAAGAAGTTTTTCCATTGTATAGCAGGAATAATTGCATCCAGTGTGAAAGTAATGATCATTTCCACGTTCCGGGCAACCTAGGCTTCACTGTAAGGCGTTGCTACACGAGTTCGAATAGCTAGGTCCTTAGAAGTCAACGCCAGAGGCATAAAATAAGATAAAAATACAACAGCTTTTCCATCCTATAGCAGGAATAATTGCAACCAGTGTGAAAGTAATGGTCATTTCTACGTTCCGGGCAGCATAGGCTTCACTATTGGACGTTGCCCCACCAGAGCGATTAGCTAGGACCTTAGGAGTCAACGCCAGAAGCATAAAATACAATCAAATTACAACAGCTTTTCCATCGTACAACAGGAATAATTGCAACCAGTGCGAAGGTAATGGCCATTTCTACGTTCCGGGCATCATAGGCTTTACGCTTGGACGTTGCCCCACCAGATCGAATAGCTAGGACCTTAGAAGTAAACTCCAGAAGCATAAAACACAATAAAAATACAACAGTTTTTCCATCGTATAGCATGACTAATTGCAACCAGTGTGAAAGTAATGGACATTTCTACGTTCCGGGCAACATGGGCTTCACTCTAGGGCGTTGATCCACTAGATCCAATAGTTAGGGCCTAAGAAGTCAACGCCAGTAGGATAAAATACAATATAAATACAACGGCCTTTCCATCGTATAACAGGAAAGATTGCAACCAGTGTGAAAGTAACGGCCACTTCTACATTCCGGGCATCCCAGACTTAACTCTGAAGCATTGCTCCACCAGATCGAAGAGTTAGGGCCTTAGAAGTCAACGCCGGAAGCATAAAACACCATAAAAATACAACAGTTTTTCCATCGTATAGCATGACTAATTGCAACCAGTGTGAAGGTTATGGTCATTTCTACGTTACGGGCAACCTAGGCTTCACGCTTGGACGTTGCCCCACCAGATCGAATAGCTAGGACCTTAGAAGTCAACGCCAGAAGCATAAAATACAATAAAAATACAACAGTTTTTCCATCGTATAGCATGAATAATTGCAACCAGTGCGAAAGTAATGGTCATTTCTACGTTTCGTGCAACCTAGGCTTCACTCTATGGTGTTGCCCCACGAGATCGAATACCTAGGACCTTAGAAGGTAACGCCAGAAGCATAAAATACAATAAAAATACAACAGCTTTTCCATCCTATAACAGGAATAATTGCAACCAGTGTGAAAGTAATGGTCATTTCTACGTTCCGGGCAGCATAGGCTTCACACTTGGACGTGGCCCCACCAGATCGACTAGCTAGGACCTTAGAAGTCAACGCCAGAAGCATAAAATACAATAAAATTACAATAGCTTTTCCATCGTACAACAGGAATAATTGCAACCAGTGCGAAGGTAATGGCCATTTCTACGTTCCGGGCAACATAGGCTTCACGCTTGGACGTTGCCCCACCAGATGGAATAGCTAGGACCTTAGAAGTCAACGCCAGAAGCATAAAATACAATAAAAATACAACAGCTTTTCTATCCTATAACAGGAATAATTGCAACCAGTGTGAAGGTAATGGTCATTTCTACGTTCCGGGCAGCATAGGCTTCACTCTTGGACGTTGCCCCACCAGATCGACTAGCTAGGACCTTAGAAGTCAACGCCAGAAGCATAAAATACAATAAAATTATAACAGCTTTTTCATCGTACAACAGGAATAATTGCAACCAGTGCGAAGGTAATGGCCATTTCTACGTTCCTGGCAACATAGGCTTCACGCTTGGACGTTGCCCCACCAGATGGAATAGCTAGGACCTTAGAAGTCAACGCCAGAACCATAAAATACAATAAAAATACAACGGTTTTTCCATCGTTTCGGGCAGCCTAGGCTTCACGCTTGGACGTTGCCACACCAGATCGAATAGCTAGGACCTTAGAAGTCAACGCCAGAAGCATAAAATACAATAAAAATACAACAGTTTTTCCATCTTATGGCAAATAAAGTTGCAACCAGTGTGACGGTAATGTTCACTTCTACGTTCCCGGCAACCTAGGCTGCACTCTAGTGCGTTATTTCACCAGATCGAACATCTAGGGCCTTAGAAGTCAACGCCAGAAGCGTAAAATAAAATAAAAATAAAACAGTTTTTCCATCCTATAACAGGAATTGTTGAAACCAGTGTGAAGGTAATGGTCATTTCTATGTTACGGGCAATCTAGGCTGCACTCTAGGGCGTTGCTCCACCCGATCGAATAGATAGGGCCTTAGAAGTAAACGACGGAAGCATAAAATAAAATAAAAATACAACAGCTTTTCCATCCTATTACAGGAATAATTGCAACCAGTATGGAAGAAATGGTCATTTCTACGTTCCGGGCAGCATAGGCTTCACTCTTGGACGTTGCCCCACCAGATCGAATAGCTAGGGCCTTAGAAGTCAACGTTAGTAGCATAAAATACAATAAAAATAAAACAGCCTTTCCATCGTATAGCATGAATAATTGCAACCAGTGTGAAAGTAATGGCCATTTCTACGTTTCGGGCAACCTAGGCTGCACTCTAGGGCGTTGCTCCACCTGGTCGAATAGTTAGGGCCTTAGAAGTAAACGCCGGAAGCATAAAGTACAATATAGATAAAGAAGTTTTTCCATTGTATAGCAGGAATAATTGCATCCAGTGTGAAAGTAATGATCATTTCCACGTTCCGGGCAACCTAGGCTTCACTGTAAGGCGATGCTACACGAGTTCGAATAGCTAGGGCCTTAGAAGTCAACGCCAGAAGCATAAAATAAAATAAAAGTACAACAGTTTTTCCATCCTATAACAGGAATAATTGCAACCAGTGCGAAGGTAATGGTCATTTCTACGTTCCGGGCAACACAGGCTTCGCCCTTGGACGTTGCCCCACCAGATCGAATAGCTAGGACCTTAGAAGTCAACGCCAGTAGCATAAAATACAATAAAAATAAAACAGTTTTTCCATGCTATAACAGGAATAGTTGCAACCAGTGTGAAGGTAATGGTCATTCCTACGTTACGGGCTACCTAGACTGCACTCTAGGGTGTTGCGCCACGAGATCGAATAGTTAGGACCTTAGAAGTAAACTCCAGAAGCATAAAACACAATAAAAATACAACAGTTTTTCCATCGTATAGCATTACTAATTGCAACCAGTGTGAAAGTAATGGTCATTTCTACGTTTCGGGCAACCCAGGTTTCACTCTAGGGTGTTGCCCCATGAGATGGAATACCTAGGACCTTAGATGCCAACTCCAGAAGCATAAAATACAATAAAAATACAACAGTTTTTCCATCGTATGGCAGGTAAAGTTGCAACCACTATGACGGTAATGTTCACTACTACGTTCCCGGCAACCTAGTCTGCACTCTAGTGCGTTGTTTCACCAGATCGAACAGCTAGGGCCTTAGAAGTCAAAGCCAGAAGCGTAAAATAAAATAAAAATAAAGCAGTTTTTCCATCCTATAACAGGAATAGTTGCATCCAGTGTCAAGGTAATGGTCATTTCTACGTTACGGGCAACCTAGGCTGCACTGTAGGGCGTTGATCCACCAGATCGAATAGATAGGGCCTTACAAGTAAACGCCGGAAGCATAAAATAAAATAAAGATACAACAGCTTTTCCATCCTATAACAGGAATAATTGCAACCAGCATGAAAGAAATGGTCATTTCTGCGTTCCGGGCAGCATAGGCTTCACTCTTGGACGTTGCCCCACCAGATCGAATAGCTAGGACCTTAGAAGTCAACGCCAGAAGCATAAAATACAATAAAAATACAACAGTTTTTCCATCGTATAGCATGAATAATTGCAACCAGTGTGAAAGTAATGGTCATTTCTACGTTTCGGGCAACCTAGGTTTCACTCTACGGTGTTGCCTCACGAGATCGAATACCTAGGACCTTAGATGCCAACTCCAGAAGCATAAAATACAATAAAAATACAACAGTTTTTCCATCGTATAGCATGACTAATAGCAACCAGTGTGAAAGTAATTGTCATTTCTACGTTCCGGGCAAGATAGGCATCACTCTAGGGCGTTGCCCCACCAGATCGAATAGCTAGGACCTTAGAAGTCGATCCCAGAAGCATAAAATACAATAAAAATACAACAGTTTTTCCATCGTATAGCATGAGTAATTGCAACCAGAGTGAAAGTAATGGACATTTCTAAGTTTCGGGCAGCCTAGGCTTCACTCTAGGGCGTTGCTCCACCAGATCGAATAGTTAGGGCCTAAGAAGTCAACGCCAGAAGCATAAAACACAATAAAAATACAACAGTTTTTCCATCCTATAACAGGAATAATAGCAACCATTATGAAGGTAATGGTCATTTCTACGTTACGGGCAACCTAGGCTGCACTCTAGGCCGTTGCTCCACCAGATCGAATAGTTAGATCCTTAGAAGTAAACGCCGGAAGCATAAAGTACAATATAGATAAAGAAGTTTTTCCATTGTATAGCAGGAATAATTGCATCCAGTGTGAAAGTAATGATCATTTCCACGTTCCGGGCAACCTAGGCTTCACTGTAAGGCGTTGCTACACGAGTTCGAATAGCTAGGTCCTTAGAAGTCAACGCCAGAGGCATAAAATAAGATAAAAATACAACAGCTTTTCCATCCTATAACAGGAATAATTGCAACCAGTGTGAAAGTAATGGTCATTTCTACGTTCCGGGCAGCATAGGCTTCACTATTGGACGTTGCCCCACCAGAGCGATTAGCTAGGACCTTAGGAGTCAACGCCAGAAGCATAAAATACAATCAAATTACAACAGCTTTTCCATCGTACAACAGGAATAATTGCAACCAGTGCGAAGGTAATGGCCATTTCTACGTTCCGGGCATCATAGGCTTTACGCTTGGACGTTGCCCCACCAGATCGAATAGCTAGGACCTTAGAAGTAAACTCCAGAAGCATAAAACACAATAAAAATACAACAGTTTTTCCATCGTATAGCATGACTAATTGCAACCAGTGTGAAAGTAATGGACATTTCTACGTTCCGGGCAACATGGGCTTCACTCTAGGGCGTTGATCCACTAGATCCAATAGTTAGGGCCTAAGAAGTCAACGCCAGTAGGATAAAATACAATATAAATACAACGGCCTTTCCATCGTATAACAGGAAAGATTGCAACCAGTGTGAAAGTAACGGCCACTTCTACATTCCGGGCATCCCAGACTTAACTCTGAAGCATTGCTCCACCAGATCGAAGAGTTAGGGCCTTAGAAGTCAACGCCGGAAGCATAAAACACCATAAAAATACAACAGTTTTTCCATCGTATAGCATGACTAATTGCAACCAGTGTGAAGGTTATGGTCATTTCTACGTTACGGGCAACCTAGGCTTCACGCTTGGACGTTGCCCCACCAGATCGAATAGCTAGGACCTTAGAAGTCAACGCCAGAAGCATAAAATACAATAAAAATACAACAGTTTTTCCATCGTATAGCATGAATAATTGCAACCAGTGCGAAAGTAATGGTCATTTCTACGTTTCGTGCAACCTAGGCTTCACTCTATGGTGTTGCCCCACGAGATCGAATACCTAGGACCTTAGAAGGTAACGCCAGAAGCATAAAATACAATAAAAATACAACAGCTTTTCCATCCTATAACAGGAATAATTGCAACCAGTGTGAAAGTAATGGTCATTTCTACGTTCCGGGCAGCATAGGCTTCACACTTGGACGTGGCCCCACCAGATCGACTAGCTAGGACCTTAGAAGTCAACGCCAGAAGCATAAAATACAATAAAATTACAATAGCTTTTCCATCGTACAACAGGAATAATTGCAACCAGTGCGAAGGTAATGGCCATTTCTACGTTCCGGGCAACATAGGCTTCACGCTTGGACGTTGCCCCACCAGATGGAATAGCTAGGACCTTAGAAGTCAACGCCAGAAGCATAAAATACAATAAAAATACAACAGCTTTTCTATCCTATAACAGGAATAATTGCAACCAGTGTGAAGGTAATGGTCATTTCTACGTTCCGGGCAGCATAGGCTTCACTCTTGGACGTTGCCCCACCAGATCGACTAGCTAGGACCTTAGAAGTCAACGCCAGAAGCATAAAATACAATAAAATTATAACAGCTTTTTCATCGTACAACAGGAATAATTGCAACCAGTGCGAAGGTAATGGCCATTTCTACGTTCCTGGCAACATAGGCTTCACGCTTGGACGTTGCCCCACCAGATGGAATAGCTAGGACCTTAGAAGTCAACGCCAGAACCATAAAATACAATAAAAATACAACGGTTTTTCCATCGTTTCGGGCAGCCTAGGCTTCACGCTTGGACGTTGCCACACCAGATCGAATAGCTAGGACCTTAGAAGTCAACGCCAGAAGCATAAAATACAATAAAAATACAACAGTTTTTCCATCTTATGGCAAATAAAGTTGCAACCAGTGTGACGGTAATGTTCACTTCTACGTTCCCGGCAACCTAGGCTGCACTCTAGTGCGTTATTTCACCAGATCGAACATCTAGGGCCTTAGAAGTCAACGCCAGAAGCGTAAAATAAAATAAAAATAAAACAGTTTTTCCATCCTATAACAGGAATTGTTGAAACCAGTGTGAAGGTAATGGTCATTTCTATGTTACGGGCAATCTAGGCTGCACTCTAGGGCGTTGCTCCACCCGATCGAATAGATAGGGCCTTAGAAGTAAACGACGGAAGCATAAAATAAAATAAAAATACAACAGCTTTTCCATCCTATTACAGGAATAATTGCAACCAGTATGGAAGAAATGGTCATTTCTACGTTCCGGGCAGCATAGGCTTCACTCTTGGACGTTGCCCCACCAGATCGAATAGCTAGGGCCTTAGAAGTCAACGTTAGTAGCATAAAATACAATAAAAATAAAACAGCCTTTCCATCGTATAGCATGAATAATTGCAACCAGTGTGAAAGTAATGGCCATTTCTACGTTTCGGGCAACCTAGGCTGCACTCTAGGGCGTTGCTCCACCTGGTCGAATAGTTAGGGCCTTAGAAGTAAACGCCGGAAGCATAAAGTACAATATAGATAAAGAAGTTTTTCCATTGTATAGCAGGAATAATTGCATCCAGTGTGAAAGTAATGATCATTTCCACGTTCCGGGCAACCTAGGCTTCACTGTAAGGCGATGCTACACGAGTTCGAATAGCTAGGGCCTTAGAAGTCAACGCCAGAAGCATAAAATAAAATAAAAGTACAACAGTTTTTCCATCCTATAACAGGAATAATTGCAACCAGTGCGAAGGTAATGGTCATTTCTACGTTCCGGGCAACACAGGCTTCGCCCTTGGACGTTGCCCCACCAGATCGAATAGCTAGGACCTTAGAAGTCAACGCCAGTAGCATAAAATACAATAAAAATAAAACAGTTTTTCCATGCTATAACAGGAATAGTTGCAACCAGTGTGAAGGTAATGGTCATTCCTACGTTACGGGCTACCTAGACTGCACTCTAGGGTGTTGCGCCACGAGATCGAATAGTTAGGACCTTAGAAGTAAACTCCAGAAGCATAAAACACAATAAATATACAACAGTTTTTCCATCGTATAGCATTACTAATTGCAACCAGTGTGAAAGTAATGGTCATTTCTACGTTTCGGGCAACCCAGGTTTCACTCTAGGGTGTTGCCCCATGAGATGGAATACCTAGGACCTTAGATGCCAACTCCAGAAGCATAAAATACAATAAAAATACAACAGTTTTTCCATCGTATGGCAGGTAAAGTTGCAACCACTATGACGGTAATGTTCACTACTACGTTCCCGGCAACCTAGTCTGCACTCTAGTGCGTTGTTTCACCAGATCGAACAGCTAGGGCCTTAGAAGTCAAAGCCAGAAGCGTAAAATAAAATAAAAATAAAGCAGTTTTTCCATCCTATAACAGGAATAGTTGCATCCAGTGTCAAGGTAATGGTCATTTCTACGTTACGGGCAACCTAGGCTGCACTGTAGGGCGTTGATCCACCAGATCGAATAGATAGGGCCTTACAAGTAAACGCCGGAAGCATAAAATAAAATAAAGATACAACAGCTTTTCCATCCTATAACAGGAATAATTGCAACCAGCATGAAAGAAATGGTCATTTCTGCGTTCCGGGCAGCATAGGCTTCACTCTTGGACGTTGCCCCACCAGATCGAATAGCTAGGACCTTAGAAGTCAACGCCAGAAGCATAAAATACAATAAAAATACAACAGTTTTTCCATCGTATAGCATGAATAATTGCAACCAGTGTGAAAGTAATGGTCATTTCTACGTTTCGGGCAACCTAGGTTTCACTCTACGGTGTTGCCTCACGAGATCGAATACCTAGGACCTTAGATGCCAACTCCAGAAGCATAAAATACAATAAAAATACAACAGTTTTTCCATCGTATAGCATGACTAATGGCAACCAGTGTGAAAGTAATTGTCATTTCTACGTTCCGGGCAAGATAGGCATCACTCTAGGGCGTTGCCCCACCAGATCGAATAGCTAGGACCTTAGAAGTCGATCCCAGAAGCATAAAATACAATAAAAATACAACAGTTTTTCCATCGTATAGCATGAGTAATTGCAACCAGAGTGAAAGTAATGGACATTTCTACGTTTCGGGCAGCCTAGGCTTCACTCTAGGGCGTTGCTCCACCAGATCGAATAGTTAGGGCCTAAGAAGTCAACGCCAGAAGCATAAAACACAATAAAAATACAACAGTTTTTCCATCCTATAACAGGAATAATAGCAACCATTATGAAGGTAATGGTCATTTCTACGTTACGGGCAACCTAGGCTGCACTCTAGGCCGTTGCTCCACCAGATCGAATAGTTAGATCCTTAGAAGTAAACGCCGGAAGCATAAAGTACAATATAGATAAAGAAGTTTTTCCATTGTATAGCAGGAATAATTGCATCCAGTGTGAAAGTAATGATCATTTCCACGTTCCGGGCAACCTAGGCTTCACTGTAAGGCGTTGCTACACGAGTTCGAATAGCTAGGTCCTTAGAAGTCAACGCCAGAGGCATAAAATAAGATAAAAATACAACAGCTTTTCCATCCTATAACAGGAATAATTGCAACCAGTGTGAAAGTAATGGTCATTTCTACGTTCCGGGCAGCATAGGCTTCACTATTGGACGTTGCCCCACCAGAGCGATTAGCTAGGACCTTAGGAGTCAACGCCAGAAGCATAAAATACAATCAAATTACAACAGCTTTTCCATCGTACAACAGGAATAATTGCAACCAGTGCGAAGGTAATGGCCATTTCTACGTTCCGGGCATCATAGGCTTTACGCTTGGACGTTGCCCCACCAGATCGAATAGCTAGGACCTTAGAAGTAAACTCCAGAAGCATAAAACACAATAAAAATACAACAGTTTTTCCATCGTATAGCATGACTAATTGCAACCAGTGTGAAAGTAATGGACATTTCTACGTTCCGGGCAACATGGGCTTCACTCTAGGGCGTTGATCCACTAGATCCAATAGTTAGGGCCTAAGAAGTCAACGCCAGTAGGATAAAATACAATATAAATACAACGGCCTTTCCATCGTATAACAGGAAAGATTGCAACCAGTGTGAAAGTAACGGCCACTTCTACTTTCCGGGCATCCCAGACTTAACTCTGAAGCATTGCTCCACCAGATCGAAGAGTTAGGGCCTTAGAAGTCAACGCCGGAAGCATAAAACACCATAAAAATACAACAGTTTTTCCATCGTATAGCATGACTAATTGCAACCAGTGTGAAGGTTATGGTCATTTCTACGTTACGGGCAACCTAGGCTTCACGCTTGGACGTTGCCCCACCAGATCGAATAGCTAGGACCTTAGAAGTCAACGCCAGAAGCATAAAATACAATAAAAATACAACAGTTTTTCCATCGTATAGCATGAATAATTGCAACCAGTGCGAAAGTAATGGTCATTTCTACGTTTCGTGCAACCTAGGCTTCACTCTATGGTGTTGCCCCACGAGATCGAATACCTAGGACCTTAGAAGGTAACGCCAGAAGCATAAAATACAATAAAAATACAACAGCTTTTCCATCCTATAACAGGAATAATTGCAACCAGTGTGAAAGTAATGGTCATTTCTACGTTCCGGGCAGCATAGGCTTCACACTTGGACGTGGCCCCACCAGATCGACTAGCTAGGACCTTAGAAGTCAACGCCAGAAGCATAAAATACAATAAAATTACAATAGCTTTTCCATCGTACAACAGGAATAATTGCAACCAGTGCGAAGGTAATGGCCATTTCTACGTTCCGGGCAACATAGGCTTCACGCTTGGACGTTGCCCCACCAGATGGAATAGCTAGGACCTTAGAAGTCAACGCCAGAAGCATAAAATACAATAAAAATACAACAGCTTTTCTATCCTATAACAGGAATAATTGCAACCAGTGTGAAGGTAATGGTCATTTCTACGTTCCGGGCAGCATAGGCTTCACTCTTGGACGTTGCCCCACCAGATCGACTAGCTAGGACCTTAGAAGTCAACGCCAGAAGCATAAAATACAATAAAATTATAACAGCTTTTTCATCGTACAACAGGAATAATTGCAACCAGTGCGAAGGTAATGGCCATTTCTACGTTCCTGGCAACATAGGCTTCACGCTTGGACGTTGCCCCACCAGATGGAATAGCTAGGACCTTAGAAGTCAACGCCAGAACCATAAAATACAATAAAAATACAACGGTTTTTCCATCGTTTCGGGCAGCCTAGGCTTCACGCTTGGACGTTGCCACACCAGATCGAATAGCTAGGACCTTAGAAGTCAACGCCAGAAGCATAAAATACAATAAAAATACAACAGTTTTTCCATCTTATGGCAAATAAAGTTGCAACCAGTGTGACGGTAATGTTCACTTCTACGTTCCCGGCAACCTAGGCTGCACTCTAGTGCGTTATTTCACCAGATCGAACATCTAGGGCCTTAGAAGTCAACGCCAGAAGCGTAAAATAAAATAAAAATAAAACAGTTTTTCCATCCTATAACAGGAATTGTTGAAACCAGTGTGAAGGTAATGGTCATTTCTATGTTACGGGCAATCTAGGCTGCACTCTAGGGCGTTGCTCCACCCGATCGAATAGATAGGGCCTTAGAAGTAAACGACGGAAGCATAAAATAAAATAAAAATACAACAGCTTTTCCATCCTATTACAGGAATAATTGCAACCAGTATGGAAGAAATGGTCATTTCTACGTTCCGGGCAGCATAGGCTTCACTCTTGGACGTTGCCCCACCAGATCGAATAGCTAGGGCCTTAGAAGTCAACGTTAGTAGCATAAAATACAATAAAAATAAAACAGCCTTTCCATCGTATAGCATGAATAATTGCAACCAGTGTGAAAGTAATGGCCATTTCTACGTTTCGGGCAACCTAGGCTGCACTCTAGGGCGTTGCTCCACCTGGTCGAATAGTTAGGGCCTTAGAAGTAAACGCCGGAAGCATAAAGTACAATATAGATAAAGAAGTTTTTCCATTGTATAGCAGGAATAATTGCATCCAGTGTGAAAGTAATGATCATTTCCACGTTCCGGGCAACCTAGGCTTCACTGTAAGGCGATGCTACACGAGTTCGAATAGCTAGGGCCTTAGAAGTCAACGCCAGAAGCATAAAATAAAATAAAAGTACAACAGTTTTTCCATCCTATAACAGGAATAATTGCAACCAGTGCGAAGGTAATGGTCATTTCTACGTTCCGGGCAACACAGGCTTCGCCCTTGGACGTTGCCCCACCAGATCGAATAGCTAGGACCTTAGAAGTCAACGCCAGTAGCATAAAATACAATAAAAATAAAACAGTTTTTCCATGCTATAACAGGAATAGTTGCAACCAGTGTGAAGGTAATGGTCATTCCTACGTTACGGGCTACCTAGACTGCACTCTAGGGTGTTGCGCCACGAGATCGAATAGTTAGGACCTTAGAAGTAAACTCCAGAAGCATAAAACACAATAAATATACAACAGTTTTTCCATCGTATAGCATTACTAATTGCAACCAGTGTGAAAGTAATGGTCATTTCTACGTTTCGGGCAACCCAGGTTTCACTCTAGGGTGTTGCCCCATGAGATGGAATACCTAGGACCTTAGATGCCAACTCCAGAAGCATAAAATACAATAAAAATACAACAGTTTTTCCATCGTATGGCAGGTAAAGTTGCAACCACTATGACGGTAATGTTCACTACTACGTTCCCGGCAACCTAGTCTGCACTCTAGTGCGTTGTTTCACCAGATCGAACAGCTAGGGCCTTAGAAGTCAAAGCCAGAAGCGTAAAATAAAATAAAAATAAAGCAGTTTTTCCATCCTATAACAGGAATAGTTGCATCCAGTGTCAAGGTAATGGTCATTTCTACGTTACGGGCAACCTAGGCTGCACTGTAGGGCGTTGATCCACCAGATCGAATAGATAGGGCCTTACAAGTAAACGCCGGAAGCATAAAATAAAATAAAGATACAACAGCTTTTCCATCCTATAACAGGAATAATTGCAACCAGCATGAAAGAAATGGTCATTTCTGCGTTCCGGGCAGCATAGGCTTCACTCTTGGACGTTGCCCCACCAGATCGAATAGCTAGGACCTTAGAAGTCAACGCCAGAAGCATAAAATACAATAAAAATACAACAGTTTTTCCATCGTATAGCATGAATAATTGCAACCAGTGTGAAAGTAATGGTCATTTCTACGTTTCGGGCAACCTAGGTTTCACTCTACGGTGTTGCCTCACGAGATCGAATACCTAGGACCTTAGATGCCAACTCCAGAAGCATAAAATACAATAAAAATACAACAGTTTTTCCATCGTATAGCATGACTAATGGCAACCAGTGTGAAAGTAATTGTCATTTCTACGTTCCGGGCAAGATAGGCATCACTCTAGGGCGTTGCCCCACCAGATCGAATAGCTAGGACCTTAGAAGTCGATCCCAGAAGCATAAAATACAATAAAAATACAACAGTTTTTCCATCGTATAGCATGAGTAATTGCAACCAGAGTGAAAGTAATGGACATTTCTACGTTTCGGGCAGCCTAGGCTTCACTCTAGGGCGTTGCTCCACCAGATCGAATAGTTAGGGCCTAAGAAGTCAACGCCAGAAGCATAAAACACAATAAAAATACAACAGTTTTTCCATCCTATAACAGGAATAATAGCAACCATTATGAAGGTAATGGTCATTTCTACGTTACGGGCAACCTAGGCTGCACTCTAGGCCGTTGCTCCACCAGATCGAATAGTTAGATCCTTAGAAGTAAACGCCGGAAGCATAAAGTACAATATAGATAAAGAAGTTTTTCCATTGTATAGCAGGAATAATTGCATCCAGTGTGAAAGTAATGATCATTTCCACGTTCCGGGCAACCTAGGCTTCACTGTAAGGCGTTGCTACACGAGTTCGAATAGCTAGGTCCTTAGAAGTCAACGCCAGAGGCATAAAATAAGATAAAAATACAACAGCTTTTCCATCCTATAACAGGAATAATTGCAACCAGTGTGAAAGTAATGGTCATTTCTACGTTCCGGGCAGCATAGGCTTCACTATTGGACGTTGCCCCACCAGAGCGATTAGCTAGGACCTTAGGAGTCAACGCCAGAAGCATAAAATACAATCAAATTACAACAGCTTTTCCATCGTACAACAGGAATAATTGCAACCAGTGCGAAGGTAATGGCCATTTCTACGTTCCGGGCATCATAGGCTTTACGCTTGGACGTTGCCCCACCAGATCGAATAGCTAGGACCTTAGAAGTAAACTCCAGAAGCATAAAACACAATAAAAATACAACAGTTTTTCCATCGTATAGCATGACTAATTGCAACCAGTGTGAAAGTAATGGACATTTCTACGTTCCGGGCAACATGGGCTTCACTCTAGGGCGTTGATCCACTAGATCCAATAGTTAGGGCCTAAGAAGTCAACGCCAGTAGGATAAAATACAATATAAATACAACGGCCTTTCCATCGTATAACAGGAAAGATTGCAACCAGTGTGAAAGTAACGGCCACTTCTACTTTCCGGGCATCCCAGACTTAACTCTGAAGCATTGCTCCACCAGATCGAAGAGTTAGGGCCTTAGAAGTCAACGCCGGAAGCATAAAACACCATAAAAATACAACAGTTTTTCCATCGTATAGCATGACTAATTGCAACCAGTGTGAAGGTTATGGTCATTTCTACGTTACGGGCAACCTAGGCTTCACGCTTGGACGTTGCCCCACCAGATCGAATAGCTAGGACCTTAGAAGTCAACGCCAGAAGCATAAAATACAATAAAAATACAACAGTTTTTCCATCCTATAACAGGAATAGTTGCAACCAGTGTGAAGGTAATGGTCATTTCTATGTTACGGGCAACCTAGTCTGCACTCTAGGGCGTTGCTCCACCAGATCGAATAGATAGGGCCTTAGAAGTAAACGCCGGAAGCATAAAATAAAATAAAAATACAACAGCTTTTCCATCCTATAACAGGAATAATTACAACCAGTATGAAAGAAATGGTCATTTCTACGTTCCGGGCAGCATAGGCTTCACACTTGGACGTTGCCCCACCAGATCGAATAGCTAGGACCTTAGAAGTCAACGCCAGAAGCATAAAATACAATAAAAATACAACAGTTTTTCCATCGTATAGCATGAATAATTGCAACCAGTGCGAAAGTAATGGTCATTTCTACGTTTCGGGCAACCTAGGCTTCACTCTATGGTGTTGCCCCACGAGATCGAATACCTAGGACCTTAGAAGGTAACGCCAGAAGCATAAAATACAATAAAAATACAACAGCTTTTCCATTCTATAACAGGAATAATTGCAACCAGTGTGAAAGTAATGGTCATTTCTACGTTCCGGGCAGCATAGGCTTCACACTTGGACGTGGCCCCACCAGATCGACTAGCTAGGACCTTAGAAGTCAACGCCAGAAGCATAAAATACAATAAAATTACAATAGCTTTTCCATCGTACAACAGGAATAATTGCAACCAGTGCGAAGGTAATGGCCATTTCTACGTTCCGGGCAACATAGGCTTCACGCTTGGACGTTGCCCCACCAGATGGAATAGCTAGGACCTTAGAAGTCAACGCCAGAAGCATAAAATACAATAAAAATACAACAGCTTTTCTATCCTATAACAGGAATAATTGCAACCAGTGTGAAGGTAATGGTCATTTCTACGTTCCGGGCAGCATAGGCTTCACTCTTGGACGTTGCCCCACCAGATCGACTAGCTAGGACCTTAGAAGTCAACGCCAGAAGCATAAAATACAATAAAATTATAACAGCTTTTTCATCGTACAACAGGAATAATTGCAACCGGTGCGAAGGTAATGGCCATTTCTACGTTCCTGGCAACATAGGCTTCACGCTTGGACGTTGCCCCACCAGATGGAATAGCTAGGACCTTAGAAGTCAACGCCAGAACCATAAAATACAATAAAAATACAACGGTTTTTCCATCGTTTCGGGCAGCCTAGGCTTCACGCTTGGACGTTGCCACACCAGATCGAATAGCTAGGACCTTAGAAGTCAACGCCAGAAGCATAAAATACAATAAAAATACAACAGTTTTTCCATCTTATGGCAAATAAAGTTGCAACCAGTGTGACGGTAATGTTCACTTCTACGTTCCCGGCAACCTAGGCTGCACTCTAGTGCGTTATTTCACCAGATCGAACATCTAGGGCCTTAGAAGTCAACGCCAGAAGCGTAAAATAAAATAAAAATAAAACAGTTTTTCCATCCTATAACAGGAATTGTTGAAACCAGTGTGAAGGTAATGGTCATTTCTATGTTACGGGCAATCTAGGCTGCACTCTAGGGCGTTGCTCCACCAGATCGAATAGATAGGGCCTTAGAAGTAAACGACGGAAGCATAAAATAAAATAAAAATACAACAGCTTTTCCATCCTATTACAGGAATAATTGCAACCAGTATGGAAGAAATGGTCATTTCTACGTTCCGGGCAGCATAGGCTTCACTCTTGGACGTTGCCCCACCAGATCGAATAGCTAGGGCCTTAGAAGTCAACGTTAGTAGCATAAAATACAATAAAAATAAAACAGCCTTTCCATCGTATAGCATGAATAATTGCAACCAGTGTGAAAGTAATGGCCATTTCTACGTTTCGGGCAACCTAGGCTGCACTCTAGGGTGTTGCCCCATGAGATGGAATACCTAGGACCTTAGATGCCAACTCCAGAAGCATAAAATACAATAAAAATACAACAGTTTTTCCATCGTATGGCAGGTAAAGTTGCAACCACTATGACGGTAATGTTCACTACTACGTTCCCGGCAACCTAGTCTGCACTCTAGTGCGTTGTTTCACCAGATCGAACAGCTAGGGCCTTAGAAGTCAAAGCCAGAAGCGTAAAATAAAATAAAAATAAAGCAGTTTTTCCATCCTATAACAGGAATAGTTGCATCCAGTGTCAAGGTAATGGTCATTTCTACGTTACGGGCAACCTAGGCTGCACTGTAGGGCGTTGATCCACCAGATCGAATAGATAGGGCCTTACAAGTAAACGCCGGAAGCATAAAATAAAATAAAGATACAACAGCTTTTCCATCCTATAACAGGAATAATTGCAACCAGCATGAAAGAAATGGTCATTTCTGCGTTCCGGGCAGCATAGGCTTCACTCTTGGACGTTGCCCCACCAGATCGAATAGCTAGGACCTTAGAAGTCAACGCCAGAAGCATAAAATACAATAAAAATACAACAGTTTTTCCATCGTATAGCATGAATAATTGCAACCAGTGTGAAAGTAATGGTCATTTCTACGTTTCGGGCAACCTAGGTTTCACTCTACGGTGTTGCCTCACGAGATCGAATACCTAGGACCTTAGATGCCAACTCCAGAAGCATAAAATACAATAAAAATACAACAGTTTTTCCATCGTATAGCATAACTAATAGCAACCAGTGTGAAAGTAATTGTCATTTCTACGTTCCGGGCAAGATAGGCTTCACTCTAGGGCGTTGCCCCACCAGATCGAATAGCTAGGACCTTAGAAGTCGATCCCAGAAGCATAAAATACAATAAAAATACAACAGTTTTTCCATCGTATAGCATGAGTAATTGCAACCAGAGTGAAAGTAATGGACATTTCTACGTCTCGGGCAGCCTAGGCTTCACTCTAGGGCGTTGCTCCACCAGATCGAATAGTTAGGGCCTAAGAAGTCAACGCCAGAAGCATAAAACACAATAAAAATACATCAGTTTTTCCATCCTATAACAGGAATAATAGCAACCATTATGAAGGTAATGGTCATTTCTACGTTACGGGCAACCTAGGCTGCACTCTAGGCCGTTGCTCCACCAGATCGAATAGTTAGATCCTTAGAAGTAAACGCCGGAAGCATAAAGTACAATATAGATAAAGAAGTTTTTCCATTGTATAGCAGGAATAATTGCATCCAGTGTGAAAGTAATGATCATTTCCACGTTCCGGGCAACCTAGGCTTCACTGTAAGGCGTTGCTACACGAGTTCGAATAGCTAGGTCCTTAGAAGTCAACGCCAGAGGCATAAAATAAGATAAAAATACAACAGCTTTTCCATCCTATAACAGGAATAATTGCAACCAGTGTGAAAGTAATGGTCATTTCTACGTTCCGGGCAGCATAGGCTTCACTATTGGACGTTGCCCCACCAGAGCGATTAGCTAGGACCTTAGGAGTCAACGCCAGAAGCATAAAATACAATCAAATTACAACAGCTTTTCCATCGTACAACAGGAATAATTGCAACCAGTGCGAAGGTAATGGCCATTTCTACGTTCCGGGCATCATAGGCTTTACGCTTGGACGTTGCCCCACCAGATCGAATAGCTAGGACCTTAGAAGTCAACGCCAGAAGCATAAAATACATTAAAAATACAACAGCTTTTCCATCCTTTAACAGGAATAATTGCAACCAGTGTGAAAGTAATGGTCATTTCTACGTTCCGGGCAGCATAGGCTTCACTCTTGGACGTTGCCCCACCAGATCGACCAGCTAGGACCTTAGAAGTCAACGCCAGAAGCATAAAATACAATAAAATTACAACAGCTTTTCCATCGTACAACAGGAATAGTTGCAACCTGTGCGAAGGTAATGGCCATTTCTACGTTCCGGGCAACATAGGCTTCACGCTTGGACGTTGCCCCACCAGATGGAATAGCTAGGACCTTAGAAGTCAACGCCAGAACCATAAAATACAATAAAAATACAACAGTTTTTCCATCGTTTCGGGCAGCCTAGGCTTCACTCTAGGGCGTCGCTCCACCAGATCGAATAGTTAGTGCCTAAGAAGTCAACGCCAGAAGCATAAAATACAATAAAAATACAACAGCTTTTACATCGTACAACAGGAATAATTGCAACCAGTCCTAAGGTAATGGCCACTTCTACGTTCCGGGCAACATAGGCTTCACGCTTGGACGTTGCCCCACCAGATCGGATAGCTAGGACCTTAGAAGTCAACGCCAGAAGCATAAAGTACAATAAAAATACAACAGTTCTTCCATCGTATAATAGGAAAGATTGCAACCAGTGTGAAGGTAACGGCCATTTCTACGTTCCGGGCAACATAGGCTTCACGCTTGGACGTTGCCCCACCAGATGGAATAGCTAGGACCTTAGAAGTCAACGCCAGAACCATAAAATACAATAAAAATACAACAGTTTTTCCATCGTTTCGGGCAGCCTAGGCTTCACTCTAGGGCGTCGCTCCACCAAATCGAATAGTTAGTGCCTAAGAAGTCAACGCCAGAAGCATAAAATACATTAAAAATACAACAGCTTTTCCATCCTATAACAGGAATAATTGCAACCAGTGCGAAGGTAATGGCCATTTCTACGTTCCGGGCATCATAGGCTTTACGCTTGGACGTTGCCCCACCAGATCGAATAGCTAGGACCTTAGAAGTCAACGCCAGAAGCATAAAATACATTAAAAATACAACAGCTTTTCCATCCTATAACAGGAATAATTGCAACCAGTGTGAAAGTAATGGTCATTTCTACGTTCCGGGCAGCATAGGCTTCACTCTTGGACGTTGCCCCACCAGATCGACCAGCTAGGACCTTAGAAGTCAACGCCAGAAGCATAAAATACAATAAAATTACAACAGGTTTTCCATCGTACAACAGGAATAGTTGCAACCTGTGCGAAGGTAATGGCCATTTCTACGTTCCGGGCAACATAGGCTTCACGCTTGGACGTTGCCACACCAGATGGAATAGCTAGGACCTTAGAAGTCAACGCCAGAACCATAAAATACAATAAAAATACAACAGTTTTTCCATCGTTTCGGGCAGCCTAGGCTTCACTCTAGGGCGTCGCTCTACCAGATCGAATAGTTAGTGCCTAAGAAGTCAACGCCAGAAGCATAAAATACAATAAAAATACAACAGCTTTTACATCGTACAACAGGAATAATTGCAACCAGTCCTAAGGTAATGGCCACTTCTACGTTCCGGGCAACATAGGCTTCACGCTTGGACGTTGCCCCACCAGATCGGATAGCTAGGACCTTAGAAGTCAACGCCAGAAGCATAAAGTACAATAAAAATACAACAGTTCTTCCATCGTATAATAGGAAAGATTGCAACCAGTGTGAAAGTAACGGCCATTTCAACATTCCGGGCATCCTACACTTAACTCTGAAGCATTGCTCCACCAGATCGAAGAGTTAGGGCCTTAGAAGTCAACGCCGGAAGCATAAAACACCATAAAAATACAACAGTTTTTCCATCGTATAGCATGACTAATTGCAACCAGTGTGAAAGTAATGGTCATTTCTACGTATCGGGCAACCCAGGCTTCACTCCAGGGTGTTGCCCCACGAGATCGAATACCTAGGACCTTAGATGCCAACTCCAGAACCATAAAATACAATAAAAATACAACAGTTTTTCCATCGTATGGCAGGTAAAGTTGCAACCACTGTGACGGTAATGTTCACTTCTACGTTCCGGGCAACCTAGGGTGCACTCTAGGGCGTTGCTCCACCAGGTCGAATGGTTAGGGCCTTAGAAGTAAACGCCGGAAGCATAAAGTACAATATAGATAAAGAAGTTTTTCCATTGTATAGCAGGAATAATTGCATCCAGTGTGAAAGTAATGATCATTTCCACGTTCCGGGCAACCTAGGCTTCACTGTAAGGCGATGCTACACGAGTTCGAATAGCTAGGGCCTTAGAAGTCAACGCCAGAAGCATAAAATAAAATAAAAGTACAACAGTTTTTCCATCCTATAACAGGAATAATTGCAACCAGTGCGAAGGTAATGGTCATTTCTACGTTCCGGGCAACACAGGCTTCGCCCTTGGACGTTGCCCCACCAGATCGAATAGCTAGGACCTTAGAAGTCAACGCCAGTAGCATAAAATACAATAAAAATAAAACAGTTTTTCCATGCTATAACAGGAATAGTTGCAACCAGTGTGAAGGTAATGGTCATTCCTACGTTACGGGCTACCTAGACTGCACTCTAGGGTGTTGCGCCACGATATCGAATAGCTAGGACCTTAGAAGTAAACTCCAGAAGCATAAAACACAATAAAAATACAACAGTTTTTCCGTCGTGTAGCATGACTAATAGCAACCAGTGTGAAAGTAATGGTCATTTCTACGTTCCGGGCAACACAGGCTTCGCCCTTGGACGTTGCCCCACCAGATCGAAGAGTTAGGGCCTTAGAAGTCAACGCCAGAAGCATAAAACACAATAAAAATACAACAGTTTTTCCATCGTATAGCATGACTAATTGCAACCAGTGTGAAAGTAATGGTCATTTCTACGTTTCGGGCAACCCAGGTTTCACTCTAGGGTGTTGCCCCACGAGATGGAATACCTAGGACCTTAGATGCCAACTCCAGAAGCATAAAATACAATAAAAATACAACAGTTTTTCCATCGTATGGCAGGTAATGTTGCAACCACTATGACGGTAATGTTCACTACTACGTTCCCGGCAACCTAGTCTGCACTCTAGTGCGTTGTTTCACCAGATCGAACAGCTAGGGCCTTAGAAGTCAACGCCAGAAGCGTAAAATAAAATAAAAATAAAACAGTTTTTCCATCCTATAACAGGAATAGTTGCATCCAGTGTGAAGGTAATGGTCATTTCTACGATACGGGCAACCTAGGCTGCACTGTAGGGCGTTGCTCCACCAGATCGAATAGATAGGGCCTTAGAAGTAAACGCCGGAAGCATAAAATAAAATAAAGATACAACAGCTTTTCCATCCTATAACACGAATAATTGCAACCAGCATGAAAGAAATGGTCATTTATGCGTTCCGGGCAGCATAGGCTTCACTCTTGGACGTTGCCCCACCAGATCGAATAGCTAGGACCTTAGAAGTCAACGCCAGAAGCATAAAATACAATAAAAATACAACAGTTTTTCCATCGTATAGCATGAATAATTGCAACCAGTGTGAAAGTAATGGTCATTTCTACGTTTCGGGCAACCTAGGCTTCACTCTAGGGTGTTGCCTCACGAGATCGAATACCTAGGTCCTTAGATGCCAACTCCAGAAGCATAAAATACAATAAAAATACAACAGTTTTTCCATCGTATAGCATGACTAATAGCAACCAGTGTGAAAGTAATGGTCATTTCTACGTTCAGGGCAAGATAGGCTTCACTCTAGGGCGTTGCCCCACCAGATCGAATAGCTAGGGCCTTAGAAGTCAACGCCAGAAGCATAAAATGAAATAAAAATTCAACAGATTTCCATCCTATAACAGGAATAGTTGCAACCAGTGTGAATGTTATGGTCATTTATACGTTACGGGCAACCTAGGCTGCAGTCTAGTGCGTTGCTCCACCAGTTCGAATAGATAAGGCCTTAGAAGTAAACGCCGGAAGCATAAAATAAAATATAAATACAACGGCTTTTCCATCGTATAACAGGAATGATTGCAACCACTGTGAAACTACTGGTCATTTCTACGTTCCGGGCAACCTAGGCTTCACTCTGGGGAGTTGCTCCACCAGACCGAATAGCTAGGGCCTTAGAAGTCAACGCCAGAGGCATAAAATAAGATAAAAATACAACAGCTTTTCCATCCTATAACAGGAATAATTGCAACCAGTGTGAAAGTAATGGTCATTTCTACGTTCAGGGCAACATAGGCTTCACTCTTGGACGTTGCCCCACCAGATCGAATAGCTAGGACCTTAGAAGTCAACGCCAGAAGCATAAAATACAATAAAAATACAACAGCTTTTCCATCCTATAACAGGAATAATTGCAACCAGTGTGAAAGTAATGGTCATTTCTACGTTCCGGGCAGCATAGGCTTCACACTTGGACGTTTCCCCACCAGATCGACTAGCTAGGACCTTAGAAGTCAACGCCAGAAGCATAAAATACAATAAAATTACAACAGTTTTTCCATCGTATGGCAGGTAAAGTTGCAACCACTGTGACGGTAATGTTCACTTCTACGTTCCGGGCAACCTAGGGTGCACTCTAGGGCGTTGCTCCACCAGGTCGAATAGTTAGGGCCTTAGAAGTAAACGCCGGAAGCATAAAGTACAATATAGATAAAGAAGTTTTTCCATTGTATAGCAGGAATAATTGCATCCAGTGTGAAAGTAATGATCATTTCCACGTTCCGGGCAACCTAGGCTTCACTGTAAGGCGATGCTACACGAGTTCGAATAGCTAGGGCCTTAGAAGTCGACGCCAGAAGCATAAAATAAAATAAAAGTACAACAGTTTTTCCATCGTATAACAGGAATAATTGCAACCAGTGCGAAGGTAATGGTCATTTCTACGTTCCGGGCAACACAGGCTTCGCCCTTGGACGTTGCCCCACCAGATCGAATAGCTAGGACCTTAGAAGTCAACGCCAGTAGCATAAAATACAATAAAAATAAAACAATTTTTCCATGCTATAACAGGAATAGTTGCAACCAGTGTGAAGGTAATGGTCATTCCTACGTTACGGGCTACCTAGACTGCACTCTAGGGTGTTGCGCCACGAGATCGAATAGCTAGGACCTTAGAAGTAAACTCCAGAAGCATAAAACACAATAAAAATACAACAGTTTTTCCATCGTATAGCATGACTAATAGCAACCAGTGTGAAAGTAATGGTCATTTCTACGTTCCGAGCAAGATAGGCTTCACTCTAGGGCGTTGGTCCACTAGATCCAATAGTTAGGGCTTAAGAAGTCAACGCCAGTAGCATAAAATACAATATAAATACAACGGCTTTTCCATCGTATAATAGGAAAGATTGCAACCAGTGTGAAAGTAACGGCGATTTCTACGTTCCGGGCATCCCAGACTTAACTCTGAAGCATTGCTCCACCAGATCGAAGAGTTAGGGCCTTAGAAGTCAACGCCGGAAGCATAAAACACAATAAAAATACAACAGTTTTTCCATCGTATAGCATGACTAATTGCAACCGGTGTGAAAGTAATGGTCATTTCTACGTTTCGGGCAACCCAGGTTTCACTCTAGGGTGTTGCCCCACGAGATGGAATACCTAGGACCTTAGATGCCAGCTCCAGATGCATAAAATACAATAAAAATACAACAGTTTTTCCATCGTATGGCAGGTAAAGTTGCAACCACTATGACGGTAATGTTCACTACTACGTTCCCGGCAACCTAGTCTGCACTCTAGTGCGTTGTTTCACGAGATCGAACAGCTAGGGCCTTAGAAGTCAACGCCAGAAGCGTAAAATAAAATAAAAATAAAACAGTTTTTCCATCCTATAACAGGAATAGTTGCATCCAGTGTGAAGGTAATGGTCATTTCTACGATACGGGCAACCTAGGCTGCACTGTAGGGCGTTGCTCCACCAGATCGAATAGATAGGGCCTTAGAAGTAAACGCCGGAAGCATAAAATAAAATAAAGATACAACAGCTTTTCCATCCTACAACAGGAATAATTGCAACCAGCATGAAAGAAATGGTCATTTCTGCGTTCCGGGCAGCATAGGCTTCACTCTTGGACGTTGCCCCACCAGATCGAATATCTAGGACCTTAGAAGTCAACGCCAGAAGCATAAAATACAATAAAAATACAACAGTTTTTCCATCGTATAGCATGAATAATTGCAACCAGTGTGAAAGTAATGGTCATTTCTACGTTTCGGGCAACCTAGGCTTCACTCTAGGGTGTTGCCTCACGAGATCGAATACCTAGGACCTTAGATGCCAACTCCAGATGCATAAAATACAATAAAAATACAACAGTTTTTCCATCGTATAGCATGACTAATAGCAACCAGTGTGAAAGTAATGGACATTTCTACGTTCCGGGCAAGATAGGCTTCACTCTAGGGCGTTGCCCCACCAGATCGAATAGCTAGGGCCTTAGAAGTCAACGCCAGAAGCATAAAATGAAATAAAAATACAACAGTTTTTCCATCCTATAACAGGAATAGTTGCAACCAGTGTGAATGTTATGGTCATTTCTACGTTAAGGGCAACCTAGGCTGCAGTCTAGTGCGTTGCTCCACCAGTTCGAATAGATAAGGCCTTAGAAGTAAACGCCGGAAGCATAAAATAAAATATAAATACAACGGCTTTTCCATCGTAAAACAGGAATGTTTGCAACCACTGTGAAACTACTGGTCATTTCTACGTTCCGGGCAACCTAGGCTTCACTCTGGGGAGTTGCTCCACCAGATCGAATAGCTAGGGCCTTAGAAGTCAACGCCAGAGGCATAAAATAAGATAAAAATACAACAGCTTTTCCATCCTATAACAGGAATAATTGCAACCAGTGTGAAAGTAATGGTCATTTCTACGTTCCGGGCAACATAGGCTTCACTCTTGGACGTTGCCCCACCAGATCGAATAGCTAGGACCTTAGAAGTCAACGCCAGAAGCATAAAATACAATAAAAATACAACAGCTTTTCCATCCTATAACAGGAATAATTGCAACCAGTGTGAAAGTAATGGTCATTTCTACGTTCCGGGCAGCATAGGCTTCACACTTGGACGTTTCCCCACCAGATCGACTAGCTAGGACCTTAGAAGTCAACGCCAGAAGCATAAAATACAATAAAATTACAACAGTTTTTCCATCGTATGGCAGGTAAAGTTGCAACCACTGTGACGGTAATGTTCACTTCTACGTTCCGGGCAACCTAGGGTGCACTCTAGGGCGTTGCTCCACCAGGTCGAATAGTTAGGGCCTTAGAAGTAAACGCCGGAAGCATAAAGTACAATATAGATAAAGAAGTTTTTCCATTGTATAGCAGGAATAATTGCATCCAGTGTGAAAGTAATGATCATTTCCACGTTCCGGGCAACCTAGGCTTCACTGTAGGGCGATGCTACACGAGTTCGAATAGCTAGGGCCTTAGAAGTCGACGCCAGAAGCATAAAATAAAATAAAAGTACAACAGTTTTTCCATCGTATAACAGGAATAATTGCAACCAGTGCGAAGGTAATGGTCATTTCTACGTTCCGGGCAACACAGGCTTCGCCCTTGGACGTTGCCCCACCAGATCGAATAGCTAGGACCTTAGAAGTCAACGCCAGTAGCATAAAATACAATAAAAATAAAACAATTTTTCCATGCTATAACAGGAATAGTTGCAACCAGTGTGAAGGTAATGGTCATTCCTACGTTACGGGCTACCTAGACTGCACTCTAGGGTGTTGCGCCACGAGATCGAATAGCTAGGACCTTAGAAGTAAACTCCAGAAGCATAAAACACAATAAAAATACAACAGTTTTTCCATCGTATAGCATGACTAATAGCAACCAGTGTGAAAGTAATGGTCATTTCTACGTTCCGAGCAAGATAGGCTTCACTCTAGGGCGTTGGTCCACTAGATCCAATAGTTAGGGCTTAAGAAGTCAACGCCAGTAGCATAAAATACAATATAAATACAACGGCTTTTCCATCGTATAATAGGAAAGATTGCAACCAGTGTGAAAGTAACGGCGATTTCTACGTTCCGGGCATCCCAGACTTAACTCTGAAGCATTGCTCCACCAGATCGAAGAGTTAGGGCCTTAGAAGTCAACGCCGGAAGCATAAAACACAATAAAAATACAACAGTTTTTCCATCGTATAGCATGACTAATTGCAACCAGTGTGAAAGTAATGGTCATTTCTACGTTTCGGGCAACCCAGGTTTCACTCTAGGGTGTTGCCCCACGAGATGGAATACCTAGGACCTTAGATGCCAGCTCCAGATGCATAAAATACAATAAAAATACAACAGTTTTTCCATCGTATGGCAGGTAAAGTTGCAACCACTATGACGGTAATGTTCACTACTACGTTCCCGGCAACCTAGTCTGCACTCTAGTGCGTTGTTTCACGAGATCGAACAGCTAGGGCCTTAGAAGTCAACGCCAGAAGCGTAAAATAAAATAAAAATAAAACAGTTTTTCCATCCTATAACAGGAATAGTTGCATCCAGTGTGAAGGTAATGGTCATTTCTACGATACGGGCAACCTAGGCTGCACTGTAGGGCGTTGCTCCACCAGATCGAATAGATAGGGCCTTAGAAGTAAACGCCGGAAGCATAAAATAAAATAAAGATACAACAGCTTTTCCATCCTACAACAGGAATAATTGCAACCAGCATGAAAGAAATGGTCATTTCTGCGTTCCGGGCAGCATAGGCTTCACTCTTGGACGTTGCCCCACCAGATCGAATATCTAGGACCTTAGAAGTCAACGCCAGAAGCATAAAATACAATAAAAATACAACAGTTTTTCCATCGTATAGCATGAATAATTGCAACCAGTGTGAAAGTAATGGTCATTTCTACGTTTCGGGCAACCTAGGCTTCACTCTAGGGTGTTGCCTCACGAGATCGAATACCTAGGACCTTAGATGCCAACTCCAGATGCATAAAATACAATAAAAATACAACAGTTTTTCCATCGTATAGCATGACTAATAGCAACCAGTGTGAAAGTAATGGACATTTCTACGTTCCGGGCAAGATAGGCTTCACTCTAGGGCGTTGCCCCACCAGATCGAATAGCTAGGGCCTTAGAAGTCAACGCCAGAAGCATAAAATACAATCAAATTACAACAGCTTTTCCATCGTACAGCAGGAATAATTGCAACCAGTGCGAAGGTATTGGCCATTTCTACGTTCCGGGCATCATAGGCTTCACGCTTGGACGTTGCCCCGCCACATCGAATAGCTAGGACCTTAGAAGTCAACGCCAGAAGCATAAAATACAATAAAAATACAACAGCTTTTCCATCCTATAACAGGAATAATTGCAACCAGTGTGAAAGTAATGGTCATTTCTACGTTCCGGGCAGCATAGGCTTCACTCTTGGACGTTGCCCCACCAGATCGACTAGCTAGGACCTTAGAAGTCAACGCCAGAAGCATAAAATACAATAAAATTATAACAGCTTTTTCATCGTACAACAGGAATAATTGCAACCTGTGCGAAGGTAATGGCCATTTCTACGTTCCGGGCAACATAGGCTTCACGCTTGGACGTTGCCCCACCAGATGGAATAGCTAGGACCTTAGAAGTCAACGCCAGAACCATAAACTACAATAAAAATACAACGGTTTTCCCATCGTTTCGGGCAGCCTAGGCTTCACGCTTGGACGTTGCCACACCAGATCGAATAGCTAGGACCTTAGAAGTCAACGCCGGAAGCATAAAATACAATAAAAATACAACAGTTTTTCCATCGTATGGCAAATAAAGTTGCAACCAGTGTGACGGTAATGTTCACTTCTACGTTCCCGGCAACCTAGGCTGCACTCTAGTGCGTTGTTTCACCAGATCGAACATCTAGGGCCTTAGAAGTCAACGCCAGAAGCGTAAAATAAAATAAAAATAAAACAGTTTTTCCATCCTATAACAGGAATAATTGCAACCAGTGTGAAAGTAATGGTCATTTCTACGTTCCGGGCAGCATAGGCTTCACTCTTGGACGTTGCCCCACCAGATCGACTAGCTAGGACCTTAGAAGTCAACGCCAGAAGCATAAAATACAATAAAATTATAACAGCTTTTTCATCGTACAACAGGAATAATTGCAACCTGTGCGAAGGTAATGGCCATTTCTACGTTCCGGGCAACATAGGCTTCACGCTTGGACGTTGCCCCACCAGATGGAATAGCTAGGACCTTAGAAGTCAACGCCAGAACCATAAACTACAATAAAAATACAACGGTTTTCCCATCGTTTCGGGCAGCCTAGGCTTCACGCTTGGACGTTGCCACACCAGATCGAATAGCTAGGACCTTAGAAGTCAACGCCGGAAGCATAAAATACAATAAAAATACAACAGTTTTTCCATCGTATGGCAAATAAAGTTGCAACCAGTGTGACGGTAATGTTCACTTCTACGTTCCCGGCAACCTAGGCTGCACTCTAGTGCGTTGTTTCACCAGATCGAACATCTAGGGCCTTAGAAGTCAACGCCAGAAGCGTAAAATAAAATAAAAATAAAACAGTTTTTCCATCCTATAACAGGAATAGTTGAAACCAGTGTGAAGGTAATTGTCATTTCTATGTTACGGGCAATCTAGGCTGCACTCTAGGGCGTTGCTCCACCAGATCGAATAGATAGGGCCTTAGAAGTAAACGACGGAAGCATAAAATAAAATAAAAATACAACAGCTTTTCCATCCTATTACAGGAATAATTGCAACCAGTATGGAAGAAATGGTCATTTCTACGTTCCGGGCAGCATAGGCTTCACTCTTGGACGTTGCCCCACCAGATCGAATAGCTAGGGCCTTAGAAGTCAACGTTAGTAGCATAAAATACAATAAAAATAAAACAGCTTTTCCATCGTATAGCATGAATAATTGCAACCAGTGTGAAAGTAATGGCCATTTCTACGTTTCGGGCAACCTAGGCTGCACTCTAGGGCGTTGCTCCACCTGGTCGAATAGTTAGGGCCTTAGAAGTAAACGCCGGAAGCATAAAGTACAATATAGATAAAGAAGTTTTTCCATTGTATAGCAGGAATAATTGCATCCAGTGTGAAAGTAATGATCATTTCCACGTTCCCGGCAACCTAGGCTTGACTGTAAGGCGATGCTACACGAGTTCGAATAGCTAGGGCCTTAGAAGTCAACGCCAGAAGCATAAAATAAAATAAAAGTACAACAGTTTTTCCATCCTATAACAGGAATAATTGCAACCAGTGCGAAGGTAATGGTCATTTCTACGTTCCGGGCAACACAGGCTTCGCCCTTGGACGTTGCCCCACCAGATCGAATAGCTAGGACCTTAGAAGCCAACGCCAGTAGCATAAAATACAATAAAAATAAAACAGTTTTTCCATGCTATAACAGGAATAGTTGCAACCAGTGTGAAGGTAATGGTCATTCCTACATTACGGGCTACCTAGACTGCACTCTAGGGTGTTGCGCCACGAGATCGAATAGCTAGGACCTTAGAAGTAAACTCCAGAAGCATAAAACACAATAAAAATACAACAGTTTTTCCATCGTATAGCATGACTAATAGCAACCAGTGTGAAAGTAATGGTCATTTCTACGTTCCGGGCAAGATAGGCTTCACTCTAGGGCGTTGGTCCACTAGATCCAATAGTTAGGGCCTAAGAAGTCAACGCCAGTAGCATAAAATACAATATAAATACAACGGCATTTCCATCGTATAATAGGAAAGATTGCAACCAGTGTGAAAGTAACGGCGATTTCTACGTTCCGGGCATCCCAGACTTAACTCTGAAGCATTGCTCCACCAGATCGAAGAGTTAGGGCCTTAGAAGTCAACGCCGGAAGCATAAAACACAATAAAAATACAACAGTTTTTCCATCGTATAGCATGACTAATTGCAACCAGTGTGAAAGTAATGGTCATTTCTACGTTTCGGGCAACCCAGGCTTCACTCTAGGGCGTTGCCCCACGAGATGGAATACCTAGGACCTTAGATGCCAACTCCAGAAGCATAAAATACAATAAAAATACAACAGTTTTTCCATCGTATGGCAGGTAAAGTTGCAACCACTATGACGGTAATGTTCACTACTACGTTCCCGGCAACCTAGTCTGCACTCTGGTGCGTTGTTTCACCAGATCGAACAGCTAGGGCCTTAGAAGTCAACGCCAGAAGCGTAAAATAAAATAAAAATAAAACAGTTTTTCCATCCTATAACAGGAATAGTTGCATCCAGTGTGAAGGTAATGGTCATTTCTACGTTACGGGCAACCTAGGCTGCACTGTAGGGCGTTGCTCCACCAGATCGTATAGATAGGGCCTTAGAAGTAAACGCCGGAAGCATAAAATAGAAGTAAGATACAACAGCTTTTCCATCCTATAACAGGAACAATTGCAACCAGCATGAACGAAATGGTCATTTCTGCGTTCCGGGCAGCATAGGCTTCACTCTTGGACGTTGCCCCACCAGATCGAATAGCTAGGACCTTAGAAGTCAACGCCAGAAGCATAAAATACAATAAAAATACAACAGCTTTTCCATCCTATAACAGGAATAATTGCAACCAGTGTGAAAGTAATGGTCATTTCTACGTTCCGGGCAGCATAGGCTTCACTCTTGGACGTTGCCCCACCAGATCGACTAGCTAGGACCTTAGAAGTCAACGCCAGAAGCATAAAATACAATAAAATTATAACAGCTTTTTCATCGTACAACAGGAATAATTGCAACCTGTGCGAAGGTAATGGCCATTTCTACGTTCCGGGCAACATAGGCTTCACGCTTGGACGTTGCCCCACCAGATGGAATAGCTAGGACCTTAGAAGTCAACGCCAGAACCATAAACTACAATAAAAATACAACGGTTGTTCCATCGTTTCGGGCAGCCTAGGCTTCACGCTTGGACGTTGCCACACCAGATCGAATAGCTAGGACCTTAGAAGTCAACGCCGGAAGCATAAAATACAATAAAAATACAACAGTTTTTCCATCGTATGGCAAATAAAGTTGCAACCAGTGTGACGGTAATGTTCACTTCTACGTTCCCGGCAACCTAGGCTGCTCTCTAGTGCGTTGTTTCACCAGATCGAACATCTAGGGCCTTAGAAGTCAACGCCAGAAGCGTAAAATAAAATAAAAATAAAACAGTTTTTCCATCCTATAACAGGAATAGTTGAAACCAGTGTGAAGGTAATTGTCATTTCTATGTTACGGGCAATCTAGGCTGCACTCTAGGGCGTTGCTCCACCAGATCGAATAGATAGGGCCTTAGAAGTAAACGACGGAAGCATAAAATAAAATAAAGATACAACAGCTTTTCCATCCTATTACAGGAATAATTGCAACCAGTATGGAAGAAATGGTCATTTCTACGTTCCGGGCAGCATAGGCTTCACTCTTGGACGTTGCCCCACCAGATCGAATAGCTAGGGCCTTAGAAGTCAACGTTAGTAGCATAAAATACAATAAAAATAAAACAGCTTTTCCATCGTATAGCATGAATAATTGCAACCAGTGCGAAAGTAATGGCCATTTCTACGTTTCGGGCAACCTAGGCTGCACTCTAGGGCGTTGCTCCACCTGGTCGAATAGTTAGGGCCTTAGAAGTAAACGCCGGAAGCATAAAGTACAATATAGATAAAGAAGTTTTTCCATTGTATAGCAGGAATAATTGCATCCAGTGTGAAAGTAATGATCATTTCCACGTTCCCGGCAACCTAGGCTTGACTGTAAGGCGATGCTACACGAGTTCGAATAGCTAGGGCCATAGAAGTCAACGCCAGAAGCATAAAATAAAATAAAAGTGCAACAGTTTTTCCATCCTATAACAGGAATAATTGCAACCAGTGCGAAGGTAATGGTCATTTCTACGTTCCGGGCAACACAGGCTTCGCCCTTGGACGTTGCCCCACCAGATCGAATAGTTAGGACCTTAGAAGACAACGCCAGTAGCATAAAATACAATAAAAATAAAACAGTTTTTCCATGCTATAACAGGAATAGTTGCAACCAGTGTGAAGGTAATGGTCATTCCTACATTACGGGCTACCTAGACTGCACTCTAGGGTGTTGCGCCACGAGATCGAATAGCTAGGACCTTAGAAGTAAACTCCAGAAGCATAAAACACAATAAAAATACAACAGTTTTTCCATCGTATAGCATGACTAATAGCAACCAGTGTGAAAGTAATGGTCATTTCTACGTTCCGGGCAAGATAGGCTTCACTCTAGGGCGTTGGTCCACTAGATCCAATAGTTAGGGCCTAAGAAGTCAACGCCAGTAGCATAAAATACAATATAAATACAACGGCTTTTCCATCGTATAATAGGAAAGATTGCAACCAGTGTGAAAGTAACGGCGATTTCTACGTTCCGGGCATCCCAGACTTAACTCTGAAGCATTGCTCCACCAGATCGAAGAGTTAGGGCCTTAGAAGTCAACGCCGGAAGCATAAAACACAATAAAAATACAACAGTTTTTCCATCGTATAGCATGACTAATTGCAACCAGTGTGAAAGTAATGGTCATTTCTACGTTTCGGGCAACCCAGGCTTCACTCTAGGGTGTTGCCCCACGAGATGGAATACCTAGGACCTTAGATGCCAACTCCAGAAGCATAAAATACAATAAAAATACAACAGTCTTTCCATCGTATGGCAGGTAAAGTTGCAACCACTATGACGGTAATGTTCACTACTACGTTCCCGGCAACCTAGTCTGCACTCTAGTGCGTTGTTTCACCAGATCGAACAGCTAGGGCCTTAGAAGTCAACGCCAGAAGCGTAAAATAAAATAAAAATAAAACAGTTTTTCCATCCTATAACAGGAATAGTTGCATCCAGTGTGAAGGTAATGGTCATTTCTACGTTACGGGCAACCTAGGCTGCACTGTAGGGCGTTGCTCCACCAGATCGAATAGATAGGGCCTTAGAAGTAAACGCCGGAAGCATAAACTAGAAGTAAGATACAACAGCTTTTCCATCCTATAACAGGAATAATTGCAACCAGCATGAACGAAATGGTCATTTCTGCGTTCCGGGCAGCATAGGCTTCACTCTTGGACGTTGCCCCACCAGATCGAATAGCTAGGACCTTAGAAGTCAACGCCAGAAGCATAAAATACAATAAAAATACAATAGTTTTTCCATCGTAAGGCATGAATAATTGCAACTAGTGTGAAAGTAATGGTCATTTCTACGTTTCGGGCAACCTAGGCTTCACTCTAGGGTGTTGCCTCACGAGATCGAATACCTCGGACCTTCGATGCCAACTCCAGAAGCGTAAAATACAATAAAAATACAACAGTTTTTCCATCGTATAGCATGACTAATAGCAACCAGTGTGAAAGTAATGGTCATTTCTACGTTCCGGGCAAGATAGGCTTCACTCTAGGGCGTTGCCCCACCAGATCGAATAGCTAGGACCTTAGAAGTCGACGCCAGAAGCATAAAATACAATAAAAATACAACAGTTTTTCCATCGTATAGCATGAGTAATTGCAACCAGTGTGAAAGTTATGATCATTTCTACGTTCAGGGCAACATAGGCTTCACTCTAGGGTATTGTTCCACCATATCGAATAGTTAGGGCCTAAGAAGTCAACGCCAGAAGCATAAAATACAATATAAATACAACAGCTTTTCCATCGTATATAATGTATATTTGCAAACAGTGTGAAAGTAAAGGTCAGTTCTACGTTCCGGGCAACCTAGGTTTCGCTGTAGGGCGTTGCTCCACCAGATTGAATAGCAAGGGACTTAGAAGTCAACACCAGAAGCATAAAATACAATAAAAATACAACAGTTTTTCCATCGTATAAAAGGAATAATTGCAACCAGTGTGAAAGTAATGGTCATTTCTACGTTCCGGGCAACCTAGGCTTAACTCTAGAGCGTTGTTTCACCCGATCGAATAGTTAGGGCCTTAGATGTCAACGCCCAAAGGCTAAAATACAAAATAAATAGAACAGTCTTTCCATTGTATAAAACGAATAATTGCAACCAGTGTCAAAGTTATGGTCATTTCTACGTTCCAGGCAACCTATGCTTAGCTCCAGGGCATTGCTCCACCGGGTCGAATAGGTAGGGACATTGAATACAACGCCAGAAGCATAAAATATAATATAAATACAACAGTTTTTCCCTTGTATAACAGGAATGATTGGAACCAGTGTGAAAGCTATGGTCATTTCTACGTTCCGTGCAACATAGGCTTCACTCTAGGGCGTTGCTCCACCAGATCGCATAGCTAGGGACTTAGAATTTAAGGCCGGAAGCATAAAATACAATAAAAATGCAACAGTTTTTCCATAGTATAACAGGAGTAATTGCAACCAGTGTGAATGTACAGGTCCACTCTACGTTCCGGGCATCCTAGGCTTCGCTCTAGGGCCTTGCTCCAGCAAATCGAAAAGCTAGGGACTTAGAAGTCAACGGCAGAGGTATAAAATACAAACTAATTACAAAATTTTTTCCATCGTAAAACAGGAATAATTGTAACCACTGTGAAAGAAATGGCTATTTCTACATTCCGCCCAACCTAGGCTTCACTCTAGGGCGTGCTCCACCAGATCGAATAGTTAGGGCCTTAGGAGTCAATGCCAGATGCATAAAATAGAATATAAATGCAACAGTTTTTCCATGTATAAAATGAATAATTGCAACAAGCCTGAAGGTAATGATCATTTCTACGTTCCGGGCAATCTAGGCTTCTCTTTAGGGCGTTGCTCCACCAGTTCGAATAGCAAGGGCCTAACAAGTCAACGCCAGAAGCATAAAATACAATAGAAATGCAACAGCTTTTCCATCGTATAAAACGAATAATTGCAACCAGTATGAAAGTTATGGTCATTTCTACGTTCCGGGCAACCTAGGCTTCACCCTCGGGCGTTGCTAAACCAGATCCAATAGTCAGGACCTTAGAAGTCAACGCCAGAAGCATAAAATACAATAAGAATACAAAAGTTTTTCCATCGTATAACAGGAATAATTGCCACCAGTGTTAAAGTGATGGTCATTTCTGCATTCCGGGAAACCTAGGCTTCACTCTAGGGCGTTGCTCCTCCACAACGAATAGCTACGGCCTTAGAAGTCAACGCCTGAAGCATAAAATATAATATAAATGCAACAGTTTTTCCATCGTATAACAGGAATAATTGCAACCAGAGTGAAGGTGATGGTCATTTCTACGTCCCGGGCAACCTAGGCTTCACTCTAGGGCGTTTCTCCGCCAGATCGAATAGCTAGGGACTTAGAAGTCAACGCTAGAAGCGTAAAATAAAATAAAAATACAACAGTTTTTCCATCGTAAAAAACGAATAATTGCAACCAGTATGCATGTTATGGTCATTTCTACGTTCCGGGCAACCTAGGCTTCACTCTAGGGCGTTGGTCCACCAGATCCAATAGCTAGGGCCTAATAAGTCAACGCCAGGAGCACCAAATACAAAATAAGTACAACAGTTTTTCCATCGTATAAAACGAATAATTGCAACCAGTATGAAAGCTATGGTCATTTCTACGTTCCGGACAACCTAGGCTTCACTCTAGGGCGTTGCTCAACCACATCGAATAGCTACGGCCCTAGCAGACAACGCCATAACTATAAAATACAATATAAATACAACAGTCTTTCCATCGTATAACAGGAATAATTGCAACCAGTGTGAAAGATATGGTCATTTCTACGCTACGGGCAACCTAGGCTTCAGTCTAGGGCGTGGTTCCCCAGATCGAATAGTTAGAGCCTAAGAAGCCTACGCCAGAAGCATAAAATACAATATAAATACAACAGCTTTTCAATCGTATAACAGGAATAATTGCAGACAGTGTGAAAGATATGGTCATTTCTACGTTGCGGGCATCCTAGGCTTCACTCTAGGGCATTGATCCACCACATCGAATAGCTACGGCCTTAGAAGTCAACGCCATAACTATAAAAAACGATATAAATACAACTGTTTTTCCTTTGTATAAAACGAATAATTGAAAACAGTGTGGAGGTAATGGTCATTTCTACTTTCCGGGCAACCTAGGCTTCACTCTAGGGCGTTTCTCCACCACATCTAATAGCTACGGCCCTAGAAGTCGACGCCTGAAGCATAAAATATAATATAAATACAACGGCATTTCCATCGTATAATAGGAAAGATTGCAACCAGTGTGAAAGTAACGGCGATTTCTACGTTCCGGGCATCCCAGACTTAACTCTGAAGCATTGCTCCACCAGATCGAAGAGTTAGGGCCTTAGAAGTCAACGCCGGAAGCATAAAACACAATAAAAATACAACAGTTTTTCCATCGTATAGCATGACTAATTGCAACCAGTGTGAAAGTAATGGTCATTTCTACGTTTCGGGCAACCCAGGCTTCACTCTAGGGTGTTGCCCCACCAGATCGAATAGCTAGGACCTTAGAAGTCAACGCCAGAAGCATAAAATACAATAAAAATACAACAGCTTTTCCATCCTATAACAGGAATAATTGCAACCAGTGTGAAAGTAATGGTCATTTCTACGTTCCGGGCAGCATAGGCTTCACTCTTGGACGTTGCCCCACCAGATCGACTAGCTAGGACCTTAGAAGTCAACGCCAGAAGCATAAAATACAATAAAATTATAACAGCTTTTTCATCGTACAACAGGAATAATTGCAACCTGTGCGAAGGTAATGGCCATTTCTACGTTCCGGGCAACATAGGCTTCACGCTTGGACGTTGCCCCACCAGATGGAATAGCTAGGACCTTAGAAGTCAACGCCAGAACCATAAACTACAATAAAAATACAACGGTTGTTCCATCGTTTCGGGCAGCCTAGGCTTCACGCTTGGACGTTGCCACACCAGATCGAATAGCTAGGACCTTAGAAGTCAACGCCGGAAGCATAAAATACAATAAAAATACAACAGTTTTTCCATCGTATGGCAAATAAAGTTGCAACCAGTGTGACGGTAATGTTCACTTCTACGTTCCCGGCAACCTAGGCTGCTCTCTAGTGCGTTGTTTCACCAGATCGAACATCTAGGGCCTTAGAAGTCAACGCCAGAAGCGTAAAATAAAATAAAAATAAAACAGTTTTTCCATCCTATAACAGGAATAGTTGAAACCAGTGTGAAGGTAATTGTCATTTCTATGTTACGGGCAATCTAGGCTGCACTCTAGGGCGTTGCTCCACCAGATCGAATAGATAGGGCCTTAGAAGTAAACGACGGAAGCATAAAATAAAATAAAGATACAACAGCTTTTCCATCCTATTACAGGAATAATTGCAACCAGTATGGAAGAAATGGTCATTTCTACGTTCCGGGCAGCATAGGCTTCACTCTTGGACGTTGCCCCACCAGATCGAATAGCTAGGGCCTTAGAAGTCAACGTTAGTAGCATAAAATACAATAAAAATAAAACAGCTTTTCCATCGTATAGCATGAATAATTGCAACCAGTGCGAAAGTAATGGCCATTTCTACGTTTCGGGCAACCTAGGCTGCACTCTAGGGCGTTGCTCCACCTGGTCGAATAGTTAGGGCCTTAGAAGTAAACGCCGGAAGCATAAAGTACAATATAGATAAAGAAGTTTTTCCATTGTATAGCAGGAATAATTGCATCCAGTGTGAAAGTAATGATCATTTCCACGTTCCCGGCAACCTAGGCTTGACTGTAAGGCGATGCTACACGAGTTCGAATAGCTAGGGCCATAGAAGTCAACGCCAGAAGCATAAAATAAAATAAAAGTGCAACAGTTTTTCCATCCTATAACAGGAATAATTGCAACCAGTGCGAAGGTAATGGTCATTTCTACGTTCCGGGCAACACAGGCTTCGCCCTTGGACGTTGCCCCACCAGATCGAATAGTTAGGACCTTAGAAGACAACGCCAGTAGCATAAAATACAATAAAAATAAAACAGTTTTTCCATGCTATAACAGGAATAGTTGCAACCAGTGTGAAGGTAATGGTCATTCCTACATTACGGGCTACCTAGACTGCACTCTAGGGTGTTGCGCCACGAGATCGAATAGCTAGGACCTTAGAAGTAAACTCCAGAAGCATAAAACACAATAAAAATACAACAGTTTTTCCATCGTATAGCATGACTAATAGCAACCAGTGTGAAAGTAATGGTCATTTCTACGTTCCGGGCAATATAGGCTTCACTCTAGGGCGTTGGTCCACTAGATCCAATAGTTAGGGCCTAAGAAGTCAACGCCAGTAGCATAAAATACAATATAAATACAACGGCTTTTCCATCGTATAATAGGAAAGATTGCAACCAGTGTGAAAGTAACGGCGATTTCTACGTTCCGGGCATCCCAGACTTAACTCTGAAGCATTGCTCCACCAGATCGAAGAGTTAGGGCCTTAGAAGTCAACGCCGGAAGCATAAAACACAATAAAAATACAACAGTTTTTCCATCGTATAGCATGACTAATTGCAACCAGTGTGAAAGTAATGGTCATTTCTACGTTTCGGGCAACCCAGGCTTCACTCTAGGGTGTTGCCCCACGAGATGGAATACCTAGGACCTTAGATGCCAACTCCAGAAGCATAAAATACAATAAAAATACAACAGTCTTTCCATCGTATGGCAGGTAAAGTTGCAACCACTATGACGGTAATGTTCACTACTACGTTCCCGGCAACCTAGTCTGCACTCTAGTGCGTTGTTTCACCAGATCGAACAGCTAGGGCCTTAGAAGTCAACGCCAGAAGCGTAAAATAAAATAAAAATAAAACAGTTTTTCCATCCTATAACAGGAATAGTTGCATCCAGTGTGAAGGTAATGGTCATTTCTACGTTACGGGCAACCTAGGCTGCACTGTAGGGCGTTGCTCCACCAGATCGAATAGATAGGGCCTTAGAAGTAAACGCCGGAAGCATAAACTAGAAGTAAGATACAACAGCTTTTCCATCCTATAACAGGAATAATTGCAACCAGCATGAACGAAATGGTCATTTCTGCGTTCCGGGCAGCATAGGCTTCACTCTTGGACGTTGCCCCACCAGATCGAATAGCTAGGACCTTAGAAGTCAACGCCAGAAGCATAAAATACAATAAAAATACAATAGTTTTTCCATCGTATAGCATGAATAATTGCAACCAGTGTGAAAGTAATGGTCATTTCTACGTTGCGGGCAACCTAGGCTTCACTCTAGGGTGTTGCCTCACGAGATCGAATACCTCGGACCTTCGATGCCAACTCCAGAAGCATAAAATACAATAAAAATACAACAGTTTTTCCATCGTATAGCATGACTAATAGCAACCAGTGTGAAAGTAATGGTCATTTCTACGTTCCGGGCAAGATAGGCTTCACTCTAGGGCGTTGCCCCACCAGATCGAATAGCTAGGACCTTAGAAGTCGACGCCAGAAGCATAAAATACAATAAAAATACAACAGTTTTTCCATCGTATAGCATGAGTAATTGCAACCAGTGTGAAAGTTATGATCATTTCTACGTTCAGGGCAACATAGGCTTCACTCTAGGGTATTGTTCCACCATATCGAATAGTTAGGGCCTAAGAAGTCAACGCCAGAAGCATAAAATACAATATAAATACAACAGCTTTTCCATCGTATATAATGTATATTTGCAAACAGTGTGAAAGTAAAGGTCAGTTCTACGTTCCGGGCAACCTAGGTTTCGCTGTAGGGCGTTGCTCCACCAGATTGAATAGCAAGGGACTTAGAAGTCAACACCAGAAGCATAAAATACAATAAAAATACAACAGTTTTTCCATCGTATAAAAGGAATAATTGCAACCAGTGTGAAAGTAATGGTCATTTCTACGTTCCGGGCAACCTAGGCTTAACTCTAGAGCGTTGTTTCACCCGATCGAATAGTTAGGGCCTTAGATGTCAACGCCCAAAGGCTAAAATACAAAATAAATAGAACAGTCTTTCCATTGTATAAAACGAATAATTGCAACCAGTGTCAAAGTTATGGTCATTTCTACGTTCCAGGCAACCTATGCTTAGCTCCAGGGCATTGCTCCACCGGGTCGAATAGGTAGGGACATTGAATACAACGCCAGAAGCATAAACTATAATATAAATACAACAGTTTTTCCCTTGTATAACAGGAATAATTGGAACCAGTGTGAAAGCTATGGTCATTTCTACGTTCCGTGCAACATAGGCTTCACTCTAGGGCGTTGCTCCACCAGATCGCATAGCTAGGGACTTAGAATTTAAGGCCGGAAGCATAAAATACAATAAAAATGCAACAGTTTTTCCATAGTATAACAGGAGTAATTGCAACCAGTGTGAATGTACAGGTCCACTCTACGTTCCGGGCATCCTAGGCTTCGCTCTAGGGCCTTGCTCCAGCAAATCGAAAAGCTAGGGACTTAGAAGTCAACGGCAGAGGTATAAAATACAAACTAATTACAAAATTTTTTCCATCGTAAAACAGGAATAATTGTAACCACTGTGAAAGAAATGGCTATTTCTACATTCCGCCCAACCTAGGCTTCACTCTAGGGCGTGCTCCACCAGATCGAATAGTTAGGGCCTTAGGAGTCAATGCCAGATGCATAAAATAGAATATAAATGCAACAGTTTTTCCATGTATAAAATGAATAATTGCAACAAGCCTGAAGGTAATGATCATTTCTACGTTCCGGGCAATCTAGGCTTCTCTTTAGGGCGTTGCTCCACCAGTTCGAATAGCAAGGGCCTAACAAGTCAACGCCAGAAGCATAAAATACAATAGAAATGCAACAGCTTTTCCATCGTATAAAACGAATAATTGCAACCAGTATTTAAGTTATGGTCATTTCTACGTTCCGGGCAACCTAGGCTTCACCCTCGGGCGTTGCTAAACCAGATCCAATAGTCAGGACCTTAGAAGTCAACGCCAGAAGCATAAAATACAATAAGAATACAAAAGTTTTTCCATCGTATAACAGGAATAATTGCCACCAGTGTTAAAGTGATGGTCATTTCTGCATTCCGGGAAACCTAGGCTTCACTCTAGGGCGTTGCTCCTCCACAACAAATAGCTACGGCCTTAGAAGTCAACGCCTGAAGCATAAAATATAATATAAATGCAACAGTTTTTCCATCGTATAACAGGAATAATTGCAACCAGAGTGAAGGTGATGGTCATTTCTACGTCCCGGGCAACCTAGGCTTCACTCTAGGGCGTTTCTCCGCCAGATCGAATAGCTAGGGACTTAGAAGTCAACGCTAGAAGCGTAAAATAATATAAAAATACAAAAGTTTTTCCATCGTATAAAACGAATAATTGCAACCAGTATGCATGTTATGGTCATTTCTACGTTCCGGCAACCTAGGCTTCACTCTAGGGCGTTGGTCCACCAGATCCAATAGCTACGGCCTTAGAAGTCAACGCCTGAAGGTTAAAATATAATATAAATAAAACAGTTTTTCCATCGTATAACAGGAACACTTGCAACCAGAGTGAAAGTGATGGTCATTTCTACGTCCCGGGCAACCTAGGCTTCACTCTAGGGCGTTTCTCCACCAGATCGAATAGCTAGGGACTTAGAAGTCAACGCTAGAAGCGTAAAATAAAATAAAAATACAACAGTTTTTCCATCGTAAAAAACGAATAATTGCAACCAGTATGCATGTTATGGTCATTTCTACGTTCCGGGCAACCTATGCTTCACTCTAGGGCGTTGGTCCACCAGATCCAATAGCTAGGGCCTAATAAGTCAACGCCAGGAGCACCAAATACAAAATAAGTACAACAGTTTTTCCATCGTATAAAACGAATAATTGCAACCAGTATGAAAGCTATGGTCATTTCTACGTTCCGGACAACCTAGGCTTCACTCTAGGGCGTTGCTCAACCACATCGAATAGCTACGGCCCTAGCAGACAACGCCATAACTATAAAATACAATATAAATACAACAGTCTTTCCATCGTATAACAGGAATAATTGCAACCAGTGTGAAAGATATGGTCATTTCTACGCTACGGGCAACCTAGGCTTCAGTCTAGGGCGTGGTTCCCCAGATCGAATAGTTAGAGCCTAAGAAGCCTACGCCAGAAGCATAAAATACAATATAAATACAACAGCTTTTCAATCGTATAACAGGAATAATTGCAGACAGTGTGAAAGATATGGTCATTTCTACGTTGCGGGCATCCTAGGCTTCACTCTAGGGCATTGATCCACCACATCGAATAGCTATGGCCTTAGAAGTCAACGCCATAACTATAAAAAACGATATAAATACAACTGTTTTTCCTTTGTATAAAACGAATAATTGAAAACAGTGTGGAGGTAATGGTCATTTCTACTTTCCGGGCAACCTAGGCTTCACTCTAGGGCGTTTCTCCACCACATCTAATAGCTACGGCCCTAGAAGTCGACGCCTGAAGCATAAAATATAATATAAATACAACAGTTTTTCCATCGCATAACAGGAATAATTGCAACCAGACTTAAGGAGATGGTCACTTCTGAGTTCCGGGCAACCTAGGCTTCACTCTAGAGCGTTGCACCACCAGATCGAATAGCTAGGGCCTTAGAAGTCAACGCCAGAGGCATGAAATAAAATAAAATTACAACAGTTTTTCCATCGTATAACAGGAATAATTGCAACCAGTGTGAAAGGGATGGTCATTTCTACGTTCCGGGCAACATAGGCTTCATTCTTGGACGTTGCCCCACCGGATCGAAAAGTTAGGGCCTAAGAAGTCAACGCCAGAAGCATAAAATAAAATAAAATTACAACAGTTTTTCCTTCGTATAACAGGAATAATTGCAACCAGTGTGAAAGTGATGGTCATTTCAACGCTCTGGGCTTCCTAGGCATCACTCTAGGGCGTTGCTCCACCAGATCGAATAGCTAGGGACTTAGTATTCAACGGCAGAAGCATCAAATACAAACTAATTACAAAATTTTTTCCATCGTAAAACAGGAATAATTGTAACCACTGTGAAAGAAATGGCTATTTCTACATTCCGCCCAACCTAGGCTTCACTCTAGTGCGTGCTCCACCAGATCGAATAGTTAGGGCCTTAGGAGTCAATGCCAGATGTATAAAATAGAATATAAATGCAACAGTTTTTCCATGTATAAAATGAATAATTGCAACAAGCCTGAAGGTAATGATCACTTCTACGTTCCGGGCAATCTAGGCTTCTCTTTAGGGCGTTGCTCCACCAGTTCGAATAGCAAGGGCCTAACAAGTCTACGCCAGAAGCATAAAATACAATAGAAATGCAACTGCTTTTCCATCGTATAAAACGAATAATTGCAACCAGTATGAAAGTTATGGTCATTTCTACGTTCCGGGCAACCTAGGCTTCACCCTCGGGCGTTGCTAAACCAGATCCAATAGTCAGGACCTTAGAAGGCAACGCCAGAAGCATAAAATACAATACAAATGCAACAGCTTTTCCATCGTATAACAGGAATAATTGCCACCAGTGTGAAAGTGATGGTCATTTCTGCATTCCGGGCAACCTAGGCTTCACTCTAGGGCATTGCTCCTCCAGATAGAATAGTTAGGGCCCAGGAAGTCAACGCCAGAAGCATAAAACACGATATAAATACAACAGTTTTTCCATCGTATAACAGGAATAATTGCAACCAGTGAGAAAGATATGGTCATTTCTACGATACGGGCAACCTAGGCTTCACTCTAGGGCGACGTTCCACCAAATCGAATATTTAGGGCCTAAGAAGTCTACCCCAGAAGCATAAAATACAATACAAATACAACAGCTTTTCCATCATATAACAGGAATAATTGCAACCAGTGTGTAAGATATGGTCATTTCTACATTCCGGGCAACCTGGGCTTCACTCTAGGGCGTTGCTCCACCAGATCGAATAGATAGGGACTTAGAAGTCAACGCGAGGAGCACCAAATACAAAATAAATACAATAGTTTTTCCATCGTATAAAACGAATAATTGCAACCAGTGTGGAAGGTATGGTCATATCTACGTTCCGGGCAATCTAGGCTTCACTCTAGGGCGCTGCTCCACCAGATCGAATAGCTAGGGACTTAGAATTCAGCGCCAGAAGAATATAGTACAACATATGTACAACAGTTTTTCAATCGTATAAAATGTATAATTGCAAGCAGTGTGAAGGTAATGGTCATTTCTACGTTCTGGGCAACCTAGGCTTCACTCTAGAGCGTTGCTCCACCAGATCGAATAGTTAGGGCCTTAGAAGTCAACGCCCGAAGCATAAAATACAATATAAATACAACAGTTTTCCCATCGAATAAAACGAATTATTGCAACCAGTTGAAAGTTATGGTCATTTCTACGTCCGGGCAACCTAGGCTTCACCCTAGGTCGTTGTTCCACCAGATCGAATAGTTATGGCCTAAGAAGTCAACGCCAGAAGCATAAAATCCAATATAAATACAAAGGCTTTTCCATCGTATATGATGTATATTTGCAAACAGTGTGAAAGTAAAGGTCATTTCTACGTTCCGGGCAACGTAGGCTTAACTGTAGGGCGTTGCTCCACCAGATCGCATAGTTAGGGAATTACAAATCAACGCCAGAAGCATAAAATACAATAAAAATACAGCAGTTTTTCCACTGTATAATATGAATAATTGCAAACAGTGTGGAAGTAATGGTTATTTATACGTTCCGGGCAATCTAGGCTTCACTCTAGGGCGTTGCTCCACCAGATCGAATAGCTATGGACTTAGAATTCAACGCCAGAAGAATAAAATACCACATAAGTACAACAGTTTTTCCATCGTATAAAATGTATAATTGCAAGAAATGTGAAGGTAATGGTCATTTCTACGTTCCGGGCAACCTAGGCTTCACCCTAGAGCGTTGCTCAACCAGATCCAATAGTTAGGGCCTTAGAAGTCTAGGCCCAAAGCATAAAATACAAAATAAATAGAACAGTTTTTCCATTGTATAAAACGAATAATGGCAACCAGTGTGAAAGTTATGGTCATTTCTACGTTCCGGGCAATCTAGGCTTCACTCTAGGGCGTTGTTCCAACAGATCGAATAGTTAGAGCCTAAGAAGTCAACGCCAGAAGCATAAAATACAATATAAATAAAACAGCTTTTCCATCGTACATGATGTATATATGCAAAGAGTGTGAAAGTAAAGGTTATTTCCACGTTCCGTGCAACTAAGGCTTAGCTCCAGGGCGTTGATCCGCCAGATCGAATAGTTAGGGACTTTGAATACAACGCCAGAAGCATAAAATACAGTAAAAGTGCAACAGTTTTTCCATCGTAGAACAGGAAAGCTACAACCAGTGTGAAAGTACTGGTCATTTCTATGTTCAGGGTAACCTCGGCTTCACTCTAGGGCGTTGCTCCACCAGATCGAATAGCTAGGGACTTAGAATTAAACGCCAGAAGAATAAAATACAACATAAGTACAACAGTTTTACCATCGTATAAAACGAATAATTGCAACCAGTGTGAATGTAATGGTCATTTCTACGTCCCGGGCAACCTAGGCTTCTCTCTAGGGCGTTGCTCCACCAGATCGAATAGCTAGGGACTTAGAAGTCAACGCCAGAAGCATAAAATACGATATATGTACAACAGTTTTTCCATGGTATAAAACGAATAATTGCAACCAGTATGAAAGCTATGGTCATTTCTACGTTCCGGGCAACCTAGGCTTCACTCTAGGGCGTTGCTCCACCACATCGAATAGCTGCAGCCCTAGCAGACAACGTCATAACTATAAAATACAATATAAATACAACAGTCTTTCCATCGTATTAAACGAATAATTGCAACCAGTCTGATAGTTATGGTCATTTCTACGTTCAAGGCAACCTAGGCTTCACCCTAGGGCGTTGCTCCACCAGATCGAATACATAGGGCCTTAGAAGTCAACGCCAGAAGCATAAAGTACAATAAAAATCCAACAGTTTGACCATCGTATAACAGGAATAATTGCAACGAGTGTGAAGGTAATGGTCATTTCTACGATACGGGCAACCTAGGCTTCACTCTAGGGCGTTGCTGCACCACATCGTATAGCTGCCGCCTTAGAAGTCAACGCCAGAAGGTTAAAACACAATATAAATACAACAGCTTTTCCATCGTATAAAACGAATAATTGCAATCAGTATGAAAGTTATGGTCATTTCTACGTTCCGGGCAACCTAGGCTTCACTCTAGGGCGTTGCTCCACCAGATCCAATAGCTAGGGCCTAAGAAGTCAACGCCAGAAGCATAATATACAATATAAATACAACAGTTTTTCCCTTGTATAACAGGAATAATTGTAACCAGTGTGAAAGCTATGGTCATTTCTACGTTCCGGGCAACCTAGGCTTCACTGTAGGGCGTTCCTCTACCACATCGAATAGTTAGGGCCTTAGAAGTCAATGCCAGAAGCATAAAATACAATATAAATACAACAGTCTTTCCACCCAATAATATGAATAATTGCAAACAGTGTGGAAGTAATGGTCATTTCTGCGTTCCGGGCAACCTAGGCTTCACTCTAGGGCGTTGCCCCACCACATCGGTTAGCTACGGCCTTAGAAGTCAACGGCTGAAGCATAAAATACAATAAAAATGGAACAGATTTCCCATCGTATAAAACGAATAATTGCAACCAGTATGAAAGTTATGGTCATTCCTACGTTCCGGGCAACCTAGGCTTCACCCTAGGGCGTTGTTCCATCAGATCGAATAGTTAGGGCCTAAGAAGTCAACGCCAGAAGCATAAAATACAATATAAATACAACAGCTTTTCCATCGTATATGATGTATATTTGCAAACAGTGTGAAAGTAAAGGTCATTTCTACGTTCCGGGCAATCTAGGCTTCACTCTAGGGCGTTGCTCCACCACAACGAATAGCTGCGGCCTTAGAAGTCAACGCGTGAAGCATAAAATATAATATAAATACAACAGTTTTTCCATCGTGTAACAGGAATAATTGCATCCAGAGTGAAGGTGATGGTCATTTCTACGTTCCGGGCAACCTAGGCTTAACTGTAGGGCGTTGCTCCACCAGATCGAATAGTTAGGGACTTTGAATACAACGCCAGAAGCATAAAATACAGTAAAGGTGAAACAGTTTTTCCATCGTATAACAGGAAAGCTACAACCAGTGTGAATGTACTGGTCATTTCTATGTTCCGGGTAACCTCGGCTTCACTCTAGGGCGTTGCTCCACCAGATCGAATAGCTAGGGACTTAGAATTCAACGCCAGAAGAATAAAATACAACATAAGTACAACAGTTTTTCCATCCTATAACAGGAATAACTGCAACCAGTGTGAAAGTACTGGTCATATCTACGTTCCGGGCAATCTAGGCTTCACTCTAGGGCGTTGCTCCACCAGATCGAATAGCTAGGGACTTAGAATTCAGCGCCAGAAGAATATAGTACAACATATGTACAACAGTTTTTCAATCGTATAAAATGTATAATTGCAAGCAGTGTGAAGGTAATGGTCATTTCTACGTTCTGGGCAACCTAGGCTTCACTCTAGAGCGTTGCTCCACCAGATCGAATAGTTAGGGCCTTAGAAGTCAACGCCCGAAGCATAAAATACAAAATAAATAGAACGGTTTTTCCATTCTATAAAACGAATAATTGCAACCAGTGTGAAAGTTATGGTCATTTCTACGTTCCGGGCGTCCTAGGCTTCACTCTAGGGCATTGTTGCACCAGATCGAATAGTTAGGGCCTAAGTAGCCAACGCCAGATGCATAAAATACAATATAAATACAACAGCTTTTCCCATCGAATAAAACGAATTATTGCAACCAGTTGAAAGTTATGGTCATTTCTACGTCCGGGCAACCTAGGCATCACCCTAGGTCGTTGTTCCACCAGATCGAATAGTTATGGCCTAAGAAGTCAACGCCAGAAGCATAAAATCCAATATAAATACAACAGCTTTTCCATCGTATATGATGTATATTTGCAAACAGTGTGAAAGTAAAGGTCATTTCTACGTTCCGGGCAACGTAGGCTTAACTGTAGGGCGTTGCTCCACCAGATCGCATAGTTAGGGAATTACAAATCAACGCCAGAAGCATAAAATACAATAAAAATACAACAGTTTTTCCACTGTATAATATGAATAATTGCAAACAGTGTGGAAGTAATGGTTATTTATACGTTCCGGGCAATCTAGGCTTCACTCTAGGGCGTTGCTCCACCAGATCGAATAGCTAGGGACTTAGAATTCAACGCCAGAAGAATAAAATACCACATAAGTACAACAGTTTTTCCATCGTATAAAATGTATAATTGCAAGAAATGTGAAGGTAATGGTCATTTCTACGTTCCGGGCAACCTAGGCTTCACCCTAGAGCGTTGCTCAACCAGATCCAATAGTTAGGGCCTTAGAAGTCTAGGCCCAAAGCATAAATTACAAAATAAATAGAACAGTTTTTCCATTGTATAAAACGAATAATTGCAACCAGTGTGAAAGTTATGGTCATTTCTACGTTCCGGGCATTCTAGGCTTCACTCTAGGGCGTTGTTCCAACAGATCGAATAGTTAGAGCCTAAGAAGTCAACGCCAGAAGCATAAAATACAATATAAATACAACAGCTTTTCCATCGTACATGATGTATATATGCAAATAGTGTGAAAGTAAAGGTTATTTCCACGTTCCGTGAAACCCAGGCTTAGCTCCAGGGCGTTGCTCCGCCAGATCGAATAGTTAGGGACTTTGAATACAACGCCAGAAGCATAAAATACAGTAAAAGTGCAACAGTTTTTCCATCGTATAACAGGAAAGCTACAACCAGTGTGAAAGTACTGGTCATTTCTATGTTCAGGGTAACCTCGGCTTCACTCTAGGGCGTTGCTCCACCAGATCGAATAGCTAGGGACTTAGAATTAAACGCCAGAAGAATAAAATACAACATAAGTACAACAGTTTTACCATCGTATAAAACGAATAATTGCAACCAGTGTGAATGTAATGGTCATTTCTACGTTCCGGGCTACGTAGGTTTCGCTCTAGGGCGTTGCTTCAGCACGTCGAATGGTTAGGGCCTTAGAAGTCAACGCCAGAAGCATAAAATACACTATAAATACAACAGTTTTTCCATTGTATAAAAAGAATAGTTGCAACCAGTGTTAAAGTTATGGTCATTTCCACGTTCCGGGCAACCTTGGCTTAACACCAGGGCGTTGCTCCACCAGATCGAATGGTTAGGGACTTTGACTACAACGACAGAAGAATAAAATACAATAAAAATGCAACAGTTTTTCTATACTATAACAGGAATAACAGCAACCAGTGTGTAAGTACTGGTCATTTCTACGTTCCGGGTAACCTAGGCTTCACTCTAGGGAGTTGCTCCACCAGATCGAATAGCTAGGGACTTAGCATTAAACGCCAGAAGAATAAAATACAACATAAGTACAACTGTTTTACCATCGTATAAAACGAATAATTGCAACCAGTGTGAATGTAATGGTCATTTCTACGTTCCGGGCTACCTAGGTTTCGCTCTAGGGCGTTGCTCCAACAGATCGAACAGTTAGGGCCTTAGAAGTCAGCGCCCGAAGCATAAAATACAAAATAAATAGAACAGTTTTTTCATTGTATAAAACGAATAATTGCAACCAGTGTGGAAGTTATGGTCATTTGAACGTTCCGGGCACCCTAGGCTTCACTCTAGGGAGTTGTAGCACCAGATCGAATAGTTAGGGACTTAGAATTCAACGCCAGAAGAATAAAATGCAATATAAATACAACAGTTTTTCCCTTGTATAACAGGAATAATTGCAACCAGTGTGAAAGGTATGGTCATTTCTACGTTCCGGGCAACCTAAGCTTCAGTCTAGGGCGTTGCTCCACCACATCGGATAGCTGCGGCCTTAGAAGTCAACGCCATAACTATAAAAAACAATATAAATACAACAGTTTTTCCATTGTATAAAACGAATAATTGCAAACAGTGTGGAGGTAATGGTCATTTCTACTTTCCGGGCAAACTAGGCTTCACTCTAGCCCGTTGCTCCACCACATCGAATAGCTAGGGCCTTAGAAGTCAATGCCAGAAGCATAAAATGCAATATAAATACAACAGTTTGTCCACTGTATAATATGAATAATTGCAAACAGTGTGGAAGTAATGGTCATTTCTACGTTCCGGGCAACCTAGGCTTCACTCTAGGGCGTGGCTCCACCACATCGAATATCTACGGCCTTAGAAGGCAACGCCTGAATCATAAAATATAATATAAATACAACAGTTTTTCCATCGTATAACAGGAATAATTGCAACCAGTGTGAAAGACATGGACATTTCTACGTTCCGGGCAACCTAGACTTCACTCTAGGGCGTTGCTCCACCACATCGAATAGCTACGGCCTTAGAAGTCAACGCCATAACTGTAAAATGCAATATAAATACAACAGTTTTTCCATCGTATAAGAGGAATAATTCAAACCAGAGTGAAGGCGATGGTCATTTCTTCGTTCCGGGCAACCTTGGCTTAACTCAAGGGCGTTGCTTCACCAGATCGAGTAGTTAGGGACTTTGAATACAACGCCAGAAGCATAAAATACAATAAAAATGCACCTGTTTTTCCATCGTATAACAGGAAAGCTGCAACCAGTGTGAAATTTCTGGTCATTTCTATGTTCCGGGTAACCTAGGCTTCACTCTGGGACGTAGCTCCACCAGATCGAATAGCTAGGGACTTAGAATTCAGCGCCAGAAGAATAAAATACAACATATGTACAACAGTTTTTCCATCGTATAAAATGTATAATTGCAAGCAGTGTGAAAGTAATGGTCATTTCTGCGTTCCGGGCAATCTAGGCTTCACTCTATAGCGTTGCTCCACCACACCGAATAGCTACGGCCTTAGAAGTCAACGCCTGAAGCATAAAATATAATATAAATACAACTGTTTTTCCATCGTATAACAGGAATAATTGCAACCAGAGTGAAGGCGATGGTTAATTTCTACGTTCCGGGCAACCTTGGCTTAACTCAAGGGCGTTGCTTCACCAGATCGAATAGTTAGGGACTTTGAATACAACGCCAGAAGCATAAAATACAATAAAAATGCAACAGTTTTTCCATCGTATAACTGGAAAGCTGCAACCACTGTGAAACCACTGGCCATTTCTACGCTCCGGGCAACCTAGGCTTCACTCTAGGGCGTTCCTCCACCACATCGAATAGTTAGGTCGTTAGAAGTCAATGCCAGAAGCATAAAATACAATATAAATACAACAGTTTTTCCACTGTATAATATGAATAATTGCAAGCAGTGTGGAAGTAATGGTAATTTCTGCGTTCCGGGCAATCTAGGCTTCACTCTAGGGCGTTGCTCCACCACACCGAATAGCTACGGCCTTAGAAGTCAACGCCTGAAGCATAAAATATAATATAAAAACAACAGGTTTTCCATCGTATAACAGGAATAATTGCAACCAGAGTGAAGGTGATGGTCATTTCTACGTTCCGGGCAACCTTGGCTTAACTCCAGGGCGTTGCCCCTCCAGATCGAATAGTTAGGGACTTTGAATACAACGCCAGAAGCATAAAATACAATAAAAATGCAACTGTTTTTCCATCGTATAACAGGAAAGCTGCAACCAGTGTGAAAGTACTGGTCATTTCTATGTTCCGGGTAACCTAGGCTTCACTCTAGGGCATCGGTCCACCAGATCGACAAGCTAGGGACTTAGAATTCAACGCCAGAAGTATAAAATACAACATAAGTACAACAGTTTTTCCATCCTATAAAATGTATAATTGCAAGCAGTGTGAAGGTAATGGTCATTTCTACGTTCCGGGCAACCTAGGCGTCACTCTAGAGCGTTGCTCCACCAGATCGAATAGCTAGGGCCTATGAAGTCAACGCCAGAAGCATAATTTACAATATAAATACAACAGTTTTACCATCGTATAAAATGAATAATCGCAAACAGTGTGAAGGTAATGGTCATTTCTACGTCCCGGGCAACCTAGGCTTCTCTCTAGGGCGTTGCTCCACCAGATCGAATAGCTAGGGACTTAGAAGTCAACGCCAGAAGCATAAAATACGATATATGTACAACAGTTTTTCCATGGTATAAAACGAATAATTGCAACCAGTATGAAAGCTATGGTCATTTCTACGTTCCGGGCAACCTAGGCTTCACTCTAGGGCGTTGCTCCACCACATCGAATAGCTGCAGCCCTAGCAGACAACGTCATAACTATAAAATACAATATAAATACAACAGTCTTTCCATCGTATTAAACGAATAATTGCAACCAGTCTGATAGTTATGGTCATTTCTACGTTCAAGGCAACCTAGGCTTCACCCTAGGGCGTTGCTCCACCAGATCGAATACATAGGGCCTTAGAAGTCAACGCCAGAAGCATAAAGTACAATAAAAATCCAACAGTTTGACCATCGTATAACAGGAATAATTGCAACGAGTGTGAAGGTAATGGTCATTTCTACGATACGGGCAACCTAGGCTTCACTCTAGGGCGTTGCTGCACCACATCGTATAGCTGCCGCCTTAGAAGTCAACGCCAGAAGGTTAAAACACAATATAAATACAACAGCTTTTCCATCGTATAAAACGAATAATTGCAATCAGTATGAAAGTTATGGTCATTTCTACGTTCCGGGCAACCTAGGCTTCACTCTAGGGCGTTGCTCCACCAGATCCAATAGCTAGGGCCTAAGAAGTCAACGCCAGAAGCATAATATACAATATAAATACAACAGTTTTTCCCTTGTATAACAGGAATAATTGTAACCAGTGTGAAAGCTATGGTCATTTCTACGTTCCGGGCAACCTAGGCTTCACTGTAGGGCGTTCCTCTACCACATCGAATAGTTAGGGCCTTAGAAGTCAATGCCAGAAGCATAAAATACAATATAAATACAACAGTCTTTCCACCCAATAATATGAATAATTGCAAACAGTGTGGAAGTAATGGTCATTTCTGCGTTCCGGGCAACCTAGGCTTCACTCTAGGGCGTTGCCCCACCACATCGGTTAGCTACGGCCTTAGAAGTCAACGGCTGAAGCATAAAATACAATAAAAATGGAACAGATTTCCCATCGTATAAAACGAATAATTGCAACCAGTATGAAAGTTATGGTCATTCCTACGTTCCGGGCAACCTAGGCTTCACCCTAGGGCGTTGTTCCATCAGATCGAATAGTTAGGGCCTAAGAAGTCAACGCCAGAAGCATAAAATACAATATAAACACAACAGCTTTTCCATCGTATATGATGTATATTTGCAAACAGTGTGAAAGTAAAGGTCATTTCTACGTTCCGGGCAATCTAGGCTTCACTCTAGGGCGTTGCTCCACCACAACGAATAGCTGCGGCCTTAGAAGTCAACGCGTGAAGCATAAAATATAATATAAATACAACAGTTTTTCCATCGTGTAACAGGAATAATTGCATCCAGAGTGAAGGTGATGGTCATTTCTACGTTCCGGGCAACCTAGGCTTAACTGTAGGGCGTTGCTCCACCAGATCGAATAGTTAGGGACTTTGAATACAACGCCAGAAGCATAAAATACAGTAAAGGTGAAACAGTTTTTCCATCGTATAACAGGAAAGCTACAACCAGTGTGAATGTACTGGTCATTTCTATGTTCCGGGTAACCTCGGCTTCACTCTAGGGCGTTGCTCCACCAGATCGAATAGCTAGGGACTTAGAATTCAACGCCAGAAGAATAAAATACAACATAAGTACAACAGTTTTTCCATCCTATAACAGGAATAACTGCAACCAGTGTGAAAGTACTGGTCATATCTACGTTCCGGGCAATCTAGGCTTCACTCTAGGGCGTTGCTCCACCAGATCGAATAGCTAGGGACTTAGAATTCAGCGCCAGAAGAATATAGTACAACATATGTACAACAGTTTTTCAATCGTATAAAATGTATAATTGCAAGCAGTGTGAAGGTAATGGTCATTTCTACGTTCTGGGCAACCTAGGCTTCACTCTAGAGCGTTGCTCCACCAGATCGAATAGTTAGGGCCTTAGAAGTCAACGCCCGAAGCATAAAATACAAAATAAATAGAACGGTTTTTCCATTCTATAAAACGAATAATTGCAACCAGTGTGAAAGTTATGGTCATTTCTACGTTCCGGGCGTCCTAGGCTTCACTCTAGGGCATTGTTGCACCAGATCGAATAGTTAGGGCCTAAGTAGCCAACGCCAGATGCATAAAATACAATATAAATACAACAGCTTTTCCCATCGAATAAAACGAATTATTGCAACCAGTTGAAAGTTATGGTCATTTCTACGTCCGGGCAACCTAGGCATCACCCTAGGTCGTTGTTCCACCAGATCGAATAGTTATGGCCTAAGAAGTCAACGCCAGAAGCATAAAATCCAATATAAATACAACAGCTTTTCCATCGTATATGATGTATATTTGCAAACAGTGTGAAAGTAAAGGTCATTTCTACGTTCCGGGCAACGTAGGCTTAACTGTAGGGCGTTGCTCCACCAGATCGCATAGTTAGGGAATTACAAATCAACGCCAGAAGCATAAAATACAATAAAAATACAACAGTTTTTCCACTGTATAATATGAATAATTGCAAACAGTGTGGAAGTAATGGTTATTTATACGTTCCGGGCAATCTAGGCTTCACTCTAGGGCGTTGCTCCACCAGATCGAATAGCTAGGGACTTAGAATTCAACGCCAGAAGAATAAAATACCACATAAGTACAACAGTTTTTCCATCGTATAAAATGTATAATTGCAAGAAATGTGAAGGTAATGGTCATTTCTACGTTCCGGGCAACCTAGGCTTCACCCTAGAGCGTTGCTCAACCAGATCCAATAGTTAGGGCCTTAGAAGTCTAGGCCCAAAGCATAAATTACAAAATAAATAGAACAGTTTTTCCATTGTATAAAACGAATAATTGCAACCAGTGTGAAAGTTATGGTCATTTCTACGTTCCGGGCATTCTAGGCTTCACTCTAGGGCGTTGTTCCAACAGATCGAATAGTTAGAGCCTAAGAAGTCAACGCCAGAAGCATAAAATACAATATAAATACAACAGCTTTTCCATCGTACATGATGTATATATGCAAATAGTGTGAAAGTAAAGGTTATTTCCACGTTCCGTGAAACCCAGGCTTAGCTCCAGGGCGTTGCTCCGCCAGATCGAATAGTTAGGGACTTTGAATACAACGCCAGAAGCATAAAATACAGTAAAAGTGCAACAGTTTTTCCATCGTATAACAGGAAAGCTACAACCAGTGTGAAAGTACTGGTCATTTCTATGTTCAGGGTAACCTCGGCTTCACTCTAGGGCGTTGCTCCACCAGATCGAATAGCTAGGGACTTAGAATTAAACGCCAGAAGAATAAAATACAACATAAGTACAACAGTTTTACCATCGTATAAAACGAATAATTGCAACCAGTGTGAATGTAATGGTCATTTCTACGTTCCGGGCTACGTAGGTTTCGCTCTAGGGCGTTGCTTCAGCACGTCGAATGGTTAGGGCCTTAGAAGTCAACGCCAGAAGCATAAAATACACTATAAATACAACAGTTTTTCCATTGTATAAAAAGAATAGTTGCAACCAGTGTTAAAGTTATGGTCATTTCCACGTTCCGGGCAACCTTGGCTTAACACCAGGGCGTTGCTCCACCAGATCGAATGGTTAGGGACTTTGACTACAACGACAGAAGAATAAAATACAATAAAAATGCAACAGTTTTTCTATACTATAACAGGAATAACAGCAACCAGTGTGTAAGTACTGGTCATTTCTACGTTCCGGGTAACCTAGGCTTCACTCTAGGGAGTTGCTCCACCAGATCGAATAGCTAGGGACTTAGCATTAAACGCCAGAAGAATAAAATACAACATAAGTACAACTGTTTTACCATCGTATAAAACGAATAATTGCAACCAGTGTGAATGTAATGGTCATTTCTACGTTCCGGGCTACCTAGGTTTCGCTCTAGGGCGTTGCTCCAACAGATCGAACAGTTAGGGCCTTAGAAGTCAGCGCCCGAAGCATAAAATACAAAATAAATAGAACAGTTTTTTCATTGTATAAAACGAATAATTGCAACCAGTGTGGAAGTTATGGTCATTTGAACGTTCCGGGCACCCTAGGCTTCACTCTAGGGAGTTGTAGCACCAGATCGAATAGTTAGGGACTTAGAATTCAACGCCAGAAGAATAAAATGCAATATAAATACAACAGTTTTTCCCTTGTATAACAGGAATAATTGCAACCAGTGTGAAAGGTATGGTCATTTCTACGTTCCGGGCAACCTAAGCTTCAGTCTAGGGCGTTGCTCCACCACATCGGATAGCTGCGGCCTTAGAAGTCAACGCCATAACTATAAAAAACAATATAAATACAACAGTTTTTCCATTGTATAAAACGAATAATTGCAAACAGTGTGGAGGTAATGGTCATTTCTACTTTCCGGGCAAACTAGGCTTCACTCTAGCCCGTTGCTCCACCACATCGAATAGCTAGGGCCTTAGAAGTCAATGCCAGAAGCATAAAATGCAATATAAATACAACAGTTTGTCCACTGTATAATATGAATAATTGCAAACAGTGTGGAAGTAATGGTCATTTCTACGTTCCGGGCAACCTAGGCTTCACTCTAGGGCGTGGCTCCACCACATCGAATATCTACGGCCTTAGAAGGCAACGCCTGAATCATAAAATATAATATAAATACAACAGTTTTTCCATCGTATAACAGGAATAATTGCAACCAGTGTGAAAGACATGGACATTTCTACGTTCCGGGCAACCTAGACTTCACTCTAGGGCGTTGCTCCACCACATCGAATAGCTACGGCCTTAGAAGTCAACGCCATAACTGTAAAATGCAATATAAATACAACAGTTTTTCCATCGTATAAGAGGAATAATTCAAACCAGAGTGAAGGCGATGGTCATTTCTTCGTTCCGGGCAACCTTGGCTTAACTCAAGGGCGTTGCTTCACCAGATCGAGTAGTTAGGGACTTTGAATACAACGCCAGAAGCATAAAATACAATAAAAATGCACCTGTTTTTCCATCGTATAACAGGAAAGCTGCAACCAGTGTGAAATTTCTGGTCATTTCTATGTTCCGGGTAACCTAGGCTTCACTCTGGGACGTAGCTCCACCAGATCGAATAGCTAGGGACTTAGAATTCAGCGCCAGAAGAATAAAATACAACATATGTACAACAGTTTTTCCATCGTATAAAATGTATAATTGCAAGCAGTGTGAAAGTAATGGTCATTTCTGCGTTCCGGGCAATCTAGGCTTCACTCTATAGCGTTGCTCCACCACACCGAATAGCTACGGCCTTAGAAGTCAACGCCTGAAGCATAAAATATAATATAAATACAACTGTTTTTCCATCGTATAACAGGAATAATTGCAACCAGAGTGAAGGCGATGGTTAATTTCTACGTTCCGGGCAACCTTGGCTTAACTCAAGGGCGTTGCTTCACCAGATCGAATAGTTAGGGACTTTGAATACAACGCCAGAAGCATAAAATACAATAAAAATGCAACAGTTTTTCCATCGTATAACTGGAAAGCTGCAACCACTGTGAAACCACTGGCCATTTCTACGCTCCGGGCAACCTAGGCTTCACTCTAGGGCGTTCCTCCACCACATCGAATAGTTAGGTCGTTAGAAGTCAATGCCAGAAGCATAAAATACAATATAAATACAACAGTTTTTCCACTGTATAATATGAATAATTGCAAGCAGTGTGGAAGTAATGGTAATTTCTGCGTTCCGGGCAATCTAGGCTTCACTCTAGGGCGTTGCTCCACCACACCGAATAGCTACGGCCTTAGAAGTCAACGCCTGAAGCATAAAATATAATATAAAAACAACAGGTTTTCCATCGTATAACAGGAATAATTGCAACCAGAGTGAAGGTGATGGTCATTTCTACGTTCCGGGCAACCTTGGCTTAACTCCAGGGCGTTGCCCCTCCAGATCGAATAGTTAGGGACTTTGAATACAACGCCAGAAGCATAAAATACAATAAAAATGCAACTGTTTTTCCATCGTATAACAGGAAAGCTGCAACCAGTGTGAAAGTACTGGTCATTTCTATGTTCCGGGTAACCTAGGCTTCACTCTAGGGCATCGGTCCACCAGATCGACAAGCTAGGGACTTAGAATTCAACGCCAGAAGTATAAAATACAACATAAGTACAACAGTTTTTCCATCCTATAAAATGTATAATTGCAAGCAGTGTGAAGGTAATGGTCATTTCTACGTTCCGGGCAACCTAGGCGTCACTCTAGAGCGTTGCTCCACCAGATCGAATAGCTAGGGCCTATGAAGTCAACGCCAGAAGCATAATTTACAATATAAATACAACAGTTTTACCATCGTATAAAATGAATAATCGCAAACAGTGTGAAGGTAATGGTCATTTCCACGTTCCGGGCAACCTAGGCTTCACTCTAGAGCGTTGCTTCACCAGATCGAATAGTTAGGGCCTTAGACGTCAATGCCCGGAGCAGAAAATACAAAATAAATAGAACAGTTTTCCCATTGTATAAAACGAATAACTGCAACCAGTGTGAAAGTTATGGTCATTTCTACGTTCAGGGCAACCTAGGCTTAACTGTAGGGCGTTGCTCCACCAGATCGAATAGCAAGGGACTTAGAACACAACGCCAGAAGCATAAAATACAATAAAAATACAACATTTTTTCCACCGTATAAAAGGAATAATTGCAACCAGTGTGAAAGTAATGGTCATTTCTACGTTCCTGGCAACCTAGGTTTCACTCTTGGGCATTTTCCACCACACCGAATAGCTACGGCCTTAGAAGTCAACGCCTGAAGCATAAAATATAATATAAATACAACTGTTTTTCCATCGTATAACAGGAATAATTGCAACCAGAGTGAAGGCGATGGTTAATTTCTACGTTCCGGGCAACCTTGGCTTAACTCAAGGGCGTTGCTTCACCAGATCGAATAGTTAGGGACTTTGAATACAACGCCAGAAGCATAAAATACAATAAAAATGCAACAGTTTTTCCATCGTATAACTGGAAAGCTGCAACCACTGTGAAACCACTGGCCATTTCTACGCTCCGGGCAACCTAGGCTTCACTCTAGGGCGTTCCTCCACCACATCGAATAGTTAGGTCGTTAGAAGTCAATGCCAGAAGCATAAAATACAATATAAATACAACAGTTTTTCCACTGTATAATATGAATAATTGCAAGCAGTGTGGAAGTAATGGTAATTTCTGCGTTCCGGGCAATCTAGGCTTCACTCTAGGGCGTTGCTCCACCACACCGAATAGCTACGGCCTTAGAAGTCAACGCCTGAAGCATAAAATATAATATAAAAACAACAGGTTTTCCATCGTATAACAGGAATAATTGCAACCAGAGTGAAGGTGATGGTCATTTCTACGTTCCGGGCAACCTTGGCTTAACTCCAGGGCGTTGCCCCTCCAGATCGAATAGTTAGGGACTTTGAATACAACGCCAGAAGCATAAAATACAATAAAAATGCAACTGTTTTTCCATCGTATAACAGGAAAGCTGCAACCAGTGTGAAAGTACTGGTCATTTCTATGTTCCGGGTAACCTAGGCTTCACTCTAGGGCATTGCTCCACCAGATCGAATAGTTAGGGCCTAAGAAGTCAACGCCAGAAGCATAAAATACAAAATAAATAGAACAGCTTTTCCATTGTATAAAACGAATAATTACAACCAGTGTGAAAGTTATGGTCATTTCTACGTTCCAGGCAACCTAGGATTAACTCCAGGTCGTTGCTCCACCAGATGGAATAGTTAGGGACTTTGAATACAACGCCAGAAGCATAAAATACAATAAAAATGCAACAGTTTTTCCATCGTATAACTGGAAAGCTGCAACAATTGTGAAAGCACTGGTCAATTCTATGTTCCGGGTAACCTAGGCTTCACTCTAGGGCATCGGTCCACCAGATCGACAAGCTAGGGACTTAGAATTCAACGCCAGAAGTATAAAATACAACATAAGTACAACAGTTTTTCCATCGTATAAAATGTATAATTGCAAGCAGTGTGAAGGTAATGGTCATTTCTACGTTCCGGGCAACCTAGGCGTCACTCTAGAGCGTTGCTCCACCAGATCGAATAGCTAGGGCCTATGAAGTCAACGCCAGAAGCATAATTTACAATATAAATACAACAGTTTTACCATCGTATAAAATGAATAATCGCAAACAGTGTGAAGGTAATGGTCATTTCCACGTTCCGGGCAACCTAGGCTTCACTCTAGAGCGTTGCTTCACCAGATCGAATAGTTAGGGCCTTAGACGTCAATGCCCGGAGCAGAAAATACAAAATAAATAGAACAGTTTTCCCATTGTATAAAACGAATAACTGCAACCAGTGTGAAAGTTATGGTCATTTCTACGTTCAGGGCAACCTAGGCTTAACTGTAGGGCGTTGCTCCACCAGATCGAATAGTTAGGGACTTAGAATTCAACGCCAGAAGAATAAAATGCAACATAAGTACAACAGTTTTACCATCGCATAAAACGAATAATCGAAAACAGTGTGAAGGTAATGGTAATTTCTACGTTCCGTGCAACCTAGGCTTCACTCTAGGGCGTTGCTCCACCAGATCGAATAGCAAGGGACTTAGAAGACAACGCCAGAAGCATAAAATACAATATAAATACAACAGTTTTTCCCTTGTATAACAGGAATAATTGCAACCAGTTTGAAAGGTATGGTCATTTCTACGTTCCGGGCAACCTAAGCTTCAGTCTAGGGCGTTGCTCCACCACATCGGATAGCTGCGGCCTTAGAAGTCAACGCCATAACTATAAAAAACAATATAAATACAACAGTTTTTCCATTGTATAAAACGAATAATTGCAAACAGTGTGGAGGTAATGGTCATTTCTACTTTCCGGGCAACCTAGGCTTCACTCTAGCGCGTTGCTCCACCACATCGAATAGCTACGGCCTTAGAAGTCAACGCCTGAAGCATAAAATATAATATAAATACAACAGTTTTTCCATCGTATAACAGGAATAATTGCAACCAGAGTGAAGGCGATGGTTAATTTCTACGTTCCGGGCAACCTTGGCTTAACTCAAGGGCGTTGCTTCACCAGATCGAATAGTTAGGGACTTTGAATACAACGCCAGAAGCATAAAATACAATAAAAATGCAACAGTTTTTCCATCGTATAACTGGAAAGCTGCAACCACTGTGAAACCACTGGCCATTTCTACGCTCCGGGCAACCTAGGCTTCACTCTAGGGCGTTCCTCCACCACATCGAATAGTTAGGTCGTTAGAAGTCAATGCCAGAAGCATAAAATACAATATAAATACAACAGTTTTTCCACTGTATGATATGAATAATTGCAAGCAGTGTGGAAGTAATGGTAATTTCTGCGTTCCGGGCAATCTAGGCTTCACTCTAGGGCGTTGCTCCACCACACCGAATAGCTACGGCCTTAGAAGTCAACGCCTGAAGCATAAAATATAATATAAAAACAACAGGTTTTCCATCGTATAACAGGAATAATTGCAACCAGTGTGAAAGTTATGGTCATTTCTACGTTCAGGGCAACCTAGGCTTAACTGTAGGGCGTTGCTCCACCAGATCGAATAGCAAGGGACTTAGAACACAACGCCAGAAGCATAAAATACAATAAAAATACAACATTTTTTCCATCGTATAAAAGGAATAATTGCAACCAGTGTGAAAGTAATGGTCATTTCAACGTTCCTGGCAACCTAGGTTTCACTCTTGGGCATTTTCCACCACGCCGAATAGCTACGGCCTTAGAAGTCAACTCCAGAAGCATAAAATACAATAAAAATGCAACAGTTTTTCCAAAGTATAACAGGAGTAATTGCAACCAGTGTGAAGGTGATGGTCATTTCTACGTACCGGGCAACCTTGGCTTAACTCCAGGGCGTTGCCCCACCAGATCGAATAGTTAGGGACTTTGAATACAACGCCAGAAGCATAAAATACAATAAAAATGCAACTGTTTTTCCATCGTATAACAGGAAAGCTGCAACCAGTGTGAAAGTACTGGTCATTTCTATGTTCCGGGTAACCTAGGCTTCACTCTAGGGCGTTGCTCCACCAGATCGAATAGTTAGGGCCTTAGATGTCAACGCCCGAAGCATCAAATACAAAATAAATAGAACAGCTTTTCCATTGTATAAAACGAGTAATTGCAAACAGTGTGAAAGTTATGGTCATTTCTACGTTCCGGGCAACCTAGGCTTAACTCCAGGTCGTTGCTCCACCAGATCGAATAGCTAGGGACTTAGAATGCAGCGCCAGAAGAATAAAATACAACATATGTACAACAGTATTTCCATCGTATAAAATGTATAATTGCAAGCAGTGTGAAGTTAATGGTCATTTCTACGTTCTGGGCAACCTAGGATTCACTCTAGAGCGTTGCTCCACCAGATCGAATAGTTAGGGCCTTAGATGTCAACGCCCGAAGCACAAAATACAAGATAAATAGAACAGCTTTTCCATTGTATAAAACGAATAATTGCAATCAGTGTGAAAGAAATGGTCATTTCTACGATACGGGCAACCTAGGCTTCACTCTAGGGCGTCGTTCCACAAAATCGAATATTTATGGCCTAAGAAGTCTACGCCAGAAGCATAAAATACATTACAAATACAACAGCTTTTCCATCGTATAACAGGAATAATTGCAACCAGTGTGTAAGATATGGACATTACTACGTTCCGGGCAACCTAGGCTTCACTCTAGGGCGTTGCTCGACCACATCGAATAGCTATGGACTTAGTAGTCAACGCTAAAAGCATTAAATACAATATAAATACATCAGCTTTTCCACCGTATAACAGGAATAATTGCAAACAGTGTGAAAGATATGGTCATTTCTACGTTCCGGGCAACCTAGGCTTCACTCTAGGGCGTTTCTCCACCACATCGAATAGCTACGGCCCTAGAAGTCAACGCCTGAAGCATAAAATATAATATAAATACAACAGTTTTTCCATCGTATAACAAGAATAATTGCAACCAGTGTGAAAGTGATGGTCATTTCTACATTCCGGGCATCCTAGGCTTCACTCTAGGGCATTGCTCCACCAGATCGAATAGTTAGGGCCTCAGAAGTCAACGCAAGAAGCATAAAATACAATATAAATACAACAGTTTTTCCCTTGTATAACAGGAATAATTGCAACCAGTGTTGAAGCTATGCTCATTTCTACGTTCCGGGCAACCTAGGCTTCACTCTAGGGCGTTGCTCCACCACATCGAATAGCTAGGGCCTTAGAAGTCAATGCCAGAAGCATAAAATGCAATATAAATACAACAGTTTGTCCACTGTATAATATGAATAATTGCAAACAGTGTGGAAGTAATGGTCATTTCTACGTTCCGGGCAACCTAGGCTTCACTCTAGGGCGTTGCTCCACCACATCGAATATCTACGGCCTTAGAAGTCAACGCCTGAAGCATAAAATATAATATAAATACAACAGTTTTTCCATCGTATAACAGGAATAATTGCAACCAGCGTGAAGGTGATGGTCATTTCTACGTCACGGGCAACCTAGGCTTCACACTAGGGCGTTACTCCACCAGATCGAATAGCTAGGGCCTAAGAAGTCAACGCCAGGAGCACCAAATACGAAATAAATACAACAGTTTTTTCATCGTATAAAACCAATAATTGCAACCAGTATAAAAGCTATGGTCATGCCTACGTTCCGGGCAACCTAGGCTTCACCCTAGGGCGTTGCTCAACCACATCGAATAGCTACGGCCCTAGAAGACAACGCCATAACTATAAAATACAATATAAATACATAAGTCTTTCCATCGTACAAAACGAATAATTGCAACCAGTCTGATAGTTATGGTCATTTCTACGTTCCGGGCAATCTAGGCTTCTCTCTAGGGCGTTGCTCCAGCAGATCGAATAGTTAGGGCCTAAGAAGTCAATGCCAGAAGCATAAAATACAATATAAATACAACAGTTTTTCCACTGTAGAATATGAATAATTGCAAACAGTGTGGAAGTACTGGTCATTTCTGCGTTCCGGGCAACCTAGGCTTCACTCTAGGGCGTTGCCCCACCACATCGATTAGCTACGGCCTTTGAAGTCAACGCCAGAGGCATAAAATACAATATAAATGCCACAGTTTTTCCACTGTATAATATGAATAATTGCAAACAGTGTGGAAGTAATGGTCATTTCTGCGTTCCGGGCAACCTAGGCTTCACTCTAGGGCGTTGCTCCACCACATCGAATAGCTAGGGCCTTAGAAGTCAATGCCAGAAGCATAAAATGCAATATAAATACAACAGTTTGTCCACTGTATAATATGAATAATTGCAAACAGTGTGGAAGTAATGGTCATTTCTACGTTCCGGGCAACCTAGGCTTCACTCTAGGGCGTTGCTCCACCACATCGAATATCTACGGCCTTAGAAGTCAACGCCTGAAGCATAAAATATAATATAAATACAACAGTTTTTCCATCGTATAAAATGTATAATTGCAAGCAGTGTGAAGGTGATGGTAATTTCTACGTTCTGGGCAACCTAGGCTTCATTGTAGAGCGTTGCACCACCAGATCGAATAGTTAGGGCCTTAGATGTCAACGCCCGAAGCGTAAAATACAAAATAAATAGAACAGCTTTTCCATTGTATAAAACGAATAATTGCAACCAGTGTGAAAGTTATGGTCATTTCTACGTTCCGGGCAACCTAGGCTTCACTCTAGGGCGTTGCCCTACCACATCGATTAGCTACGGCCTTAGAAGTCAACGCCTGAAACGTAAAATACAATAAAAATAGAACAGTTTTTTCATCGTATAAAAGGAATAATTGCAACCAGTGTGAAAGTAATGGTCATTTCAACGTTCCTGGCAACCTAGGTTTCACTCTTGGGCATTTTCCACCACGCCGAATAGCTACGGCCTTAGAAGTCAACTCCAGAAGCATAAAATACAATAAAAATGCAACAGTTTTTCCAAAGTATAACAGGAGTAATTGCAACCAGTGTGAAGGTGATGGTCATTTCTACGTACCGGGCAACCTTGGCTTAACTCCAGGGCGTTGCCCCACCAGATCGAATAGTTAGGGACTTTGAATACAACGCCAGAAGCATAAAATACAATAAAAATGCAACTGTTTTTCCATCGTATAACAGGAAAGCTGCAACCAGTGTGAAAGTACTGGTCATTTCTATGTTCCGGGTAACCTAGGCTTCACTCTAGGGCGTTGCTCCACCAGATCGAATAGTTAGGGCCTTAGATGTCAACGCCCGAAGCATCAAATACAAAATAAATAGAACAGCTTTTCCATTGTATAAAACGAGTAATTGCAAACAGTGTGAAAGTTATGGTCATTTCTACGTTCCGGGCAACCTAGGCTTAACTCCAGGTCGTTGCTCCACCAGATCGAATAGTTAGGGACTTTGAATACAACGCCAGAAGCATAAAATACAATAAAAATGCAACAGTTTTTCCATCGTATAACTGGAAAGCTGCAACAAGTGTGAAAGCACTGGTCAATTCTATGTTCCGCGTAAGCTAGGCTTCACTCTAGGGCATCGGTGCTCCAGAGCGACTAGCTAGGGACTTAGAATTCAACGCCAGAAGTATAAAATACAACATAAGTACAACAGTTTTACCATCGCATAAAATGAATAATCGAAAACAGTGTGAAGGTAATGGTCATTTCTACGTTCCGTGCAACCTAGGCTTCACTCTAGGGCGTTGCTCCACCAGATCGAATAGCAAGGGACTTAAAAGTCAACGCCAGAAGCATAAAATACAATAAAAATACAACATTTTTTCCATCGTATAAAAGGCATAATTGCAACCAGTGTGAAAGTAACGGTCATTTCTACGTTCCTGGCAACCTAGGATTCACTCTTGGGCGTTTTCCACCGCACCGAATAGCTACGGCCTTAGAAGTCAACTCCAGAAGCATAAAATACAATAAAAATGCAACAGTTTTCCCAAAGTATAACAGGAGTAATTGCAACCAGTGTGAAAGTACAGGTCATTTCTACGTTCCGGGCAACCTAGGCTTCACTCTAGGGCGTTGCTCCACCACATCGAATAGCTAGGGCCTTAGAAGTCAATGCCAGAAGCATAAAATGCAATATAAATACAACAGTTTGTCCACTGTATAATATGAATAATTGCAAACAGTGTGGAAGTAATGGTCATTTCTACGTTCCGGGCAACCTAGGCTTCACTCTAGGGCGTTGCTCCACCACATCGAATATCTACGGCCTTAGAAGTCAACGCCTGAAGCATAAAATATAATATAAATACAACAGTTTTTCCATCGTATAACAGGAATAATTGCAACCAGCGTGAAGGTGATGGTCATTTCTACGTCACGGGCAACCTAGGCTTCACACTAGGGCGTTACTCCACCAGATCGAATAGCTAGGGCCTAAGAAGTCAACGCCAGGAGCACCAAATACGAAATAAATACAACAGTTTTTTCATCGTATAAAACCAATAATTGCAACCAGTATAAAAGCTATGGTCATGCCTACGTTCCGGGCAACCTAGGCTTCACCCTAGGGCGTTGCTCAACCACATCGAATAGCTACGGCCCTAGAAGACAACGCCATAACTATAAAATACAATATAAATACATAAGTCTTTCCATCGTACAAAACGAATAATTGCAACCAGTCTGATAGTTATGGTCATTTCTACGTTCCGGGCAATCTAGGCTTCTCTCTAGGGCGTTTCTCCACCAGATCGAATAGTTAGGGACTTTGAATACAACGCCAGAAGCATAAAATACAATAAAAATGCAACTGTTTTTCCATCGTATAACAGGAAAGCTGCAACCAGTGTGAAAGTACTGGTCATTTCTATGTTCCGGGTAACCTAGGCTTCACTCTTGGGCGGTGCTCCACCAGATCGAATGAGCTAGGGACTTAGAATTCAGCGCCAGAAGAATAAAATACAACATATGTACAACAGTTTTTCCATCGTATAAAATGTATAATTGCAAGCAGTGTGAAGGTGATGGTAATTTCTACGTTCTGGGCAACCTAGGCTTCATTGTAGAGCGTTGCACCACCAGATCGAATAGTTAGGGCATAAGATGTCAACGCCCGAAGCGTAAAATACAAAATAAATAGAACAGCTTTTCCATTGTATAAAACGAATAATTGCAACCAGTGTGAAAGTTATGGTCATTTCTACGTTCCGGGCAACCTAGGCTTCACTCTAGGGCGTTGCCCTACCACATCGATTAGCTACGGCCTTAGAAGTCAACGCCTGAAGCGTAAAATACAATAAAAATAGAACAGTTTTTTCATCGTATAACAGGAATAATTGCAACCAGAGTGAAAGTAATGGTCATTTCTACGTTTCTGGCGACCTAGGCTTCACTCTAGAGCGTTGTTCCACCAGATCGAATAGCTAGGGCCTTAGAAGTCAACGCCCGAAACCTAAAATACAATAAAAATACAACAGTTTTTCCATCGTATAACGGGAATAATTGCAACAAATGTGAAAGTGATGGTCATTACCACGTTCCTGGCAACCCAGGGTTGACTCTAGGGCGTTGTTCCACCACATCCAATAGCTACGGCCTTAGAAGTCAATGCCAGAAGCATAAAATACAACATAAATACAACAGTTTTTCCATCGTATAAAACGAATAATTGCAACCAGTGTGAAAGTACTGGTCATTTCTACGTTCCGGGCAACCTAGGCTTGACCCTAGAGCGTTGCTAAACCAGGTCGAATAGTTAGGGCCCAAGAAGTCAGCGCCCGAAGAATATAATACAACATATGTACAACAGTTTTTCCATCGTATAAAATGTAAAATTGCAACCAGTGTGAAAGTGATGGTCATTTCTACATTCCGGGCATCCTAGGCTTCACTCTAGGGCGTTGCTCCACCAGATCGAATAGTTAGGGCCTTAGATGTCAATGCCGGAAGCATAAAATACAACATAAGTACAACACCTTTACCATCGTATAAAATGAATAATCGCAAACAGTGTGAAGGTAATGGTCATTTCTAGGTTTCGGGCGACCTAGGCTTCACTCTAGGGCGTTGTTGCACCAGATCGAATAGTTAGGCCCTAAGTAGCCAACGCCAGATGCGTAAAATACAATATAAATACAACAGCTTTTCCATCGTATATAATGTATATTTGCAAATAGTGTGAAAGCAAAGGTCATTTCCACGTTCCGGGCAACCTTGACCTAACACCAGGGCGTTGCTCCACCAGATCGAATAGTTAGGGACCTTGAATACAACGACAGAAGCATAAAATACAATAAAAATGCTTCAGATTTTCCATCGTATACCGGGAATAATTGCAAAAAATGTGAAAGAGATGGTCATTACCACTTTCCGGGTAACCTAGGCTTCACTCTAGGGCGTTCCTCCACCACATCGAATAGTTAGGGCCTTAGAAGTCAATGCCACAAGCATAAAATACAACATAAGTACAACAGCTTTACCATCGTATAAAATGAATAATCGCAAACAGTGTGAAGGTAATGGTCATTTCTACGTTTCGGGCGACCTAGGCTTCACTCTAGGGCGTTGCTCCACCAGATCCAATAGTTAGGGCCCAAGAAATCTACGACAGAAGCACCAAATACAAAATAAATACAACAGTTTTTCCATCGTATAAAACGAATAATTGCAACCAGTGTGAAAGTAATGGCCATTTCTGCGTACCGGGAAACCTAGGCTTCGCTCTAGGGCGTTGCCCCGCCACATCGAATAGCTACGGCCTTAGAAGTCAACGCCAGAAGCATAAAATACAATATAAATACTACAGTTTTCCCATCGTAAAAAACGAATAATTGCAACCAGTATGAAAGTTATGGTCATTTCTATGTTCCGGGCGACCTAGGCTTCACTCTAGGGCGTTGCTCCACCAGATCCAATAGTTAGGGCCCAAGAAATCTACGACAGAAGCACCAAATACAAAATAAATACAACAGTTTTTCCATCGTATAAAACGAATAATTGCAACTAGCGTGAAAGTAATGGCCATTTCTGCGGTCCGGGCAACCTATGCTTCACTCTAGGTCGTTGCCCCGCCACATCGATTAGCTACGGCCTTAGAAGTCAACGCCTGAAGCGTAAAATACAATAAAAATTGAACAGTTTTTTCATCGTATATCAGGAATAATTGCAGCCAGAGTGAAAGTAATGGTCATTACTACGTTTCTGGCGACCTAGGCTTCACTCTAGGGCGTTGTTCCACCAGATCCAATAGCTAGGGCCTTAGAAGTCAACGCCCGAAACCTAAAATACAATAAAAATACAACAGTTTTTCCATCGTATAACGGGAATAATTGCAACAAATGTGAAAGTGATGGTCATTACCACGTTCCTGGCAACCCAGGGTTCACTCTAGGGCGTTGGTCCACCAGGTCGAATAGCTTCGGCCTTAGAAGTCAACGCCAGAAGCATAAAATACAACATAAATACAACAGTTTTTCCATTGTATAAAACGAATAATTGCAACCGGTGTGGAAGATATGGTTATATCTACGTTCCGGGCAATCTAGGCTTCACTCTAGGGCGTTGCTCCACCAGATCGAATAGCTAGGGACTTTGAATACAACGCCAGAAGCATAAAATACAATAAAAATGCAACAGTTTTTCCATCGTAAACCTGGAAAGCTGCAACCAGTGTGAAAGCACTGGTCAATTCTATGTTCCGGGTAACCTAGGCTTCACTCTAGGGCATCGGTCCACCAGATCGACAAGCTAGGGACTTAGAAGTCAATGCCAGAAGCATAAAATACAACATAAGTACAACACCTTTACCATCGTATAAAATGAATAATCGCAAACAGTGTGAAGGTAATGGTCATTTCTACTTTCCGGGCAACCTAGGCATCACTCTAGGGCGTTGCTCCACCAGATCGAATAGCTAGGGCCTTAGAAGTCAACGCCCGAAACCTAAAATACAATTAAAATACAACAGTTTTTCCATCGTATACCGGGAATAATTGCAACAAATGTGAAAGAGATGGTCATTACCTCGTTCCGGGCAACCTAGGGTTCACTCCAGAGCGTTGCTCCACCAGATCCAATAGTTAGGGCCCAAGAAATCTACGACAGAAGCACCAAATACAAAATAAAAACAACAGTTTTTCCATCGTATAAAACGAATAATTGCAACCAGTGTGAAAGTAATGGCCATTTCTGCGTACCGGGAAACCTAGGCTTCGCTCTAGGGCGTTGCCCCGCCACATCCAATAGCTACGGCCTTAGAAGTCAACGCCAGAAGCATAAAATACAATATAAATACTACAGTTTTCCCATCGTAAAAAACGAATAATTGCAACCAGTATGAAAGTTATGGTCATTTCTATGTTCCGGGCAACCTAGGCTTCACCCTAGGGCGTTGTTCCACCAGATCGAATAGTTAGGTCCTAAGAAGTCAACGCCAGAAGCATAAAATACAATATAAATACAACAGCTTTTCCATCGTATATGATGTATATTTGCAAACAGTGTGAAAGTAAAGGTCATTTCTACGTTCCGGGCAACGTAGGCTTAACTGTAGGGCGTTGCTCCACCAGATCGCATAGTTAGGGAATTAGAAATCAACGCCGGAAGCATAAAATACAATAAAAATGCAACAGTTTTTCCATCGTATAAAACGAATAATTGCAACTAGCGTGAAAGTAATGGACATTTCTGCGTTCCGGGCAACCTAGGCTTCACTCTAGGTCGTTGCCCCGCCACATCGATTAGCTACGGCCTTAGAAGTCAATGCCAGAAGCATAAAATACAACATAAATACAACAGTTTTTCCATCGTATAAAACGAATAATTGCAACCAGTGTGAAAGTACTGGTCATTTCTACGTTCCGGGCAACCTAGGCTTGACCCTAGAGCGTTGCTAAACCAGGTCGAATAGTTAGGGCCCAAGAAGTCAGCGCCCGAAGAATATAATACAACATATGTACAACAGTTTTTCCATCGTATAAAATGTAAAATTGCAACCAGTGTGAAAGTGATGGTCATTTCTACATTCCGGGCATCCTAGGCTTCACTCTAGGGCGTTGCTCCACCAGATCGAATAGTTAGGGCCTTAGATGTCAATGCCGGAAGCATAAAATACAACATAAGTACAACACCTTTACCATCGTATAAAATGAATAATCGCAAACAGTGTGAAGGTAATGGTCATTTCTAGGTTTCGGGCGACCTAGGCTTCACTCTAGGGCGTTGTTGCACCAGATCGAATAGTTAGGCCCTAAGTAGCCAACGCCAGATGCGTAAAATACAATATAAATACAACAGCTTTTCCATCGTATATAATGTATATTTGCAAATAGTGTGAAAGCAAAGGTCATTTCCACGTTCCGGGCAACCTTGACCTAACACCAGGGCGTTGCTCCACCAGATCGAATAGTTAGGGACCTTGAATACAACGACAGAAGCATAAAATACAATAAAAATGCTTCAGATTTTCCATCGTATACCGGGAATAATTGCAAAAAATGTGAAAGAGATGGTCATTACCACTTTCCGGGTAACCTAGGCTTCACTCTAGGGCGTTCCTCCACCACATCGAATAGTTAGGGCCTTAGAAGTCAATGCCACAAGCATAAAATACAACATAAGTACAACAGCTTTACCATCGTATAAAATGAATAATCGCAAACAGTGTGAAGGTAATGGTCATTTCTACGTTCCGGGCAACCTAGGCTTCATTCTAGGGCGTTACTCCACCAGATCGAATAGCTAGGGCCTAAGAAGTCAACGCCAGAAGCATAATGTACAATATAAATACAACAGTTTTTCCCTTCTATAACAGGAATAATTGCAACCAGAGTGAAAGTAATGGTCATTTCTACGTTTCGGGCGACCTAGGCTTCACTCTAGGGCGTTGCTCCACCAGATCGGATAGTTAGGGCCTTAGAAGTCAACGCCCGAAGCATAAAATACAAAATAAATAGAACAGTTTTTCCATTGTATAAAACGAATAATTGCAACCAGTGTGAAAGTTATGGTCATTTCTACGTTCCGGGCGACCTAGGCTTCACTCTAGGGCATTGTTGCACCAGATGGAATAGTTAGGGCCTAAGAAGTCAACTCCAGAAGCATAAAATACAATATAAATACAACAGCTTTTTCCATCGTATATGATGTATATTTGCAAGCAGTGTGAAAGTAAAGGTCATTTCTACGTTCCGGGCAACGTAGGCTTAACTGTAGGACGTTGCTCAACCAGATCGCCTAGTTAGGGTCTTAGAAATCAACGCCAGAAGCATAAAATACAATAAAAATACAACAGTTTTTCCATCGTATAAAAGGAATAATTGCAACCAGCGTGAAGGTAATGGTCATTTCTGCGTTCCGGGCACCATAGGCTTCACTCTTGGCCGTTCCCCACCAGATCGAATAGCTAGGACCTTAGAAGTCAAAGCCAGAAGCAGAAAATACAATAAAAATGCAACAGTTTTTCCATCGAATAACGGGAATAATTGCAACAAATGTGAAAGTGATGGTCATTTCTACGTTTCTGGCGACCTAGGCTTCACTCTAGGGCGTTGTTCCACCAGATCGAATAGCTAGGGCCTAAGAAGTCAACGCCAGAAGCATAAACTGCAGTATAAATACAACAGTTTTTCCATCGTATAACAGGAATAATTGCAACCAGTGTGAAAGACATGGTCATTTCTACGTTCCGGGCAACCTAGGCTTCAGTCTAGGGCGTTGCTCCACCACATCGAATAGCTACGGCCTTAGTAGTCAACGACAGAGGCATAAAATACAAAATAAATACAACAGTTTTTCCATCGTATAACAAGAATAATTGCAACCAGTGTGAAAGTGATGATCATTTCTACGTTCCGGGCAACCTGGGCTTCACCAGAGGGCGTTGCTAGACCAGATCCAATAGTTAGGACCTAAGAAGTCAACCCCAGAAGCATAAAATACAAAATAGATACAACAGTTTTTCCATCGTATAACAGGAATAATTGCAACCAGTGTGAAAGTGATGGGCATTTCTACGTTCCGTGCAACCTAGGCTTCACTCTAGGGCGTTGGTCCACCAGGTCGAATAGGTAGGGCCTTAGAAAACAACTCCAGGCGCATAAAGTACGATATAAATACAACAGATTTTCCATCGAATAATACGAATAATTGCAATCAGTATGAAAGTTATGGTCATTTCTACGTTCCGGGCAGCCTGGGCTTCACCAGAGGACGTTGCTCCACCAGATCCAATAGTTAGGACCTAAGAAGTCAACGCCAGAAGCATAAAATACAAAATAGATACAACAGTTTTTCCATCGTATAACAGGAATTATTGCAACCAGTGTGAAAGTGATGGTCATTTCTACGTTCCGGGCAACCTAGGCTTCACTCTAGGGCGTTGTTCCACCAGATCGAATAGCTAGGACCTTAGAAGTCAAAGCCGGAAGCAGAAAATACAATAAAAATGCAACAGTTTTTCCATGGAATAACGGGAATAATTGCAACAAATGTGAAAGTGATGGTCATTTCTACGTTTCTGGCGACCTAGGCTTCACTCTAGGGCGTTGTTCCACCAGATCGAATAGCTAGGGCCTAAGAAGTCAACGCCAGAAGCATAAACTGCAATATAAATACAACAGTTATTCCCTTGTATAACAGGAATAATTGCAACCAGTGTGAAAGACATGGTCATTTCTACGTTCCGGGCAACCTAGGCTTCAGTCTAGGGCGTTGCTCCACCACATAGAATAGCTACGGCCTTAGGACTCAACGACAGAGGCATAAAATACAAAATAAATACAACAGTTTTTCCATCGTATAACAAGAATAATTGCAACCAGTGTGAAAGTGATGGTCATTTATACGTTCCGGGCAACCTGGGCTTCACCAGAGGGCGTTGTTAGACCAGATCCAATAGTTAGGACCTAAGAAGTCAACCCCAGTAGCATAAAATACAAAATAGATACAACAGTTTTTCCATCGTATAACAGGAATAATTGCAACCAGTGTGAAAGTGATGGTCATTTCTACGTTCCGGGCTGCCTAGGCTTCACTGTAGGGCGTTTTTCGTCCAGATCGAATAGCTCGGGCCTAAAAAGTCAACGCCAGAAGCATAAACTGCAATATAAATACAGCAGTTATTCCCTTGTATAACAGGAATAATTGCAACCAGTGTGAAAGGTACGTTCATTTCTACGTTCCGGGCAACCTAGGCTGCACTCTAGGGCGTTGCTCCACCACATCGGATAGCTGCGGCCTTAGAAGTCAACGCCAGAAGCATAAAATACAATATAAATACAACAGTTTTTCCATCGTATAACAGGAATAATTGCAACCAGTGTGAAAGACATGGTCATTTCTACGTTCCGGGCAACCTAGGCTTCAGTCTAGGGCGTGGTTCCCACATATCGAATAGCTAGGGACTTAGAATTCAACGCCAGAAGAATAAAATACCACATAAGTACAACAGTTTTTCCATCGTATAAAATGTATAATTGCAAGAAATGTGAAGGTAATGGTCATTTCTACGTTCCGGGCTACCTAGGCTTCACCCTAGAGCGTTGCTCAACCAGATCCAATAGTTAGGGCCTTAGAAGTCTAGGCCCAAAGCATAAAATACAAAATAAATAGAACAGTTTTTCCATTGTATAAAACGAATAATTGCAACCAGTGTGAAAGTTATGGTCATTTCTACGTTCCGGGCAATCTAGGCTTCACTCTAGGGCGTTGTTCCAACAGATCGAATAGTTAGAGCCTAAGAAGTCAACGCCAGAAGCATAAAATACAATATAAATACAACAGCTTTTCCATCGTACATGATGTATATATGCAAAGAGTGTGAAAGTAAAGGTTATTTCCACGTTCCGTGCAACCCAGGCTTAGCTCCAGGGCGTTGCTCCGCCAGATCGAATAGTTAGGGACTTTGAATACAACGCCAGAAGCATAAAATACAGTAAAAGTGCAACAGTTTTTCCATCGTATAACAGGAAAGCTACAACCAGTGTGAAAGTACTGGTCATTTCTATGTTCCGGGTAACCTCGGCTTCACTCTAGGGCGTTGCTCCACCAGATCGAATAGCTAGGGACTTAGAATTAAACGCCAGAAGAATAAAATACAACATAAGTACAACAGTTTTACCATCGTATAAAACGAATAATTGCAACCAGTGTGAATGTAATGGTCATTTCTACGTTCCGGGCTACCTAGGTTTCGCTCTAGGGCGTTGCTTCCGCACGTCGAATTGTTAGGGCCTTAGAAGTCAACCCCAGAAGCATAAAATACAAAATAGATACAACAGTTTTTCCATCGTATAACAGGAATAATTGCAACCAGTGTGAAAGTGATGGTCATTTCTACGTTCCGGGCTACCTAGGCTTCACTGTAGGGCGTTGTTTCTCCAGATCGAATAGCTAGGGCCTAAGAAGTCAACGACAGAAGTATAAACTGCAATATAAATACAACAGTTATTCCCTTGTATAACAGGAATAATTGCAACCAGTGTGAAAGGTACGTTCATTTCTACGTTCCGGGCAACCTAGGCTTCAGTCTAGGGCGTTGCTCCACCACATCGAATAGCTACGGCCTTAGGACTCAACGACAGAGGCATAAAATACAAAATAAATACAACAGTTTTTCCATCGTATAACAAGAATAATTGCAACCAGTGTGAAAGTGATGGTCATTTATACGTTCCGGGCAACCTGGGCTTCACTCTAGGGCGTTGCTCCACCAGATCCAATAGTTAGGACCTAAGAAGTCAACGCCAGAAGCATATAATACAAAATAGATACAACAGTTTTTCCATCGTATAACAGGAATAATTGCAACCAGTGTGAAAGTGATGGTCATTTCTACGTTCCGGGCAACCTAGGCTCCACTCTAGGGCGTTGTTCCACCAGATCGAATAGCTAGGGCCTAAGAAGTCAACGCCAGAAGCATAAACTGCAATATAAATACATCAGTTATTCCCTTGTATAACAGGAATAATTGCAGCCAGTGTGAAAGGTATGGTCATTTCTACGTTCCCGGCAACCTAGGCTTCACTCTAGGGCGTTGCTCCACCACATCGGATAGCTGCGGCCTTAGAAGTCAACGCCAGAAGCATAGAATACAATATAAATACAACAGCTTTTCCATCGTATAACAGGAATAATTGCAACCAGTGTGAAAGACATGGCCATTTCTACGTTCCGGGAAGCCTAGGCTACTCTCTACGCCGTTGCTCCACCACATCGAATAGCTACGGCCTTAGGAGTCAACGACAGAGGCATAAAGTACAAAATAAATACAACAGTTTTTCCATCGTATAACAAGAATAATTACAACCAGTGTGAAAGTGATGGTCATTTCTACGTTCCGGGCAACCTAGGCTTCACTCTAGGGCGTTGTTCCTCCAGATCGAATAGCTAGGGCCTAAGAAGTCTACACCAGAAGAATAAAATACAATACAAATACAACAGTTTTTCCATCGTATATCAGGAATAATTGCAGCCAGAGTGAAAGTAATGGTCATTTCTACGTTTCTGGCGACCTAGGCTTCACTCTAGGGCGTTGTTCCACCAGATCCAATAGCTAGGGCCTTAGAAGTCAACGCCCGAAACCTAAAATACAATAAAAATACAACAGTTTTTCCATCGTATAACGGGAATAATTGCAACAAATGTGAAAGTGATGGTCATTACCACGTTCCTGGCAACCCAGGGTTCACTCTAGGGCGTTGGTCCACCAGGTCGAATAGCTTCGGCCTTAGAAGTCAACGCCAGAAGCATAAAATACAACATAAATACAACAGTTTTTCCATGGTATAAAACGAATAATTGCAACCAGTGTGGAAGATATGGTTATATCTACGTTCCGGGCAATCTAGGCTTCACTCTAGGGCGTTGCTCCACCAGATCGAATAGCTAGGGACTTAGAATTCAGCGCCAGAAGAATATAGTACAACATATGTACAACAGTTATTCCATCGTATAAAATGTATAATTGCAAGCAGTGTGAAAGTTATGGTTATTTCTACGTTCCGGGCGAACTAGGCTTCACTCTAGAGTGTTGCTCCACCAGATCGAATAGCAAGGGCCTTAGAAGTCAACGCCAGAAGCATTAAACAAAATATAACTACAACAGTTATTCCATCGTATAACAGGAATCATTACAACCAGTGTGAAAGTGATGGGCATTTCTACGTTCCGTGCAACCTAGGCTTCACTCTAGGGCGTTGGTCCACCAGGTCGAATAGGTAGGGCCTTAGAAAACAACTCCAGGCGCATAAAGTACAATATAAATACAACAGATTTTCCATCGAATAATACGAATAATTGCAATCAGTATGAAACTTATGGTCATTTCTACGTTCCGGGCAGCCTGGGCTTCACCAGAGGGCGTTGCTCCACCAGATCCAATAGTTAGGACCTAAGAAGTCAACGCCAGAAGCATAAAATACAAAATAGATACAACAGTTTTTCCATCGTATAACAGGAATAATTGCAACCAGTGTGAAAGTGATGGTCATTTCTACGTTCCGGGCAAACTAGGCTTCACTCTAGGGCGTTGTTCCACCAGATCGAATAGCTAGGACCTTAGAAGTCAAAGCCGGAAGCAGAAAATACAATAAAAATGCAACAGTTTTTCCATCGAATAACGGGAATAATTGCAACAAATGTGAAAGTGATGGTCATTTCTACGTTTCTGGCGACCTAGGCTTCACTCTAGGGCGTTGTTCGACCAGATCGAATAGCTAGGGCCTAAGAAGTCAACGCCAGAAGCATAAACTGCAATATAAATACAACAGTTATTCCCTTGTATAACAGGAATAATTGCAAACAGTGTGAAAGACATGGTCATTTCTACGTTCCGGGCAACCTAGGCTTCAGTCTAGGGCGTTGCTCCACCACATCGAATAGCTACGGCCTTAGGACTCAACGACAGAGGCATAAAATACAAAATAAATACAACAGTTTTTCCATCGTATAACAAGAATAATTGCAACCAGTGTGAAAGTGATGGTCATTTATACGTTCCGGGCAACCTGGGCTTCACTCTAGGGCGTTGCTCCACCAGATCCAATAGTTAGGACCTAAGAAGTCAACGCCAGAAGCATATAATACAAAATAGATACAACAGTTTTTCCATCGTATAACAGGAATAATTGCAACCAGTGTGAAAGTGATGGTCATTTCTACGTTCCGGGCAACCTAGGCTCCACTCGAGGGCGTTGTTCCACCAGATCGAATAGCTAGGGCCTAAGAAGTCAACGCCAGAAGCATAAACTGCAATATAAATACATCAGTTATTCCCTTGTATAACAGGAATAATTGCAGCCAGTGTGAAAGGTATGGTCATTTCTACGTTCCGGGCAACCTAGGCTTCACTCTAGGGCGTTGCTCCACCACATCGGATAGCTGCGGCCTTAGAAGTCAACGCCAGAAGCATAGAATACAATATAAATACAACAGCTTTTCCATCGTATAACAGGAATAATTGCAACCAGTGTGAAAGACATGGCCATTTCTACGTTCCGGGCAGCCTAGGCTACACTCTACGCCGTTGCTCCACCACATCGAATAGCTACGGCCTTAGGAGTCAACGACAGAGGCATAAAGTACAAAATAAATACAACAGTTTTTCCATCGTATAACAAGAATAATTACAACCAGTGTGAAAGTGATGGTCATTTCTACGTTCCGGGCAACCTAGGCTTCACTCTAGGGCGTTGTTCCTCCAGATCGAATAGCTAGGGCCTAAGAAGTCTACACCAGAAGAATAAAATACAATACAAATACAACAGTTTTTCCATCGTATATCAGGAATAATTGCAGCCAGAGTGAAAGTAATGGTCATTTCTACGTTTCTGGCGACCTAGGCTTCACTCTAGGGCGTTGTTCCACCAGATCCAATAGCTAGGGCCTTAGAAGTCAACGCCCGAAACCTAAAATACAATAAAAATACAACAGTTTTTCCATCGTATAACGGGAATAATTGCAACAAATGTGAAAGTCATGGTCATTACCACGTTCCTGGCAACCCAGGGTTCACTCTAGGGCGTTGGTCCACCAGGTCGAATAGCTTCGGCCTTAGAAGTCAACGCCAGAAGCATAAAATACAACATAAATACAACAGTTTTTCCATGGTATAAAACGAATAATTGCAACCAGTGTGGAAGATATGGTTATATCTACGTTCCGGGCAATCTAGGCTTCACTCTAGGGCGTTGCTCCACCAGATCGAATAGCTAGGGACTTAGAATTCAGCTTAGAAGAATATAGTACAACATATGTACAACAGTTATTCCATCGTATAAAATGTATAATTGCAAGCAGTGTGAAGGTAATGGTCATTTCTACGTTCTGGGCAACCTAGGCTTCACTCTAGAGCGTTGCTCCACCAGATCGGATAGTTAGGGCCTTAGAAGTCAACGCCCGAAGCATAAAATACAAAATAAATAGAACAGTTTTTCCATTGTATAAAACGAATAATTGCAACCAGTGTGAAAGTTATGGTTATTTCTACGTTCCGGGCGAACTAGGCTTCACTCTAGAGTGTTGCTCCACCAGATCGAATAGCAAGGGCCTTAGAAGTCAACGCCAGAAGCATTAAAAAAAATATAACTACAACAGTTATTCCATCGTATAACAGGAATAATTACAACCAGTGTGAAAGTGATGGGCATTTCTACGTTCCGTGCAACCTAGGCTTCACTCTAGGGCGTTGGTCCACCAGGTCGAATAGGTAGGGCCTTAGAAAACAACTCCTGGCGCATAAAGTACAATATAAATACAACAGATTTTCCATCGAATAATACGAATAATTGCAATCAGTATGAAAGCTATGGTCATTTCTACGTTCCGGGCAGCCTGGGCTTCACCAGAGGGCGTGGCTCCACCAGATCCAATAGTTAGGACCTAAGAAGACAACGCCAGAAGCATAAAATACAAAATAGATACAACAGTTTTTCCATCGTATAACAGGAATAATTGCAACCAGTGTGAAAGTGATGGTCATTTCTACGTTCCGGGCAACCTAGGCTTCACTCTAGGGCGTTGTTCTACCAGATCGAATAGCTAGGACCTTAGAAGTCAAAGCCGGAAGCAGAAAATACAATAAAAATGCAACAGTTTTTCCATCGAATAACGGGAATAATTGCAACAAATGTGAAAGTGATGGTCATTTCTACGTTTCTGGCGACCTAGGCTTCACTCTAGGGCGTTGTTCCACCAGATCGAATAGCTAGGGCCTAAGAAGTCAACGCCAGAAGCATAAACTGCAATATAAATACAACAGTTATTCCCTTGTATAACAGGAATAATTGCAAACAGTGTGAAAGACATGGTCATTTCTACGTTCCGGGCAACCTAGGCTTCAGTCTAGGGCGTTGCTCCACCACATCGAATAGCTACGGCCTTAGGACTCAACGACAGAGGCATAAAATACAAAATAAATACAACAGTTTTTCCATCGTATAACAAGAATAATTGCAACCAGTGTGAAAGTGATGGTCATTTATACGTTCCGGGCAACCTGGGCTTCACCAGAGGGCGTTGCTAGACCAGATCCAATAGTTAGGACCTAAGAAGTCAACCCCAGTAGCATAAAATACAAAATAGATACAACAGTTTTTCCATCGTATAACAGGAGTAATTGCAACCAGTGTGAAAGTGATGGTCATTTCTACGTTCCGGGCTGCCTAGGCTTCACTGTAGGGCGTTTTTCGTCCAGATCGAATAGCTAGGGCCTAAGAAGTCAACGCCAGAAGCATAAACTGCAATATAAATACAACAGTTATTCCCTTGTATAACAGGAATAATTGCAACCAGTGTGAAAGGTACGTTCATTTCTACGTTCCGGGCAACCTAGGCTTCACTCTAGGGCGTTGCTCCACCACATCGGATAGCTGCGGCCTTAGAAGTCAACGCCAGAAGCATAAAATACAATATAATTACAACAGTTTTTCCATCGTATAACAGGAATAATTGCAACCAGTGTGAAAGACGTGGTCATTTCTACGTTCCGGGCAACCTAGGCTTCAGTCTAGGGCGTTGCTCCACCACATCGAATAGCTACGGCCTTAGGACTCAACGACAGAGGCATAAAATACAAAATAAATGCAACAGTTTTTCCATCGTATAACAAGAATAATTGCAACCAGTGTGAAACTGATGGTCATTTCTACATTCCGGGCAACCTAGGCTTCACTCTAGGGCGTTGCTCCACCAGATCGAATAGTTAGGGCCTAAGAAGTCAACGCCAGAAGCATAAAATACAATATAAATACAACAGTTTTTCCCTTGTATAACAGGAATAATTGCAACCAGTGTGAATGCTATGGTCATTTATACGTTCCGGGCAACCTAGGCTTCACCCTAGGGCGTTACTCCACCACATCGAATAGCTACGGCCTTAGGAGTCAACGCCAAAGGCATAAAATACAAAATAAATACAACAGCTTTTCCATCGTATAACAAGAATAATTGCAATCCGTATGAAAATTATGGTCATTTCTACGTTCCGGGCAACCTAGGCTTCACCCTAGGGCGTTGCTCCACTAGATCGAATAGCTAGGGACTTAGCATTAAACGCCAGAAGAATAAAATACAACATAAGTACAACTGTTTTACCATCGTATAAAACGAATAATTGCAACAAGTGTGAAAGTGATGGTCATTTCTACGTTTCTGGCGACCTAGGCTTCACTCTAGGGCGTTGTTCCACCAGATCGAATAGCTAGGGCCTAAGAAGTCAACGCCAGAAGCATAAACTGCAATATAAATACAACAGTTTTTCCATCGTATAACAGGAATAATTGCAACCAGTGTGAAAGACATGGTCGTTTCTACGTTCCGGGCAACCTAGGCTTCAGTCTAGGGCGTTGCTCCACCACATCGAATTGCTACGGCCTTAGTAGTCAACGACAGAGGCATAAAATACAAAATAAATACAACAGTTTTTCCATCGTATAACAAGAATAATTGCAACCAGTGTGAAAGTGATGGTCATTTCTACGTTCCGGGCAACCTGGGCTTCACCAGAGGGCGTTGCTAGACCAGATCCAATAGTTAGGACATAAGAAGTCAACGTCAGAAGCATAAAATACAAAATAGATACAACAGCTTTTCAATCATATAACACGAATAATTGCAACCAGTGTGAAAGTAATGGTCATTTCTACGTTCCGGGCAACCTAGGCTTCAGTCTAGGGCGTGGTTCCCCCATATCGAATAGTTAGGGCCCGAGAAGCCTACGCCAGAAGCATAAAGTACAATATAAATACCACAGTTTTTCCATCGTACAACAGGAATAATTGCTACCAGAGTGAAGGTGATGGTCATTTCTACGTTCCGGGCAACCTAGGCTTCACTCTAGAGTGTTGCTCCTCCAGATCGAATAGCAAGGGCCTTAGAAGTCAACGCCAGAAGCATTAAACAAAATATAAATACAACAGTTATTCCATCGTATAACAGGAATAATTACAACCAGTGTGAAAGTGATGGGCATTTCTACGATCCGTGCAACCTAGGCTTCACTCTAGGGCGTTGGTCCACCAGGTCGAATAGTTAGGGCCTTAGAAAACAACTCCAGGTGCATAAAGTACAATATAAATACAACAGATTTTCCATCGAATAATACGAATAATTGCAATCAGTATGAAAGTTATGGTCATTTCTACGTTCCGGGCTACCTAGGCTTCACTGGAGGGCGTTGTTCGTCCAGATCGAATAGCTAGGGCCTAAGAAGTCAACGCCAGAAGCATAAACTGCAATATAAATACAACAGTTATTCCCTTGTATAACAGGAATAATTGCAACCAGTGTGAAAGGTACGTTCATTTCTACGTTCCGGGCAACCTAGGCTTCACTCTAGGGCGTTGCTCCACCACATCGGATAGCTGCGGCCTTAGAAGTCAACGCCAGAAGCATAAAATACAATATAAATACAACAGTTTTTCCATCATATAACAGGAATAATTGCAACCAGTGTGAAAGACATGGTCATTTCTACGTTCCGGGCAACCTAGGCTTCAGTCTAGGGCGTTGCTCCACCACATCGAATAGCTACGGCCTTAGGACTCAACGACAGAGGCATAAAATACAAAATAAATACAACAGTTTTTCCATCGTATAACAAGAATAATTGCAACCAGTGTGAAAGTGATGGTCATTTCTACGTTCCGGGCAACCTGGGCTTCACCAGAGGGCGTTGCTAGACCAGATCCAATAGTTAGGACCTAAGAAGTCAACACCAGAAGCATAAAATACAAAATAGATACAACAGTTTTTCCATCGTATAACAGGAATAATTGCAACCAGTGTGAAAGTGATGGTCATTTCTACGTTCCGGGCTACCTAGGCTTCACTGTAGGGCGTTGTTCCTCCAGATCGAATAGCTCGGGCCTAAAAAGTCAACGCCAGAAGCATAAACTGCAATATAAATACAGCAGTTATTCCCTTGTATAACAGGAATAATTGCAACCAGTGTGAAATGTACGTTCATTTCTACGTTCCGGGCAACCTAGGCTGCACTCTAGGGCGTTGCTCCACCACATCGGATAGCTGCGGCCTTAGAAGTCAACGCCAGAAGCATAAAATACAATATAAATACAACAGTTTTTCCATCGTATAACAGGAATAATTGCAACCAGTGTGAAAGACATGGTCATTTCTACGTTCCGGGCAACCTAGGCTTCAGTCTAGGGCGTGGTTCCCACATATCGAATAGCTAGGGACTTAAAATTCAACGCCAGAAGAATAAAATACCACATAAGTACAACAGTTTTTCCATCGTATAAAATGTATAATTGCAAGAAATGTGAAGGTAATGGTCATTTCTACGTTCCGGGCAACCTAGGCTTCACCCTAGAGCGTTGCTCAACCAGATCCAATAGTTAGGGCCTTAGAAGTCAACGCCAGAAGCATAAAATACAATATAAATACAACAGTTTTTCCATTGTATAAAAAGAATAGTTGCAAACAGTGTGAAAGTAATGGTCATTTCTACGTTCCGGGCGACCTAGGCTTCACTCTAGGGCATTGTTGCACCAGATCGAATAGTTAGGGCCTAAGAAGTCAACTCCAGAAGCATAAAATACAATATAAATACAACAGCTTTTTCCATTGTATATGATGTATATTTGCAAGCAGTGTGAAAGTAAAGGTCATTTCTACGTTCCGGGCAACGTAGGCTTAACCGTAGGACGTTGCTCAACCAGATCGCCTAGTTAGGGTCTTAGAAATCAACGCCAGAAGCATAAAATACAATAAAAATACAACAGTTTTTCCATCTTAGAAAAGGAATAATTGCAACCAGCGTGAAGGTAATGGTCATTTCTGCGTTCCGGGCACCATAGGCTTCACTCTTGGCCGTTCCCCACCAGATCGAATAGCTAGGACCTTAGAAGTCAAAGCCGGAAGCAGAAAATACAATAAAAATGCAACAGTTTTTCCATCGAATAACGGGAATAATTGCAACAAATGTGAAAGTGATGGTCATTTCTACGTTTCTGGCGACCTAGGCTTCACTCTAGGGCGTTGTTCCACCAGATCGAATAGCTAGGGCCTAAGAAGTCAACGCCAGAAGCATAAACTGCAATATAAATACAACAGTTATTCCCTTGTATAACAGGAATAATTGCAAACAGTGTGAAAGACATGGTCATTTCTACGTTCCGGGCAACCTAGGCTTCAGTCTAGGGCGTTGCTCCACCACATCGAATAGCTACGGCCTTAGGACTCAACGACAGAGGCATAAAATACAAAATAAATACAACAGTTTTTCCATCGTATAACAAGAATAATTGCAACCAGTGTGAAAGTGATGGTCATTTATACGTTCCGGGCAACCTGGGCTTCACCAGAGGGCGTTGCTAGACCAGATCCAATAGTTAGGACCTAAGAAGTCAACCCCAGTAGCATAAAATACAAAATAGATACAACAGTTTTTCCATCGTATAACAGGAGTAATTGCAACCAGTGTGAAAGTGATGGTCATTTCTACGTTCCGGGCTGCCTAGGCTTCACTGTAGGGCGTTTTTCGTCCAGATCGAATAGCTAGGGCCTAAGAAGTCAACGCCAGAAGCATAAACTGCAATATAAATACAACAGTTATTCCCTTGTATAACAGGAATAATTGCAACCAGTGTGAAAGGTACGTTCATTTCTACGTTCCGGGCAACCTAGGCTTCACTCTAGGGCGTTGCTCCACCACATCGGATAGCTGCGGCCTTAGAAGTCAACGCCAGAAGCATAAAATACAATATAATTACAACAGTTTTTCCATCGTATAACAGGAATAATTGCAACCAGTGTGAAAGACGTGGTCATTTCTACGTTCCGGGCAACCTAGGCTTCAGTCTAGGGCGTTGCTCCACCACATCGAATAGCTACGGCCTTAGGACTCAACGACAGAGGCATAAAATACAAAATAAATGCAACAGTTTTTCCATCGTATAACAAGAATAATTGCAACCAGTGTGAAACTGATGGTCATTTCTACATTCCGGGCAACCTAGGCTTCACTCTAGGGCGTTGCTCCACCTGATCGAATAGTTAGGGCCTAAGAAGTCAACGCCAGAAGCATAAAATACAATATAAATACAACAGTTTTTCCCTTGTATAACAGGAATAATTGCAACCAGTGTGAATGCTATGGTCATTTATACGTTCCGGGCAACCTAGGCTTCACCCTAGGGCGTTACTCCACCACATCGAATAGCTACGGCCTTAGGAGTCAACGCCAAAGGCATAAAATACAAAATAAATACAACAGCTTTTCCATCGTATAACAAGAATAATTGCAATCCGTATGAAAATTATGGTCATTTCTACGTTCCGGGCAACCTAGGCTTCACCCTAGGGCGTTGCTCCACTAGATCGAATAGCTAGGGACTTAGCATTAAACGCCAGAAGAATAAAATACAACATAAGTACAACTGTTTTACCATCGTATAAAACGAATAATTGCAACAAGTGTGAAAGTGATGGTCATTTCTACGTTTCTGGCGACCTAGGCTTCACTCTAGGGCGTTGTTCCACCAGATCGAATAGCTAGGGCCTAAGAAGTCAACGCCAGAAGCATAAACTGCAATATAAATACAACAGTTTTTCCATCGTATAACAGGAATAATTGCAACCAGTGTGAAAGACATGGTCGTTTCTACGTTCCGGGCAACCTAGGCTTCAGTCTAGGGCGTTGCTCCACCACATCGAATTGCTACGGCCTTAGTAGTCAACGACAGAGGCATAAAATACAAAATAAATACAACAGTTTTTCCATCGTATAACAAGAATAATTGCAACCAGTGTGAAAGTGATGGTCATTTCTACGTTCCGGGCAACCTGGGCTTCACCAGAGGGCGTTGCTAGACCAGATCCAATAGTTAGGACCTAAGAAGTCAACACCAGAAGCATAAAATACAAAATAGATACAACAGTTTTTCCATCGTATAACAGGAATAATTGCAACCAGTGTGAAAGTGATGGTCATTTCTACGTTCCGGGCTACCTAGGCTTCACTGTAGGGCGTTGTTCCTCCAGATCGAATAGCTCGGGCCTAAAAAGTCAACGCCAGAAGCATAAACTGCAATATAAATACAGCAGTTATTCCCTTGTATAACAGGAATAATTGCAACCAGTGTGAAATGTACGTTCATTTCTACGTTCCGGGCAACCTGGGCTGCACTCTAGGGCGTTGCTCCACCACATCGGATAGCTGCGGCCTTAGAAGTCAACGCCAGAAGCATAAAATACAATATAAATACAACAGTTTTTCCATCGTATAACAGGAATAATTGCAACCAGTGTGAAAGACATGGTCATTTCTACGTTCCGGGCAACCTAGGCTTCAGTCTAGGGCGTGGTTCCCACATATCGAATAGCTAGGGACTTAAAATTCAACGCCAGAAGAATATAATACCACATAAGTACAACAGTTTTTCCATCGTATAAAATGTATAATTGCAAGAAATGTGAAGGTAATGGTCATTTCTACGTTCCGGGCAACCTAGGCTTCAGTCTAGGGCGTTGCTCCACCACATCGAATAGCTACGGCCTTAGGACACAACGACAGAGGCATAAAATACAAAATAAATACAACAGTTTTTCCATCGTATAACAAGAATAATTGCAACCAGTGTGAAAGTGATGGTCATTTCTACGGTCCGGGCAACCTGGGCTTCACCAGAGGGCGTTGCTAGACCAGATCCAATAGTTAGGACCTAAGAAGTCAACACCAGAAGCATAAAATACAAAATAGATACAACAGTTTTTCCATCGTATAACAGGAATAATTGCAACCAGTGTGAAAGTGATGGTCATTTCTACGTTCCGGGCTACCTAGGCTTCACTGTAGGGCGTTGTTCCTCCAGATCGAATAGCTCGGGCCTAAAAAGTCAACGCCAGAAGCATAAACTGCAATATAAATACAACAGTTATTCCCTTGTATAACAAGAATAATTGCAACCAGCGTGAAACTGATGGTCATTTCTACATTCCGGTCAACCTAGGCTTCACTCTAGGGCGTTGCTCCACCAGATCGAATAGTTAGGGCCTAAGAAGTCAAGGCCAGAAGCATAAAATACAATATAAATACAACAGTTTTTCCCTTGTATAACAGGAACAATTACAACCAGTGTGAAAGCTATGGTCATTTCTACGTTCCGGGCAACCTAGGCTTCACTCTAGAGTGTTGCTCCACCACATCGAATAGCAAGGGCCTTAGAAGTCAACGCCAGAAGCATTAAACAAAATATAAATACAACAGTTATTCCATCGTATAACAGGTATAATTACAACCAGTGTGAAAGTGATGGGCATTTCTACGTTCCGTGCAACCTAGGCTCCACTCTAGGGCGTTGGTCCACCAGGTCGAATAGGTAGGGCCTTAGAAAACAACTCCAGGCGCATAAAGTACAATATAAATACAACAGATTTTCCATCGAATAATACGAATAATTGCAATCAGTATGAAAGTTATGGTCATTTCTACGTTCCGGGCAGCCTGGGCTTCACCAGAGGGCGTTGCTCCACCAGATCCAATAGTTAGGACCTAAGAAGTCAACGCCAGAAGCATAAAATACAAAATAGATACAACAGTTTTTCCATCGTATAACAGGAATAATTGCAACCAGTGTGAAAGTGATGGTCATTTCTACGTTCCGGGCAACCTAGGCTTCACTCTAGGGCGTTGTTCCACCAGATCGAATAGCTAGGACCTTAGAAGTCAAAGCCGGAAGCAGAAAATACAATAAAAATGCAACAGTTTTTCCATCGAATAACGGGAATAATTGCAACAAATGTGAAAGTGATGGTCATTTCTACGTTTCTGGCGACCTAGGCTTCACTCTAGGGCGTTGTTCCACCAGATCGAATAGCTAGGGCCTAAGAAGTCAACGCCAGAAGCATAAACTGCAATATAAATACAACAGTTATTGCCTTGTATAACAGGAATAATTGCAAACAGTGTGAAAGACATGGTCATTTCTACGTTCCGGGCAACCTAGGCTTCAGTCTAGGGCGTTGCTCCACCACATCGAATAGCTACGGCCTTAGGACTCAACGACAGAGGCATAAAATACAAAATAAATACAACAGTTTTTCCATCTTATAACAAGAATAATTGCAACCAGTGTGAAAGTGATGGTCATTTATACGTTCCGGGCAACCTGGGCTTCACCAGAGGGCGTTGCTAGACCAGATCCAATAGTTAGGACCTAAGAAGTCAGCCCCAGTAGCATAAAATACAAAATAGATACAACAGTTTTTCCATCGTATAACAGGAATAATTGCAACCAGTGTGAAAGTGATGGTCATTTCTACGTTCCGGGCTGCCTAGGCTTCACTGTAGGGCGTTTTTCGTCCAGATCGAATAGCTAGGGCCTAAGAAGTCAACGCCAGAAGCATAAACTGCAATATAAATACAACAGTTATTCCCTTGTATAACAGGAATAATTGCAACCAGTGTGAAAGGTACGTTCATTTCTACGTTCCGGGCAACCTAGGCTTCACTCTAGGGCGTTGCTCCACCACATCGGATAGCTGCGGCCTTAGAAGTCAACGCCAGAAGCATAAAATACAATATAATTACAACAGTTTTTCCATCGTATAACAGGAATAATTGCAACCAGTGTGAAAGACGTGGTCATTTCTACGTTCCGGGCAACCTAGGCTTCAGTCTAGGGCGTTGCTCCACCACATCGAATAGCTACGGCCTTAGGACTCAACGACAGGGGCATAAAATACAAAATAAATGCAACAGTTTTTCCATCGTATAACAAGAATAATTGCAACCAGTGTGAAACTGATGGTCATTTCTACATTCCGGGCAACCTAGGCTTCACTCTAGGGCGTTGCTCCACCAGATCGAATAGTTAGGGCCTAAGAAGTCAACGCCAGAAGCATAAAATACAATATAAATACAACAGTTTTTCCCTTGTATAACAGGAATAATTGCAACCAGTGTGAACGCTATGGTCATTTATACGTTCCGGGCAACCTAGGCTTCACCCTAGGGCGTTACTCCACCACATCGAATAGCTACGGCCTTAGGAGTCAACGCCAAAGGCATAAAATACAAAATAAATACAACAGCTTTTCCATCGTATAACAAGAATAATTGCAATCCGTATGAAAATTATGGTCATTTCTACGTTCCGGGCAACCTAGGCTTCACCCTAGGGCGTTGCTCCACTAGATCGAATAGCTAGGGACTTAGCATTAAACGCCAGAAGAATAAAATACAACATAAGTACAACTGTTTTACCATCGTATAAAACGAATAATTGCAACCAGTGTGAATGTAATGGTCATTTCTACGTTCCGGGCTACCTAGGTTTCGCTCTAGGGCGTTGCTTCAGCACGTCGAATTGTTAGGGTCTTAGAAATCAACGCCAGAAGCATAAAATACAATAAAAATACAACAGTTTTTCCATCGTATAAAAGGAATAATTGCAACCAGCGTGAAGGTAATGGTCATTTCTGCGTTCCGGGCACCATAGGCTTCACTCTTGGCCGTTCCCCACCAGATCGAATAGCTAGGACCTTAGAAGTCAAAGCCAGAAGCAGAAAATACAATAAAAATGCAACAGTTTTTCCATCGAATAACGGGAATAATTGCAACAAATGTGAAAGTGATGGTCATTTCTACGTTTCTGGCGACCTAGGCTTCACTCTAGGGCGTTGTTCCACCAGATCGAATAGCTAGGGCCTAAGAAGTCAACGCCAGAAGCATAAACTGCAATATAAATACAACAGTTTTTCCATCGTATAACAGGAATAATTGCAACCAGTGTGAAAGACATGGTCGTTTCTACGTTCCGGGCAACCTAGGCTTCAGTCTAGGGCGTTGCTCCACCACAGAATAGCTACGGCCTTAGTAGTCAACGACAGAGGCATAAAATACATAATAAATACAACAGTTTTTCCATCGTATAACAAGAATAATTGCAACCAGTGTGAAAGTGATGGTCATTTCTACGTTCCGGGCAACCTGGGCTTCACCAGAGGGCGTTGCTAGACCAGATCCAATAGTTAGGACCTAAGAAGTCAACCCCAGAAGCATAAAATACAAAATAGATACAACAGTTTTTCCATCGTATAACAGGAATAATTGCAACCAGTGTGAAAGTGATGGTCATTTCTACGTTCCGGGCTACCTAGGCTTCACTGTAGGGCGTTGTTTCTCCAGATCGAATAGCTAGGGCCTAAGAAGTCAACGACAGAAGTATAAGCTGCAATATAAATACAACAGTTATTCCCTTGTATAACAGGAATAATTGCAACCAGTGTGAAAGGTACGTTCATTTCTACGTTCCGGGCAACCTAGGCTTCACTCTAGGGCGTTGCTCCACCACATCGGATAGCTGCGGCCTTAGAAGTCAACGACAAAGCATAAAATACAATATAAATACAACAGTTTTTCCATCATATAACAGGAATAATTGCAACCAGTGTGAAAGACATGGTCATTTCTACGTTCCGGGCAACCTAGGCTTCAGTCTAGGGCGTTGCTCCACCACATCGAATAGCTACGGCCTTAGGACTCAACGACAGAGGCATAAAATACAAAATAAATACAACAGTTTTTCCATCGTATAACAAGAATAATTGCAACCAGTGTGAAAGTGATGGTCATTTCTACGTTCCGGGCAACCTGGGCTTCACCAGAGGGCGTTGCTAGACCAGATCCAATAGTTAGGACCTAAGAAGTCAACACCAGAAGCATAAAATACAAAATAGATACAACAGTTTTTCCATCGTATAACAGGAATAATTGCAACCAGTGTGAAAGTGATGGTCATTTCTACGTTCCGGGCTACCTAGGCTTCACTGTAGGGCGTTGTTCCACCAGATCGAATAGCTCGGGCCTAAAAAGTCAACGCCAGAAGCATAAACTGCAATATAAATACAGCAGTTATTCCCTTGTATAACAGGAATAATTGCAACCAGTGTGAAAGGTACGTTCATTTCTACGTTCCGGGCAACCTAGGCTGCACTCTAGGGCGTTGCTCCACCACATCGGATAGCTGCGGCCTTAGAAGTCAACGCCAGAAGCATAAAATAGAATATAAATACAACAGTTTTTCCATCGTATAACAGGAATAATTGCAACCAGTGTGAAAGACATGGTCATTTCTACGTTCCGGGCAACCTAGGCTTCAGTCTAGGGCGTGGCTCCCACATATCGAATAGCTAGGGACTTAGAATTCAACGCCAGAAGAATAAAATACCACATAAGTACAACAGTTTTTCCATCGTATAAAATGTATAATTGCAAGAAATGTGAAGGTAATGGTCATTTCTACGTTCCGGGCAACCTAGGCTTCAGTCTAGGGCGTGGTTCCCCCATATCGAATAGTTAGGGCCCAAGAAGCCTACGCCAGAAGCATAAAGTACAATATAAATACCACAGTTTTTCCATCGTACAACAGGAATAATTGCTACCAGAGTGAAGGTGATGGTCATTTCTACGTTCCGGGCAACCTAGGCTTCACTCTAGAGTGTTGCTCCTCCAGATCGAATAGCAAGGGCCTTAGAAGTCAACGCCAGAAGCATTAAACAAAATATAAATACAACAGTTATTCCATCGTATAACAGGAATAATTACAACCAGTGTGAAAGTGATGGGCATTTCTACGATCCGTGCAACCTAGGCTTCACTCTAGGGCGTTGGTCCACCAGGTTGAATAGTTAGGGCCTTAGAAAACAACTCCAGGTGCATAAAGTACAATATAAATACAACAGATTTTCCATCGAATAATACGAATAATTGCAATCAGTATGAAAGTTATGGTCATTTCTACGTTCCGGGCAACCTGGGCTTCACCAGAGGGCGTTGCTCCACCAGATCCAATAGTTAGGACCTAAGAAGTCAACGCCAGAAGCATAAAACACAAAATAGATACAACAGTTTTTCCATCGTATAACAGGAATAATTGCAACCAGTGTGAAAGTGATGGTCATTTCTACGTTGCGGGCATCCTAGGCTTCACTCTAGGGCATTGCTCCACCACATCGAATAGCTACGGCCTTAGAAGTCAACGCCATAACTATAAAAAACGATATAAATACAACAGTTTTTCCTTTGTATAAAACGAATAATTGAAAACAGTGTGGAGGTAATGGTCATTTCTACTTTCCGGGCAACCTAGGCTTCACTCTAGGGCGTTTCTCCACCACATCTAATAGCTACGGCCCTAGAAGTCAACGCCTGAAGCATAAAATATAATATAAATACAACAGTTTTGTCCATCGTATAACAGGAATAATTGCAACCAGACTTAAGGAGATGGTCACTTCTGAGTTCCGGGCAACCTAGGCTTCACTCTAGAGCGTTGCACCACCAGATTTAATAGCTAGGGCCTTAGAAGTCAACGCCAGAGGCATGAAATAAAATAAAATTACAACAGTTTTTCCATCGTATAACAGGAATAATTGCAACCAGTGTGAAAGGGATGGTCATTTCTACGTTCCGGGCAACATAGGCTTCATTCTTGGACGTTGCCCCACCGGATCGAAAAGTTAGGGCCTAAGAAGTCAGCGCCTGAAGCATAAAATAAAATAAAATTACAACAGTTTTTCCTTCGTATAACAGGAATAATTGCAACCAGTGTGAAAGTGATGGTCATTTCAACGCTCTGGGCTTCCTAGGCATCACTCTAGGGCGTTGCTCCACCAGATCGAATAGCTAGGGACTTAGTATTCAACGCCAGAAGCATCAAATACAAACTAATTACAAAATTTTTTCCATCGTAAAACAGGAATAATTGTAACCACTGTGAAAGAAATGGCTATTTCTACATTCCGCCCAACCTAGGCTTCACTCTAGGGCGTGCTCCACCAGATCGAACGGTTAGGGCCTTAGGAGTCAATGCCAGATGCATAAAATAGATTATAAATGCAACAGTTTTTCCATGTATAAGATGAATAATTGCAACAAGCCTGAAGGTAATGACCATTTCTACGTTCCGGGCAATCTAGGCTTCTCTTTAGGGCATTGCTCCACCAGTTCGAATAGCAAGGGCCTAACAAGTCAACGCCAGAAGCATAAAATACAATAGAAATGCAACAGCTTTTCCATCGTATAAAACGAATAATTGCAACCAGTATGAAAGTTATGGTCATTTCTACGTTCCGGGCAACCTAGGCTTCACCCTCGGGCGTTGCTAAACCAGATCCAATAGTCAGGACCTTAGAAGGCAACGCCAGAAGCATAAAATACAATACAAATGCAACAGCTTTTCCATCGTATAACAGGAATAATTGCCACCAGTGTGAAAGTGATGGTCATTTCTGCATTCCGGGCAACCTAGGCTTCACTCTAGGGCATTGCTCCTCCAGATAGAATAGTTAGGGCCCAGGAAGTCAACGCCAGAAGCATAAAACACAATATAAATACAACAGTTTTTCCATCGTATAACAGGAATAATTGCAACCAGTCTGATAGTTATGGTCATTTCTACGTGCCGGACAACCTAGGCTTCACCCTAGGGCGTTGCTCCACCAGATCGAATAGTTAGAGCCTAAGAAGTCAATGCCAGAAACATAAAACACGATATATGTACAACAGTTTTTCCATCGTATAAAATGAGTAATTGCAACCAGTGTGAAGGTAACGGCCATTTCTACGTTCCGGGCACCCTAGACTTAACACTGAGGCATTGCTCCTCCAGATCGAATAGATAGGGCCTTAGAAGTCAACGCCACAAGCATAAAGTACATTAAAAATCCAAAAGTTTGTCCATCGTATAATAGGAATAATTGCCACCAGTGTGAAAGTGATGGTCATTTCTGCATTCCGGGCAACCTAGGCTTCACTCTAGGGCGTTTCTCCACCAGATCGAATAGCTAGGGACTTAGAAGTCAACGCCAGAAGCATAAAATACAATATAAATACAACAGCTTTTCCATCGTATATGATGTATATTTGCAAACAGTGTGAAAGTAAAGGTCATTTCTACGTTCCGGCGATCTAGGCTTCACTCTAGGGCGTTGCTCCACCAGATCGAATAGCTAGGGCCTTAGAAGTCAACGCCCGAAACCTAAAATACAATTAAAATACAACAGTTTTTCCATCGTATACCGGGAATAATTGCAACAAATGTGAAAGAGATGGTCATTACCTCGTTCCGGGCAACCTAGGGTTCACTCCAGAGCGTTGCTCCACCAGATCCAATAGTTAGGGCCCAAGAAATCTACGACAGAAGCACCAAATACAAAATAAAAACAACAGTTTTTCCATCGCATAAAACGAATAATTGCAACCAGTGTGAAAGTAATGGCCATTTCTGCGTACCGGGAAACCTAGGCTTCGCTCTAGGGCGTTGCGCCGCCACATCGAAAAGCTACGGCCTTAGAAGTCAACGCCAGGAGCATAAAATACAATATAAATACTACAGTTTTCCCATCGTAAAAAACGAATAATTGCAACCAGTATGAAAGTTATGGTCATTTCTATGTTCCGGGCAACCTAGGCTTCACCCTAGGGCGTTGTTCCACCAGATCGAATAGTTAGGGCCTAAGAAGTCAACGCCAGAAGCATAAAATACAATATAAATACAACAGCTTTTCCATCGTATATGATGTATATTTGCAAACAGTGTGAAAGTAAAGGTCATTTCTACGTTCCGGGCAACGTAGGCTTAACTGTAGGGCGTTTCTCCACCAGATCGAATAGCTAGGGACTTAGAAGTCAACGCTAGAAGCGTAAAATAAAATAAAAATATAACAGTTTTTCCATCGTATAAAACGAATAATTGCAACCAGTATGCATGTTATGGTCATTTCTACGTTCCGGGCAACCTAGGCTTCACTCTAGGGCGTTGGTCCACCAGATCCAATAGCTAGGGCCTAAGAAGTCAACCCCAGGAGCACCAAATACAAAATAAGTACAACAGTTTTTCCATCGTATAAAACGAATAATTGCAACCAGTATGAAAGCTATGGTCATTTCTACGTTCCGGGCAACCTAGGCTTCACTCTAGGGCGTGCTCCACCAGATCGAATAGTTAGGGCCTTAGGAGTCAATGCCAGATGCATAAAATAGAATATAAATACAACAGTTTTTCCATGTATAAAATGAATAATTGCATCAAGCCTGAAGGTAATGATCATTTCTACGTTCCGGGCAATCTAGGCTTCTCTTTAGGGCGTTGCTCCACCAGTTCGAATAGCAAGGGCCTAACAAGTCAACGCCAGAAGCATAAAATACAATAGAAATGCAACAGCTTTTCCATCGTATAAAACGAATAATTGCAACCAGTATGAAAGTTATGGTCATTTCTACGTTCCGGGCAACCTAGGCTTCACCCTCGGGCGTTGCTAAACCGGATCCAATAGTCAGGACCTTAGAAGTCAACGCCAGAAGCATAAAATACAATACAAATACAACAGCTTTTCCATCGTATAACAGGAATAATTGCCACCAGTGTGAAAGTGATGGTCATTTCTGCATTCCGGGCAACCTAGGCTTCACTCTAGGGCGTTGCTCCTCCAGATAGAATAGTTAGGGCCCAGGAAGTCAACGCCAGAAGCATAAAACACAACATAAATACAACAGTTTTTCCATCGTATAACAGGAATAATTGCAACCAGTGAGAAAGATATGGTCATTTCTACGATACGGGCAACCTAGGCTTCACTCTAGGGCGTCGTTCCACCAAATCGAATATTTAGGGCCTAAGAAGTCTACCCCAGAAGCATAAAATACAATACAAATACAACAGCTTTTCCATCATATAACAGGAATAATTGCAACCAGTGTGTAAGATATGGACATTACTACGTTCCGGGCAACCTAGGCTTCTCCCTAGGGCGTTGCTCGACCACATCGAATAGCTATGGCCATAGAAGTCAACGCCAGAAACATTAGATACAATATAAATACAACAGCTTTTCCACCGTATAACAGGAGTAATTGCAAACAGTGTGAAAGATATGGTCATTTCTACGTTCCTGGCAACCTAGGCTTCACTCTAGAGAGTTGCTCCAACACATCGAGTAGCTACGGCCTAAGAAGTCTACGCCAGAAGCATAAAATACAATACAAATACAACATCTTTTCCATTGTATAACAGCAATAATTGCAACCAGTGTGAAAGGTATGGTCATTTCTACGTTCCGGGCATCCTAGGCTTCACTCTAGGGCGTTGTTCCAACAGATCCAATAGTTAGGGCCTAAGAAGTCAACGGCTGAAGCATAAAATGTAATATAAATACAATACTTTTTCCATCGTATAACAGGAATAATTGCAACCAGTGTGAAAGACATGGACATTTCTACGCTCTGGGCAACCTAGGCATCACTCTATGGCGTTGCTCCACCACATCGAATAGTTAGGGCCTTAGAAGTCAATGCCAGAAGCATAAAATACAATATAAATACAACAGTTGTTCCATTGTATAAAATGAATAATTGCAAACAGTGAGGAAGTAATGGTCATTTCTACGTTCCGGGCAACCTAGGCTTCACTCTAGGCGTTGCTCCACCACATCGAATAGCTACGGCCTTAGAAGTCAACGCCGGACGCATAAAATACAATAAAAATACAACAGTTTTTCATCGTATAACAGGAGTAATTGCAACAAGCTTGAAAGTAATGGTCATTTCTACGTTCCGGGCAATCTGGGCTTCTCTCTAGGGCGCTGCTACACCAGTTCGAATAGTTAGGGCCTAACAAGTCAACGCCAGAAGCATAAAATACAATAGAAACACAACAGCTTTTCAATCGTATAAAACGAATAATTGCAATCAGTATGTAAGTTATGGTCATTTATATGTACCGGGCAACCTAGGCTTCACCCTAGGGCGCTGCTCCAACAGATCCAATAGTTAGGGCCTAAGAAGTCATCTCCAGGAACATCAAATACGAAATAGATGCACCAGTTTTTCCATTGTGTAACATTATTAATTGCAGCCAGTGTGAAAGTTATGGTCATTTCTACGTTCCGGGCAACCTAGGCTTCACTCTACGGCGTTGCTCAACCACATCGAATAGCTACAGCCCCAGAAGACAGCGCCATAACTATAAAATACAATATAAATACAACAGTCTTTCCATCGTATAAAACGAATAATTGCAACCAGTCTGATAGTTATGGTCATTTCTACGTTCCGGGCAACCTAGGCTTCACCCTAGAGCGTGGCTCCACCAGATCGAATAGTTAGGGCCTAAGAAGTAAACGCTAGAAGCATAAAATACGATATATGTACAGCAGTTTTTCCATCGTATAAAATGAGTAATTGCAACCAGTGTGAAAGTAACGGCCATTTCTACGTTCCGGGTATCCTAGACTTAACATTGAGGCATTGCTCCTCCATATCGAATACATAGGGACTTAGAAGTCAACGCCAGAAGCATAAAGTACAATAAAAATCCAACAGTTTGTCCATCGTATAACAGGAATAATTGCAACCAGTGTGAAAGTAATGGTAATTTCAACGTTCCGAGCAACCTAGTATACGCTCTATGGCGTTGCTCCTCCACTTCGAATAGTTAGGGCCTTAGGAGTCAATGCCAGAAGCATAAAATACAATATAAATACAAAAGTTGTTCCATTGTATAAAATGAATAATTGCAAACAGTGAGGAAGTAATGGTCATTTATCCGTTCCGCGCAACCAAGGCTTCACCCTAGGGCGTTGGTCCACCACATCGAATAGCTACAGCCTTAGAAGTCAACGCCAGAAGCATAAAATACAATATAAATACAACAGTTTTCCCATCGTATAACAGGAATAATTGCAACCAGAGTGAAGGTGATGGTCATTTCTACGTCCCGGGCAACCTGGGCTTCACTCTAGGGCGTTGCTGCACCACATCGTATAGCTGCGGCCTTAGAAGTCAACGCCAGAAGGTTAAAATACAATATAAATACAACAGCTTTTCCATCGTATAACACGAATAATTGCAATCAGTATGAAAGTTATGGTCATTTCTACGTCCCGGGCAATCTAGTCTTCACTCTAGGGCGTTGCTCCACCACATCGAATAGCTACGGCCTTAGAAGTATACGCCAGAAGCACAAAATAAAATAAAAATACAACAGTTATTCCATCGTATAACAGGAGTAATTGCAACCAGTGTGAAAGTAATGGTCATTTCTACGTTCCGGGCAACCTAGGCTTCCTTCTATGGCGTTGTTCCACCACATCGAATAGCTACGGCCTTAGAAGTCAACGCCAGAAGCATAAAATTCAAAATAAATACAACAGTTTTTCCATCGCATAACAAGATTAATTGCAACCAGTGTGAAAGGGATGGTCATTTCTACGTCCCGTGCAACCTGGGCTTCACTCTAGGGCGTTGCTGCACAACATCGTATAGCTGCGGCCTTAGAGGTCAACGCCAGAAGGTTAAAATACAATATAAATACAACAGCTTTTCCATCGTGTAAAACGAATAATTGCAATCAGTATGAAAGTTATGGTCATTTCTACGTTCCCGGAAACCTAGGCTTAACTGTAGTATGTTGCTCCACCAGATCGCATAGTTAGGGCCTTAGAAGTCAACGCCAAATGCATAAAGTACAATAAAAATCCAACAGCTTGTCCATCGTATAACAGGAATAATTGCAACCAGTGTGAAGGTAATGGTCATTTCTACGTTCCGGGCAACCTAGGCTTCACCCTAGGGCGTTGGTCCACCACATCGAATAGCTACAGCCTTAGAAGTCAACGCCAGCAGCATAAAATACAATATAAATACAACAGCTTTTCCATCGTATAAAACGAATAATTGCAACCAGTATGAATGTTATGGTCATTTCTACGTTCCGGGCAACCTAGGTTTCACTCTAGGGCGTTGGTCCACCAGATCCAATAGTTAGGGCCTAAGAAGTCAACGCCAGGAGTACCTAATACAAAATAAATACAATAGTTTTTCCATCGTATGAAACGAATAATTGCAACCAGTATGAAAGCTATGGTCATTTCTACGTTCCGGGCAACCTAGGCTTCACTCTAGGGCGTTGCTCAACCACATCGAATAGCTGTGGCCCTAGAAGACAACGCCATAACTATAAAATACAACATAAATACAACAGTTCTTCCATCGTATAAATCGAATAATTGCAACCAGTCTGATAGTTATGGTCATTTCTACGTTCCGGGCAACCTAGGCTTAACTGTAGGGCGTTGCTTCACCAGATCGCATAGTTAGGGACTTAGTAATCATCGCCAGAAGCATAAAATACAATAACAATACAACAGCTTCACCATCGTATAAAAGGAATAATTGCAACCAGAGTGAAGGTGATGGTCATTTCTACATTCCGGGCAACCCAGGCTTCACCCTAGGTCGTTGTTCCACCAGATAGAATAGTTAGGGCCTAAGAAGTCAACGCCAGAAGCATAAAATCCAATATAAATACAACAGCTTTTCCATCGTATATGATGTATATTTGCAAACAGTGTGAAAGTAGAGGTCATTTCTACGTTCCGGGCAACGTAGGCTTAACTGTAGGGCGTTGCTCCACCAGATCACACAGTTAGGTTATTAGAAATCAACGCCGGAAGCATAAAATACAGCAAAAATACAACAGTTTTTCCATCGTATAAAACGAATAATTGCAACTGGCGTGAAAGTAATGGCCATTTCGGCGATCCGGGCAACCTAGGCTTCTCTCTAGGGCGTTGCCCCGCCACAACGATTAGCTACGGCCTTAGAAGTCAACGCCTGAAGCGTAAAATACAATAAAAATAGAACAGTTTTTTCATCGTATAACAGGAATAATTGCAACCAGAGTGAAAGTAATGGTCATTTCTACGTTTCTGGCGACCTAGGCTTCACTCTAGGGCGTTGTTCCACCAGATCGAATAGCTAGGGCCTTAGAAGTCAACGCCCGAAACCTAAAATACAATAAAAATACAACAGTTTTTCCATCGTATAACGGGAATAATTGCAACAAATGTGAAAGTGATGGTCATTACCACGTTCCTGGCAACCCAGGGTTCACTGTAGGGCGTTGGTCCGCCACATCGAATAGCTTCGGCCTTAGAAGTCAACGCCAGAAGCATAAAATACAACATAAATACAACAGTTTTTCCATGGTATAAAACGAATAATTGCAACCAGTGTGGAAGGTATGGTCATATATACGTTCCGGGCAATCTAGGCTTCACTCTAGGGCGTTGCTCCACCAGATCGAACAGCTAGGGACTTAGAATTCAGCGCCAGAAGAATATAGTACAACATATGTACAACAGTTTTTCAATCGTATAAAATGTATATTTGCAAGCAGTGTGAAGGTAATAGTCATTTCTACGTTCTGGGCAACCTAGGCTTCACTCTAGAGCGTTGCTCCACCAGATCGAATAGTTAGGGCCTTAGAAGTCAACGCCCGAAGCATAAAATACAAAATAAATAGAACAGTTTTTCCATTGTATAAAACGAATAATTGCAACCAGTGTGAAAGTGATGGTCATTTCTACGTTCCGGGCAATCTAGGCTTCACTCTAGGGCGTTATACCAACAGATCGAATAGTTAGGGCCTAAGAAGTCAACGCCAGAAGCATAAAATACAATATAAATACCACAGCTTTTCCATCGTATATGATGTATATATGCAAAGAGTGTGAAAGTAAAGGTTCTTTGCACGTTCCGTGCAACCTAGGCTTAACTTCAGGGCGTTGCTCCACCAGATCGAATAGTTAGGGACTTTGAATACAACGCCAGAAGCATAAAATACAGTAAAGGTGCAACAGTTTTTCCATCGTATAACAGGAAAGCTACAACCAGTGTGAATGTACAGGTCATTTCTATGTTCCGGGTAACCTCGGCTTCACTCTAGGGCGTTGCTCCACCAGATCGAATAGCTAGGGACTTAGAATTCAACGCCAGAAGAATAAAATACAACATAAGTACAACAGTTTTTCCATCCTATAACAGGAATAACTGCAACCAGTGTGAAAGTACTGGTCATTTCTATGTTCCCGGTAACCTAGGCTTTACTCTAGGGCGTTGCTCCACCACATCGAATAGCTAGGGCCTTAGAAGTCAACGCCCGAAACCTAAAATACAATAAAAATACAACAGTTTTTCCATCGTATAACGGGAATAATTGCAACAAATGTGAAAGTGATGGTCATTACCACGTTCCTGGCAACCCAGGGTTCACTCTAGGGCGTTGGTCCGCCACATCGAATAGCTTCGGCCTTAGAAGTCAACGCCAGAAGCATAAAATACAGCATAAATACAACAGTTTTTCCATGGTATAAAACGAATAATTGCAACCAGTGTGGAAGGTATGGTCATATCTACGTTCCGGGCAATCTAGGCTTCACTCTAGGGCGTTGCTCCACCAGATCGAATAGCTAGGGACTTAGAATTCAGCGACAGAAGAATATAGTACAACATATGTACAACAGTTTTTCAATCGTATAAAATGTATAATTGCAAGCAGTGTGAAGGTAATGGTCATTTCTACGTCCTGGGCAACCTAGGCTTCACTCTAGAGCGTTGCTCCACCCGATCGAATAGTTAGGGCCTTAGAAGTCAACGCCCGAAGCATAAAATACAAAATAAATAGAACGGTTTTTCCATTCTATAAAACGAATAATTGCAACCAGTGTGAAAGTGATGGTCATTTCTACGTTCCGGGCTACCTAGGCTTCACTGTAGGGCGTTGTTCCTCCAGATCGAATAGCTCGGGCCTAAAAAGTCCACGCCAGAAGCATAAACTGCAATATAAATACATCAGTTATTCCCTTGTATAACAGGAATAATTGCAACCAGTGTGAAAGTGATGGGCATTTCTACGATCCGTCCAACCTAGGCTTCACTCTAGGGCGTTGGTCCACCAGGTCGAATAGTTAGGGCCTTAGAAAACAACTCCAGGTGCATAAAGTACAATATAAATACAACAGATTTTCCATCGAATAATACGAATAATTGCAATCAGTATGAAAGTTATGGTCATTTCTACGTTCCGGGCAACCTGGGCTTCACCAGAGGGCGTTGCTTCACCAGATCCAATAGTTAGGACCTAAGAAGTCAACGCCAGAAGCATATAATACAAAATAGATACAACAGTTTTTCCATCGTATAACAGGAATAATTGCAACCAGTGTGAAAGATATGGTCATTTCTACGCTACGGGCAACCTAGGCTTCAGTCTAGGGCGTGGTTCCCCAGATCGAATAGTTAGAGCCTAAGAAGCCTACGCCAGAAGCATAAAATACAATATAAATACAACAGCTTTTCAATCGTATAACAGGAATAATTGCAGACAGTGTGAAAGATATGGTCATTTCTACGTTGCGGGCATCCTAGGCTTCACTCTAGGGCATTGCTCCACCACATCGAATAGCTACGGCCTTAGAAGTCAACGCCATAACTATAAAAAACGATATAAATACAACAGTTTTTCCTTTGTATAAAACGAATAATTGAAAACAGTGTGGAGGTAATGGTCATTTCTACTTTCCGGGCAACCTAGGCTTCACTCTAGGGCGTTTCTCCACCACATCTAATAGCTACGGCCCTAGAAGTCAACGCCTGAAGCATAAAATATAATATAAATACAACAGTTTTGTCCATCGTATAACAGGAATAATTGCAACCAGACTTAAGGAGATGGTCACTTCTGAGTTCCGGGCAACCTAGGCTTCACTCTAGAGCGTTGCACCACCAGATCGAATAGCTAGGGCCTTAGAAGTCAACGCCAGAGGCATGAAATAAGATAAAATTACAACAGTTTTTCCATCGTATAACAGGAATAATTGCAACCAGTGTGAAAGGGATGGTCATTTCTACGTTCCGGGCAACATAGGCTTCATTCTTGGACGTTGCCCCACCGGATCGAAAAGTTAGGGCCTAAGAAGTCAACGCCAGAAGCATAAAATAAAATAAAATTACAACAGTTTTTCCTTCGTATAACAGGAATAATTGCAACCAGTGTGAAAGTGATGGTCATTTCAACGCTCTGGGCTTCCTAGGCATCACTCTAGGGCGTTGCTCCACCAGATCGAATAGCTAGGGACTTAGTATTCAACGCCAGAAGCATCAAATACAAACTAATTACAAAATTTTTTCCATCGTAAAACAGGAATAATTGTAACCACTGTGAAAGAAATGGCTATTTCTACATTCCGCCCAACCTAGGCTTCACTCTAGGGCGTGCTCCACCAGATCGAATGGTTAGGGCCTTAGGAGTCAATGCCAGATGCATAAAATAGAATATAAATGCAACAGTTTTTCCATGTATAAGATGAATAATTGCAACAAGCCTGAAGGTAATGACCATTTCTACGTTCCGGGCAATCTAGGCTTCTCTTTAGGGCGTTGCTCCACCAGTTCGAATAGCAAGGGCCTAACAAGTCAACGCCAGAAGCATAAAATACAATAGAAATGCAACAGCTTTTCCATCGTATAAAACGAATAATTGCAACCAGTATGAAAGTTATGGTCATTTCTACGTTCCGGGCAACCTAGGCTTCACCCTCGGGCGTTGCTAAACCAGATCCAATAGTCAGGACCTTAGAAGGCAACGCCAGAAGCATAAAATACAATACAAATGCAACAGCTTTTCCATCGTATAACAGGAATAATTGCCACCAGTGTGAAAGTGATGGTCATTTCTGCATTCCGGGCAACCTAGGCTTCACTCTAGGGCATTGCTCCTCCAGATAGAATAGTTAGGGCCCAGGAAGTCAACGCCAGAAGCATAAAACACAATATAAATACAACAGTTTTTCCATCGTATAACAGGAATAATTGCAACCAGTCTGATAGTTATGGTCATTTCTACGTGCCGGACAACCTAGGCTTCACCCTAGGGCGTTGCTCCACCAGATCGAATAGTTAGAGCCTAAGAAGTCAATGCCAGAAACATAAAACACGATATATGTACAACAGCTTTTCCATCGTATAAAATGAGTAATTGCAACCAGTGTGAAGGTAACGGCCATTTCTACGTTCCGGGCACCCTAGACTTAACACTGAGGCATTGCTCCTCCAGATCGAATAGATAGGGCCTTAGAAGTCAACGCCACAAGCATAAAGTACATTAAAAATCCAAAAGTTTGTCCATCGTATAATAGGAATAATTGCCACCAGTGTGAAAGTGATGGTCATTTCTGCATTCCGGGCAACCTAGGCTTCACTCTAGGGCGTTTCTCCACCAGATCGAATAGCTAGGGACTTAGAAGTCAACGCTAGAAGCGTAAAATAAAATAAAAATACAACAGTTTTTCCATCGTATAAAACGAATAATTGCAACCAGTATGCATGTTATGGTCATTTCTACGTTCCGGGCAACCTAGGCTTCACTCTAGGGCGTTGGTCCACCAGATCCAATAGCTAGGGCCTAAGAAGTCAACCCCAGGAGCACCAAATACAAAATAAGTACAACATTTTTTCCATCGTATAAAACGAATAATTGCAACCAGTATGAAAGCTATGGTCATTTCTACGTTCCGGGCAACCTAGGCTTCACTCTAGGGCGTTGCTCAACCACATCGAATAGCTAGGGACTTAGTATTCAACGCCAGAAGCATCAAATACAAACTAATTACAAAATTTTTACCATCGTAAAACAGGAATAATTGTAACCAGTGTGAAAGAAATGGCTATTTCTACATTCCGCCCAACCTAGGCTTCACTCTAGGGCGTGCTCCACCAGATCGAATAGTTAGGGCCTTAGGAGTCAATGCCAGATGCATAAAATAGAATATAAATACAACAGTTTTTCCGTGTATAAAATGAATAATTGCAACAAGCCTGAAGGTAATGATCATTTCTACGTTCCGGGCAATCTAGGCTTCTCTTTAGGGCGTTGCTCCACCAGTTCGAATAGCAAGGGCCTAACAAGTCAACGCCAGAAGCATATAATACAATAGAAATGCAACAGCTTTTCCATCGTATAAAACGAATAATTGCAACCAGTATGAAAGTTATGGTCATTTCTACGCTCCGGGCAACGTAGGCTTCACTCTAGGGCGTTCCTCCACCACATCGAATAGTTAGGGCCTTAGAAGTCAATGCCAGAAGCATAAAATACAATATAAATACAACAGTTTTCCATCGTATAAAATGTATAATTGCAAGCAGTGTGAAAGTAATGGTCATTTCTACGTTCCGGCGATCTAGGCTTCACTCTAGGGCGTTGCTCCACCAGATCGAATAGCTAGGGCCTTAGAAGTCAACGCCCGAAACCTAAAATACAATTAAAATACAACAGTTTTTCCATCGTATACCGGGAATAATTGCAACAAATGTGAAAGAGATGGTCATTACCTCGTTCCGGGCAACCTAGGGTTCACTCCAGAGCGTTGCTCCACCAGATCCAATAGTTAGGGCCCAAGAAATCTACGACAGAAGCACCAAATACAAAATAAAAACAACAGTTTTTCCATCGCATAAAACGAATAATTGCAACCAGTGTGAAAGTAATGGCCATTTCTGCGTACCGGGAAACCTAGGCTTCGCTCTAGGGCGTTGCCCCGCCACATCGAAAAGCTACGGCCTTAGAAGTCAACGCCAGAAGCATAAAATACAATATAAATACTACAGTTTTCCCATCGTAAAAAACGAATAATTGCAACCAGTATGAAAGTTATGGTCATTTCTATGTTCCGGGCAACCTAGGCTTCACCCTAGGGCGTTGTTCCACCAGATCGAATAGTTAGGGCCTAAGAAGTCAACGCCAGAAGCATAAAATACAATATAAATACAACAGCTTTTCCATCGTATATGATGTATATTTGCAAACAGTGTGAAAGTAAAGGTCATTTCTACGTTCCGGGCAACGTAGGCTTAACTGTAGGGCGTTTCTCCACCAGATCGAATAGCTAGGGACTTAGAAGTCAACGCTAGAAGCGTAAAATAAAATAAAAATACAACAGTTTTTCCATCGTATAAAACGAATAATTGCAACCAGTATGCATGTTATGGTCATTTCTACGTTCCGGGCAAGCTAGGCTTCACTCTAGGGCGTTGGTCCACCAGATCCAATAGCTAGGGCCTAAGAAGTCAACCCCAGGAGCACCAAATACAAAATAAGTACAACAGTTTTTCCATCGTATAAAACGAATAATTGCAACCAGTATGAAAGCTATGGTCATTTCTACGTTCCGGGCAACCTAGGCTTCACTCTAGGGCGTTGCTCAACCACATCGAATAGCTAGGGACTTAGTATTCAACGCCAGAAGCATCAAATACAAACTAATTACAAAATTTTTTCCATCGTAAAACAGGAATAATTGTAACCAGTGTGAAAGAAATGGCTATTTCTACATTCCGCCCAACCTAGGCTTCACTCTAGGGCGTGCTCCACCAGATCGAATAGTTAGGGCCTTAGGAGTCAATGCCAGATGCATAAAATAGAATATAAATACAACAGTTTTTCCATGTATAAAATGAATAATTGCAACAAGCCTGAAGGTAATGATCATTTCTACGTTCCGGGCAATCTAGGCTTCTCTTTAGGGCGTTGCTCCACCAGTTCGAATAGCAAGGGCCTAACAAGTCAACGCCAGAAGCATAAAATACAATAGAAATGCAACAGCTTTTCCATCGTATAAAACGAATAATTGCAACCAGTATGAAAGTTATGGTCATTTCTACGTTCCGGGCAACCTAGGCTTCACCCTCGGGCGTTGCTAAACCGGATCCAGTAGTCAGGACCTTAGAAGTCAACGCCAGAAGCATAAAATACAATACAAATACAACAGCTTTTCCATCGTATAACAGGAATAATTGCCACCAGTGTGAAAGTGATGGTCATTTCTGCATTCCGGGCAACCTAGGCTTCACTCTAGGGCGTTGCTCCTCCAGATAGAATAGTTAGGGCCCAGGAAGTCAACGCCAGAAGCATAAAACACAACATAAATACAACAGTTTTTCCATCGTATAACAGGAATAATTGCAACCAGTGAGAAAGATATGGTCATTTCTACGATACGGGCAACCTAGGCTTCACTCTAGGGCGTCGTTCCACCAAATCGAATATTTAGGGCCTAAGAAGTCTACCCCAGAAGCATAAAATACAATACAAATACAACAGCTTTTCCATCATATAACAGGAATAATTTCAACCAGTGTGTAAGATATGGACATTACTACGTTCCGGGCAACCTAGGCTTCTCCCTAGGGCGTTGCTCGACCACATCGAATAGCTATGGCCATAGAAGTCAACGCCAGAAACATTAAATACAATATAAATACAACAGCTTTTCCACCGTATAACAGGAGTAATTGCAAACAGTGTGAAAGATATGGTCATTTCTACGTTCCTGGCAACCTAGGCTTCACTCTAGAGAGTTGCTCCAACACATCGAGTAGCTACGGCCTAAGAAGTCTACGCCAGAAGCATAAAATACAATACAAATACAACATCTTTTCCATTGTATAACAGCAATAATTGCAACCAGTGTGAAAGGTATGGTCATTTCTACGTTCCGGGCATCCTAGGCTTCACTCTAGGGCGTTGTTCCAACAGATCCAATAGGTAGGGCCTAAGAAGTCAACGGCTGAAGCATAAAATGTAATATAAAGACAATACTTTTTCCATCGTAAAACAGGAATAATTGCAACCAGTGTGAAAGACATGGACATTTCTACGCTCTGGGCAACCTAGGCATCACTCTATGGCGTTGCTACACCACATCGAATAGTTAGGGCCTTAGAAGTCAATGCCAGAAGCATAAAATACAATATAAATACAACAGTTGTTCCATTGTATAAAATGAATAATTGCAAACAGTGAGGAAGTAATGGTCATTTCTACGTTCCGGGCAACCTAGGCTTCACTCTAGGCGTTGCTCCACCACATCGAATAGCTACGGCCTTAGAAGTCAACGCCGGACGCATAAAATACAATAAAAATACAACAGTTTTTCATCGTATAACAGGAGTAATTGCAACAAGCTTGAAAGTAATGGTCATTTCTACGTTCCGGGCAATCTAGGCTTCTCTCTAGGGCGCTGCTACACCAGTTCGAATAGTTAGGGCCTAACAAGTCAACGCCAGAAGCATAAAATACAATAGAAACACAACAGCTTTTCAATCGTATAAAACGAATAATTGCAATCAGTATGTAAGTTATGGTCATTTATATGTACCGGGCAACCTAGGCTTCACCCTAGGGCGTTGCTCCAACAGATCCAATAGTTAGGGCCTAAGAAGTCATCTCCAGGAACATCAAATACGAAATAGATGCACCAGTTTTCCATTGTGTAACATTATTAATTGCAGCCAGTGTGAAAGTTATGGTCATTTCTACGTTCCGGGCAACCTAGGCTTCACTCTACGGCGTTGCTCAACCACATCGAATAGCTACAGCCCCAGAAGACAGCGCCATAACTATAAAATACAATATAAATACAACAGTCTTTCCATCGTATAAAACGAATAATTGCAACCAGTCTGATAGTTATGGTCATTTCTACGTTCCGGGCAACCTAGGCTTCACCCTAGAGCGTGGCTCCACCAGATCGAATAGTTAGGGCCTAAGAAGTAAACGCTAGAAGCGTAAAATACGATATATGTACAGCAGTTTTTCCATCGTATAAAATGAGTAATTGCAACCAGTGTGAAAGTAACGGCCATTTCTACGTTCCGGGTATCCTAGACTTAACATTGAGGCATTGCTCCTCCAGATCGAATACATAGGGACTTAGAAGTCAACGCCAGAAGCATAAAGTACAATAAAAATCCAACAGTTTGTCCATCGTATAACAGGAATAATTGCAACCAGTGTGAAAGTAATGGTCATTTCAACGTTCCGAGCAACCTAGTATTCGCTCTATGGCGTTGCTCCTCCACTTCGAATAGTTAGGGCCTTAGGAGTCAATGCCAGAAGCATAAAATACAATATAAATACAACAGTTGTTCCATTGTATAAAATGAATAATTGCAAACAGTGAGGAAGTAATGGTCATTTATACGTTCCGCGCAACCAAGGCTTCACCCTAGGGCGTTGGTCCACCACACCGAATAGCTACAGCCTTAGAAGTCAACGCCAGAAGCATAAAATACAATATAAATACAACAGTTTTCCCATCGTATAACAGGAATAATTGCAACCAGAGTGAAGGTGATGGTCATTTCTACGTCCCGGGCAACCTGGGCTTCACTCTAGGGCGTTGCTGCACCACATCGTATAGCTGCGGCCTTAGAAGTCAACGCCAGAAGGTTAAAATACAATATAAATACAACAGCTTTTCCATCGTATAACACGAATAATTGCAATCAGTATGAAAGTTATGGTCATTTCTACGTCCCGGGCAATCTAGTCTTCACTCTAGGGCGTTGCTCCACCACGTCGAATAGCTACGGCCTTAGAAGTATACGCCAGAAGCACAAAATAAAATAAAAATACAACAGTTATTCCATCGTATAACAGGAATAATTGCAACCAGTGTGAAAGTAATGGTCATTTCTACGTTCCGGGCAACCTAGGCTTCCTTCTATGGCGTTGTTCCACCACATCGAATAGCTACGGCCTTAGAAGTCAACGCCAGAAGCATAAAATTCAAAATAAATACAACAGTTTTTCCATCGCATAACAAGATTAATTGCAACCAGTGTGAAAGGGATGGTCATTTCTACGTCCCGTGCAACCTGGGCTTCACTCTAGGGCGTTGCTGCACAACATCGTATAGCTGCGGCCTTAGAGGTCAACGCCAGAAGGTTAAAATACAATATAAATACAACAGCTTTTCCATCGTGTAAAACGAATAATTGCAATCAGTATGAAAGTTATGGTCATTTCTACGTTCCGGGCAACCTAGGCTTGACCCTAGAGCGTTGCTAAACCAGGTCGAATAGTTAGGGCCCAAGAAGTCAGCGCCCGAAGAATATAATACAACATATGTACAACAGTTTTTCCATCGTATAAAATGTATAATTGCAAGCAGTGTGCAGGTAATGGTCATTTCTACGTTCTGGGCAACCTAGGCTTCACTCTAGAGCTTTGCTTCACCAGATCGAATAGTTAGGGCCTAAGAAGTCTACGCCAGAAGCATAAAATATAATATAAATGCAACAGTTTTTCCATCGTATAACAAGAATAATTGCAACCAGTGTGAAAGTGATGGTCATTTCTACATTCCGGGCATCCTAGGCTTCACTCTAGGGCGTTGCTCCACCAGATCGAATAGTTAGGGCCTTAGAAGTCAATGCCAGATGCATAAAATACAATATAAATACAACAGCTTTTCCACTGTATAATATGAATAATTGCAAGCAGTGTGGAAGTAATGGTCATTTCTGCGTTCGCGCGACCTAGGCTTCACTCTAGGGCGTTGTTGCACCAGATCGAATAGTTAGGGCCTAAGTAGCCAACGCCAGATGCGTAAAATACAATATAAATACAACAGCTCTTCCATCGTATATAATGTATATTTGCAAAGAGTGTGAAAGCAAAGGTCATTTCCACGTTCCGGGCAACCTTGACTTAACACCAGGGCGTTGTTCCACCAGATCGAATAGTTAGGGCCTAAGAAGTCAACGCCAGAAGCATAAAATACAATATAAATACAACAGCTTTTCCATCGTATATGATGTATATTTGCAAACAGTGTGAAAGTAAAGGTCATTTCTACGTTCCGGGCAACGTAGGCTTAACTGTAGGGCGTTGCTCCACCAGATCGCATAGTTAGGGAATTAGAAATCAACGCCGGAAGCATAAAATACAATAAAAATGCAACAGTTTTTCCATCGTATAAAACGAATAATTGCAACTAGCGTGAAAGTAATGGCCATTTCTGCGTTCCGGGCAACCTAGGCTTCACTCTAGGTCGTTGCCCCGCCACATCGATTAGCTACGGCCTTAGAAGTCAGCGCCTGAAGCGTAAAATACAATAAAAATAGAACAGTTTTTTCATCGTATAACAGGAATAATTGCAACCAGAGTGAAAGTAATGGTCATTTCTACGTTTCTGGCGACCTAGACTTCACTCTAGGGCGTTGTTCCACCAGATCCAATAGCTAGGGCCTTAGAAGTCAACGCCCGAAACCTAAAATACAATAAAAATAAAACAGTTTTTCCATCGTATAACGGGAATAATTGCAACAAATGTGAAAGTGATGGTCATTACCACGTTCCTGGCAACCCAGGGTTCACTCTAGGGCGTTGCTCCACCAGATCGAATAGTTAGGGCCTTAGAAGTCAATGCCAGAAGCATAAAATACAACATAAGTACAACACCTTTACCATCGTATAAAATGAATAATCGCAAACAGTGTGAAGGTAATGGTCATTTCTAGGTTTCGGGCGACCTAGGCTTCACTCTAGGGCGTTGTTGCACCAGATCGAATAGTTAGGCCCTAAGTAGCCAACGCCAGATGCGTAAAATACAATATAAATACAACAGCTTTTCCATCGTATATAATGTATATTTGCAAAGAGTGTGAAAGCAAAGGTCATTTCCACGTTCCGGGCAACCTTGACTTAACACCAGGGCGTTGCTCCACCAGATCGAATAGTTAGGGACCTTGAATACAACGACAGAAGCATAAAATACAATAAAAATGCTTCAGATTTTCCATCGTATACCGGGAATAATTGCAAAAAATGTGAAAGAGATGGTCATTACCACTTTCCGGGTAACCTAGGCTTCACTCTAGGGCGTTCCTCCACCACATCGAATAGTTAGGGCCTTAGAAGTCAATGCCAGAAGCATAAAATACAACATAAGTACAACAGCTTTACCATCGTATAAAATGAATAATCGCAAACAGTGTGAAGGTAATTGTCATTTCTACGTTCCGGGCAACCTAGGCTTCATTCTAGGGCTTTACTCCACCAGATCGAATAGCTAGGGCCTAAGAAGTCAACGCCAGAAGCATAATGTACAATATAAATACAACAGTTTTTCCCTTTTATAACAGGAATAATTGTAACCAGTGTGAAAGCTATGGTCATTTCTACGTTCCGGGCAGCGTAGGCTTCACTCTAGGGCGTTCCTCCACCACATCGAATAGTTAGGGCCTTAGAAGTCAATGCCAGAAGCATAAAATACAATATAAATACAACAGTTTTCCACTGTATAATATGAATAATTGCAACCAGTGTGAAAGTTATGGTCATTTCTGCGTTCCGGGCAACCTAGGCTTCACTCTAGGGCGTTGCCCCACCACATCGATTAGCTACGGCCTTAGAAGTCAACGGCTGAAGCATAAAATACAATAAAAATGGAACAGTTTTTTCATCGTATAACATGAATAATTGCACCCAGAGTGAAAGTTATGGCCATTTCTACGTTCCGGGCGACCTAGGCTTCACTCTAGGGCGTTGTTGCACCAGATCGAATGGTTAGGGCCTAAGTAGCCAACGCCAGATGCGTAAAATACAATATAAATACAACAGCTCTTCCATCGTATATAATGTATATTTGCAAAGAGTGTGAAAGCAAAGGTCATTTCCACGTTCCGGGCAACCTTGACTTAACACCAGGGCGTTGCTCCACCAGACCGAATAGTTAGGGACTTCGAATACAACGACAGAAGCATAAAACACAATAAAAATGCTTCAGTTTTTCCATCGTATACCGGGAATAATTGCAAAAAATGTGAGAGAGATGGTCATTACCACGTTCGGGGCAACCTAGGCTTCACTCTAGGGCGTTCCTCCGCCACATCGAATAGTTAGGGCCTTAGAAGTCAATGCCAGAAGCATAAAATACAACATAAGTACAACAGCTTTACCATCGTATAAAATGAATAATCGCAAATAGTGTGAAGGTAATGGTCATTTCTACTTTCCGGGCAACCTAGGCTTCACTCTAGGGCGTTACTCCACCAGATCGAACAGCTAGGGCCTAAGAAGTCAACGCCAGAAGCATAATGTACAATATAAATACAACAGTTTTTCCCTTGTATAACAGGAATAATTGTAACCAGTGTGAAAGCTATGGTCATTTCTACGCTCCGGGCAACGTAGGCTTCACTCTAGGGCGTTCCTCCACCACATCGAATAGTTAGGGCCTTAGAAGTCAATGCCAGAAGCATAAAATACAATATAAATACAACAGTTTTCCATCGTATAAAATGTATAATTGCAAGCAGTGTGAAAGTAATGGTCATTTCTACGTTCCGGCAATCTAGGCTTCACTCTAGGGCGTTGCTCCACCAGATCGAATAGCTAGGGCCTTAGAAGTCAACGCCCGAAACCTAAAATACAATTAAAATACAACAGTTTTTCCATCGTATACCAGGAATAATTGCAACAAATGTGAAAGAGATGGTCATTACCTCGTTCCGGGCAACCTAGGGTTCACTCCAGAGCGTTGCTCCACCAGATCCAATAGTTAGGGCCCAAGAAATCTACGACAGAAGCACCAAATACAAAATAAAAACAACAGTTTTTCCATCGTATAAAACGAATAATTGCAACCAGCGTGAAAGTAATGGCCATTTCTGCGTACCGGGAAACCTAGGCTTCGCTCTAGGTCGTTGCCCCGCCACATCGAATAGCTACGGCCTTAGAAGTCAACGCCAGAAGCATAAAATACAATATAAATACTACAGTTTTCCCATCGCAAAAAACGAATAATTGCAACCAGTATTAAAGTTATGGTCATTTCTATGTTCCGGGCAACATAGGCTTCACTCTAGGGCGTTGCTCCACCACATCGAATAGCTACGGCCTTAGAAGTCAACGCCCGAAGCATAAAATACAAAATAAATAGAACAGTTTTTCCATTGTATAAAACGAATAATTGCAACCAGTGTGAAAGTTATGGTCATTTCTACGTTTCGGGCGACCTAGGCTTCACTCTAGGGCGTTGTTGCACCAGATCGAATAGTTAGGCCCTAAGTAGCCAACGCCAGATGCGTAAAATACAATATAAATACAACAGCTTTTCCATCGTATATAATGTATATTTGCAAAGAGTGTGAAAGCAAAGGTCATTTCCACGTTCCGGGCAACCTTGACTTAACACCAGGGCGTTGCTCCACCAGATCGAATAGTTAGGGACCTTGAATACAACGACAGAAGCATAAAATACAATAAAAATGCTTCAGTTTTTCCATCGTATACCGGGAATAATTGCAAAAAATGTGAAAGAGATGGTCATTACCACTTTCCGGGTAACCTAGGCTTCACTCTAGGGCGTTCCTCCACCACATCGAATAGTTAGGGCCTTAGAAGTCAATGCCAGAAGCATAAAATACAACATAAGTACAACAGTTTTACCATCGTATAAAATGAATAATCGCAAACAGTGTGAAGGTAATGGTCATTTCTACGTTCCGGGCAACCTAGGCTTCACTCTAGGGCGTTACTCCACCAGATCGAATAGCTAGGGCCTAAGAATTCAACGCCAGAAGCATAATGTACAATATAAATACAACAGTTTTTCCCTTCTATAACAGGAATAATTGTAACTAGTGTGAAAGCTATGGTCATTTCTACGTTCCGGGCAACGTAGGCTTCACTCTAGGGCGTTCCTCCACCACATCGAACAGTTAGGGCCTTAGAAGTCAATGCCAGAAGCATAAAATACAATATAAATACAACAGTTTTCCACTGTATAATATGAATAATTGCAAACAGTGTGGAAGAAATGGTCATTTCTGCGTTCCGGGCCACCTAGGCTTCACTCTAGGGCGTTGCCCCACCACATCGATTAGCTACGGCCTTAGAAGTCAACGGCTGAAGCATAAAATACAATAAAAATGGAGCAGTTTTTTCATCGTATAACGGGAATAATTGCAACCAGAGTGAAAGTAATGGTCATTTCTACGTTTCGGGCGACCTAGGCTTCACTCTAGGGCGTTGCTCCACCAGATCGAATAGCTGGGGCCTTAGAAGTCAACGCCCGAAACCTAAAATACAATTAAAATACAACAGTTTTTCCATCGTATAACGGGAATAATTGCAACAAATGTGAAAGTGATGGTCATTACCACGTTCCTGGCAACCCAGGGTTCACTCTAGGGCGTTGCTCCACCAGATCGAATAGTTAGGGCCTTAGAAGTGAACGCCCGAAGCATAAAATACAAAATAAATAGAACAGTTTTTCCATTGTATAAAACGAATAATTGCAACCAGTGTGAAAGTTATGGTCATTTCTACGTTTCGGGCGACCTAGGCTTCACTCTAGGGCGTTGTTGCACCAGATCGAATAGTTAGGCCCTAAGTAGCCAACGCCAGATGCGTAAAATACAATATAAATACAACAGCTTTTCCATCGTATATAATGTATATTTGCAAAGTGTGTGAAAGCAAAGGTCATTTCCACGTTCCGGGCAACCTTGACTTAACACCAGGGCGTTGCTCCACCAGATCGAATAGTTAGGGACCTTGAATACAACGACAGAAGCATAAAATACAATAAAAATGCTTCAGTTTTTCCATCGTATACCGGGAATAATTGCAAAAAATGTGAAAGAGATGGTCATTACCACTTTCCGGGTAACCTAGGCTTCACTCTAGGGCGTTGCTCCACCAGATCCAATAGTTAGGGCCCAAGAAATCTACGACAGAAGCACCAAATACAAAATAAATACAACAGTTTTTCCATCGTATAAAACGAATAATTGCAACCAGTGTGAATGTAATGGTCATTTCTACGTTCCGGGCTACGTAGGTTTCGCTCTAGGGCGTTGCTTCAGCACGTCGAATGGTTAGGGCCTTAGAAGTCAACGCCAGAAGCATAAAATACAATATAAATACAACAGTTTTTCCATTGTATAAAAAGAATAGTTGCAACCAGTGTTAAAGTTATGGTCATTTCCACGTTCCGGGCAACCTTGGCTTAACACCAGGGCGTTGCTCCACCAGATCGAATGGTTAGGGACTTTGACTACAACGACAGAAGAATAAAATACAATAAAAATGCAACAGTTTTTCTATACTATAACAGGAATAACAGCAACCAGTGTGTAAGTACTGGTCATTTCTACGTTCCGGGTAACCTAGGCTTCACTCTAGGGCGTTGCTCCACCAGATCGAATAGCTAGGGACTTAGCATTAAACGCCAGAAGAATAAAATACAACATAAGTACAACTGTTTTACCATCGTATAAAACGAATAATTGCAACCAGTGTGAATGTAATGGTCATTTCTACTTTCCGGGCTACCTAGGTTTCGCTCTAGGGCGTTGCTTCAGCACGTCGAATGGTTAGGGCCTTAGAAGTCAACGCCAGAAGCATAAAATACAATATAAATACAACAGTTTTTCCATTGTATAAAAAGAATAGTTGCAAACAGTGTGAAAGTAATGGTCATTTCTACGTTCCGGGCAACCTAGGCTTCACTCTAGAGCGTGGTTCCCCCATATCGAATAGTTAGGGCCTAAGAAGCCTACGCCAGAAGCATAAAATACAATATAAATACCACAGTTTTTCCATCGTACAACAGGAATAATTGCAACCAGAGTGAAGGTGATGGTCATTTCTACGTTCCGGGCAACCTAGGCTTCACTCTAGAGCGTTGCTCCACCAGATCGAATAGCAAGGGCCTTAGAAGTCAACGCTAGAAGCATTAAATAAAATATAAATACAACAGTTATTCCATCGTATAACAGGAATGATTACAACCAGTGTGAAAGTAATGGGCATTTCTACGTTCCGTGCAACCTAGGCTTCACTCTAGGGCGTTGGTCCACCAGGTCGAATAGCTAGGGCCTAAGAAGTCTACACCAGAAGCATAAAATACAATATAAATACAACACTTTTCACATCGTATAACAGGAATAATTGCAACCAGTCTGATAGTTATGGTCATTTCTACGTTCCGGGCAACCTAGGCTTCACCCTAGGGCGTTGCTCCACCACATCGAATAGCTACGGCATTAGGAGTCAACGACAGAGGCATAAAATACAAAATAAATACAACAGTTTTTCCATCGTATAACAAGAATAATTGCAACCAGTGTGAAAGTGGTGGTCATTTCTAGGTTCCGGGCAACCTAGGCTTCACTCTAGGGCGTTGTTCCTCCAGATCGAATAGCTAGGGCCTAAGAAGTCTACACCAGAAGCATAAAATACAATATAAATACAACAGTTTTCACATCGTATAACAGGAATAATTGCAACCAGTCTGATAGTTATGGTCATTTCTACGTTCCGGGCAACCTAGGCTTCACCCTAGGGCGTTGCTCCACCACATCGAATAGCTACGGCCTTAGGAGTCAACGCCAGAGGCATAAAATACAAAATAAATACAACAGTTTTTCCATCGTATAACAATAATAATTGCAACCAGTGTGCAAGTGATGGTCATTTCTACATTCCGGGCAACCTAGGCTTCACTCTAGGGCGTTGCTCCACCAGATCGAATAGCTAGGGCCTAAGAAGTCAACGCCAGGAGCACCAAATACAAAATAAATACAACCGTTTTTCCATCGTATAAAACCAATAATTGCAACCAGTATGAAAGCTATGGTCATTTCTACGTTCCGGGCAGTCTAGGCTTCTCTCTAGGGCGTTCCTCCACCAGATCGAATAGCTAGGGACTTAGAAGTCAACGCCAGAAGCATAAAATACAATAGAAATACAACAGTTTTTCCATCGTATAACATGAATAATTGCAACCAGTGTGTAAGATATGGACATCACTACGTTCCGGGCAACCTAGGCTTCACCCTAGGGCGTTGCTCCACCAGATCCAATAGTTATGACGTTAGAAGTCAGCGCCCGAAGCTAGAAAAACAATAAAAAAAAAAAGTTTTTCCATCGTATAACAGGAATAATTGCCACCTGTGTGAAAGTGATGGTCATTTCTGCATTCCGGGCAACCTAGCCTTCACTCTAGGGCGTTGCTCCTCCAGATAGAATAGTTAGGGCCCGGGAAGTCAACGCCAGAAGCATAAAATACAATATAAATACAACAGTTTTTCCCTTGTATAAGAGGAATAATTGCAACCAGTGTGAAAGGTATGGTCATTTCTACGTTCCGGGCAACCGAAGCTTCAGTCTAGGGCGTTGCTCCACCACATCGGATAGCTGCGGCCTTAGAAGTCAACGCCATAACTATAAAAAACAATATAAATACAACAGTTTTTCCATTGTATAAAACGAATAATTGCAAACAGTGTGGAGGTAATGGTCATTTCTACTTTCCGGGCAACCTAGGCTTCACTCTAGCGCGTTGCTCCACCACATCGAATAGCTAGGGCCTTAGAAGTCAATGCCAGAAGCATAAAATGCAATATAAATACAACAGTTTGTCAACTGTATAATATGAATAATTGCAAACAGTGTGGAAGTAATGGTCATTTCTACGTTCCGGGCAACCTAGGCTTCACTCTAGGGCGTTGCTCCACCACATCGAATATCTACGGCCTTAGAAGGCAACGCCTGAATCATAAAATATAATATAAATACAACAGTTTTTCCATCGTATAACAGGAATAATTGCAACCAGTGTGAAAGGCATGGACATTTCTACGTTCCGGGCAACCTAGACTTCACTCTAGGGCGTTGCTCCACCACATCGAATAGCTACGGCCTTAGAAGTCAACGCCATAACTATAAAATGCAATACAAATACAACAGTTTTTCCATCGTATAAGAGGAATAATTCAAACCAGAGTGAAGGCGATGGTCATTTCTTCGTTCCGGGCAACCTTGGCTTAACTCAAGGGCGTTGCTTCACCAGATCGAGTAGTTAGGGACTTTGAATACAACGCCAGAAGCATAAAATACAATAAAAATGCAACTGTTTTTCCATCGTATAACAGGAAAGCTGCAACCAGTGTGAAAGTACTGGTCATTTCTATGTTCCGGGTAACCTAGGCTTCACTCTAGGACGTTGATCCACCAGATCGAATAGCTAGGGACTTAGAATTCAGCGCCAGAAGAATAAAATGCAAAACATATGTACAACAGTTTTTCCATCGTATAAAATGTATAATTGCATGCAGTGTGAAAGTAATGGTCATTTCTGCGTTCCGGGCATCTAGGCTTCACTCTATAGCGTTGCTCCACCACACCGAATAGCTACGGCCTTAGAAGTCAGCGCCTGAAGCATAAAATATAATATAAATACAACTGTTTTTCCATCGTATAACAGGAATAATTGCAACCAGAGTGAAGGCGATGGTCATTTCTACGTTCCGGGCAACCTTGGCTTAACTCTAGGGCGTTGCTTCACCAGATCGAATAGTTAGGGACTTTGAATACAACGCCAGAAGCATAAAATACAATAAAAATGCAACAGTTTTTCCATCGTATAACTGGAAAGCTGCTACCACTGTGAAACCACTGGCCATTTCTACGCTCCGGGCAACCTAGGCTTCACTCTAGGGCGTTCCTCCACCACATCGAATAGTTAGGTCCCTAGAAGTCAATGCCAGAAGCATAAAATACAATATAAATACAACAGTTTTTCCACTGTATAATATGAATAATTGCAAGCAGTGTGGAAGTAATGATAATTTCTGCGTTCCGGGCAATCTAGGCTTCTCTCTAGGGCGTTGCTCCACCACACCGAATAGCTACGGCCTTAGAAGTCAGCGCCTGAAGCATAAAATATAATATAAATACAACAGGTTTTCCATCGTATAACAGGAATAATTGCAACCAGAGTGAAGGTGATGGTCATTTGTACGTTCCGGGCAACCTAGGCGTCACTCTAGGGCGTTGCTCCACCAGATCGAATAGCTAGGGCCTATGAAGTCAACGCCAGAAGCATAATTTACAATATAAATACAACAGTTTTACCATCGTATAAAATGAATAATCGCAAACAGTGTGAAGGTAATGGTCATTTCCACGTTCCGGGCAACCTAGGCTTCACTCTAGAGCGTTGCTTCACCAGATCGAATAGTTAGGGCCTTAGACGTCAATGCCAGAAGCATAAAATACAATAAAAATACAACATTTTTTCCATCGTATAAAAGGAATAATTGCAACCAGTGTGAAAGTAATGGTCATTTCTACGTTCCTGGCAACCTAGCTTTCACTCTTGGCCATTTTCCACCACACCGAATAGCTACGGCCTTAGAAGTCAACTCCAGAAGCATAAGATACAATAAAAATGCAACAGTTTTTCCAAAGTATAACAGGAGTAATTGCAACCAGTGTGAAGGTGATGGTCATTTCTACGTTCCGGGCAACCTTGGCTTAACTCCAGGGCGTTGCCCCTCCAGATCGAATAGTTAGGGACTTTGAATACAACGCCAGAAGCATAAAATACAATAAAAATGCAACTGTTTTTCCATCGTATGACAGGAAAGCTGCAACCAGTGTGAAAGTACTGGTCATTTCTATGTTCCGGGTAACCTAGGCTTCACTCTAGGGCGTTGCTCCACCAGATCGAATAGTTAGGGCCTTAGATGTCAACGCCCGAAGCATAAAATACAAAATAAATAGAACAGCTTTTCCATTGTATAAAACGAGTAATTGCAACCAGTGTGAAAGTTATGGTCATTTCTATGTTCCGGGCAACCTAGGCTTAACTCCAGGTCGTTGCTCCACCAGATCGAATAGTTAGGGACTTTGAATACAACGCCAGAAGCATAAAATACAATAAAAATCCAACAGTTTTTCCATCGTATAACTGGAAAGCTGCAACAAGTGTGAAAGCACTGGTCAATTCTATGTTCCGCGTAAGCTAGGCTTCACTCTAGGGCATCGGTCCACCAGAGCGACTAGCTAGGGACTTAGAGTTCAACGCCAGAAGTATAAAATACAACATAAGTACAACAGTTTTTCCATTGTATAAAATGTATAATTGCAAGCAGTGTGAAGGTAATGGTCATTTCTACGTTCCGGGCAACCTAGGCTTCACTCTAGAGCGTTGCTTCACCAGATCGAATAGTTAGGGCCTTAGACGTCAACGCCCGAAGCATAAAATACAAAATAAATAGAACCGTTTTTCCATTGTATAAAACGAATAATTGCAACCAGTGTGAAAGTTATGGTCATTTCTACGTTCAGGGCAACCTAGGCTTAACAGTAGGGCGTTGCTCCACCAGATCGAATAGCAAGGGACTTAGAAGTCAACGCCAGAAGCATAAAATACAATAAAAATACAACATTTTTTCCATCGTATAAAAGGAATAATTGCAACCAGTGTGAAAGTAATGGTCATTTCTACGTTCCTGGTAACCTCGGCTTCACTCTAGGGCGTTGCTCCACCAGATCGAATAGCTAGGGACTTAGAATTCTGCGCCAGAAGAATATAATACACCATATGTACAACAGTTTGCCATCGTATAAAATGTATAATTGCAAGCAGTGTGAAGGTAATGGTCAATTCTACGTTCTGGCCAACCTAGGCTTCACTCTAGAGCGTTGCTCCAACAGATCGAACAGTTAGGGCCTTAGAAGTCAACGCCCGAAGCATAAAATACAAAATAAATAGAACAGTTTTTTCATTGTATAAAACGAATAATTGCAACCAGTGTGGAAGTTATAGTCATTTGAACGTTCCGGGCAACCTAGGCTTCACTCTAGGGAGTTGTAGCACCAGATCGAATAGTTAGGGACTTAGAATTCAACGCCAGAAGAATAAAATGCAACATATGTACAACAGTTTTACCATCGCATAAAATGAATAATCGAAAACAGTGTGAAGGTAATGGTCATTTCTACGTTCCGTGTAACCTAGGCTTCACTCTAGGGCGTTGCTCCACCAGATCGAATAGCAAGGGACTTAATAGTCAACGCCAGAAGCATAAAATACAATAAAAATACAACATTTTTTCCATCGTATAAAAGGAATAATTGCAACCAGTGTGAAAGTAACGGTCATTTCTACGTTCCTGGCAACCTAGGATTCACTCTTGGGCGTTTTCCACCGCACCGAATAGCTACGGCCTTAGAAGTCAACTCCAGAAGCATAAAATACAATAAAAATGCAACAGTTTTTCCAAAGTATAACAGGAGTAATTGCAACCAGTGTGAAAGTACAGGTCATTTCTACGTTCCGGGCAAACTAGGCTTCACTCTAGGACGTTGCTGCACCAGATCGAATAGCTAGGGACTTAGAATGCAGCGCCAGAAGAATAAAATACAACATATGTACAACAGTATATCCATCGTATAAAATGTATAATTGCAAGCAGTGTGAAGTTAATGGTCATTTCTACGTTCTGGTCAACCTAGGATTCACTCTAGAGCGTTGCTCCACCAGATCGAATAGTTAGGGCCTTAGATGTCAACGCCCGAAGCACAAAATACAAAATAAATAGAACAGCTTTTCCATTGTATAAAACGAATAATTGCAATCAGTGTGAAAGAAATGGTCATTTCTACGATACGGGCAACCTAGGCTTCACTCTAGGGAGTCGTTCCACAAAATCGAATATTTATGGCCTAAGAAGTCTACGCCAGAAGCATAAAATACATTACAAATACAACAGCTTTTCCATCGTATAACAGGAATAATTGCAACCAGTGTGTAAGATATGGACATTACTACGTTCCGGGCAACCTAGGCTTCACTCTAGGGCGTTGCTCGACCACATCGAATAGCTATGGCCTTAGTAGTCAACGCTAAAAGCATTAAATACAATATAAATACATCAGCTTTTCCACCGTATAACAGGAATAATTGCAAACAGTGTGAAAGATATGGTCATTTCTACGTTCCGGGCAACCTAGGCTTCACTCTAGGGCGTTTCTCCACCACATCGAATAGCTACGGCCCTAGAAGTCTACGCCTGAAGCATAAAATATAATATAGATACAACAGTTTTTCCATCGTATAACAGGAATAATTGCAACCAGCGTGAAGGTGATGGTCATTTCTACGTCCCGGGCAACCTAGGCTTCACACTAGGGCGTTACTCCACCAGATCGAATAGCTAGGGCCTAAGAAGTCAACGCCAGGAGCACCAAATACAAAATAAACACAACAGTTTTTTCATCGTATAAAACCAATAATTGCAACCAGTATAAAAGCTATGGTCATGCCTACGTTCCGGGCAACCTAGGCTTCACCCTAGGGCGTTGCTCAACCACATCGAATAGCTACGGCCCTAGAAGACAACGCCATAACTATAAAATACAATATAAATACATAAGTCTTTCCATCGTACAAAACGAATAATTGCAACCAGTCTGATAGTTATGGTCATTTCTACGTTCCGGGCAATCTAGGCTTCTCTTTAGGGCGTTGCTCCAGCAGATCGAATAGTTAGGGCCTAAGAAGTCAATGCCAGAAGCATAAAATACAATATAAATACAACAGTTTTTCCACTGTATAATATGAATAATTGCAAACAGTGTGGAAGTACTGGTCATTTCTGCGTTCCGGGCAACCTAGGCTTCACTCTAGGGCGTTGCCCCACCACGTCGATTAGCTACGGCCTTTGAAGTCAACGCCAGAGGCATAAAATACAATATAAATGCCACAGTTTTTCCACCGTATAACATGAATAATTGCAAACAGTGTGGAAGTAATGGTCATTTCTGCGTTCCGGGCAATCTAGGCTTCACTCTAGGGCGTTGCTCCACCACAACGAATAGCTACGGCCTTAGAAGTCAACGCCAGAAGCATAAAATACAATATAAATACAACAGTTTTTCCATCGTATAACATGAATAATTGCAACCAGTGTGAAAGTAATGGTCATTTCTGCGTTCCGGGCAATCTAGGCTTCACTCTATGGCGTTGCTCCACCACACCGAATAGCTACGGCCTTAGAAGTCAACGCCTGAAGCATAAAATATAATATAAATACAACTGTTTTTCCATCGTATAACAGGAATAATTGCAACCAGAGTTAAGGCGATGGTCATTTCTACGTTCCGGGCAACCTTGGCTTAACTCAAGGGCGTTGCTTCACCAGATCGAATAGTTAGGGACTTTGAATACAACGCCAGAAGCATAAAATACAATAAAAATGCAACAGTTTTTCCATCGTATAACTGGAAAGCTGCAACCACTGTGAAAGCACTGGCCATTTCTACGCTCCGGGCAACCTAGGCTTCACTCTAGGGCGTTCGTCCACCACATCGAATAGTTAGGGCCTTAGAAGTCAATGCCAGATGCATAAAATACAATATAAATACAACAGCTTTTCCACTGCATAATATGAATAATTGCAAGCAGTGTGAAAGGTACGTTCATTTCTACGTTCCGGGCAACCTAGGCTTCTCTCTAGGGCGTTGCTCCACCACATCGGATAGCTGCGGCCTTAGATGTCAACGCCAGAAGCATAAAATACAATATAATTACAACAGTTTTTCCATCGTATAACAGGAATAATTGCAACCAGTGTGAAAAACATGGTCATTTCTACGTTCCGGGCAACCTAGGCTTCACCCTAGGGCGTTGCTCCACCACATCGAATAGCTACGGCCTTAGGACTCAACGACAGAGGCATAAAATACAAAATAAATACAACAGCTTTTCCATCGTATAACAAGAATAATTGCAATCCGTATGAAAATTATGGTCATTTCTACGTTCCGGGCAACCTAGGCTTCACCCTAGGGCGTTGCTCCACCAGATCCAATAGTTAGGACCTAAGAAGTCAACGTCAGAAGCATAAAATACAAAATAGATACAACAGCTTTTCAATCATATAACAGGAATAATTGCAACCAGTGTGAAAGTAATGGTCATTTCTACGTTCCGGGCAACCTAGGCTCCACTCTAGGGCGTTGTTCCACCAGATCGAATAGCTAGGGCCTAAGAAGTCAACGCCAGAAGCACAAAATACAAAATAAATAGAACAGCTTTTCCATTGTATAAAACGAATAATTGCAATCAGTGTGAAAGAAATGGTCATTTCTACGATACGGGCAACCTAGGCTTCACTCTAGGGAGTCGTTCCACAAAATCGAATATTTATGGCCTAAGAAGTCTACGCCAGAAGCATAAAATACATTACAAATACAACAGCTTTTCCATCGTATAACAGGAATAATTGCAACCAGTGTGTAAGATATGGACATTACTACGTTCCGGGCAACCTAGGCTTCACTCTAGGGCGTTGCTCGACCACATCGAATAGCTATGGCCTTAGTAGTCAACGCTAAAAGCATTAAATACAATATAAATACATCAGCTTTTCCACCGTATAACAGGAATAATTGCAAACAGTGTGAAAGATATGGTCATTTCTACGTTCCGGGCAACCTAGGCTTCACTCTAGGGCGTTTCTCCACCACATCGAATAGCTACGGCCCTAGAAGTCTACGCCTGAAGCATAAAATATAATATAGATACAACAGTTTTTCCATCGTATAACAGGAATAATTGCAACCAGCGTGAAGGTGATGGTCATTTCTACGTCCCGGGCAACCTAGGCTTCACACTAGGGCGTTACTCCACCAGATCGAATAGCTAGGGCCTAAGAAGTCAACGCCAGGAGCACCAAATACAAAATAAACACAACAGTTTTTTCATCGTATAAAACCAATAATTGCAACCAGTATAAAAGCTATGGTCATGCCTACGTTCCGGGCAACCTAGGCTTCACCCTAGGGCGTTGCTCAACCACATCGAATAGCTACGGCCCTAGAAGACAACGCCATAACTATAAAATACAATATAAATACATAAGTCTTTCCATCGTACAAAACGAATAATTGCAACCAGTCTGATAGTTATGGTCATTTCTACGTTCCGGGCAATCTAGGCTTCTCTTTAGGGCGTTGCTCCAGCAGATCGAATAGTTAGGGCCTAAGAAGTCAATGCCAGAAGCATAAAATACAATATAAATACAACAGTTTTTCCACTGTATAATATGAATAATTGCAAACAGTGTGGAAGTACTGGTCATTTCTGCGTTCCGGGCAACCTAGGCTTCACTCTAGGGCGTTGCCCCACCACATCGATTAGCTACGGCCTTTGAAGTCAACGCCAGAGGCATAAAATACAATATAAATGCCACAGTTTTTCCACCGTATAATATGAATAATTGCAAACAGTGTGGAAGTAATGGTCATTTCTGCGTTCCGGGCAATCTAGGCTTCACTCTAGGGCGTTGCTCCACCACAACGAATAGCTACGGCCTTAGAAGTCAACGCCAGAAGCATAAAATACAATATAAATACAACAGTTTTTCCATCGTATAACATGAATAATTGCAACCAGTGTGAAAGTAATGGTCATTTCTGCGTTCCGGGCAATCTAGGCTTCACTCTATGGCGTTGCTCCACCACACCGAATAGCTACGGCCTTAGAAGTCAACGCCTGAAGCATAAAATATAATATAAATACAACTGTTTTTCCATCGTATAACAGGAATAATTGCAACCAGAGTTAAGGCGATGGTCATTTCTACGTTCCGGGCAACCTTGGCTTAACTCAAGGGCGTTGCTTCACCAGATCGAATAGTTAGGGACTTTGAATACAACGCCAGAAGCATAAAATACAATAAAAATGCAACAGTTTTTCCATCGTATAACTGGAAAGCTGCAACCACTGTGAAAGCACTGGCCATTTCTACGCTCCGGGCAACCTAGGCTTCACTCTAGGGCGTTCGTCCACCACATCGAATAGTTAGGGCCTTAGAAGTCAATGCCAGATGCATAAAATACAATATAAATACAACAGCTTTTCCACTGCATAATATGAATAATTGCAAGCAGTGTGAAAGGTACGTTCATTTCTACGTTCCGGGCAACCTAGGCTTCTCTCTAGGGCGTTGCTCCACCACATCGGATAGCTGCGGCCTTAGATGTCAACGCCAGAAGCATAAAATACAATATAATTACAACAGTTTTTCCATCGTATAACAGGAATAATTGCAACCAGTGTGAAAAACATGGTCATTTCTACGTTCCGGGCAACCTAGGCTTCACCCTAGGGCTTGCTCCACCACATCGAATAGCTACGGCCTTAGGACTCAACGACAGAGGCATAAAATACAAAATAAATACAACAGCTTTTCCATCGTATAACAAGAATAATTGCAATCCGTATGAAAATTATGGTCATTTCTACGTTCCGGGCAACCTAGGCTTCACCCTAGGGCGTTGCTCCACCAGATCCAATAGTTAGGACCTAAGAAGTCAACGTCAGAAGCATAAAATACAAAATAGATACAACAGCTTTTCAATCATATAACAGGAATAATTGCAACCAGTGTGAAAGTAATGGTCATTTCTACGTTCCGGGCAACCTAGGCTCCACTCTAGGGCGTTGTTCCACCAGATCGAATAGCTAGGGCCTAAGAAGTCAACGCCAGAAGCATAAACTGCAATATAAATACATCAGTTATTCCCTTGTATAACAGGAATAATTGCAACCAGTGTGACAGGTATGGTCATTTCTACGTTCCGGGCAACCTAGGCTTCACTCTAGGGCGTTGCTCCACCACATCGGATAGCTGCGGCCTTAGAAGTCAACGCCAGAAGCATAAAATACAATATAAATACAACAGCTTTTCCGTCGTATAACAGGAATAATTGCAACCAGTGTGAAAGACATGGTCATTTCTACGTTCCGGGAAGCCTAGGCTTCACTCTAGGGCGTTGCTCCACCACATCGAATAGCTACGGCCTTAGGAGTCAACGACAGAGGCATAAAGTACAAAATAAATACAACAGTTTTTCCATCGTATAACAAGAATAATTACAACCAGTGTGAAAGTGATGGTCATTTCTACGTTCCGGGCAACCTAGGCTTCACTCTAGGGCGTTGTTCCTCCAGATCGAATAGTTAGGGCCTAAGAAGTCTACACCAGAAGCATAAAATACAATACAAATACAACAGTTTTTTCATCGTATATCAGGAATAATTGCAGCCAGAGTGAAAGTAATGGTCATTTCTACGTTTCTGGCGACCTAGGCTTCACTCTAGGGCGTTGTTCCACCAGATCCAATAGCTAGGGCCTTAGAAGTCAACGCCCGAAACCTAAAATACAATAAAAATACAACAGTTTTTCCATCGTATAACGGGAATAATTGCAACAAATGTGAAAGTGATGGTCATTACCACGTTCCTGGCAACCCAGGGTTCACTCTAGGGCGTTGGTCCACCAGGTCGAATAGCTTCGGCCTTAGAAGTCAACACCAGAAGCATAAAATACAACATAAATACAACAGTTTTTCCATGGTATAAAACGAATAATTGCAACCAGTGTGGAAGATATGGTTATATCTACGTTCCGGGCAATCTAGGCTTCACTCTATTGCGTTGCTCCACCAGATCGAATAGCCAGGGACTTAGAATTCAGCGCCAGAAGAATATAGTACAACATATGTACAACAGTTTTTCCATCGTATAAAATGTATAATTGCAAGCAGTGTGAAGGTAATGGTAATTTCTACGTTCTGGGCAACCTAGGCTTCACTCTAGAGCGTTGCTCCACCAAATCGGATAGTTAGGGCCTTAGAAGTCAACGCCCGAAGCATAAAATACAAAATAAATAGAACAGTTTTTCCATTGTATAAAACGAATAATTGCAACCAGTGTGAAAGTTATGGTCATTTCTACGTTCCGGGCGAACTAGGCTTTACTCTAGGGCATTGTTGCACCAGATCGAATAGTTAGGGCCTAAGAAGTCAACTCCAGAAGCATAAAATACAATATAAGAACAACAGCTTTTCCATCGTATATGATGTATATTTGCAAACAGTGTGAAAGTAAAGGTCATTTCTACGTTCCGGGCAACGTATGCTTAACTGTAGGACGTTCCCCACCAGATCGAATAGCTAGGACCTTAGAAGTCAAAGCCAGAAGCAGAAAATACAATAAAAATGCAACAGTTTTTCCATCGAATAACGGGAATAATTGGAACCAGTGTGAAAGTGATGGTCATTTCTACGTTTCTGGCGACCTAGGCTTCACTCTAGGGCGTTGTTCCACCAGATCGAATAGCTAGGGCCTAAGAAGTCAACGCCAGAAGCATAAACTGCAATATAAATACAACAGTTATTCCCTTGTATAACAGGAATAATTGCAACCAGTGTGAAAGACATGGTCATTTCTACGTTCCGGGCAACCTATGCTTCAGTCTAGGGCGTTGCTCCACCACATCGAATAGCTACGGCCTTAGGACTCAGCGACAGAGGCACAAAATACAAAATAAATACAACAGTTTTTCCATCGTATAACAAGAATAATTGCAACCAGTGTGAAAGTGATGGTCATTTCTACGTTCCGGGCAACCTGGGCTTCACGAGAGGGCGTTGCTAGACCAGATCCAATAGTTAGGACCTAAGAAGTCAACCCCAGTAGCATAAAATACAAAATAGATACAACAGTTTTTCCATCGTATAACAGGAATAATTGCAACCAGTGTGAAAGTGATGGTCATTTCTACGTTCCGGGCTACCTAGGCTTCACTGTAGGGCGTTGTTCGTCCAGATCGAATAGCTAGGGCCTAAGAAGTCAACGCCAGAAGCATAAACTGCAATATAAATACAACAGTTATTCCCTTGTATAACAGGAATAATTGCAACCAGTGTGAAAGGTACGTTCATTTCTACGTTCCGGGCAACCTAGGCTTCACTCTAGGGCGTTGCTCCACCACATCGGATAGCTGCGGCCTTAGAAGTCAACGCCAGAAGCATAAAATACAATATAAATACAACAGTTTTTCCACCATATAACAGGAATAATTGCAACCAGTGTGAAAGACATGGTCATTTCAACGTTCCGGGTAACCTAGGCTTCAGTCTAGGGCGTTGCTCCACCACATCGAATAGCTACGGCCTTAGGACTCAACGACAGAGGCATAAAATACAAAATAAATACAACAGTTTTTCCATCGTATAACAAGAATAATTGCAACCAGTGTGAAAGTGACGGTCATTTCTACGTTCCGGGCAACCTGGGCTTCACCAGAGGGCGTTGCTAGACCAGATCCAATAGTTAGGACCTAAGAAGTCAACACCAGAAGCATAAAATACAAAATAGATACAACAGTTTTTCCATCGTATAACAGGAATAATTGCAGCCAGTGTGAAAGTGATGGTCATTTCTACGTTCCGGGTAACCTAGGCTTCACTCTAGGGTGTTGCTCCACCAGATCGAATAGTTAGGGCCTTAGATGTCAACGCCCGAAGCATAAAATACAAAATAAATAGAACAGCTTTTCCATTGTATAAAACGAGTAATTGCAACCAGTGTGAAAGTTATGGTCATTTCTATGTTCCGGGCAACCTAGGCTTAACTCCAGGTCGTTGCTCCACCAGATCGAATAGTTAGGGACTTTGAATACAACGCCAGAAGCATAAAATACAATAAAAATCCAACAGTTTTTCCATCGTATAACTGGAAAGCTGCAACAAGTGTGAAAGCACTGGTCAATTCTATGTTCCGCGTAAGCTAGGCTTCACTCTAGAGCGTTGCTTCACCAGATCGAATAGTTAGGGCCTTAGACGTCAACGCCCGAAGCATAAAATACAAAATAAATAGAACCGTTTTTCCATTGTATAAAACGAATAATTGCAACCAGTGTGAAAGTTATGGTCATTTCTACGTTCAGGGCAACCTAGGCTTAACAGTAGGGCGTTGCTCCACCAGATCGAATAGCAAGGGACTTAGAAGTCAACGCCAGAAGCATAAAATACAATAAAAATACAACATTTTTTCCATCGTATAAAAGGAATAATTGCAACCAGTGTGAAAGTAATGGTCATTTCTACGTTCCTGGTAACCTCGGCTTCACTCTAGGGCGTTGCTCCACCAGATCGAATAGCTAGGGACTTAGAATTCTGCGCCAGAAGAATATAATACACCATATGTACAACAGTTTGCCATCGTATAAAATGTATAATTGCAAGCAGTGTGAAGGTAATGGTCAATTCTACGTTCTGGCCAACCTAGGCTTCACTCTAGAGCGTTGCTCCAACAGATCGAACAGTTAGGGCCTTAGAAGTCAACGCCCGAAGCATAAAATACAAAATAAATAGAACAGTTTTTTCATTGTATAAAACGAATAATTGCAACCAGTGTGGAAGTTATAGTCATTTGAACGTTCCGGGCAACCTAGGCTTCACTCTAGGGAGTTGTAGCACCAGATCGAATAGTTAGGGACTTAGAATTCAACGCCAGAAGAATAAAATGCAACATATGTACAACAGTTTTACCATCGCATAAAATGAATAATCGAAAACAGTGTGAAGGTAATGGTCATTTCTACGTTCCGTGTAACCTAGGCTTCACTCTAGGGCGTTGCTCCACCAGATCGAATAGCAAGGGACTTAATAGTCAACGCCAGAAGCATAAAATACAATAAAAATACAACATTTTTTCCATCGTATAAAAGGAATAATTGCAACCAGTGTGAAAGTAACGGTCATTTCTACGTTCCTGGCAACCTAGGATTCACTCTTGGGCGTTTTCCACCGCACCGAATAGCTACGGCCTTAGAAGTCAACTCCAGAAGCATAAAATACAATAAAAATGCAACAGTTTTTCCAAAGTATAACAGGAGTAATTGCAACCAGTGTGAAAGTACAGGTCATTTCTACGTTCCGGGCAAACTAGGCTTCACTCTAGGACGTTGCTGCACCAGATCGAATAGCTAGGGACTTAGAATGCAGCGCCAGAAGAATAAAATACAACATATGTACAACAGTATATCCATCGTATAAAATGTATAATTGCAAGCAGTGTGAAGTTAATGGTCATTTCTACGTTCTGGTCAACCTAGGATTCACTCTAGAGCGTTGCTCCACCAGATCGAATAGTTAGGGCCTTAGATGTCAACGCCCGAAGCACAAAATACAAAATAAATAGAACAGCTTTTCCATTGTATAAAACGAATAATTGCAATCAGTGTGAAAGAAATGGTCATTTCTACGATACGGGCAACCTAGGCTTCACTCTAGGGAGTCGTTCCACAAAATCGAATATTTATGGCCTAAGAAGTCTACGCCAGAAGCATAAAATACATTACAAATACAACAGCTTTTCCATCGTATAACAGGAATAATTGCAACCAGTGTGTAAGATATGGACATTACTACGTTCCGGGCAACCTAGGCTTCACTCTAGGGCGTTGCTCGACCACATCGAATAGCTATGGCCTTAGTAGTCAACGCTAAAAGCATTAAATACAATATAAATACATCAGCTTTTCCACCGTATAACAGGAATAATTGCAAACAGTGTGAAAGATATGGTCATTTCTACGTTCCGGGCAACCTAGGCTTCACTCTAGGGCGTTTCTCCACCACATCGAATAGCTACGGCCCTAGAAGTCAACGCCTGAAGCATAAAATATAATATAGATACAACAGTTTTTCCATCGTATAACAGGAATAATTGCAACCAGCGTGAAGGTGATGGTCATTTCTACGTCCCGGGCAACCTAGGCTTCACACTAGGGCGTTACTCCACCAGATCGAATAGCTAGGGCCTAAGAAGTCAACGCCAGGAGCACCAAATACAAAATAAACACAACAGTTTTTTCATCGTATAAAACCAATAATTGCAACCAGTATAAAAGCTATGGTCATGCCTACGTTCCGGGCAACCTAGGCTTCACCCTAGGGCGTTGCTCAACCACATCGAATAGCTACGGCCCTAGAAGACAACGCCATAACTATAAAATACAATATAAATACATAAGTCTTTCCATCGTACAAAACGAATAATTGCAACCAGTCTGATAGTTATGGTCATTTCTACGTTCCGGGCAATCTAGGCTTCTCTTTAGGGCGTTGCTCCAGCAGATCGAATAGTTAGGGCCTAAGAAGTCAATGCCAGAAGCATAAAATACAATATAAATACAACAGTTTTTCCACTGTATAATATGAATAATTGCAAACAGTGTGGAAGTACTGGTCATTTCTGCGTTCCGGGCAACCTAGGCTTCACTCTAGGGCGTTGCCCCACCACATCGATTAGCTACGGCCTTTGAAGTCAACGCCAGAGGCATAAAATACAATATAAATGCCACAGTTTTTCCACTGTATAATATGAATAATTGCAAACAGTGTGGAAGTAATGGTCATTTCTGCGTTCCGGGCAATCTAGGCTTCACTCTAGGGCGTTGCTCCACCACAACGAATAGCTACGGCCTTAGAAGTCAACGCCAGAAGCATAAAATACAATATAAATACAACAGTTTTTCCATCGTATAACATGAATAATTGCAACCAGTGTGAAAGTAATGGTCATTTCTGCGTTCCGGGCAATCTAGGCTTCACTCTATGGCGTTGCTCCACCACACCGAATAGCTACGGCCTTAGAAGTCAACGCCTGAAGCATAAAATATAATATAAATACAACTGTTTTTCCATCGTATAACAGGAATAATTGCAACCAGAGTTAAGGCGATGGTCATTTCTACGTTCCGGGCAACCTTGGCTTAACTCAAGGGCGTTGCTTCACCAGATCGAATAGTTAGGGACTTTGAATACAACGCCAGAAGCATAAAATACAATAAAAATGCAACAGTTTTTCCATCGTATAACTGGAAAGCTGCAACCACTGTGAAAGCACTGGCCATTTCTACGCTCCGGGCAACCTAGGCTTCACTCTAGGGCGTTCGTCCACCACATCGAATAGTTAGGGCCTTAGAAGTCAATGCCAGATGCATAAAATACAATATAAATACAACAGCTTTTCCACTGCATAATATGAATAATTGCAAGCAGTGTGAAAGGTACGTTCATTTCTACGTTCCGGGCAACCTAGGCTTCTCTCTAGGGCGTTGCTCCACCACATCGGATAGCTGCGGCCTTAGATGTCAACGCCAGAAGCATAAAATACAATATAATTACAACAGTTTTTCCATCGTATAACAGGAATAATTGCAACCAGTGTGAAAAACATGGTCATTTCTACGTTCCGGGCAACCTAGGCTTCACCCTAGGGCGTTGCTCCACCACATCGAATAGCTACGGCCTTAGGACTCAACGACAGAGGCATAAAATACAAAATAAATACAACAGCTTTTCCATCGTATAACAAGAATAATTGCAATCCGTATGAAAATTATGGTCATTTCTACGTTCCGGGCAACCTAGGCTTCACCCTAGGGCGTTGCTCCACCAGATCCAATAGTTAGGACCTAAGAAGTCAACGTCAGAAGCATAAAATACAAAATAGATACAACAGCTTTTCAATCATAGAACAGGAATAATTGCAACCAGTGTGAAAGTAATGGTCATTTCTACGTTCCGGGCAACCTAGGCTCCACTCTAGGGCGTTGTTCCACCAGATCGAATAGCTAGGGCCTAAGAAGTCAACGCCAGAAGCATAAACTGCAATATAAATACATCAGTTATTCCCTTGTATAACAGGAATAATTGCAACCAGTGTGACAGGTATGGTCATTTCTACGTTCCGGGCAACCTAGGCTTCACTCTAGCGCGTTGCTCCACCACATCGGATAGCTGCGGCCTTAGAAGTCAACGCCAGAAGCATAAAATACAATATAAATACAACAGCTTTTCCATCGTATAACAGGAATAATTGCAACCAGTGTGAAAGACATGGTCATTTCTACGTTCCGGGAAGCCTAGGCTTCACTCTAGGGCGTTGCTCCACCACATCGAATAGCTACGGCCTTAGGAGTCAACGACAGAGGCATAAAGTACAAAATAAATACAACAGTTTTTCCATCGTATAACAAGAATAATTACAACCAGTGTGAAAGTGATGGTCATTTCTACGTTCCGGGCAACCTAGGCTTCACTCTAGGGCGTTGTTCCTCCAGATCGAATAGTTAGGGCCTAAGAAGTCTACACCAGAAGCATAAAATACAATACAAATACAACAGTTTTTTCATCGTATATCAGGAATAATTGCAGCCAGAGTGAAAGTAATGGTCATTTCTACGTTTCTGGCGACCTAGGCTTCACTCTAGGGCGTTGTTCCACCAGATCCAATAGCTAGGGCCTTAGAAGTCAACGCCCGAAACCTAAAATACAATAAAAATACAACAGTTTTTCCATCGTATAACGGGAATAATTGCAACAAATGTGAAAGTGATGGTCATTACCACGTTCCTGGCAACCCAGGGTTCACTCTAGGGCGTTGGTCCACCAGGTCGAATAGCTTCGGCCTTAGAAGTCAACACCAGAAGCATAAAATACAACATAAATACAACAGTTTTTCCATGGTATAAAACGAATAATTGCAACCAGTGTGGAAGATATGGTTATATCTACGTTCCGGGCAATCTAGGCTTCACTCTATTGCGTTGCTCCACCAGATCGAATAGCCAGGGACTTAGAATTCAGCGCCAGAAGAATATAGTACAACATATGTACAACAGTTTTTCCATCGTATAAAATGTATAATTGCAAGCAGTGTGAAGGTAATGGTAATTTCTACGTTCTGGGCAACCTAGGCTTCACTCTAGAGCGTTGCTCCACCAGATCGGATAGTTAGGGCCTTAGAAGTCAACGCCCGAAGCATAAAATACAAAATAAATAGAACAGTTTTTCCATTGTATAAAACGAATAATTGCAACCAGTGTGAAAGTTATGGTCATTTCTACGTTCCGGGCGAACTAGGCTTTACTCTAGGGCATTGTTGCACCAGATCGAATAGCTAGGGCCTAAGAAGTCAACGCCAGAAGCATAAACTGCAATATAAATACAACAGTTATTCCCTTGTATAACAGGAATAATTGCAACCAGTGTGAAAGACATGGTCATTTCTACGTTCCGGGCAACCTATGCTTCAGTCTAGGGCGTTGCTCCACCACATCGAATAGCTACGGCCTTAGGACTCAGCGACAGAGGCATAAAATACAAAATAAATACAACAGTTTTTCCATCGTATAACAAGAATAATTGCAACCAGTGTGAAAGTGATGGTCATTTCTACGTTCCGGGCAACCTGGGCTTCACGAGAGGGCGTTGCTAGACCAGATCCAATAGTTAGGACCTAAGAAGTCAACCCCAGTAGCATAAAATACAAAATAGATACAACAGTTTTTCCATCGTATAACAGGAATAATTGCAACCAGTGTGAAAGTGATGGACATTTCTACGTTCCGGGCTACCTAGGCTTCACTGTAGGGCGTTGTTCGTCCAGATCGAATAGCTAGGGCCTAAGAAGTCAACGCCAGAAGCATAAACTGCAATATAAATACAACAGTTATTCCCTTGTATAACAGGAATAATTGCAACCAGTGTGAAAGGTACGTTCATTTCTACGTTCCGGGCAACCTAGGCTTCACTCTAGGGCGTTGCTCCACCACATCGGATAGCTGCGGCCTTAGAAGTCAACGCCAGAAGCATAAAATACAATATAAATACAACAGTTTTTCCACCATATAACAGGAATAATTGCAACCAGTGTGAAAGACATGGTCATTTCAACGTTCCGGGTAACCTAGGCTTCAGTCTAGGGCGTTGCTCCACCACATCGAATAGCTACGGCCTTAGGACTCAACGACAGAGGCATAAAATACAAAATAAATACAACAGTTTTTCCATCGTATAACAAGAATAATTGCAACCAGTGTGAAAGTGACGGTCATTTCTACGTTCCGGGCAACCTGGGCTTCACCAGAGGGCGTTGCTAGACCAGATCCAATAGTTAGGACCTAAGAAGTCAACACCAGAAGCATAAAATACAAAATAGATACAACAGTTTTTCCATCGTATAACAGGAATAATTGCAGCCAGTGTGAAAGTGATGGTCATTTCTACGTTCCGGGCTACCTAGGCTTCACTGTAGGGCGTTGTTCCTCCAGATCGAATAGCTCGGGCCTAAAAAGTCAACGCCAGAAGCATAAACTGCAATATAAATACATCAGTTATTCCCTTGTATAACAGGAATAATTGCAACCAGTGTGAAAGTGATGGGCATTTCTACGATCCGTGCAACCTAGGCTTCACTCTAGGGCGTTAGTCCACCAGGTCGAATAGTTAGGGCCTTAGAAAACAACTCCAGGTGCATAAAGTACAATATAAATACAACAGATTTTCCATCGAATAATACGAATAATTGCAATCAGTATGAAAGTTATGGTCATTTCTACGTTCCGGGCAACCTGGGCTTCACCAGAGGGCGTTGCTCCACCAGATCCAATAGTTAGGACCTAAGAAGTCAACGCCAGAAGCATAAAATACAAAATAGATACAACAGTTTTTCCATCGTATAACAGGAATAATTGCAACCAGTGTGAAAGTGATGGTCATTTCTACGTTCCGGGCAACCTAGGCTTCACTCTAGGGTGTTGTTCCACCAGATCGAATAGCTACGGCCTAAGAAGTCAACGCCAGAAGCATAAACTGCAATATAAATACAACAGTTATTCCCTTGTATAACAGGAATAATTGCAACCAGTGTGATAGGTATGGTCATTTCTACGTTCCGGGCAACCTAGGCTTCACTCTAGGGCGTTGCTCCACCACATCGAATAGTTACGGCCTTAGGAGTCAACGCCAGAGGCATAAAATACAAAATAAATACAACAGTTTTTCCATCATATAACAAGAATAATTGCAACTAGTGTGAAAGTGATGGTCATCTCTACATTCCGGGCAACCTAGGCTTCACTCTAGGGCGTTGCTCCACCAGATCCAATAGTTAGGACCTAAGAAGTCAACGCCAGAAGCATATAATACAAAATAGATACAACAGTTTTTCCATCGTATAACAGGAATAATTGCAACCAGTGTGAAAGTGATGGTCATTTCTACGTTCCGGGCAACCTAGTCTCCACTCTAGGGCGTTGTTCCACCAGATCGAATAGCTAGGGCCTAAGAAGTCAACGCCAGAAGCATAAACTGCAATATAAATACATCAGTTATTCCCTTGTATAACAGGAATAATTGCAACCAGTGTGACAGGTATAGTCATTTCTACGTTCCGGGCAACCTAGGCTTCACTCTAGGGCGTTGCTCCACCACATCGGATAGCTGCGGCCTTAGAAGTCAACGCCAGAAGCATAAAATACAATATAAATAGAACAGCTTTTCCATCGTATAACAGGAATAATTGCAACCAGTGTGAAAGACATGGTCATTTCTACGTTCCGGGCAGCCTAGGCTTCACTCTAGGGCGTTGCTCCACCACATCGAATAGCTACGGCCTTAGGAGTCAACGACAGACGCATAAAGTACAAAATAAATACAACAGTATTTCCATCGTATAACAAGAATAATTACAACCAGTGTGAAAGTGATGGTCATTTCTACGTTCCGGGCAACCTAGGCTTCACTCTAGGGCGTTGTTACTCCAGATCGAATAGCTAGGGCCTAAGAAGTCTACACCAGAAGCATAAAATACAATACAAATACAACAGTTTTTCCATCGTATAACAAGAATAATTGCAACCAGTCTGATAGTTATGGTCATTTCTACGTTCCGGGCAACCTAGGCTTCACCCTAGGGCGTTGCTCCACCACATCGAATAGCTACGGTCTTAGGAGTCAACGCCAGAGACATAAAATACGAAATAAATACAACAGTCTTTCCATCGTATAACAAGAATAATTGCAACCAGTGTGAAAGTGATGGTCATCTCTACATTCCGGGCAACCTAGGCTACACTCTAGGGCGTTGCTCCACGAGATCGAATAGTTAGGGCCTAAGAAGTCAACGCCAGAAGCATAAAATACAATATAAATACAACAGTTTTTCCCTTGTATAACAGAAATAATTGCAACCAGTGTGAAAGCTATGGTCATTTCTACGTTCCGGGCAACCTAGGCTTCACTCTAGGGCGTTGTTCCTCCAGATCGAATTGCTAGGGCCTAAGAGGTCTACACCAGAAGCATAAAATACAATACAAATACAACAGTTTTTTCATCGTATATCAGGAATAATTGCAGCCAGCGTGAAAGTAATGGTCATTTCTAAGTTTCTGGCGACCTAGGCTTCACTCTAGGGCGTTGTTCCACCAGATCCAATAGCTAGGGCCTTAGAAGTCAACGCCCGAAACCTAAAATACAATAAAAATACAACAGTTTTTCCATCGTATAACGGGAATAATTGCAACAAATGTGAAAGTGATGGTCATTACCACGTTCCTGGCAACCCACGGTTCACTCTAGGGCGTTGGTCCACCAGGTCGAATAGCTTCGGCCTTAGAAGTCAACGCCAGAAGCATAAAATACAACATAAATACAACAGTTTTTCCATGGTATAAAACGAATAATTGCAACCAGTGTGGAAGATATGGTTATATCTACGTTCCGGGCAATCTAGGCTTCACTCTAGGGCGTTGCTCCACCAGATCGAATAGCTAGGGACTTAGAATTCAGCGCCAGAAGAATATAGTACAACATATGTACAACAGTTTTTCCATCGTATAAAATGTATAATGGCAAGCAGTGTGAAGGTAATGGTCATTTCTACGTTCTGGGCAACCTAGGCTTCACTCTAGAGCGTTGCTCCACCAGATCGGATAGTTAGGGCCTTAGAAGTCAACGCCCGAAGCATAAAATACAAAATAAATAGAACAGTTTTTCCATTGTATAAAACGAATAATTGCAACCAGTGTGAAAGTTATGGTCATTTCTACGTTGCGGGCGAACTAGGCTTCACTCTAGGGCATTGTTGCACCAGATCGAATAGTTAGGGCCTAAGAAGTCAACTCCAGAAGCATAAAATACAATATAAGTACAACAGCTTTTCCATCGTATATGATGTATATTTGCAAACAGTGTGAAAGTAAAGGTCATTTCTACGTTCCGGGCAACGTATGCTTAACTGTAGGACGTTGCTCAACCAGATCGCCTAGTTAGGGTCTTAGAAATCAACGCCAGAAGCATAAAATACAATAAAAATACAACAGTTTTTCCATCGTATAAAAGGAATAATTGCAACCAGCGTGAAGGTAATGGTCATTTGTGCGTTCCGGGCACCATAGGCTTCACTCTTGGACGTTCCCCACCAGATCGAATAGCTAGGACCTTAGAAGTCAAAGCCAGAAGCAGAAAATACAATAACAATGCAACAGTTTTTCCATCGAATAACGGGAATAATTGCAACCAGTGTGAAAGTGATGGTCATTTCTACGTTTCTGGCGACCTAGGCTTCACTCTAGGGCGTTGTTCCACCAGATCGAATAGCTAGGGCCTAAGAAGTCAACGCCAGAAGCATAAACTGCAATATAAATACAGCAGTTATTCCCTTGTATAACAGGAATAATTGCAACCAGTGTGAAAGGTACGTCCATTTCTACGTTCCGGGCAACCTAGGCTGCACTCTAGGGCGTTGCTCCACCACATCGGATAGCTGCGGCCTTAGAAGTCAACGCCAGAAGCATAAAATACAATATAAATACAACAGTTTTTCCATCGTATAACAGGAATAATTGCAACCAGTATGAAAGACATGGCCATTTCTACGTTCCGGGCAACCTAGGCTTCAGTCTAGGGCGTTGCTCCACCACATCGAATAGCTACGGCCTTAGGACTCAACGACAGAGGCATAAAATACAAAATAAATGCAACAGTTTTTCCATCGTATAACAAGAATAATTGCAACCAGTGTGAAACTGATGGTCATTTCTACATTCCGGGCAACCTAGGCTTCAGTCTAGGGCGTGGTTCCCCCATATCGAATAGTTAGGGCCTAAGAAGCCTACGCCAGAAGCATAAAGTACAATATAAATACCACAGTTTTTCCATCGTACAACAGGAATAATTGCTACCAGAGTGAATGTGATGGTCATTTCTACGTTCCGGGCAACCTAGGCTTCACTCTAGAGTGTTGCTCCTCCAGATCGAATAGCAAGGGCCTTAGAAGTCAACGCCAGAAGCATTAAACAAAATATAAATACAACAGTTATTCCATCGTATAACAGGAATAATTACAACCAGTGTGAAAGTGATGGGCATTTCTACGATCCGTGCAACCTAGGCTTCACTCTAGGGCGTTGGTCCACCAGGTCGAATAGTTAGGGCCTTAGAAAACAACTCCAGGTGCATAAAGTACAAAATAAATACAACAGATTTTCCATCGAATAATACGAATAATTGCAATCAGTATGAAAGTTATGGTCATTTCTACGTTCCGGGCAACCTGGGCTTCACCAGAGGGCGTTGCTCCACCAGATCCAATAGTTAGGACCTAAGAAGTCATCGCCAGAAGCATAAAATACAAAATCGATACAACAGTTTTTCCATCGTATAACAGGAATAATTGCAACCAGTGTGAAAGTGATGGTCATTTCTACGTTCCGGGCAACCTAGGCTTCACTCTAGGGCGTTGTTCCACCAGATCGAATAGCTACGGCCTAAGAAGTCAACGCCAGAAGCATAAACTGCAATATAAATACAACAGTTATTCCCTTGTATAACAGGAATAATTGCAACCAGTGTGATAGGTATGGTCATTTCTACGTTCCGGGCAACCTAGGCTTCACTCTAGGGCGTTGCTCCACCACATCGAATAGTTACGGCCTTAGGAGTCAACGCCAGAGGCATAAAATACAAAATAAATACAACAGTTTTTCCATCATATAACAAGAATAATTGCAACTAGTGTGAAAGTGATGGTCATCTCTACATTCCGGGCAACCTAGGCTTCACTCTAGGGCGTTGCTCCACCAGATCCAATAGTTAGGACCTAAGAAGTCAACGCCAGAAGCATATAATACAAAATAGATACAACAGTCTTTCCATCGCATAACAGGAATAATTGCAACCAGTGTGAAAGTGATGGTCGTTTCTACGTTCCGGGCAACCTAGGCTCCACTCTAGGGCGTTGTTCCACCAGATCGAATAGCTAGGGCCTAAGAAGTCAACGCCAGAAGCATAAACTGCAATATAAATACATCAGTTATTCCCTTGTATAACAGGAATAATTGCAACCAGTGTGAAAGGTATGGTCATTTCTACGTTCCGGGCAACCTAGGCTTCACTCTAGGGCGTTGCTCCACCACATCGGATAGCTGCGGCCTTAGAAGTCAACGCCAGAAGCATAAAATACAATATAAATACAACAGCTTTTCCATCGTATAACAGGAATAATTGCAACCAGTGTGAAAGACATGGTCATTTCTACGTTCCGGGCAGCCTATTCTTCACTCTAGGGCGTTGCTCCACCACATCGAATAGCTACGGCCTTAGGAGTCAACGACAGAGGCATAAAGTACAAAATAAATACAACTGTTTTTCCATCGTATAACAAGAATAATTACAACAAGTGTGAAAGTGATGGTCATTTCTACGTTCCGGGCAACCTAGGCTTCACTCTAGGGCGTTGTTCCTCCAGATCGAATAGCTAGGGCCTAAGAAGTCTACACCAGAAGCATAAAATACAATACAAATAGAACAGTTTTTCCATCGTATAACAGGAATAATTGCAACCAGTCTGATAGTTATGGTCATTTCTACGTTCCGGGCAACCTAGGCTTCACCCTAGGGCGTTGCTCCACCACATCGAATAGCTACGGCCTTAGGAGTCAACGCCAGAGGCATAAAATACGAAATAAATACAACAGTCTTTCCATCGTAATACAAGAATAATTGCAACCAGTGTGAAAGTGATGGTCATCTCTACATTCCGGGCAACCTAGGCTACACTCTAGGGCGTTGCTCCACGAGATCGAATAGTTAGGGCCTAAGAAGTCAACGCCAGAAGCATAAAATACAATATAAATCCAACAGTTTTTCCCTTGTATAACAGAAATAATTGCAACCAGTGCGAAAGCTATGGTCATTTCTACGTTCCGGGCAACCTAGGCTTCACTCTAGAGCGTTGCTCCACCAGATCGAATAGCAAGGGCCTAAGAAGTCAACGCCAGAAGCATAAAATACAATAAAAATGCAACAGTTTTTCCATCGTATAACAGGAATAACTGCAACCAGTGTGAAAGTACTGGTCATTTCTAGGTTCCGGGCAATCTAGGCTTCACTCTAGGGCGTGGCTTCACCAGATCGAATAGTTAGGGCCTAAGAAGTCAACGCCAGAAGCATTAAATAAAATATAAATACAACAGTTATTCCATCGTATAACTGGAATAATTACAACCAGTGTGAAAGCTATGGTCATTTCTACGTTCCGGGCAACCTAGGCTTCACTCTAGGGCGTTGGTCCACCAGGTCGAATAGTTAGGGCCTTAGAAAACAACTCCAGACGCATAAAGTACAATATAAATACAACAGATTTTCTTTCGAATAATACGAATAATTGCAATCAGTATGAAAGTTATTGTCATTTCTACGTTCCGGGCAACCTGTGCTTCAGCAGAGGGCGTTGCTCAACCAGATCCAATAGTTAGGACCTAAGAAGTCAACGCCAGAAGCATAAAATACAAAATAGATATAACAGTTTTTCCATCGTATAACAGGAGTAATTGCAACCAGTGTGAAAGTGATGGTCATTTCTACGTTCCGGGCAACCTAGGTTTCACTCTATGGCCTTGTTCCACCAGATCGAATAGCTAGGGCCTAAGAAGCCAACGCCAGAAGCATAAACTGCAATATAAATACAACAGTTTTTCCATCGTATAACAGGAATAATTGCAACCAGTGTGAAAGACATGGTCAATTCTACGTTCCGGGCAACCTAGGCTTCAGTCTAGGGTGTTGCTCCACAACATCGAATAACTACGGCCTTAGGACTCAACGACAGAGGCATAAAATACAAAATAAATACAACAGTTTTTCCATCGTATAACAAGAATAATTGCAACCAGTGTGAAAGTGATGGTCATTTCTACGTTCCGGGCAACCTGGGCTTCACCAGAGGGCGTTGCTCCACCAGATCCAATAGTTAGGACCTAAGAAGTCAACGCCAGAAGCATAAAATACAAAATAGATACAACAGCTTTTCAATCATATAACAGGAATAATTGCAACCAGTGTGAAAGTAATGGTCATTTCTACGTTCCGGGCAACCTAGGCTTCAGTCTAGGGCGTGGTTCCCCCATATCGAATAGTTAGGGCCCAAGACGCCTACGCCAGAAGCATAAAATACAATATAAATACCACAGTTTTTACATCGTACAACAGGAATAATTGCTACCAGAGTGAAGGTGATGGTCATTTCTACGTTCCGGGCAACCTAGGCTTCACTCTAGAGTGTTGCTCCTCCAGATCGAATAGCAAGGGCCTTAGAAGTCAACGCCAGAAGCATTAAACAAAATATAAATACAACAGTTATTCCATCGTATAACAGGAATAATTACAACCAGTGTGAAAGTGATGGGCATTTCTACGATCCGTGCAACCTAGGCTTCACTCTAGGGCGTTGGTCCACCAGGTCGAATAGTTAGGGCCTTAGAAAACAACTCCAGGTGCATAAAGTACAATATAAATACAACAGATTTTCCTTCGAATAATACGAATAATTGCAATCAGTATGAAAGTTATGGTCATTTCTACGTTCCAGGCAACCTGGGCTTCACCAGAGGGCGTTGCTCCACCAGATCCAATAGTTAGGACCTAAGAAGTCAACGCCAGAAGCATAAAATACAAAACAGATACAACAGTTTTTCCATCGTATAACAGGAATAATTGCAACCAGTGTGAAAGTGATGGTCATTTCTACGTTCCGGGCAACCTAGGCTTCACTCTAGGGCGTTGTTCCACCAGATCGAATAGCTACGGCCTAAGAAGTCAACGCCAGAAGCATAAACTGCAATATAAATACAACAGTTATTCCCTTGTATAACAGGAATAATTGCAACCAGTGTGATAGGTATGGTCATTTCTACGTTCCGGGCAACCTAGGCTTCACTCTAGGGCGTTGCTCCACCACATCGAATAGTTACGGCCTTAGGAGTCAACGCCAGAGGCATAAACTACAAAATAAATACAACAGTTTTTCCATCATATAACAAGAATAATTGCAACTAGTGTGAAAGTGATGGTCATCTCTACATTCCGGGCAACCTAGGCTTCACTCTAGGGCGTTGCTCCACCAGATCCAATAGTTAGGACCCAAGAAGTCAACGCCAGAAGCATATAATACAAAATAGATACAACAGTTTTTCCATCGTATAACAGGAATAATTGCAACCAGTGTGAAAGTGATGGTCATTTCTACGTTCCGGGCAACCTAGGCTCCACTCTAGGGCGTTGTTCCACCAGATCGAATAGCTAGGGCCTAAGAAGTCAACGCCAGAAGCATAAACTGCAATATAAATACATCAGTTATTCCCTTGTATAACAGGAATAATTGCAACCAGTGTGACAGGTATGTCATTTCTACGTTCCGGGCAACCTAGGCTTCACTCTAGGGCGTTGCTCCACCACATCGGATAGCTGCGGCCTTAGAAGTCAACGCCAGAAGCATAAAATACAATATAAATACAACAGCTTTTCCATCGTATAACAGCAATAATTGCAACCAGTGTGAAAGACATGGTCATTTCTACGTTCCGGGCAACCTGGGCTTCACCAGAGGGCGTTGCTCCACCAGACCCAATAGTTAGGACCTAAGAAGTCAACGCCAGAAGCATAAAATACAAAATAGATACAACAGTTTTTCCATCGTATAACAGGAATAATTGCAACCAGTGTGAAAGTGATGGTCATTTCTACGTTTCTGGCGACCTAGGCTTCACTCTAGGGCGTTGTTCCACCAGATCGAATAGCTAGGGCCTAAGAAGTCAACGCCAGAAGCATAAACTGCAATATAAATACAACAGTTATTCCCTTGTATAACAGGAATAATTGCAACCAGTGTGAAAGGTACGTTCATTTCTACGTTCCGGGCAACCTAGGCTTCACTCTAGGGCGTTGCTCCACCACATCGGATAGCTGCGGCCTTAGAAGTCAACGCCAGAAGCATAAAATACAATATAAATACAACAGTTTTTAAATCATATAACAGGAATAATTGCAACCAGTGTGAAAGACATGGTCATTTCAACGTTCCGGGCAACCTAGGCTTCAGTCTAGGGCGTTGCTCCACCACATCGAATAGCTACGGCCTTAGGACTCAACGACAGAGGCATAAAATACAAAATAAATACAACAGTTTTTCCATCGTATAACAAGAATAATTGCAACCAGTGTGAAAGTGATGGTCATTTCTACGTTCCGGGCAACCTGGGCTTCACTCTAGGGCGTTGCTCCACCAGATCGAATAGGTAGGGCCTAAGAAGTCAAGGCCAGAAGCATAAAATACAATATAAATACAACAGTTTTTCCCTTGTATAACAGGAACAATTGCAACCAGTGTGAAAGCTATGGTCATTTATACGTTCCGGGCAACCTAGGCTTCACGCTAGGGCGTTGCTCCACCACATCGAATAGATACGGCCTTAGGAGTCAACGCCAAAGGCATAAAATACAAAATAAATACAACAGCTTTTCCATCGTATAACAAGAATAAATGCAATCCGTATGAAAATTATGGTCATTTCTACGTTCCGGGCAACCTAGGCTTCACCCTAGGGCGTTGCTCCACCAGATCCAATAGTTAGGGCATAAGATGTCAACGTCAGAAGCATAAAATACAAAACAGATACAACAGCTTTTCAATCATATAACCGGAATAATTGCAACCAGTGCGAAAGTAATGGTCATTTCTACGTTCCGGGCAACCTAGGCTTCAGTCTAGGGCGTGGTTCCCACATATCGAATAGTTAGGGCCTAAGAAGCCTACGCCAGAAGCATAAAATACAATATAAATACCACAGTTTTTCCATCGTACAACAGGAATAATTGCTACCAGAGTGAAGGTGATGGTCATTTCTACGTTCCGGGCAGCCAAGGCTTCACTCTAGAGTGTTGCTCCACCAGATCGAATAGCAAGGGCCTTAGAAGTCAACGCCAGAAGCATTAAACAAAATATAAATACAACAGTTATTCCATCGTATAACAGGAATAATTACAACCAGTGTGAAAGTGATGGGCATTTCTACGTTCCGTGCAACCTAGGCTTCACTCTAGGGCGTTGGTCCACCAGTTCGAATAGGTAGGGCCTTAGAAAACAACTCCAGGCGCATAAAGTACAATATAAATACAACAGATTTTCCATCGAATAATACGAATAATTGCAATCAGTATGAAAGTAATGGTCATTTCTACGTTCCGGGCAACCTGGGCTTCACCAGAGGGCGTTGCTCCACCAGATCCAATAGTTAGGACCTAAGAAGTCAACGCCAGAAGCATAAAATACAAAATAGGTACAACAGTTTTTCCATCGTATAACAGGAATAATTGCAACCAGTGTGAAAGTGATGGTCATTTCTACGTTTCTGGCGACCTAGGCTTCACTCTAGGGCGTTGTTCCAACAGATCGAATAGCTAGGGCCTAAGAAGTCAACGCCAGAAGCATAAACTGCAATATAAATACAACAGTTATTCCCTTGTATAACAGGAATAATTGCAACCAGTGTGAAAGACATGGTCATTTCTACGTTCCGGGCAACCTAGGCTTCAGTCTAGGGCGTTGCTCCACCACATCGAATAGCTACGGCCTTAGGACTCAACGACAGAGGCATAAAATACAAAATAAATACAACAGTTTTTCCATCGTATAACAAGAATAATTGCAACCAGTGTGAAAGTGATGGTCATTTCTACGTTCCGGGCAACCTGGGCTTCACCAGAGGGCGTTGCTAGACCAGATCCAATAGTTAGGACATAAGAAGTCAACCCCAGTAGCATAAAATACAAAATAGATACAACAGTTTTTCCATCGTATAACAGGAATAATTGCAACCAGTGTGAAAGTGATGGTCATTTCTACGTTCCGGGCTACCTAGGCTTCACTGTAGGGCGTTGTTCGTCCAGACCGAATAGCTAGGGCCTAAGAAGTCAACGCCAGAAGCATAAACTGCAATATAAATACAACAGTTATTCCCTTGTATAACAGGAATAATTGCAACCAGTGTGAAAGGTACGTTCATTTCTACGTTCCGGGCAACCTAGGCTTCACTCTAGGGCGTTGCTCCACCACATCGGATAGCTGCGGCCTTAGAAGTCAACGCCAGAAGCATAAAATACCATATAAATACAACAGTTTTTCCATCGTATAACAGGAATAATTGCAACCAGTGTGAAAGACATGGTCATTTCTACGTTCCGGGCAACCTAGGCTTCAGTCTGGGGCGTTGCTCCACCACATCGAATAGCTACGGCCTTAGGACTCAACGACAGAGGCATAAAGTACAAAATAAATACAACAGTTTTTCCATCGTATAACAAGAATAATTACAACCAGTGTGAAAGTGATGCTCATTTCTACGTTCCGGGCAACCTAGGCTTCACTCTAGGGCGTTGTTCCTCCAGATCGAATAGCTAGGGCCTAAGAAGTCTACACCAGAAGCATAAAATACAATACAAATACAACAGTTTTTCCATCGTATAACAGGAATAATTGCAACCAGTCTGATAGTTATGGTCATTTCTACGTTCCGGGCAACCTAGGCTTCACCCTAGGGAGTTGCTCCACCACATCGAATAGCTACGGCCTTAGGAGTCAACGCCAGAGGCTTAAAATACGAAATAAATACAACAGTCTTTCCATGGTATAACAAGAATAATTGCAACCAGCGTGAAAGTGATGGTCATCTCTACATTCCGGGCAACCTAGGCTACACTCTAGGGCGTTGCTCCACCACATCGAATAGTTACGGCCTTAGGAGTCAACGCCAGAGGCATAAACTACAAAATAAATACAACAGTTTTTCCATCATATAACAAGAATAATTGCAACTAGTGTGAAAGTGATGGTCGTCTCTACATTCCGGGCAACCTAGGCTTCACTCTAGGGCGTTGCTCCACCAGATCCAATAGTTAGGACCTAAGAAGTCAACGCCAGAAGCATATAATACAAAATAGATACAACAGTTTTTCCATCGTATAACAGGAATAATTGCAACCAGTGTGAAAGTGATGGTCATTTCTACGTTCCGGGCAACCTAGGCTCCACTCTAGGGCGTTGTTCCACCAGATCGAATAGCTAGGGCCTAAGAAGTCAACGCCAGAAGCATAAACTGCAATATAAATACATCAGTTATTCCCTTGTATAACAGGAATAATTGCAACCAGTGTGACAGGTATGTCATTTCTACGTTCCGGGCAACCTAGGCTTCACTCTAGGGCGTTGCTCCACCACATCGGATAGCTGCGGCCTTAGAAGTCAACGCCAGAAGCATAAAATACAATATAAATACAACAGCTTTTCCATCGTATAACAGCAATAATTGCAACCAGTGTGAAAGACATGGTCATTTCTACGTTCCGGGCAACCTGGGCTTCACCAGAGGGCGTTGCTCCACCAGACCCAATAGTTAGGACCTAAGAAGTCAACGCCAGAAGCATAAAATACAAAATAGATACAACAGTTTTTCCATCGTATAACAGGAATAATTGCAACCAGTGTGAAAGTGATGGTCATTTCTACGTTTCTGGCGACCTAGGCTTCACTCTAGGGCGTTGTTCCACCAGATCGAATAGCTAGGGCCTAAGAAGTCAACGCCAGAAGCATAAACTGCAATATAAATACAACAGTTATTCCCTTGTATAACAGGAATAATTGCAACCAGTGTGAAAGGTACGTTCATTTCTACGTTCCGGGCAACCTAGGCTTCACTCTAGGGCGTTGCACAACCACATCGGATAGCTGCGGCCTTAGAAGTCAACGCCAGAAGCATAAAATACAATATAAATACAACAGTTTTTAAATCATATAACAGGAATAATTGCAACCAGTGTGAAAGACATGGTCATTTCTACGATCCGTGCAACCTAGGCTTCACTCTAGGGCGTTGGTCCACCAGGTCGAATAGTTAGGGCCTTAGAAAACAACTCCAGGTGCATAAAGTACAATATAAATACAACAGTTTTTCCATCATATAACAAGAATAATTGCAACTAGTGTGAAAGTGATGGTCATCTCTACATTCCGGGCAACCCAGGCTTCACTCTAGGGCGTTGCTCCACCCGATCCAATAGTTAGGACCTAAGAAGTCAACGCCAGAAGCATATAATACAAAATAGATACAACAGTTTTGCCATCGTATAACAGGAATAATTGCAACCAGTGTGAAAGTGATGGTCATTTCTACGTTCCGGGCAACCTAGGCTCCACTCTAGGGCGTTGTTCCACCAGATCGAATAGCTAGGGCCTAAGAAGTCAACGCCAGAAGCATAAACTGCAATATAAATACATCAGTTATTCCCTTGTATAACAGGAATAATTGCAACCAGTGTGACAGGTATGTCATTTCTACGTTCCGGGCAACCTAGGCTTCACTCTAGGGCGTTGCTCCACCACATCGGATAGCTGCGGCCTTAGAAGTCAACGCCAGAAGCATAAAATACAATATAAATACAACAGCTTTTCCATCGTATAACAGCAATAATTGCAACCAGTGTGAAAGACATGGTCATTTCTACGTTCCGGGCAACCTGGGCTTCACCAGAGGGCGTTGCTCCACCAGACCCAATAGTTAGGACCTAAGAAATCAACGCCAGAAGCATAAAATACAAAATAGATACAACAGTTTTTCCATCGTATAACAGGAATAATTGCAACCAGTGTGAAAGTGATGGTCATTTCTACGTTTCTGGCGACCTAGGCTTCACTCTAGGGCGTTGTTCCACCAGATCGAATAGCTAGGGCCTAAGAAGTCAACGCCAGAAGCATAAACTGCAATATAAATACAACAGTTATTCCCTTGTATAACAGGAATAATTGCAACCAGTGTGAAAGGTACGTTCATTTCTACGTTCCGGGCAACCTAGGCTTCACTCTAGGGCGTTGCTCCACCACATCGGATAGCTGCGGCCTTAGAAGTCAACGCCAGAAGCATAAAATACAATATAAATACAACAGTTTTTAAATCATATAACAGGAATAATTGCAACCAGTGTGAAAGACATGGTCATTTCAACGTTCCGGGCAACCTAGGCTTCAGTCTAGGGCGTTGCTCCACCACATCGAATAGCTACGGCCTTAGGACTCAACGACAGAGGCATAAAATACAAAATAAATACAACAGTTTTTCCATCGTATAACAAGAATAATTGCAACCAGTGTGAAAGTGATGGTCATTTCTACGTTCCGGGCAACCTGGGCTTCACTCTAGGGCGTTGCTCCACCAGATCGAATAGGTAGGGCCTAAGAAGTCAAGGCCAGAAGCATAAAATACAATATAAATACAACAGTTTTTCCCTTGTATAACAGGAACAATTGCAACCAGTGTGAAAGCTATGGTCATTTATACGTTCCGGGCAACCTAGGCTTCACGCTAGGGCGTTGCTCCACCACATCGAATAGATACGGCCTTAGGAGTCAACGCCAAAGGCATAAAATACAAAATAAATACAACAGCTTTTCCATCGTATAACAAGAATAAATGCAATCCGTATGAAAATTATGGTCATTTCTACGTTCCGGGCAACCTAGGCTTCACCCTAGGGCGTTGCTCCACCAGATCCAATAGTTAGGGCATAAGATGTCAACGTCAGAAGCATAAAATACAAAATAGATACAACAGCTTTTCAATCATATAACCGGAATAATTGCAACCAGTGCGAAAGTAATGGTCATTTCTACGTTCCGGGCAACCTAGGCTTCAGTCTAGGGCGTGGTTCCCACATATCGAATAGTTAGGGCCTAAGAAGCCTACGCCAGAAGCATAAAATACAATATAAATACCACAGTTTTTCCATCGTACAACAGGAATAATTGCTACCAGATTGAAGGTGATGGTCATTTCTACGATCCGGGCAGCCAAGGCTTCACTCTAGAGTGTTGCTCCACCAGATCGAATAGCAAGGGCCTTAGAAGTCAACGCCAGAAGCATTAAACAAAATATAAATACAACAGTTATTCCATCGTATAACAGGAATAATTACAACCAGTGTGAAAGTGATGGGCATTTCTACGTTCGGTGCAACCTAGGCTTCACTCTAGGGCGTTGGTCCACCAGTTCGAATAGGTAGGGCCTTAGAAAACAACTCCAGGCGCATAAAGTACAATATAAATACAACAGATTTTCCATCGAATAATACTAATAATTGCAATCAGTATGAAAGTAATGGTCATTTCTACGTTCCGGGCAACCTGGGCTTCACCAGAGGGCGTTGCTCCACCAGATCCAATAGTTAGGACCTAAGAAGTCAACGCCAGAAGCATAAAATACAAAATAGATACAACAGTTTTTCCATCGTATAACAGGAATAATTGCAACCAGTGTGAAAGTGATGGTCATTTCTACGTTTCTGGCGACCTAGGCTTCACTCTAGGGCGTTGTTCCAACAGATCGAATAGCTAGGGCCTAAGAAGTCAACGCCAGAAGCATAAACTGCAATATAAATACAACAGTTATTCCCTTGTATAACAGGAATAATTGCAACCAGTGTGAAAGACATGGTCATTTCTACGTTCCGGGCAACCTAGGCTTCAGTCTAGGGCGTTGCTCCACCACATCGAATAGCTACGGCCTTAGGACTCAACGACAGAGGCATAAAATACAAAATAAATACAACAGTTTTTCCATCGTATAACAAGAATAATTGCAACCAGTGTGAAAGTGATGGTCATTTCTACGTTCCGGGCAACCTGGGCTTCACCAGAGGGCGTTGCTAGACCAGATCCAATAGTTAGGACCTAAGAAGTCAACCCCAGTAGCATAAAATACAAAATAGATACAACAGTTTTTCCATCGTATAACAGGAATAATTGCAACCAGTGTGAAAGTGATGGTCATTTCTACGTTCCGGGCTACCTAGGCTTCACTGTAGGGCGTTGTTCGTCCAGACCGAATAGCTAGGGCCTAAGAAGTCAACGCCAGAAGCATAAACTGCAATATAAATACAACAGTTATTCCCTTGTATAACAGGAATAATTGCAACCAGTGTGAAAGGTACGTTCATTTCTACGTTCCGGGCAACCTAGGCTTCACTCTAGGGCGTTGCTCCACCACATCGGATAGCTGCGGCCTTAGAAGTCAACGCCAGAAGCATAAAATACCATATAAATACAACAGTTTTTCCATCGTATAACAGGAATAATTGCAACCAGTGTGAAAGACATGGTCATTTCTACGTTCCGGGCAACCTAGGCTTCAGTCTGGGGCGTTGCTCCACCACATCGAATAGCTACGGCCTTAGGACTCAACGACAGAGGCATAAAGTACAAAATAAATACAACAGTTTTTCCATCGTATAACAAGAATAATTACAACCAGTGTGAAAGTGATGCTCATTTCTACGTTCCGGGCAACCTAGGCTTCACTCTAGGGCGTTGTTCCTCCAGATCGAATAGCTAGGGCCTAAGAAGTCTACACCAGAAGCATAAAATACAATACAAATACAACAGTTTTTCCATCGTATAACAGGAATAATTGCAACCAGTCTGATAGTTATGGTCATTTCTACGTTCCGGGCAACCTAGGCTTCACCCTAGGGAGTTGCTCCACCACATCGAATAGCTACGGCCTTAGGAGTCAACGCCAGAGGCTTAAAATACGAAATAAATACAACAGTCTTTCCATGGTATAACAAGAATAATTGCAACCAGTGTGAAAGTGATGGTCATCTCTACATTCCGGGCAACCTAGGCTACACTCTAGGGCGTTGCTCCACGAGATCGAATAGTTAGGGCCTAAGAAGTCAACGCCAGAAGCATAAAATACAATATAAATACAACAGTTTTTCCCTTGTATAACAGGAATAATTGCAACCAGTGTGAAAGCTATGGTCATTTCTACGTTCCGGGCAACCTAGGCTTCACTCTAGGGCGTTGGTCCACTAGGTCGAATAGTTAGGGCCTTAGAAAACAACTCCAGACGCATAAAGTACAATATAAATACAACAGATTTTCTTTCGAATAATACGAATAATTGCAATCAGTATGAAAGATATTGTCATTTCTACGTTCCGGGCAACCTGGGCTTCAGCAGAGGGCGTTGCTCAACCAGATCCAATAGTTAGGACCTAAGAAGTCAACGCCAGAAGCATAAAATACAAAATAGATATAACAGTTTTTCCATCGTATAACAGGAATAATTGCAACCAGTGTGAAAGTGATGGTCATTTCTACGTTCCGGGCAACCTAGGTTTCACTCTATGGCCTTGTTCCACCAGATCGAATAGCTAGGGCCTAAGAAGTCAACGCCAGAAGCATAAACTGCAATATAAATACAACAGTTATTCCCTTGTATAACAGGAATAATTGCAACCAGTGTGAAAGGTATGGTCATTTCTACGTTCCGGGCAACCTACGCTTCACTCTAGGGCGTTGCTCCACCACATCGGATAGCTGCGGCCTTAGAAGTCAACGCCAGAAGCATAAAATACAATATAAATACAACAGTTTTTCCATCGTATAACAGGAATAATTGCAACCAGTGTGAAAGACATGGTCAATTCTACGTTCCGGGCAACCTAGGCTTCAGTCTAGGGTGTTGCTCCACAACATCGAATAGCTACGGCCTTAGGACTCAACGACAGAGGCATAAAGTACAAAATAAATACAACAGTTTTTCCATCGTATAACAAGAATAATTGCAACCAGTGTGAAAGTGATGGTCATTTCTACGTTCCGGGCAACCTGGGCTTCACCAGAGGGCGTTGCTCCACCAGATTCAATAGTTAGGACCTAAGAAGTCAACGCCAGAAGCATAAAATACAAAATAGATACAACAGTTTTTCCATCGTATAACAGGAATAATTGCAACCAGTGTGAAAGTGATGGTCATTTCTACGTTCCGGGCTACCTAGGCTTCACTCTAGGGCGTTGTTCCACCAGATCGAATAGCCAGGGCCTAAGAAGTCAACGCCAGAAGCATAAACTGCAATATAAATACAACAGTTATTCCCTTGTATAACAGGAATAATTGCAACCAGTGTGAAAGGTACGTTCATTTCTACGTTCCGGGCAACCTAGGCTTCACTCTAGGGCGTTGCTCCACCACATCGGATAGCTGCGGCCTTAGAAGTCAACGCCAGAAGCATAAAATACAATATAAATACAACAGTTTTTAAATCATATAACAGGAATAATTGCAACCAGTGTGAAAGACATGGTCATTTCAACGTTCCGGGCAACCTAGGCTTCAGTCTAGGGCGTTGCTCCACCACATCGAATAGCTACGGCCTTAGGACTCAACGACAGAGGCATAAAATACAAAATAAATACAACAGTTTTTCCATCGTATAACAAGAATAATTGCAACCAGTGTGAAAGTGATGGTCATTTCTACGTTCCGGGCAACCTGGGCTTCACTCTAGGGCGTTGCTCCACCAGATCGAATAGGTAGGGCCTAAGAAGTCAACGCCAGAAGCATAAAATACAATATAAATACAACAGTTTTTCCCTTGTATAACAGGAACAATTGCAACCAGTGTGAAAGCTATGGTCATTTATACGTTCCGGGCAACCTAGGCTTCACGCTAGGGCGTTGCTCCACCACATCGAATAGATACGGCCTTAGGAGTCAACGCCAAAGGCATAAAATACAAAATAAATACAACAGCTTTTCCATCGTATAACAAGAATAAATGCAATCCGTATGAAAATTATGGTCATTTCTACGTTCCGGGCAACCTAGGCTTCACCCTAGGGCGTTGCTCCACCAGATCCAATAGTTAGGGCATAAGATGTCAACGTCAGAAGCATAAAATACAAAATAGATACAACAGCTTTTCAATCATATAACCGGAATAATTGCAACCAGTGCGAAAGTAATGGTCATTTCTACGTTCCGGGCAACCTAGGCTTCAGTCTAGGGCGTGGTTCCCACATATCGAATAGTTAGGGCCTAAGAAGCCTACGCCAGAAGCATAAAATACAATATAAATACCACAGTTTTTCCATCGTACAACAGGAATAATTGCTACCAGAGTGAAGGTGATGGTCATTTCTACGTTCCGGGCAGCCAAGGCTTCACTCTAGAGTGTTGCTCCACCAGATCGAATAGCAAGGGCCTTAGAAGTCAACGCCAGAAGCATTAAACAAAATATAAATACAACAGTTATTCCATCGTATAACAGGAATAATTACAACCAGTGTGAAAGTGATGGGCATTTCTACGTTCCGTGCAACCTAGGCTTCACTCTAGGGCGTTGGTCCACCAGTTCGAATAGGTAGGGCCTTAGAAAACAACTCCAGGCGCATAAAGTACAATATAAATACAACAGATTTTCCATCGAATAATACGAATAATTGCAATCAGTATGAAAGTAATGGTCATTTCTACGTTCCGGGCAACCTGGGCTTCACCAGAGGGCGTTGCTCCACCAGATCCAATAGTTAGGACCTAAGAAGTCAACGCCAGAAGCATAAAATACAAAATAGATACAACAGTTTTTCCATCGTATAACAGGAATAATTGCAACCAGTGTGAAAGTGATGGTCATTTCTACGTTTCTGGCGACCTAGGCTTCACTCTAGGGCGTTGTTCCAACAGATCGAATAGCTAGGGCCTAAGAAGTCAACGCCAGAAGCATAAACTGCAATATAAATACAACAGTTATTCCCTTGTATAACAGGAATAATTGCAACCAGTGTGAAAGACATGGTCATTTCTACGTTCCGGGCAACCTAGGCTTCAGTCTAGGGCGTTGCTCCACCACATCGAATAGCTACGGCCTTAGGACTCAACGACAGAGGCATAAAATACAAAATAAATACAACAGTTTTTCCATCGTATAACAAGAATAATTGCAACCAGTGTGAAAGTGATGGTCATTTCTACGTTCCGGGCAACCTGGGCTTCACCAGAGGGCGTTGCTAGACCAGATCCAATAGTTAGGACCTAAGAAGTCAACCCCAGTAGCATAAAATACAAAATAGATACAACAGTTTTTCCATCGTATAACAGGAATAATTGCAACCAGTGTGAAAGTGATGGTCATTTCTACGTTCCGGGCTACCTAGGCTTCACTGTAGGGCGTTGTTCGTCCAGACCGAATAGCTAGGGCCTAAGAAGTCAACGCCAGAAGCATAAACTGCAATATAAATACAACAGTTATTCCCTTGTATAACAGGAATAATTGCAACCAGTGTGAAAGGTACGTTCATTTCTACGTTCCGGGCAACCTAGGCTTCACTCTAGGGCGTTGCTCCACCACATCGGATAGCTGCGGCCTTAGAAGTCAACGCCAGAAGCATAAAATACCATATAAATACAACAGTTTTTCCATCGTATAACAGGAATAATTGCAACCAGTGTGAAAGACATGGTCATTTCTACGTTCCGGGCAACCTAGGCTTCAGTCTGGGGCGTTGCTCCACCACATCGAATAGCTACGGCCTTAGGACTCAACGACAGAGGCATAAAGTACAAAATAAATACAACAGTTTTTCCATCGTATAACAAGAATAATTACAACCAGTGTGAAAGTGATGCTCATTTCTACGTTCCGGGCAACCTAGGCTTCACTCTAGGGCGTTGTTCCTCCAGATCGAATAGCTAGGGCCTAAGAAGTCTACACCAGAAGCATAAAATACAATACAAATACAACAGTTTTTCCATCGTATAACAGGAATAATTGCAACCAGTCTGATAGTTATGGTCATTTCTACGTTCCGGGCAACCTAGGCTTCACCCTAGGGAGTTGCTCCACCACATCGAATAGCTACGGCCTTAGGAGTCAACGCCAGAGGCTTAAAATACGAAATAAATACAACAGTCTTTCCATGGTATAACAAGAATAATTGCAACCAGTGTGAAAGTGATGGTCATCTCTACATTCCGGGCAACCTAGGCTACACTCTAGGGCGTTGCTCCACGAGATCGAATAGTTAGGGCCTAAGAAGTCAACGCCAGAAGCATAAAATACAATATAAATACAACAGTTTTTCCCTTGTATAACAGGAATAATTGCAACCAGTGTGAAAGCTATGGTCATTTCTACGTTCCGGGCAACCTAGGCTTCACTCTAGGGCGTTGGTCCACCAGGTCGAATAGTTAGGGCCTTAGAAAACAACTCCAGACGCATAAAGTACAATATAAATACAACAGATTTTCTTTCGAATAATACGAATAATTGCAATCAGTATGAAAGATATTGTCATTTCTACGTTCCGGGCAACCTGGGCTTCAGCAGAGGGCGTTGCTCAACCAGATCCAATAGTTAGGACCTAAGAAGTCAACGCCAGAAGCATAAAATACAAAATAGATATAACAGTTTTTCCATCGTATAACAGGAATAATTGCAACCAGTGTGAAAGTGATGGTCATTTCTACGTTCCGGGCAACCTAGGTTTCACTCTATGGCCTTGTTCCACCAGATCGAATAGCTAGGGCCTAAGAAGTCAACGCCAGAAGCATAAACTGCAATATAAATACAACAGTTATTCCCTTGTATAACAGGAATAATTGCAACCAGTGTGAAAGGTATGGTCATTTCTACGTTCCGGGCAACCTACGCTTCACTCTAGGGCGTTGCTCCACCACATCGGATAGCTGCGGCCTTAGAAGTCAACGCCAGAAGCATAAAATACAATATAAATACAACAGTTTTTCCATCGTATAACAGGAATAATTGCAACCAGTGTGAAAGACATGGTCAATTCTACGTTCCGGGCAACCTAGGCTTCAGTCTAGGGTGTTGCTCCACAACATCGAATAGCTACGGCCTTAGGACTCAACGACAGAGGCATAAAGTACAAAATAAATACAACAGTTTTTCCATCGTATAACAAGAATAATTGCAACCAGTGTGAAAGTGATGGTCATTTCTACGTTCCGGGCAACCTGGGCTTCACCAGAGGGCGTTGCTCCACCAGATTCAATAGTTAGGACCTAAGAAGTCAACGCCAGAAGCATAAAATACAAAATAGATACAACAGTTTTTCCATCGTATAACAGGAATAATTGCAACCAGTGTGAAAGTGATGGTCATTTCTACGTTCCGGGCTACCTAGGCTTCACTCTAGGGCGTTGTTCCACCAGATCGAATAGCCAGGGCCTAAGAAGTCAACGCCAGAAGCATAAACTGCAATATAAATACAACAGTTATTCCCTTGTATAACAGGAATAATTGCAACCAGTGTGAAAGCTATGGTCATTTCTACGTTCCGGGCAACCTAGGCTTCACCCTAGGGCGTTGCTCCACCACATCGAATAGCTACGGCTTTAGGAGTCAACGACAGAGGCATAAAGTACAAAATAAATACAACAGTTTTTCCATCGTATAACAAGAATAATTACAACCAGTGTGAAAGTGATGGTCATTTCTACGTTCCGGGCAACCTAGGCTTCACTCTAGGGCGTTGTTCCTCCAGATCGAATAGCTAGGGCCTAAGAAGTCTACACCAGAAGCATAAAATACAATACAAATACAACAGTTTTTCCATCGTATAACAGGAATAATTGCAACCAGTCTGATAGTTATGGTCATTTCTACGTTCCGGGCAACCTAGGCTTCACCCTAGGGCGTTGCTCCACCACATCGAATAGCTACGGCCTTAGGAGTCAACGCCAGAGGCATAAAATACGAAATAAATACAACAGTCTTTCCATGGTATAACAAGAATAATTGCAACCAGTGTGAAAGTGATGGTCATCTCTACATTCCGGGCAACCTAGGCTACACTCTAGGGCGTTGCTCCACGAGATCGAATAGTTAGGGCCTAAGAAGTCAACGCCAGAAGCATAAAATACAATATAAATACAACAGTTTTTCCCTTGTATAACAGGAATAATTGCAACCAGTGTGAAAGCTATGGTAATTTCTACGTTCCGGGCAACCTAGGCTTCACTCTAGAGCGTTGCTCCACCAGATCGTATAGCAAGGGCCTAAGAAGTCAACGCCAGAAGCATAAAATACAATAAAAATGCAACAGTTTTTCCATCGTATAACAGGAATAACTGCAACCAGTGTGAAAGTACTGGTCATTTCTAGGTTCCGGGAAATCTAGGCTTCACTCTAGGGCGTTGCTTCACCAGATCGAATAGTTAGGGCCTAAGAAGTCAACGCCAGAAGCATTAAATAAAATATAAATACAATAGATATTCCATCGTATAACAGGAATAATTACAACCAGTGTGAAAGCTATGGTCATTTCTACGTTCCGGGCAACCTAGGCTTCACTCTAGGGCGTTGGTCCACCAGGTCGAATAGTTAGGGCCTTAGAAAACAACTCCAGACGCATAAAGTACAATATAAATACAACAGATTTTCTTTCGAATAATACGAATAATTGCAATCAGTATGAAAGTTATTGTCATTTCTACGTTCCGGGCAACCTGGGCTTCAGCAGAGGGCGTTGCTCAACCAGATCCAATAGTTAGGACCTAAGAAGTCAACGCCAGAAGCATAAAATACAAAATAGATATAACAGTTTTTCCATCGTATAACAGGAATAATTGCAACCAGTGTGAAAGTGATGGTCATTTCTACGTTCCGGGCAACCTAGGTTTCACTCTATGGCCTTGTTCCACCAGATCGAATAGCTAGGGCCTAAGAAGTCAACGCCAGAAGCATAAACTGCAATATAAATACAACAGTTATTCCCTTGTATAACAGGAATAATTGCAACCAGTGTGAAAGGTATGGTCATTTCTACGTTCCGGGCAACCTACGCGTCACTCTAGGGCGTTGTTCCACCACATCGGATAGCTGCGGCCTTAGAAGTCAACGCCAGAAGCATAAAATACAATATAAATACAACAGTTTTTCCATCGTATAACAGGAATAATTGCAACCAGTGTGAAAGACATGGTCAATTCTACGTTCCGGGCAACCTAGGCTTCAGTCTAGGGTGTTGCTCCACAACATCGAATAGCTACGGCCTTAGGACTCAACGACAGAGGCATAAAGTACAAAATAAATACAACAGTTTTTCCATCGTATAACAAGAATAATTGCAACCAGTGTGAAAGTGATGGTCATTTCTACGTTGCGGGCAACCTGGGCTTCACCAGAGGGCGTTGCTCCACCAGATCCAATAGTTAGGACCTAAGAAGTCAACGCCAGAAGCATAAAATACAAAATAGATACAACAGTTTTTCCATCGTATAACAGGAATAATTGCAACCAGTGTGAAAGTGATGGTCATTTCTACGTTCCGGGCTACCTAGGCTTCACTCTAGGGCGTTGTTCCACCAGATCGAATAGCTAGGGCCTAAGAAGTCAACGCCAGAAGCATAAACTGCAATATAAATACAACAGTTATTCCCTTGTATAACAGGAATAATTGCAACCAGTGTGAAAGCTATGGTCATTTCTACGTTCCGGGCAACCTAGGCTTCACCCTAGGGCGTTGCTCCACCACATCGATTAGCTACGGCCTTAGGAGTCAACGCCAGCGGCATAAAATACAAAATAAATACAACAACTTTTCCATCGTATAACAAGAATAATTGCAACCAGTGTGAAAGTGATGGTCATTTCTACATTCCGGGCAACCTAGGCTTCACTCTAGGGAGTTGTTCCACCAGATCGAATAGCTAGGGCCTAAGAAGTCAACGCCAGAAGCATAAACTGCAATATAAATACAACAGTTATTCCCTTGTATAACAGGAATAATTGCAACCAGTGTGAAAGCTATGGTCTTTTCTACGTTCCGGGCAACCTAGGCTTCACTCTAGGGCGTTGCTCGACCGCATCGAATAGTTAGGGCCTTAGAAGTCTTGGCGCAAAGCATAAAATACAAATTAAATAGAACAGTTTTTCCATTGTATAAAACGAATAATTGCTACCAGTGTGAAAGTTATGGTCATTTCTACGTTCCGGGCAATCTAGGCTTCACTCTAGGGCGTTGTTCCAACAGATCGAATAGTTAGGGCCCAAGAAGTCAACGCCAGAAGCATAAAATACAATAAAAATGCAACAGTTTTTCCATCGTATAACAGGAATAACTGCAACCAGTGTGAAAGTACTGGTCATTTCTGCGTTCGGGGCAACATAGGCTTCACTCTAGGGCGTTGCTGCACCACATCGAATAGGTACGGCCTTAGGAGTCAACGCCAGAAGGTTAAAATACAATATAAATACAACAGTTTTTCCCTTGTATAACAGGAATAATTGCAACCAGTGTGAAAGCTATGGTCATTTATACGTTCCGGGCAACCTAGGCTACACTCTAGGGCGTTGTTCCACCAGATCGAATAGCTAGGACGTTAGAAGTCAAAGCCAGAAGCAGAAAATACAATAAAAATGCAACAGTTTTTCCATCGAATAACGGGAATAATTGCAACAAATGTGAAAGTGATGGTCATTTCTACGTTTCTGGCGACCTAGGCTTCACTCTAGGGCGTTGTTCCACCAGATCGAATAGCAAGGGCCTAAGAAGTCAACGCCAGAAGCATAAACTGCAATATAAATACAACAGTTATTCCCTTGTATAACAGGGATAATTGCAACCAGTGTGAAAGGTATGGTCATTTCTACGTTCCGGGCAACCTAGGCTTCACTCTAGGGCGTTGCTCCACCACATCGGATAGCTGCGGCCTTAGAAGTCAACGCCAGAAGCATAAAATACAATATAAATACAACAGTTTTTCCATCGTATAACAGGAATAATTGCAACCAGTGTGAAAGACATGGTCATTTCTGCGTTCCGGGCAACCTAGGCTTCAGTCTAGGGCGTTGCTCCACCACATCGAATAGCTACGGCCTTAGGACTCAACGACAGAGGCATAAAATACAAAATAAATGCAACAGTTTTTCCATCGTATAACAAGAATAATTGCAACCAGTGTGAAACTGATGGTCATTTCTACTTTCCGGGCAACCCAGGCTTCACTCTAGGGCGTTGCTCCACCAGATCGAATAGTTAGGGCCTAAGAAGTCAACGTCAGAAGCATAAAATACAAAGTAGATATAACAGTTTTTCCATCGTATATCAGGAATAATTGCAACCAGTGTGAAAGACATGGTCATTTCTACGTTCCGGGCAACCTAGGCTTCAGTCTAGGGCGTTGCTCCACCACATTGAATAGCTACGGCCTTAGGAGGCAACGCCAGGGGCATAAAATACAAAATAAATACAACAGCTTTTCCATCGTATAACAAGAATAATTGCAACCAGTGTGAAAGTGATGGTCATTTCTACATTCCGGGCAACCTAGGCTTCACTCTATGGCGTTGCTCCACCAGGTCGAATAGTTAGGGCCTAAGGAGTCAACGCCAGAAGCATAAAATACAATATAAATACAACAGTTTTTCCCTTGTATAACAGGAATAATAGCAACCAGTGTGAAAGCTATGGTCATTTCCACGTTCCGGGCAACCTAGGCTTCACTCTAGGGCGTTGCTCCACCGCATCGAATAGTTAGGGCCTTAGAAGTCTAGTCCCAAAGCATAAAATACAAATTAAATAGAACAGTTTTTCTATTGTATAAAACGAATAATTGCAACCAGTGTGAAAGTTATGGTCATTTCTACGTTCCGGGCAATCTAGGCTTCACTCTAGGGCGTTGTTCCAACAGATCGAACAGTTAGGGCCTAAGAAGTCAACGCCCGAAGCATAAAATACAATAAAAATGCAACAGTTTTTCCATCGTATAACAGGAATAACTGCAACCAGTGTGAAAGTACCGGTCATTTCTACGTTCGGGGCAACATAGGCTTCACTCTAGGGCGTTGCTGCACCACATCGAATAGGTACGGGCTTAGGAGTCAACGCCAGAAGGTTAAAATACAATATAAATACAACAGTTTTTCCATCGTATAGAACGAATAATTGCAATCAGTATGAAAATTATGGTCATTTCTACGTTCCGGGCAACCTAGGCTTCACCCTAGGGCGTTGCTCCACCAGATCCAATAGTTAGGACATAAGAAGTCAACGTCAGAAGCATAAAATACAAAATAGATACAACAGCTTTTCAATCATATAACAGGAATAATTGCAACCAGTGTGAAAGTAATGGTCATTTCTACGTTCCGGGCAACCTAAGCTTCAGTCTAAGGCGTGGTTCCCCCATATCGAATAGTTAGGGCCTAAGAAGCCTACGCCAGAAGCATAAAATACAATATAAATACCACAGTTTTTCCATCGTCCAACAGGAATAATTGCAACCAGTGTGAAAGATATGGTCATATCTACGTTCCGGGCAACCTAGGCTTCACTCTAGGGCGTTGCTCCACCACAACGAATAGTTAGGGCCTAAGAAGTCAACGCCTGGAGCACCAAATACAAAATAAATACAACAGTTCGACAATCGTATAACAGGAATAATTGCAAACAGTGTGAAAGATATGGTCATTTCTACGTTGCGGGCATCCGAGGCTTCACTCTAGGGCGTTGCTCCACCACATCGAATAGCTACGGCCTTAGAAGTCTACGTCTGAAGTATAAAATATAATATAAATACAACAGTTTTTCCATCGTATAACAGGAATAATTGCAACCAGAGTGAAGGTAATGGTCATTTCTACGTTCCGGGCAACCTAGGTTTCGCTCTAGGGCGTTGCTCCACCACATCCAATAGATAGGGCCTTCGAAAACAATTCCAGACGCATAAAATACAATAAAAATACTGCAGTTTTTTCATCGTATAACAGGAATAATTTCAACAAGCCAGAAGGTAATGGTCACTTCTACTTTCCGGGCAATATAGGCTTCTCTCCAGGGCGTTGCTCCACCATATCGAATAGTTAGGGCCTAAGAAGACAACGCCAGAAGCATAAAATACAATATAAGTACAACAGTTTTTCCATCGTATAAAACGAATAATTGCAACCAGTGTGAGAGTGATGGTCATTTCTACATTCCGGGCAACCTAGGCTTCACTCTAGGGCGTAGCTCCACCACATCGAATAGTTAGGGCCTTAGAAGTCAATGCCAGAAGCATAAAGTGCAATATAAATACAACAGTTTTTCAACTGTATTATATGAATAATTGCAAACAGTGTGGAAGTAATGGTCATTTTTACGTTCCGGGCAACCTAGGCTTCACTCTAGGGCGTTGCTCCACCACATCGTATATCTACGGCCTTAGAGGTCAACGCCTGAAGCATAAAATATAATATAAATACAACAGTTTTTCCATCGTATAGCAGGAATAATTGCAACCAGAGTGAATGTGATGGTCATTTCTACGTCCCGGGCAACCTAGGCTTCACTCTAGGGCGTTGCTCCACCACATCGAATAGCTACGGCCTTGGAGGTCAACGCCTGAAGCATAAAATTCAAAATAAATACAACAGTTCTTCCATGGTATAACAAGAATAATTGCAACCAGTGTGAAAGTGATGGTCATTTCTACATTCCGGGCAACCTAGGCTTCGCTCTAGGGCGTTGCTCCACCAGATCGAATAGTTAGGGCCTAAGAAGTCAACGCCAGAAGCATAAAATACAATATAAATACAACAGTTTTTCCCTTGTATAACAGAAATAATTGCAACCAGTGTGAAAGCTATGGTCATATCTACGTTCCGGGCAACCTAGGCTTCACTCTAGGGCGTTGCTCCACCACAACGAATAGTTAGGGCCTTAGAAGTCAATGCCAGAAGCATAAAATACCATATAAATACAACAGTTTTTCCACTGTATAGTATGAATAATTGCAAACACTGTGGAAGTAATGGTCATTTCTACGTTCCGGGCAACCTAGGCTTCACTCTAGGGCGTTGCTCCACCACATCGAAAATAGCTACGGCCTTAGTAGTCTACGCCTGAAGCATAAAATATAATATAAATACAACAGTTTTTCCATCGTATAACAGGAATAATTGCAACCAGAGTGAAGGTGATGGTCATTTCTACGTTCCGGGCAACCTAGGCTTCACCCTAGGGCGTTGCTCCACCAGATCGAATAGCTAGGGTCTTAGAAGTCAGCGCCAGAAGCATAAAATAAAAGAAAATTACAACAGTTTTTCCATCGTATAACAGGAATAATTGCAACCAGTTTGAAAGTGATAGTCATTTCTACGTTCCGGGCAACCTAGGCTTCACTCTAGGGCGTTGCTCCACCAGATCGAATAGCTAGGGACTTAGAAGTCAACGCCAGAAGTATAAAATATAATATAAATACAACAGTTTTTCCATCGTATAACAGGAATAATTGCAACCAGATTGAAGGTAATGGTCATTTCTACGTTCCGGGCAACCTAGGCTTCACTCTAGGGCGTTGCTCCACCAGATCGATTAGCTACGGCCTTAGAAGTCAACGCCTGAAGCGTATAATACAATAAAAATAGAACAGTTTTTTCATCGTATAACAGGAATAATTGCAACCAGAGTGAAAGTAATGGCCATTTCTGCGTACCGGGAAACCTAGGCTTCACTCTAGGGCGTTGCCCCACCACATCGAATAGCTACGGCCTTGGAAGTCAACGCCAGAAGCATAAAATACAATATAAATACAACAGTTTTTCCATCGTATAAAACGAATAATTGCAACCAGTATGAAAGCTATCGTCATTTCTACGTTACGGGCAATCTAGGCATCACTCTAGGGCGTTGCTCCTCTAGATCGAATACATATGGCCTTAGAAGTCAACGCCAGAAGCATAGAATACAATAGAAATACAACAGCTTTTCCATCGTATAAAACGAATAATTGCAACCAGTGTGAAAGATATGGTCATTCTCGACGTTCCGGGCAACCTAGGCTTCACCCTAGGGCGTTGCTCCACCACATCGAATAGCTACGGCTTTGGAAGCCAACGCCTGAAGCATAAAATACAATAAAAATACAACAGTTTTTTCATCGTATAACAGGAATAATTACAACCAGTGTGAAAGTAATGATCATTTCTACGTTCCGGGCAACCTAGGTTTCGCTCTAGGGCGTTGCTCCACCACATCCAATAGTTAGGGCTTTCGAAAACAATTCCAGACGCATAAAATACAATAAAAATACTGCAGTTTTTTCATCGTATAACAGGAATAATTGCAACAAGCCAGAAGGTAATGGTCACTTCTACTTTCCGGGCAATATAGGCTTCTCTCTAGGGCGTTGCTCCACCAGATCGAATAGTTAGGGCCTAAGAAGACAACGCCAGAAGCATAAAATACAATATAAGTACAACATTTTTTCCATCGTATAAAACGAATAAATGCAACCAGTGTGAGAGTGATGGTCATTTCTACATTCCGGTCAACCTAGGCTTCACTCTAGGGCGTAGATCCACCACATCGAATAGTTAGGGCCTTAGAAGTCAATGCCAGAAGCATAAAATGCAATATAAATACAACAGTTTTTCCACTGTATTATATGAATAATTGCAAACAGTGTGGAAGTAATGGTCATTTTTACGTTCCGGGCAACCTAGGCTTCACTCTAGGGCGTTGCTCCACCACATTGTATATCTACGGCCTTAGAAGTCAACGCCTGAAGCATAAAATATAATATAAATACAACAGTTTTTCCATCGTATAGCAGGAATAATTGCAACCAGAGTGAAGGTGATGGTCATTTCTACGTCCCGGGCAACCTAGGCTTTACTCTAGGGCGTTGCTCCACCAGATCGAATTGCTAGGGACTTAGAAGTCAACGCTAGAAGCGTAAAATAAAATAAAAATACAGCAGTTTTTCCATCGTGTAAAACGAATAATTGCAACCGGTATGCATGTTATGGTCATTTCTACGTTCCGGGCAACCTAGGCATCACTCTAGGGCGTTGGTCCACCAGATCCAATAGCTAGGGCCTAAGAAGTCAACGCCAGGAGCACCAAATACAAAATAAATACAACAGTTTTTCCATCGTATAAAACGAATAATTGCAACCAGTCTGATAGTTACGGTCATTTCTACGTCCCGGGCAACCTAGGCTTCTCTCTAGGGCGTTGCTTCACCAGATCGAATAGTTAGGGCCTAAGAAGTCCACGCCAGAAGCATAAAATACAATAGAAATACAACAGTTTTTCCATCGTATAACAGGAATAATTGCAACCAGTGTGAAAAATATGGTCATTTCTACGATACGGGCAACCTAAGCTTCACTCTAGGGCGTCGTTCCACCAGATCGAATAGTTAGGGCCTAAGAAGTCTACGCCAGAAGCATAAAATACAATACAAATACAACAGCTTTTCCATCGTATAACAGGGATAATTGCAACCAGTGTGAAAAGTATGGTCATTTCTACGTTCCGGGCATCCCAGGCTTCACTGTAGGGCATTGCTCCACCACATCGATTAGCTACGGCCTTAGAAGTCAACGCCTGAAGCGTATAATACAATAAAAATAGAACAGTTTTTTCATCGTATAACAGGAATAATTGCAACCAGAGTGAAAGTAATGGCCATTTCTGCGTACCGGGAAACCTAGGCTTCACTCTAGGGCGTTGCCCCACCACATCGAATAGCTACGGCCTTGGAAGTCAACGCCAGAAGCATAAAATACAATATAAATACAACAGTTTTTCCATTGTATAGAACGAATAATTGCAACCAGTGTGAAAGATATGGTCATTTCTACGATACGGGCAACCTAGGCTTCACTCTAGGGCGTTGCTGCACCACAACGAATAGTTAGGGACTTAGAAGTCAATGCCAGAAGCATAAAATACAATATAAATACAACAGTTTTTCCACTCTATAGTATGAATAATTGCAAACACTGTGGAAGTAATGGTCATTTCTACGTTGCGGGCATCCGAGGCTTCACTCTAGGGCATTGCTCCACCACATCGAATAGCTACGGCCTTAGAAGTCAACGCCATAACTATAAAAAACTATATAAATACAACAGTTTTTCCATTGTATAAAATGAATAATTGCAAACAGTGTGGAGGTAATGGTCATTTCTACATTCCGGGCAACCTAGGCTTGAGTCTAGGGCGTTTCTCCACCACATCGAATAGCTACGGCCTTAGAAGTCAACGTCTGAAGCATAAACTATAATATAAATACAACAGTTTTTCCATCGTATAACAGGAATAATTGCAACCAGTGTGAAAGACATGGTTATTTCTACGTTCCGGGGAACCTAGGCTTCACCCTAGGGCGTTGCCCCACCACATCGAATAGCTACGGCCTTAGGAGTCAACGCCAGAGGCATAAAATGCCATATAAATACAACAGTTTTTCCACAGTATAATATGAATAATTGCAAACAGTGTGGAAGTAATGGTCATTTCTATGTTCCGGGCAACCTAGCCTTCACTCTAGGACGTTGCTCAACCACATCGAATAGCTACGGCCCTAGAAGACAACGCCATAACTATAAAATACAATATAAATACAGCAGTCTTTCCATTGTATAAAACGAATAATTGCAACCAGTCTGATAGTTATGGTCATTTCTACGTTCCGGCCAACCTAGGGTTCACCCTAGGGCGTTACTCCACCAAGTCGAATAGTTAGGGCCTAAGAAGTCAATGCCAGAAGCATAAAATACGATATATGTACAACAGTTTTTCCATCGTATAACAGGAATACTAGCAACCAGAGTGAAGGTGATGGTCACTTCTAAGTTCCGGGCAACCTAGGCTTCACTCTAGAGCGTTGCACCACCAGATCGAATAGCTAGGGCCTAAGAAGTCAACGCCTGGAGCACCAAATACAAAATAAATACAACAGTTCGACAATCGTATAACAGGAATAATTGCAAACAGTGTGAAAGATATGGTCATTTCTACGTTGCGGGCATCCGAGGCTTCACTCTAGGGCGTTGCTCCACCACATCGAATAGCTACGGCCTTAGAAGTCTACGTCTGAAGTATAAAATATAATATAAATACAACAGTTTTTCCATCGTATAACAGGAATAATTGCAACCAGAGTGAAGGTAATGGTCATTTCTACGTTCCGGGCAACCTAGGTTTCGCTCTAGGGCGTTGCTCCACCACATCCAATAGATAGGGCCTTCGAAAACAATTCCAGACGCATAAAATACAATAAAAATACTGCAGTTTTTTCATCGTATAACAGGAATAATTTCAACAAGCCAGAAGGTAATGGTCACTTCTACTTTCCGGGCAATATAGGCTTCTCTCCAGGGCGTTGCTCCACCATATCGAATAGTTAGGGCCTAAGAAGACAACGCCAGAAGCATAAAATACAATATAAGTACAACAGTTTTTCCATTGTATAAAACGAATAATTGCAACCAGTGTGAGAGTGATGGTCATTTCTACATTCCGGGCAACCTAGGCTTCACTCTAGGGCGTAGCTCCACCACATCGAATAGTTAGGGCCTTAGAAGTCAATGCCAGAAGCATAAAGTGCAATATAAATACAACAGTTTTTCAACTGTATTATATGAATAATTGCAAACAGTGTGGAAGTAATGGTCATTTTTACGTTCCGGGCAACCTAGGCTTCACTCTAGGGCGTTGCTCCACCACATCGTATATCTACGGCCTTAGAGGTCAACGCCTGAAGCATAAAATATAATATAAATACAACAGTTTTTCCATCGTATAGCAGGAATAATTGCAACCAGAGTGAATGTGATGGTCATTTCTACGTCCCGGGCAACCTAGGCTTTACTCTAGGGCGTTGCTCCACCAGATCGAATTGCTAGGGACTTAGAAGTCAACGCTAGAAGCGTAAAATAAAATAAAAATACAGCAGTTTTTCCATCGTATAAAACGAATAATTGCAACCGGTATGCATGTTATGGTCATTTCTACGTTCCGGGCAACCTAGGCTTCACTCTAGGGCGTTGGTCCACCAGATCCAATAGCTAGGGCCTAAGAAGTCAACGCCAGGAGCACCAAATACAAAATAAATACAACAGTTTTTCCATCGTATAAAACGAATAATTGCAACCAGTATGAAAACTATGGTCATTTCTACGTTCCGGGCAACCTAGGCTTCACTCTAGGGCGTTGCTCAACCACATCGAATAGCTACGTCCCTGGAAGACAACGCCATAACTATAAAATACAATATAAATACAACAGTCTTTCCATCGTATAAAACGAATAATTGCAACCAGTCTGATAGTTACGTTCATTTCTACGTTCCGGGCAACCTAGGCTTCTCTCTAGGGCGTTGCTTCACCAGATCGAATAGCTAGGGCCTAAGAAGTCAACGCCAGAAGCATAAAATACAATAGAAATACAACAGTTTTTCCATCGCATAACAGGAATAATTGCAACCAGTGTGAAAAATATGGTCATTTCTACGATACGGGCAACCTAGGCTTCACTCTAGGGCGTCGTTCCACCAGATCGAATAGTTAGGGCCTAAGAAGTCTACGCCAGAAGCATAAAATACAATACAAATACAACAGCTTTTTCATCGTATAACAGGAATAATTGCAACAAGCCTGAAGGTAATGGTCATTTCTACGTTCCGGGCAATCTAGGCTTCTCTCTAGGGCGTTGCTCCACCAGTTCGAATAGTCAGGGCCTAACAAGTCAACGCCAGAAGCATAAAATACAATAGAAATACAACAGCGTTTCCATCGTATAAAACGAATAATTGCAATCAGTATGTAAGTTATGGTCATTTATACGTTCCGGGAAATCTAGGCTTCACCCTAGGTCGTTGCTCCAACAGATCCAATAGTTGGGGCCTAAGAAGTCAACGCCAGACGCATAAAATACAATATAAGTACAACAGTTTTTCCATCGTATAAAACGAGTAATTGCAACCAGTCTGAAAGTAATGGCCATTTCTGCGCTCCGGGCATCCTACGCTTCACTTTGTGGCGTTGGTCCAGCAGACCCAATAGTTAGGGCCTAAGAGTTCAACTCCAGAAGCTTAAAGTACAATAAAAATTCAACTGTTTGTAGATCGTATAACAGGAATAATTGCAACCAGTGTGAAAGTAACGGTCATTCCTACGTTCCGGGCAACCTAGGCTTTACTCTAGGGCGTTGCTCCACCAGATCGAATAGCTAGGGACTTAGAATTCAACGCCAGAAGCATCAAATACAAAATAAATACAACAGTTTTTCCATCGTAAAACAGGAATAATTGCAACCAGTGTGATAGTGATGGTCATTTCTACGTTCCGGGCAACCTAGGGTTGGACGTTGTCCTACCAGATCGAAAAGTTAGGGCCTAAGAAGTTAACGCCAGAAGCATAAAATAAAAGAAAATTACAACAGCTTTTCCATCGTATAACAGGAATAATTGCAACCAGTGTGAAAGTGATAGTCATTTCTACGTTCCAGGCAACCTAGGCTTCACTCTAGGGCGTTGCTCCACCAGATCGAATAGCTAGGGACTTAGAAGTCAACGCCAGAAGCTTAAAATACGATATATGTACAACAGTTTTTCCATCGTATAAAATGAATAATTGCAACCAGTGTGAAAGTAACGGCCATTTCTACGTACCGGGCATCCTAGGCTTCGCTCTGGGGCGTTGCTCCAGCACATCGAATAGTTAGGGCCTAAGAAGTCAACGCCAGAAGCATAAAGTACAATATCAATACAACAGTTTTTCCCTTGTATAACAGGAATACTTGCAACCAGTGTGAAAGCTATGGTCATATCTACGTTCCGGGCAACCTAGGCTTCACTCTAGGGCGTTGCTCCACCACAACGAATAGTTAGGGCCTTAGAAGTCAATGCCAGAAGCATAAAATACAATATAAATACAACAGTTTTTCCACTGTATGCTATGAATAATTGCAAACACTGTGGAAGAAATGGTCATTTCTACGTTCCGGGCAACCTAGGCTTCACTCTAGGGCGTTGCTTCACGACATCGAATAGCTACAGCCTTAGAAGTCTACGCCTGAAGCATAAAATATAATATAAATACAACAGTTTTTCCATCGTATAACAGGAATAATTGCAACCAGAGTGAAGGTGATGGTCATTTCTACGTTCCGGGCAACCTAGGCTTCACCCTAGGGCGTTGCTGCACCAGATCGAATAGCTAGGATCTTAGAAGTCAGCGCCAGAAGCATAAAATAAAACAAAAATACAACAGATTTTCCATCGTATAAAACGAATAATTGCAACCAGTATGAATGTTATGGTCATTTCTACGTTCCGGGAAACCTAGGCTTAACTGTAGGGCGTTGCTCCACCAGCTCGAGATAGTTAGGGACTTAGAAGTCAACGCCCGAAGCATGAAATACAAAATAAATACAACAGTTTTTCCATTGTATAGAACGAATAATTGCAACCAGTGTGAAAGATATGGTCATTTCTACGATACGGGCAACCTAGGCTTCACTCTAGGGCGTTGCTGCACCACAACGAATAGTTAGGGCCTTAGAAGTCAACGCCAGAAGGTTAAAATACAATATAAATACAACAGATTTTCCATCGTATAAAACGAATAATTGCAACCAGTATGAATGTTATGGTCATTTATACGTTCCGGGCAACCTAGGCTTCACTCTATGGCGTTGGTCCACCAGATCCAATAGTTAGGGCATAAGAAGTCAACGCCAGGAGCACCAAATACAAAATAAATACAATAGTTTTTCCATCGTATAAAACGAATAATTGCAACCAGTATGAAAGCTATGGTCATTTCTACGTTCCGGGCAACCTAGGCTTCACTCTAGGGCGTTGCTCAACCACAACGAATAGCTACGGCCCTAGAAGACAACGCCACAACTGTAAAATACAATATAAATACAACAGTTTTCCCATCGTATAACAGGAATAATTGCAACCAGAGTGAAGGTGAGGGTCATTTCTACGTCGCGGGCAACCTAGGCTTCACTCTAGGGCGTTGCTCCACCAGACCGAATAGCTAGGGACTTAGAAGTCAACGCCAGAAGCATAAAATACGATATATGTACAACAGTTTTTCCACCGTATAAAATGAATAATTGCAACCAGTGTGAAAGTAACGGCCATTTCAACGTTCCGGGCATCCTAGACTTAACACTGAGGCATTGCTCCTCCAGATCGAATACATAGGGCCTTAGAAGTCAACGCCAGAAGCATTAAACAAAATATAAATACAACAGTTATTCCATCGTATAACAGGAATAATTACAACCAGTGTGAAAGTGATGGGCATTTCTACGATCCGTGCAACCTAGGCTTCACTCTAGGGCGTTGCTGCACCACATCGTATAGCTACGGCCTTAGAAGTCAAAGCCAGAAGGTTAAAATACAATATAAATACAACAGCTGTTCCATCGTATAAAACGAATAATTGCAGTCAGTATGATAGTTATGGTCATTTCTACGTTCCGGGCAACCTAGGCTTCACCCTAGGGCGTTGCTCCACCAGATCCAATAGTTAGGACCTAAGAAGTCAACGCCAGAAGCATAAAATACGATATATGTACAACAGTTTTTCCATCGTATAAAATGAATAATTGCAACCAGTGTTAAAGTAACGGCCATTTCTACTTTCCGGGCATCCTAGGCTTCGCTCTAGGGCGTTGCTCCACCAGATCGAATAGTTAGGGCCTAAGAAGTCAACGCCAGAAGCATAAAATACAATCCAAATACAGCAGTTTTTCCCTTGTATAACAGGAATAATTGCAACCAGTGTGAAAGATATAGTCATATCCACGTTCCGGGCAACCTAGGTTTCGCTCTAGGGCGTTGCTCCACCACATCCAATAGATAGGGCCTTCGAAAACAATTCCAGACGCATAAAATACAATAAAAATACTGCAGTTTTTTCATCGTATAACAGGAATAATTTCAACAAGCCAGAAGGTAATGGTCACTTCTACTTTCCGGGCAATATAGGCTTCTCTCCAGGGCGTTGCTCCACCATATCGAATAGTTAGGGCCTAAGAAGACAACGCCAGAAGCATAAAATACAATATAAGTACAACAGTTTTTCCATCGTATAAAACGAATAATTGCAACCAGTGTGAGAGTGATGGTCATTTCTACATTCCGGGCAACCTAGGCTTCACTCTAGGGCGTAGCTCCACCACATCGAATAGTTAGGGCCTTAGAAGTCAATGCCAGAAGCATAAAGTGCAATATAAATACAACAGTTTTTCAACTGTATTATATGAATAATTGCAAACAGTGTGGAAGTAATGGTCATTTTTACGTTCCGGGCAACCTAGGCTTCACTCTAGGGCGTTGCTCCACCACATCGTATATCTACGGCCTTAGAGGTCAACGCCTGAAGCATAAAATATAATATAAATACAACAGTTTTTCCATCGTATAGCAGGAATAATTGCAACCAGAGTGAATGTGATGGTCATTTCTACGTCCCGGGCAACCTAGGCTTTACTCTAGGGCGTTGCTCCACCAGATCGAATTGCTAGGGACTTAGAAGTCAACGCTAGAAGCGTAAAATAAAATAAAAATACAGCAGTTTTTCCATCGTATAAAACGAATAATTGCAACCGGTATGCATGTTATGGTCATTTCTACGTTCCGGGCAACCTAGGCTTCACTCTAGGGCGTTGGTCCACCAGATCCAATAGCTAGGGCCTAAGAAGTCAACGCCAGGAGCACCAAATACAAAATAAATACAACAGTTTTTCCATCGTATAAAACGAATAATTGCAACCAGTATGAAAACTATGGTCATTTCTACGTTCCGGGCAACCTAGGCTTCACTCTAGGGCGTTGCTCAACCACATCGAATAGCTACGTCCCTGGAAGACAACGCCATAACTATAAAATACAATATAAATACAACAGTCTTTCCATCGTATAAAACGAATAATTGCAACCAGTCTGATAGTTACGTTCATTTCTACGTTCCGGGCAACCTAGGCTTCTCTCTAGGGCGTTGCTTCACCAGATCGAATAGCTAGGGCCTAAGAAGTCAACGCCAGAAGCATAAAATACAATAGAAATACAACAGTTTTTCCATCGCATAACAGGAATAATTGCAACCAGTGTGAAAAATATGGTCATTTCTACGATACGGGCAACCTAGGCTTCACTCTAGGGCGTCGTTCCACCAGATCGAATAGTTAGGGCCTAAGAAGTCTACGCCAGAAGCATAAAATACAATACAAATACAACAGCTTTTCCATCGTATAACAGGGATAATTGCAACCAGTGTGAAAAGTATGGTCATTTCTACGTTCCGGGCATCCTAGGCTTCACTGTAGGGCATTGCTCCACCACATCGAATAGCTGCGGCCTTAGAAGTCAACGCCAGAAGCATAAAATACAATATAAATACAACAGTTTTTCAATCGTATAACAGGAATAATTGCAAACAGTGTGAAATATATGGTCATTTCTACGTTGCGGGCATCCGACGCTTCACTCTAGGGCATTGCTCCACCACATCGAATAGCTACGGCCTTAGAAGTCAACGCCATAACTATAAAAAACTATATAAATACAACAGTTTTTCCATTGTATAAAATGAATAATTGCAAACAGTGTGCAGGTAATGGTTATTTCTACATTCCGGGCAACCTAGGCTTGAGTCTAGGGCGTTTCTCCACCACATCGAATGGCTACGGCCTTAGAAGTCAACGTCTGAAGCATAAACTATAATATAAATACAACAGTTTTTCCATCGTATAACAGGAATAATTGCAACCAGTGTGAAAGACATGGTTATTTCTACGTTCCGGGCAACCTAGGCTTCACTCTAGGGCGTCGCTCCACCAGATCGTATAGCTAGGGTCTTAGAATTCAACGCCAGAAGCATCAAATACAGAATAAATACAACAGTTTTTCCACCGTAAAACAGGAATAATTGCAACCAGAGTGAAAGAAATGGCTATTCCTACATTCCGCGCAACCTAGGCTTCAAGCTAGGGCGTGCTCCACCAGATCGAATAGTTAGGGGCTTAGAAAACAAGGCCTGACGCATAAAATACGATAAAAATGCAACAGCTTTTCCATTGTACAAAACGAATAATTGCAACCAGTGTGAAGGGAATGGTCACTTCTACGTTCCGGGCAACATAGTCTTCACTCTAGGGCGTTGCTCCCCCACATCGAATAGCTACGGCCTTAGAAGTCAACGCCTGAAGCATAAAATACAATAAAAATACAACAGTTTTTTCATCGTATAACAGGAATAATTGCAACAAGCCTGAAGGTAATGGTCATTTCTACGTTCCGGGCAATCTAGGCTTCTCTCTAGGGCGTTGCTCCACCAGTTCGAATAGTCAGGGCCTAACAAGTCAACGCCAGAAGCATAAAATACAATAGAAATACAACAGCGTTTCCATGGTATAAAACGAATAATTGCAATCAGTATGTAAGTTATGGTCATTTATACGTTCCGGGAAATCTAGGCTTCACCCTAGGTCGTTGCTCCAACAGATCCAATAGTTGGGGCCTAAGAAGTCAACGCCAGACGCATAAAATACAATATAAGTACAACAGTTTTTCCATCGTATAAAACGAGTAATTGCAACCAGTCTGAAAGTAATGGCCATTTCTGCGCTCCGGGCATCCTACGCTTCACTTTGTGGCGTTGGTCCAGCAGACCCAATAGTTAGGGCCTAAGAGTTCAACTCCAGAAGCTTAAAGTACAATAAAAATTCAACTGTTTGTAGATCGTATAACAGGAATAATTGCAACCAGTGTGAAAGTAACGGTCATTCCTACGTTCCGGGCAACCTAGGCTTTACTCTAGGGCGTTGCTCCACCAGATCGAATAGCTAGGGACTTAGAATTCAACGCCAGAAGCATCAAATACAAAATAAATACAACAGTTTTTCCATCGTAAAACAGGAATAATTGCAACCAGTGTGATAGTGATGGTCATTTCTACGTTCCGGGCAACCTAGGGTTGGACGTTGTCCTACCAGATCGAAAAGTTAGGGCCTAAGAAGTTAACGCCAGAAGCATAAAATAAAAGAAAATTACAACAGCTTTTCCATCGTATAACAGGAATAATTGCAACCAGTGTGAAAGTGATAGTCATTTCTACGTTCCAGGCAACCTAGGCTTCACTCTAGGGCGTTGCTCCACCAGATCGAATAGCTAGGGACTTAGAAGTCAACGCCAGAAGCTTAAAATACGATATATGTACAACAGTTTTTCCATCGTATAAAATGAATAATTGCAACCAGTGTGAAAGTAACGGCCATTTCTACGTACCGGGCATCCTAGGCTTCGCTCTGGGGCGTTGCTCCAGCACATCGAATAGTTAGGGCCTAAGAAGTCAACGCCAGAAGCATAAAGTACAATATCAATACAACAGTTTTTCCCTTGTATAACAGGAATACTTGCAACCAGTGTGAAAGCTATGGTCATATCTACGTTCCGGGCAACCTAGGCTTCACTCTAGGGCGTTGCTCCACCACAACGAATAGTTAGGGCCTTAGAAGTCAATGCCAGAAGCATAAAATACAATATAAATACAACAGTTTTTCCACTGTATAGTATGAATAATTGCAAACACTGTGGAAGAAATGGTCATTTCTACGTTCCGGGCAACCTAGGCTTCACTCTAGGGCGTTGCTCCACCACAACGAATAGTTAGGGCCTTAGAAGTCAATGCCAGAAGCATAAAATACAATATAAATACAACAGTTTTTCCACTGTATAGTATGAATAATTGCAAACACTGTGGAAGAAATGGTCATTTCTACGTTCCGGGCAACCTAGGCTTCACTCTAGGGCGTTGCTCCAACAGATCGAATAGTTAGGGCCTAAGAAGTCAACGCCAGAAGCATAAAATACAATATAAATACAACAGTTTTTCCCTTGTATAACAGGAATAATTGCAACCAGTGTGAAAGATATGGTCATATCTACGTTCCGGGCAACCTAGGCTTCACTCTAGGGCGTTGCTCCACCACAACGAATAGTTAGGGCCTTAGAAGTCAATGCCAGAAGCATAAAATACAATATAAATACAACAGTTTTTCCACTCTATAGTATGAATAATTGCAAACACTGTGGAAGTAATGGTCATTTCTACGTTGCGGGCATCCGAGGCTTCACTCTAGGGCATTGCTCCACCACATCGAATAGCTACGGCCTTAGAAGTCAACGCCATAACTATAAAAAACTATATAAATACAACAGTTTTTCCATTGTATAAAATGAATAATTGCAAACAGTGTGGAGGTAATGGTCATTTCTACATTCCGGGCAACCTAGGCTTGAGTCTAGGGCGTTTCTCCACCACATCGAATAGCTACGGCCTTAGAAGTCAACGTCTGAAGCATAAACTATAATATAAATACAACAGTTTTTCCATCGTATAACAGGAATAATTGCAACCAGTGTGAAAGACATGGTTATTTCTACGTTCCGGGGAACCTAGGCTTCACCCTAGGGCGTTGCCCCACCACATCGAATAGCTACGGCCTTAGGAGTCAACGCCAGAGGCATAAAATGCCATATAAATACAACAGTTTTTCCACAGTATAATATGAATAATTGCAAACAGTGTGGAAGTAATGGTCATTTCTATGTTCCGGGCAACCTAGCCTTCACTCTAGGACGTTGCTCAACCACATCGAATAGCTACGGCCCTAGAAGACAACGCCATAACTATAAAATACAATATAAATACAGCAGTCTTTCCATTGTATAAAACGAATAATTGCAACCAGTCTGATAGTTATGGTCATTTCTACGTTCCGGCCAACCTAGGGTTCACCCTAGGGCGTTACTCCACCAAGTCGAATAGTTAGGGCCTAAGAAGTCAATGCCAGAAGCATAAAATACGATATATGTACAACAGTTTTTCCATCGTATAACAGGAATACTAGCAACCAGAGTGAAGGTGATGGTCACTTCTAAGTTCCGGGCAACCTAGGCTTCACTCTAGAGCGTTGCACCACCAGATCGAATAGCTAGGGCCTAAGAAGTCAACGCCTGGAGCACCAAATACAAAATAAATACAACAGTTCGACAATCGTATAACAGGAATAATTGCAAACAGTGTGAAAGATATGGTCATTTCTACGTTGCGGGCATCCGAGGCTTCACTCTAGGGCGTTGCTCCACCACATCGAATAGCTACGGCCTTAGAAGTCTACGTCTGAAGTATAAAATATAATATAAATACAACAGTTTTTCCATCGTATAACAGGAATAATTGCAACCAGAGTGAAGGTAATGGTCATTTCTACGTTCCGGGCAACCTAGGTTTCGCTCTAGGGCGTTGCTCCACCACATCCAATAGATAGGGCCTTCGAAAACAATTCCAGACGCATAAAATACAATAAAAATACTGCAGTTTTTTCATCGTATAACAGGAATAATTTCAACAAGCCAGAAGGTAATGGTCACTTCTACTTTCCGGGCAATATAGGCTTCTCTCCAGGGCGTTGCTCCACCATATCGAATAGTTAGGGCCTAAGAAGACAACGCCAGAAGCATAAAATACAATATAAGTACAACAGTTTTTCCATTGTATAAAACGAATAATTGCAACCAGTGTGAGAGTGATGGTCATTTCTACATTCCGGGCAACCTAGGCTTCACTCTAGGGCGTAGCTCCACCACATCGAATAGTTAGGGCCTTAGAAGTCAATGCCAGAAGCATAAAGTGCAATATAAATACAACAGTTTTTCAACTGTATTATATGAATAATTGCAAACAGTGTGGAAGTAATGGTCATTTTTACGTTCCGGGCAACCTAGGCTTCACTCTAGGGCGTTGCTCCACCACATCGTATATCTACGGCCTTAGAGGTCAACGCCTGAAGCATAAAATATAATATAAATACAACAGTTTTTCCATCGTATAGCAGGAATAATTGCAACCAGAGTGAATGTGATGGTCATTTCTACGTCCCGGGCAACCTAGGCTTTACTCTAGGGCGTTGCTCCACCAGATCGAATTGCTAGGGACTTAGAAGTCAACGCTAGAAGCGTAAAATAAAATAAAAATACAGCAGTTTTTCCATCGTATAAAACGAATAATTGCAACCGGTATGCATGTTATGGTCATTTCTACGTTCCGGGCAACCTAGGCTTCACTCTAGGGCGTTGGTCCACCAGATCCAATAGCTAGGGCCTAAGAAGTCAACGCCAGGAGCACCAAATACAAAATAAATACAACAGTTTTTCCATCGTATAAAACGAATAATTGCAACCAGTATGAAAACTATGGTCATTTCTACGTTCCGGGCAACCTAGGCTTCACTCTAGGGCGTTGCTCAACCACATCGAATAGCTACGTCCCTGGAAGACAACGCCATAACTATAAAATACAATATAAATACAACAGTCTTTCCATCGTATAAAACGAATAATTGCAACCAGTCTGATAGTTACGTTCATTTCTACGTTCCGGGCAACCTAGGCTTCTCTCTAGGGCGTTGCTTCACCAGATCGAATAGCTAGGGCCTAAGAAGTCAACGCCAGAAGCATAAAATACAATAGAAATACAACAGTTTTTCCATCGCATAACAGGAATAATTGCAACCAGTGTGAAAAATATGGTCATTTCTACGATACGGGCAACCTAGGCTTCACTCTAGGGCGTCGTTCCACCAGATCGAATAGTTAGGGCCTAAGAAGTCTACGCCAGAAGCATAAAATACAATACAAATACAACAGCTTTTTCATCGTATAACAGGAATAATTGCAACAAGCCTGAAGGTAATGGTCATTTCTACGTTCCGGGCAATCTAGGCTTCTCTCAAGGGCGTTGCTCCACCAGTTCGAATAGTCAGGGCCTAACAAGTCAACGCCAGAAGCATAAAATACAATAGAAATACAACAGCGTTTCCATCGTATAAAACGAATAATTGCAATCAGTATGTAAGTTATGGTCATTTATACGTTCCGGGAAATCTAGGCTTCACCCTAGGTCGTTGCTCCAACAGATCCAATAGTTGGGGCCTAAGAAGTCAACGCCAGACGCATAAAATACAATATAAGTACAACAGTTTTTCCATCGTATAAAACGAGTAATTGCAACCAGTCTGAAAGTAATGGCCATTTCTGCGCTCCGGGCATCCTACGCTTCACTTTGTGGCGTTGGTCCAGCAGACCCAATAGTTAGGGCCTAAGAGTTCAACTCCAGAAGCTTAAAGTACAATAAAAATTCAACTGTTTGTAGATCGTATAACAGGAATAATTGCAACCAGTGTGAAAGTAACGGTCATTCCTACGTTCCGGGCAACCTAGGCTTTACTCTAGGGCGTTGCTCCACCAGATCGAATAGCTAGGGACTTAGAATTCAACGCCAGAAGCATCAAATACAAAATAAATACAACAGTTTTTCCATCGTAAAACAGGAATAATTGCAACCAGTGTGATAGTGATGGTCATTTCTACGTTCCGGGCAACCTAGGGTTGGACGTTGTCCTACCAGATCGAAAAGTTAGGGCCTAAGAAGTTAACGCCAGAAGCATAAAATAAAAGAAAATTACAACAGCTTTTCCATCGTATAACAGGAATAATTGCAACCAGTGTGAAAGTGATAGTCATTTCTACGTTCCAGGCAACCTAGGCTTCACTCTAGGGCGTTGCTCCACCAGATCGAATAGCTAGGGACTTAGAAGTCAACGCCAGAAGCTTAAAATACGATATATGTACAACAGTTTTTCCATCGTATAAAATGAATAATTGCAACCAGTGTTAAAGTAACGGCCATTTCTACTTTCCGGGCATCCTAGGCTTCGCTCTAGGGCGTTGCTCCACCAGATCGAATAGTTAGGGCCTAAGAAGTCAACGCCAGAAGCATAAAATACAATCCAAATACAGCAGTTTTTCCCTTGTATAACAGGAATAATTGCAACCAGTGTGAAAGATATAGTCATATCCACGTTCCGGGCAACCTAGGTTTCGCTCTAGGGCGTTGCTCCACCACATCCAATAGATAGGGCCTTCGAAAACAATTCCAGACGCATAAAATACAATAAAAATACTGCAGTTTTTTCATCGTATAACAGGAATAATTTCAACAAGCCAGAAGGTAATGGTCACTTCTACTTTCCGGGCAAAATAGGCTTCTCTCCAGGGCGTTGCTCCACCATATCGAATAGTTAGGGCCTAAGAAGACAACGCCAGAAGCATAAAATACAATATAAGTACAACAGTTTTTCCATCGTATAAAACGAATAATTGCAACCAGTGTGAGAGTGATGGTCATTTCTACATTCCGGGCAACCTAGGCTTCACTCTAGGGCGTAGCTCCACCACATCGAATAGTTAGGGCCTTAGAAGTCAATGCCAGAAGCATAAAGTGCAATATAAATACAACAGTTTTTCAACTGTATTATATGAATAATTGCAAACAGTGTGGAAGTAATGGTCATTTTTACGTTCCGGGCAACCTAGGCTTCACTCTAGGGCGTTGCTCCACCACATCGTATATCTACGGCCTTAGAGGTCAACGCCTGAAGCATAAAATATAATATAAATACAACAGTTTTTCCATCGTATAGCAGGAATAATTGCAACCAGAGTGAATGTGATGGTCATTTCTACGTCCCGGGCAACCTAGGCTTTACTCTAGGGCGTTGCTCCACCAGATCGAATTGCTAGGGACTTAGAAGTCAACGCTAGAAGCGTAAAATAAAATAAAAATACAGCAGTTTTTCCATCGTATAAAACGAATAATTGCAACCGGTATGCATGTTATGGTCATTTCTACGTTCCGGGCAACCTAGGCTTCACTCTAGGGCGTTGGTCCACCAGATCCAATAGCTAGGGCCTAAGAAGTCAACGCCAGGAGCACCAAATACAAAATAAATACAACAGTTTTTCCATCGTATAAAACGAATAATTGCAACCAGTATGAAAACTATGGTCATTTCTACGTTCCGGGCAACCTAGGCTTCACTCTAGGGCGTTGCTCAACCACATCGAATAGCTACGTCCCTGGAAGACAACGCCATAACTATAAAATACAATATGAATACAACAGTCTTTCCATCGTATAAAACGAATAATTGCAACCAGTCTGATAGTTACGTTCATTTCTACGTTCCGGGCAACCTAGGCTTCTCTCTAGGGCGTTGCTTCACCAGATCGAATAGCTAGGGCCTAAGAAGTCAACGCCAGAAGCATAAAATACAATAGAAATACAACAGTTTTTCCATCGCATAACAGGAATAATTGCAACCAGTGTGAAAAATATGGTCATTTCTACGATACGGGCAACCTAGGCTTCACTCTAGGGCGTCGTTCCACCAGATCGAATAGTTAGGGCCTAAGAAGTCTACGCCAGAAGCATAAAATACAATACAAATACAACAGCTTTTCCATCGTATAACAGGGATAATTGCAACCAGTGTGAAAAGTATGGTCATTTCTACGTTCCGGGCATCCTAGGCTTCACTGTAGGGCATTGCTCCACCACATCGAATAGCTGCGGCCTTAGAAGTCAACGCCAGAAGCATAAAATACAATATAAATACAACAGTTTTTCAATCGTATAACAGGAATAATTGCAAACAGTGTGAAATATATGGTCATTTCTACGTTGCGGGCATCCGACGCTTCACCCTAGGGCATTGCTCCACCACATCGAATAGCTACGGCCTTAGAAGTCAACGCCATAACTATAAAAAACTATATAAATACAACAGTTTTTCCATTGTATAAAATGAATAATTGCAAACAGTGTGCAGGTAATGGTTATTTCTACATTCCGGGCAACCTAGGCTTGAGTCTAGGGCGTTTCTCCACCACATCGAATGGCTACGGCCTTAGAAGTCAACGTCTGAAGCATAAACTATAATATAAATACAACAGTTTTTCCATCGTATAACAGGAATAATTGCAACCAGTGTGAAAGACATGGTTATTTCTACGTTCCGGGCAACCTAGGCTTCACTCTAGGGCGTCGCTCCACCAGATCGTATAGCTAGGGTCTTAGAATTCAACGCCAGAAGCATCAAATACAGAATAAATACAACAGTTTTTCCACCGTAAAACAGGAATAATTGCAACCAGAGTGAAAGAAATGGCTATTCCTACATTCCGCGCAACCTAGGCTTCAAGCTAGGGCGTGCTCCACCAGATCGAATAGTTAGGGGCTTAGAAAACAAGGCCTGACGCATAAAATACGATAAAAATGCAACAGCTTTTCCATTGTACAAAACGAATAATTGCAACCAGTGTGAAGGGAATGGTCACTTCTACGTTCCGGGCAACATAGTCTTCACTCTAGGGCGTTGCTCCCCCACATCGAATAGCTACGGCCTTAGAAGTCAACGCCTGAAGCATAAAATACAATAAAAATACAACAGTTTTTTCATCGTATAACAGGAATAATTGCAACAAGCCTGAAGGTAATGGTCATTTCTACGTTCCGGGCAATCTAGGCTTCTCTCTAGGGCGTTGCTCAACCAGTTCGAATAGTCAGGGCCTAACAAGTCAACGCCAGAAGCATAAAATACAATAGAAATACAACAGCGTTTCCATCGTATAAAACGAATAATTGCAATCAGTATGTAAGTTATGGTCATTTATACGTTCCGGGAAATCTAGGCTTCACCCTAGGTCGTTGCTCCAACAGATCCAATAGTTGGGGCCTAAGAAGTCAACGCCAGACGCATAAAATACAATATAAGTACAACAGTTTTTCCATCGTATAAAACGAGTAATTGCAACCAGTCTGAAAGTAATGGCCATTTCTGCGCTCCGGGCATCCTACGCTTCACTTTGTGGCGTTGGTCCAGCAGACCCAATAGTTAGGGCCTAAGAGTTCAACTCCAGAAGCTTAAAGTACAATAAAAATTCAACTGTTTGTAGATCGTATAACAGGAATAATTGCAACCAGTGTGAAAGTAACGGTCATTCCTACGTTCCGGGCAACCTAGGCTTTACTCTAGGGCGTTGCTCCACCAGATCGAATAGCTAGGGACTTAGAATTCAACGCCAGAAGCATCAAATACAAAATAAATACAACAGTTTTTCCATCGTAAAACAGGAATAATTGCAACCAGTGTGATAGTGATGGTCATTTCTACGTTCCGGGCAACCTAGGGTTGGACGTTGTCCTACCAGATCGAAAAGTTAGGGCCTAAGAAGTTAACGCCAGAAGCATAAAATAAAAGAAAATTACAACAGCTTTTCCATCGTATAACAGGAATAATTGCAACCAGTGTGAAAGTGATAGTCATTTCTACGTTCCAGGCAACCTAGGCTTCACTCTAGGGCGTTGCTCCACCAGATCGAATAGCTAGGGACTTAGAAGTCAACGCCAGAAGCTTAAAATACGATATATGTACAACAGTTTTTCCATCGTATAAAATGAATAATTGCAACCAGTGTGAAAGTAACGGCCATTTCTACGTACCGGGCATCCTAGGCTTCGCTCTGGGGCGTTGCTCCAGCACATCGAATAGTTAGGGCCTAAGAAGTCAACGCCAGAAGCATAAAGTACAATATCAATACAACAGTTTTTCCCTTGTATAACAGGAATACTTGCAACCAGTGTGAAAGCTATGGTCATATCTACGTTCCGGGCAACCTAGGCTTCACTCTAGGGCGTTGCTCCACCACAACGAATAGTTAGGGCCTTAGAAGTCAATGCCAGAAGCATAAAATACAATATAAATACAACAGTTTTTCCACTGTATGCTATGAATAATTGCAAACACTGTGGAAGAAATGGTCATTTCTACGTTCCGGGCAACCTAGGCTTCACTCTAGGGCGTTGCTTCACCACATCGAATAGCTACAGCCTTAGAAGTCTACGCCTGAAGCATAAAATATAATATAAATACAACAGTTTTTCCATCGTATAACAGGAATAATTGCAACCAGAGTGAAGGTGATGGTCATTTCTACGTTCCGGGCAACCTAGGCTTCACCCTAGGGCGTTGCTGCACCAGATCGAATAGCTAGGATCTTAGAAGTCAGCGCCAGAAGCATAAAATAAAACAAAAATACAACAGATTTTCCATCGTATAAAACGAATAATTGCAACCAGTATGAATGTTATGGTCATTTCTACGTTCCGGGAAACCTAGGCTTAACTGTAGGGCGTTGCTCCACCAGCTCGAGATAGTTAGGGACTTAGAAGTCAACGCCCGAAGCATGAAATACAAAATAAATACAACAGTTTTTCCATTGTATAGAACGAATAATTGCAACCAGTGTGAAAGATATGGTCATTTCTACGATACGGGCAACCTAGGCTTCACTCTAGGGCGTTGCTGCACCACAACGAATAGTTAGGGCCTTAGAAGTCAACGCCAGAAGGTTAAAATACAATATAAATACAACAGATTTTCCATCGTATAAAACGAATAATTGCAACCAGTATGAATGTTATGGTCATTTATACGTTCCGGGCAACCTAGGCTTCACTCTATGGCGTTGGTCCACCAGATCCAATAGTTAGGGCATAAGAAGTCAACGCCAGGAGCACCAAATACAAAATAAATACAATAGTTTTTCCATCGTATAAAACGAATAATTGCAACCAGTATGAAAGCTATGGTCATTTCTACGTTCCGGGCAACCTAGGCTTCACTCTAGGGCGTTGCTCAACCACAACGAATAGCTACGGCCCTAGAAGACAACGCCACAACTGTAAAATACAATATAAATACAACAGTTTTCCCATCGTATAACAGGAATAATTGCAACCAGAGTGAAGGTGAGGGTCATTTCTACGTCGCGGGAAACCTAGGCTTCACTCTAGGGCGTTGCTCCACCAGACCGAATAGCTAGGGACTTAGAAGTCAACGCCAGAAGCATAAAATACGATATATGTACAACAGTTTTTCCACCGTATAAAATGAATAATTGCAACCAGTGTGAAAGTAACGGCCATTTCAACGTTCCGGGCATCCTAGACTTAACACTGAGGCATTGCTCCTCCAGATCGAATACATAGGGCCTTAGAAGTCAACGCCAGAAGCATTAAACAAAATATAAATACAACAGTTATTCCATCGTATAACAGGAATAATTACAACCAGTGTGAAAGTGATGGGCATTTCTACGATCCGTGCAACCTAGGCTTCACTCTAGGGCGTTGCTGCACCACATCGTATAGCTACGGCCTTAGAAGTCAAAGCCAGAAGGTTAAAATACAATATAAATACAACAGCTGTTCCATCGTATAAAACGAATAATTGCAGTCAGTATGATAGTTATGGTCATTTCTACGTTCCGGGCAACCTAGGCTTCACCCTAGGGCGTTGCTCCACCAGATCCAATAGTTAGGACCTAAGAAGTCAACGCCAGAAGCATAAAATACGATATATGTACAACAGTTTTTCCATCGTATAAAATGAATAATTGCAACCAGTGTTAAAGTAACGGCCATTTCTACGTTCCGGGCATCCTAGGCTTCGCTCTAGGGCGTTGCTCCACCAGATCGAATAGTTAGGGCCTAAGAAGTCAACGCCAGAAGCATAAAATACAATATAAATACAGCAGTTTTTCCCTTGTATAACAGGAATAATTGCAACCAGTGTGAAAGATATAGTCATATCTACGTTCCGGGCAACCTAGGCTTCACTCTAGGGCGTAGCTCCACCACATCGAATAGTTAGGGCCTTAGAAGTCAATGCCAGAAGGATAAAATGCAATATAAATACAACAGATTTTCCACTGTATTATATGAATATTTGCCAACAGTGTGGAAGTAATGGTCATTTTTACGTTCCGGGCAACCTAGGCTTCACTCTAGGGCGTTGCTCCACCACATCGTATATCTACGGCCTTAGAGGTCAACGCCTGAAGCATAAAATATAATATAAATACAACAGTTTTTCCATCGTATAGCAGGAATAATTGCAACCAGAGTGAATGTGATGGTCATTTCTACGTCCCGGGCAAGCTAGGCTTTACTCTTGGGCGTTGCTCCACCAGATCGAATTGCTAGGGACTTAGAAGTCAACGCTAGAAGCGTAAAATAAAATAAAAATACAGCAGTTTTTCCATCGTATAAAACGAATAATTGCAACCGGTATGCATGTAATGGTCATTTCTACGTTCCGGGCAACCTAGGCTTCACTCTAGGGCGTTGGTCCACCAGATCCAATAGCTAGGGCCGAAGAAGTCAACGCCAGGAGCACCAAATACAAAATAAATACAACAGTTTTTCCATCGTATAAAACGAATAATTGCAACCAGTATGAAAACTATGGTCATTTCTAAGTTCCGGGCAACCTAGGCTTCACTCTAGGGCGTTGCTCAACCACATCGAATAGCTACGTCCCTGGAAGACAACGCCATAACTATAAAATACAATATAAATACAACAGTCTTTCCATCGTATAAAACGAATAATTGCAACCAGTCTGATAGTTACGTTCATTTCTACGTTCCGGGCAACCTAGGCTTCTCTCTAGGGCGTTGCTTCACCAGATCGAATAGTTAGGGCCTAAGAAGTCAACGCGAGAAGCATAAAATACAATAGAAATACAACAGTTTTTCCATCGCATAACAGGAATAATTGCAACCAGTGTGAAAAATATGGTCATTTCTACGATACGGGCAACCTAGGCTTCACTCTAGGGCGTCGTTCCACCAGATCGAATAGTTAGGGCCTAAGAAGTCTACGCCAGAAGCATAAAATACAATACAAATACAACAGCTTTTCCATCGTATAACAGGGATAATTGCAACTAGTGTGAAAAGTATGGTCATTTCTACGTTCCGGGCATCCTAGGCTTCACTGTAGGGCATTGCTCCACCACATCGAATAGCTGCGGCCTTAGAAGTCAACGCCAGAAGCATAAAATACAATATAAATACAACAGTTTTTCCATCGTATAAAACGAGTAATTGCAACCAGTCTGAAAGTAATGGCCATTTCTGCGCTCCGGGCATCCTACGCTTCACTTTGTGGCGTTGGTCCAGCAGACCCAATAGTTAGGGCCTAAGAGTTCAACTCCAGAAGCTTAAAGTACAATAAAAATTCAACTGTTTGTAGATCGTATAACAGGAATAATTGCAACCAGTGTGAAAGTAACGGTCATTTCTACGTTCCGGGCAACCTAGGCTTTACTCTAGGGCGTTGCTCCACCAGATCGAATAGCTAGGGACTTAGAATTCCACGCCAGAAGCATCAAATACAAAATAAATACAACAGTTTTTCCATCGTAAAACAGGAATAATTGCAACCAGTGTGAAAGTGATGGTCATTTCTACGTTCCGGGCAACCTAGGGTTGGACGTTGTCCTACCAGATCGAAAAGTTAGGGCCTAAGAAGTTAACGCCAGAAGCATAAAATAAAAGAAAATTACAACAGCTTTTCCATCGTATAACAGGAATAATTGCAACCAGTGTGAAAGTGATAGTCATTTCTACGTTCCAGGCAACCTAGGCTTCACTCTAGGGCGTTGCTCCACCAGATCGAATAGCTAGGGACTTAGAAGTCAACGCCAGAAGCATAAAATACGATATATGTACAACAGTTTTTCCATCGTATAAAATGAATAATTGCAACCAGTGTGAAAGTAACGGCCATTTCTACGTACCGGGCATCCTAGGCTTCGCTCTGGGGCGTTGCTCCAGCACATCGAATAGTTAGGGCCTAAGAAGTCAACGCCAGAAGCATAAAATACAATATCAATACAACTGTTTTTCCCTTGTATAACAGGAATACTTGCAACCAGTGTGAAAGCTATGGTCATATCTACGTTCCGGGCAACCTAGGCTTCACTCTAGGGCGTTGCTCCACCACAACGAATAGTTAGGGCCTTAGAAGTCAATGCCAGAAGCATAAAATACAATATAAATACAACAGTTTTTCCACTGTATACTATGAATAATTGCAAACACTGTGGAAGAAATGGTCATTTCTACGTTCCGGGCAACCTAGGCTTCACTCTAGGGCGTTGCTCCACCTGATCGAATAGCTAGGGACTTTGAACACAACGCCAGAAGCATAAACTACAATAAAAATGCAACTATTTTTCCATCGTATAACAGGAAAGCTGCAACCAGTGTGAAAGTGCCGGTCAGTTCTATGTTCCGGGTAACCTAGGCTTCGCTCTAGGGCGTTGCTCCACCAGAGCGAATAGCTAGGGACTTAGAATTCAGCGCCAGAAGAATAAAATACAACATATGTACAACAGTTTTTCCATCGTATAAAATGTATAATTGCAAGCAATGTGAAGGTAATGGTCATTTCTACTTTTCGGGTGACCTAGGCTTCACTCTAGGGCGTTGCTCCACCAGATCGAATAGCTATGGCCTTAGAAGTCAACGCCCGAAACCTAAAATACAATTAAAATACAACAGTTTTTCCCTTGTATATCGGGAATAATTGCAACAAATGTGAAAGAGATGGTCATTACCACGTTCCGGGCAACCTAAGGTTCACTCTAGGTCGTTGTTCCACCAGATCCAATAGTTAGGGCCTAAGAAGTCTACGACAGAAGCACCAAATGCAAAATAAAGACAACAGTTTTTCCATCGTATAAAACGAATAATTGCAACCAGTGTGAAAGCAATGGTCATTTCTGCGTACCGGGAAACCTAGGCTTCACTGTAGGGCGTTGACCCACCACATCGAATAGCTACGGCCTTAGAAGACAACACCAGAAGCATAAAATACAATATAAATACAACAGTTTTCCCATCGTATAAAACGAATAAGTGCAACCAGATTGAAAGTTATGGTCATTTCTACGTTTCGGGTGACCTAGGCTTCACTCTAGGGAGTTGCTCCACCAGATCGAATAGTTAGGGCCTAAGAAGACGACGCCAGAAGCATAAAATACAATATAAATACAACAGCTTTTCCCTTGTATAACAGGAATACTAGCAACCAGTGTGAAAGCTATGGTCATTTCTACGTTCCGGGCAACCTAGGCTTCACCCTAGGGCGTTGCTCCACCAGATCCAATAGTTAGGACATAAGAAGTCAACGCCAGACGCATAAAATACAAAATAGATACAACAGCTATTCCATCATATAACAGGAATAATTGCAACCAGTGTGCAAGTAATGGTCATTCCTACGTTCCGAGCCACCTACGCTTCACTCTAGGGCGTTGCTCCACCAGATCGAATAGTTAGGGCCTAAGAAGTCAACGCCAGAAGCATCAAATACAAAATAAATACAACAGTTTTTCCATCGTAAAACAGGAATAATTGCAACCAGTGTGAAAGTGATGGTCATTTCTACGTTCCGGGCAACCTAGGGTTGGACGTTGTCCTACCAGATCGAAAAGTTAGGGCCTAAGAAGTTAACGCCAGAAGCATAAAATAAAAGAAAATTACAACAGCTTTTCCATCGTATAACAGGAATAATTGCAACCAGTGTGAAAGTGATAGTCATTTCTACGTTCCAGGCAACCTAGGCTTCACTCTAGGGCGTTGCTCCACCAGATCGAATAGCTAGGGACTTAGAAGTCAACGCCAGAAGCATAAAATACGATATATGTACAACAGTTTTTCCATCGTATAAAATGAATAATTGCAACCAGTGTGAAAGTAACGGCCATTTCTACGTACCGGGCATCCTAGGCTTCGCTCTGGGGCGTTGCTCCAGCACATCGAATAGTTAGGGCCTAAGAAGTCAACGCCAGAAGCATAAAATACAATATCAATACAACTGTTTTTCCCTTGTATAACAGGAATACTTGCAACCAGTGTGAAAGCTATGGTCATATCTACGTTCCGGGCAACCTAGGCTTCACTCTAGGGCGTTGCTCCACCACAACGAATAGTTAGGGCCTTAGAAGTCAATGCCAGAAGCATAAAATACAATATAAATACAACAGTTTTTCCACTGTATACTATGAATAATTGCAAACACTGTGGAAGAAATGGTCATTTCTACGTTCCGGGCAACCTAGGCTTCACTCTAGGGCGTTGCTCCACCTGATCGAATAGCTAGGGACTTTGAACACAACGCCAGAAGCATAAACTACAATAAAAATGCAACTATTTTTCCATCGTATAACAGGAAAGCTGCAACCAGTGTGAAAGTGCCGGTCAGTTCTATGTTCCGGGTAACCTAGGCTTCGCTCTAGGGCGTTGCTCCACCAGAGCGAATAGCTAGGGACTTAGAATTCAGCGCCAGAAGAATAAAATACAACATATGTACAACAGTTTTTCCATCGTATAAAATGTATAATTGCAAGCAATGTGAAGGTAATGGTCATTTCTACTTTTCGGGTGACCTAGGCTTCACTCTAGGGCGTTGCTCCACCAGATCGAATAGCTATGGCCTTAGAAGTCAACGCCCGAAACCTAAAATACAATTAAAATACAACAGTTTTTCCCTTGTATATCGGGAATAATTGCAACAAATGTGAAAGAGATGGTCATTACCACGTTCCGGGCAACCTAAGGTTCACTCTAGGTCGTTGTTCCACCAGATCCAATAGTTAGGGCCTAAGAAGTCTACGACAGAAGCACCAAATGCAAAATAAAGACAACAGTTTTTCCATCGTATAAAACGAATAATTGCAACCAGTGTGAAAGCAATGGTCATTTCTGCGTACCGGGAAACCTAGGCTTCACTGTAGGGCGTTGACCCACCACATCGAATAGCTACGGCCTTAGAACACAACACCAGAAGCATAAAATACAATATAAATACAACAGTTTTCCCATCGTATAAAACGAATAAGTGCAACCAGATTGAAAGTTATGGTCATTTCTACGTTTCGGGTGACCTAGGCTTCACTCTAGGGAGTTGCTCCACCAGATCGAATAGTTAGGGCCTAAGAAGACGACGCCAGAAGCATAAAATACAATATAAATACAACAGCTTTTCCCTTGTATAACAGGAATACTAGCAACCAGTGTGAAAGCTATGGTCATTTCTACGTTCCGGGCAACCTAGGCTTCACCCTAGGGCGTTGCTCCACCAGATCCAATAGTTAGGACATAAGAAGTCAACGCCAGACGCATAAAATACAAAATAGATACAACAGCTATTCCATCATATAACAGGAATAATTGCAACCAGTGTGCAAGTAATGGTCATTCCTACGTTCCGAGCCACCTACGCTTCACTCTAGGGCGTTGCTCCACCAGATCGAATAGTTAGGGCCTAAGAAGTCAACGCCAGAAGCATCAAATACAAAATAAATACAACAGTTTTTCCATCGTAAAACAGGAATAATTGCAACCAGTGTGAAAGTGATGGTCATTTCTACGTTCCGGGCAACCTAGGGTTGGACGTTGTCCTACCAGATCGAAAAGTTAGGGCCTAAGAAGTTAACGCCAGAAGCATAAAATAAAAGAAAATTACAACAGCTTTTCCATCGTATAACAGGAATAATTGCAACCAGTGTGAAAGTGATAGTCATTTCTACGTTCCAGGCAACCTAGGCTTCACTCTAGGGCGTTGCTCCACCAGATCGAATAGCTAGGGACTTAGAAGTCAACGCCAGAAGCATAAAATACGATATATGTACAACAGTTTTTCCATCGTATAAAATGAATAATTGCAACCAGTGTGAAAGTAACGGCCATTTCTACGTACCGGGCATCCTAGGCTTCGCTCTGGGGCGTTGCTCCAGCACATCGAATAGTTAGGGCCTAAGAAGTCAACGCCAGAAGCATAAAATACAATATCAATACAACTGTTTTTCCCTTGTATAACAGGAATACTTGCAACCAGTGTGAAAGCTATGGTCATATCTACGTTCCGGGCAACCTAGGCTTCACTCTAGGGCGTTGCTCCACCACAACGAATAGTTAGGGCCTTAGAAGTCAATGCCAGAAGCATAAAATACAATATAAATACAACAGTTTTTCCACTGTATACTATGAATAATTGCAAACACTGTGGAAGAAATGGTCATTTCTACGTTCCGGGCAACCTAGGCTTCACTCTAGGGCGTTGCTCCACCTGATCGAATAGCTAGGGACTTTGAACACAACGCCAGAAGCATAAACTACAATAAAAATGCAACTATTTTTCCATCGTATAACAGGAAAGCTGCAACCAGTGTGAAAGTGCCGGTCAGTTCTATGTTCCGGGAAACCTAGGCTTCGCTCTAGGGCGTTGCTCCACCAGAGCGAATAGCTAGGGACTTAGAATTCAGCGCCAGAAGAATAAAATACAACATATGTACAACAGTTTTTCCATCGTATAAAATGTATAATTGCAAGCAATGTGAAGGTAATGGTCATTTCTACTTTTCGGGTGACCTAGGCTTCACTCTAGGGCGTTGCTCCACCAGATCGAATAGCTATGGCCTTAGAAGTCAACGCCCGAAACCTAAAATACAATTAAAATACAACAGTTTTTCCCTTGTATATCGGGAATAATTGCAACAAATGTGAAAGAGATGGTCATTACCACGTTCCGGGCAACCTAAGGTTCACTCTAGGTCGTTGTTCCACCAGATCCAATAGTTAGGGCCTAAGAAGTCTACGACAGAAGCACCAAATGCAAAATAAAGACAACAGTTTTTCCATCGTATAAAACGAATAATTGCAACCAGTGTGAAAGCAATGGTCATTTCTGCGTACCGGGAAACCTAGGCTTCACTGTAGGGCGTTGACCCACCACATCGAATAGCTACGGCCTTAGAAGACAACACCAGAAGCATAAAATACAATATAAATACAACAGTTTTCCCATCGTATAAAACGAATAAGTGCAACCAGATTGAAAGTTATGGTCATTTCTACGTTTCGGGTGACCTAGGCTTCACTCTAGGGAGTTGCTCCACCAGATCGAATAGTTAGGGCCTAAGAAGACGACGCCAGAAGCATAAAATACAATATAAATACAACAGCTTTTCCCTTGTATAACAGGAATACTAGCAACCAGTGTGAAAGCTATGGTCATTTCTACGTTCCGGGCAACCTAGGCTTCACCCTAGGGCGTTGCTCCACCAGATCCAATAGTTAGGACATAAGAAGTCAACGCCAGACGCATAAAATACAAAATAGATACAACAGCTATTCCATCATATAACAGGAATAATTGCAACCAGTGTGCAAGTAATGGTCATTCCTACGTTCCGAGCCACCTACGCTTCACTCTAGGGCGTTGCTCCACCAGATCGAATAGTTAGGGCCTAAGAAGTCAACGCCAGAAGCATAAAATACGATATATGTACAACAGTTACTCCATCGTATAACATGAATAATTGCAACCAGTGTGAAAGTGATGATCATTTCTACGTTCCGGGCAACCTAGGCTTCACTCTAGGCCGTTGTACCACGAGATCGAATCGTTAGGGCCTAAGAAGTCAACGCCAGAAGCATAAAATACGATATATGTACAACGGTTTTTCCATCTTATAAAACGAATAATTGCAACCAGTGTGAAAGTAATGATCATTTTTACGTTCCGGGCAACCTAGGCTTCACTCTAGGGCGTTGTTCCACCACATCGAATAGTTACGGCCTTAGAAGTCACCGCCTGAAGCATAATATACAATATAAATACAACAGTTTTTCCATCATATAACAGGAATAATTGTAACCAGTGTGAAAGTGATGGTCATTTCTACGTTCCGCGCAACCTAGGCTTCACTCTAGGGCGTTGTTCACCCATATCGAATAGTTAGCTCCTAAGAAGCCTACGCCAGAAGCATAAAATACAATATAAATCCAACAGTTCTTGCCTTGTATAACAGGAATAATTGCAACCAGTGTGAAAGCTATGGTCTTATTTCTACGTTGCGGGCAACCTAGGCTTCACTCTAGGGCGTTGCTCCACCACATCGAATAGACAGGGCCAGAGAAGTCAATGCCAGAAGCATAAAATACAATTTAAATACAACAGTTTTTCCACTGTATAATATGAATAATTGCAAACAGTGTGGGGGTAATGGTCATTTCTACGTTCCGGGCAACCTAGGCTTCACTCTAGGGCGTTGCTCCACCAAATCGAATAGCTACGGCCTTAGAACTCAACGCCTGCAGCATAAAATATAATATAAATACAACAGTTTTTCCATCGTATAGCCGGAATAATTGCAACCAGTGTGAAAGTGATGGTCATTTCTACGTTCCGCGCAACCTAGGCTTCACTCCAGGGCGTTGCTCCACCAGAGCGAATAGCTAGGGCCCTAGAAGTCAGCGACCGAAACATAAAATACAATAAAAATACAACAGTTTTTCCATCGTATAACGGGAACAATTGCAACAAATGTGAACGTGATGGTCATTTCGAAGTTCCGGACAACCTAGGCTTCACTGTAGGGCGTTGCTCCACCAGATCGACTAGTTAGGGCCTAAGAAGTCAACGCCAGAAGCATAAAATACAATATAAACCCAACAGTTCCTCCCTTGTATAACAGGAATAATTGCAACCAGTGTAAAAGCTATGGTCTTATATCTACGTTGTCGGGCAACCTAGCCTTCACTCTAGGGCGTTGCTCCACCACATCGAATAGACAGGGCCTCAGAAGTCATTGCCAGAAGTATAAAATACAATTTAAATACAACAGTTTTTCCACTGTATAATATGAATAATTGCAAACAGTGTGGGAGTAATGGTCATTTCTACGTTCCGGGCAACCTAGGCTTCACTCTAGGGCGTTGCTCCACCAAATCGAATAGCTACGGCCTTAGAACTCAACGCCTGAACCATAAAATATAATATAAATACAACAGTTTTTCCATCGTATAGCAGGAATAATTGCAACCAGAGTGAAGGTGATGGTCAATTCTACGTTCCGGGCAACCTAGGCTTTACTCTAGGGCGTTGCTCCGCAAGATCGAATAGCTAGGGACTTAGAAGTCAACGCCAGAAGCATAAAATAAAATAAAAATACAACAGTTTTTCCATCGTTTAAAATGAATAATTGCAACCAGTATGAATGTTATGGTCATTTCTACGTTCTGGGCAACCTAGGCTTCACTCTAGGGCGTTGGTCCACCAGATCCAACAGTTAGGGCCTAAGAAGTCAACGCCAGGAGCACCAAATACAAAATAAATACAACAGTTTTTCCATCCTATAAAACGAAAAATTGCAACCAGTGTGCAAGTAATGGTCATTACAACGGTCAGAGCGACCTAGACATCACTCTAGGGCGTTGTTCCACCAGAGCGAATAGTTGGGGCCTAAGAAGTCAACGCCTGAAGCATAAAATAGAATTTAAATACAACGGCTTTTCCATCGTATAAAACGAATAATTGCAACCAGTATGAAAGTTAGGGTCATTTCTACGTTCCGGGCAACCTAGGCTTCAGCCTAGGGCGTTGCTGCACCAGATTGAATAGTTAGGGCCTAAGAAGTCAACGCCAGAAGCATAAAATACAATATAAATACAACAGCTTTTCCATCGTATATAATGTATATTTGTAAACAGTCTGAAGGTACTGGTCATTTCTACGTTCCGGGCAACCTAGGCTTCACTCCAGGGCGTTGCTCCACCAGATCGAATAGCTAGTGCCCTAGAAGTCAGCGACAGACACATAAAATACAATAAAAATACAACAGTTTTACCATCGTATAACGGGAATAATTGCAACAAATGTGAACGTGATGGTCATTTCCACGTTCCGGGCAACCTAGGCTTCACCCTAGGGCGTTGCTCCACCAGATCCAATAGTTAGGACATAAGAAGTCAACGCCAGACGCATAAAATACAAAATAGATACAACAGCTATTCCATCATATAACAGGAATAATTGCAACCAGTGTGCAAGTAATGGTCATTCCTACGTTCCGAGCCACCTACGCTTCACTCTAGGGCGTTGCTCCACCAGATCGAATAGCTAGTGCCCTAGAAGTCAGCGACAGACACATAAAATACAATAAAAATACAACAGTTTTACCATCGTATAACGGGAATAATTGCAACAAATGTGAACGTGATGGTCATTTCCACGTTCCGGGCAACCTAGGCTTCACCCTAGGGCGTTGCTCCACCAGATCCAATAGTTAGGACATAAGAAGTCAACGCCAGACGCATAAAATACAAAATAGATACAACAGCTATTCCATCATATAACAGGAATAATTGCAACCAGTGTGCAAGTAATGGTCATTCCTACGTTCCGAGCCACCTACGCTTCACTCTAGGGCGTTGCTCCACCAGATCGAATAGTTAGGGCCTAAGAAGTCAACGCCAGAAGCATAAAATACGATATATGTACAACAGTTACTCCATCGTATAACATGAATAATTGCAACCAGTGTGAAAGTGATGATCATTTCTACGTTCCGGGCAACCTAGGCTTCACTCTAGGCCGTTGTACCACGAGATCGAATCGTTAGGGCCTAAGAAGTCAACGCCAGAAGCATAAAATACGATATATGTACAACGGTTTTTCCATCTTATAAAACGAATAATTGCAACCAGTGTGAAAGTAATGATCATTTTTACGTTCCGGGCAACCTAGGCTTCACTCTAGGGCGTTGTTCCACCACATCGAATAGTTACGGCCTTAGAAGTCACCGCCTGAAGCATAATATACAATATAAATACAACAGTTTTTCCATCATATAACAGGAATAATTGTAACCAGTGTGAAAGTGATGGTCATTTCTACGTTCCGCGCAACCTAGGCTTCACTCTAGGGCGTTGTTCACCCATATCGAATAGTTAGCTCCTAAGAAGCCTACGCCAGAAGCATAAAATACAATATAAATCCAACAGTTCTTGCCTTGTATAACAGGAATAATTGCAACCAGTGTGAAAGCTATGGTCTTATTTCTACGTTGCGGGCAACCTAGGCTTCACTCTAGGGCGTTGCTCCACCACATCGAATAGACAGGGCCAGAGAAGTCAATGCCAGAAGCATAAAATACAATTTAAATACAACAGTTTTTCCACTGTATAATATGAATAATTGCAAACAGTGTGGGGGTAATGGTCATTTCTACGTTCCGGGCAACCTAGGCTTCACTCTAGGGCGTTGCTCCACCAAATCGAATAGCTACGGCCTTAGAACTCAACGCCTGCAGCATAAAATATAATATAAATACAACAGTTTTTCCATCGTATAGCCGGAATAATTGCAACCAGTGTGAAAGTGATGGTCATTTCTACGTTCCGCGCAACCTAGGCTTCACTCCAGGGCGTTGCTCCACCAGAGCGAATAGCTAGGGCCCTAGAAGTCAGCGACCGAAACATAAAATACAATAAAAATACAACAGTTTTTCCATCGTATAACGGGAACAATTGCAACAAATGTGAACGTGATGGTCATTTCGAAGTTCCGGACAACCTAGGCTTCACTGTAGGGCGTTGCTCCACCAGATCGACTAGTTAGGGCCTAAGAAGTCAACGCCAGAAGCATAAAATACAATATAAACCCAACAGTTCCTCCCTTGTATAACAGGAATAATTGCAACCAGTGTAAAAGCTATGGTCTTATATCTACGTTGTCGGGCAACCTAGCCTTCACTCTAGGGCGTTGCTCCACCACATCGAATAGACAGGGCCTCAGAAGTCATTGCCAGAAGTATAAAATACAATTTAAATACAACAGTTTTTCCACTGTATAATATGAATAATTGCAAACAGTGTGGGAGTAATGGTCATTTCTACGTTCCGGGCAACCTAGGCTTCACTCTAGGGCGTTGCTCCACCAAATCGAATAGCTACGGCCTTAGAACTCAACGCCTGAACCATAAAATATAATATAAATACAACAGTTTTTCCATCGTATAGCAGGAATAATTGCAACCAGAGTGAAGGTGATGGTCAATTCTACGTTCCGGGCAACCTAGGCTTTACTCTAGGGCGTTGCTCCGCAAGATCGAATAGCTAGGGACTTAGAAGTCAACGCCAGAAGCATAAAATAAAATAAAAATACAACAGTTTTTCCATCGTTTAAAATGAATAATTGCAACCAGTATGAATGTTATGGTCATTTCTACGTTCTGGGCAACCTAGGCTTCACTCTAGGGCGTTGGTCCACCAGATCCAACAGTTAGGGCCTAAGAAGTCAACGCCAGGAGCACCAAATACAAAATAAATACAACAGTTTTTCCATCCTATAAAACGAAAAATTGCAACCAGTGTGCAAGTAATGGTCATTACAACGGTCAGAGCGACCTAGACATCACTCTAGGGCGTTGTTCCACCAGAGCGAATAGTTGGGGCCTAAGAAGTCAACGCCTGAAGCATAAAATAGAATTTAAATACAACGGCTATTCCATCGTATAAAACGAATAATTGCAACCAGTATGAAAGTTAGGGTCATTTCTACGTTCCGGGCAACCTAGGCTTCAGCCTAGGGCGTTGCTGCACCAGATTGAATAGTTAGGGCCTAAGAAGTCAACGCCAGAAGCATAAAATACAATATAAATACAACAGCTTTTCCATCGTATATAATGTATATTTGTAAACAGTCTGAAGGTACTGGTCATTTCTACGTTCCGGGCAACCTAGGCTTCACTCCAGGGCGTTGCTCCACCAGATCGAATAGCTAGTGCCCTAGAAGTCAGCGACAGACACATAAAATACAATAAAAATACAACAGTTTTACCATCGTATAACGGGAATAATTGCAACAAATGTGAACGTGATGGTCATTTCCACGTTCCGGGCAACCTAGGCTTCACCCTAGGGCGTTGCTCCACCAGATCCAATAGTTAGGACATAAGAAGTCAACGCCAGACGCATAAAATACAAAATAGATACAACAGCTATTCCATCATATAACAGGAATAATTGCAACCAGTGTGCAAGTAATGGTCATTCCTACGTTCCGAGCCACCTACGCTTCACTCTAGGGCGTTGCTCCACCAGATCGAATAGCTAGTGCCCTAGAAGTCAGCGACAGACACATAAAATACAATAAAAATACAACAGTTTTACCATCGTATAACGGGAATAATTGCAACAAATGTGAACGTGATGGTCATTTCCACGTTCCGGGCAACCTAGGCTTCACCCTAGGGCGTTGCTCCACCAGATCCAATAGTTAGGACATAAGAAGTCAACGCCAGACGCATAAAATACAAAATAGATACAACAGCTATTCCATCATATAACAGGAATAATTGCAACCAGTGTGCAAGTAATGGTCATTCCTACGTTCCGAGCCACCTACGCTTCACTCTAGGGCGTTGCTCCACCAGATCGAATAGTTAGGGCCTAAGAAGTCAACGCCAGAAGCATAAAATACGATATATGTACAACAGTTACTCCATCGTATAACATGAATAATTGCAACCAGTGTGAAAGTGATGATCATTTCTACGTTCCGGGCAACCTAGGCTTCACTCTAGGCCGTTGTACCACGAGATCGAATCGTTAGGGCCTAAGAAGTCAACGCCAGAAGCATAAAATACGATATATGTACAACGGTTTTTCCATCTTATAAAACGAATAATTGCAACCAGTGTGAAAGTAATGATCATTTTTACGTTCCGGGCAACCTAGGCTTCACTCTAGGGCGTTGTTCCACCACATCGAATAGTTACGGCCTTAGAAGTCACCGCCTGAAGCATAATATACAATATAAATACAACAGTTTTTCCATCATATAACAGGAATAATTGTAACCAGTGTGAAAGTGATGGTCATTTCTACGTTCCGCGCAACCTAGGCTTCACTCTAGGGCGTTGTTCACCCATATCGAATAGTTAGCTCCTAAGAAGCCTACGCCAGAAGCATAAAATACAATATAAATCCAACAGTTCTTGCCTTGTATAACAGGAATAATTGCAACCAGTGTGAAAGCTATGGTCTTATTTCTACGTTGCGGGCAACCTAGGCTTCACTCTAGGGCGTTGCTCCACCACATCGAATAGACAGGGCCAGAGAAGTCAATGCCAGAAGCATAAAATACAATTTAAATACAACAGTTTTTCCACTGTATAATATGAATAATTGCAAACAGTGTGGGGGTAATGGTCATTTCTACGTTCCGGGCAACCTAGGCTTCACTCTAGGGCGTTGCTCCACCAAATCGAATAGCTACGGCCTTAGAACTCAACGCCTGCAGCATAAAATATAATATAAATACAACAGTTTTTCCATCGTATAGCCGGAATAATTGCAACCAGTGTGAAAGTGATGGTCATTTCTACGTTCCGCGCAACCTAGGCTTCACTCCAGGGCGTTGCTCCACCAGAGCGAATAGCTAGGGCCCTAGAAGTCAGCGACCGAAACATAAAATACAATAAAAATACAACAGTTTTTCCATCGTATAACGGGAACAATTGCAACAAATGTGAACGTGATGGTCATTTCGAAGTTCCGGACAACCTAGGCTTCACTGTAGGGCGTTGCTCCACCAGATCGACTAGTTAGGGCCTAAGAAGTCAACGCCAGAAGCATAAAATACAATATAAACCCAACAGTTCCTCCCTTGTATAACAGGAATAATTGCAACCAGTGTAAAAGCTATGGTCTTATATCTACGTTGTCGGGCAACCTAGCCTTCACTCTAGGGCGTTGCTCCACCACATCGAATAGACAGGGCCTCAGAAGTCATTGCCAGAAGTATAAAATACAATTTAAATACAACAGTTTTTCCACTGTATAATATGAATAATTGCAAACAGTGTGGGAGTAATGGTCATTTCTACGTTCCGGGCAACCTAGGCTTCACTCTAGGGCGTTGCTCCACCAAATCGAATAGCTACGGCCTTAGAACTCAACGCCTGAACCATAAAATATAATATAAATACAACAGTTTTTCCATCGTATAGCAGGAATAATTGCAACCAGAGTGAAGGTGATGGTCAATTCTACGTTCCGGGCAACCTAGGCTTTACTCTAGGGCGTTGCTCCGCAAGATCGAATAGCTAGGGACTTAGAAGTCAACGCCAGAAGCATAAAATAAAATAAAAATACAACAGTTTTTCCATCGTTTAAAATGAATAATTGCAACCAGTATGAATGTTATGGTCATTTCTACGTTCTGGGCAACCTAGGCTTCACTCTAGGGCGTTGGTCCACCAGATCCAACAGTTAGGGCCTAAGAAGTCAACGCCAGGAGCACCAAATACAAAATAAATACAACAGTTTTTCCATCCTATAAAACGAAAAATTGCAACCAGTGTGCAAGTAATGGTCATTACAACGGTCAGAGCGACCTAGACATCACTCTAGGGCGTTGTTCCACCAGAGCGAATAGTTGGGGCCTAAGAAGTCAACGCCTGAAGCATAAAATAGAATTTAAATACAACGGCTTTTCCATCGTATAAAACGAATAATTGCAACCAGTATGAAAGTTAGGGTCATTTCTACGTTCCGGGCAACCTAGGCTTCAGCCTAGGGCGTTGCTGCACCAGATTGAATAGTTAGGGCCTAAGAAGTCAACGCCAGAAGCATAAAATACAATATAAATACAACAGCTTTTCCATCGTATATAATGTATATTTGTAAACAGTCTGAAGGTACTGGTCATTTCTACGTTCCGGGCAACCTAGGCTTCACTCCAGGGCGTTGCTCCACCAGATCGAATAGCTAGTGCCCTAGAAGTCAGCGACAGACACATAAAATACAATAAAAATACAACAGTTTTACCATCGTATAACGGGAATAATTGCAACAAATGTGAACGTGATGGTCATTTCCACGTTCCGGGCAATCTAGGCTTCACTCTAGGGCGTCGTTCCACCAGATCGAATCGTTAGGGCCTAAGAAGTCAACGCCAGAAGCATAAAATACGATATATGTACAACGGTTTTTCCATCGAATAAAACGAATAATTGCAACCAGTGTGAAAGTAATGGTCATTTCTACGTTGCAGGCATCCTAGACTTAACTCTGAGGCATTGCTCCACCAGATCCAATACATAGGGTCTTAGAAGTCAACGCCAGAAGCATAAAGTACAATCAAAATCCAACAGTTTGTCAGTCGTATAACAGGAATAATTGCAACAAACGTGAAGGTAACGGTCATTTCTACGTTCCTGGCGTCCAAGACTTAACTCTGAGGCACTGCTCCACCCGACCGAATACATAGGGCCTTAGAAGTCAACGCCAGAAGTATAAAGTACAATCAAAATCCAACAGTTTGTCCATCGTATAGCATGAATAATTGCAACCAGAATGAAAGTAATGGTCGTTTCTACGTTTCGGGCAACCTAGGCTTCACTCCAGGGCGTTGGCCCACCAGATCCAATAGTTAAGGCCTTAGAAGTCAACGCCCGAAACATAAAATACAATAAAAACACAACAGTTGTTCCATTGTATAACTGGAATAATTGCAACCAGTGTGAAAGTGATGGTCATTTCCACGTTCCGGGCAACTTAGGCCTCACTCTAGGGCGTTCGTCCACCAGATCGAATAGCTAGGGCCTTAGAAGTCAATGCCAGAAGCATAAAATACAATAAAAATACAACAGTTTTTCCATTGTATAAAATGAATAATTGCAAACAGTGTGGAAGTAATGGTCATTTCTACGTTCCGGGCAACCTAGGCTTCATTCTAGGGCGATGCTCCACCTGATCGAATAGCTAGGGCTTAAGAAGTCAACGCCAGAAGCACCAAATACAAAATAAATACAAAAGTTTTTTCATCGTATAAAACGAATAATTGCAACCAGTCTGAAAGAAATGGTCATTTCTACGTTCTGGGCAACCTAGGCTTCACTCTAGGGCGTTGCTCCACCAGATCGAATAGCTAGGGACTTAGAAGTCAATGCCAGAAGCATAAAATACAATATAAATACAACAGTTTTTCCAGGTATAAAATGAATAATTGTAAACAGTGAGGAAGTAATGGTCATTTCTACGTTCCGGGCAACCTAGGCTTCACTCTAGGGCGTTGGTCCACCAGATCGAAAAGCAAGGACCTTAGAAGTCAAAGCCAGAAGAAGAAAATACAATAAAAATGCAACAGTTTTTCCATCGTATAGCATGAATAACTGCAACCCGTGAGAAAGTAATGGTCATTTATACGTTCCGGGCAACCTAGGCTTCACTCTAGGGCGTTGCACCACCACATCGAATAGCTACGGCCTTAGAAGTCAGCGCCAGAAGCATAAAACACAATATAAATACAACAGGTTTTCCATCGCATAAAACCAAAGTTGCAACCAGTATAAAAGTTATGGTCATTTCTACGTTCCGGGCAACCTCGGCTTCACCCTTGGGCGTTGCTCCACCAGATCCAATAGTTAGGGCCTCAGAAGTCAACGGCCGAAGCATAAAATACAATACAAATGCATCAGTTTTTCCATCGTATAACAGGAATAATTGCAACCAGAGTTAAGGTGATGGTCATTTCTACGGTCCGGGCAACCTAGGCTTCACTCTAGGGCGTTGCTCCACCAGATCGAATAGCTAGGGCCTTAGAAGTCAACACCAGGATCATAAAATAAAATGAACTTACAACAGTTATTCCATCGTATAACAGGAATAATTACAACCAGTGTGAAAGTAATGGGCATATCTACGTTCCGTGCAACCTAGGCTTCACTCTAGGGCGTTGCTCCACCAGGTCCAATAGTTAAGGCCTTAGAAGTCAACGCCCGAAACATAAAATACAATAAAAACACAACAGTTTTTCCATTGTATAACTGGAATTATTGCAACCAGTGTAAAACTAATGGTCATTTCTACGTTTCGGGCAACCTAGGCTTCACACTAGGGCGTTGCTCCGCCAGATCGAGTAGTTAGGGCCTTAGAAGTCTACGCCCGAAGCATAAAATACAATACAAATACATCAGTGTTTCCATCGTATAAAACCAATAATTGCAACCAGTATGAAAGTGTTGGTCATTTCTACGTTCCGGGCTACCTAGGCTTCACTCTAGGGCGTTGCTCCACCAGATCGAATAGCTAGGGCCTTAGAAGACAACGCCCGAAGCATAAAGTGCAGTATAAATAAAACAGTTTTTCCATCATATAACAGGAATAATTGTAACCAGTGTGAAAGTGATGGTCATTTCTACGTTCCGGGCAACCTAGGCTTCAGTCTAGGGCGTGGTTCCCCCATGTCGAATAGTTAGGGCCTATGAAGCCTACGCCAGAAGCATAAAATACAATATAAATACCACAGTTTTTCCATCGTATAACAGGAATAATTGCAACCAGAGTGAAGGTGATGGTCTTTTCTAAGTTCCGGGCAACCTAGGCTTAACTTTAGGGCGCTGCTCCAACAGATCCAATAGTTAGGGCCTTAGAAGTTAACGCCCGAAGCATAAAATACAATACAAATACAACAGTTATTCCATCGTATAACAGGAATAATTACAACCAGTGTTAAAGTAATGGACATTTATACGTTCCGTGCAAACTAGGTTTCACTCTAGGGCGTTGCTACACCACATCGAATAGCTACGGCATTAGAAGTCAACGCCAGAAGCTTAAAATAGAATATAAATACAACAGTTTTTCCATCGTATAACAGGAATAATTACAACCAGTGTGAAAGATCTGGTCATTTCTGCGTTCCGGGCAACCTAGGCTTCAGTCTAGGGCGTTGCTCCACCAGATCGAACAGTTACGGCCTTAGAAGTCGACGCCGGAAGCATAAAATACAAAATTAATACAACAGTTTTTCCATTGTATAAAACGGGTAATTGCAACCAGTGTGAAAGTTATGGTCATTTCTACATTCCGGCCAACCTCTGCTTCACCCCAGGGCGTTACTCCACCAGATCCAATAGTTAGGGCCTTAGAAGTCAACGCCAGAAGCATAAAATACAATATAAATAGAACAGCTTCCCATTGTATAAAATGGATAATTGCAAACAGTGTGGAAGTAATAGTCATTTCTACGTTCCGGCAACCTAGGCTTCACTCTAGGGCGTTGTTCCACCAGATCCAATAGTTAGCGCCATAGAAGTCAACGCCCGAAGCATAAAATACAAAATTAATACAACAGTTTTTCCACTGTACAAATCGAATAATTGCAACCAGTGTGAAAGTTATGGTCATTTCTACGTTCCGGGCAACATAGGCTTCACTCTTGGACGTTGCCCCACCAGATGGAATAGCTAAGACATTAGAAGTCAAAGCCAGAAGAAGAAAGAACAATAAAAATGCAACAGTTTTTCCATCGTATAGCATGAGTAACTGCAACCAGTGTGAAAGTAATGGTCATTTCTACGTTCCGGGAAACCTAGGCATCATTCTAGGGCGTTGTTCCACCAGATGGAACAGTTAGGACCTATGAAGTCAACGCCAGAAGCATAAAATACAATAAAAATACAACAGTTTTTCCATCGTGTAACGGGAATAATTGCAACCAGTGTGAAAGTGATGGTCATTTTTACGTTCCGGCAACCTAGGCTTCACTCTAGGGCGTTGGTCCACCAGATCCAATAGTTAGGGCCTAAGAAGTCAACGCCAGAAGAAGAAAATACAATAAAAATGCAACAGTTTTTCCATCGTATAGCATGAATAACTGCAACCAGTGTGAAAGTAATGGTCATTTATACGTTCCGGGCAACCTAGGCTTCACTCTAGGGCGTTGCACCACCACATCGAATAGCTACGGCCTTAGAAGTCAACGCCAGAAGCATAAAACACAATATAAATACAACAGGTTTTCCATCGCATAAAACCAAAGTTGCAACCAGTATAAAAGTTATGGTCATTTCTACGTTCCGGGCAACCTCGGCTTCACCCTTGGGCGTTGCTCCACCAGATCCAATAGTTAGGGCCTCAGAAGTCAACGGCCGAAGCATAAAATACAATACAAATGCATCAGTTTTTCCATCGTATAACAGGAATAATTGCAACCAGAGTTAAGGTGATGGTCATTTCTACGGTCCGGGCAACCTAGGCTTCACTCTAGGGCGTTGCTCCACCAGATCGAATAGCTAGGGCCTTAGAAGTCAACACCAGGATCATAAAATAAAATGAACTTACAACAGTTATTCCATCGTATAACAGGAATAATTACAACCAGTGTGAAAGTAATGGGCATTTCTACGTTCCGTGCAAACTAGGCTTCACTCTATGGCGTGGCGCCACCAGGTCGAATTGTTAGGTCCTTAGAAAACAACTCCAGACGTATAAAATACAATAAAAATGCAATAGCTTTTCCATCGTATAAAACGAATAATTGCAACCAGTGTGAAGGTAATAGTCATTTCTACGTTTCGGGCAACATAGGCTTCACTCTTGGACGTTGCCCCACGAGATCGAATAACTAGGACGTTAGAAGTCAACGCCAGAAGCATAAAATAGAATAAAAATACAACAGTTTTTCCATCGTATAAAACGAATAATTGCAAGCAGTGTGAAAGTAAAGGTCATTTCTACGTTCCGGCCAACCTCGGCTTCACTCTAGGGCGATGCTACACTAGATCGAATAGCTAGCGCCTTAGAAGTCAACGCCCGATACATAAAATACAAAAGAATACAACAGTTTTTCCATCGTATAACGGGAATAATTGCAACCAGTGTGAAAGTGATGGTCATTTCTACGTTCCGGGCAACCTAGGCTTCACACTAGGGCGTTGCTCCACCAGATCCAATAGTTAGGGACTAAGAAGTCAACGCCAGAAGCACCAAATGCAAAATAAATAAAACAGTTTTTCCATCGTATAAAACGAATAATTGCAACCAGTGTGAAGGTAATGGTCATTTATACGTTCCGGGCAACCTACACTACACTCTAGGGCGTTGGCTCACCACATCGAAGAGCTACGGCCTTAGAAGTCAACGCCAGAAGCATAAAACACAATATAAATACAACAGTTTTTCCATCGTATAACGAGAATAATTGCAACCAGTGTGAAAGTGATGGTCATTTCCACGTTTCGGGCAACCTAGGCTTCACTCCAGGGCGTTGCTCCACCACATCGAATAGCTACGGCCTTAGAAGTCAACGCCAGAAGCTTAAAATACAGTATAAATGCAACAGTTTTTCCATCGTATAACGGGAATAATTACAACCAGTGTGAAAGATCTGGTCATTTCTGCGTTCCGGGCAACCTAGGCTTCAGTCTAGGGCGTTGCTCGAGCACATCCAATAGCTACGGCCTTAGAAGTCAACGCCAGAATCATAAAACACAATACAAATACATCAGTTTTTCCATCGTGTAAAACCAATAATTGCAACCAGTATAAAAGTTATGGTCATTTCTACGTTCCGGCCAACCTGGGCTTCACCCTAGGGCGTTGCTCCACCAGATCCAATGGTTAGGGCCTTAGAAATCTGCGCTCGAAGCATAAAATACAATACAAATACATCAGTTTTTCCATCGTATAACGGGAATAATTGCAACCAGTGTGAAAGTAATGGTCATCTCTACGTTGCGGGCAACCTAGGCTTCACTCTAGGGCGATGCTACACCAGATCGAATAGCTAGCGCCTTAGAAGTCAACGCCCGATGCATAAAATACAAAAAATACATCAGTTTTTCCATCGTATAACGGGAATAATTGCAACCAGTGAGAAAGTGATGGTCATTTCTACGTTCCGGGCAACATAGGCTTCACTCTTGGACGTTGCCCCACCAGATGGAATAGCTAGGACCTTAGAAGTCATCGCCAGAAGCATAAAATACAGTAAAAATACAACAGTTTTTCCATCGTATAGCATGAATAATTGCAACCAGGGTGAAAGTAATGGTCATTTCTACGTCTCGGGCAACCTAGTCTTCGCCCTAGGGCGTTGCTCCACCAGATCCAATAGTTAGGGCCTAAGAAGTCAACGCCAGAAGCACCAAATACAAAATAAATACAACAGTTTTTCCATCGTATAAAACGAATAATTGCAACCAGTGTGAAAGTAATGGCCATTTATACGTTCCGGGCAACCAAGGCTTCACTCTAGGTCGTTGCCCCACCACATCGAAAAGCTACGGCCTTAGAAGTCAACGCCAGCAGCATAAAACACAATATAAGTACAACAGGTTTTCCAACGTATAAAACCAATAATTGCAACCAGTATAAAAGATATGGTCATTTCTACGTTGTTGCCAACCTCGGGTTCACCCTAGGGCGTTGCTCCACCAGGTCGAATAGTTAGGGCCTTAGAAAACAACTCCAGCCGCATAAAATACAATACAAATACAACAGTTTTTCCATAGTATAAAAAGAATAATTGCAACCAGTGTGAAAGTAATAGTCTTTTCTACGTTTCGGGCAGCATAGGTTTCACTCTTGCACGTTGCCCCACGAGATCGAATAGCTAGGACCTTAGAAGTCAACGCCAAAAGCATAAAACACAATAAAAATACAACAGTTTTTCCATCGTATAGCATGAATAATTGCAACCAGTGTGAAAGTTATGGTCACTTCTACGTCCCGTGCAACCTAGGCTTCACTCTAGGGATGTTGCTCCACCAGATCGAATAGCTAGGGCCTTAGAAGTCAACGCCCGAAACATAAAATACAATAAAAATACAACAGTTTTTCCATCGTATAACGGGAATAATTGAAACCAGTGTGAAAATTATGGTCATTTCTACGTTCCGGGCAACATAGGCTTCACTCTTAGACGTTGCCCCACAAGATCGAATAGCTAGGACCTTAGAAGTCAAAGCCAGAAGAAGAAAATACAATAAAAATGCAACAGTTTTTCCATCGTATAGCATGAATAACTGCAACCAGTGTGAAAGTAATGGTCATTTCTACGTTCCGGGCAGCCTAGGCTTCATTCTAGGGCGTTGTTCCACCACATCGAACAGTTACGGCCTAAGATGTCAACGCCAGAAGCATAAAATACAATATAAATACAACAGTTTTTCCATCGTATAAAACGTATAATAGCAACCAGTGTGAAAGATATGGTCATTTCTACGTTCGGGGCAACCTAGGCTTCACTCTAGGGCGTTGTTCCACCAGATCGAATAGCTAGGACCTTAGAAGTCATCGCCAGAAGCATAAAATACAGTAAAAATACAACAGTTTTTCCATCGTATAGCATGAATAATTGAAACCAGTGATAAAGTAATGGTCATTTCTACGTCTCGGGCAACCTAGGCTTCACCCTAGGGCGTTGCTCCACCAAATCCAATAGTTAGGGCCTAAGAAGTCATCGCCAGAAGCATAAAATACATAATAAATAGAACAGTTTTTCCATCGTATAACAGGAATAATTGCAACAAGTGTGAAAGTTATGGTCATTTCTACGTTCCGGGCAACCTAGGCTTCACTCTAGGGCGTTGCTCCACCAGATTGAATAGCGAGGGCCTTAGAAGTCAACGCCCGAAGCATAAAATACAATAAAAATACAACAGTTTTTCCATCGTATAACGGGAATAATTGCAACCAGTGTGAAAGTGATGGTCATTTCTACGTTTCGGGCAACACAGGCTTCACTCTTGGACGTTGCCCCACGAGATCGAATAACTAGGACCTTAGAAGTCAACGCCAGAAGCATAAAATACAATACAAATACATCAGTCTTTCCATCGTATAAACCAATAATTGCAACCAGTATGAAAGTGATGGTCATTTCTACGTTCCGGGCTACCTAGGCTTCACTCTAGGGCGTTGCTCCACCAGATCGAATAGCTAGGGCCTAAGAAGTCAGCGCCCGAAACATAAAATACAGTAAAAATAAAACAGTTTTTCCATCGTATACCGGGAATAATTGCAACCAGTGTGAAAGTGATGGTCATTGCCACGTTCCATGCAACATAGGCTTCACTCTAGGGCGTTGGTCCACCAGATCCATTAGTTAGGGCCTCAGAAGTCAACTCCCGAAGCATAAAACACAATACAAATACATCAGTTTTTCCATCGTATAAAACCAATAATTCCAACCAGTATAAAAGTTATGGTCATTTCTACGTTCCGGCCAACCTCGGCTTCACACTAGGGCGTTGCTCCACCAGATCCAATAGTTAGGGCCTTAGAAATCAACGCCCGTAGCATAAAATACAATACAAATACATCAGTTTTTCCATCGTATAATGGGAATAATTGCAACCAGTGTGAAAGTAATGGTAATTTCTACGTTTCGGGCAACCTAGGCTTCTCCCTAGGGCGTTGCTCCACCAAATCCCATAGTTAGGGGCTAAGAAGTCATCGCCAGAAGCATAAAATACATAATAAATAGAACAGTTTTTCCATCGTATAGCATGAATAACTGCAACCAGTGTGAAAGTAATGGTCATTTCTATGTTCCGGGCAACCTAGGCTTGATTCTAGGGCGTTGTAACACCAGATCGAACAGTTAGGGCCTAAGAACTCAACGCCAGGAGCATAAAATACAATATAAATACAACAGATTTTCCATTGTATAAAACGAATAATAGCAACCAGTATAAAAGTTATGGTCACTTCTATGTTCCGGCAAACCTCGGCTTCACCCTGGGGCGTGGCTCCACCAGGTCGAATAGTTAGGGCTTAGAAAACAACTCCAGACGCATAAAATACAATACAAATACAACAGTTTATCCATAGTATAAAAAGAATAATTGCTACCAGTGTGAAAGTAATGGTCTTTTCTACGTTTCGGGCAGCATAGGCTTCACTCTTGCACGTTGCCCCACGAGATCGAATAGCTAGGACCTTAGAAGTCAACGCCAGAAGCATAAAATACAATAAAAATGCAACAGTTCTTCCATCGTATAGCATGAATAACTGCAACCAGTGTGAAAGTAATGGCCATTTCTACGTCCCGGGCAACCCAGGCCTCATTCTAGGGCGTTGTTCCACCAGATCGAACAGTTAGGGCCTAAGAAGTCAACGCAAGAAGCATAAAATACAATATAAGTACAACAGTTTTTCCATCGTAAAACTGGAGTAATTGCAACCAGTGTGAAAGTGATGGTCATTTCCATGTTCCGGGCAACTTAGGCTTCACTCTAGGGCGTTGGTCCACCAGATCCAATAGTTAGGGCCTAAGAAGTCAACGCCAGAAGCACCAGATACAAAATAAATACAACAGTTTTTCCATAGTATAAAGAGAATTATTGCAACCAGTGTGGAAGTAATGGTCATTTCTATGTTCCGGGCAACCTAGGCTTCACTCTAGGGCGATGCTACACCAGACCGAATAGCTAGCGCCTTAGAAGTCAACGCCCGATACATAAAATACCAAAAATACAACAGTTTTTCCATCGTATAACGGGAATAATTGCAACCAGTGTGAAAGTGATGGCCATTTCTACGTTCCGGGCAACCTAGGCTTCACTCTAGGGCGTTGCTCCACCAGATCGAATAGCTAGGTACTTAGAAGTCAGCGCCAGAAGCATAAAATACAATAAAAATGCAACAGATTTTCCATCGTATACCGGGAGTAATTGCAGCCAGTGTGAAATTTATGGTGATTTCTACGTTCCAGGCAACCTAGGCTTCACTCTAGGGCGTTGCTCCACCAGATCGAATAGCTAGGGCCTTAGAAGTCAACACCAGGATCATAAATGTAAATAAAATTACAACAGTTATTCCATCGTATAACAGGAATAATTGCAACAAGTGTGAAAGTGATGGTCATTTCCACGTTTCGGGCAACCTAGGCTTCACTCCAGGGCGTTGCTCCACCAGATCGAATAGCTAGGGCCTTAGAAGTCAACACCAGGATCATAAATGTAAATAAAATTACAACAGTTATTCCATCGTATAACAGGAATAATTGCAACAAGTGTGAAATTTATGGTGATTTCTACGTTCCAGGCAACCTAGGCTTCACTCTAGGGCGTTGCTCCACCAGATTGAATAGCGAGGGCCTCAGAAGTCAACGCCCGAAGCATAAAATACAATAAAAATACAACAGTTTTTCCATGGTATAACGGGAATAATTGCAACCAGTGTGAAAGTGATGGTCATTTCTACGTTCCGTGCAACCTAGTCTTCACTCTAGGCCGTTGGTCCACCAGATCCAATTGCTAGGACCTTAGAAGTCAAAGCCTGAAGAAGAAAATACAATAAAAATGCAACAGTTTTTCCATCGTATAGCATGAATAACTGCAACCAGTGTGATAGTAATGGTCATTTCTACGTTTCGGGCAGCATAGGCTTCACTCTTGGATGTTGCCCCACCAGATCGCATAGCTCAGACCTTATAAGTCAAAGCCAGAAGAAGAAAGTACAATATAAATGCAACAGTTTTTCCATCGTATAGCATGAATAACTGCAACCAGTGTGAAAGTAATGGTCATTTCTATGTTCCGGGCAACCTAGGCTTGATTCTAGCGCGTTGTACCACCAGATCGAATAGTTAGGGCCTAAGAACACAACGCCAGAAGCGCAATATACAATATAAATACAACAGATTTTCCATCGTATAAAACGAATAATAGCAACCAGTGTGAAAGTTATGCTCATGTCTACGTTCCGGGCTACCTACGCTTCACTCTAGGGCGTTGCTCCACCAGATCGAATAGCTAGGGCCTTAGAAGTCAGCGCCCGAAACATAAAATACAGTAGAAATAAAACAGTTTTTCCATCGTATAACGGGAATAATTGCAACCAGTCTGAAAGTGATGGTCATTTCTACGATCCAGGCAACCTAGGCTTCGCTCAGGGCGTTGGCCCACCAGATCCAATAGCTAGGACCTTACAAGTCAAAGACTGAAGAAGAAAATACAATAAAAATGCAACAGTTTTTCCATCGTATAGCATGAATAACTTCAACCAGTGTGAAAGAAATGGTCATTTCTACGTTCCGGGCAAACTAGGCTTCATTGCAGGGCGTAGTTCCACCAGATCGAACAGCTAGGGCCTTAGAAGTCAACGCCAGAAGCATAAAATACAATATAAATAGAACAGCTTTCCATTGTATAAAATGAATAATTGCAACCAGTGTGAAAGTTATGGTCATTTCTACATTCCGGGCAACATAGGCTTCACTCTAGGGCGATGCTACACCAGATCGAGTAGCTAGCGCCTTAGAAGTCAACGCCCGATACATAAAATACAAAAAATACAACACTTTTTCCATCGTAGAAAGGTAATAATTGCAACCAGTGTGAAAGTGATGGTCATTTCTAGGTTCCGGGCAGCCTAGGCTTCACTCTAGGGCGTTCGTCCACCAGATCCAGTAGTTAGGGCCTCAGAAGTCAACGCCAGATACACCAAATACAAAATAAATACAACAGATTTTTGATCGTGTAGCATGAATAACTGCAAGCAGTGTGAAAGTAATGGTCATTTCTACGTTCCGCGCAACCTAGGCTTCATTCTAGGGCGTTGTTCCACCAGATCGAACAGTTAGGGCCTCAGAAGTCAACGCCGGAAGCATAAAATACGAAATTAATACAACAGTTTTTCCGTTGTATAAAACGAGTAATTGCAACCAGTGTGAAAGTTATGGTCACTGCTACATTCCGTGCAACCTAGGCTTCAATCTAGGGCGTTGCTCCACCAGATTCAATAGCTAGGCCCTTAGAAGTCCACGCCCGAGACATAAAATACAATAAAAATACAACAGTTTTTCCATCGTATAACGGGAATAATTGCAACCAGTGTGAATCGTATGGTCATTTCTACGTTCCAGGCAACCTAGGCGTCACTCAGGGGCGTTGGCCCACCAGATCCAATAGCTAGGACCATACAAGTCAAAGACTGAAGAAGAAAATACAATAAAAATGCAACAGTTTTTCCATCGTATAGCATGAATAACTGCAACCAGTGTGAAAGTAATGGTCATTTCTACGTTCTGGGCAAACTAGGCTTCATTCCAGGGCGTAGTTCCACCAGATCGAACAGCTAAGGCCTATGAAGTCAACGCCAGAAGCATAAAGTACAATATAAATACAACGGTTTTTCCGTCGTATAAAACGAATAATAGCAACCAGTGTGAAAGTTATGGCCATTTCTACGTTCCGGCCAACCTCGGCTTCATCCTAGGGCGATGCTCCACCAGACCCAATAGTTAGGGCCTTAGAAGTCAACGCGCGAAGCATAAAATACGATACAAATACATCAGTTTTTCCTTCCGTATAAAACCAATAATTGCAACCAATATGAAAGTTATGGTCATTTCTATGTTCCGGCCAACCTCGGCTTCACCCTAGGGCGTTGTTCCAAAAGTTCGAAGAGTTAGGGCCTAAGAAGTCAACGCCAGAACCATAAAATACAGTAGAAATAAAACAACTTTTCCATCGTATAACGGGAATAATTGCAACCAGTCTGAAAGTGATGGTCATTTCTACGTTCCAGGCAACCTAGGCTTCACTCAGGGCGTTGGCCCACCAGATCCAATAGCTAGGACCTTACAAGTCAAAGACTGAAGAAGAAAATACAATAAAAATGCAACAGTTTTTCCATCGTATAGCATGAATAACTGCAACCAGTGTGAAAGTAATGGTCACTTCTACGTTCCGGGCAAACTAGGCTTCATTCCAGGGCGTAGTTCCACCAGATCGAGCAGCTAGGGCCTTAGAAGTCAACGCCAGAAGCATAAAATACAATATAAATAGAAGAGCTTTCCATTGTATAAAACGAGTAATTGCAACCAGTGTGAAAGTTATGGTCACTGCTACATTCCGTGCAACCTAGGCTTCAATCTAGGGCGTTGCTCCACCAGATTCAATAGCTATTCCCTTAGAAGTCCACGCCCGAGACATAAAATACAATAAAAATACAACAGTTTTTCCGTCGTATAACGGGAATAATTGCAACCAGTGTGAATCGTATGGTCATTTCTACGTTCCAGGCAACCTAGGCGTCACTCTAGGGCGCTGCTCCACCACACCGAATTGCTACGGCCTTAGAAGTCTGCGCCCGAAACATAAAATACAGTAGAAATAAAACAGTTTTTCCATCGTATAACGGGAATAATTGCAACCAGTCTGAAAGTGATGGTCATTTCTACGTTCCAGGCAACCTAGGCTTCACTCAGGGGCGTTGGCCCACCAGATCCAATAGCTAGGACCTTACAAGTCAAAGACTGAAGAAGAAAATACAATAAAAATGCAACAGTTTTTCCATCGTATAGCATGAATAACTGCAACCAGTGTGAAAGTAATGGTCATTTCTACGTTCCGGGCAAACTAGGCTTCATTCCAGGGCGTAGTTCCACCAGATCGAACAGCTAGGGCCTAAGAAGTCAACGCCAGAAGCATAAAGTACAATATAAATACAACGGTTTTTCCGTCGTATAAAACGAATGATAGCAACCAGTGTGAAAGTTATGGCCATTTCTACGTTCCGGGCAACCTAGGCTTCACTCTAGGGCGTTGCTCCACCAGATTGAATAGCGAGGGCCTCAGAAGTCAACGCCCAAAGGATAAAATACAATAAAAATACAACAGTTTTTCCATCGTATAACGAGAGTAATTGCAACCAGTGTGAAAGTGATGGTCATTTCCACGTTTCGGGCAACCTAGGCTTCACTCCAGGGCGCTGCTCCACCAGATTGAATAGCGAGGTCCTTAGAAGTCAACGCCCGAAGCATAAAATACAATAAAAATACAACAGTTTTTCCATCGTATAACGAGAATAATTGCAACCAGTGTGAAAGTGATGGTCATTTCCACGTTTCGGGCAACCTAGGCTTCACTCTAGGGCGTTGGTCCACCAGATCCAATAGATAGGGCCCAAGAAGTCCACGCCAGAAGCACCAAATGCAAAATAAATACAACAGTTTTTCCATCGTATAACAGGAATAATTGCAACAAGTGTGAAAGTTATGGACATTTCTACGTTCCGGGCAACCTAGGCTTCACTCCAGGGCGCTGCTCCACAAGATTGAATAGCGAGGTCCTTAGAAGTCAACGCCCGAAGCATAAAATACAATAAAAATACAACAGTTTTTCCATCGTATAACGAGAGTAATTGCAACCAGTGTGAAAGTGATGGTCATTTCCACGTTTCGGGCAACCTAGGCTTCACTCCAGGGCGCTGCTCCACCAGATTGAATAGCGAGGTCCTTAGAAGTCAACGCCAGAAGCATAAAACACAATATAAATACAACAGTTTTTCCATCGTATAACGAGAATAATTTCAACCAGTGTGAAAGTGATGGTCATTTCCACGTTTCGGGCAACCTAGGCTTCACTCCAGGGCGTTGCTCCACCAGATCGAATAGCTAGGGCCTTAGAAGTCAACAACAGGATCATAAATGTAAATAAAATTACAACAGTTATTCCATCGTATAACAGGTATAATTGCAACAAGTGTGAAAGTTATGGTGATTTCTACGTTCCGGGCAACCTAGGCTTCACTCTAGGGCGTTGCTCCACCAGATTGAATAGCGAGGGCCTGTGAAGTCAACGCCCGAAGCATAAAATACAATAAAAATACAACAGTTTTTCCATCGTATAACGGGAGTAATTGCAACCAGTGTGAAAGTGATGGTCATTTCTACGTTCCGGGCAGCCTAGGCTTCACTCTAGGGCGTTCGTCCACCAGATCCAATAGTTAGGGCCTCAGAAGACAACGCCTGATACACCAAATACAAAATAAATACAACAGATTTTTGATCGTGTAGCATGAATAACTGCAAGCAGTGTGAAAGTAATGGTCATTCCTACGTTCCGGGCAACCTAGGCTTCACTCTAGGGCGTTGCTCCACCAGATCGAATAGTCAGGGCCTTAGAAATCAACGCCCGAAGCATAAAATACAATACAAATACATCAGTTTTTCCATCGTATAACGGGAATAATTGCAACCAGTGTGAAAGTGATGGTCATTTCCACGCTTCGGGCAGCCTAGGCTTCACTCCAGGGCGTTGCTCCACCAGATCGAATAGCTAGGGCCTCAGAAGTCAACACCAGCATCATAAATGTAAATAAAATTACAACAGTTATTCCATCGCATAACAGGAATAATTACAACCAGTGTGAAAGTAATGGTCATTTCTACGTTCCGGGCAACCTAGGCTTCACTCTAGGGCGTTGCCCCACCACATCGAATGGCTACGGCCTTAGAAGTCAACGCCAGAAGCATAAAACACAATATAAATACAACAGTTTTTCCATCATATAAAACCAATAATTGCAAACAGTGTGAAAGTGATGGTCATTTCTACGTTCCGGGCAACCTAGGCTTAACTCTAGGCCGATGCTACACCAGATCGAATAGCTAGCGCCTTAGAAGTCAACGCCCGATACACAAAATACTAAAAATACAACAGTTTTTCCATCGTATAACGGGAATAATTGCAACCAGTGCGAAAGTGATGGTCATTTCTACGTTTCGGGCAACCTAGGCTTCACTCTAGGGCGTTGCTCCACCAGATCGAATAGCTAGGACCTTAGAAGTCAACGCCAGAAGCATAAAATGCAATATAAATACAACAGTTTTTCCATCGTATAAAACGAATAATTGCAACCAGTATGAAAGTAATGGTCATTTCTACGTTCCGTGCAACCGAGGCTTAACCTTAGGGCGTTGCTCCACCAGATCGAATAGCCAGGGATTTAGAATTCAACGCCAGAAGCATAAAATACAATAAAAATGCAACAGATTTTCCATCGTATAACAGGAGTAATTGCAGCCAGTGTGAAAGTAATGGTCATTTCTACGTTCTGGGCAACCTAGGCTTCACTCTAGGGCGCTGTTCCACCAGATCGAATAGTTAGGGCCTAAGAAGTCAGCGCCAGAAGCATAAAATACAATATAAATACAACAGTTTTTCCATCGTATAACAGGAGTAATTGCAACCAGTGTGAAAGTTGTGGTCATTTCTACGTTCCAGTCAACCAAGGCTTCACTCTAGGGCGTTGGTCCACCAGATCCAGTAGTTAGGGCCTAAGAAGTCAACGCCAGCTGCACCAAACACAAAATAAATACAACAGTTTTTGCACCGTATAAAACGAATAATTGCAATCAGTGTGAAAGTAATGGTTATTTCTACGTTCCGGGCAACCTCGGCTTCACCCTGCTGCGTTGCTCCAACAGCTCCAATAGTTAGGGCCTTAGAAGTCTACGCCCGAAGCATAAAATACAGTACAAATACATCAGTTTTTCCATCGTATAAAACTAGTAATTGCAACCAGTATGAAAGTGTTGGTCATTTCTACGTTCAGGGCTACCTAGGCTTCACTCTAGGGCGTTGCTCCACCAGATCGAATAGCTAGGGCCTAAGAATTCAACGCCACAAGCACCAAATACAAAATAAATACAACAGTTTTTCCATGTTATAAAAAGAATTATTGCAACCAGTGTGAAAGTAATGGTCATTTCTACGTTCCGGGCAACCTAGGCTTCACTCTAGGGCGTTGCTCCACCACATCGAATAGCTACGGCCTTAGAAGTCAACGCCAGAAGCATAAAACACAATATAAATACAACAGTTTTTCCATCATATAAAACCAATGATTGCAAACAGTGTGAAAGTGATGGTCATTTCTACGTTCCCGGCAACCTAGGCTTAACTCTAGGCCGATGCTACACCAGATCGAATAGCTAGCGCCTTAGAAGTCAACGCCCGATACATAAAATACTAAAAATACAACAGTTTTTCCATCGTATAACGGGAATAATTGCAACCAGTGCGAAAGTGATGGTCATTTCTACGTTTCGGGCAACCTAGGCTTCACTCTAGGGCGTTGCTCCACCAGATCGAATAGCTAGGACCTTAGAAGTCAACGCCAGAAGCATAAAATGCAATATAAATACAACAGCTTTTCCATCGTATAAAACGAATAATTGCAACCAGCGTGAAAGTAACGGTAATTTCTACGTTCCGGGCAGCATAGGCTTCACTCTTTGACGTTGCCCCACCAGATCGAATAGTTAGGGCCTTAGAAGTCAACGCCCGAAACATAAAATACAATAAAAATACAACAGTTTTTCCATCGTATAACGTGAATAATTGCAGCCAGTATGAAAGTAATGGCCATTTCTACGTTCCGGGCAACCTAGGCTTCACTCTAAGGCGTTGGTCCACCAGATCCAATAGTTAGGGCCTTAGAAGTTAACGCCCGAAGCATAAAATACAAAATTAATACAACAGTTTTTCCATTGTACAAAACGAATAATTGCAACCAGTGTGAAAGTAGTGGTCATTTCTACGTTCCGTGCAACCTAGGCTTAACCTTAGGGCGTTGCTCCACCAGATCGAATAGTCAGGGACTTAGAATTCAACGCCAGAAGCATAAAATACATTAAAAATGCAACAGATTTTCCATCGTATAACAGGAGTAATTGCAGCCAGTATGAAAGTAATGGCCATTTCTACGTTCCGGGCAACCTAGGCTTCACTCTAAGGCGTTGGTCCACCAGATCGAATAGCTAGGTACTTAGAAGTCAGCGCCAGAAGCATAAAATACAATAAAAATGCAACAGATTTTCCATCGTATACCAGGAGTAATTGCAGCCAGTGTGAAATTTATGGTGATTTCTACGTTCCAGGCAACCTAGGCTTCACTCTAGGGCGTTGCTCCACCAGATCGAATAGCTAGGGCCTTAGAAGTCAACACCAGGATCATAAATGTAAATAAAATTACAACAGTTATTCCATCGTATAACAGGAATAATTGCAACAAGTGTGAAAGTGATGGTCATTTCCACGTTTCGGGCAACCTAGGCTTCACTCCAGGGCGTTGCTCCACCAGATCGAATAGCTAGGGCCTTAGAAGTCAACACCAGGATCATAAATGTAAATAAAATTACAACAGTTATTCCATCGTATAACAGGAATAATTGCAACAAGTGTGAAATTTATGGTGATTTCTACGTTCCAGGCAACCTAGGCTTCACTCTAGGGCGTTGCTCCACCAGATTGAATAGCGAGGGCCTCAGAAGTCAACGCCCGAAGCATAAAATACAATAAAAATACAACAGTTTTTCCATGGTATAACGGGAATAATTGCAACCAGTGTGAAAGTGATGGTCATTTCTACGTTCCGTGCAACCTAGTCTTCACTCTAGGCCGTTGGTCCACCAGATCCAAATGCTAGGACCTTAGAAGTCAAAGCCTGAAGAAGAAAATACAATAAAAATGCAACAGTTTTTCCATCGTATAGCATGAATAACTGCAACCAGTGTGAAAGTAATGGTCATTTCTACGTTTCGGGCAGCATAGGCTTCACTCTTGGATGTTGCCCCACCAGATCGCATAGCTCAGACCTTATAAGTCAAAGCCAGAAGAAGAAAGTACAATATAAATGCAACAGTTTTTCCATCGTATAGCATGAATAACTGCAACCAGTGTGAAAGTAATGGTCATTTCTATGTTCCGGGCAACCTAGGCTTGATTCTAGCGCGTTGTACCACCAGATCGAATAGTTAGGGCCTAAGAACACAACGCCAGAAGCGCAATATACAATATAAATACAACAGATTTTCCATCGTATAAAACGAATAATAGCAACCAGTGTGAAAGTTATGCTCATGTCTACGTTCCGGGCTACCTACGCTTCACTCTAGGGCGTTGCTCCACCAGATCGAATAGCTAGGGCCTTAGAAGTCAGCGCCCGAAACATAAAATACAGTAGAAATAAAACAGTTTTTCCATCGTATAACGGGAATAATTGCAACCAGTCTGAAAGTGATGGTCATTTCTACGATCCAGGCAACCTAGGCTTCACTCTAAGGCGTTGGTCCACCAGATCCAATAGTTAGGGCCTTAGAAGTTAACGCCCGAAGCATAAAATACAAAATTAATACAACAGTTTTTCCATTGTACAAAACGAATAATTGCAACCAGTGTGAAAGTAGTGGTCATTTCTACGTTCCGTGCAACCTAGGCTTAACCTTAGGGCGTTGCTCCACCAGATCGAATAGTCAGGGACTTAGAATTCAACGCCAGAAGCATAAAATACATTAAAAATGCAACAGATTTTCCATCGTATAACAGGAGTAATTGCAGCCAGTATGAAAGTAATGGCCATTTCTACGTTCCGGGCAACCTAGGCTTCACTCTAAGGCGTTGGTCCACCAGATCGAATAGCTAGGTACTTAGAAGTCAGCGCCAGAAGCATAAAATACAATAAAAATGCAACAGATTTTCCATCGTATACCAGGAGTAATTGCAGCCAGTGTGAAATTTATGGTGATTTCTACGTTCCAGGCAACCTAGGCTTCACTCTAGGGCGTTGCTCCACCAGATCGAATAGCTAGGGCCTTAGAAGTCAACACCAGGATCATAAATGTAAATAAAATTACAACAGTTATTCCATCGTATAACAGGAATAATTGCAACAAGTGTGAAAGTGATGGTCATTTCCACGTTTCGGGCAACCTAGGCTTCACTCCAGGGCGTTGCTCCACCACATCGATTAGCTACGGCCTTAGGAGTCAACGCCAGCGGCATAAAATACAAAATAAATACAACAACTTTTCCATCGTATAACAAGAATAATTGCAACCAGTGTGAAAGTGATGGTCATTTCTACATTCCGGGCAACCTAGGCTTCACTCTAGGGAGTTGTTCCACCAGATCGAATAGCTAGGGCCTAAGAAGTCAACGCCAGAAGCATAAACTGCAATATAAATACAACAGTTATTCCCTTGTATAACAGGAATAATTGCAACCAGTGTGAAAGCTATGGTCTTTTCTACGTTTCGGGCAACCTAGGCTTCACTCTAGGGCGTTGCTCCACCAGATCGAATAGCTAGGACCTTAGAAGTCAACGCCAGAAGCATAAAATGCAATATAAATACAACAGCTTTTCCATCGTATAAAACGAATAATTGCAACCAGCGTGAAAGTAACGGTAATTTCTACGTTCCGGGCAGCATAGGCTTCACTCTTTGACGTTGCCCCACCAGATCGAATAGTTAGGGCCTTAGAAGTCAACGCCCGAAACATAAAATACAATAAAAATACAACAGTTTTTCCATCGTATAACGTGAATAATTGCAGCCAGTATGAAAGTAATGGCCATTTCTACGTTCCGGGCAACCTAGGCTTCACTCTAAGGCGTTGGTCCACCAGATCCAATAGTTAGGGCCTTAGAAGTTAACGCCCGAAGCATAAAATACAAAATTAATACAACAGTTTTTCCATTGTACAAAACGAATAATTGCAACCAGTGTGAAAGTAGTGGTCATTTCTACGTTCCGTGCAACCTAGGCTTAACCTTAGGGCGTTGCTCCACCAGATCGAATAGTCAGGGACTTAGAATTCAACGCCAGAAGCATAAAATACATTAAAAATGCAACAGATTTTCCATCGTATAACAGGAGTAATTGCAGCCAGTATGAAAGTAATGGCCATTTCTACGTTCCGGGCAACCTAGGCTTCACTCTAAGGCGTTGGTCCACCAGATCGAATAGCTAGGTACTTAGAAGTCAGCGCCAGAAGCATAAAATACAATAAAAATGCAACAGATTTTCCATCGTATACCAGGAGTAATTGCAGCCAGTGTGAAATTTATGGTGATTTCTACGTTCCAGGCAACCTAGGCTTCACTCTAGGGCGTTGCTCCACCAGATCGAATAGCTAGGGCCTTAGAAGTCAACACCAGGATCATAAATGTAAATAAAATTACAACAGTTATTCCATCGTATAACAGGAATAATTGCAACAAGTGTGAAAGTGATGGTCATTTCCACGTTCCGGGCAACCTAGGCTTCACCCTAGGGCGTTGCTCCACCACATCGATTAGCTAGCGCCTTAGAAGTCAACGCCCGATACATAAAATACAAAAAATACAACACTTTTTCCATCGTAGAAAGGTAATAATTGCAACCAGTGTGAAAGTGATGGTCATTTCTAGGTTCCGGGCAGCCTAGGCTTCACTCTAGGGCGTTCGTCCACCAGATCCAGTAGTTAGGGCCTCAGAAGTCAACGCCAGATACACCAAATACAAAATAAATACAACAGATTTTTGATCGTGTAGCATGAATAACTGCAAGCAGTGTGAAAGTAATGGTCATTTCTACGTTCCGCGCAACCTAGGCTTCATTCTAGGGCGTTGTTCCACCAGATCGAACAGTTAGGGCCTCAGAAGTCAACGCCGGAAGCATAAAATACGAAATTAATACAACAGTTTTTCCGTTGTATAAAACGAGTAATTGCAACCAGTGTGAAAGTTATGGTCACTGCTACATTCCGTGCAACCTAGGCTTCAATCTAGGGCGTTGCTCCACCAGATTCAATAGCTAGGCCCTTAGAAGTCCACGCCCGAGACATAAAATACAATAAAAATACAACAGTTTTTCCATCGTATAACGGGAATAATTGCAACCAGTGTGAATCGTATGGTCATTTCTACGTTCCAGGCAACCTAGGCGTCACTCAGGGGCGTTGGCCCACCAGATCCAATAGCTAGGACCTTACAAGTCAAAGACTGAAGAAGAAAATACAATAAAAATGCAACAGTTTTTCCATCGTATAGCATGAATAACTGCAACCAGTGTGAAAGTAATGGTCATTTCTACGTTCTGGGCAAACTAGGCTTCATTCCAGGGCGTAGTTCCACCAGATCGAACAGCTAAGGCCTATGAAGTCAACGCCAGAAGCATAAAGTACAATATAAATACAACGGTTTTTCCGTCGTATAAAACGAATAATAGCAACCAGTGTGAAAGTTATGGCCATTTCTACGTTCCGGCCAACCTCGGCTTCATCCTAGGGCGATGCTCCACCAGACCCAATAGTTAGGGCCTTAGAAGTCAACGCGCGAAGCATAAAATACGATACAAATACATCAGTTTTTCCTTCCGTATAAAACCAATAATTGCAACCAATATGAAAGTTATGGTCATTTCTATGTTCCGGCCAACCTCGGCTTCACCCTAGGGCGTTGTTCCAAAAGTTCGAAGAGTTAGGGCCTAAGAAGTCAACGCCAGAACCATAAAATACAATATAAGCACAACAGTTTTTCCATCGTATAACAGGAATAATTGCAACCAGTATGAAAGTTATGGTCATTTCTACGTTCCGGGCAACATAGGCTTCACTCTTGGACGTTGCCCCACTAGATCGAATAGCTAGGACCTTAGAAGTCAACGCCAGAAGCATAAAATACATTAAAAATACAGCAGTTTTACCATTGTATACAGGGAATAATTGCAACCAGTGTGAAGGTGATGGTCATTTCTACGTTCCGGGCAACCTAGGCTTAATTCTAGGGCGTTGTTCCACCAGATCGAACAGTTAGGGCCTTAGAAGTCAACGCCCGAAGCATAAAATACAATAAAAATACAACAGTTTTTCCATCGTATAACGAGAATAATTGCAACCAGTGTGAAAGAGATGGTCATTTCCACGGTTCGGCCAACCTAGGCTTCACTCCAGGGCGTTGCTCCACCAGATCGAATAGCTAGGGCCTTAGAAGTCAACACCAGGATCATAAATGTAAATAAAATTACAACAGTTATTCCATCGTATAACAGGAATAATTGCAACAAGTGTGAAAGTTATGGTGATTTCTACGTTCCGGGCAACCTAGGCTTCACTCTAGGGCGTTGCTCCACCAGATTGAATAGCGAGGGCCTCAGAAGTCAACGCCCGAAGCATAAAATACAATAAAAATACAACAGTTTTTCCATCGTATAACGGGAGTAATTGCAACCAGTGTGAAAGTGATGGTCATTTCTACGTTCCGTGCAACCTAGTCTTCACTCTAGGCCGTTGGTCCACCAGATCCAATAGCTAGGACCTTAGAAGTCAAAGCCTGAAGAAGAAAATACAATAAAAATGCAGCAGTTTTTACATCGTATAGCATGAATAACTGCAACCAGTGTGAAAGTAATGGTCATTTCTACGTTTCGGGCAGCATAGGCTTCACTCTTGGATGTTGCCCCACCTGATCGAATAGCTCAGACGTTAGAAGTCAAAGCCAGAAGAAGAAAGTACAATAAAAATGCAACAGTTTTTCCATCGTATAGCATGAATAACTGCAACCAGTGTGAAAGTAATGGTCATTTCTATGTTCCGGGCAACCTAGGCTTTATTCTAGCGCGTTGTACCACCAGATCGAATAGTTAGGGCCTAAGAACACAACGCCAGAAGCGCAAAATACAATATAAATACAACAGATTTTCCATCGTATAAAACGAATAATAGCAACCAGTGTGAAAGTTATGCTCATGTCTACGTTCCGGGCTACCTACGCTTCACTCTAGGGCGTTGCTCCACCAGATCGAATAGCTAGGGCCTTAGAAGTCAGCGCCCGAAACATAAAATACAGTAGAAATAAAACAACTTTTCCATCGTATAACGGGAATAATTGCAACCAGTCTGAAAGTGATGGTCATTTCTACGTTCCAGGCAACCTAGGCTTCACTCAGGGCGTTGGCCCACCAGATCCAATAGCTAGGACCTTACAAGTCAAAGACTGAAGAAGAAAATACAATAAAAATGCAACAGTTTTTCCATCGTATAGCATGAATAACTGCAACCAGTGTGAAAGTAATGGTCACTTCTACGTTCCGGGCAAACTAGGCTTCATTCCAGGGCGTAGTTCCACCAGATCGAGCAGCTAGGGCCTTAGAAGTCAACGCCAGAAGTATAAAATACAATATAAATAGAAGAGCTTTCCATTGTATAAAACGAGTAATTGCAACCAGTGTGAAAGTTATGGTCACTGCTACATTCCGTGCAACCTAGGCTTCAATCTAGGGCGTTGCTCCACCAGATTCAATAGCTATTCCCTTAGAAGTCCACGCCCGAGACATAAAATACAATAAAAATACAACAGTTTTTCCATCGTATAACGGGAATAATTGCAACCAGTGTGAATCGTATGGTCATTTCTACGTTCCAGGCAACCTAGGCGTCACTCTAGGGCGCTGCTCCACCACACCGAATTGCTACGGCCTTAGAAGTCTGCGCCCGAAACATAAAATACAGTAGAAATAAAACAGTTTTTCCATCGTATACCGGGAATAATTGCAACCAGTCTGAAAGTGATGGTCATTTCTACGTTCCAGGCAACCTAGGCTTCACTCAGGGGCGTTGGCCCACCAGATCCAATAGCTAGGACCTTACAAGTCAAAGACTGAAGAAGAAAATACAATAAAAATGCAACAGTTTTTCCATCGTATAGCATGAATAACTGCAACCAGTGTGAAAGTAATGGTCATTTCTACGTTCCGGGCAAACTAGGCTTCATTCCAGGGCGTAGTTCCACCAGATCGAACAGCTAGGGCCTAAGAAGTCAACGCCAGAAGCATAAAGTACAATATAAATACAACGGTTTTTCCGTCGTATAAAACGAATGATAGCAACCAGTGTGAAAGTTATGGCCATTTCTACGTTCCGGGCAACCTAGGCTTCACTCTAGGGCGTTGCTCCACCAGATTGAATAGCGAGGGCCTCAGAAGTCAACGCCCAAAGGATAAAATACAATAAAAATACAACAGTTTTTCCATCGTATAACGAGAGTAATTGCAACCAGTGTGAAAGTGATGGTCATTTCCACGTTTCGGGCAACCTAGGCTTCACTCCAGGGCGCTGCTCCACCAGATTGAATAGCGAGGTCCTTAGAAGTCAACGCCCGAAGCATAAAATACAATAAAAATACAACAGTTTTTCCATCGTATACCGGGAATAATTGCAACCAGTCTGAAAGTGATGGTCATTTCTACGTTCCAGGCAACCTAGGCTTCACTCAGGGGCGTTGGCCCACCAGATCCAATAGCTAGGACCTTACAAGTCAAAGACTGAAGAAGAAAATACAATAAAAATGCAACAGTTTTTCCATCGTATAGCATGAATAACTGCAACCAGTGTGAAAGTAATGGTCATTTCTACGTTCCGGGCAAACTAGGCTTCATTCCAGGGCGTAGTTCCACCAGATCGAACAGCTAGGGCCTAAGAAGTCAACGCCAGAAGCATAAAGTACAATATAAATACAACGGTTTTTCCGTCGTATAAAACGAATGATAGCAACCAGTGTGAAAATTATGGCCATTTCTACGTTCCGGGCAACCTAGGCTTCACTCTAGGGCGTTGCTCCACCAGATTGAATAGCGAGGGCCTCAGAAGTCAACGCCCAAAGGATAAAATACAATAAAAATACAACAGTTTTTCCATCGTATAACGAGAGTAATTGCAACCAGTGTGAAAGTGATGGTCATTTCCACGTTTCGGGCAACCTAGGCTTCACTCCAGGGCGCTGCTCCACCAGATTGAATAGCGAGGTCCTTAGAAGTCAACGCCCGAAGCATAAAATACAATAAAAATACAACAGTTTTTCCATCGTATAACGAGAATAATTGCAACCAGTGTGAAAGTGATGGTCATTTCCACGTTTCGGGCAACCTAGGCTTCACTCTAGGGCGTTGGTCCACCAGATCCAATAGATAGGGCCCAAGAAGTCCACGCCAGAAGCACCAAATGCAAAATAAATACAACAGTTTTTCCATCGTATAACAGGAATAATTGCAACAAGTGTGAAAGTTATGGACATTTCTACGTTCCGGGCAACCTAGGCTTCACTCCAGGGCGCTGCTCCACAAGATTGAATAGCGAGGTCCTTAGAAGTCAACGCCCGAAGCATAAAATACAATAAAAATACAACAGTTTTTCCATCGTATAACGAGAGTAATTGCAACCAGTGTGAAAGTGATGGTCATTTCCACGTTTCGGGCAACCTAGGCTTCACTCCAGGGCGCTGCTCCACCAGATTGAATAGCGAGGTCCTTAGAAGTCAACGCCAGAAGCATAAAACACAATATAAATACAACAGTTTTTCCATCGTATAACGAGAATAATTTCAACCAGTGTGAAAGTGATGGTCATTTCCACGTTTCGGGCAACCTAGGCTTCACTCCAGGGCGTTGCTCCACCAGATCGAATAGCTAGGGCCTTAGAAGTCAACAACAGGATCATAAATGTAAATAAAATTACAACAGTTATTCCATCGTATAACAGGTATAATTGCAACAAGTGTGAAAGTTATGGTGATTTCTACGTTCCGGGCAACCTAGGCTTCACTCTAGGGCGTTGCTCCACCAGATTGAATAGCGAGGGCCTGTGAAGTCAACGCCCGAAGCATAAAATACAATAAAAATACAACAGTTTTTCCATCGTATAACGGGAGTAATTGCAACCAGTGTGAAAGTGATGGTCATTTCTACGTTCCATGCAACCTAGTCTTCACTCTAGGCCGTTGGTCCACCAGATCCAATAGCCAGGACCTTAGAAGTCAAAGCCTGAAGAAGAAAATACCTAAAAAATGCAACAGTTTTTCCATCGTATAGCATGAATAACTGCAACCAGTGTGAAAGTAATGGTCATTTCTACGTTCCGGGCAAACTAGGCTTCATTCCAGGGCGTAGTTCCGCCAGATCGAACAGCCAGGGCCTTAGAAGTCAACGCCAGAAGCATAAAATACAATATAAGTAGAACAGCTTTCCAATGTATAAAATGAATAATTGCAACCAGTGTGAAAGTTATGGTCATTTCTACTTTCCGGGCAACATAGGCTTCACTCTAGGGCGATGCTACACAAGATCGAGTAGCTGGCGCCTTAGAAGTCAACGCCCGATACATAAAATACAAAAAATACACCACTTTTTCCATCGTAGAAAGGTAATAATTGCAACCAGTGTGAAAGTGATTGTCATTTCTAGGTTCCGGGCAGCCTAGGCTTCACTCTAGGGCGTTCGTCCACCAGATCCAATAGTTAGGGCCTCAGAAGACAACGCCTGATACACCAAATACAAAATAAATACAACAGATTTTTGATCGTGTAGCATGAATAACTGCAAGCAGTGTGAAAGTAATGGTCATTCCTACGTTCCGGGCAACCTAGGCTTCACTCTAGGGCGTTGCTCCACCAGATCGAATAGTCAGGGCCTTAGAAATCAACGCCCGAAGCATAAAATACAATACAAATACATCAGTTTTTCCATCGTATAACGGGAATAATTGCAACCAGTGTGAAAGTGATGGTCATTTCCACGCTTCGGGCAGCCTAGGCTTCACTCCAGGGCGTTGCTCCACCAGATCGAATAGCTAGGGCCTCAGAAGTCAACACCAGCATCATAAATGTAAATAAAATTACAACAGTTATTCCATCGTATAACAGGAATAATTACAACCAGTGTGAAAGTAATGGTCATTTCTACGTTCCGGGCAACCTAGGCTTCACTCTAGGGCGTTGCCCCACCACATCGAATAGCTACGGCCTTAGAAGTCAACGCCAGAAGCATAAAACACAATATAAATACAACAGTTTTTCCATCATATAAAACCAATAATTGCAAACAGTGTGAAAGTGATGGTCATTTCTACGTTCCGGGCAACCTAGGCTTAACTCTAGGCCGATGCTACACCAGATCGAATAGCTAGCGCCTTAGAAGTCAACGCCCGATACACAAAATACTAAAAATACAACAGTTTTTCCATCGTATAACGGGAATAATTGCAACCAGTGCGAAAGTGATGGTCATTTCTACGTTTCGGGCAACCTAGGCTTCACTCTAGGGCGTTGCTCCACCAGATCGAATAGCTAGGACCTTAGAAGTCAACGCCAGAAGCATAAAATGCAATATAAATACAACAGTTTTTCCATCGTATAAAACGAATAATTGCAACCAGTATGAAAGTAATGGTCATTTCTACGTTCCGTGCAACCGAGGCTTAACCTTAGGGCGTTGCTCCACCAGATCGAATAGCCAGGGATTTAGAATTCAACGCCAGAAGCATAAAATACAATAAAAATGCAACAGATTTTCCATCGTATAACAGGAGTAATTGCAGCCAGTGTGAAAGTAATGGTCATTTCTACGTTCTGGGCAACCTAGGCTTCACTCTAGGGCGCTGTTCCACCAGATCGAATAGTTAGGGCCTAAGAAGTCAGCGCCAGAAGCATAAAATACAATATAAATACAACAGTTTTTCCATCGTATAACAGGAGTAATTGCAACCAGTGTGAAAGTTGTGGTCATTTCTACGTTCCAGTCAACCAAGGCTTCACTCTAGGGCGTTGGTCCACCAGATCCAGTAGTTAGGGCCTAAGAAGTCAACGCCAGCTGCACCAAACACAAAATAAATACAACAGTTTTTGCACCGTATAAAACGAATAATTGCAATAAGTGTGAAAGTAATGGTTGTTTCTACGTTCCGGGCAACCTCCGCTTCACCCTGCTGCGTTGCTCCAACAGCTCCAATAGTTAGGGCCTTAGAAGTCTACGCCCGAAGCATAAAATACAGTACAAATACATCAGTTTTTCCATCGTATAAAACTAGTAATTGCAACCAGTATGAAAGTGTTGGTCATTTCTACGTTCAGGGCTACCTAGGCTTCACTCTAGGGCGTTGCTCCACCAGATCGAATAGCTAGGGCCTAAGAATTCAACGCCACAAGCACCAAATACAAAATAAATACAACAGTTTTTCCATGTTATAAAAAGAATTATTGCAACCAGTGTGAAAGTAATGGTCATTTCTACGTTCCGGGCAACCTAGGCTTCACTCTAGGGCGTTGCTCCACCACATCGAATAGCTACGGCCTTAGAAGTCAACGCCAGAAGCATAAAACACAATATAAATACAACAGTTTTTCCATCATATAAAACCAATAATTGCAAACAGTGTGAAAGTGATGGTCATTTCTACGTTCCGGGCAACCTAGGCTTAACTCTAGGCCGATGCTACACCAGATCGAATAGCTAGCGCCTTAGAAGTCAACGCCCGATACATAAAATACTAAAAATACAACAGTTTTTCCATCGTATAACGGGAATAATTGCAACCAGTGCGAAAGTGATGGTCATTTCTACGTTTCGGGCAACCTAGGCTTCACTCTAGGGCGTTGCTCCACCAGATCGAATAGCTAGGACCTTAGAAGTCAACGCCAGAAGCATAAAATGCAATATAAATACAACAGTTTTTCCATCGTATAAAACGAATAATTGCAACCAGCGTGAAAGTAACGGTAATTTCTACGTTCCGGGCAGCATAGGCTTCACTCTTGGACGTTGCCCCACCAGATCGAATAGTTAGGGCCTTAGAAGTCAACGCCCGAAACATAAAATACAATAAAAATACAACAGTTTTTCCATCGTATAACGTGAATAATTGCAGCCAGTATGAAAGTAATGGCCATTTCTACGTTCCGGGCAACCTAGGCTTCACTCTAAGGCGTTGGTCCACCAGATCCAATAGTTAGGGCCTTAGAAGTTAACGCCCGAAGCATAAAATACAAAATTAATACAACAGTTTTTCCATTGTACAAAACGAATAATTGCAACCAGTGTGAAAGTAGTGGTCATTTCTACGTTCCGTGCAACCTAGGCTTAACCTTAGGGCGTTGCTCCACCAGATCGAATAGTCAGGGACTTAGAATTCAACGCCAGAAGCATAAAATACATTAAAAATGCAACAGATTTTCCATCGTATAACAGGAGTAATTGCAGCCAGTATGAAAGTAATGGCCATTTCTACGTTCCGGGCAACCTAGGCTTCACTCTAAGGCGTTGGTCCACCAGATCCAATAGTTAGGGCCTTAGAAGTTAACGCCCGAAGCATAAAATACAAAATTAATACAACAGTTTTCCATTGTACAAAACGAATAATTGCAACCAGCGTGAAAGTAACGGTAATTTCTACGTTCCGGGCAGCATAGGCTTCACTCTTGGACGTTGCCCCACCAGATCGAATAGCTAAGACCTTAGAAGTCAAAGCCAGAAGAAGAAAGTACAACAAAAATGCAACAGTTTTTCCATCGGATAGCATGAGTAACTGCAACCAGTGTGAAAGTAGTGGTCATTTCTACGTTCCGGGCAACCTAGGCTTCATTCTAGGGCGTTGTCCCACCAGATGGAACAGTTAGGGCCTATGAAGTCAACGCCAGAAGCATAAAATACAATAAAGATGCAACAGTATTTCCATCGTATAACAGGAATAATTGCAACCAGTGTGAAGGTAATGGCCTTTTCTACGTTCCGGCCAACCTAGGCTTCACTACAGGGCGGTGCTCCACCAGATCAAATAGCTAGGGCCAAAGAAGTCAACGCCAGAAGCATAAAATACAATATAAATACAACAGCTTTTCCATCGTATATTATGTATATTTGCAAACAGTGTGAAAGGAACGGTCATTTCTGCATTCCGGGCAACCTCGGCTTGGCTCAAGGGCGTTGGTCCACCAGATCGAATAGCAAGGGACTTAGAAGTCAATGCCAGAAGCATAAAATATAATAAAAACACAACAGTTTTTCCATCGTATGAAATGTATAAATGCAAGCAATGTGAAGGTAATGTTCATTTCTACGTTCCGGGCAACCTAGGCTTCACTCTAGAGCGTTGCTCCACCAGATCGAGTAGTTAGGGCCTTAGAAGTCAACGCCCGAAGCATAAAATACAAAATATATAGAACAGTTTTTCCAATGTATAAAACGAATAATTGCAACCAGTGTGAAAGTTATGGTCATTTCTACGTTCCGGGCAACCTAGGCTTCACTCTAGGGCGTTGTTCCACCAGATCGAATAGATAGGGCCTTTGAAGTCAACGCCAGAAGCATAAAATACAATATAAATACAACAGCTTTTCCATCGTATATGATGTATATTTGGAAACAGTGTGAAGGTAAAGGTCATATCTACCTTCCGTGCAACCTAGGCTTAACTGTAGGGCGTTGCTCCACCAGATCGCGTAGTTACGGACTTAGAATTTAACGCCAGAAGCATAAAATACAATAAAAATGCAACAGTTTTTCCATCGTATAACAGGTATAATTGCAACCAGTGTGAAAGTACAGGTCATTTCTACGTTCCGGGCAACCTAGGCTTCACCCTAGGGCGTTTCTCCACCACATCGAATAGCTACGGCCCTAGAAGTCATCGCCTGAAGCATAAAATATAATATAAATACAACAGTTTTTCCATCGTATAACAGGAATAATTGCAACCAGTGTGAAGGTAATGGCCTTTTCTACGTTCCGGCCAACCTAGGCTTCACTACAGGGCGGTGCTCCACCAGATCAAATAGCTAGGGCCAAAGAAGTCAACGCCAGAAGCATAAAATACAATATAAATACAACAGCTTTTCCATCGTATATTATGTATATTTGCAAACAGTGTGAAAGTAACGGTCATTTCTGCGTTCCGGGCAACCTCGGCTTGGCTCAAGGGCGTTGGTCCACCAGATCGAATAGCAAGGGACTTAGAAGTCAATGCCAGAAGCATAAAATATAATAAAAACACAACAGTTTTTCCATCGTATGAAATGTATAAATGCAAGCAATGTGAAGGTAATGTTCATTTCTACGTTCCGGGCAACCTAGGCTTCACTCTAGAGCGTTGCACCACCAGATCGAATAGCTAGGGCCTTAGAAGTCAACGCCAGAAGCATAAAATAAAATATAAGTACAACAGTTATTCCATCGTATAAGTGGAATAATTACAACCAGTGTGAAAGTAATGGACATTTCTACGTTCCGTGCAACCTAGGCTTCACTCTAGGGCGTTGGTCCACCAGGTCGAATAGTTAGGGCCTGAGGAAACAACTCCAGACGCATAAAACACAATAAAAATACAACAGTTCTTTCATCGTATAACAGGAACAATTGCAACATGCCTGAACGTAATGGTCATTTCTACGTTCCGCGCAATCTAGGCTTCTCTCTAGGGCGTTTCTCCAGCATATCGAATAGTTAGGGCCTAAGAAGTCAACGCGAGAAGCATAAAATACAATAGAGATACAACAGTTTTTCCATCGTATAACAGGAATAATTGCAACCAGTGTGAAAGATATGGTCATTTCTACGATCAGGGCAACATAAGCTTCACTCCAGAGCGTTGCTGCACCACATCGAATAGCTACGGCCTTAGAAGTCAACGCCAGGAGGTTAAAATACAATATAAATACAACAGATTTTCCATCGTATAATACGAATAATTGCAATGAGTATGAAAGTTATGGTCATTTCTACGTTCCGGGCAACCTGGGCTTCACCAGAGGGCGGTGCTCCACCAGATCGAATAGCTAGGGACTAAGAAGTCTACGCCAGAAGCATAAAATACAATATAAATACAACAGTTTTTCCATTGTATAAAACGAATAACTGCTACCAGTGTGAAAGTTATGGTCATTTCTGCGTTCCAGGCCCCATAGGCTTCACTCTTGGACGTTGCCCCACCAGATCGAATAGCTAGGACCTTAGAAGTCAAAGCCAGACGCAGAAAATACAATATAAATACAACAGCTTTTCCATCATATAACAGGAATAATTGCATCCAGTGTGAAAGTGATGGTCATTTCTACGTTCCGGGCAACCTAGGCTTCAGTCTAGGGCGTTGTTCCCGCAGATCGAATAGTTAGGGCCGAAGAACCCTACGCCAGAAGCATATAAATACGATATATGTACCACAGTTTTTACATCTTATAAAACGAATAATTGAAACCAGTGTGAAAGCAATGGCCATTTCTACGTTCCGGGGATCCTAGACTTAACTCTGATGCATTGCTCCGCCAGATCGAAATATAGGGCCTTAGAAGTCAACGCCAGAAGCATAAAGTACATCAAAGGTCCAACAGTTTGTCCATCGTATAACAGGAATAATAGCAACCAGTGTGAAAGTTATGGTCATTTCTACGTTCCGTTCATCCTAGGCTTCACCCAATGGCGTTGCTCCACCAGATCGAATAGTCAGGTCCTAAGAAGTCAACGCTAGAAGCATAAAATACGATATATGTACAAGAGCTTTTCCATCGTATCAAACGAATAAGTGCAACCAGTGTGAAAGCAACGGCCATTTCTACGGTCCGGGCATCCTAGACTTAACTCTTGGGTGTTGCTCTACCAGATCGAATAGCTACGGCCTTAGAAGTCAACGCCCGAGACATAAAATACAATATAAATACAACAGTTTTTCCATTGTATGAAACGAATAATTGCTACCAGTGTGAAAGTTATGGTCATTTCTGCGTTCCAGGCACCATAGGCTTCGCTCTCGGACGTTGCCCCACCAGATCGAATAGCTAGGACCTTAGAAGTCAGAACCAGAGGCAGAAAATACAATATAAATACAACAGTTTTTCCATCGTATAAAACGAGTAATTGCAATCCGTATGAAAATTATGGTCATTTCTACGTTCCGGGCAACCTAGGCTTCACCCTAGGTCGTTGCTCTACCATATCGAATAGTTAGGGCCTAAGAAGTCAACGCCAGAAGCATAAAATACAAAATAGATACAACAGCTTTTCCATCATATAACAGGAATAATTGCAACCAGTGTGAAAGTGATGGTCATTTCTACATTCCGGGCAACCTGGGCTTCACCAGAGGGCGTTGCTCCACCAGATCCAATAGTTAGGACCTAAGAAGTCAACGCCAGAGGCATAAAATACAAAATAGATACAGCAGTTTTCCATCATATAACAGGAGTAATCGCAACCAGTGTGAAAGTGATGGTCATTTCTACGTTCCGGGCAACCTAGGCTTCAGTCTAGGGCGTGCTTCCCCCATATCGAATAGTTAGGACATAAGAAGTCAACGCCAGAAGCATAAAATACAAAATAGATACACCAGTTTTTCCATTATATAACAGGAATAATTGCAACCAGTGTGAAAGTGATGGTCATTTCTATGTTCCGGGCAACCTAGGCTTCACTCTAGGGCGTTGTTCCTCCAGATCGAATAGCTAGGGCCTAAGAAGTCTACAGCAGAAGCATAAAATACAATGTAAATACAACAGTTTTCCATCGTATAACAGGAATAATTGCAACCAGTCTGAAAGTGATGGTCATTTCTACGTTCCGTGCAACCTAGGCTTCACTCTAGGGCGTTGGTCGACCAGGTCGAATGGTTAGGGACTTAGAAAACAACTCCAGACGCATAAAATACAATATAAATACAACAGTTTTTCCACGGTATAAAACGAATAATTGCAACCAGTATGAAAGCTATGGTCATTTATACGTTCCGGGAAACCTAGGCTTCACCCTAGGGCGTTGCTCCACCAGATCGAATAGTTAGGTCCTAAGAAGTCAACGCTAGAAGCATAAAATACGATATATGTACAAGAGCTTTTCCATCTTATAAAACGAATAATTGAAACCAGTGTGAAAGCAATGGCCACTTCTACGTTCCGGGAATCCTAGACTTAAATCTGATGCATTGCTCCGCCAGATCGAATAGCTACGGCCTTAGAAGTCAACGCCCGAAGCATAAAATACAATAAAAATACAACAGTTATTCCATCGTATAACAGGAGTAATTACAACCAGTGTGAAAGTAATGGGCATTTCTACGTTCGGTGCAACCTAGGCTTCAGTCTAGGGCGTTGGTCCACCAGGTCGAATAGTTAGGGCCTGAGAAGACAACTCCAGACGCATAAAACACAATAGAAATACAACAGTTTTTCCATCGATAGAAAAGAATAGTTGCAACCAGTGTGAAACTAATGGTCATTTCTACGTTCCGTGCAACCTAGGCTTCAGTCTAGGGCGTTGGTCCACCAGGTCGAATAGTTAGGGCCTGAGAAGACAACTCCAGACGCATAAAACACAATAAAAATACAACAGTTTTTCCATCGATAGAAAAGAATAGTTGCATCCAGTGTGAATGTAATGGTCATTTCTACGTTCCAGGCAACCTAGGCTTCACTCTAGGGCGCTGGTCCACCAGGTCGAATAGTTAGGGCCTGAGAAAGCAACTCCAGACGCATAAAACACAATAAAAATACAACAGTTCTTTCATCGTATAACAGGAACAATTGCAACATGCCTGAACGTAATGGTCATTTCTACGTTCCGGGCAATCTAGGCTTCACTCTTTGGCGTTGCTCCACCAGATCGAATAGTTAGGGCCTTAGAAGTCAACTCCAGACGCATAAAATACAATATAGATACAACAGTTTTTCCATCGTATAACAGGAATAATTGCAACCAGTGTGAAAGGTATGGTCATTTCTACGATCAGGGCAACCTAGGCTTCACTCTAGGCGTTGCTCCACCAGATCCAATAGTTAGGGCCTAAGTAGTCAACGCCAGAAGCATAAAATACGATAAGGATACAACAGTTTTTCCATCGTATAACAGGAATAATTGCAACCAGTGTGAAAGATATGGTCATTTCTACGATCAGGGCAACCTAGGCTTCACTCCAGGGCGTTGCTGCACCACATCGAATAGCTACGGCCTTAGAAGTCAACGCCAGAATGTTAAAATACAATATAAATATAACAGATTTTCCATCGAATAATACGAATAATTGCAATCAGTATGAAAGTTATGGTCATTTCTACGATCCGGGCAACGTAGGCTTCACTCTAGGGCATTGCTCCACCACATCGAATATCTACGGCCTTAGAAGTCAACGCCATAACTATAAAATACCGTATAAATACTAAAGTTTTTCCATTGTATAAAATGAATAATTGCAAACAGTGTGGAAGTAATGGTTATTTCTACGTTCCGGGCAACCTAGGCTTCACGCTATGGCGTTGCTCCAGAGTATCGAATAGCTACAGCCTTAGGAGTCAACGCCAGAGGCATAACATACAATATAAGTACAACAGTTTTTCCATCGTATAAAACGAATAATTGCAATCAGTATGAAGGTTATGGTCATTTCTACGTTCCGGGCAACCTAGGCTTCACTCTATGGCGTTGTTCCTCCAGATCGAATAGCTAGGGCCTAAGAAGTCTACACCAGAAGCATAAAATACAATATAAATACAACAGTTTTTCCATCGTATAATACGAATAATTGCAAACAGTGTGAAAGTGATGGTCATTTCTACGTTCCGGGCAACCTAGGCTTAACTCTAGGCCGATGCTACACCAGATCGAATAGCTAGCGCCTTAGAAGTCAACGCCCGATACATAAAATACTAAAAATACAACAATTTTTCCATCGTATAACGGGAATAATTGCAACCAGTGCGAAAGTGATGGTCATTTCTACGTTTCGGGCAACCTAGGCTTCACTCTAGGGCGTTGCTCCACCAGATCGAATAGCTAGGACCTTAGAAGTCAACGCCAGAAGCATAAAATGCAATATAAATACAACAGTTTTTCCATCGTATAAAACGAATAATTGCAACCAGTATGAAAGTAATGGTCATTTCTACGTTCCGTGCAACCTAGGCTTAACCTTAGGGCGTTGCTCCACCAGATCGAATAGCCAGGGATTTAGAATTCAACGCCAGAAGCATAAAATACAATAAAAATACAACAGATTTTCCATCGTATACCAGGAGTAATTGCAGCCAGTGTGAAAGTAACGGTCATTTCTACGTTCTGGGCAACCTAGGCTTCACTCTAGGGCGCTGTTCCACCAGATCGAATAGTTAGGGCCTAAGAAGTCAGCGCCAGAAGCATAAAATACAATATAAATACAACAGTTTTTCCATCGTATAACAGGAGTAATTGCAACCAGTGTGAAAGTTGTGGTCATTTCTACGTTCCGGTCAACCAAGGCTTCACTCTAGGGCGTTGGTCCACCAGATCCAGTAGCTAGGGCCTAAGAAGTCAACGCCAGCTGCACCAAACACAAAATAAATACAACAGTTTTTGCACCGTATAAAACGAATAATTGCAATCAGTGTGAAAGTAATGGTTATTTCTACGTTCCGGGCAACCTCGGCTTCACCCTGCTGCGTTGCTCCAACAGCTCCAATAGTTAGGGCCTTAGAAGTCTACGCCCGAAGCATAAAATACAGTACAAATACATCAGTTTTTCCATCGTATAAAACTAGTAATTGCAACCAGTATGAAAGTGTTGGTCATTTCTACGTTCAGGGCTACCTAGGCTTCACTCTAGGGCGTTGCTCCACCAGATCGAATAGCTAGGGCCTAAGAATTCAACGCCACAAGCACCAAATACAAAATAAATACAACAGTTTTTCCATGTTATAAAAAGAATTATTGCAACCAGTGTGAAAGTAATGGCCTTTTCTACGTTTCCGGCAACATAGGCTTCACTGTTGGACGTTGACCCACGAGATCGGATAGCTAGGACCTTAGAAGTCAACGCCAGGAGATTAAAATACAATAAAAATACAACAGTTTTTCCATCGTATAAAACGAATAATTGCAACCAGTAAGAAAGTAATGGTCACTTCTAAGTTCCGTGCAACCTAGGCTTAACCTTAGGGCGTTTCTCCACCAGATCGAATAGTCAGGGACTTAGAATTTAACGCCAGGAGCATAAAATACAATAAAAATGCAACAGATTTTCCATCGTATAACAGGAGTAATTGCAGCCAGTGTGAAAGTAATGGTCATTTCTACGTTCTGGGCAACCTAGGCTTCACTCTAGGGCGTTGTTCCACCAGATCGAATAGCTAGGGCCTAAGAAGTTAGCGCCAGAAGCATAAAATACAATATAAATACAACAGTTTTTCCATCGTAAAGCAGGAGTAATTGCAACCAGTGTGAAAGTTGTGGTCATTTCTACGTTCCGGGCAACCTAGGCTTCACTCTAGGGCGTTCCTCCACCAGATCGAATAGTTAGGGCCTAAGAAGCCAACGCCAGAAGCATAAAATACAATATAAATAAACAGTTTTTCCATCGTATCAAACGAATAATTGCAAACAGTATGAAAGTTATGGTCATTTCTCCGTACCGGGCAACCTAGGCTTCACCCTAGGGCGTTGCTCCACCAGATCGAATAGTTAGGGCCTTAGAAGTCAACGCCGGAAGCACAGAATACAAAATTAATACAACAGTTTTTCCATTGTATAAAACGGGTAATAGCAACCAGTGTGAAAGTTATGGTCATTTCTATGTTCCGGGCAACCTAGGCTTCACTCTAGGGCGATGCTACACCAGATCGAATAGCTAGCGCCTTTGAAGTCAACGCCCGATACATAAAATACTAAAAATACAACAGTTTTTCCATCGTGTAACGGGAATAATGGCAACCAGTGTGAAAGTGATGGTCATTACTACGTTCCGGGCAACCTAGGCTTCACTCTAGGGCGCTGCTCCACCAGATCGAATAGCTAGGACCTTAGAAGTCAACGCCAGAAGCATAAAATGCAATATAAATACAACAGTTTTTCCATCGTATAAAACGAATAATTGCAACCAGTATGAAAGTAATGGTCCTTTCTATGTTCCGTGCAACCTAGGCTTAACCTTAGGGCGTTGCTCCACCAGATCGAATAGTCAGGGACTTAGAATTCAACGCCAGAAGCATAAAATACAATAAAAATGCAACAGATTTTCCATCGTATAACAGGAGTAATTGCAGCCAGTGTGAAAGTAATGGTCATTTCTACGTTCTGGGCAACCTAGGCTTCGCTCTAGGGCGTTGTTCCACCAAATCGAATAGTTAGGGCCTAAGAAGTCAGCGCCAGAAGCATGAAATACAATATAAATACAACAGTTTTTCCATCGTATAACAGGAGTAATTGCAACCAGTGTGAAAGTTGTGGTCATTTCTACGTTCCGGGCAACCAAGGCTTCACTCTAGGGCGTTGCACCACCAGATCAAATAGTTAGGGCCTAGGAAGCCAACGCCAGAAGCATAAAATACAATATAAATAAACAGTTTTTCCATCGTATAAAACGAATAATTGCAACCAGTATGAAAGTTATGGTCATTTCTACGTTCCGGGCAACCTAGGCTTCACTCTAGGGCGTTGCTCCACCAGATCGAATAGTTAGGGCCTTAGAAGTCAACGCAGGAAGCATAAAATACAAAATTAATACAACAGTCTTTCCATTGTATAAAACGAGTAATTGCAACCAGTGTGAAAGTTATGGTCACTTCTACGTTCCGTGCAACCTAGGCTTCACTCTAGGGCGTTGCTCCACCTGATCGAATAGTTAGGGCCTTAGAAGTCAACGCCCGAAACATAAAATACAATAAAAATACAACAGTTTTTCCATCGTATAACGTGAATAATTGCAGCCAGTATGAAAGTAATGGCCATTTCTACGTTCCGGGCAACCTAGGCTTCACTCTAAGGCGTTGGTCCACCAGATCCAATAGTTAGGGCCTTAGAAGTTAACGCCCGAAGCATAAAATACTAAATTAGTACAACAGTTTTTCCATTGTACAAAACGAATAATTGCAACCAGTGTGAAAGTAGTGGTCATTTCTACGTTCCGTGCAACCTAGGCTTAACCTTAGGGCGTTGCGCCACCAGATCGAATAGTCAGGGACTTAGAATTCAACGCCAGAAGCATAAAATACATTAAAAATGCAACAGATTTTCCATCGTATAACAGGAGTAATTGCAGCCAGTATGAAAGTAATGGCCATTTCTACGTTCCGGGCAACCTAGGCTTCACTCTAAGGCGTTGGTCCACCAGATCCAATAGTTAGGGCCTTAGAAGTTAACGCCCGAAGCATAAAATACAAAATTAATACAACAGTTTTCCATTGTACAAAACGAATAATTGCAACCAGCGTGAAAGTAACGGTAATTTCTACGTTCCGGGCAGCATAGGCTTCACTCTTGGACGTTGCCCCACCAGATCGAATAGCTAAGACCTTAGAAGTCAAAGCCAGAAGAAGAAAGTACAACAAAAATGCAACAGTTTTTCCATCGGATAGCATGAGTAACTGCAACCAGTGTGAAAGTAGTGGCCATTTCTACGTTCCGGGCAACCTAGGCTTCACCCTAGGGCGTTTCTCCACCACATCGAATAGCTACGGCCCTAGAAGTCATCGCCTGAAGCATAAAATATAATAGAAATACAACAGTTTTTCCATCGTATAACAGGAATAATTGCAACCAGTGTGAAGGTAATGGCCTTTTCTACGTTCCGGCCAACCTAGGCTTCACTTCAGGGCGGTGCTCCACCAGATCAAATAGCTAGGGCCAAAGAAGTCAACGCCAGAAGCATAAAATACAATATAAATACAACAGCTTTTCCATCGTATATTATGTATATTTGCAAACAGTGTGAAAGTAACGGTCATTTCTGCGTTCCGGGCAACCTCGGCTTGGCTCAAGGGCGTTGGTCCACCAGATCGAATAGCAAGGGACTTAGAAGTCAATGCCAGAAGCATAAAATATAATAAAAACACAACAGTTTTTCCATCGTATGAAATGTATAAATGCAAGCAATGTGAAGGTAATGTTCATTTCTACGTTCCGGGCAACCTAGGCTTCACTCTAGAGCGTTGCACCACCAGATCGAATAGCTAGAGCCTTAGAAGTCAACGCCAGAAGCATAAAATAAAATATAAGTACAACAGTTATTCCATCGTATAAGTGGAATAATTACAACCAGTGTGAAAGTAATGGACATTTCTACGTTCCGTGCAACCTAGGCTTCACTCTAGGGCGTTGGTCCACCAGGTCGAATAGTTAGGGCCTGAGGAAACAACTCCAGACGCATAAAACACAATAAAAATACAACAGTTCTTTCATCGTATAACAGGAACAATTGCAACATGCCTGAACGTAATGGTCATTTCTACGTTCCGGGCAATCTAGGCTTCTCTCTAGGGCGTTTCTCCACCATATCGAATATTTAGGGCCTAAGAAGTCAACGCGAGAAGCATAAAATACAATAGAGATACAACAGTTTTTCCATCGTATAACAGGAATAATTGCAACCAGTGTGAAAGATATGGTCATTTCTACGATCAGGGCAACATAGGCTTCACTCCAGAGCGTTGCTGCACCACATCGAATAGCTACGGCCTTAGAAGTCAACGCCAGGAGGTTAAAATACAATATAAATACAACAGATTTTCCATCGTATAATACGAATAATTGCAATGAGTATGAAAGTTATGGTCATTTCTACGTTCCGGGCAACCTGGGCTTCACCAGAGGGCGGTGCTCCACCAGATCGAATAGCTAGGGTCTCAGAAGTCTACGCCAGAAGCATAAAATACAATATAAATACAACAGTTTTTCCATTGTATAAAACGAATAACTGCTACCAGTGTGAAAGTTATGGTCATTTCTGCGTTCCAGGCCCCATAGGCTTCACTCTTGGACGTTGCCCCACCAGATCGAATAGCTAGGACCTTAGAAGTCAAAGCCAGACGCAGAAAATACAATATAAATACAACAGCTTTTCCATCATATAACAGGAATAATTGCATCCAGTGTGAAAGTGATGGTCATTTCTACGTTCCGGGCAACCTAGGCTTCAGTCTAGGGCGTTGTTCCCGCAGATCGAATAGTTAGGGCCTAAGAACCCTACGCCAGAAGCATATAAATACGATATATGTACCACAGTTTTTCCATCTTATAAAACGAATAATTGAAACCAGTGTGAAAGCAATGGCCATTTCTACGTTCCGGGGATCCTAGACTTAACTCTGATGCATTGCTCAGCCAGATCGAAATATAGGGCCTTAGAAGTCAACGCCAGAAGCATAAAGTACATCAAAGGTCCAACAGTTTGTCCATCGTATAACAGGAATAATAGCAACCAGTGTGAAGGTAAAGGTCATTTCTACGTTCCGGGCAACCTAGGCTTCACCCTAGGGCGTTGCTCCACCAGATCGAATAGTCAGGTCCTAAGAAGTCAACGCTAGAAGCATAAAATACGATATATGTACAAGAGCTTTTCCATCGTATCAAACGAATAAGTGCAACCAGTGTGAAAGCAACGGCCATTTCTACGGTCCGGGCATCCTAGACTTAACTCTTGGGTGTTGCTCTACCAGATCGAATAGCTACGGCCTTAGAAGTCAACGCCCGAAACATAAAATACAATAAAGATACAACAGTTTTTCCATCGTACGAAAAGAGTAATTGCAACCAGTGTGAAAGTAATGGTCATTTCTACGTTCCGGGCAACCTAGGCTCCACTCTAGGGCGTTGCTCCTCCAGGTCGAATAGCTAGGGCCTAAGAAGTCTACACCAGAAGCATAAAATACAATATAAATACAACAGTTTTTCCATTGTATGAAACGAATAATTGCTACCAGTGTGAAAGTTATGGTCATTTCTGCGTTCCAGGCACCATAGGCTTCGCTCTTGGACGTTGCCCCACCAGATCGAATAGCTAGGACCTTAGAAGTCAGAACCAGAGGCAGAAAATACAATATAAATACAACAGTTTTTCCATCGTATAAAACGAGTAATTGCAATCCGTATGAAAATTATGGTCATTTCTACGTTCCGGGCAACCTAGGCTTCACCATAGGTCGTTGCTCCACCATATCGAATAGTTAGGGCCTAAGAAGTCAACGCCAGAAGCATAAAATACAAAATAGATACAACAGCTTTTCCATCATATAACAGGAATAATTGCAACCAGTGTGAAAGTGATGGTCATTTCTACATTCCGGGCAACCTGGGCTTCACCAGAGGGCGTTGCTCCACCAGATCCAATAGTTAGGACCTAAGAAGTCAATGCCTGAGGCATAAAATACAAAATAGATACAGCAGTTTTCCATCATATAACAGGAGTAATCGCAACCAGTGTGAAAGTGATGGTCATTTCTACGTTCCGGGCAACCTAGGCTTCAGTCTAGGGCGTGGTTCCCCCATATCGAATAGTTAGGACATAAGAAGTCAACGCCAGAAGCATAAAATACAAAATAGATACACCAGTTTTTCCATTATATAACAGGAATAATTGCAACCAGTGTGAAAGTGATGGTCATTTCTATGTTCCGGGCAACCTAGGCTTCACTCTAGGGCGTTGTTCCTCCAGATCGAATAGCTAGGGCCTAAGAAGTCTACAGCAGAAGCATAAAATACAATGTAAATACAACAGTTTTTCCATCGTATAACAGGAATAATTGCAACCAGTCTGAAAGTGATGGTCATTTCTACGTTCCGTGCAACCTAGGCTTCACTCTAGGGCGTTGGTCCACCAGGTCGAATGGTTAGGGCCTTAGAAAACAACTCCAGACGCATAAAATACAATATAAATACAACAGTTTTTCCACGGTATAAAACGAATAATTGCAACCAGTATGAAAGTTATGGTCATTTATACGTTCCGGGAAACCTAGGCTTCACCCTAGGGCGTTGCTCCACCAGATCGAATAGTTAGGTCCTAAGAAGTCAACGCTAGAAGCATAAAATACGATATATGTACAAGAGCTTTTCCATCTTATAAAACGAATAATTGAAACCAGTGTGAAAGCAATGGCCACTTCTACGTTCCGGGAATCCTAGACTTAAATCTGATGCATTGCTCCGCCAGATCGAATAGCTACGGCCTTAGAAGTCAACGCCCGAAGCATAAAATACAATAAAAATAGAACAGTTATTCCATCGTATAACAGGAGTAATTACAACCAGTGTGAAAGTAATGGGCATTTCTACGTTCGTTGCAACCTAGGCTTCAGTCTAGGGCGTTGGTCCACCAGGTCGAATAGTTAGGGCCTGAGAAGACAACTCCAGACGCATAAAACACAATAGAAATACAACAGTTTTTCCATCGATAGAAAAGAATAGTTGCAACCAGTGTGAAAGTAATGGTCATTTCTACGTTCCAGGCAACCTAGGCTTCACTCTAGGGCGTTGGTCCACCAGGTCGAATAGTTAGGGCCTGAGAAAGCAACTCCAGACGCATAAAACACAATAAAAATACAACAGTTCTTTCATCGTATAACAGGAACAATTGCAACATGCCTGAACGTAATGGTCATTTCTACGTTCCGGGCAATCTAGGCTTCACTCTTTGGCGTTGCTCCACCAGATCGAATAGTTAGGGCCTTAGAAGTCAACTCCAGACGCATAAAATACAATATAAATACAACAGTTTTTCCATCGTATAACAGGAATAATTGCAACCAGTGTGAAAGGTATGGTCATTTCTACGATCAGGGCAACCTAGGCTTCACTCTAGGCGTTGCTCCACCAGATCCAATAGTTAGGGCCTAAGTAGTCAACGCCAGAAGCATAAAATACGATAAGGATACAACAGTTTTTCCATCGTATAACAGGGAATAATTGCAACCAGTGTGAAAGATATGGTCATTTCTACGATCAGGGCAACCTAGGCTTCACTCCAGGGCGTTGCTGCACCACATCGAATAGCTACGGCCTTAGAAGTCAACGCCAGAATGTTAAAATACAATATAAATATAACAGATTTTCCATCGAATAATACGAATAATTGCAACCAGTGTGAAAGTTGTGGTCATTTCTACGTTCCGGTCAACCAAGGCTTCACTCTAGGGCGTTGGTCCACCAGATCCAGTAGTTAGGGCCTAAGAAGTCAACGCCAGCTGCACCAAACACAAAATAAATACAACAGTTTTTGCACCGTATAAAACGAATAATTGCAATCAGTGTGAAAGTAATGGTTATTTCTACGTTCCGGGCAACCTCGGCTTCACCCTGCTGCGTTGCTCCAACAGCTCCAATAGTTAGGGCCTTAGAAGTCTACGCCCGAAGCATAAAATACAGTACAAATACATCAGTTTTTCCATCGTATAAAACTAGTAATTGCAACCAGTATGAAAGTGTTGGTCATTTCTACGTTCAGGGCTACCTAGGCTGCACTCTAGGGCGTTGCTCCACCAGATCGAATAGCTAGGGCCTAAGAATTCAACGCCACAAGCACCAAATACAAAATAAATACAACAGTTTTTCCATGTTATAAAAAGAATTATTGCAACCAGTGTGAAAGTAATGGCCTTTTCTACGTTTCCGGCAACATAGGCTTCACTGTTGGACGTTGACCCACGAGATCGGATAGCTAGGACCTTAGAAGTCAACGCCAGGAGATTAAAATACAATAAAAATACAACAGTTTTTCCATCGTATAAAACGAATAATTGCAACCAGTAAGAAAGTAATAGTCACTTCTAAGTTCCGTGCAACCTAGGCTTAACCTTAGGGCGTTGCTCCACCAGATCGAATAGTCAGGGACTTAGAATTTAACGCCAGAAACATAAAATACAGTAAAACTACAACAGCTTTTCCATCGTATAACAGGAATAACTGCAACCAGTTTGTAAGTACTGGTCATTTCTACGTTCCGGCAACCTAGGCTTCACTCCAGGGCGTTGCTCCACCAGATCGAATAGTTAGGGACTTAGAATTCAACGCCAGAAGCATAAAATACAACAAAAATGCAACAGTTTTTCAGTCGTATAACAGGAATAATTGCAGCCAGTGTGTCAGTAATGTGAATTCCTACGTTTCGGGCAACCTAGGCTTCACTCTAGGGCGTTGCTCCACCAGATCGAATAGCTAGGGCCTTAGAAGTCAACGCCAGAAGAATAAAATAACGTAAAAATACAACAGATTTTCCATCTTATAGCATGAATAATTGCAACCAGTGTGACAGTAATGGTAATTCCTATCTTTCGGGCAACCTAGGCTTCACTCTAGGCCGCTGCTCCACCAGATCGAATAGCTAGGGCCTTAGAAGTCAACGCCCGAAGCATAAAATGTAATAAAAATACAACAGTATTTCCATCGTATAAAACGAATAATTGCATCCAGTATGAAAGTTATGGGCATTCCTACGTTCCGGGCAACCTAGGCTACACCCTAGGGCGCTGCCCCACCAGATCGAACGGTTAGGGCCTTTGAAAACAACGCCAGACGCTTAAAACAAAATAAAATTACAACAGTTTTTCCATCGTATAACAGGAATAATTGCAACCAGTGTAAAAGTGATGGTCATTTCTACGTTCGGGGCAACCTATTCATCACTCTAGGGCGTTGGTCCACCAGATCCAATAGTTAGGGCTTAAGAAGCCAACGCCAGGAGCATCAAATACAAAATAAATACAAAGGTTTTTGCATCGTAAAATAGGAATAATTGCAACCAGTGTGAAAGAAATGGTCATTTCTACGTTCCGGGCAACCTAGGCTTCACTCTAGGGCGTTGATCCACCAGGTCCAATAGTTAGGGCCTTAGAAAACAACGCCAGACGCATAAAATACAATAAAATTACAACAGTTTTTCCATCGTATAACAGGAATAATTGCAACCAGTGTGAATGTGATGGTCATTTCTACGTTCGGGGCAACCTATTCATCACTCTAGGGCGTTGCTTCACAACGTCGAATGGTTAGGGCCTTAGAAGTCAGCGCCAGAAGCATAAAATACAATATAAATACAACAGCTTTTCCATTGTATAAAATGAATAATTGCAAACAGTGTGAACGTAATGGTCATTTCTACGTTCCGGGTATCCTAGGCTTCACTCTAGGGCGTTACTCCACCAGGTCGAATAGTTAGGGTCTAAGAAGTCAATGCTAGAAGCATAAAATAAAATAAAATTAAAACAGTTTTTCCATCTTATAACAGGAGTAACTGCAACCAGTGAGAAAGTGATGGTCACTTCTACGTTCCGTGCAACCTAGGCTTCACTCTGGGGCGTTGGTCCACCAGATCCAATAGTTAGGGCCATAGAAGTCAACGCCAGAAGCATAAAATAAAATATAAATTCAACAGATTTTCCATCGTATAAAACGAATAATTGCAGCCAGTGTGAAAGTAATGGTCATTTCTACGTTCCGGGCAACCTAGGTTTCGCTCTAGGGCGTTGCTCCACCACGCCGAATTGTTAGGGCCTTAGAAGTCAACGCCAGATGCATAAAATACAATATATATACAACAGTTTTTCCATTGTATAAAATGAATAATTACAAGCAGTGTGAAAGTAATGGTCATTTCTACCTTCCGGGCATCCTATGCTTCACTCTAGGGCGTTGCTCCATGAGATCGAATAGCTAGGACCTTAGAAGTCAACGCCAGGCGCATAAAATACAATAAAAATACAACAGTCTTTCCATTGTATAAAATGAATAATTGCAACCAGTGTGAAGGTAATGGTCACTTCTACGTTCCAGGCAACATAGGCTTCACACTTGGACGTTGCCCCAGCAGATCGAAAAGTTAGGGCCTAAGAAGTCAACGCCAGAAGCATAAAATAAAATAAAATTACAACAGTTTTTCCATCGTATAACTGGAATAATTGCAACCAGTGTCAAAGTGATGGTCATTTCTACGTTCCGTGCAACATAGGCTTCACTCTTGGACGTTGCCCCACCAGATCGAAAAGTTAGGGCCTAAGAAGTCAACGCCAGAAGCATAAAATAAAATAAAATAACAACAGTTTTTCCATCGTATAAAAGGTACAATTGCAACCAGTGTGAAAGTAATGGTCATTTCTACGTTCCGGGTAACATAGGCCTCACTCTTGGACGTTGCTCCAAGAGATCGAATTGCTAGGACCTTAGAAGTCAACGCCAGAAGCAAAAGATACAATATAAATGCAATAGTTTTTCCATTGTATAAAATGAATAATTGCAAACAGTGTGAAAGTAATGGTCATTTCTACGCTCCGGGTAACCTAGGCTTCACTCTAGGCCGCTGCTCCACCAGATCGAATAGCTAGGGCCTTATAAGTCAACGCCCGAAGCATAAAATGTAATAAAAATACAACAGTATTTCCATCGTATGAAACGAATAATTGCATCCAGTATGAAAGTTATGGGCATTCCTACGTTCCGGGCAACCTAGGCTACACCCTAGGGCGCTGCTCCACCAGATCGAATAGTTAGGTCCTTAGAAGTCAACGCCAGAAGCATAGAACACAATATAAATACAACAGTCTTTCCATTGTATAAAAGGTACAATTGCAACCAGTGTGAAAGTAATGGTCATTTCTACGTTCCGGGTAACATAGGCCTCACTCCTGGACGTTGCTCCAAGAGATCGAATTGCTAGGACCTTAGAAGTCAACGCCAGAAACAAAAAATACAATATAAATGCAATAGTTTTTCCTTTGTATAAAATGAATAATTGCAAACAGTGTGAAAGTAATGGTCATTTCTACGTTCCGCGCTACCTAGGCATCACTCTAGGGCGTTGCTCCACAAGGTCGAATAGTCAGGGCCTTAGAAAACAACGCCAGACGCATAAAATACAATAAAATTACAACAGTTTTTCCATCGTATAACAGGAATAATTGCAACCAGTGTGAATGTGATGGTCATTTCAACGCTCTGGGCTACCTAGGCATCACTCTAGGGCGTTGCTCCACCAGATCGAATAGCTAGGGACTTAGAATTCCACGCCAGAAGCATAAAAAACAATAAAAATCCAACAGTTTGACCATGGTATAAGAGGAATAATTGCAACCAGTGTCAAAGTGATGGTCATTTCTACGTTCCGTGCAACCTAGGCTTCACTCTGGGGCGTTGCTCCACCAGATCCAATAGTTAGGGCCAAAGAAGTCAACGCTAGAAGCATAAAATAAAATAGAAATACAACAGTTTTTCCATCGTATAAAACGAATAATTGCAACCAGTGTGAAAGTACAGGTGATTTCTACGTTCCGGGCTACCTAGGCATCACTCTAGGGCGTTGCTCCACCAGATCGAATAGCTAGGGACTTAGAATTCCACGCCAGAAGCATAAAAAACAATAAAAATCCAACAGTTTGACCATGGTATAACAGGAATAATTGCAACCAGTGTCAAAGTGATGGTCATTTCTACGTTCCGGGCAACATAGGCTTCACTCATGGACGATGCCCCACCAGATCGAAAAGTTAGGGCCTACGAAGTCAACGCCAGAAGCATAAAATACAATAAAAATACATCAGCTTTTCCATCGTATAAAAGGTATAATTGCAACCAATGTGAAAGTAATGGTCACTTGTACGTTCCTGGCAACATAGGCTTCACTCTTGGACGTTGCCCCACCAGATCGAACGGTTAGGGCCTTTGAAAACAACGCCAGACGCTTAAAACAAAATAAAATTACAACAGTTTTTCCATCGTATAACAGGAATAATTGCAACCAGTGTAAAAGTGATGGTCATTTCTACGTTCGGGGCAACCTATTCATCACTCTAGGGCGTTGGTCCACCAGATCCAATAGTTAGGGCTTAAGAAGCCAACGCCAGGAGCATCAAATACAAAATAAATACAAAGGTTTTTCCATCGTAAAATAGGAATAATTGCAACCAGTGTGAAAGAAATGGTCATTTCTACGTTGCGGGCAACCTGTTCATCACTCTAGGGCGTTGGTCCACCAGATCCAATATTTAGGGCCTAAGAAGCCGACGCCAGGAGCATCAAATACAAAATAAATACAACAGCCTTTCCATCGTAAAACAGGAATAATTGCAACCAGTTTGGAAGAAATGGTCATTTCTACGTTCCGGGCAACCTAGGCATCACTCTAGGGCGTTGCCCCATCAGAGCCAATAGTTAGGGCCCAAGAAGCCGACGCCAGGAGCATCAAATACAAAATAAATACAACAGTTTATTCATCGTAAAACAGGAATAATTGCAATGAGTGTGAAAGTAATGGTCATTTCTACGTTCCGGGCAACATAGGCTTCACTCTTGGACGTTGCTCCATGAGATCGAATAGCTAGGACCTCAGAAGTCAACGCCAGATGCATAGAATACAATATAAATACAACAGTCTTTCCATTGTATAAAATGAATAATTGCAAACAGTGTGAAGGTAATGGTCATTTCTACGTTCCGGGTAACCTAGGCTTCACTCTAGGGCGTTGATCCACCAAGTCGAATAGTTAGGGCCTTAGAAAACAACGCCAGACGCATAAAATACAATAAAATTACAACAGTTTTTCCATCGTATAACAGGAATAATTGCAACCAGTGTGAATGCGATGGTCATTTCTACGTTCGGGGCAACCTATTCATCACTCTAGGGCGTTGCTTCACCACGTCGAATGGTTAGGGGCTTAGAAGTCAGCGCCAGAAGCATAAAATACAATAAAAATACAACAGATTTTCCATCGTATAAAAGGTATAATTGCAACCAATGTGAAAGTAATGGTCACTTCTACGTTCCGGGCAACATAGGCTTCACTGTTGGACGTTGCCCTACCAGATCGAAAGGTTAGGGCCTAAGAAGTCAACGCCAGAAGCATAAAATAAAATAAAATTACAACAGTTTTTCCATCGTATAACAGGAATAATTGCAACCAGTGTGAAAGTGATGGTCATTTCTACGTTGCGGGCAACCTATTCATCACTCTAAGGCGTTGGTCCACCAGATCCAACACTTTGGGCCTAAGAAGCCGACGACAGGAGCATCAAATACAAAATAAATACAACAGCTTTTCCATTGTAAAACAGGAATAATTGCAACCAGTGTGAAAGAAATGGTCATTTCTACGTTCCGGGCAACCTAGGTTTCACTGTTGGGCGTTGCTCCACCAGATCGAATTGTTAGGGCCTTAGAAGTCAACGCCCGAAGCATAAAATACAAAATAGATAGAACAGTTTTTTCATTGTATAGAAGGCATAATTGCAACCAGGGTGAAAGTTATGGTCATTTCTACGTTCCGGGCAACCTAGGCTTAACTCCAGGGCGTTGCTCCACCAGATCGAATAGTTAGGGACTTAGAAGTCAATGCCAGAAGCATAAAATACAATATAAATACAACAGTTTTTCCACTGTATAATATGAATAATTGCAAACAGTGTGGAAGTAATGGTCATTTCTACGTTCCGGGCAACCTAGGTTTCACTCTAGGGCGTTGCTCCACCACATCGAATAGCTACGGCCTTAGAAGTCAACGCCTGAAGCATAGTATACAACCCAAGTACAACAGTTTTACCATCGTATAAAATGAATAATCGCAAACAGTGTGAAGGTAATGGCCATTACTACGTTCCGGGCAACCTAGGCTTCAGTCTAGGGCGTTGCTCCACCATACCGAATAGTTAGGGACTTACAAGTCAACGCCCGAAGCATAAAATACAAAATAAAGAGAACAGTTTTTCCATTGTATAGAACGAATAATTGCAACCAGTGTGAAAGTTATGGTCATTTCTACGTTCAGGGCAACCTTGGCTTAACTCTAGGGCGTTCCTCCACCAGATCGAATAGCTAGGGACTTAGAATTCAACGCCAGAAAAATAAAATACAACTTAAGTACAACAGTTTTACCATCGTATAAAATGAATAATCGCAAACAGTGTGAAGGTAATGGTCACTTCCACGTTCCGGGCAACCTAGGCTTCACTCTAGGGCGTTGCTCCACCAGATGGAATAGTTAGGGCCTAAGAAGTCAAGGCCAGAAGCATAAAATACAATATAAGTAGAACAGTTTTTCCCTTGTATAACAGGAATAATTGCAACCAGTGTGTAAGCTATGGTCATTTCTACGTTCCGGGCAACCTAGGCTTCACTCTAGGGCGTTGCTGCACCAGATCGAATAGTTAGGGACTTAGAATTCTACGCCAAAAACAAAATACAACATAAGTACAACAGTTTTTCCATCGTATAACAGGAATAATTGCAACCAGTGTGATAGTACAGGTCATTTCTACGTTCCGGGCAACCTAGGCTTCGCTTAAGGGCGTTGCTCCACCAGATCGAATAGCTAGGGACTTAGAAGACAACGACAGAAGCATAAAATACAATAAAAATACAACAGTTTTTCCATCCTATAAAAGGAATAACTGCAACCAGTGTGGAAGTAATGGTCATTTCTACGTTCCGGGCAACCTAGGCTTCGCTCTTGGGCGTCGCTCCATCACATCGAATAGCGGCGGCCTTAGAATTCAACTCCAGAAGCATAAAATACCATATAAATGCAACAGCTTTTCCATCGCATAAAATGAATGATTGCAAACAGTGTGAAAGTTATGGTCATTTTTACTTTCCGCGCAACCTAGGCTTAACTCCAGGGCGTTGCTCCACCAGACGGAATAGTTAGGGACTTTGAATACAACGCCAGTAGCATAAAATACAATAAGAATGCAACAGTTTTTCCATCGTATATCAGGATAGCTGCAACCAGTGTGAAAGTACTGGTCATTTCTACATTCCGGGTAACCTAGGCTTCACTCTAGGGCGTTCTTCCACCAGTTCGAATAGCTAGGGCCTAACAAGTCAACGCCAGAAGCATAAAATGCAATAGAAATACAACAGCTTTTCCATCGTATAAAACGCATAATTGCAACCAGTGTGAAAGATATGGACATTTCTACGATACGGCCAACCTAGGCTTCACTCTAGGGCGTTGCTGCACCACATCCAATAGCGACGGCCTTAGAAGTCAACGCCAGAAGGTTAAAATACAATATAAATACAACAGCTTTTCCATCGTATAAAACGAATAATGGCAATCAGTATGAAAGCTATGGTCATTTCTACGTTCCGGGCAACCTAGGCTCCACCCTAGGGCGTTGTTCCACCAGATCGTATAGTTAGGGCCTAAGAAGTCTACGCCAGAAGCATAAAATACAATATAAATACAACAGCTGTTCCATCGTATAACAGGAATCATTGCAACCAGTGTGTAAGATATGGTCATTTCTACGTCCCGGGCAACCTAGGCTTCACTCTAGAGCGTTGCGCGCCCACATCGTATAGCTATGGCCTTAGAAGTCAACGCCAGAAGCATTAAATACAATATAAATACAACAGCTTTTCCACCGTATAACAGGAATAATTGCAAACAGTGTGAAAGACATGGTCATTTCTACGTTCCGGGCAACCTAGGCTTCACTCTAGGGCGTTGCTCCACCAGACCGAATAGTCAGGGACTTACGAGTCAACGCCCGAAGCATAAAATGAAATAAAAATACAACAGTTTTTCCATCCTATAAAACGAATAATTGCAACCAGTATGAATGTTATGGTCATTTCTACGTTCCGGGCAACCTAGGCTTCACTCTAGGGCGTTGGTCCACCAGATCCAATAGCTAGGGCCTAAGAAGTCAACGACAGGAGCACCAAATACATAATAAATGCAACAGTTTTTCCATCGTATAAAACGAATAATTGCAACCAGTATGAAAGCTATGGTCATTACTACGTTCCGGGCAACCTAGGTTTAACTCCAGGGCGTTTCTCCACCAGATCGAATAGTTAGGGACTTTGTATACAACGCCAGAAGCATAAAATACAATAAAAATGCAACAGTTTTTCCATTGTATAACAGGAATAACTGCAACCAGTGTGAAAGTACTGGTCATGTCTACGTTCCGGGTAGCATAGGCTTCACTCTAGGGCGTTGCTCCACCACATCGAATAGTTAGGGACTTAGAAGTCAATGCCAGAAGCATAAAATACAATATAAATACAACAGTTTTTCCACTGTATAATATGAATAATTGTAAACAGTGTGGAAGTAATGGTCATTTCTACGTTCCGGGCAACCTAGGCTTCGCTTAAGGGCGTTGCTCCACCAGATCGAATAGCTAGGGACTTAGAAGACAACGACAGAAGCATAAAATACAATAAAAATACAACAGTTTTTCCATCCTATAAAAGGAATAACTCCAACCAGTGTGGAAGTAATGGTCATTTCTACGTTCCGGGCAACCTAGGCTTCGCTCTTGGGCGTCGCTCCATCGCATCGAATAGCGGCGGCCTTAGAATTCAACTCCAGAAGCATAAAATACCATATAAATGCAACACCTTTTCCATCGCATAAAATGAATGATTGCAAACAGTGTGAAAGTTATGGTCATTTTTACTTTCCGGGCAACCTAGGCTTAACTCCAGGGCGTTGCTCCACCAGACGGAATAGTTAGGGACTTTGAATACAACGCCAGTAGCATAAAATACAATAAGAATGCAACAGTTTTTCCATCGTATATCAGGATAGCTGCAACCAGCGTGAAAGTACTGGTGATTTCTACATTCCGGGTAACCTAGGCTTCACTCTAGGGCGTTCTTCCACCAGTTCGAATAGTTAGGGCCTAACAAGTCAACGCCAGAAGCATAAAATGCAATAGAAATACAACAGCTTTTCAATCGTATAAAACGCATAATTGCAACCAGTGTGAAAGATATGGTCATTTCTACGATACGGCCAACCTAGGCTTCACTCTAGGGCGTTGCTGCACCACATCCAATAGCTGCGGCCTTAGAAGTCAACGCCAGGAGGTTAAAATACGATATAAATACAACAGCTGTTCCATCGTATAAAACGAGTAATTGCAACCAGTATGAAAGCTATGGTCATTTCTACGTTCCGGGCAACCTAGGCTTCACTCTAGGGCGTTGGTCCACCAGATCCAATAGCTAGGGCCTAAGAAGTCAACGACAGGAGCACCAAATACATAATAAATGCAACAGTTTTTCTATCGTATAAAACGAATAATTGCAACCAGTATGAAAGCTATGGTCATTACTACGTTCCGGGCAACCTAGGCTTAACTCCAGGGCGTTTCTCCACCAGATCGAATAGTTAGGGACTTTGTATACAACGCCAGAAGCATAAAATACAATAAAAATGCAACAGTTCTTCCATTGTATAACAGGAATAACTGCAACCAGTGTGAAAGTACTGGTCATGTCTACGTTCCGGGTAGCATAGGCTTCACTCTAGGGCGTGGCTCCACCACATCGAATAGTTAGGGACTTACAAGTCAACGCCTGAAGCATAGTATACAACCCAAGTACAACAGTTTTACCATCGTATAAAATGAATAATCGCAAACAGTGTGAAGGTAATGGCCATTACTACGTTCCGGGCAACCTAGGCTTCAGTCTAGGGCGTTGTTCCACCAGACCGAATAGTTTGGGACTTACAAGTCAACGCCCGAAGCATAAAATACAAAATAAAGAGAACAGTTTTTCCATTGTAAAGAACGAATAATTGCAAACAGTGTGGTAGTAATGGTCATTTCTACGTTCCGGGTAGCCTAGGCTTCACTCCAGGGCGTTGCTCCACCAGATCGAATAGCTAGGGACTTAGAATTCAACGCCAGAAGAATAAAATACAACTTAAGTACAACAGCTTTAGCATCGTATAAAATGAATAATCGCAAACAGTGTGAAGGTAATGGTCACTTCCACGTTCAGGGCAACCTAGGCTTCACTCTAGGGCGTTGCTCCATCAGATCGAATAGTTAGGGCATAAGAAGTCAACGCCAGAAGCATAAAATACAATATAAGTACAACAGTTTTTCCCTTATATAAAAGGAATAATTGCAACCAGTGTGAAAGCTATGGTCATTTCTACGTTTCGCGCAACCTAGGCTTCACTCTAGGGCGTTGGTCCACCAGCTCGTATAGCTAGGGTCTTAGAAGTCAACGCCAGAAGCATAAAATAAAATAAAAATACAACAGTTTTTCCATCCTATAAAACGAATAATTGCAACCAGTATGAATGGTATGGTCATTTCTACGTTCCGGGCAACCTAGGCTTCACTCTAGGGCGTTGCTCCACCACATCGAATAGCTACGTTCTCAAAAGTCAACGCCTGAAGCATAAAATACAAACCAAGTACAACAGTTTTACCATCGTATAAAATGAATAATCGCAAGCAGTGTGAAGGTAATGGCCATTACTACGTTCCGTGCAACCTAGGCTTCACTCTAGGGCGTTGCTCCACCAGAACGAATAGTTAGGGCCTAAGAAGTCAACGCCAGAAGCATAAAGTACAATATAAATACAACAGCTTTTCCACCGTATAACAGGAATAATTGCAAACAGTGTGAAAGACATGGTCATTTCTACGTTCCGGGCAACCTAGGCTTCCCTCTAGGGCAATACTCCACCACATCGAATAGCTACGCCCTTTGGAGTCAACGCCAGAGGCATAAAATACAAATAAATACAACAGTTTTTCCATCGTATAACAGGAATAATTGCAACCAGAGTGAAGGTGATGGTCATTTCTATTTTCCGGGCAACCTAGGCTTCACTCTGGGGCGTTGGTCCACCAGATCGAATAGCTAGGGACTTAGAAGTCAACGCCAGAAGCATAAAATACAATATAAATACAACAGTGTTTCCCTTGTATAACAGGAATAATTGCAACCAGTGTGAAAGCTATGGTCATTTCTACGTTCCGGGCAACCTAGGTTTCACTCTAGGGCGTTGCTCCACCACATCGAATAGTTAGGGCCTTAGAAGTCAAGGCCAGAAGCATAAAATACAACCCAAGTACAACAGTTTTACCATCGTATAAAATGAATAATCGCAAACAGTGTGAAGGCAATGGCCACTACTACGTCCCGGGCAACCTAGGCTTCACTCTAGGGCGTTGCTCCACCAGACCGAATAGTCAGGGACTTACGAGTCAACGCCCGAAGCATAAAATACAAAATATATAGAACAGTATTTCCATTGTATAGAACGAATAATTGCAACCAGTGTAATAGTTATGGTCATTTCTACGTTCCGGGTAGCCTAGGCTTCACTCCAGGGCGTTGCTCCACCAGGTCGAATAGCTAGGGACTTAAAATTCAACGCCAGAATAATAAAATACAACTTAAGTACAACAGCTTTACCATCGTATAAAATGAATAAACGCAAACAGTGTGAAGGTAATGGTCACTTCCACGTTGCGGGCAACCTAGGCTCCACTCTAGGGCGTTTCTCCACAAGATCGAATGGTTAGGGCCTAAGAAGTCAACGCCAGAAGCATAAAATACAATATAAGTACAACAGTTTTTCCCTTGTATAACAGGAATAATTGCAACCAGTGTGTAAGCTATGTTCATTTCTACGTTCCGGGCAACCTAGGCTTCACTCTAGTGCGTTGCTCCACCACATCGAATAGTTAGGGCCTTAGAAGTCAATGCCAGAAGCATAAAATACAATATAAATACAACAGTTTTTCCACTGTATAATATGAATAATTGCAAACAGTGTGGTAGTAATGGTCATTTCTACGTTCCGGGCAACCTAGGCTTCACTCTAGGGCGTTGCTCCACCACATCGAATAGCTACGGCCTTAGAAGTCAACGCCTGAAGCATAATATACAACACAAGTACAACAGTTTTACCATCGTATAAAATGAATAATCGCAAACAGTGTGGTAGTAATGGCCATTACAACGTTCCGGGCAACCTAGGCTTCAGTCTAGGGCGTTGCTCCACCAGACCGAATAGTTAGGGACTTACAAGTCAACGCCCGAAGCATAAAATACAAAATAAAGAGAACAGTTTTTCCATTGTATAGAACGAATAATTGCAACCAGTGTGAAAGTTATGGTCATTTCTACGTTCCGGGCAACCTAGGCTTCACTCTAGTGCGTTGCTCCACCACATCGAATAGTTAGGGCCTTAGAAGTCAATGCCAGAAGCATAAAATACAATATAAATACAACAGTTTTTCCACTGTATAATATGAATAATTGCAAACAGTGTGGTAGTAATGGCCATTACAACGTTCCGGGCAACCTAGGCTTCAGTCTAGGGCGTTGCTCCACCAGACCGAATAGTTAGGGACTTACAAGTCAACGCCCGAAGCATAAAATACAAAATAAAGAGAACAGTTTTTCCATTGTATAGAACGAATAATTGCAACCAGTGTGAAAGTTATGGTCATTTCTACGTTCCGGGCAACCTTGGCTTAACTCTAGGGCGTTCCTCCACCGGGTCGAATAGTTAGGGACTTTGAATACAAGGCCATAAGCATAAAATACAATAAAAATGCAACAGTTTTTCCATTGTATAACAGGAATAACTGCAACCAGTGTGAAAGTACTGGTCATTTCTACGTTCCGGGTAGCCTAGGCTTCACTCCAGGGCGTTGCTCCACCAGATCGAATAGCTAGGGACTTAGAATTCAACGCCAGAAGAATAAAATACAACTTAAGTACAACAGCTTTACCATCGTATAAAATGAATAATCGCAAGCAGTGTGAAGGTAATGGTCACTTCCACGTTCAGGGCAACCTAGGCTTCACTCTAGGGCGTTGCTCCATCAGATCGAATAGTTAGGGCCTAAGAAGTCAACGCCAGAAGCATAAAATACAATATAAGTACAAGAGTTTTTCCCTTATATAAAAGGAATAATTGCAACCAGTGTGAAAGCTATGGTCATTTCTACGTTTCGCGCAACCTAGGCTTCACTCTAGGGCGTTGGTCCACCAGCTCGTATAGCTAGGGTCTTAGAAGTCAACGCCAGAAGCATAAAATAAAATAAAAATACAACAGTTTTTCCATCCTATAAAACGAATAATTGCAACCAGTATGAATGGTATGGTCATTTCTACGTTCCGGGCAACCTAGGCTTCACTCTAGGGCGTTGGTCCACCAGATCCAATAGCTAGGGCCTATGAAGTCAACGACAGGAGCACCAAATACATAATAAATGCAACAGTTTTTCCATCGTATAAAACGAATAATTGCAACCAGTATGAAAGCTATGGTCATTACTACGTTCCGGGCAACCTAGGCTTCACTCTAGGGCGTTGCTCAACCATATCGAATAGCTACGGCCCTAGAAGACAACGCCCTAACTATAAAGTACAATATAAATACAACAGCCTTTCCATCGTATAAAATGGATAATTGCAACCAGTCTGATAGTTATGGTCATTTCTACGTTTCGGGCAAGCTAGGCTTCACCCTAGGGCGTTGCTCCACCAGATCGAATAGTTAGGGCCTAAGAAGTCAACGCCAGAAGCATAAAATACGATGTATGTACAACAGTTTTTCCATCGTATAGAATGAATAATTGCAACCAGTGTGAAAGTAATGGTCATTTCTACGTTCCGAGCAACCTAGGCTTCACTCTAGGTCGTTGCTCCACCACATCGAATAGTTAGAGCCTTTGAAGTCAATGCCAGAAGCATAAAATACAATATAAATACAACAGTTCTCCACTGTATAATATGAATAATTGCAAACAGTGTGGAAGTAATGGTCATTTCTACGTTCCGGGCAACCTAGGCTTCACTCTAGGGCGTTGCTCCACCACATCGAATAGCTACGGTCTCAAAAGTCAACGCCTGAAGCATAAAATACAAACCAAGTACAACAGTTTTACCATCGTATAAAATGAATAATCGCAAGCAGTGTGAAGATAATGGCCATTACTACGTTCCGTGCAGCCTAGGCTTCACTCTAGGGCGTTGCTCCACCAGAACGAATAGTTAGGGCCTAAGAAGTCAACGCCAGAAGCATAAAGTACAATATAAATACAACAGCTTTTCCACCGTATAACAGGAATAATTGCAAACAGTGTGAAAGACATGGTCATTTCTACGTTCCGGGCAACCTAGGCATCCCTCTAGGGCAATACTCCACCACATCGAATAGCTACGCCCTTTGGAGTCAACGCCAGAGGCATAAAATACAAATAAATACAACCGTTTTTCCATCGTATAACAGGAATAATTGCAACCAGAGTGAAGGTGATGGTCATTTCTACTTTCCGGGCACCCTAGGCTTCACTCTAGGGCGTTGGTCCACCAGATCGAATAGCTAGGGACTTAGAATTCAACGCCAGAAGAATAAAATGCAACTTAAGTACGACAGTTTTACCATCGTATAAAATGAATAATCGCAGACAGTGTGAAGGTAATGGTCGCTTCCACGTTCCGGGCAACCTAGGCTTCACTCTAGGGCGTTGCTCCACCAGATCGAATAGTTAGGGCCTAAGAAGTCAACGCCAGAAGCATAAAATACAATATAAGTACAACAGTTTTTCCCTTGTATAACAGGAATAATTGCAACCAGTGTGAAAGCTATGGTCATTTCTACGTTCCGGGCAACCTAGGCTTCACTCTAGGTCGTTGCTCCACCACATCGAATAGTTAGAGCCTTAGAAGTCAATGCCAGAAGCATAAAATACAATATAAATACAACAGTTCTCCACTGCATAATATGAATAATTGCAAACAGTGTGGAAGTAATGGTCATTTCCAAGTTCCGGGCAATCTAGGCATCACTCTAGGGCGTTGCTCCACCACATCGAATAGCTACGGTCTTAGAAGTCAACGCCTGAAGCATAAAATACAAACCAAGTACAACAGTTTTACCATCGTATAAAATGAATATTCGCAAGCAGTGTGAAGGTAATGGCCATTACTACGCTCCGTGCATCCTAGGCTTCACTCTAGGGCGTTGCTCCACCAGACCGAATAGTTAGGGACTTACAAGTCAACGCCAGAAGCATAAAATACAAAATAAATAGAACAGCTTTTCCATTGTATAGAACGGATAATTGCAACCAGTGTGAAAGCTATGGTCATTTCTACGTTCCGGGCAACCTAGGCATCACTCTAGGGCGTTGCTCCACCACATCGAATAGTTAGGGTGTTAGAAGTCAACGCCAGAAGCATAAAAAACAACATAAGTACAACAGTTTTTCCATCGTGTAACAGGAATAATTGCAACCAGTGTGAAAGTACAGGTCATTTCTACGTTCCGGGCAACCTAGGCTTCGCTTAAGGGCGTTGCTCCACCAGATCCAATAGCTAGGCCCTAAGAAGCCAACGCCAGGAGCACCAAATACATAATAAATACAACCGTTTTTCCATCGTATGAAACGAATGATTGCAACCAGTATGAAAGCTATGGTCATTTCTACGTTCCGGGCAACCTAGGCTTCACTCTAGGGCGTTGCTCAACCAGATCGAATAGTTAGGGACTTTGAATACAACGCCAGAAGCATACAATACAATAGAAATGCAACAGTTTTTCCATTGTATAACAGGAATAACTGCAACCTGTGTGAAAGTACTGGTCATTTCTATGTTCCGGGTAGCCTAGGCTTCACTCCAGGGCGTTGCTCCACCAGATCGAATAGCTAGGGACTTAGAATTCAACGCCAGAAGAATAAAATACAACTTAAGTACGACAGTTTTACCATCGTATAAAATGAATAATCGCAGACAGTGTGAATGTAATGGTCGCTTCCACGTTCCGGGCAACCTAGGCTTCACTCTAGGGCGCTGCTCAACCATACCGAACACCTACGGCCCTAGAAGACAACGCCATAACTATAAAATACAATGTAAATGCAACATTCTTTCCATCGTATACAGCGGGTAATTGCAACCAGTCTGATAGTTATGGTCATTTCTACGTTCCGGGCAAGCTAGGCTTCACCCTAGGGCGTTGCTCCACCAGATCGAATAGTTAGGGCCTAAGAAGTCAACGCCAGAAGCATAAAATACAATATAAATACGACAGTGTTTCCCTTGTATAACAGGAATAATTGCAACCAGTGTGAAAGCTATGGTCATTTCTACGTTCCGGGCAACCTAGGTTTCACTCTAGGGCGTTGCTCCACCACATCGAGTAGGTAGGGCCTTAGAAGCCAAGGCCAGAAGCATAAAATACAACCCAAGTACAACAGTTTTACCATCGTATAAAATGAATAATCGCAAACAGTGTGAAGATAATGGCCATTACTACGTCCCGGGCAACCTAGGATTCACTCTAGGGCGTTGCTCCACCAGACCGAATAGTCATGGACTTACGAGTCAACGCCCGAAGCATAAAATACAAAATGAATAGAACAGTTTTTCCATTGTATAGAACGAATAATTGCAACCAGTGTAAAAGTTATGGTCATTTCTACGTACCGGGCAACCTTGGCTTAACTCCAGGGCGTTGCTCCACCAGATCGAATAGTTAGGGACTTTGAATACAACGCCAGAAGCATACAATACAATAAAAATGCAACGGTTTTTCCATTGTATAACAGGAATAACTGGAACCAGTGTGAAAGTACTGGTCATTTCTATGTTCCGGGTAGCCTAGGCTTCACTCCAGGGCGTTGCTGCACCAGATCGAATAGCTAGTGACTTAGAATTTAACGCCAGAAGCATAAAATACAATATAAATACAATAGCTTTTCCATCATATATAATGTATATTTGCAAACACTGCGAAAGTAACGGTCATTTCTACGTTCCGGGCAACCTAGGCTTCACTCTAGGGCGTTGCTCCACCAGATCGAATAGTTAGGGACTTAGAATTCTACGCCAAAAACAGAAAATACAACATAAGTACAACAGTTTTTCCATCGTATAACAGGAATAATTGCAACCAGTGTGATAATACAGGTCATTTCTACGTTCCGGGCAACCTAGGCTTCGCTTAAGGGCGTTGCTCCACCAGATCGAATAGCTAGGGACTTAGAAGTCAACGACAGAAGCATAAAATACAATAAAAATACAACAGTTTTTCCATCCTATAAAAGGAATAACTGCAACCAGTGTGGAAGTAATGGTCATTTCTACGTTCCGGGCAACCTAGGCTTCGCTCTTGGGCGTCGCTCCATCACATCGAATAGCGGCGGCCTTAGAATTCAACTCCAGAAGCATAAAATACCATATAAACGCAACAGCTTTTCCATCGCATAAAATGAATGATTGCAAACAGTGTGAAAGTTATGGTCATTTTTACTTTCCGCGCAACCTAGGCTTAACTCCAGGGCGTTGCTCCACCAGACGGAATAGTTAGGGACTTTGAATACAACGCCAGTAGCATAAAATACAATAAGAATGCAACAGTTTTTCCACCGTATATCAGGATAGCTGCAACCAGTGTGAAAGTACTGGTCATTTCTACATTCCGGGTAACCTAGGCTTCACTCTAGGGCGTTCTTCCACCAGTTCGAATAGTTAGGGCCTAACAAGTCAACGCCAGAAGCATAAAATGCAATAGAAATACAACAGCATTTCCATCGTATAAAACGCATAATTGCAACCAGTGTGAAAGATATGGTCATTTCTACGATACGGCCAACCTAGGCTTCACTCTAGGGCGTTGCTGCACCACATCCAATAGCTAGGGCCTAAGAAGCCAACGCCAGAAGGTTAAAATACAATATAAATACAACAGTTTTTCCATCCTATAAAACGAATAATTGCAACCAGTATGAATGTTATGGTCATTTCTACGTTCCGGGCAACCTAGGCTTAACTCCAGGGCGTTTCTCCACCAGATCGAATAGTTAGGGACTTTGTATACAACGCCAGAAGCATAAAATACAATAAAAATGCAACAGTTTTTCCATTGTATAACAGGAATAACTGCAACCAGTGTGAAAGTACTGGTCATGTCTACGTTCCGGGTAGCATAGGCTTCACTCTAGGGCATTGCTCCACCACATCGAATAGCTAGGGACTTAGAAGTCAATGCCAGAAGCATAAAATACAATATAAATACAACAGTTTTTCCACTGTATAATATGAATAATTGTAAACAGTGTGGAAGTAATGGTCATTTCTACGTTCCGGCCAACCTAGGCTTCACTCTAGGGCGTTGCTGCACCACATCCAATAGCTACGGCCTTAGAAGTCAACGCCAGAAGGTTAAAATACAATATAAATACAACAGCTATTCCATCGTATAACAGGAATCATTGCAACCAGTGTGTAAGCTATGGTCATTTCTACGTTCCGGGCAACCTAGGCTTCACTATAGGGCGTTGCTCCACCACATCGAATAGTTAGGGACTTAGAAGTCAATGCCAGAAGCATAAAATACAATATAAATACAACAGTTTTTCCATCCTATAAAACGAATAATTGCAACCAGTATGAATGTTATGGTCATTTCTACGTTCCGGGCAACCTAGGCTTCACTCTAGGGCGTTGGTCCACCAGATCCAATAGCTAGCGCCTAAGAAGTCAACGACAGGAGCACCAAATACATAATAAATGCAACAGTTTTTCCATCGTATAAAACGAATAATTGCAACCAGTATGAAAGCTATGCTCATTACTACGTTCCGGGCAACCTAGGCTTAACTCCAGGGCGTTTCTCCACCAGATCGAATAGTTAGGGACTTTGAATACAACGCCAGAAGCATAAAATACAATAAAAATGCAACAGTTTTTCCATTGTATAACAGGAATAACTGCAACCAGTGTGAAAGTACTGTTCATGTCTACGTTCCGGGTAGCATAGGCTTCACTCTAGGGCGTTGCTCCACCACATCGAATAGTTAGGGACTTAGAAGTCAATGCCAGAAGCATAAAATACAATATAAATACAACAGTTTTTCCACTGTATAATATGAATAATTGTAAACAGTGTGGAAGTAATGGTCATTTCTACGTTCCGGGCAACCTAGGCTTCGCTTAAGGGCGTTGCTCCACCAGATCGAATAGCTAGGGACTTAGAAGACAACGACAGAAGCATAAAATACAATAAAAATACAACAGTTTTTCCATCCTATAAAAGGAATAACTGCAACCAGTGTGGAAGTAATGGTCATTTCTACGTTCCGGGCAACCTAGGCTTCGCTCTTGGGCGTCGCTCCATCACATCGAATAGCGGCGGCCTTAGAATTCAACTCCAGAAGCATAAAATACCATATAAATGCAACAGCTTTTCCATCGCATAAAATGAATGATTGCAAACAGTGTGAAAGTTATGGTCATTTTTACTTTCCGGGCAACCTAGGCTTAACTCCAGGGCGTTGCTCCACCAGACGGAATAGTTAGGGACTTTGAATACAACGCCAGTAGCATAAAATACAATAAGAATGCAACAGTTTTTCCATCGTATATCAGGATAGCTGCAACCAGTGTGAAGGTACTGGTCATTTCTACATTCCGGGTAACCTAGGCTTCACTCTAGGGTGTTCTTCCACCAGTTCGAATAGTTAGGGCCTAACAAGTCAACGCCAGAAGCATAAAATGCAATAGAAATACAACAGCTTTTCCATCGTATAAAACGCATAATTGCAACCAGTGTGAAAGATATGGTCATTTCTACGATACGGCCAACCTAGGCTTCACTCTAGGGCGTTGCTGCACCACATCCAATAGCTACGGCCTTAGAAGTCAACGCCAGAAGGTTAAAATACAGTATAAATACAACAGCTTTTCCATCGTATAAAACGAATAATGGCAATCACTATGAAAGCTATGGTCATTTCTACGTTCCGGGCAACCTAGGCTCCACCCTAGGTCGTTGTTCCACCAGATCGTATAGTTAGGGCCTAAGAAGTCTACGCCAGAAGCATAAAATACAATATAAATACAACAGCTATTCCATCGTATAACAGGAATCATTGCAACCAGTGTGTAAGCTATGGTCATTTCTACGTTCCGGGCAACCTAGACTTCACTCTAGGGCGTTGCTCCACCACATCGAATAGTTAGGGACTTAGAAGTCAATGCCAGAAGCATAAAATACAGTATAAATACAACAGTTTTTCCACTGTATAATATGAATAATCGCAAGCAGTGTGAAGGTAATGGCCATTACTACGTTCCGGGCAACCTAGGCTCCACCCTAGGGCGTTGCTCCACCAGACCGAATAGTCAGGGACTTACGAGTCAACGCCCGAAGCATAAAATGAAATAAAAATACAACAGTTTTTCCATCCTATAAAACGAATAATTGCAACCAGTATGAATGTTATGGTCATTTCTACGTTCCGGGCAACCTAGGCTTCGCTCTTGGGCGTCGCTCCATCACATCGAATAGCGGCGGCCTTAGAATTCAACTCCAGAAGCATAAAATACCATATAAATGCAACAGCTTTTCCATCGCATAAAATGAATGATTGCAAACAGTGTGAAAGTTATGGTCATTTTTACTTTCCGGGCAACCTAGGCTTAACTCCAGGGCGTTGCTCCACCAGACGGAATAGTTAGGGACTTTGAATACAACGCCAGTAGCATAAAATACAATAAGAATGCAACAGTTTTTCCATCGTATATCAGGATAGCTGCAACCAGTGTGAAAGTACTGGTCATTTCTACATTCCGGGTAACCTAGGCTTCACTCTAGGGTGTTCTTCCACCAGTTCGAATAGTTAGGGCCTAACAAGTCAACGCCAGAAGCATAAAATGCAATAGAAATACAACAGCTTTTCCATCGTATAAAACGCATAATTGCAACCAGTGTGAAAGATATGGTCATTTCTACGATACGGCCAACCTAGGCTTCACTCTAGGGCGTTGCTGCACCACATCCAATAGCTACGGCCTTAGAAGTCAACGCCAGAAGGTTAAAATACAATATAAATACAACAGCTTTTCCATCGTATAAAACGAATAATGGCAATCACTATGGAAGCTATGGTCATTTCTACGTTCCGGGCAACCTAGGCTCCACCCTAGGTCGTTGTTCCACCAGATCGTATAGTTAGGGCCTAAGAAGTCTACGCCAGAAGCATAAAATACAATATAAATACAACAGCTATTCCATCGTATAACAGGAATCATTGCAACCAGTGTGTAAGCTATGGTCATTTCTACGTTCCGGGCAACCTAGACTTCACTCTAGGGCGTTGCTCCACCACATCGAATAGTTAGGGACTTAGAAGTCAATGCCAGAAGCATAAAATACAGTATAAATACAACAGTTTTTCCACTGTATAATATGAATAATCGCAAGCAGTGTGAAGGTAATGGCCATTACTACGTTCCGGGCAACCTAGGCTCCACCCTAGGGCGTTGCTCCACCAGACCGAATAGTCAGGGACTTACGAGTCAACGCCCGAAGCATAAAATGAAATAAAAATACAACAGTTTTTCCATCCTATAAAACGAATAATTGCAACCAGTATGAATGTTATGGTCATTTCTACGTTCCGGGCAACCTAGGCTTCACTCTAGGGCGTTGGTCCACCAGATCCAATAGCTAGCGCCTAAGAAGTCAACGACAGGAGCACCAAATACATAATAAATGCAATAGTTTTTCCATCGTATAAAACGAATAATTGCAACCAGTATGAAAGCTATGCTCATTACTACGTTCCGGGCAACCTAGGCTTAACTCCAGGGCGTTTCTCCACCAGATCGAATAGTTAGGGACTTTGAATACACCGCCAGAAGCATACAATACAATAGAAATGCAACAGTTTTTCCATTGTATAACAGGAATAACTGCAACCAGTGTGAAAGTACTGGTCATTTCTATGTTCCGGGTAGCCTAGGCTTCACTCCAGGGCGTTGCTCCACCAGATCGAATAGCTAGGGACTTAGAATTCAACGCCAGAAGAATAAAATACAACTTAAGTACGACAGTTTTACCATCGTATAAAATGAATAATCGCAGACAGTGTGAAGGTAATGGTCGCTTCCACGTTCCGGGCAACCTAGGCTTCACTCTAGGGCGTTGCTCCACCAGATCGAATAGTTAGGGCCTAAGAAGTCAACGCCAGAAGCATAAAATACAATAAAAGTACAACAGTTTTTCCCTTGTATAACAGGAATAATTGCAACCAGTGTGAAAGCTATGGTCATTTCTACGTTCCGGGCAACCTAGGCTTCACTCTAGGTCGTTGCTCCACCACATCGAATAGTTAGAGCCTTAGAAGTCAATGCCAGAAGCATAAAATACAATATAAATACAACAGTTCTCCACTGTATAATATGAATAATTGCAAACAGTGTGGAAGTAATGGTCATTTCTACGTTCCGGGTAAACTAGGCTTCACTCTAGGGCGTTGCTCGACCACATCGAATAGCTATGGCCTTAGAAGTCAACGCCAGAAGCATTAAATACAATATAAATACAACAGCTTTTCCACCGTATAACAGGAATAATTGCAAACAGTGTGAAAGACATGGTCATTTCTACGTTCCGGGCAACCTAGGCTTCACTCTAGGGCGTTGCTCGACCACATCGAATAGCTATGCCCTTAGAAGTCAACGCCAGAAGCATTAAATACAATATAAATACAACAGCTTTACCACCGTATAACAGGAATAATTGCAAACAGTGTGAAAGGCATGGTCATTTCTACGTTCCGGGCAACCTAGGCTTCCTTCTAGGGCGTTACTCCACCACATCGAATAGCTACGCCCTTTGGAGTCAACGCCAGAGGCATAAAATACAAATAAATACAACAGTTTTTCCATCGTATAACAAGAATAATTGCAACCAGAGTGAAGGTGATGGTCATTTCTACGTTCCGGGCAACCTAGGCTCCACTCTACGGCGTTGGTCCACCAGATCGAATAGCTAGGGACTTAGAAATCAACGCCAGAAGCATAAAATGAAATATAAATACAACAGTTTTTCCAACCTATAAAAGGAATAACTGCAACCAGTGTGGAAGTAATGGTCATTTCTACGTTCCGGGCAACCTAGGCTTCGCTCTTGGGCGTCGCTCCATCACATCGAATAGCGGCGGCCTTAGAATTCAACTCCAGAAGCATAAAATACCATATAAATGCAACAGCTTTTCCATCGCATAAAATGAATGATTGCAAACAGTGTGAAAGTTATGGTCATTTTTACTTTCCGGGCAACCTAGGCTTAACTCCAGGGCGTTGCTCCACCAGACGGAATAGTTAGGGACTTTGAATACAACGCCAGTAGCATAAAATACAATAAGAATGCAACAGTTTTTCCATCGTATATCAGGATAGCTGCAACCAGTGTGAAAGTACTGGTCATTTCTACATTCCGTGTAACCTAGGCTTCACTCTAGGGTGTTCTTCCACCAGTTCGAATAGTTAGGGCCTAACAAGTCAACGCCAGAAGCATAAAATGCAATAGAAATACAACAGCTTTTCCATCGTATAAAACGCATAATTGCAACCAGTGTGAAAGATATGGTCATTTCTACGATACGGCCAACCTAGGCTTCACTCTAGGGCGTTGCTGCACCACATCCAATAGCTACGGCCTTAGAAGTCAACGCCAGAAGGTTAAAATACAATATAAATACAACAGCTTTTCCATCGTATAAAACGAATAATGGCAATCACTATGAAAGCTATGGTCATTTCTACGTTCCGGGCAACCTAGGCTCCACCCTAGGTCGTTGTTCCACCAGATCGTATAGTTAGGGCCTAAGAAGTCTACGCCAGAAGCATAAAATACAATATAAATACAACAGCTATTCCATCGTATAACAGGAATCATTGCAACCAGTGTGTAAGCTATGGTCATTTCTACGTTCCGGGCAACCTAGACTTCACTCTAGGGCGTTGCTCCACCACATCGAATAGTTAGGGACTTAGATGTCAATGCCAGAAGCATAAAATACAGTATAAATACAACAGTTTTTCCACTGTATAATATGAATAATCGCAAGCAGTGTGAAGGTAATGGCCATTACTACGTTCCGGGCAACCTAGGCTCCACCCTAGGGCGTTGCTCCACCAGACCGAATAGTCAGGGACTTACGAGTCAACGCCCGAAGCATAAAATGAAATAAAAATACAACAGTTTTTCCATCCTATAAAACGAATAATTGCAACCAGTATGAATGTTATGGTCATTTCTACGTTCCGGGCAACCTAGGCTTCACTCTAGGGCGTTGGTCCACCAGATCCAATAGCTAGCGCCTAAGAAGTCAACGACAGGAGCACCAAATACATAATAAATGCAACAGTTTTTCCATCGTATAAAACGAATAATTGCAACCAGTATGAAAGCTATGCTCATTACTACGTTCCGGGCAACCTAGGCTTAACTCCAGGGCGTTTCTCCACCAGATCGAATAGTTAGGGACTTTGAATACACCGCCAGAAGCATACAATACAATAGAAATGCAACAGTTTTTCCATTGTATAACAGGAATAACTGCAACCAGTGTGAAAGTACTGGTCATTTCTATGTTCCGGGTAGCCTAGGCTTCACTCCAGGGCGTTGCTCCACCAGATCGAATAGCTAGGGACTTAGAATTCAACGCCAGAAGAATAAAATACAACTTAAGTACGACAGTTTTACCATCGTATAAAATGAATAATCGCAGACAGTGTGAAGGTAATGGTCGCTTCCACGTTCCGGGCAACCTAGGTTTCACTCTAGGGCGTTGCTCCACCAGATCGAATAGTTAGGGCCTAAGAAGTCAACGCCAGAAGCATAAAATACAATAAAAGTACAACAGTTTTTCCCTTGTATAACAGGAATAATTGCAACCAGTGTGAAAGCTATGGTCATTTCTACGTTCCGGGCAACCTAGGCTTCACTCTAGGTCGTTGCTCCACCACATCGAATAGTTAGAGCCTTAGAAGTCAATGCCAGAAGCATAAAATACAATATAAATACAACAGTTCTCCACTGTATAATATGAATAATTGCAAACAGTGTGAAAGACATGGTCATTTCTACGTTCCGGGCAACCTAGGCTTCACTCTAGGGCGTTGCTCGACCACATCGAGTAGCTATGCCCTTAGAAGTCAACGCCAGAAGCATTAAATACAATATAAATACAACAGCTTTACCACCGTATAACAGGAATAATTGCAAACAGTGTGAAAGGCATGGTCATTTCTACGTTCCGGGCAACCTAGGCTTCCTTCTAGGGCGTTACTCCACCACATCGAATAGCTACGCCCTTTGGAGTCAACGCCAGAGGCATAAAATACAAATAAATACAACAGTTTTTCCATCGTATAACAAGAATAATTGCAACCAGAGTGAAGGTGATGGTCATTTCTACGTTCCGGGCAACCTAGGCTCCACTCTACGGCGTTGGTCCACCAGATCGAATAGCTAGGGACTTAGAAATCAACGCCAGAAGCATAAAATGAAATATAAATACAACAGTTTTTCCAACCTATAAAACGAATAGTTGCAACCAGTATGAATGTTATGGTCATTTCTACGTTCCGGGCAACCTAGGCTTCACTCCAGGGCGTTGCTCCACCAGATCGAATAGTTAGGGACTTAGAATTCAACGCCAGAAACATAAAATACAACATAGGTACAACAGTTTTTCCATCGTATAACAGGAATAATTGCAACCAGTGTGAATGTACAGGGCATTTCTACGTTCCGGGCAACCTAGGCTTCGCTTAAGGGCGTTGCCCCACCTGATCGAATAGCTAGGGACTTATAAGTCAACGCCGGAAGCATTAAATACAATAAAAATACAACAGTTTTTCAATCGTATAAAAGGAATAATTGCAAACAGTGTGAAAGTGAAGGTCATTTCAACGTTCCGGGCAACCTTGGCTTAACTGTAGGTCGTTGCTCCACCAGATCGCATCGTTAGGGACTTAGAATTTAACGCCAGAAGCATAAAATACAATAAAAATGCAACAGTTTTTCCATCGTATAACAGGAAATCTGCAACCAGTGTGAAAGTACTGGTCATTTCTATGTTCCGGGTAACCTAGTCTTCACTCTAGGGCGTTGCTCCACCAGAAAGAATAGCTAGGGACTTAGAATTCAACGCCAGAAGAATAAAATACAACATAAGTATAACAGTGTTTCCATCGTATAAAGTGTATAATTGCAAGCAGTGTGAAGGTAATGGTCATTTCTACGTTCCGGGCAACCTAGGCTTCACTCTAGGGCGTTGCTCCACCAGATCGAACAACTAGGGACTTAGAATTCAATGCCAGAAGAATAAAATACAGCCTAAGTACAACAGTTTTAGCATCGTATAAAATGAATAATCGCAAACAGTGTGAAGGTAATGGTCATTTCTACGTTCCGGGCAACCTAGGCTTCACTCCAGGCCGTTGCTAAACCAGATCGAATAGTTAGGGCCTTAGAAGTCAACGCCCGAAGCATAAAATACAAAATAAATAGAACAGTTTTTCCATTGTATAAAACGAATAATTGAAACCAGTGTGAAAGTTATGATCTTTTCTACGTTCTGCGCAACCTGGGCATCACCCCAGGGCGTTGCTCCACCAGATCCAATAGTTAGGACCTAAGAAGTCAGCGCCAGAAGAATAAAATACAACACAGATACTACATTTTTTCCATCGTATATAATGTATATTTGCAAACTGTGTGAAAGTAAAGGACATTTCTACGTTCCGGGCAAACTAGGCTTCACTCTAGGGCGTTGCTCGACCACATCGAATAGCTATGGCCTTAGAAGTCAACGCCAGAAGCATTAAATACAATATAAATACAACAGCTTTGACACCGTATAACAGGAATAATTGCAAACAGTGTGAAAGACATGGTCATTTCTACGTTCCGGGCAACCTAGGCTTCACTCTAGGGCGTTGCTCGACCACATCGAATAGCTATGCCCTTAGAAGTCAACGCCAGAAGCATTAAATACAATATAAATACAACAGCTTTACCACCGTATAACAGGAATAATTGCAAACAGTGTGAAAGGCATGGTCATTTCTACGTTCCGGGCAACCTAGGCTTCCTTCTAGGGCGTTACTCCACCACATCGAATAGCTATGCCCTTAGAAGTCAACGCCAGAAGCATTAAATACAATATAAATACAACAGCTTTACCACCGTATAACAGGAATAATTGCAAACAGTGTGAAAGGCATGGTCATTTCAACGTTCCGGGCAACCTAGGCTTCGCTTAAGGGCGTTGCCCCACCTGATCGAATAGCTAGGGACTTATAAGTCAACGCCGGAAGCATTAAATACAATAAAAATACAACAGTTTTTCAATCGTATAAAAGGAATAATTGCAAACAGTGTGCAAGTAAAGGTCATTTCAACGTTCCGGGCAACCTTGGCTTAACTGTAGGTCGTTGCTCCACCAGATCGCATCGTTAGGGACTTAGAATTTAACGCCAGAAGCATAAAATACAATAAAAATAACAGTTTTTCCATCGTATAGCAGGAAATCTGCAACCAGTGTGAAAGTACTGGTCATTTCTATGTTCCGGGTAACCTAGTCTTCACTCTAGGGCGTTGCTCCACCAGAAAGAATAGCTAGGGACTTAGAATTCAACGCCAGAAGAATAAAATACAACATAAGTATAACAGTGTTTCCATCGTATAAAGTGTATAATTGCAAGCAGTGTGAAGGTAATGGTCATTTCTACGTTCCGGGCAACCTAGGCTTCACTCTAGGGCGTTGCTCCACCAGATCGAACAACTAGGGACTTAGAATTCAATGCCAGAAGAATAAAATACAGCCTAAGTACAACAGTTTTAGCATCGTATAAAATGAATAATCGCAAGCAGTGTGAAGGTAATGGTCATTTCTACGTTCCGGGCAACCTAGGCTTCACTCCAGGCCGTTGCTAAACCAGATCGAATAGTTAGGGCCTTAGAAGTCAACGCCCGAAGCATAAAATACAAAATAAATAGAACAGTTTTTCCATTGTATAAAACGAATAATTGAAACCAGTGTGAAAGTTATGATCTTTTCTACGTTCTGCGCATCCTGGGCTTCACCCCAGGGCGTTGCTCCACCAGATCCAATAGTTAGGACCTAAGAAGTCAGCGCCAGAAGAATAAAATACAACACAGATACTACATTTTTTCCATCGTATATAATGTATATTTGCAAACTGTGTGAAAGTAAAGGACATTTCTACGTTCCGGGCAACATAGGCTTAACTGTAGGGCGTTGCTCCACCAGATCGCATAGTTAGGGACTTAGAATTCAACGCCGGAAGCATAAAAAACAACATAAGTACAACAGTTTTTCCATCGTGTAACAGGAATAATTGCAACCAGTGTGAAGGTAATGGTCTTTTCTACGTTCCGGGCAACCTAGGCTTCACTCTAGGGCGTTGCTCCGCCAGATCGAATAGTTAGGGACTTAGAATTCAACGCCCGAAACATAAAATACAAAATAAATAGAACAGTTCTTCCATTGTATAAAACGAATAATTGAAACCAGTGTGAAAGTTATGGTCATTTCTACGATCCGGGCTACCTAGGATTCGCTTAAGGGCGTTGCTCCACCAGATCGAATAGCTAGGGACTTAGAAGTCAACGCCAGAAGCATAAAATACAATAAAAATACAACAGTTTTTCCATCCTATAAAATGAATAATTGCAACCAGTTTGAAAGTAATGGTCATTTCTACGTTCCGGGCAACCTAGGCTTCACTCTAGGGCGTTGCTCCGCCAGATCGAATAGTTAGGGCCTTAGAAGTCAACGCCCGAAACATAAAATACAAAATAAATAGAACAGTTCTTCCATTGTATAAAACGAATAATTGAAACCAATGTGAAAGTTATGGTCATTTCTACGATCCGGGCTACCTAGGATTCGCTTAAGGGCGTTGCTCCACCAGATCGAATAGCTAGGGACTTAGAAGTCAACGCCAGAAGCATAAAATACAATAAAAATACAACAGCTTTTCCATCCTATAAAATGAATAATTGCAACCAGTTTGAAAGTAATGGTCATTTCTACGTTCCGGGCAACTTTGGCTTAACTCCAGGGCGTTGCTCCTCCAGATCTAATAGTTAGGGACCTTGAATACAACGCCAGAAGCATTAAATACAATAAAAATGCAACAGTTTTTCCATTGTATAACAGGAATAACTGCAACCAGTGTGAAGGTACTGGTCATTTCTATGTTCCGGGTAACCTAGGCTTCACTCTAGAGCTTTGCTGCACCAGATCGAATAGCTAGGGACTTAGAATTCAACGCCAGAAGAATAAAATGCAACATAAGTATAACAGTGTTCCCATCGTATAAAATGTATAATTGCAAGCAGTGTGAAGGTAATGGTCATTTCTACTTTCCGGGCAACCTAGGCTTTACTCTAGAGCACTGCTCCACAATATCGAATAGTTAGGGCCTAAGAAGACAACGCCAGAAGCATAAAATACAATATAAATACAACAGCTTTTCCATCGTATATAATGTGTATTTGCAAACATTGTGAAAGGTATGGTCATATCTACGTTCCGGGTAACCTAGTCTTCACCCTATGGCGTTGCTCCCCCAGATCGAATAGCTAGGGACTTAGAATTCAACGCCAGAAGCATAAAGTACAAAATAAGTACAACAGTTTTGCCATCGTATAAAATGAATAATTTCAAACAGTGTGAAAGTAATGGTCATTTATACGTTCCGGGCAATCTAGGCTTCACTCTAGCGCGTTGCTCCAACAGATCGAATAGTTAGGGCCTTAGAACTCAACGCCATAAGCATAAAATAAAATATAAATACAACAGCTTTTCCATCGTATATAACGTATATTTGCAAACAGTGTGAAAGTAAAGGTCATTTCTACGTTCCGGGTAACCTAGGCTTCACTCTAGGGCGTTGCTCCACCAGATCGAATAGCTAGGGACTTAGAATTCAACGCCAGAAGAATAAAATACAACATAAGTATAACAGTTTTTCCACCGTATAAAATGTATAATTGCAAGCAGTGTGAAGGTAATGGTCATTTCTACGTTCCGGGCAACCTAGGCTTAACTCTAGGGAACTGCTCCACCAGATAGAATAGCTGGGGACTTAGAATTCAACGCCAGAAGCATAAAATACAACATAAGTACAACAGTTTTTGCATCATATAAAATGAATAATTACAAACAGTGTGAAAGTAATGGTCATTTATACGTTCCGGGCAATCTAGGCTTCACTCTAGGGCGTTGCTCCACCAGATCGAATAGATAGGGCCCTAGAAGTCAACGCCATAAGCATAAGATACAATATAAATACAACAGCTTTTCCACCGTATATAATGTATATTTGCAAACAGTCTGAAACTAAAGGTCATTTCTACGTTGCGGGCAACCGAGGCTTAACTGTAGGGCGTTGCTCCACCAGATGGAATTGTTAGGGCCTTAGAAGTCAACGCCAGAGGCATAAAATACAATATAAATACAACAGCATTTCCATCGTATATAATGTATATTTGCAAACAGTGTGAAAGTAAAGGTCATTTCTACGTTCCGGGCACCCTAGGCTTAACTGTAGGGCGTTGCACCACCAGATCGAATCGTTAGGGCCTTAGAAGTCAGCGACCGAGGCATGAAATACGAAATAAATAGAACAGTTTTTCCAGCGTATTAAGTGAGTAATCGCAAGCAGTGTGAAGATAATGGTCATTTCTACGTTCCGGGCAACCTTGGCTTAACTCCAGGGCGTTGCTCCACCAGATCGAATAGTTAGGGACATTGAATACAACGCCAGAAGCATAAAATACAATAAAAATGCAACAGTTTTTCCATTGTATAACAGGGCGAACTGCAACCAGTGTGAAAGTACTGGTCATTTCTGTGTTCCGGGTAACCTAGGCTTCACTGTAGGGCGTTGCTCCACCAGATCGAATAGCTAGGGACTTAGAATTCAACGCCAGAAGAATAAAATACAACATAAGTATAACAGTTTTTCCACCGTATAAAATGTATAATTGCAAGCAGTGTGAAGGTGATGGTCATTTCTACGTTCCGGGCAACCTAGGCTTTACTCTAGAGAACTGCTCCACCAGATAGAATAGATAGGACCTTAGAAGTCAACGCCATAAGAATAAGATACAATATAAATACAACAGCTTTTCCACCGTATATAATGTATATTTGCAAACAGTCTGAAAGTAAAGGTCATTTCTACGTTCCGGGCAACCTAGGCTTGGCTCTAGGGCGTTGCTCCACCAGACCGAATAGTTAGGGCCTTAGAAGTCAACGCCCGATGCATAAAATACAATGAAAATGCAACGGTTTTTCCATCGTATTACACGAATAATTGCAACCAGTGTGAAAGTGATAGTTACTTCTAGGTTCCGGGCAACCTAGGCTTCACTCTACGGTGTTGCTCCACCAGATCGAATAGCTAGGGCCTAAGAAGTCATCGCCAGAAGCATAAAACAATATAAATACAACAGCTGTTCCATCGTATAAAGCGAATTATTGCAACCAGTGTGAAAGTGACGGCCATTTCTACGTTCCGGCAATCCTAGATATAACTCTGTGGAGTTGCTCCACCAGATCGAATAGTTAGGGCCTAAGAAGTCAACACCAGGTGCATAAAATACAATAAGAATACAACAGTTTTTCCATCGTGTAACAGGAATAATTGCAACCAGTGTGAAGGTAATGGTCTTTTCTACGTTCCGGGCAACCTAGGCTTCACTCTAGGGCGTTGCTCCGCCAGATCGAATAGTTAGGGACTTAGAATTCAACGCCCGAAACATAAAATACAAAATAAATAGAACAGTTCTTCCATTGTATAAAACGAATAATTGAAACCAGTGTGAAAGTTATGGTCATTTCTACGATCCGGGCTACCTAGGATTCGCTTAAGGGCGTTGCTCCACCAGATCGAATAGCTAGGGACTTAGAAGTCAACGCCAGAAGCATAAAATACAATAAAAATACAACAGTTTTTCCATCCTATAAAATGAATAATTGCAACCAGTTTGAAAGTAATGGTCATTTCTACGTTCCGGGCAACCTTGGCTTAACTCCAGGGCGTTGCTCCTCCAGATCTAATAGTTAGGGACCTTGAATACAACGCCAGAAGCATAAAATACAATAAAAATGCAACAGTTTTTCCATTGTATAACAGGAATAACTGCAACCAGTGTGAAGGTACTGGTCATTTCTATGTTCCGGGTAACCTAGGGTTCACTCTAGAGCTTTGCCGCACCAGATCGAATAGCTAGGAACTTAGAATTCAACGCCAGAAGAATAAAATGCAACATAAGTATAACAGTGTTCCCATCGTATAAAATGTATAATTGCAAGCAGTGTGAAGGTAAGGGTCATTTCTACTTTCCGGGCAACATAGGCTTTACTCTAGAGCACTGCTCCACAAGATCGAATAGTTAGGGCCTAAGAAGACAACGCCAGGAGCATAAAATACAATATAAATACAACAGCTTTTCCATCGTATAAAATGAATAATTTCAAACAGTGTGAAAGTAATGGTCATTTATACGTTCCGGGCAATCTAGGCTTCACTCTAGGGCGTTGCTCCAACAGATCGAATAGTTAGGGCCTTAGAACTCAACGCCATAAGCATAAAATAAAATATAAATACAACAGCTTTACCATCGTATATAACGTATATTTGCAAACAGTGTGAAAGTAAAGGTCATTTCTACGTTCCGGGTAACCTAGGCTTCACTCTAGGGCGTTGCTCCACCAGATCGAATAGCTAGGGACTTAGAATTCAACGCCAGAAGAATAAAATACAACATAAGTATAACAGTTTTTCCACCGTATAAAATGTATAATTGCAAGCAGTGTGAAGGTAATGGTCATTTCTACGTTCCGGGCAACCTAGGCTTTACTCTAGAGAACTGCTCCACCAGATAGAATAGCTGGGGACTTAGAATTCAACGCCAGAAGCATAATATACAACATAAGTACAACAGTTTTTGCATCATATAAAATGAATAATTACAAACAGTGTGAAAGTAATGGTCACTTATACGTTCCGGGCAATCTAGGCTTCACTCTGGGGCGTTGCTCCACCAGATCGAATAGATAGGGCCTTAGAAGTCAACGCCATAAACATAAGATACAATATAAATACAACAGCTTTTCCACCGCATAAAATGAATGATTCCAAACAGTGTGAAAGTTATGGTCATTTCTACTTTCCGGGCAACCTAGGCTTAACTCCAGTGCGTTGCTCCGCCAGGTCGAAAAGCTAGGAACTTTGAATACAACGCCAGAAGCATAAAATACAATAAAAATGCAACAGTTTTTCATCGTATAACGGGAAAGCTGCAACCAGTGTGAAAGTACTGGTCATTTCTATGTTCCGGGTAACCTAGGCTTCACTCTAGGGCGTTGCTACACCAGATCGAATAGCTAGGGACTTAGAATTCATCGCCAGAAGAATAAAATTCAACATAAGTATAACAGTTTTTCCATCATATAAAATGTATAATTGCAAGCAGTGTGAAGGTAATGGTCATTTCAACGTTCCGGGCAACCTAGGCTTAACTGTAGGGCGTTGCTCCACCAGATCGCATAGCTAGGGACTTAGAATTCAACGCCAGAAGCATAAAATGCAATAAAAATGCAACAGTTTTTCCGTCGTATAACAGGAATATCTGCAACCAGTGTGAATGTACTGGTCATTTCTTCGTTCCGGGCAACCTAGGCTTCACTCTAGGGCGTTGCTCCACCAGATGGAACAGCCAGGGACTTAGAACTCAACGCTAGACGATTACAATACAACCTAAGTACAACAGTTTTACCATCGTATAAAATGGATAATCGCAAACAGTGTGAAGGTAATGGTCATTTCTACGTTCCGGGCAACCTAGGCTTAACTGTAGGGCGTTGCTGCACCAGATCGAATAGTTAGGGCCTTAGAAGTTAACGCCCGAAGCATGAAATACGAAATAAATAGAACAGTTTTTCCAGCGTATCAAATGAATAATCGCAAACAGTGTGAAGGTAATGGTCATTTCTACGTTCCGGGCAACCTAGGCTTCACTCTAGGGCGTTGCTCCGCCAGATCGAATAGTTAGGGCCTTAGAAGTCAACGCCCGAAACATAAAATACAAAATAAATAGAACAGTTCTTCCATTGTATAAAACGAATAATTGAAACCAGTGTGAAAGTTATGGTCATTTCTACGATCCGGGCTACCTAGGATTCGCTTAAGGGCGTTGCTCCACCAGATCGAATAGCAAGGGACTTAGAAGTCAACGCCAGAAGCATAAAATACAATAAAAATACAATAGTTTTTCCATCGTATAAAATGAATAATTGCAATCAGTGTGAAGGTAATCGTCATTTCTGCGTTCCGCGCAACCTAGGCTTCACTCTAGACCGTTGCTCCACCAGATCGAATAGCCACTGCCTTAGAAGTCAACGCCAGAAGCATAAAATACAATATAAATACAAGAGTTTTTCCATCGTATAACAGAAATAATTGCAACCAGTGTGAAAGTAATGGTCATTTCTACGTTCCGGGAAACCTAGGCTTCACTCTAGGGCGTTGCTCCACCAGATCGAATAGCTACGGCCTTAGAAGTCAACGCCAGGAGCATAAAATACAATATAAATACAACAGTTGTTCCATCGTATAACAGGAATAATTGCAACCAGTGTGAAAGTAATGGTCATTTCTACGTTCCGGGTAACCAAGGCTTGACTCTAGGGCGCTGCTACAACAGATCGTATAGGTAGGGCCATAGAAGTCAACGCCCGAAGCATAAACTACAATACAGATACAACGGTTTTTCCATCGTATAAGAGGAACAATTGCAACCAGTGTGAAAGTGATGGTCATTTTTACGTTCCGGCAACCTAGGCTTCACTTTAGGGCGTTGTTCCACCAGATCGAATAGTAAGGGCCTAAGAAGTCAACGCCAGAAGCATAAAATACAATATAAATACAACAGTTTCTCCATGGTATAAGTGGAATAATTGCAACCAGTGTGAAAGTGGTTGTCATTTCCACGTTCCGGGCAACATAGGCTTGACTCTAGGGCGTTGTTCCACCAGATCGAATAGTTAGCGCCTTCGGAGTCAACGCCAGAAGCATGAAATACAATATAAATACAACAGTTCTTCATTCGTATTAACGAATAATAGCAACCGATGTGAAAGTTATGGTCACTTCTACGTTCCGGTCAACCTAGGCTTCACCCTAGGGCGTTGTTCCACCAGATCGAATAGTTAGGGCCTAAGAAGTCAACGCCAGAAGTATAAGACAGAATATAAATACAACAGCTGTACCATCGTATAAAACGAGTAATTGCAACCAATGAGAAAGTGATAGTCACTTCTACGCTCCGGGCAACCTAGGCTTCAATCTAGGGCGTTGTTCCACCAGATCGAACAGCTAGGGCCTTAGAAGTCAACGCCCAAAGCATAAAATACAATAAAAAGGCAACAGTTTTTCCATCGTATAAAACGAATAATTGCAACCGGTTTGAAAGTTATGGCTATTTCTACGTTCCGGGCAACCTAGGATACACTCTAGGGCGTTGTTCCACCAGATCGAATTGTTAGGGCCTTACAAGTCAACGCCAGAAGCATAAAATGCAAAACAATTACAACAGTTTTTCCACCGTATAAAATGAATAATTGCAAACAGTGTGAAACTAATGGTCATTTCTACGTTCCGTGCAACCTAGGCTTGACTCTAGGGCGTTTCTGCACTAGATCGTATAGTTAGGGCCTTAGAGGTCAACGCACGAAGCATAAAATGCAATAAAGATAAAGCAGTTTTTCCATCGTATAAGTGGAATAATTGCAACCAGTGTGAAAGTGATGGACATTTCTACGTTCCGGGCAACCTATGCTCCACTCTAGGGCGTTGTTCCACCACATCCAATTGTTAGGGCCTTGGAAGTCAACGCCAGAAGCATAAAATACAAAACAAATACAACAGTTTTTCCATCGCATAAAACGAATAATAGCAACCGGTGTGAAAGTTAACGTCATTTCTAAGTTCCGGTCAACCTAGGCTTCACCCTAGGGCGTTGCTCCACCAGATAGAATCGTTAGTGCCGTAGATATCAACGCCCGAAACATAAAATACAATTAAAAATGCAACGGTTTTTCCATCGTATAACACGAATAATTGCAACCCGTGTGAAAGTGATAGTCATTTCTACGCTCGGGGCAACCTAGGCTTCAATCTAGGGCGTTGTTCCACCAGATCGAATAGTAAGGGCCTAAGAAGTCAACGCCAGAAACATAAAATGCAATATAAGTACAACAGTTTTTCCATCGTATAAAACGAATAATTGCCTCCAGTGTGAAGGTAATTGCCATTTCTACGTTCCGGCAACATAGGCTTCACTCTAGGGCGTTGCTTCACCAGTTCGAATAGTTAGGGCCTTAGAAGTCAACGCCAGGAGCACAAAGTACATTATAAACACAACAGTTTTCTCATGGTATAAAATGAATAGTTGCAAACAGTGTGAAGGTAATGGTCATTTCTACGTTCCGGGCAACCTAGGCTTCACTCTAGGGCGTTGTTCCACCAGATCGAATTGTTACGGCCTAAGAAGTCAACGCCAGAAGCATAAAATACAAAACAAATACAACAATTTTTCCATCGTATGAAATGAATAATTGCAAACAGTGTGAAACTAATGGTCATTTCTAGGTTCCGTGCAACCTGGGCTTCACTCTAGGGCGTTGCTCCACCAGATCGAATAGCTACGGACTTAGAAGTCAACGCCAGAAGCATAAAATACAATATAAATACAACAGCTTTTCCTTCGTGTAAAACGAATAATTGCAACCAGTGTGAAAGTAATGGTCATTTCTACGTTCCGGGAAACCTAGGCTTCACTCTAGGGCGTTGCTCCTCCAGATCGAATAGCTACGGCCTTAGAAGTCAGCGCCAGAAGCATAAAATACAATATAAACACAACAGTTTTTCCGTCGTATAACAGGAATAATTGCAACCAGTGTGAAAGTTATGGTCATTTCTACGTTCCGGTCAACCTAGGCTACACCCTAGGGCGTTGTTCCACCAGATCGAATAGTTAGGGCCTAAGAAGTCAACGCCAGAAGTATAAGACAGAATATAAATACAACAGCTGTACCATCGTATAAAACGAGTAATTGCAACCAATGAGAAAGTGATAGTCACTTCTACGCTCCGGGCAACCTAGGCTTCAATCTAGGGCGTTGTTCCACCAGATCGAACAGCTAGGGCCTTAGAAGTCAACGCCCGAAGCATAAAATACAGAAAAGATACAACAGATCTTCCACCGTATAACAGGAATAATTGCATCCAGTGTGATAGTAATGGCCAATTCTACGTTCCGGGCAACCTAGGCTTCACTGTAGGGCGTTGCACCACCAGGTCGAACAGCTAGGGCCTTAGAAGCCTACGCCCGGACTATAAAATACAATAAAAATACAACAGTTTTTTCATCGTATAGAATGTATAATTGCAATCAGTGTGAAGGTAATGGTCATTTCTACGTTCCGGCAAACTAGGATTCACTCTGGGCCGTTGCTACACCACATCGAATAGTTAGGGCCCAAGAAGGGAACGCCAGAAGCATAAAATACAATATAAATACAACAGTTTTTGCATCGTATAATATGAATAATTGAAAACAGTGTGAAAGTTATGGCCATTCCTACGTTCCGGGCAACCTAGGCTTGACTCTAGGGCGTTGCTCCACTAGATCGAATAGTTAGGGCCTTAGAAGTCAACGCACGAAGCATAAAATACAATAAAAATACAACAGATATTCCATCGTATAAAACGAATAATTGCAACCAGTGTGAAAGTTATGGTCATTTCTACGTTCCGGGCAACCTAGGCTTGACTCTAGGGCGTTGCTCCAACAGATCGAATAGCTACGGCCTTAGAAGTCAGCGTCAGAAGCATAAAATACAATATAAATACAACAGTTTTTCCATCGTATAACAGGAATAATTGCAACCAGTGTGAAAGTAATGGTCATTTCTACGTTCCGGGAAACCTAGGCTTCACTCTAGGGCGTCGCTCCACCAGATCTAATGGCTACGGCCTTAGAAGTCAACGCCAGGTGTATAAAATACATTATAAATTCAACAGCTTTCACATCATATAAAATGAGTAATTGCAAAAAGTGTGAATGTAATGGTCATTTCTATGTTCCGGGCAACCTAGGCTTCACCCTAGGGCGTTGCTCTACCAGATGGAATAGCTAGGGCCTTAGAAATCAAAGCCCGAAGCATAAAATGCAATAAAAATACAACAGTTTTTCCATTGTATAACAGGAATAATAGCAACCAGTGTGAAAGTTATCGTCATTTCTACGTTCCGGGCAACCTAGACTTCACTCTAGGGAGTCGCTCCACCAGATCGAATAGCTAGGGCCTTAGAAGTCTACACCCGGAGCATAAAATACAATAAAAATACAACAGTTTTTCCATCGTATAACAGGAATAATAGCAACCAGTGTGAAAGTTATCGTCATTTCTACGTTCCGGGCAACCTAGGCTTCACTCTAGGGCGTCGGTCCACCAGATCGACTAGTTAGGGCATAAGCAGTCAACGCCAGAAGCATAAAATACAAAATAAATGCAATAGTTTTTCCATCGTATAAAACGAATAATTGCAACCAGTGTGAAAGTTATGGTCATTTCTACGTTCCGGGCAACCTAGGCTTGACTCTAGGGCGTTGCTCCACCAGATCGAATAGTTAGGGCCTTAGAAGTCAACGCCCGAAGCATAAAATACAGTAAAGATACAATAGAACCTACATCGTATAACAGGAATAATTGCATCCAGTGTGATAGTAATGGCCATTTCTACGTTCCGAGCAACCTAGGCTTCACTCTAGGGAGTCGCTCCACTAGATCGAATAGCTAGGGCCTTAGAAGTCTACGCCCGGAGCATAAAATACAATAAAAATACAACAGCTTTTCCATCGTATAACAGGAATTATAGCAACCAGTGTGAAAGTTATCGTCATTTCTACGTTCCGGGCAACCTAGGCTTCACTCTAGGGCGTCGGTCCACCAGATCGACTAGTTAGGGCATAAGAACTCAACGCCAGAAGCATAAAATACAAAATAAATGCAATAGTTTTTCCATCGTATAAAACGAATAATTGCAACCAGTGTGAGAGTTATGGTCATTTCTACGTTCCGGGCAACCTAGGCTTGACTCTAGGGCGTTGCCCCACCAGATCGAATAGTTAGGGCCTTAGAACTCAACGCACGAAGCATAAAATACAATAAAGATACAACAGTTTCTCCATCGTATAACTGGAATAATTGCAACCAGTGCGAAAGTGGTAGTCATTTCTACGTTCCCGGCAACCTAGGCTTCAATCTAGGGCGTTGCTCCACCACATCGAATAGTTAGGGCCTTAGAAGTCTACGCCCGGAGCATAAAATACAATAAAAATACAACAGTTTTTCCATCGTATAAAACGAATAATTGCAACCGGTGTGAAAGTGATAGTCATTTCTGCGTTCCGGGCATCCAAGGCTTCACTCTAGGGCGTTGTTCCACCAGATCGAATAGTAAGGGCCTTAGAAGTCAACGCCCGAAGCATTAAATACGGTAAAGATACAACAGACCTTCCATCGTATAACAGGAATAATTGCATCCAGTGTGATAGTAATGGCCATTTCTACGTTCCGGGCAACCTAGCCTTCACTCTAGGGCGTTGCTCCACCAGGTCGAATAGTTAGGGGCTTAGAAGTCAACGCCCGAAGCATAAAATGCAATAAAGGTACAACAGTTTTTCCATCGTATATAATGTATATTTGGAAACAGTGTGAAAGTAAAGGTAATTTCTACGTTCTGGGCAACCTAGGCTTCACTCTAGGGCGTTGTTCCACCAGATCGAATAGTTAGGGCCTAAGAAGTCAACGCCAGAAGCATAAAATACAAAATAAATGCAACAGATTTTCCATCCTATATAATGTATGTTTGCAAACAGTGTGAAAGTAAAGGTCATTTCTACGTTCTGGGTAACCTAGGCTCACTCTAGGACGTTGTTCCACCAGATCGAATAGTTAGGGCCTTAGAAGTCAACGACTGAATCATAAAATACAATATAAATACAACAGTTTTTCAATTGTATAACGGGAATAATTGCAACAAATGTGAACGTGATGGTCATTTCCACGTTCCGGGCAACCTAGGCTTCACTCTAGGGCGTTGGTCCACCAGATCCAATAGTTAGGGCCTAAGAAGTCAACGACAGAAGCATAAAATACAATAAAGATACATCAGCTTTTCCATCGTATAACAGGAATAATTGCAACCAGAGTGAAGGTGATGGTCATTTCTACGATCCGGGCAACCTAGGCTTCACACTAGGGGGTTGTTCCACCACATCGAATAGCTACGGCCTTAGAAGTCAACGCCAGAAACATAAAATACAATATAAATACAACAGTTTTTCCATCGTATAAAACGAATAATTGCAACCAGTGTGAAAGTAATGGCCATTTCTACGTTCCGGGTATCCTAGACATAACTCTGAGGTATTGCGCCACCAGGTCGCATACATTGGGCCTTAGAAGTCATCGCCAGAAGCATAAAGTACAAACAAAATCCAACAGTTTGTCCATCGTATAACAGGAATAATTGCAACAAGCGTGAAGGTAATGGTCATTTCTACGTTCCGGCAACCTAGGTTTTGCTCTAGGGCGTTGCTCCACCACATCGAATAGTTAGGGCCTTAGAAGTCAACGCCTGAAGCATAAAATACAATAAAAATGGAACAGTTTTTCCATTGTATAACAGGAATATCTGCAGCCAGAGTGAAAGTACTGGTCATTTCTACGTTCCGGGCAACCTAGGCTTCACTCTAGGGCGTTGCTCCACAACATCGAATAGCTGCGGCCTTAGAAGTCAACGCCAGAAGCATAAAATACAATATAAATACAACAGTTTTTCAATCGTATAACAGGAATAATTGCAAACAGTGTGAAGGGTATGGTCATTTCTACGTTGCGGGCATCCTAGGCTTCACTCTAGGGCATTGCTCCACCACATCGAATAGCTACGGCCTTAGAAGTCGACGCCATAACTATAAAAAACAATATAAATACAACAGCTTTTCCATCGTATGTAATGTATATCTGCAAACAGTGTGAAAGAAAAGATCATTTCTACGTTCCGGGCAACCTAAGCTTAACTGTAGGGCGTTCCTCCACCAGATCGAATAGCTAGGGACTTAGAATTCAACGCCAGAAGAATAAAATACAACATAAGTATAACAGTTTTTCCATCGTATAAAATGTATAATTGCAAGCAGTGTGAAGGTAATGGTCATTTCTACGTTCCGGGCAGCCTAGGCTTCACTCTAGAGCGTTGTTCCACCAGATCGAATAGTTAGGGCCTAAGAAGTCAACGCCAGAAGCATAAAATACAATATAAATACAACAGTTCTTCCCTTGTATATAAGGAATAATTGCAACCAGTGTGAAAGCTAAGGTCATTTCTACGTTCCGGGCAACCTAGGCTTCACTACAGGGCGGTGCTCCACCAGATCGAATAGTTAGGTCCTAAGAAGACAACGCCTGAAGCATAAAATACAATATAAATACAACAGCTTTTCCATCGTATATAATGTAAATTTGCAAACAGTGTGAAAGTAAAGGTCATTTCTACGTTCTGGGCAACCTAGGCTTCACTCTAGGGCGTTGTTCCACCAGATCGAATAGTTAGGGCCTAACAAGTCAACGCCAGAAGCATCAAATACAAAATAAATACAACAGTTTTTCCATCGTAAAACAGGAATAATTGTAACCATTGTGAAAGAAATGGCTATTTCTACATTCCGCCCAACCTACGCTTCACTCTAGGGCGTGCTCCACCAGATCGAATAGACAGGGGCTTAGAAAACAAGGCCTTACGCATAAAATACAATAAAAATACAACAGGTTTTCTATTGTACAAAACGAATAATTGCAACCAGTGTGAAGGGAATGGTCAGTCCTACGTTCCGGCCAACATAGGCTTCACTCTAGGGCGTTGCTCCACCAGGTCGAATAGCTAGGGCCTTTGAAAAGAACGCCAGACGCATAAAATACAATAAAAATGCAACAGCTGTTCCATCGTCTAACAGGAGCAGCTGCAACCAGTGTGAAAGACATGGTCATTTCTACGTTCCGGGCAACCTAGGCTTCACTCTAGGGCGTTGCTCCACCACATCGAATAGCTACGGCCTTAGGAGTCAACGCCAGAGGCATAAAATACAAAATAAATACAACAGTTTTTCCATCGTATAACAAGAGTAATTGCAACCAGTGTGAAAGTGATGGTCATTTCTACATTCCGGGCAACCAAGGCTTCACTCTAGGGCGTTGCTCCACCAGATCGAATAGTTAGGGCCTAAGAAGTCAACGCCAGAAGCATAAAATACAATATAAATACAACAGTTTTTCCATCGTATAAAACGAATAATTGCATCCAGTGTGCAAGTAATGGTCATTTCTACGATCCGGGGAACCTAGGCATCACTCTAGGGCGTCGTTCAACCAGAGCGAATAGTTAGGGCCTCAGAAGTCAACGCCAGAAGCATAAAATACAATACAAATACAACAGCTTTTCCATCGTATAACAGGAATAATTGCAACCAGTGTGAAAGCTAAGGTCATTTCTACGTTCCGGGCAACCTAGGCTTCACTACAGGGCGGTGTTCCACCAGATCGAATAGTTAGGGCCTAAGAAGACAACGCCTGAAGCATAAAATACAATATAAATACAACAGCTTTTCCATCGTATATAATGTATATTTGCAAACAGTGTGAAAGTAAAGGTCATTTCTACGTTCTGGGCAACCTAGGCTTCACTCTAGGGCGTTGCTCCACCACATCGAATAGCTACGGCCTTAGGAGTAAACGCCAGAGGCATAAAATACAAAATAAATACAAAAGTTTTTCCATCGTATAACAAGAATAATTGCAACCAGTGTGAGAGGGATGGTCATTTCTACGTTCCGGGCAACCTAGGCTTCACTCTAGGGCGTTGTTCCTCCAGATCGAATAGCTAGGGCCTAAGAAGTGTACACCAGAAGCATAAAATACAATATAAATACAACAGTTTTTCCATCGTATAACAGGAATAATTGCAACCAGTGTGAAAGTGATGGTCATTTCTACGTTCCGGGCAACCTAGGCTTCAGTCTAGGGCGTGGTTCCCCCAGATCGAATAGTTAGGGCCTAAGAAGCCTACGCCAGAAGCATAAAGTACAATATAAATACAACAGTTTTTCCATCGTATAACAAGAATAACTGCAACCAGTGTGAAAGATATGGTCATTTCTACGTTGCGGGCATCCTAGGCTTCACTCTAGGGCATTGCTCCACCACATCGAATAGCTACGGCCTTAGAAGTCAACGCATGAAGCATAAAATATAATAAAAGTACAACAGTTTTTCCATCGTGTAACAGGAATGATTGCAACCAGTGTGAAAGTGATGGTCATTTCTACGTTGCGGGCATCCTAGGCTTCAGTCTAGGGCGTGGTTCCCCCAGATCGAATAGTTAGGGCCTAAGAAGCCTACGCCACAAGCATAAAGTACAATATAAATACAACAGTTTTTCCATCGTATAACAAGAATAACTGCAACCAGTGTGAAAGGTATGGTCATTTCTACGTTCGGGCAACCTAGGCTTCACTCTAGGGCGCTGCTCCACCACATCGAATAGCTGCGGCCTTAGAAGCCAACGCCAGAAGCATAAAATACAATATAAATACAACAGTTTTTCAATCGTATAACAGGAATAATTGCAAACAGTGTTAAAGATATGGTCATTTCTACGTTGCGGGCATCCTAGGCTTCACTCTAGGGCATTGCTCCACCACATCGAATAGCTACGGCCTTAGAAGTCAACGCCTGAAGCATAAAATATAATAAAAGTACAACAGTTTTTCCATCGTGTAACAGGAATGATTGCAACCAGTGTGAAAGACATGGTCATTTCTACGTTCCGGGCAACCTAGGCTTCACTCTAGGGCGTTGCTCCACCACTTCGAATAGCTACGGCCTTAGGAGTCAACGCCAGCGGCATAAAATACAAAATAAATACAACAGTTTTTCCATCGTATAACAAGAATAATTGCAACCAGTGTGAAAGTGATGGTCATTTCTACCATCCGGGCAACCTAGGCTACACTCTAGGGCGTTGCTCCACCAGATCGAATAGTTAGGGCCTCAGAAGTCAACGCCAGAAGCATAAAATACAATACAAATACAACAGCTTTTCCATCGTATAACAGGAATAATTGCAACCAGTGTGAAAGGTATGGTCATTTCTACTTTCCGGGCAATCTAGGCTTCACTCTAGGGCGTTTCTCCACCACATCGAATAGCTGCGGCCTTAGAAGTCAACGCCAGAAGCATAAAACACAATATAGATAAAACAGTTTTTCAATCGTATAACAGGAATAATTGCAAACAGTGTGAAAGGTATGGTCATTTCTACGTTGCGGGCATACTAGGCTTCACTCTAGGGCATTGGTCCACCACATCGAATAGCTACGGCCTTAGAAGTCAACGCCATAACTATGAAAAACGATATAAATACAACAGTTTTTCCATTGTATAAAATGAATAATTGCAAACAGTGTGGAGGTAATGGTCATTTCTACTTTCCGGGCAACCTAGGCTTCACTCTAGGGCGTTTCTCCGCCACACCGAATAGCTACGGCCTTAGAAGTCAACGTCTGAATCATACAATATAACATAAATACAACAGTTTTTCCATCGTATAACAGGAATAATTGCAACCAGTGTGAAAGCTATGGTCATATCTACGTTCCGGGCAGCCTAGGCTTCACTCTAGGGCGTTGCTGCACCACATCGCATAGTTAGGGCCTTAGAAGTCAATGCCAGAAGCATAAAATACAATATAAATACAACAGTTTTTCAACTGTATAATATGAATAATTGCAAACAGTGTGGAAGTAATGGTCATTTCTACGTTCCGGGCAAGCTAGGCTTCACTGTATGGCGTTGGTCCACCAGATCCAATAGTTAGGGCCTAAGAAGTCAACGCCAGGAGCACCAAATACAAAATAAATACAACAGTTTTTCCATCGTATAAAACGAATAATTGCATCCAGTGTGCAAGTAATGGTCATTTCTACGATCCGGGCAACCTAGGCATCACTCTAGGTCGTTGTTCAACCAGAGCGAATAGTTAGGGCCTAAGAAGTCAACGCCTGAAGCATAAAATATAATATAAATACAACAGTTTTTCCATCGTATAACAGGAATAATTGTAACCAGTGTGAAAGACAAATGTCTTTTCTACGTTCCGGGCAATCTAGGCTTCAGTCTAGGGCGTTGCTCCACCACATCGAATAGCTACGGCCTTAGGAGTCAACGCCAGAAGCACAAAATAAAATAAAAATACAAGAGTTATTCCATCGTCTAACAGGAATAATTACAACCAGTGTGAAAGTAATGGGCATTTATACGTTCCGTGCAACCTAGGCTTCACTCTAGGGCGTTGGTCCACCAGGCCGAATAGTTAGAGCCTTAGAAAACAACTCCAGACGCATAAAATACAATATAAATAAAACAGTTTTTCCACGGTATAAAACGAATAATTGCAACCAGTATGAAAGTTATGCTCATTTCTACGTTCCGGATAACCTAGGCTTCACCCTAGGGCGTTGCTCCACCTGATCGAATAGTTAGGGCCTAAGAAGTCAACGCCAGAAGCATAAAATACAATAGAAATACACCAGTTTTTCCATCGTATAACTGGAATAATTGCAACCAGTGTGAAAGATATGGTCATTTCTACGATACGGGCAACCTAGGCTTCACTCTAGGTCGTCCTTCGACTTGATCGAATAGTTAGGGCCTAAGAAGTCTACACCAGAAGCATAAAATACAATACAAATACAACAGCTTTTCCATCGTATAACAGGAATAATTGCAACCAGTGTGAAAGGTATGCTCATTTCTACGTTCCGTGCAACCTTGGCTTCACTCTAGGGCATTGCTCCACCACATCGAATAGCTACGGCCTTAGAAGTCAACGCCATAACTATGAAAAACAATATAAATACAACAGTTTTTCCATTGTATAAAATGAATAATTGCAAACAGTGTGGAGGTAATGGTCATTTCTACTTTTCGGGCAACCTAGGCTTCACTCTAGGGCGTTTCTCCGCAACACCGAATAGCTACGGCCTTAGAACTCAACGTCTGAAGCATACAATGTAACATAAATACAACAGTTTTTCCATCGTATAACAGGAATAATTGCAACCAGTGTGAAAGGTATGGTCATCTCTACGTTCCGGGCAACCTAGGCTTCACTCTAGGGCATTGCTCCACCACATCGAATAGCTACGGCCTTAGAAGTCAACGCCATAACTATGAAAAACAATATAAATACAACAGCTTTTCCATCGTATAACAGGAATAATTGCAACCAGTGTGAAAGGTATGGTCATTTCTACTTTCCGGGCAACCTAGGCTTCACTCTAGGGCCTTGCTGCACCACATCGAATAGTTAGGCCCTTAGAAGTCAATGCCAGAAGCATAAAATACAATATAAATCCAACAGTTTTTCAATCGTATAACAGGAATAATGGCAAACAGTGTTATAGATATGGTCATTTCTACGTTGCGGGCTTCCTAGGCTTCACTCTAGGGCATTGCTCCACCACATCGAATAGCTACGGCCTTAGAAGTCAACGCCTGAAGCATAAAATATAATAAAAGTACAACAGTTTTTCCATCGTATAACAGGAATAATTGCAACCAGTGTGAAAGACATGGTCATTTCTACGTTCCGGGCAACCTAGGCTTCACTCTAGGGCGTTGCTCCACCACTTCGAATAGCTACGGCCTTAGGAGTCAACGCCAGCGGCATAAAATACAAAATAAATACAACAGTTTTTCCATCGTATAACAAGAATAATTGCAACCAGTGTGAAAGTGATGGTCATTTCAGCATTCCGGGTATCCTAGGCTTCACTCTAGGGCCATGCTCCACCAGATCGAATAGTTAGGGCCTAAGAAGTCAACGCCAGAAGCATAAAATACAATATAAACACAACAGTTCTTCCCTTGTATAACAGGAATAATTGCAACCAGTGTGAAAGCTATGGTCATTTCTACGTTCCGAGCAACCTAGGCTTCACTCTAGGGCGTTGGTCCACCACATCGAATAGCTGCGGCCTTAGAAGTCAACGCCAGAAGCATAAAATACAATATAAATACAACACTTTTTCCATCGTACAACAGGAATAATTGCAACCAGTGTGAAAGACATGGTCATTTCTACGTTCCGGGCAACCTAGGCTTCATTCTAGGGCGTTGCTCCACCACATCGAATAGCTGCGGCCTTAGAAACCTACGCCAGAAGCATAAAATACAATATAAATACCACAGTTTTTCCATCGTATAACAGGAATAATTGCAACCAGAGTGAAGGGGATGGTCATTTCTCAGTTCCGGGCAACCTAGGCTTCACTATCGAGCGTTGCTCCACCAGATTGAATAGCTAGGACCTTAGAAGTCAACGCCAGAAGCACAAAATAAAATAAAAATACAACAGTTATTCCATCGTATAACAGGAATAATTACCACCAGTGTGAAAGTAATGGGCATTTCTACGTTCCGTGCAACCTAGGCTTCACTCTAGGGCGTTGGTACACCAGGCCGAATAGTTAGGGCCTTAGAATACAAATCCAGACGCATAAAATACAATATATATACAACAGTCTTTCCACGGTATAAAACGAATAATTGCAACCAGTATGAAAGTTACGGTCATTTCTACGTTCCGGGCAACCTAGGCTTCACCCTAGGGCGTTGCTCCACCAGATCGAATAGTTAGGGCCTAAGAAGTCAACGCCAGAAGCTTAAGATACAATACAAATACAACAGTTTTTCCATCGTATAACAGGAATAATTGCAACCAGTGTGAAAGTTATGGTCATTTCTACGATACGGGCAACCTAGGCTTCACGCTAGAGCGTCGTTCCACCAGCTCGAATAGCTAGGGCCTAAGACGTCTACGCCGGAAGCATAAAATACAATACAAATACAACAGTTTTTCAATCTTATAACAGGAATAATTGCAAACAGTGTGAAAGATATGGTCATTTCTACGTTGCGAGCATCCTAGGCTTCACTCTAGGGCATTGCTCCACCACATCGAATAGCTGCGGACTTAGAAGTCACCGCCAGAAGCATAAAATACAATATAAATACAACAGTTTTTCAATCGTAAAACAGGAATAATTGCAAACAGTGTGAAAGCTATGGTCATTTCTACGTCCCGGGCAACCTAGGCTTCACTCTAGGGCGTTGCTCCACCACATCGAATATTTAGGGCCTTAGAAGTCAATGCCAGAAGCATAAAATGCCATATAAATACAACAGTTTTTCCACTGTATGATATGAATAATTGCAAACAGTGTGGAAGTAATGGTCATTTCTACGTTCCGCGCAACCTAGGCTTCACTCTAGGGCGTTGCTCCACCACATCGAATAGCTACGGCCTTAGGAGTAAACGCCAGAGGCATAAAATACAAAATAAATACAAAAGTTTTTCCATCGTATAAAACGAATAATTGCAACCAGTCTGATAGTTATGGTCATTTCTACGTTCCGGGCAATCTAGGCTTCTCTCTAGGGCGTTGCTCCACCAGATCGAATAGTTAGGGCCTAAGAAGTCAACGCCAGGAGCACCAAATACAAAATAAATACAACAGCTATTCCATCGTATAAAACGAATAATTGCAACAAGTATGAAAGCTATAGTCATTTATACGTTCCGGGCAACCTAGGCTTCACTCTAGGGCGTTGGTCGACCACATCGAATAGCTACGGCCCTAGAAGACAACGCCATAACTATAAAATACAATATAAATACAACAGTCTTTCCATCGTATAAAACGAATAATTGCAACCAGTCTGATAGTTATGATCATTTCTACGTTCCGGGCAATCTAGGCTTCTCTCTAGGGCGTTGCTCCACCAGATCGAATAGTTAGGGCCTAAGCAGTCAACGCCAGAAGCATAAAATACAATATAAATACAACAGTTCTTCCCTTGTATAACAGGAATAATTGCAACCAGTGTGAAAGCTATGGTCATTTCTACGTTCCGGGCAACCTAGGCTTCACTCTAGGGCGTTGCTCCACCACATCGAATAGCTGCGGCCTTAGAAGTCAACGCCAGAAGCATAAAATACAATATAAATACAACACTTTTTCCATCGTACAACAGGAATAATTGCAACCAGTGTGAAAGACATGGTCATTTCTACGTTCCGGGCAACCTAGGCTTCACTCTAGGGCGTTGCTCCACCACATCGAATAGCTGCGGCCTTAGAAGCCTACGCCAGAAGCATAAAATACAATATAAATACCACAGTTTTTCCATCGTATAACAGGAATAATTGCAACCAGTGTGAAAGCTATAGTCATTTCTACGTTCCGAGCAACGTAGGTTTCGCACTATGGCGTAGCTCCACCACATCGAATAGTTAGGGCCTTAGAAGTCAATGCCAGAAGCATAAAATACAATATAAATACAACAGTTTTTCCATCGTATAAAACGAATAATTGCATCCAGTGTGCAAGTAATGGTCATTTCTACGATCCGGGGAACCTAGGCATCACTCTAGGGCGATGTTCAGCCAGAGCGAAAAGTTAGGGCATCAGAAGTCAACGCCTGAAGCATAAAATACAATATTAATACAACAGTTTATCCATTGTATAAAACGAATAATTGCAACCAGTATGAAAGTTATGGTTATTTCTACGTTCAGGGCAACCTAGGCTTCACCGTAGGGCGTTGGTCCACCAGATCGAATAGTTAGGGCCTATGAAGTCAACGCCAGAAGCATAAAATACGGTATATGTACAACAGTCTTCCCATCGTATAAAACGAATAATTGCAACCAGTCTGATAGTTATGGTCATTTCTACGTTCCGGGCAATCTAGGCTTCTCTCTAGGGTGTCGATCCACCAGATCGAATAGTTAGTGCCTAAGAAGTCTACGCCAGAAGCATAAAATACAATACAAATACAACAGCTTTTCCATCGTATAACAGGAATAATTGCAACCAGTGTGAAAGGTATGGTAATTTCTACTTTCCGGGCAATCTAGGCTTCACTCTAGGGCGTTTCTCCACCACATCGAATAGCTGCGGCCTTAGAAGTCAACGCCAGAAGCATAAAACACAATATAGATAAAACAGTTTTTCAATCGTACAACAGGAGTAATTGCAAACAGTGTGAAAGGTATGGTCATTTCTACGTTGCGGGCATGCTAGGCTTCACTCTAGGGCATTGCTCCACCACATCGAATATCTACGGCCTTAGAAGTCAACGCCATAACTATGAAAAACAATATAAATACAACAGTTTTTCCATTGTATAAAATGAATAATTGCAAACAGTGTGGAGGTAATGGTCATTTCTACTTTCCGGGCAACCTAGGCTTCACTCTAGGGCGTTTCTCCGCCACATCGAATAGCTACGGCCTTAGAAGTCAACGTCTGAAGCATACAATATAACATAAATACAACAGTTTTTCCATCGTATAACAGGAATAATTGCAACCAGTGTGAAAGCTATGGTCATATCTACGTTCCGGGCAACCTAGGCTTCACTCTAGGGCGTTGCTGCACCACATCGAATAGTTAGGGCCTTAGAAGTCAATGCCAGAAGCATAAAATACAATATAAATACAACAGTTTTTCAACTGTATAATACGAATAATTGCAAACAGTGTGGAAGTAATGGTCATTTCTACGTTCCGGGCAAGCTAGGCTTCACTCTAGGGCGTTGGTCCACCAGATCCAATAGTTAGGGCCTAAGAAGTCAACGCCAGGAGCACCAAATACAAAATAAATACAACAGTTTTTCCATCGTATAAAACGAATAATTGCATCCAGTGTGCAAGTAATGGTCATTTCTACGATCCGGGCAACCTAGGCATCACTCTAGGGCGTTGTTCAACCAGAGCGAATAGTTAGGGCCTAAGAAGTCAACGCCTGAAGCATAAAATACAATATAAATACAACAGTTTTTCCATCGTATAACAGGAATAATTGCAACCAGTGTGAAAGACATGGTCTTTTCTACGTTCCGGGCAATCTAGTCTTCACTCTAGGGCGTTGCTCCACCACATCGAATAGATACGGCCTTAGAAGTCAACGCCAGAAGCACAAAATAAAATAAAAATACAAGAGTTATTCCATCGTCTAACAGGAATAATTACAACCAGTGTGAAAGTAATGGGCATTTCCACGTTCCGTGCAACCTAGGCTTCACTCTAGGGCGTTGGTCCACCAGGCCGAATAGTTAGTGCCTTAGAAAACAACTCCAGACGCATAAAATAGAATATAAATAAAACAGTTTTTCCACGGTATAAAACGAATAATTGCAACCAGTATGAAAGTTATGCTCATTTCTACGTTCCGCGCAACCTAGGCTTCACCCTAGGGCGTTGCTCCACCACATCAAATAGCTGCGGCCTTAGAAGTCAACGCCAGAAGCATAAAATACAATATAAATACAACACTTTTTCCATCGTATAACAGGAATAATTGCAACCAGTGTGAAAGACATGGTCATTTCTACGTTCCGGGCAACCTAGGCTTCACTCTAGGGCGTTGCTCCAACACATCGAATAGCTGCGGCCTTAGAAGCCTACGCCAGAAGCATAAAATACAATATAAATACCACAGTTTTTCCATCGTATAACAGGAATAATTGCAACCAGAGTGAAGGGGATGGTCATTTCTCAGTTCCGGGCAACCTAGGCTTCACTATCGAGCGTTGCACCACCAGATCGAATAGCTAGGACCTTAGAAGTCAACGCCAGAAGCACAAAATGAAATAAAAATACAACAGTTATTCCATCGTATAACAGGAATAATTACCACCAGTGTGAAAGTAATGGGCATTTCTACGTTCCGTGCAATCTAGGCTTCACTCTAGGGCGTTGGTCCACCAGGCCGAATAGTTATGGCCTTAGAATACAACTCCAGACGCATAAAATACAATATAAATACAACAGTCTTTCCACGGTATAAAACGAATAATTGCAACTAGTGTGAAAGGTATGGTCATTTCTACGTTCGGGCAACCTAGGCTTCACTCTAGGCCGTTGCTCCACCACATCGAATAGCTGCGGCCTTAGAAGCCAACGCCAGAAGCATAAAATACAATATAAATACAACAGTCTTTCCACGGTATAAAACGAATAATTGCAACCAGTATGAAAGTTACGGTCATTTCTACGTTCCGGGCAACCTAGGCTTCACCCTAGGGCGTTGCTCCACCAGATCGAATAGTTAGGGCCTAAGAAGTCAACGCCAGAAGCATAAGATACAATACAAATACAACAGTTTTTCCATCGTATAACAGGAATAATTGCAACCAGTGTGAAAGGTATGGTCATTTCTACGTTGCGAGCGTCCTAGGCTTCACTCTAGGGCATTGCTCCACCGCATCGAATAGCTACGGCCTTAGAAGCCAACGCCATAACTATAAAAAACAATATAAATACAACAGTTTTTCCGCTGTATAAAATGAATAATAGCAAACAGTGTGGAGGTAATGGTCATTTCTACCTTCCGGCAACCTAGGCTTCACTCTAGGGCGTTTCTCCACCGCATCGAATAGCTACTTCCTTAGAAGTCAACGTCTGAAGCATAAAATATAATATAAATACAACAGTTTTTCCATCGTATAAAACGTATAATTGCAACCAGTATGAATGTTATGGTCATTCCTACGTTCCGGGCAACCTAGGCTTCACTCTAGGGCGTTGGTCCACCAGATCCAATTGCTATGGCCTAAGAAGTCAACGCCAGGAGCACCAAATACAAAATAAATACAACAGCTATTCCATCGTATAAAACGAATAATTGCAACAAGTATGAAAGCTATGGTCATTTATACGTTCCGGGCAACCTAGGCTTCACTCTAGGGCGTTGGTCAACCACATCGAATAGCTACGGCCCTAGAAGACAACACCATAACTATAAAATACAATATAAATACAACAGTCTTTCCATCGTATAAAACGGATAATTGCAACCAGTCTGATAGTTATGGTCATTCCTACGTTCCGGACAACCTAGGCTTCACCCTAGGGCGTTGCTCCACCAGATCGAGTAGTTAGGGCCTAAGAAGTCAACGCCAGAAGCATAAAATACAATATAAATACAACAGTTTTTCCCTTGTATAACAGAAATAATTGCAACCAGTGTGAAAGCTATAGTCATTTCTACGTTCCGAGCAACGTAGGTTTCGCTCTATGGCGTAGCTCCACCACATCGAATAGTTAGGGCCTTAGAAGTCAATGCCAGAAGCATAAAATACAATATAAATACAACAGTTTTTCCATCGTATAAAACGAATAATTGCATCCAGTGTGCAAGTAATGGTCATTTCTACGATCCGGGGAACCTAGGCATCACTCTAGGGCGATGTTCAACCAGAGCGAATAGTTAGGGCCTCAGAAGTCAACGCCTGAAGCATAAAATACAATATTAATACAACAGTTTTTCCATTGTATAAAACGAATAATTGCAACCAGTATGAAAGTTATGGTTATTTCTACGTTCAGGGCAACCTAGGCTTCACCGTAGGGCGTTGCTCCACCAGATCGAATAGTTAGGGCCTATGAAGTCAACGCCAGAAGCATAAAATACGATATATGTACAACAGTCTTCCCATCGTATAAAACGAATAATTGCAACCAGTCTGATAGTTATGGTCATTTCTACGTTCCGGGCAATCTAGGCTTCTCTCTAGGGTGTCGATCCACCAGATCGAATAGTTAGGGCCTAAGAAGTCTACGCCAGAAGCATAAAATACAATACAAATACAACAGCTTTTCCATCGTATAACAGGAATAATTGCAACCAGTGTGAAAGGTATGGTCACTTCTACTTTCCGGGCAATCTAGGCTTCACTCTAGGGCGTTTCTCCACCACATCGAATAGCTACGGCCTTAGAAGTCAACGTCTGAAGCATACAATATAACATAAATACAACAGTTTTTCCATCGTATAACAGGAATAATTGCAACCAGTGTGAAAGCTATGGTCATATCTACGTTCCGGGCAACCTGGGCTTCACTCTAGGGCGTTGCTGCACCACATCGAATAGTTAGGGCCTTAGAAGTCAATGCCAGAAGCATAAAATACAATATAAATACAACAGTTTTTCAACTGTATAATATGAATAATTGCAAACAGTGTGGAAGTAATGGTCATTTCTACGTTCCGGGCAAGCTAGGCTTCACTCTAGGGCGTTGGTCCACCAGATCCAATAGTTAGGGCCTAAGAAGTCAACGCCAGGAGCACCAAATACAAAATAAATACAACAGTTTTCTCCATCGTATAAAACGAATAATTGCATCCAGTGTGCAAGTAATGGTCATTTCTACGATCCGGGCAACCTAGGCATCACTCTAGGGCGTTGTTCAACCAGAGCGAATAGTTAGGGCCTAAGAAGTCAACGCCTGAAGCATAAAATACAATATAAATACAACAGTTTTTCCATCGTATAACAGGAATAATTGCAACCAGTGTGAAAGACATGGTCTTTTCTACGTTCCGGGCAATCTAGGCTTCACTCTAGGGCGTTGCTCCACCACATCGAATAGCTACGGCCTTAGAAGTCAACGCCAGAAGCACAAAATAAAATAAAAATACAAGAGTTATTCCATCGTCTAACAGGAATAATTACAACCAGTGTGAAAGTAATGGGCATTTCCACGTTCCGTGCAACCTAGGCTTCACTCTAGGGCGTTGGTCCACCAGGCCGAATAGTTAGTGCCTTAGAAAACAACTCCAGACGCATAAAATAGAATATAAATAAAACAGCTTTTCCACGGTATAGAACGAATAATTGCAACCAGTATGAAAGTTATGCTCATTTCTACGTTCCGCGCAACCTAGGCTTCACCCTAGGGCGTTGCTCCACCACATCGAATAGCTGCGGCCTTAGAAGTCAACGCCAGAAGCATAACATACAATATAAATACAACACTTTTTCCATCGTATAACAGGAATAATTGCAACCAGTGTGAAAGACATGGTCATTTCTACGTTCCGGGCAACCTAGGCTTCACTCTAGGGCGTTGCTCCACCACATCGAATAGCTGCGGCCTTAGAAGCCTACGCCAGAAGCATAAAATACAATATAAATACAACAGTTTTTCCATCGTATAACAGGAATAATTGCAACCAGAGTGAAGGGGATGGTCATTTCTCAGTTCCGGGCAACCTAGGCTTCACTATCGAGCGTTGCACCACCAGATCGAATAGCTAGGACCTTAGAAGTCAACGCCAGAAGCACAAAATGAAATAAAAATACAACAGTTATTCCATCGTATAACAGGAATAATTACCACCAGTGTGAAAGTAATGGGCATTTCTACGTTCCGTGCAACCTAGGCTTCACTCTAGGGCGTTGGTCCACCAGGCCGAATAGTTATGGCCTTAGAATACAACTCCAGACGCATAAAATACAATATAAATACAACAGTCTTTCCACGGTATAAAACGAATAATTGCAACTAGTGTGAAAGGTATGGTCATTTCTACGTTCGGGCAACCTAGGCTTCACTCTAGGCCGTTGCTCCACCACATCGAATAGCTGCGGCCTTAGAAGCCAACGCCAGAAGCATAAAATACAATATAAATGCAACAGTTTTTCAATCGTATAACAGGAATAATTGCAAACAGTGTTACAGATATGGTCATTTCTACGTTGCGGGCATCCTAGGCTTCACTCTAGGGCATTGCTCCTCCACATCGAATAGCTACGGCCTTAGAAGTCAACGCCTGAAGCATAAAATATAATAAAAGTACAACAGTTTTTCCATCGTATAACAGGAATAATTGCAACCAGTGTGAAAGACATGGTCATTTGTACGTTCCGGGCAACCTAGGCTTCACTCTAGGGCGTTGCTCCACCACTTCGAATAGCTACTGCCTAAGAAGTCAACGCCAGAAGCATAAAATACAATATAAATACAACAGTTTTTCCCTTGTATAACAGAAATAATGGCAACCAGTGTGAAAGCTATAGTCATTTCTACGTTCCGAGCAACGTAGGTTTCGCTCTATGGCGTTTCTCCACCACATCGAATAGCTGCGGCCTTAGAAGTCAACGCCAGAAGCATAAAACACAATATAGATAAAACAGTTTTTCAATCGTATAACAGGAATAATTGCAAACAGTGTGAAAGGTATGGTCATTTCTACGTTGCGGGCATCCTAGGCTTCACTCTAGGGCATTGCTCCACCACATCGAATAGCTACGGCCTTAGAAGTCAACGCCATAACTATGAAAAACAATATAAATACAACAGTTTTTCCATTGTATAAAATGAATAATTGCAAACAGTGTGGAGGTAATGGTCATTTCTACTTTCCGGGCAACCTAGGCTTCACTCTAGGGCGTTTCTCCGCCACATCGAATAGCTACGGCCTTAGAAGTCAACGTCTGAAGCATACAATATAACATAAATACAACAGTTTTTCCATCGTATAACAAGAATAATTGCAACCAGTGTGAAAGCTATGGTCATATCTACGTTCCGGGCAACCTAGGCTTCACTCTAGGGCGTTGCTGCACCACATCGAATAGTTAGGGCCTAAGAAGTCAATGCCAGAAGCATAAAATGCCATATAAATACAACAGTTTTTCCACTGTATGATATGAATAATTGCAAACAGTGTGGAAGTAATGGTCATTTCTACGTTCCGCGCAACCTAGGCTTCACTCTAGGGCGTTGCTCCACCACATCGAATAGCTACGGCCTTAGGAGTAAACGCCAGAGGCATAAAATACAAAATAAATACAAAAGTTTTTCCATCGTATAAAACGAATAATTGCAACCAGTCTGATAGTTATGGTCATTTCTACGTTCCGGGCAATCTAGGCTTCTCTCTAGGGCGTTGCTCCACCAGATCGAATAGTTAGGGCCTAAGAAGTCAACGCCAGGAGCACCAAATACAAAATAAATACAACAGCTATTCCATCGTATAAAACGAATAATTGCAACAAGTATGAAAGCTATAGTCATTTATACGTTCCGGGCAACCTAGGCTTCACTCTAGGGCGTTGGTCGACCACATCGAATAGCTACGGCCCTAGAAGACAACGCCATAACTATAAAATACAATATAAATACAACAGTCTTTCCATCGTATAAAACGAATAATTGCAACCAGTCTGATAGTTATGATCATTTCTACGTTCCGGGCAATCTAGGCTTCTCTCTAGGGCGTTGCTCCACCAGATCGAATAGTTAGGGACTAAGCAGTCAACGCCAGAAGCATAAAATACAATATAAATACAACAGTTCTTCCCTTGTATAACAGGAATAATTGCAACCAGTGTGAAAGCTATGGTCATTTCTACGTTCCGGGCAACCTAGGCTTCACTCTAGGGCGTTGCTCCACCACATCGAATAGCTGCGGCCTTAGAAGTCAACGCCAGAAGCATAAAATACAATATAAATACAACACTTTTTCCATCGTACAACAGGAATAATTGCAACCAGTGTGAAAGACATGGTCATTTCTACGTTCCGGGCAACCTAGGCTTCACTCTAGGGCGTTGCTCCACCACATCGAATAGCTGCGGCCTTAGAAGCCTACGCCAGAAGCATAAAATACAATATAAATACCACAGTTTTTCCATCGTATAACAGGAATAATTGCAACCAGTGTGAAAGCTATAGTCATTTCTACGTTCCGAGCAACGTAGGTTTCGCACTATGGCGTAGCTCCACCACATCGAATAGTTAGGGCCTTAGAAGTCAATGCCAGAAGCATAAAATACAATATAAATACAACAGTTTTTCCATCGTATAAAACGAATAATTGCATCCAGTGTGCAAGTAATGGTCATTTCTACGATCCGGGGAACCTAGGCATCACTCTAGGGCGATGTTCAGCCAGAGCGAAAAGTTAGGGCCTCAGAAGTCAACGCCTGAAGCATAAAATACAATATTAATACAACAGTTTATCCATTGTATAAAACGAATAATTGCAACCAGTATGAAAGTTATGGTTATTTCTACGTTCAGGGCAACCTAGGCTTCACCGTAGGGCGTTGCTCCACCAGATCGAATAGTTAGGGCCTATGAAGTCAACGCCAGAAGCATAAAATACGGTATATGTACAACAGTCTTCCCATCGTATAAAACGAATAATTGCAATCAGTCTGATAGTTATGGTCATTTCTACGTTCCGGGCAATCTAGGCTTCTCTCTAGGGTGTCGATCCACCAGATCGAATAGTTAGTGCCTAAGAAGTCTACGCCAGAAGCATAAAATACAATACAAATACAACAGCTTTTCCATCGTATAACAGGAATAATTGCAACCAGTGTGAAAGGTATTGTAATTTCTACTTTCCGGGCAATCTAGGCTTCACTCTAGGGCGTTTCTCCACCACATCGAATAGCTGCGGCCTTAGAAGTCAACGCCAGAAGCATAAAACACAATATAGATAAAACAGTTTTTCAATCGTACAACAGGAGTAATTGCAAACAGTGTGAAAGGTATGGTCATTTCTACGTTGCGGGCATCCTAGGCTTCACTCTAGGGCATTGCTCCACCACATCGAATATCTACGGCCTTAGAAGTCAACGCCATAACTATGAAAAACAATATAAATACAACAGTTTTTCCATTGTATAAAATGAATAATTGCAAACAGTGTGGAGGTAATGGTCATTTCTACTTTCCGGGCAACCTAGGCTTCACTCTAGGGCGTTTCTCCGCCACATCGAATAGCTACGGCCTTAGAAGTCAACGTCTGAAGCATACAATATAACATAAATACAACAGTTTTTCCATCGTATAACAGGAATAATTGCAACCAGTGTGAAAGCTATGGTCATATCTACGTTCCGGGCAACCTAGGCTTCACTCTAGGGCGTTGCTGCACCACATCGAATAGTTAGGGCCTTAGAAGTCAATGCCAGAAGCATAAAATACAATATAAATACAACAGTTTTTCAACTGTATAATACGAATAATTGCAAACAGTGTGGAAGTAATGGTCATTTCTACGTTCCGGGCAAGCTAGGCTTCACTCTAGGGCGTTGGTCCACCAGATCCAATAGTTAGGGCCTAAGAAGTCAACGCCAGGAGCACCAAATACAAAATAAATACAACAGTTTTTCCATCGTATAAAACGAATAATTGCATCCAGTGTGCAAGTAATGGTCATTTCTACGATCCGGGCAACCTAGGCATCACTCTAGGGCGTTGTTCAACCAGAGCGAATAGTTAGGGCCTAAGAAGTCAACGCCTGAAGCATAAAATACAATATAAATACAACAGTTTTTCCATCGTATAACAGGAATAATTGCAACCAGTGTGAAAGACATGGTCTTTTCTACGTTCCGGGCAATCTAGGCTTCACTATAGGGCGTTGCTCCACCACATCGAATAGATACGGCCTTAGAAGTCAACGCCAGAAGCACAAAATAAAATAAAAATACAAGAGTTATTCCATCGTCTAACAGGAATAATTACAACCAGTGTGAAAGTAATGGGCATTTCCACGTTCCGTGCAACCTAGGCTTCACTCTAGGGCGTTGGTCCACCAGGCCGAATAGTTAGTGCCTTAGAAAACAACTCCAGACGCATAAAATAGAATATAAATAAAACAGTTTTTCCACGGTATAAAACGAATAATTGCAACCAGTATGAAAGTTATGCTCATTTCTACGTTCCGCGCAACCTAGGCTTCACCCTAGGGCGTTGCTCCACCACATCAAATAGCTGCGGCCTTAGAAGTCAACGCCAGAAGCATAAAATACAATATAAATACAACACTTTTTCCATCGTATAACAGGAATAATTGCAACCAGTGTGAAAGACATGGTCATTTCTACGTTCCGGGCAACCTAGGCTTCACTCTAGGGCGTTGCTCCAACACATCGAATAGCTGCGGCCTTAGAAGCCTACGCCAGAAGCATAAAATACAATATAAATACCACAGTTTTTCCATCGTATAACAGGAATAATTGCAACCAGAGTGAAGGGGATGGTCATTTCTCAGTTCCGGGCAACCTAGGCTTCACTATCGAGCGTTGCACCACCAGATCGAATAGCTAGGACCTTAGAAGTCAACGCCAGAAGCACAAAATGAAATAAAAATACAACAGTTATTCCATCGTATAACAGGAATAATTACCACCAGTGTGAAAGTAATGGGCATTTCTACGTTCCGTGCAATCTAGGCTTCACTCTAGGGCGTTGGTCCACCAGGCCGAATAGTTATGGCCTTAGAATACAACTCCAGACGCATAAAATACAATATAAATACAACAGTCTTTCCACGGTATAAAACGAATAATTGCAACTAGTGTGAAAGGTATGGTCATTTCTACGTTCGGGCAACCTAGGCTTCACTCTAGGCCGTTGCTCCACCACATCGAATAGCTGCGGCCTTAGAAGCCAACGCCAGAAGCATAAAATACAATGTAAATACAACAGTTTTTCAATCGTATAACAGGAATAATTGCAAACAGTGTTACAGATATGGTCATTTCTACGTTGCGGGCATCCTAGGCTTCACTCTAGGGCATTGCTCCACCACATCGAATAGCTACGGCCTTAGAAGTCAACGCCTGAAGCATAAAATATAATAAAAGTACAACAGTTTTTCCATCGTATAACAGGAATAATTGCAACCAGTGTGAAAGACATGGTCATTTGTACGTTCCGGGCAACCTAGGCTTCACTCTAGGGCGTTGCTCCACCACTTCGAATAGCTACTGCCTTAGCAGTCAACGCCAGCGGCATAAAATACAAAATAAATACAACAGTTTTTCCATCGTATAACAAGAATAATTGCAACCAGTGTGAAAGTGATGGTCATTTCTACATTCCGGGCAACCTAGGCTACACTCTAGGGCGTTGCTCCACCAGATCGAATAGTTAGGGCCTAAGAAGTCAACGCCAGAAGCATAAAATACAATATAAATACAACAGTTTTTCCCTTGTATAACAGAAATAATTGCAACCAGTGTGAAAGCTATAGTCATTTCTACGTTGCGAGCAACGTAGGTTTCGCTCTATGGCGTAGCTCCACCACATCGAATAGTTAGGGCCTTAGTAGTCAATGCCAGAAGCATAAAATACAATATAAATACAACACTTTTTCCATCGTATAACAGGAATAATTGCAACCAGTGTGAAAGACATGGTCATTTCTACGTTCCGGGCAACCTAGGCTTCACGCTAGGGCGTTGCTCCACCACATGGAATAGCTGCGGCCTTAGAAGCCTACGCCAGAAGCATAAAATACAATATAAATACCACAGTTTTTCCATCGTATAACAGGAATAATTGCAACCAGAGTGAAGGGGATGGTCATTTCTCAGTTCCGGGCAACCTAGGCTTCACTATCGAGCGTTGCTCCACCAGATCGAATAGCTAGGACCTTAGAAGTCAACGCCAGAAGCACAAAATAAAATAAAAATACAACAGTTATTCCATCGTATAACAGGAATAATTACCACCAGTGTGAAAGTAATGGGCATTTCTACGTTCCGTGCAACCTAGGCTTCACTCTAGGGCGTTGGTCCACCAGGCCGAATAGTTAGGGCCTTAGAATACAACTCCAGACGCATAAAATACAATATAAATACAACAGTCTTTCCACGGTATAAAACGAATAATTGCAACCAGTATGAAAGTTACGGTCATTTCTACGTTCCGGGCAACCTAGGCTTCACCCTAGGGCGTTGCTCCACCAGATCGAATAGTTAGGGCCTAAGAAGTCAACGCCAGAAGCATAAGATACAATACAAATACAACAGTTTTTCCATCGTATAACAGGAATAATTGCAACCAGTGTGAAAGGTATGGTCATTTCTACGTTGCGAGCGTCCTAGGCTTCACTCTAGGGCATTGCTCCACCGCATCGAATAGCTACGGCCTTAGAAGCCAACGCCATAACTATAAAAAACAATATAAATACAACAGTTTTTCCGCTGTATAAAATGAATAATACCAAACAGTGTGGAGGTAATGGTCATTTCTACCTTCCGGCAACCTAGGCTTCACTCTAGGGCGTTTCTCCACCGCATCGAATAGCTACTTCCTTAGAAGTCAACGTCTGAAGCATAAAATATAATATAAATACAACAGTTTTTCCATCGTATAAAACGTATAATTGCAACCAGTATGAATGTTATGGTCATTCCTACGTTCCGGGCAACCTAGGCTTCACTCTAGGGCGTTGGTCCACCAGATCCAATTGCTATGGCCTAAGAAGTCAACGCCAGGAGCACCAAATACAAAATAAATACAACAGCTATTCCATCGTATAAAACGAATAATTGCAACAAGTATGAAAGCTATGGTCATTTATACGTTCCGGGCAACCTAGGCTTCACTCTAGGGCGTTGGTCAACCACATCGAATAGCTACGGCCCTAGAAGACAACGCCATAACTATAAAATACAATATAAATACAACAGTCTTTCCATCGTATAAAACGGATAATTGCAACCAGTCTGATAGTTATGGTCATTCCTACGTTCCGGACAACCTAGGCTTCACCCTAGGGCGTTGCTCCACCAGATCGAGTAGTTAGGGCCTAAGAAGTCAACGCCAGAAGCATAAAATACAATATAAATACAACAGTTTTTCCCTTGTATAACAGAAATAATTGCAACCAGTGTGAAAGCTATAGTCATTTCTACGTTCCGAGCAACGTAGGTTTCGCTCTATGGCGTAGCTCCACCACATCGAATAGTTAGGGCCTTAGAAGTCAATGCCAGAAGCATAAAATACAATATAAATACAACAGTTTTTCCATCGTATAAAACGAATAATTGCATCCAGTGTGCAAGTAATGGTCATTTCTACGATCCGGGGAACCTAGGCATCACTCTAGGGCGATGTTCAACCAGAGCGAATAGTTAGGGCCTCAGAAGTCAACGCCTGAAGCATAAAATACAATATTAATACAACAGTTTTTCCATTGTATAAAACGAATAATTGCAACCAGTATGAAAGTTATGGTTATTTCTACGTTCAGGGCAACCTAGGCTTCACCGTAGGGCGTTGCTCCACCAGATCGAATAGTTAGGGCCTATGAAGTCAACGCCAGAAGCATAAAATACGATATATGTACAACAGTCTTCCCATCGTATAAAACGAATAATTGCAACCAGTCTGATAGTTATGGTCATTTCTACGTTCCGGGCAATCTAGGCTTCTCTCTAGGGTGTCGATCCACCAGATCGAATAGTTAGGGCCTAAGAAGTCTACGCCAGAAGCATAAAATACAATACAAATACAACAGCTTTTCCATCGTATAACAGGAATAATTGCAACCAGTGTGAAAGGTATGGTCACTTCTACTTTCCGGGCAATCTAGGCTTCACTCTAGGGCGTTTCTCCACCACATCGAATAGCTACGGCCTTAGAAGTCAACGTCTGAAGCATACAATATAACATAAATACAACAGTTTTTCCATCGTATAACAGGAATAATTGCAACCAGTGTGAAAGCTATGGTCATATCTACGTTCCGGGCAACCTGGGCTTCACTCTAGGGCGTTGCTGCACCACATCGAATAGTTAGGGCCTTAGAAGTCAATGCCAGAAGCATAAAATACAATATAAATACAACAGTTTTTCAACTGTATAATATGAATAATTGCAAACAGTGTGGAAGTAATGGTCATTTCTACGTTCCGGGCAAGCTAGGCTTCACTCTAGGGCGTTGGTCCACCAGATCCAATAGTTAGGGCCTAAGAAGTCAACGCCAGGAGCACCAAATACAAAATAAATACAACAGTTTTCTCCATCGTATAAAACGAATAATTGCATCCAGTGTGCAAGTAATGGTCATTTCTACGATCCGGGCAACCTAGGCATCACTCTAGGGCGTTGTTCAACCAGAGCGAATAGTTAGGGCCTAAGAAGTCAACGCCTGAAGCATAAAATACAATATAAATACAACAGTTTTTCCATCGTATAACAGGAATAATTGCAACCAGTGTGAAAGACATGGTCTTTTCTACGTTCCGGGCAATCTAGGCTTCACTCTAGGGCGTTGCTCCACCACATCGAATAGCTACGGCCTTAGAAGTCAACGCCAGAAGCACAAAATAAAATAAAAATACAAGAGTTATTCCATCGTCTAACAGGAATAATTACAACCAGTGTGAAAGTAATGGGCATTTCCACGTTCCGTGCAACCTAGGCTTCACTCTAGGGCGTTGGTCCACCAGGCCGAATAGTTAGTGCCTTAGAAAACAACTCCAGACGCATAAAATAGAATATAAATAAAACAGTTTTTCCACGGTATAGAACGAATAATTGCAACCAGTATGAAAGTTATGCTCATTTCTACGTTCCGCGCAACCTAGGCTTCACCCTAGGGCGTTGCTCCACCACATCGAATAGCTGCGGCCTTAGAAGTCAACGCCAGAAGCATAACATACAATATAAATACAACACTTTTTCCATCGTATAACAGGAATAATTGCAACCAGTGTGAAAGACATGGTCATTTCTACGTTCCGGGCAACCTAGGCTTCACTCTAGGGCGTTGCTCCACCACATCGAATAGCTGCGGCCTTAGAAGCCTACGCCAGAAGCATAAAATACAATATAAATACAACAGTTTTTCCATCGTATAACAGGAATAATTGCAACCAGAGTGAAGGGGATGGTCATTTCTCAGTTCCGGGCAACCTAGGCTTCACTATCGAGCGTTGCACCACCAGATCGAATAGCTAGGACCTTAGAAGTCAACGCCAGAAGCACAAAATGAAATAAAAATACAACAGTTATTCCATCGTATAACAGGAATAATTACCACCAGTGTGAAAGTAATGGGCATTTCTACGTTCCGTGCAACCTAGGCTTCACTCTAGGGCGTTGGTCCACCAGGCCGAATAGTTATGGCCTTAGAATACAACTCCAGACGCATAAAATACAATATAAATACAACAGTCTTTCCACGGTATAAAACGAATAATTGCAACTAGTGTGAAAGGTATGGTCATTTCTACGTTCGGGCAACCTAGGCTTCACTCTAGGCCGTTGCTCCACCACATCGAATAGCTGCGGCCTTAGAAGCCAACGCCAGAAGCATAAAATACAATATAAATGCAACAGTTTTTCAATCGTATAACAGGAATAATTGCAAACAGTGTTACAGATATGGTCATTTCTACGTTGCGGGCATCCTAGGCTTCACTCTAGGGCATTGCTCCACCACATCGAATAGCTACGGCCTTAGAAGTCAACGCCTGAAGCATAAAATATAATAAAAGTACAACAGTTTTTCCATCGTATAACAGGAATAATTGCAACCAGTGTGAAAGACATGGTCATTTGTACGTTCCGGGCAACCTAGGCTTCACTCTAGGGCGTTGCTCCACCACTTCGAATAGCTACTGCCTAAGAAGTCAACGCCAGAAGCATAAAATACAATATAAATACAACAGTTTTTCCCTTGTATAACAGAAATAATGGCAACCAGTGTGAAAGCTATAGTCATTTCTACGTTCCGAGCAACGTAGGTTTCGCTCTATGGCGTTTCTCCACCACATCGAATAGCTGCGGCCTTAGAAGTCAACGCCAGAAGCATAAAACACAATATAGATAAAACAGTTTTTCAATCGTATAACAGGAATAATTGCAAACAGTGTGAAAGGTATGGTCATTTCTACGTTGTGGGCATCCTAGGCTTCACTCTAGGGCATTGCTCCACCACATCGAATAGCTACGGCCTTAGAAGTCAACGCCATAACTATGAAAAACAATATAAATACAACAGTTTTTCCATTGTATAAAATGAATAATTGCAAACAGTGTGGAGGTAATGGTCATTTCTACTTTCCGGGCAACCTAGGCTTCACTCTAGGGCGTTTCTCCGCCACATCGAATAGCTACGGCCTTAGAAGTCAACGTCTGAAGCATACAATATAACATAAATACAACAGTTTTTCCATCGTATAACAAGAATAATTGCAACCAGTGTGAAAGCTATGGTCATATCTACGTTCCGGGCAACCTAGGCTTCACTCTAGGGCGTTGCTGCACCACATCGAATAGTTAGGGCCTAAGAAGTCTACGCCAGAAGCATAAAATACAATACAAATACAACAGCTTTTCCATCGTATAACAGGAATAATTGCAACCAGTGTGAAAGGTATGGTCATTTCTACGTTCCGGGCAACCTAGGCTTCACTGTAGGGCGTTGCTCCACCACATCGAATAGCTGCGGCCTTAGAAGTCAACGCCAGAAGCATAAAATACAATATAAATACCACAGTTTTTCCATCGTATAACAGGAATAATTGCAACCAGAGTGAAGGTGATGGTCATTTCTCAGTTCCGGGCAACCTAGGCTTCACCCTAGGGCGTTGCTCTACCAGATCGAATAGTTAGGGCCTGAGAAGTCAACGCCAGAAGCATAAAATACGATATATGTACAACAGTTTTTCCATCGTATAAAACGAATAATTGCAACCAGTGTGAAGGTAATGGTCATTTCTACGTACCAGGCAACCTCGGCTTCACTCTAGGGCGGTGCTCCATCAGGTCGAATAGTTAGGGCCTAAGTAGTGAACGCAAGAAGCATAAAATACAAGATAAATACAACAGATTTTCCATCGTATAACTGGAGTAATTGCAACCAGTGTGAAAGTAATGGTCATTTCTACGTTCCGGGAAACCTAGGCTTCACTCTAGGGCGTTGCTGCACCACATCGAATAGCTACGGCCTTAGAGGTCAACCCCTGAGGCATAAAATACAATAAAAATACCACAGCTTTTCCATCGTATAAAATGAATAATTGCAAACAGTGTGAAAGTAATGGTCATTTCTACGTTCCGGGCAACCTAGGCTTCACTTTAGGGCGTTGCTCCACCAGATCGAATAGTTAGAACACGAGAAGTTAACCCCAGAAGCATAAAGTACAATAAAAATACAACAGCTATTCCATTGTATAAAAGGGATAATTGCAACCAGTGTGAAAGTTATGGTCATTTCTACGTTCCGGGCAACCTAGGCTTCACTCTAGGGCGTTGCTCCACCAGATCGAATAGTTAGGGCCTAAGAAGTCAACGCCAGAAGCATAAAATACGATATATGTACAACAGTTTTTCCATCGTATAAAACGAATAATTGCAACCAGTATGAAAGCTATGCTCATTTCTACGTTCCGGGCAACCTAGGCTTCACCCTAGGGCGTTGCTCCACCAGATCGAATAGTTAGGGCCGATGAAGTCAACGCCAGAAGCATAAAATACAATAGAAATACAACAGTTTTTCCATTGTATAAAATGGATAATTGCAAACAGTGAGGAAGTAATGGTCATTTCTACGTTCCGGGCAAGCTGGGTTTCACTCTAGGGCGTTGGTCCACCAGATCCAATAGTTAGGGCCTAAGAAGTCAACGCCAGGAGCACCAAATACAGAATAAATACAACAGTTTTTCCATCGTATAAAACGAATAATTGCATCCAGTGTGCAAGTAATGGTCATTTCGACGTTCCGGGCAACCTCGGCTTGACTCCAGGTCGTTGCTCCACCAGATCGAATAGTTAGGGCCTTAGAAGTCAACGCCCGAAGCATAAAATACAATAAAGGTACAATAGTTTTTCCATCGTATAAAATGGATAATAGCAAACAGTGTGAAGGTACTGGTCATTTCTACATTCCGGGTAACCTAGGCTTCACTCTAGGGCGTTGCTCCGCCAGATCGAATAGTTATGGCCTTAGAAGTCAACGCCCGAAGCATAAAAGACAAAATAAATAGAACAGTTTTTCAATCGTATAAAACGAATAATGGCACCCAGTGTGCAAGTAATGGTCATTTCTACGTTCCGGGCAAACAAGGCTTCACTCTAGGGCGTTGTTCCACCAGATCGAATAGTTAGGGCCTAAGAAGTCAACGCCTGAAGCATAAAACACAATATAAATACAACTGTTTTTCCATTGTATAAAACGAATAATTGCAACCAGTATGAAACTTATGGTCATTTCTACATTCCGGGTGACCTAGGCTTCTTTCTAGGGCGTGGATCCACCAGATCCAATAGTTAGGGCCTTAGAAGACAACGCCCGATGCATAAAATACAAAATAAATACAACAGTTTTTCCATTGTATAGAACGAATAATTGCAACCAGTGTGAAAGTTACGGTCATTTCCACGTTCCGGGCAACCTAGGCTTCACCCTAGGGCGTTGCTCCACCTGATCGAATAGTTAGGCCCTAAGAAGTCAACGCCAGAAGCATAAAATACGATATATGTACAACAGTTTTTGAATCGTATTACAGGAATAATTGCAAACAGTGTGAAAGATATGGTCATTTCTACGTTTCGGGCATCCTAGGCTTCACTCTAGGGCATTGCTCCACCATATCGAATAGCTACGGCCTTAGAAGTGAACGCCAATACTATAAAAAACAATGTAAATACAACAGTTTTTCCATTGTATAAAATGAATAATTGCAAACAGTGAGGAAGTAATGGTCATTTCTACGTTTCGGGCATCCTAGGCTTCACTCTAGGGAATTGCTCCACCATATCGAATAGCTACGGCCTTAGAAGTGAACGCCAATACTATAAAAAACAATGTAAATACAACAGTTTTTCCATTGTATAAAATGAATAATTGCAAACAGTGAGGAAGTAATGGTCATTTCTACGATCCGTGCAACCTAGGCTTCACTCTAGGGCGTTGCTCAACCAGATCGAATAGTTAGGGCCTAAGAAGCCTACGCCAGAAGCATAAAATACAATATAAATACCACAGTTTTTCCATCGTATAACAGGAATAATTGCAACCAGAGTGAAGGTGATGGTCATTTCTCAGTTCCGGGCAACCTAGGCTTCACTATCGAGCGTTGCTCCACCAGATCGAATAGCTAGGACCCTAGAAGACAACGCCAGAAGCACAAAATAAAATAAAAATACAACAGTTATTCCATCGTATAACAGGAATAATTACCACCAGTGTGAAAGTAATGGGCATTTCTACGTTCCGTGCAACCTAGGCTTCACTCTAGGGCCATGCTCCACCAGATCGAATAGTTAGGGCCTAAGAAGTCAACGCCAGGAGCACCAAATACAATATAAATACAACAGCTTTTCCATCGTATAAAACGAATAATTGCATCCAGTGTGCAAGTAATGGTCATTTCTACGATCCGGGCAACCTAGGCATCACTCTAGGGCGTTGTTCAACCAGAGCGAATAGTTAGGGCCTAAGAAGTCAACGCCTGAAGCATAAAATACAATATAAATACAACAGTTTTTCCATTGTATAAAACGGATAATTGCAACCAGTATGAAAGTTATGGTTATTTCTACGTTCAGGGCAACCTAGGCTTCACCCTAGGGCGTTGCTCCACCGGGTCGAATAGTTAGGGCCTATGAAGTCAACGCCAGAAGCATAAAATACAATAGAAATACAACAGTTTTTCCATCGTATAACAGGAATAATTGCAACCAGAGTGAAGGTGATGGTCATTTCTACGTTCCGTGCAACCTAGGCTTCACTCTAGGGCGTTGCTCCACCAGATCGAATGGTTAGGGCCTAAGAAGTCAACGCCAGAAGCATAAAATACAATAAAAATACAACAGTTTTTCCCTTGTATAACAGAAATAATTGCAACCAGTATGAATGTTATGGTCATTTCTACGTTCCGGGCAACCTAGGCTTCACTCTAGGACGTTGGTCCGCCAGATCCAATAGCTACGGCCCTAGAAGACAACGCCATAACTATAAAATACAATATAAATACAACAGCCTTTCCATCGTATAAAACGAGTAATTGCAACCAGTGTGAAAGCTATGGTCATTTCTACGTTCCGGGCAACCTAGGCTTCACTCTAGGGCGTTGCTCCACCACATCGAATAGCTACGGCCTTAGAAGTCAACGTCTGAAGCATAAAATATAATATAAATACAACAGTTTTACCATCGTATAACAGCAATAATTGCAACCAGTGTGAAAGACATGGTCATTTCTACGTTCCGCGCAACCTAGGCTTCGCTCAAGGGCGTTGCTCCACCAGATCGAATAGCTAGGGCCGTAGAAGTCAACGCCAGAAGCATAAAATACAATATATATACAACAGCTTTTCCATCGTATAAAATGAATAATTGCAAACAGTGTGAAAGTAATGGTCATTTCTACGTTCCGGGCAACCTAGGCTTCACTCTGGGGCGTTGCTCAACCAGATCGAATAGTTAGGGCCTTAGAAGTGAACGCCCGAAGCATAAAAGACAAAATAAATAGAACAGTTTTTCCATTGTATAAAACGAATAATTGCAACCAGTGTGAAAGTACTAGTCATTTCTACATTCCAGGCAACCTAGGCTTCACTCTAGGGCGTTGCTCCAGCAGATCGAATAGTTAGGGCCTTAGAAGTCTTCGCGCGAAGCATAAAAAACAAAATAAATAGAACAGTTTTTCCATTGTATAAAACGAATAATTGCAACCAGTGTGAAAGTTATGGTCGTTTCTACGTTCCGGGCAACCTAGGCTTCACTCTAGGGCGTTGCTCAACCAGATCCAATAGTTGGGGCCTAAGATGTCAACGCCAGAAGCACCAAATACAAAATAAATACAACAGCTTTTCCATCGTATAACATGAATAATTGCAACAAGCGTGAAGGTAACGGTCGTTTGTACGTCCCGTGCAACCTAGGCATCACTCTAGGGCGTTGCTCCATCACATCGGATAGTTATGGCCTAAGAAGCCATCGCCTGAAGCACAAAATACAATATAAATACAACAGCTTTTACATCGTATAACAGGAATAAATGAAACCAGTGTGAAAGCAACGGCCATTTCTACGTTCTGGGCATCCTAGACTTAATTCTGAGGCATTGCTCCACGCGATCGAAGAGTTAGAGATTTAGAAGTCAACGCCGGAAGCATAAAATACAATATAGATACAGACGCTTTTCCATCGTATAACAGGTATAATTGCAACAAGCGTGAAGGTAATGGTCATTTCTAAGTTCCGGGTAACCTAGGCTTCACTCTAGGTCGTTGGTCCACCAGATTCAATAGTTAGGGCCTAAGAAGTCAACGTCAGGAGCACCAAATACAAAATAAATACAACAGTTTTTCAATCGTATAAAACGAATAATGGCACCCAGTGTGCAAGTAATGGTCATTTCTACATTCCAGGCAACCTAGGCCTCACTCTAGGGCGTTGCTCCACCAGATCGAATAGCTAGGGACTTAGAAGTCAACGCCAGAAGCATAAAATACGATATATGTACAACAGTTTTACCATCGTATAAAATGAATAATCGCAAACAGTGTGAAGGTAATGGTCATTTCTACGTTCCCGGCAACCTAGGCTTCACCCTAGGGCGTTGTTCCACCAGAGCGAATAGTTAGGGCCTAAGAAGTCAACGCCAGAAGCATAAAGTACAATCAAAATCCAACAGTTTGTCCATCGTATAGCTGGAATAATTGCAACCAGAGTGAAAGTAATGGTCATTTCCACGTTTCGGGCGACCTAGGCTCCACTCTAGGGCGTTGCTCCACCAGATGGAATAGCTAGGGCCTTAGAAGTCAATGCCAGAAGCATAAAATACAAAATAAATACAACAGTTTTACCATCGTATAAAATGAATAATCGCAAACAGTGTGAAAGTAATAGCCATTTCAACGTTGCGGGCATCCTAGACTTAACTCTGAGGCATTGCTACACCAGATCGAATACATAGGGCCTTAGAAGTCAATGCCAGAAGCATAAAATACAATATAAATACAACAGTTTTTCCACTGTATAATATGAATAATTGCAAACAGTGTGGAAGTAATGGTCATTTCTACGTTCCGGGCAATCTAGGCTTCACTCTAGGGCGTTGGTCCACCAGATCCAATAGTTAGGGCCTAAGAAGTCAACGCCATAATTATAAAAAACAATATAAATACAACAGTTTCTCCATTGTATAAAATGAATAATTGCAAACAGTGTGGAGGTAATGGTCATTTGTACTTTCCGGGCAACCTAGGCTTCACTCTAGGGCGTTTCTCCACCACATCGAATAGCTACGCCCTTAGTAGTCAACGCCTGAAGCATAAAATATTATGTAAGTACAACAGTTTTTCCATCGTATAACAGGAATAATTGCAATCAGTGTGAAAGACATGGTCATTTCTACGTTCCGGGCAGCCTAGGCTTCACTCTAGGGCGTTGCTCCACCACATCGAATAGCTACGGCCTTAGGAGTCAACGCCAGTGGCATAAAATACAAAATAAATAAGACTGTTTTTCCACTGTATAATATGAATAATTGCAAACAGTGTGAAAGGTATGGTCATTTCTACGCTGCGGGCATCCTAGGCTTCACTCTAGGGCGTTGCTCAACCACATCGAATAGCTACGGACCTAGAACACATCGCCATAACTATAAAATACAATATAAATAGAACAGTCTTTCCGTCGTATAAAACGAGTAATTGCAACCAGTCTGATAGTTATGGTCATTTCCACGTTCCGGGCAACCTAGGCTTCACTCTAGGGCGTTGCTCGACCAGATCGTATAGTTAGGGCCTAAGAAGTCAATGCCAGAAGCATAAAATACAATATAAATACAACAGCTTTTCCATCGTATAAAATGAATAATTGCAAACAGTGTGAAAGTAATGGTCATTTCTACGTTCCGGGCAACCTATGCTTCACTCTAGGGCGTTGCTCTGCCAGATCGAATAGTTAGGGCACGAGAAGTTAACGCCAGAAGCATAAAGTACAATAAAAATACAAAAGCTTTTCCATCGTATAAACGGGATAATTGCAACCAGTGTGAAAGTTATGGTCATTTCTACGTTCCGGGCAACCTAGGCTTCACTCTAGGGCGCTGTTCCACAAGATCGAATAGTTATGGCCTAAGAAGTTAACGCCAGAAGCATAAAATACGATATACGTACAACAGTTTTTCCATCGTATAGAACGAATAATTGCAACCAGTGTGAAAGTAATGGCCACTTCTACGTTCCGGGCAACCTAGGCTTCACCCTAGGGCGTTGCTCTACCAGATCGAATAGTTAGGGCCTGAGAAGTCAACGCCAGAAGCATAAAATACGATATATGTACAACAGTTTTTCCATCGTTTATCACGAATAATTGCAACCAGTGTGAAAGTAATGGTCACTTCTACGTTCCGGGCATCCTAGACTTAACTCTGTGGCATCGCTCCACCAGATCGAATACATAGGGCCTTAGAAGTCAACGCCAGAAGCATAAAGTACAATAAAAATCCAACAGTTTGTTCATCGTATAACAGGAATAATTGCAACCAGTGTGAAAGTAATTGTCATTTCCACGTTACGGGCAACCTAGGCTTCGCTCTAGGGCGTTGCTCAACCATGTCGAATAGTTAGGGCCCAAGAACTTAACGCCAGATGCGTAAAGTACAATAACAATACAACAGCTTTTCCATCGTATAAAACGGATAATTGCAACCAGTGTGAAAGTTATGGTCATTTCTACGTTCCGTGCAACCTCGGCTTGACTCCAGGTCGTTGCTCCACCAGATCGAATACGTAGGGCCTTAGAAGTCAATGCCAGAAGCATAAAATACAATATAAATACAACAGTTTTTCCACTGTATAATATGAATAATTGCAAACAGTGTGGAAGTAATCGTCATTTCTACGTTCCGGGCAATCTAGGCTTCACTCTAGGGCGTTGGTCCACCAGATCCAATAGTTAGGGCCTAAGAAGTCAACGCCATAATTATAAAAAACAATATAAATACAACAGTTTCTCCATTGTATAAAATGAATAATTGCAAATAGTGTGGAGGTAATGGTCATTTGTACTTTCCGGGCAACCTAGGCTTCACTCTAGGACGTTTCTCCACCACATCGAATAGCTACGCCCTTAGTAGTCAACGCCTGAAGCATAAAATATTATGTAAGTACAACAGTTTTTCCATCGTATAACAGGAATAATTGCAATCAGTGTGAAAGACATGGTCATTTCTACGTTCCGGGCAGCCTAGGCTTCACTCTAGGGCGTTGCTCCACCACATCGAATAGCTACGGCCTTAGGAGTCATCGCCAGTGGCATAAAATACAAAATAAATACAACAGTTTTTCCACTGTATAATATGAATAAATGCAACCAGTGTGAAAGCAACGGCCATTTCTACGTTCCGGGCATCCTAGACTTAATTCTGAGGCATTGCTCCACGCGATCGAAGAGTTAGAGCTTTAGAAGTCAACGCCGGAAGCATAAAATACAATATAGATACAGTCGTTTTTCCATCGTATAACAGGTATAATTGCAACAAGCGTGAAGGTAATGGTCATTTCTACGTTCCGGGTAACCTAGGCTTCACTCTAGGTCGTTGGTCCACCAGATTCAATAGTTAGGGCCTAAGAAGTCAACGTCAGGTGCACCAAATACAAAATAAATACAACAGTTTTTCAATCGTATAAAACGAATAATGGCACCCAGTGTGCAAGTAATGGTCATTTCTACGTTCCGGGCAAACAAGGCTTCACTCTAGGGCGTTGTTCCACCAGATCGAATAGTTAGGGCCTAAGAAGTCAACGCCTGCAGCATAAAACACAATATAAATAGAACTGTTTTTCCATTGTATAAAACGAATAAATGCAACCAGTATGAAACTTATGGTCATTTCTACGTTCTGGGCAACCTAGGCTCCACCCTAGGGCGTTGCTCCACCACATCGAATAGCTACGGACCTAGAACACATCGCCATAACTATAAAATACAATATAAATAGAACAGTCTTTCCGTCGTATAAAACGAGTAATTGCAACCAGTCTGATAGTTATGGTCATTTCCACGTTCCGGGCAACCTAGGCTTCACCCTAGGGCGCTGCTCCACCAGGTCCAATAGCTAGGGCCTAAGAAGTCAACGCCAGGAGCACCAAATACAAAATAAATACAACAGTTTTTCCATCGTATAAAGCGAATAATTGCAACCAGTATGAAAGCTATGGTCATTTCTACGTTCCGGGCAACCTAGGCTTCACTCTAGGGCGTTGCTCCACCAGATCGAATAGTTAGGTCCTAAGAAGTCAACGCCAGAAGCATAAAATACAATATAAATACAACAGCTTTTCCATCGTATAAAATGAATAATTGCAAACAGTGTGAAAGTAATGGTCATTTCTACGTTCCGGGCAACCTAGGCTTCACTCTAGGGCGTTGCTCCACCAGATCGAATAGTTAGGGCACGAGAAGTTAACGCCAGAAGCATAAAGTACAATAAAAATACAACAGCTTTTCCATTGTATAAAAGGGATAATTGCAACCAGTGTGAAAGTTATGGTCATTTCTACGTTCCGGGCCACCTAGGCTTCACTATAGGGCGTTGCTCCACCAGATCGAATAGTTAGGGCACGAGAAGTTAACGCCAGAAGCATAAAGTACAATAAAAATACAACAGCTTTTCCATTGTATAAAAAGGATAATTGCAACCAGTGTGAAAGTTATGGTCATTTCTACGTTCCGGGCAACCTAGGCTTCACTCTAGGGCGCTGTTCCACAAGATCGAATAGTTAGGGCCTAAGAAGTTAACGCCAGAAGCATAAAATACGATATACGTACAACAGTTTTTCCATCGTATAAAACGAATAATTGCAACCAGTGTGAAAGTAATAGCCATTTCTACGTTGCGGGCATCCTAGACTTAACTCTGAGGCATTGCTACACCAGATCGAATACATAGGGCCTTAGAAGTCAATGCCAGAAGCATAAAATACAATATAAATACAACAGTTTTTCCACTGTATAATATGAATAATTGCAAACAGTGTGGAAGTAATGGTCATTTCTACGTTCCGGGCAATCTAGGCTTCACTCTAGGACGTTGGTCCACCAGATCCAATAGTTAGGGCCTAAGAAGTCAACGCCATAATTATAAAAAACAATATAAATACAACAGTTTCTCCATTGTATAAAATGAATAATTGCAAACAGTGTGGAGGTAATGGTCATTTGTACTTTCCGGGCAACCTAGGCTTCACTCTAGGGCGTTTCTCCACCACATCGAATAGCTACGCCCTTAGTAGTCAACGCCTGAAGCATAAAATATTATGTAAGTACAACAGTTTTTCCATCGTATAACAGGAATAATTGCAATCAGTGTGAAAGACATGGTCATTTCTACGTTCCGGGCAGCCTAGGCTTCACTCTAGGGCGTTGCTCCACCACATCGAATAGCTACGGCCTTAGGAGTCAACGCCAGTGGCATAAAATACAAAATAAATACAACTGTTTTTCCACTGTATAATATGAATAATTGCAAACAGTGTGAAAGGTATGGTCATTTCTACGCTGCGGGCATCCTAGGCTTCACTCTAGGGCGTTGCTCAACCACATCGAATAGCTACGGACCTAGAACACATCGCCATAACTATAAAATACAATATAAATAGAACAGTCTTTCCGTCGTATAAAACGAGTAATTGCAACCAGTCTGATAGTTATGGTCATTTCCACGTTCCGGGCAACCTAGGCTTCACTCTAGGGCGTTGCTCGACCAGATCGTATAGTTAGGGCCTAAGAAGTCAACGCCAGAAGCATAAAATACAATATAAATACAACAGCTTTTCCATCGTATAAAATGAATAATTGCAAACAGTGTGAAAGTAATGGTCATTTCTACGTTCCGGGCAACCTATGCTTCACTCTAGGGCGTTGCTCTGCCAGATCGAATAGTTAGGGCACGAGAAGTTAACGCCAGAAGCATAAAGTACAATAAAAATACAACAGCTTTTCCATCGTATAAACGGGATAATTGCAACCAGTGTGAAAGTTATGGTCATTTCTACGTTCCGGGCAACCTAGGCTTCACTCTAGGGCGCTGTTCCACAAGATCGAATAGTTATGGCCTAAGAAGTTAACGCCAGAAGCATAAAATACGATATACGTACAACAGTTTTTCCATCGTATAGAACGAATAATTGCAACCAGTGTGAAAGTAATGGCCACTTCTACGTTCCGGGCAACCTAGGCTTCACCCTAGGGCGTTGCTCTACCAGATCGAATAGTTAGGGCCTGAGAAGTCAACGCCAGAAGCATAAAATACGATATATGTACAACAGTTTTTCCATCGTTTATCACGAATAATTGCAACCAGTGTGAAAGTAATGGTCACTTCTACGTTCCGGGCATCCTAGACTTAACTCTGTGGCATCGCTCCACCAGATCGAATACATAGGGCCTTAGAAGTCAACGCCAGAAGCATAAAGTACAATAAAAATCCAACAGTTTGTTCATCGTATAACAGGAATAATTGCAACCAGTGTGAAAGTAATTGTCATTTCCACGTTACGGGCAACCTAGGCTTCGCTCTAGGGCGTTGCTCAACCATATCGAATAGTTAGGGCCCAAGAACTTAACGCCAGATGCGTAAAGTACAATAACAATACAACAGCTTTTCCATCGTATAAAACGGATAATTGCAACCAGTGTGAATGTTATGGTCATTTCTACGTTCCGGGCAACCTCGGCTTGACTCCAGGTCGTTGCTCCACCAGATCGAATACGTAGGGCCTTAGAAGTCAATGCCAGAAGCATAAAATACAATATAAATACAACAGTTTTTCCACTGTATAATATGAATAATTGCAAACAGTGTGGAAGTAATGGTCATTTCTACGTTCCGGGCAATCTAGGCTTCACTCTAGGGCGTTGGTCCACCAGATCCAATAGTTAGGGCCTAAGAAGTCAACGCCATAATTATAAAAAACAATATAAATACAACAGTTTCTCCATTGTATAAAATGAATAATTGCAAATAGTGTGGAGGTAATGGTCATTTGTACTTTCCGGGCAACCTAGGCTTCACTCTAGGACGTTTCTCCACCACATCGAATAGCTACGCCCTTAGTAGTCAACGCCTGAAGCATAAAATATTATGTAAGTACAACAGTTTTTCCATCGTATAACAGGAATAATTGCAATCAGTGTGAAAGACATGGTCATTTCTACGTTCCGGGCAGCCTAGGCTTCACTCTAGGGCGTTGCTCCACCACATCGAATAGCTACGGCCTTAGGAGTCATCGCCAGTGGCATAAAATACAAAATAAATACAACAGTTTTTCCACTGTATAATATGAATAATTGCAAACAGTGTGAAAGGTATGGTCATTTCTACGCTGCGGGCATCCTAGGCTTCACTCTAGGGCGTTGCTCAACCACATCGAATAGCTACGGACCTAGAACACATCGCCATAACTATAAAATACAATATAAATAGAACAGTATTTCCGTCGTATAAATCGAGTAATTGCAACCAGTCTGATAGTTATGGTCATTTCCACGTTCCGGGCAACCTAGGCTTCACCCTAGGGCGCTGCTCCACCAGGTCCAATAGCTAGGGCCTAAGAAGTCAACGCCAGGAGCACCAAATACAAAATAAATACAACAGTTTTTCCATCGTATAAAGCGAATAATTGCAACCAGTATGAAAGCTATGGTCATTTCTACGTTCCGGGCAACCTAGGCTTCACTCTAGGGCGTTGCTCCACCAGATCGTATAGTTAGGGCCTAAGAAGTCAACGCCAGAAGCATAAAATACAATATAAATACAACAGCTTTTCCATCGTATAAAATGAATAATTGCAAACAGTGTGAAAGTAATGGTCATTTCTACGTTCCGGGCAACCTAGGCTTCACTCTAGGGCGTTGCTCCGCCAGATCGAATAGTTAGGGCACGAGAAGTTAACGCCAGAAGCATAAAGTACAATAAAAATACAAAAGCTTTTCCATCGTATAAAAGGGATAATTGCAACCAGTGTGAAAGTTATGGTCATTTCTACGTTCCGGGCAACCTAGGCTTCACTCTAGGGCGTTGCTCCACCAGATCGAATAGTTAGGGCCTAAGAAGTCAACGCCAGAAGCATAAAATACGATATATGTACAACAGTTTTTCCATCGTATAAAACGAATAATTGCAACCAGTGTGAAGGTAATGGCCATTTCTACGTTCCAGGCAACCTCTGCTTCACCCTAGGGCGGTGCTCCATCAGGTCGAATAGTTAGGGCCTAAGTAGTGAATGCAAGAAGCATAAAATACAATATAAATACAACAGATTTTCCATCGTATAACTGGAGTAATTGCAACCAGTGTGAAAGTAATGGTCATTTCTACGTTCCGGGCAACCTAGGCTTCACTCTAGGGCGCTGTTCCACAAGATCGAATAGTTAGGGCCTAAGAAGTTAACGCCAGAAGCATAAAATACGATATACGTACAACAGTTTTTCCATCGTATAAAACGAATAATTGCAACAAGCGTGAAGGTAACGGTCGTTTGTACGTTCCGTGCAACCTAGGCATCACTCTAGGGCGTTGCTCCATCACATCGGATAGTTATGGCCTAAGAAGCCATCGCCTGAAGCATAAAATACAATATAAATACAACAGCTTTTACATCGTATAACAGGAATAAATGCAACCAGTGTGAAAGCAACGGCCATTTCTACGTTCCGGGCATCCTAGACTTAATTCTGAGGCATTGCTCCACGCGATCGAAGAGTTAGAGCTTTAGAAGTCAACGCCGGAAGCATAAAATACAATATAGATACAGTCGTTTTTCCATCGTATAACAGGTATAATTGCAACAAGCGTGAAGGTAATGGTCATTTCTACGTTCCGGGTAACCTAGGCTTCACTCTAGGTCGTTGGTCCACCAGATTCAATAGTTAGGGCCTAAGAAGTCAACGTCAGGTGCACCAAATACAAAATAAATACAACAGTTTTTCAATCGTATAAAACGAATAATGGCACCCAGTGTGCAAGTAATGGTCATTTCTACGTTCCGGGCAAACAAGGCTTCACTCTAGGGCGTTGTTCCACCAGATCGAATAGTTAGGGCCTAAGAAGTCAACGCCTGCAGCATAAAACACAATATAAATAGAACTGTTTTTCCATTGTATAAAACGAATAAATGCAACCAGTATGAAACTTATGGTCATTTCTACGTTCTGGGCAACCTAGGCTCCACCCTAGGGCGTTGCTCCACCTCATCGAATAGCTACGGACCTAGAACACATCGCCATAACTATAAAATACAATATAAATAGAACAGTCTTTCCGTCGTATAAAACGAGTAATTGCAACCAGTCTGATAGTTATGGTCATTTCCACGTTCCGGGCAACCTAGGCTTCACCCTAGGGCGCTGCTCCACCAGGTCCAATAGCTAGGGCCTAAGAAGTCAACGCCAGGAGCACCAAATACAAAATAAATACAACAGTTTTTCCATCGTATAAAGCGAATAATTGCAACCAGTATGAAAGCTATGGTCATTTCTACGTTCCGGGCAACCTAGGCTTCACTCTAGGGCGTTGCTCCACCAGATCGAATAGTTAGGGCCTAAGAAGTCAACGCCAGAAGCATAAAATACAATATAAATACAACAGCTTTTCCATCGTATAAAATGAATAATTGCAAACAGTGTGAAAGTAATGGTCATTTCTACGTTCCGGGCAACCTAGGCTTCACTCTAGGGCGTTGCTCCACCAGATCGAATAGTTAGGGCACGAGAAGTTAACGCCAGAAGCATAAAGTACAATAAAAATACAACAGCTTTTCCATTGTATAAAAGGGATAATTGCAACCAGTGTGAAAGTTATGGTCATTTCTACGTTCCGGGCAACCTAGGCTTCACTCTAGGGCGTTGCTCCACCAGATCGAATAGTTAGGGCACGAGAAGTTAACGCCAGAAGCATAAAGTACAATAAAAATACAACAGCTTTTCCATTGTATAAAAAGGATAATTGCAACCAGTGTGAAAGTTATGGTCATTTCTACGTTCCGGGCAACCTAGGCTTCACTCTAGGGCGCTGTTCCACAAGATCGAATAGTTAGGGCCTAAGAAGTTAACGCCAGAAGCATAAAATACGATATACGTACAACAGTTTTTCCATCGTATAAAACGAATAATTGCAACCAGTGTGAAAGTAATGGTCATTTCTGCATTCCGGGTAACCTAGGATTCACTCTAGGGCGTTGCTCCGCCAGATCGAATAGTTAGGGCCTTAGAAGTCAACGCCCGAAGCATAAAATACAAAATAAATAGAACAGTTTTTCCATTGTATAAAACGAATAATTGCAACCAGTGTGAAGGTACTGGTCATTTTTACATTCCGGGCAACCTAGGCCTCACTCTAGGGCGTTGCTCCACCAGATCGAATAGCTAGGGACTTAGAAGTCAACGCCAGAAGCATAAAATACAATGTAAGTACAACAGTTTTTCCATCGTATAAAATGAATAATTGCAAACAGTGTGGAAGTAATGGTCATTTCTACGTTCCGGGCAACCTAGGCTTCACTCTAGGGCGTTGCTCGGCCAAATCGAATAGCTAGGGCCTTAGAAGTCAACGCCAGAAGCATAAAATACAAAATAAATACAACAGTTTTTCCATTGTATAGAACGAATAATTGCAACCAGTGTGAAAGTTATGGTCATTTCCACGTTCCGGGCAACCTAGGCTTCACCCTAGGGCGTTGCTCCACCTGATCGAATAGTTAGGCCCTAAGAAGTCAACGCCAGAAGCATAAAATACGATATATGTACAACAGTTTTAACATCGTATAAAATGAATAATCGCAAACAGTGTGAAGGTAATGGTATTTCTACGTTCCGGGCAACCTAGGCTTCACCCTAGGGCGTTGTTCCACCAGAGCGAATAGTCAGGGCCTAAGAAGTCAACGCCTGAAGCATAAAGTACAATCAAAATCCAACAGTTTGTCCATCGTATAGCTGGAATAATTGCAACCAGAGTGAAAGTAATGGTCATTTCCACGTTTCGGGCGACCTAGGCTCCACTCTAGGGCGTTGCTCCACCAGATGGAATAGCTAGGGCCTTAGAAGTCAATGCCAGAAGCATAAAATATAAAATAAATACAACAGTTTTACCATCGTATAAAATGAATAATCGCAAACAGTGTGAAGGTAATGGTCATTTCTACGTTCCGGGCAACCTAGGCTTCACTCTAGGGCGTTGGTCCACCAGATGGAATAGTTAGGGCCTTAGAAGTCAACGCCCGAAGCATAAAATACAATATAAATACAACAGCTATTCTATCGTATATAATGTATATTTCCAAACAGTGTGAAAGTAAAGGTCATTTCTACGTTCCGGGCAACCTAGCCTTCACTCTAGGGCGTTGGTCCACCAGATCCAATAGCTAGGGCCTAAGAAGTCAACGCCAGGAGCACCAAATACAATATAAATACAACAGTTTTTCCACTGTATAATATGAATAATTGCAAACAGTGTGGAAGTAATGGTCATTTCTACGTTCCGGGCAACATAGGCTTCACTCTAGGTCGTTGCTCCACCAGATCGAAAAGCAAGGGCCTAAGAAGCCAACGCCTGAAGCATAAAATATAATATAAATACAACAGTTTTTCCATCGTATAACAGGAATAATTGCAACCAGAGTGAAGGTGATGGTCATTTCTACGTTCCGGGCAACCTAGGCTTCACTCTAGGGCGCTGCTCCACCAGATCGAATAGCTAGGGACTTAGAAGTCAACGCCAGAAGCATGATATGCAATATAAATACAACAGCTTTTCCATCGACTATGATGTATATTTGCAAAGAGTGTGAAAGTAAAGGTCATTTCTACGTTCCGGGCAACCTAGGCTTAACTGTAGGGCGTTGCTCCACCAAATCGCATAGTTAGGGACTTTGAATACTACACCAGAAGCATAAAATACAATAAAAATGCAACAGTTTTTCCATCGTATAACAGGAAAGCTGCAACCAGTGGGAAAGTACTGGTCATTTCTGTGTTCCAGGCAAACTAGGCTTAACTCCAGGGCATTGCTCCACCAGATCGAATAGTTAGGGACTTTTAATACAACGCCAGAAGCATAAAATGCAATAAAAATGCAACAGTTTTTCCATAGTATAACAGGAATAATTGCAACCAGTTTGAAAGTACAGGCCATTTCTACGTTCCGGGCAACCTAGGCTTCGCTCTAGGGCCTTGCTCCACCAGATCGAATAGCTAGGGACTTAGAAGTCAACGCCAGAGGCATAAAGTACAATAAAAATGCAACAGTTTTTCAATCGTATGACAGGAATAACTGCAACCAGTGTGAAAGTACTGGCCATTTCTATGTTCCCGGTAACCTAGGCTTCACTCTAGGGCGTTGCTACACCAGATCGAATAGCTAGGGACTTAGAATTCAGCGCCAGAAGAATAAAATACAACATATGTACAACAGTTTTTCCATCGTATGAAATGTATAATTGCATCAGTGTGAAGGTAATGGTCATTTCTACGTTCGCGGCATCCTAGGCTTCACTCTAGAGCGTTGCATCACCAGATCGAATAGTTAGGGCCTTAGATGTCAACGCCCGAAGCATAAAATACAAAATAAATAGAACAGTTTTTCGGTGGTATAAAACGAATAATTGCAACCAGTGTGAAAGTTATGGTCATTTCTACGTTCCGGGCAGCCTACGCTTCACTCTAGGTCGTTGTTCCACCAGATCGAATAGTCAGGGCCTTAGATGTCAACGCCCGAAGCATAAAATACGAAACAAATAGAACAGTTTTTCCATTGTATAAACGAAGAATTGCAACCAGTGTGAAAGTTATGGTCATTTCTATGTTCCGGGCAACCTAGGCTTAACTGTAGGGCGTTCCTCCACCAGGTGGCATAGTTAGGGACTTAGAATTTAACGCCAGAAGCATAAAATGCAATAAAAATGCAACAGTTTTTCCATAGTACAACAGGAATAATTGCAACCAGTTTGAAAGTACAGGCCATTTCTACGTTCCGGGCAACCTAGGCTTCGCTCTAGGGCCTTGCTCCACCAGATCGAATAGCTAGGGACTGAGAAGTCAACGCCAGAGGCATGAAGTACAATAAAAATGCAACAGTTTTTCAATCGTATAACAGGAATAACTGCAACCAGTGTGAAAGTACTGGTCATTTCTATGTTCCCGGTAACCTAGGCTTCACTCTAGGGCGTTGCTCCACCAGATCGAATAGCTAGGGACTTAGAATTCAACGCCAGAAGAATAAAATACAACATAAGTACAACAGTTTTACCATCGTATAAAATGAATAATCACAAACACTGTGAAGGTAACGGTCATTCCTACGTTCCGGGCAACCTAGGCTTAACTGCAGGGCGTTCCTCCACCAGATCGCATAGTTAGGGCCTTAGAAGTCAACGCCCGAAGCATAAAATACAATATAAATACAACAGCTCTTCCATCGTGTATAATGTATATTTGCAAACAGTGTGAAAGTAAAGGTCATTTCTACGTTCCGAGCAACCTAGGCTTCACTCTAGGGCGTTGGTCCACCAGATCCAATAGCTAGGGCCTAAGAAGTCAACGCCAGGAGCACCAAATACAATATAAATACAACAGTTTTTCCACTGTATAATATGAATAATTGCAAACAGTGTGGAAGTAATGGTCATTTCTACGTTCCGGGCAACCTAGGCTTCACTCTAGGGCGTTGCTCCACCAGGTCGAATAGTTAGGGCCTAAGAAATCATCGCCAGAAGCATAAAATATAATATAAATGCAACGGTTTTTCCATCGTATAACAGGAATAATTGCAACCAGAGTGAAGGTGATGGTCATTTCTACGTTCCGGGCAACCTAGGCTTCACTCTAGGGCGTTGCTCCACCAGGTCGAATAGTTAGGGCCTTAGAAAACAACGCCAGACGCGTAATCTACAATAAAAATACAACAGCTTTTCCATCGTATAAAAGGTATAATTCCAACCAGTGTGAAAGCTATGGTCATTTCTACGTTCCGGGCAACCTAGGCTTCACTTTAGGGCGTTGCTCCACCACATCGAATAGTTAGGACCTTAGAAGTCAATGCCAGAAGCATAAAATACAATTAAATGCAACAGTTTTTCCATTGTATAACAGGAATAACTGCAACCAGTTTGAAAGTACTGGTCATTTCTACGTTCCGGGCAACCTAGGCTTAACTGTAGGGCGTTGCTCCACCAGATCGAATAGTTAGGGCCTAAGAAGTCAAAGCCAGAAGCATAAAATACAATATAAATACAACAGTTTTTCCATCGTATACAATTAATGATTGCATACATTGTGAATGTAACGGTCATTTCTACGTTCCGGGCATCCTAGGCCTCACTTTATTGCGATGCTCCACCGGATCGAATTTTCAGGGCCTAAGAAGTCAACGCCAGAAGCATAAAATATAAAATAAATACAACAGTTTTACCATCGTATAAAATGAATAATCGCAAACAGTGTGAAGGTAATGGTCATTTCTACGTTCCGGGCAACCTAGGCTTCACTCTAGGGCGTTGGTCCACCAGATGGAATAGTTAGGGCCTTAGAAGTCAACGCCCGAAGCATAAAATACAATATAAATACAACAGCTATTCTATCGTATATAATGTATATTTCCAAACAGTGTGAAAGTAAAGGTCATTTCTACGTTCCGGGCAACCTAGCCTTCACTCTAGGGCGTTGGTCCACCAGATCCAATAGCTAGGGCCTAAGAAGTCAACGCCAGGAGCACCAAATACAATATAAATACAACAGTTTTTCCACTGTATAATATGAATAATTGCAAACAGTGTGGAAGTAATGGTCATTTCTACGTTCCGGGCAACATAGGCTTCACTCTAGGTCGTTGCTCCACCAGATCGAAAAGCAAGGGCCTAAGAAGCCAACGCCTGAAGCATAAAATATAATATAAATACAACAGTTTTTCCATCGTATAACAGGAATAATTGCAACCAGAGTGAAGGTGATGGTCATTTCTACGTTCCGGGCAACCTAGGCTTCACTCTAGGGCGCTGCTCCACCAGATCGAATAGCTAGGGACTTAGAAGTCAACGCCAGAAGCATGATATGCAATATAAATACAACAGCTTTTCCATCGACTATGATGTATATTTGCAAAGAGTGTGAAAGTAAAGGTCATTTCTACGTTCCGGGCAACCTAGGCTTAACTGTAGGGCGTTGCTCCACCAAATCGCATAGTTAGGGACTTTGAATACTACACCAGAAGCATAAAATACAATAAAAATGCAACAGTTTTTCCATCGTATAACAGGAAAGCTGCAACCAGTGGGAAAGTACTGGTCATTTCTGTGTTCCAGGCAAACTAGGCTTAACTCCAGGGCATTGCTCCACCAGATCGAATAGTTAGGGACTTTTAATACAACGCCAGAAGCATAAAATGCAATAAAAATGCAACAGTTTTTCCATAGTATAACAGGAATAATTGCAACCAGTTTGAAAGTACAGGCCATTTCTACGTTCCGGGCAACCTAGGCTTCGCTCTAGGGCCTTGCTCCACCAGATCGAATAGCTAGGGACTTAGAAGTCAACGCCAGAGGCATAAAGTACAATAAAAATGCAACAGTTTTTCAATCGTATGACAGGAATAACTGCAACCAGTGTGAAAGTACTGGCCATTTCTATGTTCCCGGTAACCTAGGCTTCACTCTAGGGCGTTGCTACACCAGATCGAATAGCTAGGGACTTAGAATTCAGCGCCAGAAGAATAAAATACAACATATGTACAACAGTTTTTCCATCGTATGAAATGTATAATTGCATCAGTGTGAAGGTAATGGTCATTTCTACGTTCGCGGCATCCTAGGCTTCACTCTAGAGCGTTGCATCACCAGATCGAATAGTTAGGGCCTTAGATGTCAACGCCCGAAGCATAAAATACAAAATAAATAGAACAGTTTTTCGGTGGTATAAAACGAATAATTGCAACCAGTGTGAAAGTTATGGTCATTTCTACGTTCCGGGCAGCCTACGCTTCACTCTAGGTCGTTGTTCCACCAGATCGAATAGTCAGGGCCTTAGATGTCAACGCCCGAAGCATAAAATACGAAACAAATAGAACAGTTTTTCCATTGTATAAACGAAGAATTGCAACCAGTGTGAAAGTTATGGTCATTTCTATGTTCCGGGCAACCTAGGCTTAACTGTAGGGCGTTCCTCCACCAGGTGGCATAGTTAGGGACTTAGAATTTAACGCCAGAAGCATAAAATGCAATAAAAATGCAACAGTTTTTCCATAGTACAACAGGAATAATTGCAACCAGTTTGAAAGTACAGGCCATTTCTACGTTCCGGGCAACCTAGGCTTCGCTCTAGGGCCTTGCTCCACCAGATCGAATAGCTAGGGACTGAGAAGTCAACGCCAGAGGCATGAAGTACAATAAAAATGCAACAGTTTTTCAATCGTATAACAGGAATAACTGCAACCAGTGTGAAAGTACTGGTCATTTCTATGTTCCCGGTAACCTAGGCTTCACTCTAGGGCGTTGCTCCACCAGATCGAATAGCTAGGGACTTAGAATTCAACGCCAGAAGAATAAAATACAACATAAGTACAACAGTTTTACCATCGTATAAAATGAATAATCACAAACACTGTGAAGGTAACGGTCATTCCTACGTTCCGGGCAACCTAGGCTTAACTGCAGGGCGTTCCTCCACCAGATCGCATAGTTAGGGCCTTAGAAGTCAACGCCCGAAGCATAAAATACAATATAAATACAACAGCTCTTCCATCGTGTATAATGTATATTTGCAAACAGTGTGAAAGTAAAGGTCATTTCTACGTTCCGAGCAACCTAGGCTTCACTCTAGGGCGTTGGTCCACCAGATCCAATAGCTAGGGCCTAAGAAGTCAACGCCAGGAGCACCAAATACAATATAAATACAACAGTTTTTCCACTGTATAATATGAATAATTGCAAACAGTGTGGAAGTAATGGTCATTTCTACGTTCCGGGCAACCTAGGCTTCACTCTAGGGCGTTGCTCCACCAGGTCGAATAGTTAGGGCCTAAGAAATCATCGCCAGAAGCATAAAATATAATATAAATGCAACGGTTTTTCCATCGTATAACAGGAATAATTGCAACCAGAGTGAAGGTGATGGTCATTTCTACGTTCCGGGCAACCTAGGCTTCACTCTAGGGCGTTGCTCCACCAGGTCGAATAGTTAGGGCCTTAGAAAACAACGCCAGACGCGTAATCTACAATAAAAATACAACAGCTTTTCCATCGTATAAAAGGTATAATTCCAACCAGTGTGAAAGCTATGGTCATTTCTACGTTCCGGGCAACCTAGGCTTCACTTTAGGGCGTTGCTCCACCACATCGAATAGTTAGGACCTTAGAAGTCAATGCCAGAAGCATAAAATACAATTAAATGCAACAGTTTTTCCATTGTATAACAGGAATAACTGCAACCAGTTTGAAAGTACTGGTCATTTCTACGTTCCGGGCAACCTAGGCTTAACTGTAGGGCGTTGCTCCACCAGATCGAATAGTTAGGGCCTAAGAAGTCAAAGCCAGAAGCATAAAATACAATATAAATACAACAGTTTTTCCATCGTATACAATTAATGATTGCATACATTGTGAATGTAACGGTCATTTCTACGTTCCGGGCATCCTAGGCCTCACTTTATTGCGATGCTCCACCGGATCGAATTTTCAGGGCCTAAGAAGTCAACGCCAGAAGCTTAAAATACAATAAAAATACAACAGTTTTTCCATAGTATAACAGGAATAATTGCAAACAGTGTGAAAGTAATGGTCATTTCTACGTTCCGGGCAATCTAGACTTCACTCTAGGGCGTTGCTCCACTGGATCGAATAGTTAGGGCCTAAGAAGTCAACGCCAGATGCATAAAATACAATATAAATACAACAGCTTTTCCATCGTATAAAACGAATAATTGCAACCGGTGTGAAGGTAATGGTCATTTCTACGTTCCGGGCAACCTACGTTTCACTCTTGGTCGTTGCTCCACCACACCGGATAGCTATGGACTTAGAATTCAACGCCAGAAGAATAAAATGCAACATAAGTACCACAGTTTTTCCATCGTATAAAATGTATAATTGCAAGCAGTGTGAAGGTAATGGTCATTTCTACGTTCCGGGCAACCTAGGCTTCACTCCAGGGCGTTGCTCCACCAGGTCGAATATTTAGGGCCTTAGAAAACAACGCCAGACGCATAAAATACAATAAAAATACAACTGTTTTTCCATCGTATAAAATGTATAATTGCAAGCAGTGTGAAGGTAATGGTCATTTCTACGTTCCGGGCAACCTAGGCTCCACTCCAGGGCGCTGCTCCACCAGGTCGAATAGTTAGGGCCTTAGAAGTCAATGCCAGAAGCATAAAATACAATAACAATGCAACAGTTTTTCCATCGTATAACAGGAAAGCTGAAACCAGTGTGAAAGTACGGGACATTTCTATGTCCCGGGTAACCTAGGCCCCACTCTAGGGCGTTGCCCCACCAGATCGAATAGCTACGGACTTAGAATTCAACGCCAGAGGAATAAACTACAACACAAGTACAACAGTTTTTCCATCGTATAAAATGTATAATTGCAAGCAGCGTGAAGGTAATGGTCATATCTACGTTCCGGGAAACCTAGGCTTCACTATAGAGCGTGGCTCCACCAGATCGAATAGTTAGGGCCATAGAAGTCAACGCCAGGAGCACCAAATACAATATAAATACAACAGTTTTTCCACTGTATAATATGAATAATTGCAAACGGTGTGGAAGTAATGGTCATTTCTACGTTCCAGGCAACCTAGGCTTCACTCTAGGGCGTTGCTCCACCAGGTCGAATAGCTAGGGCCTAAGAAATCAACGCCAGAAGCATAAAATATAATATAAATGCAACAGTTTTTCCATTGTATAACAGGAATAACTGCAACCAGTGTGAAAGTACTGGTCATTTCTACGTTCCGGGTAACCTAGGCTTCACTCTAGGGCGTTGCTCCACCAGATCGAATAGCTAGGGACTTAGAATTCAACGCCAGAAGAATAAAATACAACATAAGTACAACAGTTTTACCATCGTATAAAATGAATAATCACAAACAGTGTGAAGGTAATGGTCATTTCTACGTTCCGGGCAACCTAGGCTTCACTCTAGGGCGTTGCTCCATCAGATCGAATAGTTAGGGCCTTAGAAGTCAACGCCCGAAGCATAAAATACAATATAAATACAACAGCTCTTCCATCGTGTATAATGTATATTTGCAAACAGTGTGAAAGTAAAGGTCATTTCTACGTTCCGAGCAACCTAGGCTTCACTCTAGGGCGTTGTTCCACCAGATCTAATAGTTAAGGCCTAAGAAGTCAACGCCATAAGCATAAAATACAATATAAATACATCAGCTTTTCCATCGTATATAATGTATATTTGCAAACAGTCTGAAAGTAAAGGTGATTTCTACGTTCCGGGCAACCTAGGCTTAACTGCAGGGCGTTCCTCCACCAGATCGCATAGTTAGGGCCTTAGAAGTCAACGCCCGAAGCATAAAATACAATATAAATACAACAGCTCTTCCATCGTGTATAATGTATATTTGCAAACAGTGTGAAAGTAAAGGTCATTTCTACGTTCCGAGCAACCTAGGCTTCACTCTAGGGCGTTGTTCCACCAGATCCAATAGCTAGGGCCTAAGAAGTCAACGCCAGGAGCACCAAATACAATATAAATACAACAGTTTTTCCACTGTATAATATGAATAATTGTAAACAGTGTGGAAGTAATGGTCATTTCTACGTTCCGGGCAACCTAGGCTTCACTCTAGGGCGTTGCTCCACCAGGTCGAATAGTTAGGGCCTAAGAAATCAACGCCAGAAGCATAAAATATAATATAAATGCAACAGTTTTTCCATCGTATAAAAGGTATAATTCCAACCAGTGTGAAAGCTATGGTCATTTCTACGTTCCGGGCAACCTAGGCTTCACTCTAGGGCGTTGCTCCACCACATCGAATAGTTAGGGCCTTAGAAGTCAATGCCAGAAGCATAAAATACAATAACAATGCAACAGTTTTTCCATCGTATAACAGGAAAGCTGCAACCAGTGTGAAAGTACGGGACATTTCTATGTCCCGGGTAACCTAGGCTCCACTCTAGGGCGTTGCCCCACCAGATCGAATAGCTACGGACTTAGAATTCAACGCTAGAGGAATAAACCACAACATAAGTACAACAGTTTTTCCATCGTATAAAATGTATAATTGCAAGCAGCGTGAAGGTAATGGTCATATCTACGTTCCGGGAAACCTAGGCTTCACTATAGAGCGTTCCTCCACCAGATCGAATAGTTAGGGCCTTAGAAGCCAACGCCAGGAGCACCAAATACAATATAAATACAACAGTTTTTCCACTGTATAATATGAATAATTGCAAACGGTGTGGAAGTAATGGTCATTTCTACGTTCCGGGCAACCTAGGCTTCACTCTAGGGCGTTGCTCCACCAGGTCGAATAGTTAGGGCCTAAGAAATCAACGCCAGAAGCATAAAATATAATATAAATGCAACAGTTTTTCCATCGTATAACAGGAATAATTGCAACCAGAGTGAAGGTGATGGTCATTTCTATGTTCCGGGCAACCTAGGCTACACTCTAGGGCGTTGTTCCAACAGATCGAATAGTTAGGGCCTAAGAAGTCGACGCCAGAAGCATAAAATACAATATAAATACAACAGCTTTTCCATCGACTATGATGTATATTTGCAAAGAGTGTGAAAGTAAAGGTCATTTCTACGTTCCGGGCAACCTAGGCTTAACTGTAGGGCGTTGCTCCACCAAATCGCATAGTTAGGGACTTTGAATACTACACCAGAAGCATAAAATACAATAAAAATGCAACAGTTTTTCCATTGTATAACAGGAATAACTGCAACCAGTGTGAAAGTACTGGTCATTTCTACGTTCCGGGTAACCTAGGCTTCACTCTAGGGCGTTGCTCCACCAGATCGAATAGCTAGGGACTTAGAATTCAACGCCAGAGGAATAAAATACAACATAAGTACAACAGTTTTACCATCGTATAAAATGAATAATCACAAACAGTGTGAAGGTAACGGTCATTCCTACGTTCCGGGCAACCTAGGCTTAACTGCAGGGCGTTCCTCCTCCAGATCGCATAGTTAGGGCCTTAGAAGTCAACGCCCGAAGCATAAAATACAATATAAATACAACAGCTCTTCCATCGTGTATAATGTATATTTGCAAACAGTGTGAAAGTAAAGGTCATTTCTACGTTCCGAGCAACCTAGGCTTCACTCTAGGGCGTTGGTCCACCAGATCCAATAGCTAGGGCCTAAGAAGTCAACGCCAGGAGCACCAAATACAATATAAATACAACAGTTTTTCCACTGTGTAATATGAATAATTGCAAACAGTGTGGAAGTAATGGTCATTTCTACGTTCCGGGCAACCTAGGCTTCACTCTAGGGCGTTGCTCCACCAGGTCGAATAGTTAGGGCCTAAGAAATCAACGCCAGAAGCATAAAATATAATATAAATGCAACAGTTTTTCCATCGTATAACAGGAATAATTGCAACCAGAGTGAAGGTGATGGTCATTTCTACGTTCCGGGCAACCTAGGCTTCACTCTAGGGCGTTGCTCCACCAGGTCGAATAGTTAGGGCCTTAGAAAACAACGCCAGACGCATAATCTACAATAAAAATACAACAGCTTTTCCATCGTATAAAAGGTATAATTCCAACCAGTGTGAAAGCTATGGTCATTTCTACGTTCCGGGCAACCTAGGCTTCACTCTAGGGCGTTGCTCCACCACATCAAATAGTTAGGACCTTAGAAGTCAATGCCAGAAGCATAAAATACAATAAAAATGCAACAGTTTTTCCATTGTATAACAGGAATAACTGCAACCAGTGTGAAAGTACTGGTCATTTCTACGTTCCGGGTAACCTAGGCTTCACCCTAGGGCGTTGCTCCACCAGATCGAATAGCTAGGGACTTAGAATTCAACGCCAGAAGAATAAAATACAACATAAGTACAACAGTTTTACCATCGTATAAAATGAATAATCACAAACAGTGTGAAGGTAACGGTCATTCCTACGTTCTGAGCAACCTAGGCTTAACTGCAGGGCGTTCCTCCAACAGATCGCATAGTTAGGGCCTTAGAAGTCAACGCCCGAAGCATAAAATACAATATAAATACAACAGCTCTTCCATCGTGTATAATGTATATTTGCAAACAGTGTGAAAGTAAAGGTCATTTCTACGTTCCGAGCAACCTAGGCTTCACTCTAGGGCGTTGGTCCACCAGATCCAATAGCTAGGGCCTAAGAAGTCAACGCCAGGAGCACCAAATACAATATAAATACAACAGTTTTTCCACTGTATAATATGAATAATTGCAAACAGTGTGGAAGTAATGGTCATTTCTACGTTCCGTGCAACCTAGGCTTCACTCTAGGGCGTTGCTCCACCAGGTCGAATAGTTAGGGCCTAAGAAATCAACGCCAGAAGCATAAAATATAATATAAATGCAACAGTTTTTCCATCGTATAACAGGAATAATTGCAACCAGAGTGAAGGTGATGGTCATTTCTACGTTCCGGGCAACCTAGGCTTCACTCCAGGGCGTTGTTCCACCAGGTCGAATAGTTAGGGCCTTAGAAGTCAATGCCAGAAGCATAAAATACAATAACAATGCAACAGTTTTTCCATCGTATAACAGGAAAGCTGCAACCAGTGTGAAAGTACGGGACATTTCTATGTCCCGGGTAACCTAGGCTCCACTCTAGGGCGTTGCACCACCAGATCGAATAGCTACGGACTTAGAAGTCAACGCCAGAGGAATAAACTACAACATAAGTACAACAGTTTTTCCATCGTATAAAATGTATAATTGCAAGCAGCGTGAAGGTAATGGTCATATCTACGTTCCGGGAAACCTAGGCTTCACTATAGAGCGTTGCTCCACCAGATCGAATAGTTAGGGCCTTAGAAGTCAACGCCAGGAGTACCAAATACATTATAAATACAACAGTTTTTCCACTGTATAATATGAATAATTGCAAACGGTGTGGAAGCAATGGTCATTTCTACGTTCCGGGCAACCTAGGCTGCACTCTAGGGCGTTGCTCCACCAGGTCGAATAGTTAGGGCCTAAGAAATCAACGCCAGAAGCATAAAATATAATATAAATGCAACAGTTTTTCCATCGTATAACAGGAATAATTGCAACCAGAGTGAAGGTGATGGTCATTTCTATGTTCCGGGCAACCTAGGCTTCACTCTAGGGCGTTGTTCCAACAGATCGAATAGTTAGGGCCTAAGAAGTCGACGCCAGAAGCATAAAATACAATATAAATACAACAGCTTTTCCATCGACTATGATGTATATTTGCAAAGAGTGTGAAAGTAAAGGTCATTTCTACGTTCCGGGCAACCTAGGCTTAACTGTAGGGCGTTGCTCCACCAAATCGCATAGTTAGGGACTTTGAATACTACACCAGAAGCATAAAATACAATAAAAATGCAACAGTTTTTCCATTGTATAACAGGAATAACTGCAACCAGTGTGAAAGTACTGGTCATTTCTACGTTCCGGGTAACCTAGGCTTCACTCTAGGGCGTTGCTCCACCAGATCGAATAGCTAGGGACTTAGAATTCAACGCCAGAAGAATAAAATACAACATAAGTACAACAGTTTTACCATCGTATAAAATGAATAATCACAAACAGTGTGAAGGTAACGGTCATTCCTACGTTCCGGGCAACCTAGGCTTAACTGCAGGGCGTTCCTCCACCAGATCGCATCGTTAGGGCCTTAGAAGTCAACGCCCGAAGCATAAAATACAATATAAATACAACAGCTCTTCCATCGTGTATAATGTATATTTGCAAACAGTGTGAAAGTAAAGGTCATTTCTACGTTCCGAGCAACCTAGGCTTCACTCTAGGGCGTTGGTCCACCAGATCCAATAGCTAGGGCCTAAGAAGTCAACGCCAGGAGCACCAAATACAATATAAATACAACAGTTTTTCCACTGTGTAATATGAATAATTGCAAACAGTGTGGAAGTAATGGTCATTTCTACGTTCCGGGCAACCTAGGCTTCACTCTAGGGCGTTGCTCCACCAGGTCGAATAGTTAGGGCCTAAGAAATCAACGCCAGAAGCATAAAATATAATATAAATGCAACAGTTTTTCCATCGTATAACAGGAATAATTGCAACCAGAGTGAAGGTGATGGTCATTTCTACGTTCCGGGCAACCTAGGCTTCACTCCAGGGCGTTGCTCCACCAGGTCGAATAGTTAGGGCCTTAGAAAACAACGCCAGACGCATAATCTACAATAAAAATACAACAGCTTTTCCAGCGTATAAAAGGTATAATTCCAACCAGTGTGAAAGCTATGGTCATTTCTACGTTCCGGGCAACCTAGGCTTCACTCTAGGGCGTTGCTCCACCACATCGAATAGTTAGGGCCTTAGAAGTCAATGCCAGAAGCGTAAAATACAATAACAATGCAACAGTTTTTCCATCGTATAACAGGAAAGCTGCAACCAGTGTGAAAGTACGGGACATTTCTATGTCCCGGGTAACCTAGGCCCCACTCTAGGGCGTTGCCCCACCAGATCGAATAGCTACGGACTTAGAAGTCAACGCCAGAGGAATAAACTACAACATAAGTACAACAGTTTTTCCATCGTATAAAATGTATAATTGCAAGCAGCGTGAAGGTAATGGTCATATCTACGTTCCGGGAAACCTAGGCTTCACTATAGAGCGTTGCTCCACCAGATCGAATAGTTAGGGCCTTAGAAGTCAACGCCAGGAGCACCAAATACATTATAAATACAACAGTTTTTCCACTGTATAATATGAATAATTGCAAACGGTGTGGAAGTAATGGTCATTTCTACGTTCCGGCCAACCTAGGCTTCACTCTAGGGCGTTGCTTCACCAGGTCGAATAGTTAGGGCCTAAGAAATCAACGCCAGAAGCATAAAATATAATATAAATGCAACAGTTTTTCCATCGTATAACAGGAATAATTGCAACCAGAGTGAAGGTGATTGTCATTTCTATGTTCCGGGCAACCTAGGCTTCACTCTAGGGCGTTGTTCCAACAGATCGAATAGTTAGGGCCTAAGAAGTCGACGCCAGAAGCATAAAATACAATATAAATACAACAGCTTTTCCATCGACTATGATGTATATTTGCAAAGAGTGTGAAAGTAAAGGTCATTTCTACGTTCCGGGCAACCTAGGCTTAACTGTAGGGCGTTGCTCCACCAGACCGAATAGTTAGGGACTTAGAATTCGATACCAGAAGCATAAAATACAACATAAGTACAACAGTTTTCCCATCGTATAACAGGAATAATTGCAACCACTGTGAAAGAACAGGTCATTTCTACGTTCCGGGCAACATAGGCTTCGCTCAATGGCGTTGGTCCACCAGATCGAAAAGTAAGCGACTTAGAAGTCAACGCCAGAAGCATAAAATACAATAAAAATACAACAGTTTTTCCACCATATAGCAGGAATAATAGCAACCAGAGGGAAGGTGATGGTCACTTCTAAGTTCCGGGCAACCTAGGCTTCACTCTTGAGGGTTGCACCACCAGATCGAATAGCTAGAGCCTGAGAAGTCAACGCCATAAGCATAAAATACAATATAAATACATCAGCTTTTCCATCGTATATAATGTATATTTGCAAACAGTCTGAAAGTAAAGGTGATTTCTACGTTCCGGGCAACCTAGGCTTAACTGCAGGGCGTTCCTCCACCAGATCGCATAGTTAGGGCCTTAGAAGTCAACGCCCGAAGCATAAAATACAATATAAATACAACAGCTCTTCCATCGTGTATAATGTATATTTGCAAACAGTGTGAAAGTAAAGGTCATTTCTACGTTCCGAGCAACCTAGGCTTCACTCTAGGGCGTTGGTCCACCAGATCCAATAGCTAGGGCCTAAGAAGTCAACGCCAGGAGCACCAAATACAATATAAATACAACAGTTTTTCCACTGTATAATATGAATAATTGTAAACAGTGTGGAAGTAATGGTCATTTCTACGTTCCGGGCAACCTAGGCTTCACTCTAGGGCGTTGCTCCACCAGGTCGAATAGTTAGGGCCTAAGAAATCAACGCCAGAAGCATAAAATATAATATAAATGCAACAGTTTTTCCATCGTATAAAAGGTATAATTCCAACCAGTGTGAAAGCTATGGTCATTTCTACGTTCCGGGCAACCTAGGCTTCACTCTAGGGCGTTGCTCCACCACATCGAATAGTTAGGGCCTTAGAAGTCAATGCCAGAAGCATAAAATACAATAACAATGCAACAGTTTTTCCATCGTATAACAGGAAAGCTGCAACCAGTGTGAAAGTACGGGACATTTCTATGTCCCGGGTAACCTAGGCTCCACTCTAGGGCGTTGCCCCACCAGATCGAATAGCTACGGACTTAGAATTCAACGCTAGAGGAATAAACCACAACATAAGTACAACAGTTTTTCCATCGTATAAAATGTATAATTGCAAGCAGCGTGAAGGTAATGGTCATATCTACGTTCCGGGAAACCTAGGCTTCACTATAGAGCGTTCCTCCACCAGATCGAATAGTTAGGGCCTTAGAAGCCAACGCCAGGAGCACCAAATACAATATAAATACAACAGTTTTTCCACTGTATAATATGAATAATTGCAAACGGTGTGGAAGTAATGGTCATTTCTACGTTCCGGGCAACCTAGGCTTCACTCTAGGGCGTTGCTCCACCAGGTCGAATAGTTAGGGCCTAAGAAATCAACGCCAGAAGCATAAAATATAATATAAATGCAACAGTTTTTCCATCGTATAACAGGAATAATTGCAACCAGAGTGAAGGTGATGGTCATTTCTATGTTCCGGGCAACCTAGGCTACACTCTAGGGCGTTGTTCCAACAGATCGAATAGTTAGGGCCTAAGAAGTCGACGCCAGAAGCATAAAATACAATATAAATACAACAGCTTTTCCATCGACTATGATGTATATTTGCAAAGAGTGTGAAAGTAAAGGTCATTTCTACGTTCCGGGCAACCTAGGCTTAACTGTAGGGCGTTGCTCCACCAAATCGCATAGTTAGGGACTTTGAATACTACACCAGAAGCATAAAATACAATAAAAATGCAACAGTTTTTCCATTGTATAACAGGAATAACTGCAACCAGTGTGAAAGTACTGGTCATTTCTACGTTCCGGGTAACCTAGGCTTCACTCTAGGGCGTTGCTCCACCAGATCGAATAGCTAGGGACTTAGAATTCAACGCCAGAAGAATAAAATACAACATAAGTACAACAGTTTTACCATCGTATAAAATGAATAATCACAAACAGTGTGAAGGTAACGGTCATTCCTACGTTCCGGGCAACCTAGGCTTAACTGCAGGGCGTTCCTCCTCCAGATCGCATAGTTAGGGCCTTAGAAGTCAACGCCCGAAGCATAAAATACAATATAAATACAACAGCTCTTCCATCGTGTATAATGTATATTTGCAAACAGTGTGAAAGTAAAGGTCATTTCTACGTTCCGAGCAACCTAGGCTTCACTCTATGGCGTTGGTCCACCAGATCCAATAGCTAGGGCCTAAGAAGTCAACGCCAGGAGCACCAAATACAATATAAATACAACAGTTTTTCCACTGTGTAATATGAATAATTGCAAACAGTGTGGAAGTAATGGTCATTTCTACGTTCCGGGCAACCTAGGCTTCACTCTAGGGCGTTGCTCCACCAGGTCGAATAGTTAGGGCCTAAGAAATCAACGCCAGAAGCATAAAATATAATATAAATGCAACAGTTTTTCCATCGTATAACAGGAATAATTGCAACCAGAGTGAAGGTGATGGTCATTTCTACGTTCCGGGCAACCTAGGCTTCACTCTAGGGCGTTGCTCCACCAGGTCGAATAGTTAGGGCCTTAGAAAACAACGCCAGACGCATAATCTACAATAAAAATACAACAGCTTTTCCATCGTATAAAAGGTATAATTCCAACCAGTGTGAAAGCTATGGTCATTTCTACGTTCCGGGCAACCTAGGCTTCACTCTAGGGCGTTGCTCCACCACATCAAATAGTTAGGACCTTAGAAGTCAATGCCAGAAGCATAAAATACAATAAAAATGCAACAGTTTTTCCATTGTATAACAGGAATAACTGCAACCAGTGTGAAAGTACTGGTCATTTCTACGTTCCGGGTAACCTAGGCTTCACCCTAGGGCGTTGCTCCACCAGATCGAATAGCTAGGGACTTAGAATTCAACGCCAGAAGAATAAAATACAACATAAGTACAACAGTTTTACCATCGTATAAAATGAATAATCACAAACAGTGTGAAGGTAACGGTCATTCCTACGTTCTGAGCAACCTAGGCTTAACTGCAGGGCGTTCCTCCAACAGATCGCATAGTTAGGGCCTTAGAAGTCAACGCCCGAAGCATAAAATACAATATAAATACAACAGCTCTTCCATCGTGTATAATGTATATTTGCAAACAGTGTGAAAGTAAAGGTCATTTCTACGTTCCGAGCAACCTAGGCTTCACTCTAGGGCGTTGGTCCACCAGATCCAATAGCTAGGGCCTAAGAAGTCAACGCCAGGAGCACCAAATACAATATAAATACAACAGTTTTTCCACTGTATAATATGAATAATTGCAAACAGTGTGGAAGTAATGGTCATTTCTACGTTCCGTGCAACCTAGGCTTCACTCTAGGGCGTTGCTCCACCAGGTCGAATAGTTAGGGCCTAAGAAATCAACGCCAGAAGCATAAAATATAATATAAATGCAACAGTTTTTCCATCGTATAACAGGAATAATTGCAACCAGAGTGAAGGTGATGGTCATTTCTACGTTCCGGGCAACCTAGGCTTCACTCCAGGGCGTTGTTCCACCAGGTCGAATAGTTAGGGCCTTAGAAAACAACGCCAGACGCATAAAATACAATAAAAATACAACAGCTTTTCCATCGTATAAAAGGTATAATTCCAACCAGTGTGAAAGCTATGGTCATTTCTACGTTCCGGGCAACCTAGGCTTCACTCTATGGCGTTGCTCCACCACATCGAATAGTTAGGGCCTTAGAAGTCAATGCCAGAAGCATAAAATACAATAACAATGCAACAGTTTTTCCATCGTATAACAGGAAAGCTGCAACCAGTGTGAAAGTACGGGACATTTCTATGTCCCGGGTAACCTAGGCTCCACTCTAGGGCGTTGCACCACCAGATCGAATAGCTACGGACTTAGAAGTCAACGCCAGAGGAATAAACTACAACATAAGTACAACAGTTTTTCCATCGTATAAAATGTATAATTGCAAGCAGCGTGAAGGTAATGGTCATATCTACGTTCCGGGAAACCTAGGCTTCACTATAGAGCGTTGCTCCACCAGATCGAATAGTTAGGGCCTTAGAAGTCAACGCCAGGAGTACCAAATACATTATAAATACAACAGTTTTTCCACTGTATAATATGAATAATTGCAAACGGTGTGGAAGCAATGGTCATTTCTACGTTCCGGGCAACCTAGGCTGCACTCTAGGGCGTTGCTCCACCAGGTCGAATAGTTAGGGCCTAAGAAATCAACGCCAGAAGCATAAAATATAATATAAATGCAACAGTTTTTCCATCGTATAACAGGAATAATTGCAACCAGAGTGAAGGTGATGGTCATTTCTATGTTCCGGGCAACCTAGGCTTCACTCTAGGGCGTTGTTCCAACAGATCGAATAGTTAGGGCCTAAGAAGTCGACGCCAGAAGCATAAAATACAATATAAATACAACAGCTTTTCCATCGACTATGATGTATATTTGCAAAGAGTGTGAAAGTAAAGGTCATTTCTACGTTCCGGGCAACCTAGGCTTAACTGTAGGGCGTTGCTCCACCAAATCGCATAGTTAGGGACTTTGAATACTACACCAGAAGCATAAAATACAATAAAAATGCAACAGTTTTTCCATTGTATAACAGGAATAACTGCAACCAGTGTGAAAGTACTGGTCATTTCTACGTTCCGGGTAACCTAGGCTTCACTCTAGGGCGTTGCTCCACCAGATCGAATAGCTAGGGACTTAGAATTCAACGCCAGAAGAATAAAATACAACATAAGTACAACAGTTTTACCATCGTATAAAATGAATAATCACAAACAGTGTGAAGGTAACGGTCATTCCTACGTTCCGGGCAACCTAGGCTTAACTGCAGGGCGTTCCTCCACCAGATCGCATAGTTAGGGCCTTAGAAGTCAACGCCCGAAGCATAAAATACAATATAAATACAACAGCTCTTCCATCGTGTATAATGTATATTTGCAAACAGTGTGAAAGTAAAGGTCATTTCTACGTTCCGAGCAACCTAGGCTTCACTCTAGGGCGTTGGTCCACCAGATCCAATAGCTAGGGCCTAAGAAGTCAACGCCAGGAGCACCAAATACAATATAAATACAACAGTTTTTCCACTGTGTAATATGAATAATTGCAAACAGTGTGGAAGTAATGGTCATTTCTACGTTCCGGGCAACCTAGGCTTCACTCTAGGGCGTTGCTCCACCAGGTCGAATAGTTAGGGCCTAAGAAATCAACGCCAGAAGCATAAAATATAATATAAATGCAACAGTTTTTCCATCGTATAACAGGAATAATTGCAACCAGAGTGAAGGTGATGGTCATTTCTACGTTCCGGGCAACCTAGGCTTCACTCCAGGGCGTTGCTCCACCAGGTCGAATAGTTAGGGCCTTAGAAAACAACGCCAGACGCATAATCTACAATAAAAATACAACAGCTTTTCCAGCGTATAAAAGGTATAATTCCAACCAGTGTGAAAGCTATGGTCATTTCTACGTTCCGGGCAACCTAGGCTTCACTCTAGGGCGTTGCTCCACCACATCGAATAGTTAGGGCCTTAGAAGTCAATGCCAGAAGCGTAAAATACAATAACAATGCAACAGTTTTTCCATCGTATAACAGGAAAGCTGCAACCAGTGTGAAAGTACGGGACATTTCTATGTCCCGGGTAACCTAGGCCCCACTCTAGGGCGTTGCCCCACCAGATCGAATAGCTACGGACTTAGAAGTCAACGCCAGAGGAATAAACTACAACATAAGTACAACAGTTTTTCCATCGTATAAAATGTATAATTGCAAGCAGCGTGAAGGTAATGGTCATATCTACGTTCCGGGAAACCTAGGCTTCACTATAGAGCGTTGCTCCACCAGATCGAATAGTTAGGGCCTTAGAAGTCAACGCCAGGAGCACCAAATACATTATAAATACAACAGTTTTTCCACTGTATAATATGAATAATTGCAAACGGTGTGGAAGTAATGGTCATTTCTACGTTCCGGCCAACCTAGGCTTCACTCTAGGGCGTTGCTCCACCAGGTCGAATAGTTAGGGCCTAAGAAATCAACGCCAGAAGCATAAAATATAATATAAATGCAACAGTTTTTCCATCGTATAACAGGAATAATTGCAACCAGAGTGAAGGTGATTGTCATTTCTATGTTCCGGGCAACCTAGGCTTCACTCTAGGGCGTTGTTCCAACAGATCGAATAGTTAGGGCCTAAGAAGTCGACGCCAGAAGCATAAAATACAATATAAATACAACAGCTTTTCCATCGACTATGATGTATATTTGCAAAGAGTGTGAAAGTAAAGGTCATTTCTACGTTCCGGGCAACCTAGGCTTAACTGTAGGGCGTTGCTCCACCAGATCGAATAGTTAGGGACTTAGAATTCGATACCAGAAGCATAAAATACAACATAAGTACAACAGTTTTCCCATCGTATAACAGGAATAATTGCAACCACTGTGAAAGAACAGGTCATTTCTACGTTCCGGGCAACATAGGCTTCGCTCAATGGCGTTGGTCCACCAGATCGAAAAGTAAGGGACTTAGAAGTCAACGCCAGAAGCATAAAATACAATAAAAATACAACAGTTTTTCCACCATATAGCAGGAATAATAGCAACCAGAGGGAAGGTGATGGTCACTTCTAAGTTCCGGGCAACCTAGGCTTCACTCTTGAGGGTTGCACCACCAGATCGAATAGCTAGAGCCTGAGAAGTCAACGCAAGAAGCATAAAATAAAATATAAATACAACAGTTATTCCATCGTATAACAGGAATAATTACAACCAGTGTGAAAGTAATGGGCATTTCTACGTTCCGTGCAACCTAGGCTTCACTCTAGGGCGTTGCTCCACCAGGTCGAATAGTTGGTGCCTTAGAAAACAACTCCAGACGCATGAAATACAATAAAAATACAACAGTTTTACCTTCGTATAACTGGCATAATTGCAACCAGTGTGAAAGATATGGTCATTTCTACGTTCCGGGCAACCTAGGCTTCACTCTAGGGCGTTGGTCCACCACATCCAATAGTTAGGGCTTAAGAAGGCAACGCCAGAAGCACCAAATACAAAATAAATAGAACTGCTTTTCCATCGTATAAAAGGAATAATTGCAACCTGTGTGAAAGTAATGGTCATTTCTACGTTCCGGGCAAACTAGGCTTCACTCTAGAGCGTTGCTTCACCAGATCGAATAGTTAGGGCCTTAGATGTCAACGCCCGAAGCATAAAATACAAAATAAATAGAACAGTTTTTCCATTGTATAAAACGAGTAATTGCTACCAGTGTGAAAGTTATGGTCATTTCTACGTTCCAGGCAGCCTAGGCTTAACTCCAGGGCATTGCTCCACCAGATCGAATAGTTAGGGACTTTGAATACAACGCCAGAAGCATAAAATACAATAAAAATGCAACAGTTTTTCCATCGTATAACAGGAAAGCTGCAACCAGTGAGAAAGTACTGGTCATTTCTATGTTCCAGGCAACCTAGGCTTCACTCTAGGGCGTTGCTCCACCAGATCGAATAGTTAGGGTCTAAGAAGTCAACGCCAGACGCGTAAAATACAATATAAATATAACAGTTTTTCCACTGTATAATATGAATAATTCAAACAGTGTGGAAGTAATGGTCATTTCTACGTTCCGGGCAACCTATGCTTCACCCTAGGCCGTTGCTCCACCAGAGCGAATAGTTAGGGTCTAAGAAGTCAACGCCAGAAGCATAAAATACAATAAAAATCCAACATTTTGTCCATGGTATAACAGGAATAATTGCAACGAGTGTGAAAGTAATGGTCATTTCTACGTTCCGTGCAACCTAGACTTCACACTAGGAAGTTGCTCCACCAGATCGAATAGTTGGGGCCATAGAAAACAGCTCCAAACGCATAAAATACAATAAAAATACAACAGTTTTACCATCGTATAACTGGCATAATTGTAACCAGTGTGAAAGATCTGGTCATTTCTACGTTCCGGGCAACCTAGGCTTCACACTAGGGCGTTGTTCCACCAGATCGAGTAGTTAGGGCCCAAGAAGCCAACGCCAGAAGCATAAAATACGATATAGGTACATCAGTTTTTCCATCGTATAAGACGAATAATTGCAACCAGTCTGAAAGTAATGGCCATTTCTACGTTCCGGGTAACCTAGGCTTCGCTCTAGGCCGTTGCACCACTATGTCGAATAGGTAGGGCCTAAGAAGTCAACGCCAGAAGCTTAAAATATGATATAAGTACAACAATTTTTCCATCGTATAAAACGAATAATTGCAACCAGTCAGAAAGTAATGGCCATTTCTTCGCTCCGGGCATCCTAGGCTTCACTCTAGGGCGTTGGTCCACCAGATCCAATAGTTAGGGCCTAAGAAGTCAACGCCAGAAGCATAAAATACGATAGAAATACAACAGCTTATCCATCGTATAAAACGAATAATTGCAATCAGTATGAAAGTTATGGTCATTTCTACGTTGCAAGCAACCTAGGCTTTACTCTAGAGCATTGCTCCACCAGATCGAATAGTTAGGGCCTAAGAAGTCAACGCCAGAAGCATAAAATACGATAGAAATACAACAGCTTATCCATCGTATAAAACGAATAATTGCAATCAGTATGAAAGTTATGGTCATTTCTACGTTGCGAGCAACCTAGGCTTTACTCTAGAGCATTGCTCCACAAGATCGAATAGTTAGGGCCTAAGAAGACAACGCCAGAAGCATAAAATACAAAATAGATATAACAGTTTTTCCATTGTATAAAACGAATAATTGCAACCAGTGTGAAAGTTATGGTCATTTCTACGTTCCGGGCAACCTAGCCTTAACTGTAGGGCGTTGCTTCACCAGATCGCATAGTTAGGGACTTAGAATTTAACGCCAGAAGCATAAAATACAATAAAAATGCAACAGTTTTTCCATAGTATAATAGGAATAATTGCAACCAGTGTGAAAGTGATGGTCATTTCTACGCTCCGGGCAACCTAGGCTTCACTCTGGGGCGTTGCTCCACCAGACCGAATAGTTAGGGCCTAAGAAGTCAAAGCCAGAAGCATAAAATGCAATATAAATACAACAGTTTTTCCCTTGTATAAAATGAATAATTGCAACCAGTGTGAAAGCTATGGTCACTTCTACGTTCCGGGCAACCTAGTCTTCACTCCAGGGCGTTGGTCCACGAGATCCAATAGCTAGGGCCTAAGAAGTCAACGCCATAACTATAAAATACAATATAAATACAACAGTCTTTCCATCGTATAAAACGAATAATTGCAACCAGTCTGATAGTTATGGTCATTTCTACGTTCCGGGCAACCTAGGCTTCACCCTAGGGCGTAGCTCCACCAGATCGAATAGGTAGGGCCTAAGAAGTCAACGCCAGGAGCATAAAATACGATATATGTACAACAGTTTTTCCATGTATAAAATGAATAATTGCAAACAGTGAGGAAGTAAAGGTCATTTCTACGTTCCGGGCAACCTAGGCTTCACTCTGGGGCGTTGGTCCACCAGATCGAATAGCTAGGGACTTCGAAGTCAACGCCAGAAGCATAAAATACAATAAAAATACAACAGTTGTTCCATCGTATAACAGGAATAATTGCAACCAGTCTGAAAGTGATGGTCATTTCTACATTCCGGGCAACCTAGGCTTCACTCTAGGGCGTTGCTCCACCAGATCGAATAGTTAGGGCCCAAGAAGTCAACGCCAGAAGCATAAAGTACAATAAAAATCCAACAGTTTGTCAGTCGTATAACAGGAATAATTGCAACCAGTGTGAAAGTAATGATCATTTCTACGTTCCGAGCAACCTAGGCTTAACTCCAGGGCATTGCTCCACCAGATCGAATAGTTAGGGACTTTGAATACAACGCCAGAAGCATAAAATACAATAAAAATGCAACAGTTTTTCCATCGTATAACAGGAAAGCTGCAACCAGTGAGAAAGTACTGGTCATTTCTATGTTCCAGGCATCCTAGGCTTAACTCCAGGGCATTGCTCCACCAGATCGAATAGCTAGGGACTTTGAATACAACGCCAGAAGCATAAAATGCAATAAAAATGCAACAGTTTTTCCATAGTATAACAGGAATAATTGCAACCAGTTTGAAAGTACTGGTCATTTCTACGTTCCGGGTAACCTAGGCTTCACTCTAGGGCGTTGCTCCACCAGATCGAATAGTTAGGGTCTAAGAAGTCAACGCCAGACGCGTAAAATACAATATAAATACAACAGTTTTTCCACTGTATAATATGAATAATTCAAACAGTGTGGAAGTAATGGTCATTTCTACGTTCCGGGCAACCTATGCTTCACCCTAGGCCGTTGCTCCACCAGACCGAATAGTTAGGGTCTAAGAAGTCAACGCCAGAAGCATAAAATATAATATAAATACAACAGTTTTTCCATCTGATAACAGGAATAATTGCAACCAGAGTGAAGGTGATGGTCATTTCTACGCTCCGGGCAACCTAGGCTTCACTCTAGGGCGTTGCTCCACCAGATCGAATAGCTAGGGACTTAGAAGTCAACGCCAGAAGCATAAAATACAATAAAAATCCAACATTTTGTCCATGGTATAACAGGAATAATTGCAACGAGTGTGAAAGTTATGGTCATTTCTACGTTCCGGCCAACCTAGGCTTCACCCTAGGGCGTTGTTCCACCAGATCGAATAGTTAGGGCCTAAGAAGTCAACGCCAGAAGTATAAAAGACAATATAAATACAACAGCTTTTCCATCGTATATGATGTATATTTGCAAGCAGTGTGAAAGTAAAGGTCATTTCTACGTTCCGGGCAACCTAGGCTTCAGTTCAGGGCGTTGCTCCACCAGATCGAATAGTTAGGTACTCAGAATTCGACGCCAGAAGCATAAAATACAACAGAAGTACAACAGTTTCGCCATCGTATAACAGGAATAATTGCAACCAGTGTGAAGGTAATGGTCATTTCTACGTTCCGGGGAACCTACGCTTCACTCTAGGGCGTTGCTCCACCAGATCGAATAGTTAGGGCCTAAGAAGTCTACGCCAGAAGCATAATATACAATAAAAATACAACAGCATTTCCATTGTATAAAGCGAATAATTGCAACCAGTGTGAAAGTACAGGTCATTTCTACGTTCCGGGCAACCTAGGCTTCACTACAGGGCGGTTCTCCACCAGATCGAATAGTTAGTGTCTTAGAAGTCAGCGCCCGAAACATAAAATACAATAAAGATGCAACAGTTTTTCCATCGTATAACAGGAATAATTGCAACCCGTGTGAAGGGGAAGGTCTAAACCACGTTCCGGGCAACCTAGGGTTCACTCTAGGGCGTTGGTCCACCAGATCCAATAGAGCTGAAGAAGTCAACGACAGAAGCACCAAATACAAAATAAATACAACAGTTTTTCCATCGTATAAAACGAATAATTGCAACCAGTGTGAAAGTAATGGCCATTTCTGCGTTCCGGGCAACCTAGGCTTCACTCTAGGGCGTTGCCCCACCACATCGAATAGCTACGGCCCTAGAAGTCAACGCCTGAAGCATAAAATACAATAAAAATACAACAGTTTTTTCATCGTATATGATGTATATTTGCAAACAGTGTGAAAGTAAAGGTCATTTCTACGTTCCGGGCAACCTAGGCTTAACTGTAGGGCGTTGCTCCACCAGATCGAATAGCTAGGGACTTAGAGGTCAACGCCAGAAGCTTAAAATACGATAAAAATACAACAGTTTTTCCATCGTATAAAAGGAATAATTGCAACCAGTGTGAAAGTAATGGCCATTTCTGCGTTCCGGGCAACCTAGTCTTCACTCTAGGGCGTTGCCCCACCACATCGATATGCTACGGCCTTAGAAGTCACCGCCTTAAGCATAAAATACAATAAAAATTGAACAGTTTTTCCATAGTATAACAGGAATAATTGCAAACAGTGTGAAAGTAATGGTCATTTCTACGTTCCGGGCAATCTAGACTTCACTCTAGGGCGTTGCTCCACTGGATCGAATAGTTAGGGCCTAAGAAGTCAACGCCAGATGCATAAAATACAATATAAATACAACAGCTTTTCCATCGTGTAAAACGAATAATTGCAACCGGTGTGAAGGTAATGGTCATTTCTACGTTCCGGGCAACCTAGGTTTCACCCTTGGTCGTTGCTCCACCAAACCGGATAGCTATGGACTTAGAATTCAACGCCAGAAGAATAAAATGCAACATAAGTACCACAGTTTTTCCATCGTATAAAATGTATAATTGCAAGCAGTGTGAAGGTAATGGTCATTTCTACGTTCCGGGCAACCTAGGCTTCACTCTAGTGCGTTGCTCCACCAGATCGAATAGTTAGGGCCTTAGATGTCAACGCCCGAAGCACAAGGTACAAAATAAATAGAACAGTTTTTCCATTGTATAAAACGAATAATTGCAACCAGTGTGAAAGTTATGGTCATTTCTACGTTCCGGGCAACCTAGGCTTAACTACAGGGCGTTGCTCCACCAGATCGAATAGTTAGGGACTTAGAAGTCAACGCCCGAAGCATGAAATACAAAATAAATAGAACAGTTTTTCCATTGCATAGAACGAATAATTGCAACCAGTGTGAAAGTTATGGTCATTTCTACGTTCCGGGCAACCTTGGCTTAACTCCAGGGCGTTGCTCCACCAGATCGAATAGTTAGGGACTTTGAATACAACGCCAGAAGCATAAAATACAATAAAAATGCAACAGTTTTTCCATCGTATAACAGGAATAACTGCAGCCAGTGTGTAAGTACTGGTCATTTCTACGTTCCGGGCAACCTAGGCTTCGCTCTAGGGCGTTGCTCCACCACATCGAATAGCTGCGGCCTTAGGAGTCAACGCCAGAGGCATAAAATACAAAATAAATACAACAGTTTTTCCATCGCATAACAAGAATAATTGCAGCCAGGGTGAAATTGATGGTCATTTCTACGTTCCGGGCAACCTAGGCTTCGCTCTAGGGCGTTGCTCCACCACGTCAAAAAGTTAGGGCCTTAGGCGTCAACGCCAGAAGCATAAAATACAATATAAAGACAATAAGTTTTTCCGTTGTATAAAATGAATAATTGCAAATAGTGTGAAAGTAATGGTCATTTGAACGCTCTGGGCTACCTAGGCGTCACTCTAGGGCGTCGCTCCACCAGACCGAATAGCTAGGGACTTAGAAGTCAACGCCCGAAGCATGAAATACAAAATAAATAGAACAGCTTTTCCATTGTATAGAACGAATAATTGCAACCAGTGTGAAAGTTATGGTCATTTCTCCATTCCGCGCAACCTTGGCTTAACTCCAGGGCGTTGCTCCACCAGATCGAATAGTTAGGGACTTTGAATACAACGCCAGAAGCATAAAATACAATAAAAATGCAACAGTTTTTCCATTGTATAACAGGAATAACTGCAACCTGTGTGAAAGTACTGGTCATTTCTACGTTCCGGGTAACCTAGGCTCCACTCTAGAGCGTTGCTCCACCAGATCGAGTAGCTAGAGACTTAGAATTCAACGCCAGAAGAATAAAATACAACATAAGTATAACAGTTTTTCAATCGCATAAAATGTATAATTGCAAGCAGTGTGAAGGTAATGGTCATTTCTACGTTCCGGGCAACCTAGGCTTTACTCTGGAGCATCGGTCCACCAGATCGAATAGTTAGGGTCAAAGAAGACAACGCCAGAAGCATAAAATACTATATAAATACAACAGATTTTCCATCGTATAACAGGAATAATTGCAAACCGTGTGAAGGATATGGTCATTTCTACGTTGCGGGCACCCTAGGCTTCACTCTAGGGCATTGCTCCACCACATCGAACAGCTACGCACTTAGAAGTCAACGCCATAACTATAAAAAACAATATAAATATAACAGTTTTTCCATTGTATAAAATGAATAATTGCAAACAGTGTGGATGTAATGGTCATTTCTACGTTCCGGCCAACCTAGGCTTCACTCTAGGGCGTTGCTCCACCACATCGAATAGCTACGGCCTTAGGAGTCAACGCCAGAGGCATAAAATATGATATAAGTACAACAGTTTTTCCATCGTATAACAAGAATAATTGCAACCAGTGTGAAATTGATGGTCATTTCTACATTCCGGGCAACCTAGGCTTCACTCTAGGGCGTTGCTCCACCAGATCGAATAGGTAGGGCCTAAGAAGTCAACGCCAGAAGCATAAAATATGATATAAATACAACAGTTTTTCCATCGTATAAAACGAATAATTGCAACCAGTCTGAAAGTAATGGACATTTCTACGTTCCGCGCCGCCTTGGCTTGACTCCAGGGCGTTGCTCCACCAGATCGAATAGTTAGGGACTTTGAATACAACGCCAGAAGCATGAAATACAATAAAAATGCAACAGTTTTTCCATTGTATAACAGGAATAACTGCAGTCAGTGTGAAAGTACTGGTCATTTCTACGTTCCGGGTAACCTAGGCTTCACTCTAGGGCGTTGCTCCACCAGATCGAAAAGCAAGGGACCTAGAAGTCAACGCCAGAAGCATAAAATACAATAAAAATACAACAGTTTTTCCATCGTATAAAATGAATAATTGCAAACAGTGTGGAAGTAATGGTCATTTCTACTTTCCGGGCAATCTAGGCTTCACTCTAGGGCGTTGCTCCACCACATCGAATAGCTACGGCGTTAGAAGTCAACGGCTGAAGCATAAAATATAATATAAATACAACAGTTTTTCCATCGTATAACAGGAATAATTGCCACCAGTGTGAAGGTCATGGTCATTTCTGCATTCCGGGCAACCTAGGCTTCACTCTAGGGCGTTGCTCCTCCAGATAGAATAGCTACGGCCTTAGAAGTCAACGCCATAACTATAAAAAACAATATAAATACAACTGTTTTTCCATTCTATAAAATGAATAACTGCAAACAGTGTGGAAGTAATGGTCATTTCTACTTTCCGGGGAACCTAGGATTCACTCTATGGCGTTGCTCCACCACACCGAATAGCTACGGCCTTAGAAGTCAACGGCTGAAGCATAAAATATAATATAAATACAAGAGTTTTTCCATCGTGTAACTAGAATAATTGCAACCAGTCTGAAAGTGATGGTCATTTCTACATTCCGCGCAACCTAGGCTTCACTCTAGGGCGTTGCTCCACCAGATCGAATAGTTAGGGCCTAAGAAGACAACGCCAGAAGCATAAAGTACAATAAAAATCCAACAGTTTGTCCGTCGTATAACAGGAATAATTGCAACCAGTGTGAAAGTAATGATCATTTCTACGTTCCGAGCAACCTAGGTTTCGCTCTATGGCGTTGCTCCTCCACATCGAATAGTTAGGGCCATAGAAGTCAACGCCAGAAGCACCAAATACAAAATAAATACAACAATTTTTCCATCGTATAAAACGAATAATTGCAACCAGTGTGAACGTAATGGCCATTTCTGCGATCCGGGCAACCTAGGCATCACTGTAGAGCGTTGCCCCACCACATCGATTAGCTACGGCCTTAGAAGTCAACGCCTGAAGCATAAAATACAATAAAAATACAACAGTTTATCCATCGTATAACGGGAATAATTGCAACAAATGTGAAAGTGATGATCATTACCACGTTCCGTGCAACCGAGGCTTCACTCTAGGGCGTTGTTCCACCAGATCAAATAGTTAGGGCCTTAGATGTCAACGCCCGAAGCATAAAATACAAAATAAATAGAACAGTTTTTCCATTGTATAAAACGAGTAATTGCTACCAGTGTGAAAGTTATGGTCATTTCTACGTTCCAGGCAGCCTAGGCTTAACTCCAGGGCATTTCTCCACCAGATCGAATAGTTAGGGACTTTGAATACAACGCCAGAAGCATAAAATGCAATAAAAATGCAACAGTTTTTCCATAGTATAACAGGAATAATTGCAACCAGTTTGAAAGTACAGGCCATTTCTACGTTCCGGGCAACCTACGCTTCGCTCTAGGGCCTTGCTCCACCAGATCGAATAGCTAGGGCCTAAGGAGTCAACGCCGGAAGCACCAAACACAAAATAAATACAACACTTTTTCCATCGTATTAAACGAATAACTGCAACCAGTATGAAAGTTATGGTCATTTCTGCGTTCCGGGCAGCCTAGGCTTCACCCTAGGGCGTTGCTCCACCTGATCGAATAGTTAGGGACTTAGAATTCGATACCAGAAGCATAAAATACAACATAAGTACAACAGTTTTCCCATCGTATAACAGGAATAATTGCAACCACTGTGAAAGAACAGGTCATTTCTACGTTCCGGGCAACATAGGCTTCGCTCAATGGCGTTGGTCAACCAGATCGAAAAGTAAGGGACTTAGAAGTCAACGCCAGAAGCATAAAATACAATAAAAATACAACAGTTTTTCCACCATATAACAGGAATAATAGCAACCAGAGGGAAGGTGATGGTCACTTCTAAGTTCCGGGCAACCTAGGCTTCACTCTTGAGGGTTGCACCACCAGATCGAATAGCTAGGGCCTGAGAAGTCAACGCAAGAAGCATAAAATAAAATATAAATACAACAGTTATTCCATCGTATAACAGGAAAAATTACAACCAGTGTGAAAGTAATGGGCATGTCTACGTTCCGTGCAACCTAGGCTTCACTCTAGGGCGTTGCTCCACCAGGTCGAATAGTTGGGGCCTTAGAAAACAACTCCAGGCGCATGAAATACAATAAAAGTACAACAGTTTTACCTTCGTATAACTGGCATTATTGCAACCAGTGTGAAAGATATGGTCATTTCTACGTTCCGGGCAACCTAGGCTTCACTCTACGGCGTTGGTCCACCACATCCAATAGTTAGGGCTTAAGAAGGCAACGCCAGAAGCACCAAATACAAAATAAATACAACTGCTTTTCCATCGTATAAAAGGAATAATTGCAACCTGTGTGAAAGTAATGGTCATTTCTACGTTCCGGGCAAACTAGGCTTCACTCTAGAGCGTTGCTTCACCAGATCGAATAGTTAGGGCCTTAGATGTCAACGCCCGAAGCATAAAATACAAAATAAATAGAACAGTTTTTCCATTGTATAAAACGAGTAATTGCTACCAGTGTGAAAGTTATGGTCATTTCTACGTTCCAGGCAGCCTAGGCTTAACTCCAGGGCATTGCTCCACCAGATCGAATAGTTAGGGACTTTGAATACAACGCCAGAAGCATAAAATGCAATAAAAATGCAACAGTTTTTCCATAGTATAACAGGAATAACTGCAACCAGTATGAAAGTTATGGTCATTTCTGCGTTCCGGGCAACCTAGGCTTCACCCTAGGGCGTTGCTCCACCTGATCGAATAGCTAGGGCCGAAGAAGTCAACGCCAGAAGCATAAAATACGAAATATGTACAACAGTTTTACCATCGCATAAAATGAATAATCGCAAACAGAGTGAATGTAGTGGTCATTTCTACGTTCCGCCCCGCCTTGGCTTGACTCCAGGGCGTTGCTCCACCAGATCGAATATTTAGGGACTTTGAATACAACGCCAGAAGCATAAAATACAATAAAAATGCAACAGTTTTTCCATTGTATAACAGGAATAACTGCAGTCAGTGTGAAAGTACTGGTCATTTCTACGTTCCGGGTAACCTAGGCTTCACTCTAGGGCGTTGCTCCACCAGATCGAATAGTTAGGGTCTAAGAAGTCAACGCCAGACGCGTAAAATACAATATAAATACAACAGTTTTTCCACTGTATAATACGAATAATTCAAACAGTGTGGAAGTAATGGTCATTTCTACGTTCCGGGCAACCTATGCTTCACCCTAGGCCGTTGCTCCACCAGACCGAATAGTTAGGGTCTAAGAAGTCAACGCCAGAAGCATAAAATATAATATAAATACAACAGTTTTTCCATCGGATAACAGGAATAATTGCAACCAGAGTGAAGGTGATGGTCATTTCTACGCTCCGGGCAACCTAGGCTTCACTCTAGGGCGTTGCTCCACCAGATCGAATAGCTAGGGACTTAGAAGTCAACGCCAGAAGCATAAAATACAATAAAAATCCAACATTTTGTCCATGGTATAACAGGAATAATTGCAACGAGTGTGAAAGTAATGGTCATTTCTACGTTCCGCGCAGCCTAGGCTTGACTCCAGGGCGTTGCTCCACCAGATCGAATAGTTAGGGACTTTGAATACAACGCCAGAAGCATAAAATACAATAAAAATACAACAGTTCTTCCATCGTATAAAACGAATAATTGAAATCAGTATGAAAGTTATGGTCATTTATACGTTTCGGGCAACCTAGGCTTCACCCTAGGGCGTTGCTCCAAGAGATCCAATAGTTAGGGCCTAAGAGGTCATCTCCAGAAGCATAAAATACAAAATAAATACACCATTTTTTCCATCGTGTAAAATGAATAATCGCAAGCAGTGTGAAGGTAATGGTCATTTCCACGTTCCGGGCAACCTAGGCTTCACTCTAGGGCGTTGTTCCACCAGATCTAATACATAGGGCCTTAGAAGTCAACGCCAGAAGAATAAAGTGCAATCAAAATCCAACAGATTGTCCATCGTACAACAGGAATAATTGCAACAAGCCTGAAGGTAATAGTCATTTCTACGTTCCGGGCAACCTAGGTTTTGCTCTAGGGCGTTGCTCCACCAGATCGAATAGTTAGGGCCTTAAAAGTCAACGCCCGAAGCATAAAATACAAAATAAATACAACAGTTTTTCCAGCGTATTACAGGAATAATTGCAACCAGTGTGAAAGTAATGGCCATTTCTACGTTCAGGGCATCCTAGACTTAACTCTGAGGCATTGCTCCACCAGATCTAATACATAGGGCCTTAGAAGTCAACGCCAGAAGAATAAAGTACAATCAAAATCCAACAGATTGTCCATCGTACAACAGGAATAATTGCAACAAGCCTGAAGGTAATAGTCATTTCTACGTTCCGGGCAACCTAGGTTTTGCTCTAGGGCGTTGCTCCACCAGATCGAATAGTTAGGGCCTTAAAAGTCAACGCCCGAAGCATAAAATACAAAATAAATACAACAGTTTTTCCATTGTATAAAAGGAATAACTGCAACCAGTGTGAAAGTACCGGTCATTTCTACGTTCCGGGTAACCTAGGCTTCACTCTAGGGCGTTGCTCCACCAGATCGAATAGCTAGGGACTTAGAATTCAACGCCCGAAGCATAAAATACAATATAAATACAACAGCTTTTCCATCGTATATGATGTACATTTGCAAAGAGTGTGAAAGTAAAGGTCATTTCTACGTTCCGGGCAACCTTGGCTTAACTGTAGGGCGTTGCTCCACCAGATCGAATAGCTAGGGACCTCGATGTCAACGCCAGAAGCATAAAATACAATAAAAATACAACAGTTCTTCCATCGTATAAAAGGAATAATTGCAACCAGTGTGAAAGTAATGGCCATTTCTACGTTCCGTGCAACCTAGACTTCACACTAGGAAGTTGCTCCACCAGGTCGAATAGTTGGGGCCATAGAAAACAGCTCCAAACGCATTAAAATACAATAAAAATACAACAGTTTTACCATCGTATAACTGGCATAAATGTAACCAGTGTGAAAGATCTGGTCATTTCTACGTTCCGGGCAACCTAGGCTACACTCTAGGGCGTTGGTCCACCACATCCAATAGTTAGGGCCTAAGAAGTCAACGCCAGAGGCACCAAATACAAAATAAATACAACATTTTTTCCATTGTATAAAACGAATAATTGCAACCAGTGTGAAAGTAATGGTCATTTCTACGTTCCGGGCAACCTAGGCTTCACTCTAGGGCGTTGTTCCACCACATCGAATTGCTTCGGCCTAAGAAGTCTACGCCAGAAGCATAATATACAATAAAAATACAACAGCATTTCCATTGTATAAAACGAATAATTGCAACCAGTGTGAAAGTACAGGTCATTTCTACGTTCCGGGCAACCTAGGCTTCACTACAGGGCGGTTCTCCACCAGATCAAATAGCCAGGGACTTCGAAGTCAACGCCAGAACATAAAATACAATAAAAATACAACAGTTCTTCCATCGTATAAAAGGAATAATTGCAACCAGTGTGAAAGTAATGGCCATTTCTACGTTCCGGGCATCCTATACTTAACTCTGAGGTATTGCTCCACCAGATCTAATACATAGGGCCTTAAAAGTCAACGCCCGAAGCATAAAATACAAAATAAATACAACAGTTTTTCCATTGTATAAAAGGAATGACTGCAACCAGTGTGAAAGTACTGGTCATTTCTACGTTCCGGGTAACCTAGGCTTCACTCTAGGGCGTTGCTCCACCAGATCGGATAGCTAGGGACTTAGAATTCAACGCCCGAAGCATAAAATACAATAAAAATACAACAGTTTTTTCATCGTATAAAAGGAATAATTGCAACCAGTGTGAAAGTAATTGCCATTTCTACGTTCCGTGCAACCTAGACTTCACACTAGGAAGTTGCTCCACCAGGTCGAATAGTTGGGGCCATAGAAAACGGCTCCAAACGCATAAAATACAATAAAAATACAACAGTTTTACCATCGTATAACTGCCATAATTGTAACCAGTGTGAAAGATCTGGTCATTTCTACGTTCCGGGCAACCTAGGCTACACTCTAGGGCGTTGGTCCACCACATCCAATAGTTAGGGCCTAAGAAGTCAACGCCAGAAGCACCAAATACAAAATAAATACAACATTTTTTCCATTGTATAAAACGAATAATTGCAACCAGTGTGAAAGTAATGGTCATTTCTACGTGCCGGGCAACCTAGGCTTCACTCTAGGGCGTTGTTCCACCACATCGAATTGCTTCGGCCTTAGAAGTCAACGCCAGAAACATAAAATACAATATAAATACAACAGCATTTCCATCGTATAAAACGAATAATTGCAACCAGTGTGAAAGTAATGGCCATTTCTACGTTCCGTGCATCCTATACTTAACTCTGAGGCATTGCTCCACCAGATCTAATACATAGGGCCTTGTAAGTCTACGCCTGAATCATAAAACACAATAAAAATACAAGTTCTTTTTCATCGTATATCAAGGATAATTGCAACCAGTCTGAAAGGTATGGTCTTTTCTACGTTCCGGGCAACCTAGGCTTTACTCTAGGGCGTTGGTCCACCACATCCAACAGTTAAAGCCTAAGAAGTCAACGCCAGAAGCATCACACACAAAATAAATACAACAGCTTTTCCATCATATAAAACGAATAATTGCATCCAGTATGAAAGGTATGGTCATTTCTACGTTCCGGGCAACCTAGGCTTCACCCTAGGGCGTCCCTCCACCTGATCGAATAGTTAGGTCCTAAGAAGTCAACGCCAGTAGCATAAAATACGATATATGTACAACAGTTTTACCATCGTATAAAATGAATAATCGCAAACAGTCTGAAAGGTATGGTCTTTTCTACGTTCCGGGCAACCTAGGCTTCACTGTAGAGCGTTGCTCCACCAGATCGAACAGTTCGGGCCTTAGCAGTCGACGCCCGAAGCATAAAATACAAAATAAATAGAACAGTTATTCCATTCTATAAAACGAATAATTGCAACCACTGTGAAAGTTATGGTCATTTCTACGTTCCGGGCAACCTAGGTTTCACTCTTGGGCGTTGTTCCACCACATCGGATAGCTACGGCCTTAGAATTCAACGACAGAAGCATAAAATACAATAAAAATGCAACAGTTTTTCCATCGTATAACAGGAATAACTGCAACCAGTATGAAAGTACTGGTCATTTCTGCGTTCCGGGCAACCTAGGCTTCACTCTAGGGCGTTGCCCCACCACAACGAACAGCTACGGCCTAAGAAGTCAACGCCCGAAGCATAAAATAGAAAATAAATAGAACAGTTTTTCCATGGTATAAGACGAATAATTGCAACCAGTGTGAAAGTAATGGCCATTTCTGCGTTCCGGGCAACCTAGGCTTCACTCTAGGGCGTTGCCCCACCACATCGAATAGCTACGGCCTAAGAAGTCAACGACAGAAGCATAAAATAAAATAAAAATGCAAAAGTTTTTCCGACGTATAACAGGAGTAACTGCAACCAGTGTGAGAGTACAAGTCATTTCTACATTCCGGGCAACCTCGGCCTCACTATAGGGCGTTGCTCCACCAGATCGAATAGCTACGAACTTAGAACTCAATGCCAGAAGAATAAAATACAATAAAACTACAACAGTTTTTCCATCGTATAAAAGGAATAATTGCATCCAGTGTGAAAGTAATGGTCATTTCTACGTTCCGGGCAACCTAGGCTACACTCTTGGGTGTTGCTCCATCACATCGAATAGCTGAGGCCTTAGAAGTCAACTCCAGAAGCATAAAATACAATATAAATACAAGAGCTTTTCCATCGTATAAAATGAATGACTGCAAACAGTGTGAAAGTTATGGTTATTTCTACTTTCCCGGCGACCTAGGCTTCACTCTAGGGCGTTGCTCCACCAGATCGAATAGCTAGGGCCCTAGAAGTCAACGCCCGAAACCTAAAACACAATAAAAATACAACAGTTTTTCCATCGTATAACGGGAGTAATTGCAACAAACGTGAAGGTAATGGTCATTTCTACGTTCCGGGTAACCTAGGCTTCACTCTAGTGCGTTGCTCCACCAGATCGAATAGTTAGTGCCTTAGAAGTCAGCGCCAGAAGCATAAAATACAATATAAATAGAACAGTTTTTCCATCGTATAAAACGAATAATTGCAACCAGTGTGAAAGTTATGGTCATTTCTACGTTCCGGGCTATCGAGGCTCCACCCTAAGGCGTTGTTCCACCAGATCGAATAGTTAGGGCCTAAGAAGTCAACGCCAGAAGCATAAAATACAATATAAATACAACAGCTTTTCCATAGTATATGATGTATATTTGCAAACAGTATGAAAGTAAAGGCCATTTCCACGTTCCGGGCAACCTAGGCTTAACTGTAGGGCGTTGCTCCACCAGATCGCATAGTTAGGGACTTAGGAGTAAACGCAAGAAGCATAAAACACAATAAAAATAGAACAGTTTTTCCATCGAATAAAAGGAATAATTGCAACCAGTGTGAAAGAAATGGTCATTTCTACTTCCCGGGCAACATAGGTTTCACTCTAGGGCGGTTCTCCACCAGATCAAATAGCCAGGGACTTCGAAGTCAACGCCAGAACATAAAATACAATAAAAATACAACAGTTCTTCCATCGTATAAAAGGAATAATTGCAACCAGTGTGAAAGTAATGGCCATTTCTACGTTCCGGGCATCCTATACTTAACTCTGAGGTATTGCTCCACCAGATCTAATACATAGGGCCTTAAAAGTCAACGCCCGAAGCATAAAATACAAAATAAATACAACAGTTTTTCCATTGTATAAAAGGAATGACTGCAACCAGTGTGAAAGTACTGGTCATTTCTACGTTCCGGGTAACCTAGGCTTCACTCTAGGGCGTTGCTCCACCAGATCGGATAGCTAGGGACTTAGAATTCAACGCCCGAAGCATAAAATACAATAAAAATACAACAGTTTTTTCATCGTATAAAAGGAATAATTGCAACCAGTGTGAAAGTAATTGCCATTTCTACGTTCCGTGCAACCTAGACTTCACACTAGGAAGTTGCTCCACCAGGTCGAATAGTTGGGGCCATAGAAAACGGCTCCAAACGCATAAAATACAATAAAAATACAACAGTTTTACCATCGTATAACTGCCATAATTGTAACCAGTGTGAAAGATCTGGTCATTTCTACGTTCCGGGCAACCTAGGCTACACTCTAGGGCGTTGGTCCACCACATCCAATAGTTAGGGCCTAAGAAGTCAACGCCAGAAGCACCAAATACAAAATAAATACAACATTTTTTCCATTGTATAAAACGAATAATTGCAACCAGTGTGAAAGTAATGGTCATTTCTACGTGCCGGGCAACCTAGGCTTCACTCTAGGGCGTTGTTCCACCACATCGAATTGCTTCGGCCTTAGAAGTCAACGCCAGAAACATAAAATACAATATAAATACAACAGCATTTCCATCGTATAAAACGAATAATTGCAACCAGTGTGAAAGTAATGGCCATTTCTACGTTCCGTGCATCCTATACTTAACTCTGAGGCATTGCTCCACCAGATCTAATACATAGGGCCTTGTAAGTCTACGCCTGAATCATAAAACACAATAAAAATACAAGTTCTTTTTCATCGTATATCAAGGATAATTGCAACCAGTCTGAAAGGTATGGTCTTTTCTACGTTCCGGGCAACCTAGGCTTTACTCTAGGGCGTTGGTCCACCACATCCAACAGTTAAAGCCTAAGAAGTCAACGCCAGAAGCATCACACACAAAATAAATACAACAGCTTTTCCATCATATAAAACGAATAATTGCATCCAGTATGAAAGGTATGGTCATTTCTACGTTCCGGGCAACCTAGGCTTCACCCTAGGGCGTCCCTCCACCTGATCGAATAGTTAGGTCCTAAGAAGTCAACGCCAGTAGCATAAAATACGATATATGTACAACAGTTTTACCATCGTATAAAATGAATAATCGCAAACAGTCTGAAAGGTATGGTCTTTTCTACGTTCCGGGCAACCTAGGCTTCACTGTAGAGCGTTGCTCCACCAGATCGAACAGTTCGGGCCTTAGCAGTCGACGCCCGAAGCATAAAATACAAAATAAATAGAACAGTTATTCCATTCTATAAAACGAATAATTGCAACCACTGTGAAAGTTATGGTCATTTCTACGTTCCGGGCAACCTAGGTTTCACTCTTGGGCGTTGTTCCACCACATCGGATAGCTACGGCCTTAGAATTCAACGACAGAAGCATAAAATACAATAAAAATGCAACAGTTTTTCCATCGTATAACAGGAATAACTGCAACCAGTATGAAAGTACTGGTCATTTCTGCGTTCCGGGCAACCTAGGCTTCACTCTAGGGCGTTGCCCCACCACAACGAACAGCTACGGCCTAAGAAGTCAACGCCCGAAGCATAAAATAGAAAATAAATAGAACAGTTTTTCCATGGTATAAGACGAATAATTGCAACCAGTGTGAAAGTAATGGCCATTTCTGCGTTCCGGGCAACCTAGGCTTCACTCTAGGGCGTTGCCCCACCACATCGAATAGCTACGGCCTAAGAAGTCAACGACAGAAGCATAAAATAAAATAAAAATGCAAAAGTTTTTCCGACGTATAACAGGAGTAACTGCAACCAGTGTGAGAGTACAAGTCATTTCTACATTCCGGGCAACCTCGGCCTCACTATAGGGCGTTGCTCCACCAGATCGAATAGCTACGAACTTAGAACTCAATGCCAGAAGAATAAAATACAATAAAACTACAACAGTTTTTCCATCGTATAAAAGGAATAATTGCATCCAGTGTGAAAGTAATGGTCATTTCTACGTTCCGGGCAACCTAGGCTACACTCTTGGGTGTTGCTCCATCACATCGAATAGCTGAGGCCTTAGAAGTCAACTCCAGAAGCATAAAATACAATATAAATACAAGAGCTTTTCCATCGTATAAAATGAATGACTGCAAACAGTGTGAAAGTTATGGTTATTTCTACTTTCCCGGCGACCTAGGCTTCACTCTAGGGCGTTGCTCCACCAGATCGAATAGCTAGGGCCCTAGAAGTCAACGCCCGAAACCTAAAACACAATAAAAATACAACAGTTTTTCCATCGTATAACGGGAGTAATTGCAACAAACGTGAAGGTAATGGTCATTTCTACGTTCCGGGTAACCTAGGCTTCACTCTAGTGCGTTGCTCCACCAGATCGAATAGTTAGTGCCTTAGAAGTCAGCGCCAGAAGCATAAAATACAATATAAATAGAACAGTTTTTCCATCGTATAAAACGAATAATTGCAACCAGTGTGAAAGTTATGGTCATTTCTACGTTCCGGGCTATCGAGGCTCCACCCTAAGGCGTTGTTCCACCAGATCGAATAGTTAGGGCCTAAGAAGTCAACGCCAGAAGCATAAAATACAATATAAATACAACAGCTTTTCCATAGTATATGATGTATATTTGCAAACAGTATGAAAGTAAAGGCCATTTCCACGTTCCGGGCAACCTAGGCTTAACTGTAGGGCGTTGCTCCACCAGATCGCATAGTTAGGGACTTAGGAGTAAACGCAAGAAGCATAAAACACAATAAAAATAGAACAGTTTTTCCATCGAATAAAAGGAATAATTGCAACCAGTGTGAAAGAAATGGTCATTTCTACTTCCCGGGCAACATAGGTTTCACTCTAGGGCGTTGCTCCACCAGATCGAATAGCGAGGGACTTAGAAGTAAACGCCAGAAGCATAAAATACAATAAAAATACAACAGTTTTTCCGTCGTGTAAAAGGAATAATTGCAACCAGTGTGAAAGTAATGGTCATTTCTTTTTTCCGGGCAACCTACGTTTCACTCTTGGGCGTTGTTCCACCACATCGGATAGCTACGGCCTTAGAATTCAACGACAGAAGCATAAAATACAATAAAAATGCAACAGTTTTTCCATTGTATAACAGGAATAACTGCAACCAGTGTGATAGTACAGGTCATTTCTACGTTCCGGGCAACCTAGGCTTCACTACAGGGCGGTGGTCCACCAGATCGAATCGTTAGTGCCTTAGAAGTCAGCGCCCGAAGCATAAAATACAATAAAGATGCAACAGTTTTTCCATCGTATAACAGGAATAATTGCGACCAGTGTGGTAGTAATTGTCATTTCTACGTTCCGGGCAACCTAGGCTTCACTCTAGGGCGTTGCTCCACCGCATCGAATAGTACGGCCTTAGAAGTCAGCGCCTGAAGCATAAATTACAATGAAAGTACAGAAGTTTTTTCATCGAATAACAGGAAAAGTTTCAACAAGCGTAAAGGTAATGGCTATTTCTACGTTCCGGGCAACCTAGGCTTCAGCCTAGGGCGTTGCTCCACCAGATCCACCTGTTAGGGCCTACTAAGTCAACGCCAGAAGCGTAATAAACAATATAAATACAACAGTTTTTCCATCGTATAAAACGAATAATTGCAACCAGTATGAAAGTTATGGTCATTTCTACGTTCCCGGCAACCTAGGCTTCACCCTAGGGCGTTGCTCCACCAGATCCACTAGTTAGGGCCTAAGAAGTCAACGCCAGAAGCATAAAATACAATAAAAATACAAGAGTTTTTCCATCATATAAAACGAACAATAGCAACCAGTGTAAAAGTAATGGTCATTTCTACGTTCCGGGCAACCCAGGCTTCATTCTAGGGCGTTGTTCCACCAGAGCGAACAGTTAGGGCCTAAGGAGACAACGCCAGAAGCATAAAATACAATACAAATTCAACAGTTTTTCCATCGTATAAAATGAATAATTGCAACCAGTGTGAAACTAATGGTCATTTCTACGTTCCGGGCAATCTAGACTTCACTCTAGGCCGTTGCTCCACCTGATGGAATAGTTAGGTCCTAAGAACACAACGCCAGAAGCATAAAATACAATATAAATACAACAGTTTTTCCATCGTATAAAATCAATAATTGCAACCAGTGGGAAACTAATGGCCATTTCAACGTTACGTGCATCCTAGACTTAACTTTGAGGCATCGCTCCACCAGTTCGAATAGATAGGGCCTTATTAGTCAACGCCAGAAGCATAAAGTACAATAAAAATCCATCAGTTTTTCTATCGTATAACAGAAATAATTGCAACCAGAGTGAAAGCGATGGTCATTTCTACGTTCCGGGCGACCTAGGCTACACTCTAGGGTGTTGCTCCACCAGATCGGATAGGTAGGGCCTTAGAAGTCAACGCCAGAGGCATAAAATACAAAATTAATAGCACAGCTTTCCATTGTATAAAACGAATGGTTGCAACCAGAGTGAAACTTATGGTCATTTCTACGTTCCGTGCAACATAGGCTGCTCTCTGGGGCGTTGCTCCACCACATCGAATAGTCAGGGCCTTAAAAGTGAACGCCAGAAGAATAAAATACAATATAAATACAACAGTTTTTCCATCGTATAAAATGAATAATTGCAACCAGAGAGGAAGTGATGGTCATTTCTACGTTCCGGGCGGCCTAGGCTACACTGCAGGGCGTTGCTCCACCAGATCGAATCGCTAGGGCCTTAGAAGTCAACGCCCGAAGCATAAAATACAAAATTAATACAACAGTTTTTCCATTGTATAAAACGAATAGTTGCAACCAGAGTGAAACTTATGGTCATTTCTACGTTTCGGGCAACCTTTGCTTTACTCTAGGGCGTTGCTACACCGCATCGAATAGCTGCGGCCTTAGAAGTCAACGCCAGAAGCATAAAATACAATATAAATACAACAGTTTTTCCATCGTATAACAGGAAAAATTGCAACCAGTGTGAAAGTTATGGTCATTTCTACGTTCCCGGCAACCTAGGCTACACCCTAGGTCGTTGATCCACCAGATACAATAGTTAGGGCCTAAGAAGTCAACGCCAGAAGCATAAAATACACTATAAATACAACAGTTTTTCCAACATATAAAACGAATAATAGCAACCAGTGTGAAAGTTATGGTCATTGCTACGTTCCGTGCAACCCAGGCTCCACTCTAGGGCGTTGCTCCACCAAATCGAATAGCTAGGGCCTTAGAAGTCAATGCCAGAAGCATAAAGTACAATAAAAATCCATCAGTTTTTCTATCGTATAACAGGAATAATTGCAACCAGAGTGAAAGTGATGGTCATTTCTACGTTCCGGGCGACCTAGGCTACACTATAGGGTGTTGCTCCACCAGATCGGATAGGTAGGGCCTTAGAAGTCAACGCCAGAGGCATAAAATACAAAATTAATAGCACAGCTTTCCATTGTATAAAACGAATGGTTGCAACCAGAGTGAAACTTATGGTCATTTCTACGTTCCGTGCAACATAGGCTGCACTCTAGGGCGTTGCTCCCCCACATCGAATAGTCAGGGCCTTAAAAGTGAACGCCAGAAGAATAAAATACAATATAAATACAACAGTTTTTCCATTGTATAAAATGAGTAATTGCAACCAGAGAGGAAGTGATGGTCATTTCTACGTTCCGGGCGGCCTAGGCTACACTGCAGGGCGTTGCTCCACCAGATCGAATCGCTAGGGCCTTAGATGTCAACGCCCGAAGCATAAAATACAAAATTAATACAACAGTTTTTCCATTGTATAAAACGAATAGTTGCAACCAGAGTGAAACTTATGGTCATTTCAACGTTCCGTGCAACATAGGCTGCACTCTAGGGTGTTGCTCCACCACATCGATTAGCTACGGCCTTAGAAGACAACGCCAGAAGCATAAAATACAATAAAAATACAGCAGTTTTTTCATCGTATATCAGGAATAATTGCAACAAGCGTAAAGGTAATGGTCATTTCTACGTTCCGGGCAATCTGGGCTTCCCTCGAGGGCGTTGCTCTACCAGATCGAATAGTTAGGGCCTTAGAAGTCAACGCCAGAAGCATAAAATACAATATAAATACTACAGTTTTTCCATCGTATAAAACGGATAATTGCAACCAGTGTGAGAGTTATGGTCATTTCTACGTTTCGGGCAACCTTGGCTTTACTCTAGGGCGTTGCTACACCAGATCGAATAGTTACTGCCTTAGAAGTCAACGCCAGAAGCATAAAATACAATATAAATACAACAGTTTTTCCATCGTATAAAACGGATAATTACTAACAGTGTGGAAGTAATGGCCATTTCTACGTTCCGGGCAACCTAGGCATCACTCTAGGGCGTTGCTACACCGCATCGAATAGCTACGGCCTTAGAAGTCAACGCCAGAAGCATAAAATACAATATAAATACAACAGTTTTTCCATCGTATAACAGGAAAAATTGCAACCAGTGTGAAAGTAATGGTCATTTCTACGTTCCGGGCAGCCTAGGCTTCACCCTAGGACGTTGTTCCACCAGATCGAATAGTTCGGGCCTTAGGAGTCAACGCCCGAAGCATAAAATGCAATAAAAATACAACAGTTTTTCCATTGTATAAAATGAATAATTTCAAACAGTGTGGAAGTAATTGTCATTTCTACGTTCCGGGCAACCTAGGCTTCACTCTAGGGCGTTGCTCCACCGCATCGAATAGCTACGGCCTTAGAAGTGAACGCCTGAAGCATAAATTACAATGAAAGTACAGAAGTTTTTTCATCGAATAACAGGAAAAGTTTCAACAAGCGTAAAGGTAATGGTCATTTCTACGTTCCGTGCAACCTAGGCTTCAGCCTAGGGCGTTGCTCCACCAGATCCACCTGTTAGAGCCTACTAAGTCAACGCCAGAAGCATAATATACAATATAAATGCAACAGTTTTTCCATCGTATAAAACGAATAATTGCAACCAGTATGAAAGTTATGGTCATTTCTACGTTCCCGGCAACCTAGGCTATACCCTAGGTCGTTGATCCACCAGATACAATAGTTAGGGCCTAAGAAGTCCACGCTCGAAGCATAAAATGCAATATAAATACAACAGTTTTGCCATCATATAAAACGAATAATAGCAACCAGTGTGAAAGTGATGGGCATTTCTACGTTGCGGGAAACCTAGGCTTCACTCTAGGGCGGCGTTCCACCAGATCGAATAGATAGGGCCTAAGAAGTCAACGCCAGAAGCATAAAATACGATATAAGTACAACAGTTTTTCCATCGTATAAAATCAATAATTGCAACCAGTGTGAAACTAATGGCCATTTCAACGTTACGTGCATCCTAGACTTAACTCTGAGGCATTGCTCCACCAGATCGAATAGATAGGGTCTTAGAAGTCAACGCCAGAAGCATAAAGTACAATAAAAATCCATCAGTTTTTCTATCGTATAACAGGAATAATTGCAACCAGAGTGAAAGTGATGGTCATTTCTACGTTCCGGGTGACCTAGGCTACACTCTAGGGTGTTGCTCCACCAGATCGGGTAGCTAGGGCCTTAGAAGTCAACGCCAGAGGCATAAAATACAAAATTAATAGAGCAGCTTTCCATTGTATAAAACGAATGATTGCAACCAGAGTGAAACTTATGGTCATTTCTACGTTCCGTGGAACATAGGCTGCACTCTAGGGCGTTGCTCCACCACATCGAATAGTCAGGGCCTTAAAAGTCAATGCCAGAAGAATAAAATACAATATCAATACAACAGTTTTTCCATCGTATAAAATGAATAATTGCAACCAGAGTGAAAGTGACGGTCATTTCTACGTTCCGGGCGGCCTAGGCTACACTGCAGGGCGTTGCTCCACCAGATCGAATCGCTAGGGCCTTAGAAGTCAACGCGCGAAGCATAAAATACAAAATTAATGGAACAGTTTTTCCATTGTATAAAACGCATAGTTGCAACCAGAGTGAAACTTATGGTCATTTCAACGTTCCGTGCTACATAGGCTGCACTCTAGGGTGTTGCTCCACCACATCGATTAGCTACGGCCTTAGAAGTCAACGCCCGAAACATAAAACACAATATAAATACAACAGTTTTTCCATCGTATAACAGGAATAGTTGCAAACAGTGTGAAAGTGATGGCCATTTCTACGTTCCGGTTAATCTAGACTTCACTCTAGGGCGTTGCTCCACCGGATCGAATAGTTAGGGCCTAAGAAGTCAACGCCACAAGCATAAAATACAATAAAAACACAGCAGTTTTTTCATCGTATATCAGGAATAATTGCGACAAGCGTAAAGGTAATGGTCATTTCTACGTTCCGGGCAATCTGGGCTTCCCTCGAGGGCGTTGCTCTACCAGATCGAATAGTTAGGGCCTTAGAAGTCAACGCCAGAAGCATAAAATACAATATAAATACAACAGTTTTTCCATCGTATAAAACGGATAATTGCAACCAGTGTGAGAGTTATGGTCATTTCTACGTTTCGGGCAACCTAGGGTTTACTATAGGGCGTTGCTACACCAGATCGAATAGTTACGGCCTTAGAAGTCAACGCCAGAAGCATAAAATACAATATAAATACAACAGTTTTCCACCGTATAAAACGAATAATTACTAACAGTGTGGAAGTAATGGTCATTTCTACGTTCCGGGCAACCTAGGCATCACTCTAGGGCGTTGCTACACCGCATCGAATAGCTATGGTCTTAGAAGTCAACGCCAGAAGCATAAAATACAATATAAATACAACAGTTTTTCCATCGTATAACAGGAATAATTGCAACCAGTGTGAAAGATATGGTCATTTTTACGTTCCGGGCAACCTACACTTCCCTCTAGAGCTTTGGTCCACCAGATCCAATAGTTAGGGCCCGAGAAGTCAACGCCCGAAGCATAAAATATAATAAAAATACAAAAGATTTTCCATCGCATAGAACGAATAATTGCAACCACTGTGAAGGTTACGGTCATTTCTACGTTCCGGACAACCTAGGCTTCACCCTAGGGCGTTACTCCGCCAGGTCGAATAGTTAGGGCCTTAGAAGACAACGCCCGAAGCATAAGATACAATATAAATACAACAGTTTTTGCATCGTATAACAGGAATAATTGCAAACAGTGTGAAAGTGATGGGCATTTCTACGTTCCGGGCAACCCAGGCTTCACCCTAGGGCGTTGCTCCATCACATGGAAAAGCTACGGCCTTAGAAGCCAATGCCAGTGCCATGAAATACAATATAAATACAACAGTTTTTTCATCGTATAACAGGAATAATTGCAACCAGTATGAAAGTTATGGTCTTTTCTACGTTCCGGGCAAACCAAGGCTTCACCCTAGGGCGTTGCTCCACCAGATCCACTAGTTAGGGCCTAAGAAGTCAACGCCAGAAGCATAAAATACAAAATAAATACAACAGTTTTTCCGTCGTATAACAGGAATAATTGCAACCTGTGCGAAAGTAATGGTCATTTCTACGTTCCGGGCAACCTAGGTTTCGCTCTAGGGTGTTCCTCCACCAGATCGAATAGTTAGGGCCTAAGAAGTCAACGCCAGAAGCATAAAATACGATATAAGTACAACAGTTTTTCCATCATATAAAGCGGATAATTGCAACCAGTGTGAAAGTGATGGACATTTCCACGTTCCGGGCAACCTAGGCTTCACTCTAGGGCGTTGCTACACCGCATCGAATAGCTACGGCCTTAGAAGTCAACGCCAGAAGCATAAAAGACGATATAAATACAACAGTTTTTCCATCGTATAAAACGAATAATTACTAACAGTGTGGAAGTAATGGTCATTTCTACGTTCCGGGCAACCTAGGCATCACTCTAGGGCGTTGCTACACCGCATCGAATAGCTACGGTCTTAGAAGTCAACGCCAGAAGCATAAAATACAATATAAATACAACAGTTTTTCCATCGTATAACAGGAATAATTGCAACCAGTGTGAAAGATATGGTCATTTCTACGTTCCGGGCAACCTACACTTCACTCTAGAGCTTTGGTCCACCAGATCCAATAGTTAGGTCCTGAGAAGTCAACGCCCGAAGCATAAAATATAATAAAAATACAAAAGATTTTCCATCGCATAGAACGAATAATTCCAACCACTGTGAAGGTTGCGGTCATTTCTACGTTCCGGACAACCTAGGCTTCACCCTAGGGCGCTGCTCCACCAGGTCGAATAGTTAGGGCCTTAGAAGTCAACGCCCGAAGCATAAAATACAATATAAATGCAACAGATTTTCCATCGTATAACAGGAATAATTGCAACCACTGTGAAAGATATGGTCATTTCTACGCTCCGGGCAACCTAGGCATCACTCTAGGGCGTTGCTCCACCACATCGAATAGTTACGGCCTTAGAAGTCAACGCCAGAAGCATAAAATACAATATAAATACAACAGTTTTTCCATCGTATAACAGGAATAATTGCAACCAGTGTGAAAGATATGGTCATTTCTACGATCCGGGCAGCCCAGGCTTCTATCTAGGGCGTTGCTCCACCACATCGGAAAGCTGCGGCCTTAGAAGCCAACGCCAGAAGCATAAAATACAATATAAATACAACAGTTTTTCCATCGTATAAAACGAATAATTACTAGCAGTGTGGAAGTAATGGCCATTTCTACGTTCCGGGCAACCTAGGCATCACTCTAGGGCGTTGCTCCACCAGATCCACTAGTTAGGGCCTAAGAAGTCAACGCCAGAAGCATAAAATACAAAATAAATACAACAGTTTTTCCATCGTATAACAGGAATAATTGCAACCTGTGTGAAAGTAATGGTCATTTCTACGTTCTGGGCAACCTAGGTTTCGCTCTAGGGTGTTGCTCCACCACATCGAATAGTGAGTGCCTTGGAAGTCAACGCCAGAAGCATAAAATACAGTATAAATACAACAGCTTTTCCATTGTATAAAATGAATAATTACTAACAGTGTGGAAGTAATGGTCATTTCTACGTTCCGGGCAACCTAGGATTCACTCTAGGGCGGTGCTCCACCGCATCGAATAGCTACGGCCTTAGAAGTCAACGCCTGAAGCATAAATTACAATAAAAATACAGCAGTTTTTTCATCGCATAAAAGGAATAATTGCAACAAGCGTAAAGGTAATGGTCATTTCCACGTTCCGGGCAATCTAGGCTTCACTCTAGGGCGTTGCTCTACCAGATCGAATAGTTAGGGCCTTAGAAGTCAACGCCAGAAGCATTATGTACACTATAAATACTACAGTTTTTCCATCGTATAAAACGAATAATAGCAACCAGTGTGAATGTTATGGTCATTTCTACGTTCCGGGCAAGCTAGGCTTTGCTCTAGGGCGTTGCTACACCAGATCGAATAGTTACGGCCTTAGAAGTCAACGCCAGAAGCATAAAATACAGAATAAATACAACAGCCTTTCCATCGTATAGCAGGTATAATTGCAACCAGTGTGAACGTAATGGTCATTTCTACCTTCCAGGCAGCCTAGGCTTCACACTATGGCGTTGCTCCACCAGATCGAATAGTTAGGGCCTTAGAAGTCAACACCCGGAGCATAAATTACAATAAAAATACAGCAGTTTTTTCATCGCATAAAAGGAATAATTGCAACAAGCGTAAAGGTAATGGTCATTTCTACGTTCCGGGCAATCTAGGCTTCACTCTAGGGCGTTGCTCTACCAGATCGAATAGTTAGGGCCTTAGAAGTCAACGCCAGAAGCATTATGTACACTATAAATACTAGAGTTTTTCCATCGTATAAAACGAATAATAGCAACCAGTGTGAATGTTATGGTCATTTCTACGTTCCGGGCAAGCTAGGCTTTGCTCTAGGGCGTTGCTACACCAGATCGAATAGTTACGGCCTTAGAAGTCAACGTCAGAAGCATAAAATACAGAATAAATACAACAGCCTTTCCATCGTATAGCGGGTATAATTGCAACCAGTGTGAACGTAATGGTCATTTCTACCTTCCAGGCAGCCTAGGCTTCACACTATGGCGTTGCTCCACCAGATCGAATAGTTAGGGCCTTAGAAGTCAACGCCCGGAGCATAAAATGCAGTAAAAATACAACAGGATTTCCATCGTATAAAACGAATAATAGCAACCAGTGTGAATGTTATGGTCATTTCTACGTTCCGGGCAAGCTAGGCTTTACTCTAGGGCGTTGCTACACCAGATCGAATAGTTACGGCCTTAGAGGTCAACGCCAAAAGCATAAAATACAATGAAAGTACAACAGTTTTTCCATCGTATAACAGGAATAATTGCAACCAGTGTGAAAGATATAGTCATTTCTACGTTCCGGGCAACCTAGGTTTTGCTCTAGGGCGTTGCTGCACCACATCGAATAGTTAGGGCCTTAGAAGTCAACGCCAGAAGCATAAAATACAGTATAAATACAACAGTTTTTCCATCGTATAACAGGAATAGTTGCAACCAGTGTGAAAGATATGGTCACTTCTACGTTCCTGGTAACCTAGGCTTTACTCTAGGCCGTTGCTCCACCACATCGAATAGCTACGGCCTCAGAAGTCAACGCCAGAAGGAAAAAATATAATATAAATACAACAGTTTTTCCATCGTATAACAGGAATAATTGCAAACAGTGTGAAAGTGATGGTCATTTCTACGTTCCTGGCAACCTACACTTCACTCCAGAGCGTTGGTCCACCAGATCCAATAGTTAGGGCCTTTGAAGTCAACGCCCGGAGCATAAAATGCAAAATAAATACAACATTTTTTCCATCGTATAACAGGAATAATTGCAACCAGTGTGAAAGTAATTTTCATTTCTACGTTCCGGGCAACATAGGCTTCACTGTAGGGCGTTGTTCCACCACATCGAATAGCTACGGCCTTAGAAGTCAACGCCAGAAGCATAAAATACAAAATAAATACAACAGTTTTTCCATCGTATAGCAGGAATAATTGCAACCAGTGTGAAAGATATGGTCATTTCTACGTTCCGGGCAACCCAGGGTTCACTCTAGGGCGTTGTTCCACCAGACCGAATAGTTAGGGCCTAAGAAGTCAACGCCAGAAGCACAAAATACACTATAAATACAACTGTTTTTCCATCATATAAAACGAATAATAGCAACCAGTTTGAAAGTTATGGTCATTGCCACGTTCCGTGCAACCCAGGCTCCGCTCTAGGGCGTTGCTCCACCAGATCGAATAGTTCGGGCCTTAGAAGTCAACGCCCGAAGCATAAAATGCAATAAAAATACAACAGTTTTTCCATCGTATAAAATGAATAATTGCAACCAGTATGAAAGTTATGGTCATTTCTACGTTCCCGGCAACCTAGGCTACACCCTAGGTCGTTGATCCACCAGATACAATAGTTAGGGCCTAAGAAGTCCATGCCAGAAGCATAAAATACAAAATAAATACAACATTTTTTCCATCGTATAACAGGAATAATTGCAACCAGTGTGAAAGTAATGGTCATTTCTACGTTCCGGGCAACATAGGCTTCACTCTAGGGCGTTGTTCCACCACATCGAATAGCTACGGCCTTAGAAGTCAACGCCAGAAGCATAAAATACAAAATAAATACAACAGTTTTTCCATCGTATAGCAGGAATAATTGCAAACAGTGTGAAAGGTATGGTCATTTCTACGTTCCGGGCAACCTAGGTTTTGCTCTAGGGCGTTGCTCCACCACATCGAATAGTTAGGGCCTTAGAAGTCAACGCCCGAAGCATAAAATACAAAATTAATAGAACAGCTTTTCCATTGTATAAAACGAATAATTGCAATCAGTGTGAATATAATGGTCATATCTACGTTCCAGGCAACCTAGGCTTGACTCTAGGGCGTTGCTCCACACGATCGAATAGTTAGGGCCTAAGAAGTCAACGCCAGAAGCACAAAATACACTATAAATACAACAGTTTTTCCATCATATAAAACAAATAATAGCAACCAGTTTGAAAGTGATGGTCATTTCTACGTTCCGGGCAACCTAGGCTTCACTCTAGGGCGTTGTTCCACCAGACCGAATAGTTAGGGTATAAGAAGTCAACGCCAGAAGAATAAAATACGATATATGTACAACAGTTTTTCCATCGTATAAAACGAATAATTGTAACCAGTGTGAAAGTAGTGGTCATTGCTACGTTCCGTGCATCCCAGGCTCCACTCTAGGGCGTTGCTCCATCAAATCGAACAGCTAGGGCCTAAGAAGTCAACGCCCGGAACATAAAACGCAATACAAATACAACCGTTTTTCCACCATATAAAACGAATAATAGCAAACAGTGTGAAAGTGATGGTCATTTCTACGTTCCGGGAAACCTAGGCATCACTCGAGGCCGTTGGAACAGCAGATCCAATAGTTAGGGCCTTAGAAGTCAACGCCCGAAGCATAAAATGCAATATAAATACAACAGTTCTTCCATCATATAAAACGAATAATAGCAGCCAGTGTGAAAGTGATGGACATTTCCACGTTCCGGGCAACCTAGGCTTCACTCTAGGGCGTTGGTCCACCAGATCCAATAGTTAGGGCCTAAGAAGTCAACGCCTGAAGCACCAAATACAGTATAAATACAACAGTTTTTCCATCATATAAAACGAATAATTGCAACGAGAGTGAAGGTGATGGTCATTTCCACGTTCCGGGCATCCTAGGCTTCACTCTAGGGCGTTGGTCCACCAGATCCAATAGTTAGGGCCTAAGAAGTCATCGCCAGAAGCACCAAATACAAAATAAATGCAACAGTATTTCCATCATATAGAACGAATAATAGCAACCAGTGTGAAAGCAATGGTCATTTCTACGTTTTGAGGAACCTAGGCTTCACTCTAGGGCGTTGCTCCACCAGATCGAATAGTTTGGGCCTTAGAAGTCAACGCCCGAAGCATTAGATACAAAATTAATACAACAGTTTTTCCATTGTATAAAACGAATAATTGCAGTCAGTGTGAAAATAATGGTCATTTCTACGTTCCGGGCAACCTAGGCTTCATTCTAGGGCGTTGTTCCTCTAGATCGAACAGTCTGGGCCAAAGAAGTCAACGCCAGTAGCATAAAATACAGTATAAATACAACAGTTTTTCCATCATATAAACCGGATAATTGCAACCAGTGTGAAAGTGATGGACAATTCCACGTTCCGGGCAACCTAGGCTTCACTCTAGGGCGTTGATCCACCAGATCCAATAGTTAGGGCCTAAGAAGTCGACGCCAGAAGCACCAAATACAGTATAAATACAACAGTTTTTCCATCATATAAAACGAATAATTGCAACCAGTATGAAAGTTATGGTCATTTCTACGTTCCCGGCAACCTAGGCTACACCCTAGGTCGTTGATCCACCAGATAGAATAATTAGGGCCTAAGAAGTCCATGCCAGAAGCATAAAATACAAAATAAATACAACATTTTTTCCATCGTATAACAGGAATAATTGCAACCAGTGTGAAAGTAATGGTCATTTCTACGTTCCGGGCAACATAGGCTTCACTCTAGGGCGTTGTTCCACCACATCGAATAGCTACGGCCTTAGAAGTCAACGCCAGAAGCATAAAATACAAAATAAATACAACAGTTTTTCCATCGTATAGCAGGAATAATTGCAACCAGTGTGAAAGGTATGGTCATTTCTATGTTCCGGGCAACCTAGGTTTTGCTCTAGGGCGTTGCTCCACCACATCGAATAGTTAGGGCCTTAGAAGTCAACGCCCGAAGCATAAAATACAAAATTAATAGAACAGCTTTTCCATTGTATAAAACGAATAATTGCAATCAGTGTGAATATAATGGTCATATCTACGTTCCAGGCAACCTAGGCTTGACTCTAGGGCGTTGCTCCACACGATCGAATAGTTAGGGCCTAAGAAGTCAACGCCAGAAGCACAAAATACACTATAAATACAACAGTTTTTCCATCATATAAAACAAATAATAGCAACCAGTTTGAAAGTGATGGTCATTTCTACGTTCCGGGCAACCTAGGCTTCACTCTAGGGCGTTGTTCCACCAGACCGAATAGTTAGGGTATAAGAAGTCAACGCCAGAAGAATAAAATACGATATATGTACAACAGTTTTTCCACCGTATAAAACGAATAATTGTAACCAGTGAAAGTAGTGGTCATTGCTACGTTCCGTGCATCCCAGGCTCCACTCTAGGGCGTTGCTCCATCAAATCGAACAGCTAGGGCCAAAGAAGTCAACGCCAGAAGCATAAAATACAGTATAAATACAACAGTTTTTCCATCATGTAAACCGGATAATTGCAACCAGTGTGAAAGTGATGGACAATTCCACGTTCCGGGCAACCTAGGCTTCACTCTAGGGCGTTGATCCACCAGATCCAATAGTTAGGGCCTAAGAAGTCGACGCCAGAAGCACCAAATACAGTATAAATACAACAGTTTTTCCATCATATAAAACGAATAATTGCAACCAGTGTGAAAGTGATGGTCATTTCTAGGTTCCGGGCAACCTAGGCTTCACTGTAGGGCGCTGCCCCACCACATCGAATAGCTACGGTCTAAGAAGTCAACGCCAGAAGCACCGAAAACAAAATTGATACTACAGTTTTTCCATCGTATAAAACGAATGATTGCAACCAGTGTGAAGGTTATGGTCATTTCTACTTTCCAGGGAACATAGGCTTCACTCTTGGACGTTGCCCCAACAGATCGAATAGCAAGGACCTTAGAAGTCAAAGCCAGAAGCAGAAAATACAATAAAAATGCAACAGTTTTTCCATCGTATAGCATGATAATTGCAACCAGTGTGAAAGTAATGGGCATTTCTACGTTCCGGGCAACCTAGGCTTCATTCTAGGGCGTTATTCCACAAGATCGAACAGTTAGGGCCTAAGAAGTCAACGCCAGAAGCATAAAATACAGTATAAATACAACAGTGTTTCCACCATATAAAACGAATAATAGCAACCAGTGTGAAAGTAATGGTCATTTCTACGTTTTGGGGAACCTAGGCTTCACTCTATGGCGTTGCTCCACCAGATCGAATACATAGGGCCTCAGAAGTCAACGCCAGAAGCATAAAATACAATATAAATACAACAATTTTTCCATCGTATAAAACGAATAATTGCAACCAGTATGAAAGTTATGGTCATTTCTACGTTCCCGGCAACCTAGGCTTCTATCTAGGGCGTTGTTCCACCAGATCCAATAGTTAGGGCCTAAGAAGTCAACGCCAGAAGCATAACATACAATATAAGTACAACAGTTTTTCCATCGTATAAAACGAAAAATTGCAATCAGTATGAAGGTTATGGTCATTTCTACGTTCCGGGCAACCTAGGCTTCACCTTAGGCGTTGCTCGACCAGATCCAATAGTTAGGGCCTAAGAAGTCAACGCCAGAAGCTTAAAGTACAATAAAAATCCAACAGTTTGTCCATCGTATAACAGGAATAATAGCAACCAGTGTGAAAGTAATGGTCATTTCTACGTTACGGGCAACCTAGGTTCCGCTCTAGGGCGTTGCTCCAGCACATCGAATAGTTAGGGCCTTAGAAAACAACTCCAGACACATAAAATACAATAAAAGTACAACAGTTTTTTCATCGTATAACAGGAATAATTGCAACAAGCCTGAAGGTAATGGTCATTTCTACGTTCCGGGCAATCTAGGCTTCTCTCTAGGGCGTTGCTCCACCAGATCGAATAGTTAAGGCCTAAGAAGTCAACGCCAGAAGCATAAAATACAATAGAAATACAACAGTTTTTCAATCGTATAGCAGGAATAATTGCAACCAGTGTGAAAGATATGGTCATTTCTACGATACGGGCAACCTAGGCTTCACTCTAGGGCGTTGCTCCACCACATCGACGTGCTACGGCCTTAGAAGTCAGCGCCTGAAGCATAAAATGTAATATAAATACAACAGTTTTTCCATCGTATAACAGGAATAATTGCAACCAGAGTGAAAGTAATGGTCATTTCTACGTTTCGGGCAACCTAGGCTTCACTCTTGGACGTTGCGCAACCAGATCGAATAGCTAGGACCTTAGAAGTCAAAGCCAGAAGCCGAAAATACAATAAAAATGCAACAGTTTTTCCATCGTATAGCATGAATAATTGCAACCAGTGTGAAAGTAATGGTTATTTCTACGTTGCGGGCAACCTAGGCTTCACTCTAGGGCCTTGTTCCACCAGACCGAATAGTTAGGGCCTAAGAAGTCAACGCCAGAAGAATAAAATACGATATACGTACAACAGTTTTTCCATCGTATAAAACGAATAATTGCAACCAGTGTGAAAGTACTGGTCATTTCTACGTTCCGGGTAACCTAGGCTTCACTCTAGGGCGTTGCTCCACCAGATCGAATTGTTAGGGCCTTAGAAGTCAACGCCAGAAGCATAAAATACAAAATAAATACAATAGTTTTTCCATCGTCTAAAACGAATAATTGCACGAGTGTGAAAGTAAAGGTCATTTCTACGTTCCGGGCAACCTAGGCTTCATTCTAGGGCGTTGTTCCACTAGATCGAACAGTCTGGGCCTAAGAAGTCAACGCCAGAAGCATAAAATACAGTATATATGCAACAGTTTTTCCATCATATAAAGCGGATAATTGCAACAAGTGTGAAAGTGATGGACATTTCCACGTTCCGGGCAACCTAGGCTTCACTCTAGGGCCTTGTTCCACCAGACCGAATAGGTAGGGCCTAAGAAGTCAACGCCAGAAGAATATAATACGATATATGTACAACAGCTTTTCCATCGTATAAAACGAATAATTGCAACCAGTGTGAAAGTACTGGTCATTTCTACGTTCCGGGCAACCTAGGCTTCATTGTAGGGCGGTGTTCCACTAGATCGAACAGTCTGGGCCTAAGAAGTCAACGCCAGAAGCATAAAATACAGTATATATGCAACAGTTTTTCCATCGTATAAAGCGGATAATTGCAATCAGTGTGAAAGTGATGGACATTTCCTCGTTCGGGGCAACCTAGGCTTCACTGTAGGGTGTTGGTCCACCAGATCCTAAAGTTAGGGCCTCAGAAGTTAACGCCAGAAGCACCAAATACAGTATAAGTACAACAGTTTTTCCATCATATAAAACGAATAATTGCAACCAGTGTGAAGGTTATGGTCATTTCTACTTTCCAGGGAACATAGGCTTCACTCTTGGACGTTGCCCCACCAGACCGAATAGCTAGGACCTTAGTAGTCAAAGCCAGAAGCAGAAAATACAATAAAAATGCAACACTTTTTCCATCGTATAGCATGAGAATTGCAACCAGTGTGAAAGTAATGGTCATTTCTACGTTCCGGGCAACCTAGGCTTCATTCTAGGGCGTTATTCCACAAGATCGATCAGTTAGGGCCTAAGAAGTCAACGCCAGAAGCATAAAATACAGTATAAATACAACAGCGTTTCCATCGTATAAAACGAATAATAGCAACCAGTGTGAAAGTAATGGTCATTTCTACGTTTTGGGGAATCTAGGCTTCACTCTAGGGCGTTGCACCACCAGATCGAATAGGTAGGCCCTTGGAAGTCAACGCCCGAAACATAGTATACAATAAAAATACAATAGTTTTTCCATCGTATAACGAGAATAATTGCAACCAGTGTGGAAGTTATGGTCATTTCTACTTTCCGGGTAACATAGGCATCACACTTGGACGTTGCCCCACCAAATCGAATAGCTAGGACCCTAGTAGTCAACGCCCGAAGCATAAAATGCAGTAAAAATACAACAGTTTTTCCATCGTAAAACAGGAATAATTGCAACCAGAGTGAAAGTGACGGTCATTTCTACGTTACGGGCGACCTAGGCTTCACTCTGGATCGTCGGTCCACCAGATAGAATAGTTAGGGCCTAAGAAGTCAACGCCAGCAGGATAAAATATAAAATAAATACAATGGCCTTTCCATCGTGTAAAACGAATAATTGCACGAGTGTGAAAGGTATGGTCATTTCTACGTTCCGGGCAACCTAGCCTCCTCTCTAGGGTGTTGTTCCACCAGATCGAATAGCTAGGGCCTTAGAAGTCAACGCGCGATACATAAAATACAATAAAAGTACAATAGTTTTTCTGTCGTATAACGAGAATAATTTAAACCAGTGTGAAAGTGATGGTCACTTCCACGTTCCGGGCAACCTAGGCTTCACTCTAGGGCGTTGGTCCAGCAGATCCAATAGTTAGGGCCTAAGAAGTCAACGCCAGAAGCACCAAATACAGAATAAATACAACAGTCTGTCCATCGTAAAAAACGAATAATTGTAACCAGTGTGAAAGTAGTGGTCATTGCTACGTTCCGTGCAACCCAGGCTCCACGCTAGGGCGTTGCTCCACCAAATCGAATAGCTAGGGCCTTAGAAGTCAACGCCCGAAGCATAAAACGCAACATAAATACAACAGTTTTTCCATCGTATAAAACGAATAATTGCAACCAGTATGAAAGTAATGGTCTTTTCTACGTTCCAGGCAACCTAGGCTTCACCTTAGGGCGTTGCTCCACAAAGATCCAATAGTCAGGACCTTAGAAGTCAACGCCCGAAGCATAAAATACAATACAAATACAACAGTTATTCCATCGTATAACAGGAATAATTGCAACCAGAGTGAAGGTAATGGTCATTTCTACGTTCCGGGAATTCTAGGCTTCTCTCTAGGGCATTGCTCCACAAGATCGAATAGTTAGGGCCTAAGAAGTCAACGCCAGAAGCATAAAATACAATGGAAATACAACAGTTTTTCAATCGTATAACAGGAATAATAGCAACCAGTGTGAAGGTAATAGTCATTTCTACGTTCCGGGCCACCTAGGCTTCACTCTAGGGCGTTGCTCCACCAGATCGAATAGCTAGGGCCTTAGAAGTCAACGCCAGAAACATAAAATAAAATAAAAATACAACAGTTATTCCATTTATAACAGGAATAGTTACTACCAGTGTGAAGGTAATGGTCATTTCTACGTTCCGGGCAGCCTAGGCTTCACCCTAGGGCGTTGCTGCAGCAGATCCAATGGTTAGGACCTCAGAAGTCAAAGCCCGGAGCATAAAATACAATAAAAATACCACAGGTTTTCCATCGTATAACAGGAATAATTGCAACCAGAGTGAAGGTGATGGTCATTTCTAAGTTCCGGGCAACCTAGGCTTCACTTTAGAGCGTTGCTCCACCAGATAGAATAGCTAGGGCCTTAGAAGACAACGCCAGAAGCACAAAATAAAATAAAAATACAACAGTTATTCCATCGTATAACAGGAATAATTACATCCAGTGTGAAAGTAATGGGCATTTCTAGGTTCCGTACAACCTAGGCTTCACTCTAGGGCGTTGGTCCACCAGGTCGAATGGTTAGGGCCTTAGAAAACAACTCCAGACGCATAAAATACAATATAAATACAACAGCTTTTCCATCGTATAAAACGAATAATTGCAACCAGTATGAAAGTTATGGTCATTTCTACGTTCCCGGCAACCTAGGCTTCTATCTAGGGCGTTGTTCCACCAGATCCAGTAGTTAGGGCCTAAGAAGTCAACGCTTGAAGCATAAACTGCAATATAAATACAACATTTATTACCTTGTATAACAAGGATAATTGCAACCAGTGTGAAAGGTATGGTCATTTCTACGTTCTGGGCGACCTAGGCTTCACTCTAGGGCATTGCTCCACCACATCGAATAGCTACGGCCTTAGAAGTCAAAGCCATAACTATAAAATACAATACAACTACAATAGTTTTTCCATTGTATAAAATGAATAATTGCAAACTGTGTGGAAGTAATGGTTATTTCTACGTTCCGGGCAACCTGGGCTTCACGCTAGGGCGTTGCTCCACCACACCGAATAGCTACGGCCTTAGGAGTCAACGCCAGAGGCATAACATACAATATAAGTACAACAGTTTTTCCATCGTATAAAACGAAAAATTGCAATCAGTATGAAGGTTATGGTCATTTCTACGTTCCGGGCAACCTAGGCTTCACCTTAGGCGTTGCTCGACCAGATCCAATAGTTAGGGCCTAAGAAGTCAACGCCAGAAGCTTAAAGTACAATAAAAATCCAACAGTTTGTCCATCGTATAACAGGAATAATAGCAACCAGTGTGAAAGTAATGGTCATTTCTACGTTCCGGGCAACCTAGGTTCCGCTCTAGGGCGTTGCTCCAGCACATCGAATAGTTAGGGCCTTAGAAAACAACTCCAGACACATAAAATATAATAAAAGTACAACAGTTTTTTCATCGTATAACAGAAATAATTGCAACAAGCCTGAAGGTAATGGTCATTTCTACGTTCCGGGCAATCTAGGCTTCTCTCTAGGGCGTTACTCCACCTGATCGAATAGCTAGGGCCTAACAAGTCAACGCCAGAAGCATAAAATACGATATATGTACAACAGTTTTACCATCGTATAAAATGAATAATCGCAACCAGTGTGAAAGCTATGGTCATTTCTACGTTCTGGCCAACCTAGGCTTCACTGTAGGGCTTTGCTCCACCTGATCGAATAGTGAGGGCCTAAGAAGTCAGCGCCAGAAGCATAAAATACGATATATCTACAACAGTTTTACCATCGTATAAAATGAATAATCGCAAACAGTGTGAAGGCAATGGTCATTTCTACGTTCCGGGCAACCTAGGTTTTGCTCTAGGGCGTTGCTCCACCACACCGAATAGTTAGGGCCTTAGAAGTCAACGCCTGAAGCATAAAATACAATAAGAATACAATATTTTTTTCATCGTATAACAGGAATAATTGCAACCAGTCTCAAAGATATGGTCATTTCTACGTTCCGGGCAACATAGGCTTCACTCTAGGGCGTTGCTCCACCACATCGAATAGCTGCGGACTTAGAAGACAACGCCAAAAGCATAAAATACAGTATAAATACAACAGTTTTTCAATTGTATAACGGGAATAATTGCAAACAGTGTGGAAGTAATGGTCATTTCTAATTTCCGGGCAACCTAGGCTTCACTCTAGGGCGTAGCTCCACCATATCGAATAGCTACGGCCTTAGAAGTCAACGGCTGAAGCATAAAATATAATATAAATACAACAGTTTTTCCATCGTATAACAGGAATAATTGCAACCAGTGTGAAAGATATGGTCATTTCTACGTTGCGAGCATCCTAGGCTTCACTCTAGGGCATTGCTCCACCACATCGAATAGCTACGGCCTTAGAAGTCAACGACATAACTATAAAAAACAATATAAATGCAACAGTTTTTCCATTGTATAAAATGAATAATTGCAAACAGTGTGGAAGTAATGGTCATTTCTACTTTCCGGGCAACCTAGGCTTCACTCTAGGGCGTAGCTCCACCATATCGAATAGCTGCGGCCTTAGAAGTCAACGGCTGAAGCATAAAATATAATATAAATACAACAGTTTTTCCATCGTATAACAGGAATAATTGCAACCAGTGTGAAAGACATTGTCATTTCTACGTTCCGGCCAACCTAGGCTTCACTCTAGGGCGTTGGTCAACCACATCGAATAGCTACGGCCTTAGAAGCCAACGCCAGAAACATAAAATAAAATATAAATACAACAGCTTTTCCATCGTATAAAACGAATAATTGCAACCAGTGTGAAAGTAATGGTCATATCTACGTTCCGGGCAACCTAGGCTTTACTCTAGGGCATTGCTCCACCAGATCAAATAGTTAGGGCCTAAGAAGACAACGCCAGAAGCATAAAATACTATATAAATGCAACAGCTTTTCCATCGTATATAATGTATATTTGCGGACAGTGTGAAAGTAAAGGTCATTTCTACGTTCCGTGCAACGTAGGCTTCACTGTAGGGCGTTGTTCCACCAGATCGAATTGTCAGGTCCTAAGATGTCAACGCCAGAAGAATAAAATACGATTTATGTACAACACTTTTTCCATCGTATAAAGCGAATAATTGCAACCAGTGTGAATGTAATGGCCATTTCTACGTTCCGGGCATCCTAGACTTAACTCTGAGGCATTGCTCCACCAGATCGAATACCTAGAGCCTTAGAAGCCAACGCCAGAAGCATAAAGTACAATCAAAATCCAACATATTGTCTATCGTATAACAGGAATAATTGCAACATGCGTGTAGGTAATGGTCATTTCTACGTTCCGGGCAACCTAGGTTTTGCTCTAGGGCGTTACTCCACCACACCGAATAGTTAGCGCCTTAGAAGTCAACGCCTGAAGCATAAAATACAATAAGAATACAATATTTTTTTCATCGTATAACAGTAATAATTGCAACCAGTCTGAAAGAAATGGTCATTTCTACGTTTCGGGCAACCTACGCTTCACTCTAGGGCGTTGGGCCAACACATCCAACAGTTAGGGCCTAAGAAGTCAACGCCAGAAGCACCAAATACAACATAAATACAACAGTTTTTCCATCGCATAAAACGAATAATTGCAACCAGTATGAAAGTTATGGTCATTTCTGCGTTCCGCTCAACCTAGGCTTCACTCTAGGGCGTTGCCCCTCCACATCGATTAGCTACGGCCTTAGAATTCAACGCCCGAAGAATAAAATACAACATAAGTACAACAGCTTTACCATCGTATCAAATGAATAATCGCAAGCAGTGTGAAGGTAATGGTCACTTCTACGTTCCGGGCAACCTAGGCTTCACTCCAGGGCGTTGGTCCACCAGATCCAATAGCTAGGGCCTAAGAAGTCAACGCAAGGAGCACCAAATACAAAATAAATGCAACAGTTTTTCCATCGTATAAAACTAATATTTCCAACCAGTATGTAAACTATGGTCATTTCTACGTTCCGCGTAACCTAGGCTTCACTCTAGGGCCTTGCTGCACCAGATCGAATAGTTAGGGACTTAGAATTCAACGCCAGAATATTTAAATACAACATAAGTATAACAGTTTTTCAATCGTATAAAATGTATAATTGCAAGCAGTGTGAAGGTAATGGTCATTTCTACGTTCCGGGCAACCTAGGCTTCACTCTAGGGCGTTGTTCCACCACATCGAATAGCTACGGCCTTAGAAGTCAACGCCAGAAACATAAAATACAATATAAATACAACAGTTTTTCCATCGTATAAAATGAATAATTGCAACCAGTGTGAAGGTAATGGTTATTTTCACGTTCCGGGCAACCTAGGCTTCACGCTAGGGCGTTGCTCCACCAGATCGAATAGTTAGGGCCTAAGAAGTCAAAGCCAGAAGCATAAAATGCAAAATAAATACAACAGTTCTTCCCTTGTATAACAGGAATAATTGCAACCTGTGTGAAAGCTATGGTCACTTCTACGTTCCGGGCAACCTAGGTTTCACTCCAGGGCGTTGGTCCACCAGATCCAATAGCTAGGGCCTAAGAAGTCAACGCCAGGAGCACCAAATACAAAATAAATGCAACAGTTTTTCCATCGTATAAAACTAATAATTGCAACCAGTATGTAAACTATGGTCATTTCTACGTTCCGGGTAACCTAGGCTTCATTCTAGGGCCTTGCTGCACCAGATCGAATAGTGAGGGACTTGGAATTCAACGCCAGAAGATTTAAATACAACATAAGTATAACAGTTTTTCAATCGTATAAAATGTATAATTGCAAGCAGTGTGAAGGTAATGGTCATTTCTACGTTCCGGCCAACCTAGGCTTTACTCTAGAGCATTGCTCCACCAGAACGAATAGTTAGGGCCTAAGAAGACAACGCCAGAAGCATAAAATACTATATAAATACAACAGCTTTTCCATCGTATATAATGTATATTTGCAAACAGTGTGAAAGTAAAGGTCATTTCTACGTTCCGAGCAACCTAGGCTTCACTGTAGGGCGATGTTCCACCAGATCGAATTGTCAGGTCCAAAGAAGTCAACGCCAGAAGAATAAAATACGATTTATGTACGACACTTTTTCCATCGTATAAAGCGGATAATTGCAACCAGTGTGAAAGTAATGGCCATTTCTACGTTCCGGGCTTCCTAGACTTAACTCTGAGGCATTGCTCCACCAGATCGAATACATAGGGCCTTAGAAGCCAACGCCAGAAGCATAAAGTACAATCAAAATCCAACATATTGTCTATCGTATAACAGGAATAATTGCAACATGCGTGTAGGTAATGGTCATTTCTACGTTCCGGGCAACCTAGGTTTTGCTCTAGGGCGTTGCTCCACCACACCGAATAGTTAGGGCCTTAGAAGTCAACGCCTGAAGCATAAAATACAATAAGAATACAATATTTTTTTCATCGTATAACAGGAATAATTGCAACCAGTCTCAAAGATATGGTCATTTCTACGTTCCGGGCAACATAGGCTTCACTCTAGGGCGTTGCTCCACCACATCGAATAGCTGCGGACTTAGAAGACAACGCCAAAAGCATAAAATACAGTATAAATGCAACAGTTTTTCAATTGTATAACGGGAATAATTGCAAACAGTGTGGAAGTAATGGTCGTTTCTAATTTCCGGGCAACCTAGGCTTCACTCTAGGGCGTAGCTCCACCATATCGAATAGCTGCGGCCTTAGAAGTCAACGGCTGAAGCATAAAATATAATATAAATACAACAGTTTTTCCATCGTATAACAGGAATAATTGCAACCAGTGTGAAAGACATTGTCATTTCTACGTTCCGGCCAACCTAGGCTTCACTCTAGGGCGTTGGTCAACCACATCGAATAGCTACGGCCTTAGAAGCCAACGCCAGAGACATAAAATAAAATATAAATACAACAGCTTTTCCATCGTATAAAACGAATAATTGCAACCAGTGTGAAAGTAATGGTCATATCTACGTTCCGGGCAACCTAGGCTTTACTCTAGAGCATTGCTCCACCAGATCAAATAGTTAGGGCCTAAGAAGACAACGCCAGAAGCATAAAATACTATATAAATGCAACAGCTTTTCCATCGTATATAATGTATATTTGCAGACAGTGTGAAAGTAATGGTCATTTCTACGTTCCGTGCAACGTAGGCTTCACTGTAGGGCGTTGTTCCACCAGATCGAATTGTCAGGTCCTAAGATGTCAACGCCAGAAGAATAAAATACGATTTATGTACAACACTTTTTCCATCGTATAAAGCGAATAATTGCAACCAGTGTGAATGTAATGGCCATTTCTACGTTCCGGGCATCCTAGACTTAACTCTGAGGCATTGCTCCACCAGATCGAATACATAGGGCCTTAGAAGCCAACGCCAGAAGCATAAAGTACAATCAAAATCCAACATATTGTCTATCGTATAACAGGAATAATTGCAACATGCGTGTAGGTAATGGTCATTTCTACGTTCCGGGCAACCTAGGTTTTGCTCTAGGGCGTTGCTCCACCACACCGAACAGTTAGGGCCTTAGAAGTCAACGCCTGAAGCATAAAATACAATAAGAATACAATATTTTTTTCATCGTATAACAGGAATAATTGCAACCAGTCTGAAAGATATGGTCATTTCTACGTTCCGGGCAACCTACGCTTCACTCTAGGGCGTTGGGCCAACACATCCAACAGTTAGGGCCTAAGAAGTCAACGCCAGAAGCACCAAATACAACATAAATACAACAGTTTTTCCATCGCATAAAACGAATAATTGCAACCAGTATGAAAGTTATGGTCATTTCTGCGTTCCGCTCAACCTAGGCTTCACTCTAGGGCGTTGCCCCTCCACATCGATTAGCTACGGCCTTAGAATTCAACGCCCGAAGAATAAAATACAACATAAGTACAACAGCTTTACCATCGTATCAAATGAATAATCGCAAGCAGTGTGAAGGTAATGGTCACTTCTACGTTCCGGGCAACCTAGGCTTCACTCCAGGGCGTTGGTCCACCAGATCCAATAGCTAGGGCCTAAGAAGTCAACGCCAGGAGCACCATATACAAAATAAATGCAACAGTTTTTCCATCGTATAAAACTAATATTTCCAACCAGTATGTAAACTATGGTCATTTCTACGTTCCGCGTAACCTAGGCTTCACTCTAGGGCCTTGCTGCACCAGATCGAATAGTTAGGGACTTAGAATTCAACGCCAGAATATTTAAATACAACATAAGTATAACAGTTTTTCAATCGTATAAAATGTATAATTGCAAGCAGTGTGAAGGTAATGGTCATTTCTACGTTCCGGGCAACCTAGGCTTCACTCTAGGGCGTTGTTCCACCACATCGAATAGCTACGGCCTTAGAAGTCAACGCCAGAAACATAAAATACAATATAAATACAACAGTTTTTCCATCGTATAAAATGAATAATTGCAACCAGTGTGAAGGTAATGGTTAGTTTCACGTTCCGGGCAACCTAGGCTTCACGCTAGGGCGTTGCTCCACCAGATCGAATAGTTAGGGCCTAAGAAGTCAAAGCCAGAACCATAAAATGCAATATAAGTACAACAGTTTTTTCCTTGTATAACAGGAATAATTGCAACCAGTGTGAAAGCTATGGCCACTTGTACGTTCCGGGCAACCTAGGCTTCACTCCAGGGCGTTGGTCCACCAGATCCAATAGCTAGGGCCTAAGAAGTCAACGCCAGGAGCACCAAATACAAAATAAATACAACAGTTTTCCCATCGTATAAAACGAATAATTGCTTCCAGTATGAAAGTTATGGTCATTTCTACGTTCCGGGCAACCTAGGCTTCAGTTTAGGGCGTTGCTCCACCAGATCGAATACTTAGGTACTTAGAATTCGACGCAGGAAGCATAAAATACAACATAAGTACAACAGTTTTTCCATCGTATTGCAGGAATAATTGCAACCAGTGTGAATGTACAGGTCATTTTTACGTTCCGGGCAACCTAGGCTTCACTCTAGGGCGTTGCTCCACCAGATCGAATAGTTAGGGCCTAAGAAGTCTACGCCAGGAGCATAAAATACAATAAAAATACAACAGCATTTCCACCGTATAAAATGAGTGATTGCAAACAGTGTGAAACTTATGGTCATTTCTACGTTCCGGGCAACCTAGGCTTCACTCTAGGGCGTTGTTCCACCACATCGAATAGCTACGGCCTTAGAAGTCAACGCCAGAAGCATAAAATACAATATAAATACAACAGTTTTCCCATCGTATAAAACGAATAATTGCAACCAGTATGAAAGTTATGGTCATTTCTACGTTCCGGGCAACCTAGGCTTCAGTTTAGGGCGTTGCTCCACCAGATCGAATACTTAGGTACTTAGAATTCGACGCAGGAAGCATAAAATACATCATAAGTACAACAGTTTTTCCATCGTATTACAGGAATAATTGCAACCAGTGTGAATGTACAGGTCATTTTTACGTTCCGGGTAACCTAGGCTTCACTCTAGGGCGTTGCTCCACCAGATCGATTAGTTAGGGCCTAAGATGTCAACGCCAGAAGCGTAAAATACGATATATGTACAACAGTTTTACCATCGTATAAAATGAATAATCGCAAACATTGTGAAGGTAATGGTCATTTCTACGTTCCGGGCAACCTAGGCTTCACTCCAGGGCGTTGGTCCACCAGATCCAATAGCTAGGGCCTAAGAAGTCAACGCCAGGAGCACCAAATACAAAATAAATTCAACAGTTTTTCCATCGTATAAAACTAATAATTGCAACCAGTATGAAAACTATGGTCATTTCTACGTTCCGGGCAGCCTAGGCTTCACTCTAGGGCGTTGCTCAACCACGTCGAATAGGTACGGCCCTAGAAGACAACGCCATAACTATAAAATACAATATAAATACAACAGTCTTTCCATCGTATAGAACGAATAATTGCAACCAGTCTGATAGTTATGGTCATTTCTACGTTCCGGGCAACCTAGGCTTCACCCTAGGGCGTTGCTCCACCAGATCGAATACTTAGGGCCTAAGAAGTCAACGCCAGGAACATAAAATACGATATATGTACGACAGTTTTTCCATGTATAAAATCAATAATTGCAAACAGTGAGGAAGTAATGGTCATTTCTACGTTCCGGGCTACCTAGGGTTAACTGTAGGGCGTTGCTCCACCAGATCGAATAGCTAGGGACTTCGAAGTCAACGCCAGAAGCATAAAATACAATAAAAATACAACAGTTTTTCCATCGTATAAAAGGCATAATTGCAACCAGTGTGAAAGTAATGGCCATTTCTGCGTTCCGGGCAACCTAGGCTTCACTCTAGGGCGTTGCCCCTCCACATCGATTAGCTACGGCCATAGAAGTCACCGCCTTAAGTTTAAAATACAATAAAAATAGAACAGTTTTTTCATCGTATAGCAGGAATAATTGCCACCAGTGTGAAAGTAATGGTCATTTCTACGTTCCGGGCAACCTAGGCTTCACCCTAGGGCGTTGCTCCACCCGGTCGAATAGTTAGGGCCTGAGAAAACAACGCCAGACGCGTAAAATACAATAAAAACACAGCAGCTTTTCCATCGTATAAAAGGTTTAATTGCAACCAGTATGAATGTTATGGGCATTTCTACGTTCCGGGCAACCTACGCTTCACTCCAGGGCGTTGATCCACCAGATCCAATAGTTAGGGCCTAAGAAGTCAACGCCAGAAGCATAAAATAAAATAAAATTGCAACAGTTTTTCCATCGTATAAAACGAATTATTGCAACCAGTATGAAAGTTATGGTCATTTCTACGTTCCGGGCAACCTAGGCTTCACCCTAGAGTGTTGCTCCTCCACATGGAATAGCTACGGCATTAGAAGTTAAAGCCAGAAGCATAAAATACAATAAAAATACAAGAGTTTTTCCATCGAATAACAGGAATAATTGCAACCACTGTGAAAGTGATGGACATTTCTACGTTCCGGGCAACCTAGGTCTCACTCTAGGGCGTTGTTCCGCCAGATCGAATAGTTAGGGCCTAAGAAGTCAACGCCAGAAGCATAAAATAAAATAAAAATACAACAGTTTTTCCATCGTATAAAACGAATAATTGCAACTAGTATGAATGTTATGGTCATTTCTACGTTCCGGGCAACCTAGGCTTCACACTAGGGCGTTGCTCCACCAGGTCGAATAGTTAGGGCCTTAGAAAACAACGCCAGACGCATAAAATACAATATAAATACAACAGTTTTTCCATCGTATAACAGGAATAATTGCAACCAGAGTGAAGGTAATGGTCATTTCCACGTTCCGGGCAACCTAGGCTTCACTCTAGGGCGTTGCTCCACCACATCGAATAGTTAGGGCCTTAGAAGTCAATGCCAGCAGCATAAAATACAATATAAATACAAAAGTTTTTCCACTGTATAATATGAATAATTGCAAACAGTGTGGAAGTAAAGGTCATTTCTACGTTCCGGGCAACCTAGGCTTCACCCTTGGGCGTTACTCCACCAGATCGAATAGTTAGGGCCTAGGAAAACAACGCCAGACGCATAAAATACAATAAAAATACAACAGCTTTTCGCTTGTATAACAGGAATAATTCCAACCAGTGTGAAAGCTATGGTCATTTCTACGTTCCGGGCAACCTAGGCTTCACTCTAGGGCGTTGCTCCACCACATCGAATAGTTAGGGCCTTAGAAGTCAATGCCAGAAGCATAAAATACAATATAAATACAATAGTTTTTCCACTGTATAATATGAATATTTGCAAACAGTGTGGAAGTAAAGGTCATTTCTACGTTCCGTGCAACCTAGGCTTCACCCTTGGGCGTTGCTCCACCAGATCGAATAGTTAGGGCCCATGAAGTCAACGCCAGAAGCATAAAATATAATATAAATACAACAGTTTTCCTACCGTATAACAGGAATAATTGCAACCAGAGTGAAGGTGATGGTCATTTCTACGTTCCGGGCAACCTAGGCTTCACTCTAGGATGTTGCTCCACCAGATCGAATAGCTAGGGATTTAGAAGTCAACGCCAGTAGCATGAAATACAATATAAATACAACAGTTTTTCCGCTGTATAATATGACTAATTGCAAACAGTGTGGAAGTAATGGTCATTTCTACGTTCCGGGCAACCTAGGATTCACTCTAGGGCGTTGCTCCACCACATCGAATAGCTACGGCCTTTGAAGTCAACGCCATAACTATAAAATACAATATAAATACAACAGTCTTTCCATCGTATAAAACGAATAATTGCAACCAGTGCGAAAGTAATGGTCATTTCTACGTTCCGGGCAACCTAGGCTTCACTATTGGGCGTTGCTCCATCACATCGAATAGCTGCGGCCTTAGAAGTCAACTCCAGTAGCACAAAATACAATATAAATACAACAGCTTTTCCATCGCATAAAATGAATGATTGCAATCATTGTGAAAGTTATGGTCATTTCTACTTTCCGGGCAACCTAGCCTTAACTCCAGGGCGTTGCTCCTCCAGATCAAATAGCTAGAGACTTAGAATACAACGCCAGAAGCATAAAATACAATAAAAATGCAACAGTTTTTCCATCGTATAAAGTGAATAATTGCAACCAGTATGAATGTTATGGGCATTTCTACGTTCCGGGCAACCTACGCTTCACTCCAGGGCGTTGATCCACCAGATCCAATAGTTAGGGCCTAAGAAGTCAACGCCAGAAGTATTAAATACAATATAAATACAACAGCTTTTCCACCGTATAACAGGAATAATTGCAACCAGTATGAAAGTTATGGTCATTTCTACTTTCCGGGCAACATAAGCTTCATTCTTGGAAGTTGCCCCACCGGATCGAAAGGTTAGGGCCTAAGAAGTCAATACCGGAAGCATAAAATAAAATAAAATTACAACAGTTTTTCCATCGTATAAAACGAATTATTGCAACCAGTATGCAAGTTATGGTCATTTCTACGTTCCGGTCAACCTAGGCTTCACCCTAGAGTGTTGCTCCACCACATCGAATAGCTACGGCATTAGAAGTTAAAGCCAGAAGCATAAAATACAATAAAAATACAAGAGTTATTCCATCGAATAACAGGAATAATTGCAACCAGTGTGAAAGTACTGGTCATTCCTATGTTCCGGGTAACCTAGGCTTCACTCTAGTGCGTTGCTCCACCAGATCGAAAAGCTATGGACTGAGAATTCAACGCGAGAAGAATGAAATGCAACATAAGTACCACAGTTTTTCCATCGTCTAAAATGTATAATTGCAACCAGAGTGAAGGTGATGGTCATTTCTACGTTCCGGGCAACCTAGGCTTCACTCTAGGATGTTGCTCCACCAGATCGAATAGCAAGGGACTTAGAAGTCAACGCCAGAAGCATAAAATAAAATAAAAATACAACAGTTTTTCCATCGTATAAAACCAATAATTGCAACTAGTATGAATGTTATGGTCATTTCTACGTTCAGGGCAACCTAGGCTTCACACTAGGGCGTTGCTCCACCAGGTCGAATAGTTAGTGCCTTAGAAAACAACGCCAGACGCATAAAATACAATATAAATACAACAGTTTTCCTACCGTATAACAGGAATAATTGCAACCAGAGTGAAGGTGATGGTCATTTCTACGTTCCGGGCAACCTAGGCTTCACTCTAGGGCGTTGCTCCACCACATCGAATTGCTGCGGCCTCAGAAGTCAACGCCAGAAGCATAAAATACAATATAAATACAACAGTTTTTCAATCGTATAACAGGAATAATTGCAAACAGTGCGAAAGGTATGGTCATTTCTACGTTGCGGGCATCCTAGGCTTCACTCCAGGGCGTTGCTCAACCACATCGAATAGTTACAGCCCTAGAAGACAACGCCATAACTATAAAATACAATATAAATACAACAGTCTTTCCATCGTATAAAATGAATAATTGCAACCAGTGTGAAAGTAATGGTCATTTCTACGTTCCGGGCAACCTAGGCTTCACTATTGGGCGTTGCTACATCACATCGAATAGCTGCGGCCTTAGAAGTCAACTCCAGAAGCATAAAATACAATATAAATACAACAGCTTTTCCATCGCATAAAATGAATGATTGCAAACAGTGTGAAAGTTATGGTCAGTTCTACTTTCCGGGCAGCCTAGGCTTAACTCCAGGGCGTTCCTCCACCAGATCAGATAGATAGAGACTTTGAGTACAACGCCAGAAGCATAAAATACAATAAAAATGCAGCAGTTTTTCCATTGCATAACAGGAATAATTGTGTACCAGTGTGAAAGTGATGGTCATTTCTACGTTCCTGGCAACCTAGGCTTCACACTAGGGCGTTGTTCCACCAGATCGAATAGTTAGGGCCTAAGGAGTCTACGCCAGAAGCATAAAATACAATATAAATACAACAGCTTTTCCATCGTATAACAGGAATAATTGCAACCAGTGCGTAAGATATGGTCATTTCTACGTTCCGGGCAACCTAGGCTTCACTCTAGAGTGTTGCTCCACCACATCGAATAGCTACGGCATTAGAAGTTAAAGCCAGAAGCATAAAATACAATAAAAATACAAGAGTTATTCCATCGAATAACAGGAATAATTGCAACCAGTGTGAAAGTACTGGTCATTCCTATGTTCCGGGTAACCTAGGCTTCACTCTAGTGCGTTGCTCCACCAGATCGAAAAGCTATGGACTGAGAATTCAACGCGAGAAGAATGAAATGCAACATAAGTACCACAGTTTTTCCATCGTCTAAAATGTATAATTGCAACCAGAGTGAAGGTGATGGTCATTTCTACGTTCCGGGCAACCTAGGCTTCACTCTAGGATGTTGCTCCACCAGATCGAATAGCAAGGGACTTAGAAGTCAACGCCAGAAGCATAAAATAAAATAAAAATACAACAGTTTTTCCATCGTATAAAACGAATAATTGCAACTAGTATGAATGTTATGGTCATTTCTACGTTCAGGGCAACCTAGGCTTCACACTAGGGCGTTGCTCCACCAGGTCGAATAGTTAGTGCCTTAGAAAACAACGCCAGACGCATAAAATACAATATAAATACAACAGTTTTCCTACCGTATAACAGGAATAATTGCAACCAGAGTGAAGGTGATGGTCATTTCTACGTTCCGGGCAACCTAGGCTTCACTCTAGGGCGTTGCTCCACCACATCGAATTGCTGCGGCCTCAGAAGTCAACGCCAGAAGCATAAAATACAATATAAATACAACAGTTTTTCAATCGTATAACAGGAATAATTGCAAACAGTGCGAAAGGTATGGTCATTTCTACGTTGCGGGCATCCTAGGCTTCACTCCAGGGCGTTGCTCAACCACATCGAATAGTTACAGCCCTAGAAGACAACGCCATAACTATAAAATACAATATAAATACAACAGTCTTTCCATCGTATAAAATGAATAATTGCAACCAGTGTGAAAGTAATGGTCATTTCTACGTTCCGGGCAACCTAGGCTTCACTATTGGGCGTTGCTACATCACATCGAATAGCTGCGGCCTTAGAAGTCAACTCCAGAAGCATAAAATACAATATAAATACAACAGCTTTTCCATCGCATAAAATGAATGATTGCAAACAGTGTGAAAGTTATGGTCAGTTCTACTTTCCGGGCAGCCTAGGCTTAACTCCAGGGCGTTCCTCCACCAGATCAGATAGATAGAGACTTTGAGTACAACGCCAGAAGCATAAAATACAATAAAAATGCAGCAGTTTTTCCATTGCATAACAGGAATAATTGTGTACCAGTGTGAAAGTGATGGTCATTTCTACGTTCCGGGCAACCTAGGCTTCACTCTAGGGCGTTGCTCGACCACATCGAATAGCTATGGCCTTAGAAGCCAACGCCAGAAGCATTAAATACAATATAAATACAACAGGTTTTCCACCGTATAACAGGAATAATTGCAAACAGTGTGAAAGATATGGTCATTTCTACGTTCCTATCAACCTAGGCTTCACTCTAGGCCGTTGCTTGACCACATCGAATAGCTATGGCCTTAGAAGTCAACGCCAGAAGCATTAAATACAATATAAATACAACAGCTTTTCCACAGTATAACAGGAATAATTGCAACCAGTATGAAAGTTATGGTCATTTCTACTTTCCGGGCAACCTAGGCTTCACCCTAGAGCGTTGTTCCACCAGATCGAATAGTTAAGGCCTAAGGAGTCTACGCCAGAAGTATTAAATACAATATAAATACAACAGATTTTCCACCGTATAACAGGAATAATTGCAACCAGTACGAAAGTTATGGTCATTTCTACGTTCCGGGTAACCTAGGCTTCACCCTAGGGCGTTGCTCCACCAGATCCAATGGTTAGGACCTTAGAAGTCAACGCCCGAAGCATAAAATACAATAAAAATATAAAAGTTTTTCCATCGTATAACAGGAATAATTGCCACCAGTGTGAAAGTGATGGTCATTTCTGCATTCCGGGCAACCTAGGCTTCACTCTAGGGCGTTGCTCCACCACATCGAATTGCTGCGGCCTTAGAAGTCAACGCCAGAAGCATAAAATACAATATAAATACAACAGTTTTTCAATCGTATAACAGGAATAATTGCAAACAGTGCGAAATGTATGGTCATTTCTACGTTGCGGGCGTGCTAGGCTTCACTCCAGGGCGTTGCTCAACCACATCGAATAGTTACAGCCCTAGAAGACAACGCCATAACTATAAAATACAATATAAATACAACAGTCTTTCCATCGTATAAAATGAATAATTGCAACCAGTGTGAATGTAATGGTCATTTCTACGTTCCGGGCAACCTAGGCTTCACTATTGGGCGTTGCTCCATCACATCGAATAGCTGCGGCCTTAGAAGTCAACTCCAGAAGCATAAAATACAATATAAATACAACAGCTTTTCCATCGCATAAAATGAATGATTGCAAACAGTGTGAATGTTATGGTCATTTCTACGTTCCGGGCAACATAGGCTTAACTGTAGGGCGTTGCTCCTCCAGATCGCATAGTTCGGTACATAGAATTTAACGCCAGAAGCATAAAATACAATAAAAATGCAACAGTTTTTCCATCGTATAACAGGAATAATTAAAACCAGTGTGAAGGTAATGGTCCATTCTATGTTCCGGGAAACCTAGGCTTCACTCTAGGGCGGTGCTCCACCAGATCCAATAGGTAGGGCCTAAGAAGTCAACGCCAGAAGCATAAAATACAAAATAAATACAACAGTTTTTCCATCGTATAACAGGAATAATTGCAACTAGTGTGAAAGTGATGTTCATTTCTACGTTCCGGCAACCTAGTCTTCACTCTAGGGCGATGGTCCACCAGATCGAATAGTTAGGGCCTTAGAAGTCAACACCAGAAGCATAAAATACAATAAAAATGCAACAGTTTTTCCACCGTATAACAGGAATAACTGCAGCCAGTGTGAAAGTACTGGTCATTTCTACGTTCCGGGCAACCTAGGCTTCACTCTAGGGCGGTGCTCCACCAGATCGAATAGTTAGGGCCTAAGAAGTCAACGCCAGAAGCATAAAATACAATATAAATACTACAGCTTTTCCATCGTATATGATGTATATTTGCAAACAGTGTGAAAGTAAAGGTCATTTCTACTTTCCGGGCAAAATAGGCTCAACTGTAGGGCGTTGCTCCTCCAGATCGGATAGTTCGGTACTTAGAATTTAACGCCAGAAGCATAAAATACAATAAAAATGCAACAGTTTTTCCATCGTATAACAGGAATAATTGCAACCAGTGTGAAAGTACAGGTCCTTTCTACCTTCCGGGCAACCTAGGCTTCACTCTAGGGCGTTGCTGCACCAGACCGAATAGTTAGGGACTTAGAATTCAGCGCCAGAAGAATAAAATACAACATATGTACAACAGTTTTTTCCATCGTATAAAATGTATAATTGCAAGCAGTGTGAAGGTAATGGTCATTTCTACGTTCCGGGCAACCTTGGCTTAAGTCCAGGGCGTTGCTCCACCAGATCGAATAGTTAGGGACTTTGAGTACAACGGCAGAAGCATAAAATACATTAAAAATGCAACAGTTTCTCCATTGTATAACAGGAACAACTGCAACCAGAGTGAAAGTACTGGTCATTTCCACGTTCCGGGCAACCTAGGCTTGACTCTAGGGCGGAGCTCCACCAGATCGAATAGTTAGGGCCTAAGAAGTCAACGCCAGAAGCATAAAATACAATAAAAATACAACAGTTTTTCCATCGTATAAAAGAAATAATTGCAACCACTGTGAAAGTAATGGTCATTTCTACGTTCCGGTCAACCTAGGTAGCACACTTGGGCGTTGCTCCACCACATCGAATAGCTACGGCCTTAGAAGTAAGAGCCCGAAGCATAAAATGAATAAAGATGCAACAGTATTTCCATCGAATAACAGGAATAATTAAAACCAGTGTGAAGGTAATGGTCCCTTCTATGTTCCGGGAAACCTAGGCGTCTCGCTAGGGCGGTGCTCCACCAGATGAAATAGGTCGGGCCTAAGAAGTCAACGCCAGAAGCATAAAATACAAAATAAATACAACAGTTTTTCCATCGTATAACAGGAATAATTGCAACTAGAGTGAAAGTGATGTTCATTTCTACGTTCCGGGCAACATAGTCTTCACTCTACGGCGATGGTCCACCAGATCGAATAGTTAGGGCCTAAGAAGACAACGCCAGAAGCTTAAAATACAATATAGGTACAACAGCTTTTCCATCGTATAACAGGAATAATTAAAACCAGTGTGAAGGTAATGGTCATTTCTACTTTCCGGCAACCTAGCCTTTACTCTAGAGCATTGCTCCACCAGATCGAATAGTTAGGGCCTAAGAAGACAACGCCAGAAGCTTAAAATACAATATAGATACAACAGCTTTTCCATCGTATAACAGGAATAATTGCAACCAGAGTGAAAGTGATGGTCATAGGTCCGGGCGACCTAGGCGTCGCTCAGGGGTGTTGGTCCACCAGATCGAATAGTTAGGGCCTTAGAAGTCAACGCCAGAAGCATAAAATACAAAATAAATACAATAGTTTTTCCATCGTATAACAGGAATAATTGCAACCAGTGTGAAAGTAATGGTCATTTCTACGTTCCGGGCAAACTCGGCTTCACCCCAGGGCGTTGCTCCACCAGATCGAATAGTTAGGGCCTTAGAAGTAAGCGCCCGAAGCATAAAATACAATATAGATACAACAGCTTTACCATCGTATATAATGTATATTTGCAAACAGTGTGACAGTAAAGGTCATTTCTACGTTCCGGGCAACCTAGGCTTAAGTGTAGGGCGTTGCTCCACCAGATCGAATAGTTAGGGCCTTAGAAGTCAACGCACGAAGCATGAAATACAAAATAAATAGAACAGTTTTTCCATCGTATCAAACGAATAATCGCAAACAGTGTGAAGGTAATGGTCATTTCTACGTTCCGGGCAACCTAGGCTTCACTCTAGGGCGTTGCTCCACCAGATCGAATAGTGAGGGCCTTAGAAGTCAACGCCCGAAGCATAAAATACAAAATAAATAGAACAGTTCTTCCATTGCATAAAACGAATAATTGAATCGAGTGTGAAACTTATGGTCATTTCTACGTTCCGGGCAACCTTGGCTTAACTCCAGGGCGTTGCTCCACCAGATCGAATAGTTCGGGCCTAAGAAGACAACGCCAGGAGCATAAAATACAATATAAATACAACAGTTTCTCCATGGTGTAAGTGGAATAGTTGCAACCAGTGTGAAAGTGGTAGTCATTTCTTCGTTCCGGGCAACCTAGGCTTCACTCTAGGGCGTTGCTCCACCAGATCGAATAGCTAGGGCCTTAGAAGTCTACGCCCGGAGCATAAAATACAAAATAAATACAACAGTTTTTCCATCGTATAAAACGAGTAGTTGCAACCAGAGTGAAAGTTTAGGTCATTCCTACGTTCCGGGCAACCTAATCTTCACTCTAGGGCGTTGCTCCACCACATCGAATAGCTAGGGCCTTAGAAGTCAACGCCAGAAGCATAAAATACAATATAAATACAACAGTTTCTCTATGGTGTAAGTGGAATAATTGCAACCAGTGTGAAATTGGTAGTCATTTCTATGTTCCGGGCAACCTCGGCTTGACTCTAGGGCGTTGTTCCTCCAGATCGAATAGTTAGGGCCTACGAAGTCAACGCCAGAAGAATAAAATACAATATAAATACAACGGTTTTTACATCGTATAAAATGAATAATTTCAAACAGTGTGAAAGTTATGGTCATACCTACGTTCCGGCAACCTAGCCTTCACTCTAGGGAGTTGCTCCACCAGATCGAATAGTTGGGGCCTAAGAAGTCAACACCAGGAGCATAAAACACAATTTAAATACAACAGCTTTTCCATCGTATAATAGGAATAACTACAACCAGTGTGAAGGTCCTGGTCATTTCTACGTTCCGGGCAACCTAGGCTTCACTCTAGGGTGTTCCTCAACCAGATCGAATAGTTGGGGCCTTAGAAGTCTACGCCCGGAGCATAAAGTACAAAATAAATACAACAGCTTTTCCGTCGTATAAAACGAATAGTTGCAACCAGTGTGAAAGTTATTGTCATTTCTACGTTCCGGGCAACCAAGTCTTCACTCTAGGGCGTTGCTCAACCACATCGAATAGCTACGGCCTTAGAAGTCAACGCCAGAAGCATAAAATACAATAAAAATACAACAGTTTCTCCATGGTATAAGTGGAATAATTGCAACCAGTGTGAAAGTAATGCCCATTTCTACGTTCCGGGTATCATAGACTTAACACTGAAGCACTGCTCCACCCAGATCGAATAGCTAGGGACTTAGAATTCAACGCCAGAATCATAAAATACAATAAAAATACAACAGTTTTTCATCGTATAACAGGAATAATTGCATCCAGTGTGAAAGTAATGGTCGTTTCTACGTTCCGGGCAAGCTAGGCTTCACTCTAGGGAGTTGCTCCACTACATCCAATAGCTACGGCCTTAGTAGTCAACGGCAGGAGCATAAAATACAATAAAAATACAACAGTTCTTCATAGTGTAACAGGAATAACTACAACCAGTGTGAAGGTACTGGTCATTTCTACGTTCCGGGCAACCTAGGCTTCACCCTAGGGCGTTGCTCCACCCAGATCGAATAGCTAGGGACTTAGAATTCAACGCCAGAAGCATAAAATATAATAAAAATGCAACAGTGTTTCCATCGTATAACACGAATAAGTGCAACCAGGGTGAAAGTGATAGTCATTTCTACGTTCCGGGCAACCTAGGATTGACTCTAGGGCGTTGCTCCACGATATCTAATGGTTAGGGCCTTAGAAGTCAACGCCAGAAGCATAAAATACAATACAAATACAAGGGTTTCTCCATCGTATAACACGAATAATTGCAACCAGGGTGAAAGTGATAGTCATTTCTTCGTTCCGAGCAACCTAGGCTTCACCCTAGGGCGTTGTTCCTCCAGATCGAATAATTAGGGCCTAATAAGTCAACGCCAGAAGCATAAAATAAAATATAAACACCACCGTTTTTCCATCGTATAACTGGAATAATTGCAAACAGTGTGAAAGTAATGGTCATTTCTACATTCCGGGCAACATAGGCTTCAATCTAGGGCGTTGTGGCACCACATAGAATAATTAGGGCCGAAGAAGTCAACGCCAGAAACATAAGACACAATATAAATACAACAGTTTTTCCATTGTAAAACAGGAATAATTGAAACCAGTCTTAAAGTAATGGTCATTTCTACGTTCCGTGTAACCTAGGCTTCACTCTAGGGTGTTGCTCCACCATATCGAAGAGCTGGGGACTTAGAAGTCAACGCCAGAAGCATAAAATACAACATAAGTATAGCAGTTCTGCCATCGTATAAAATGTATAATTGGAAGCAGTGTGAAAGTAAAGGTCACTCCTACGTTCCGGGCAACCTAGGCTTCACTCTAGGGCTTTGTTCCACCAGATCGAATAGTTAGGGCCTAAGAAGTCAGCGCCAGAAGCATAAAATACAATATAATTACAATAGCTTTTCCATCGTATATAATGTATATTTGCAAACAGTGTGAAAGTAAAGGCAATTTCTACGTACCGGGCAACCTAGGCTTAACTGTAGGGCGTTGCTCCACCAGATCGGATAGTTAGGGCCTCAGAAGTCAACGCCAGAAGCATAAAATACAATAAAAATACAACAGTTTTTATATCGTATAAAAGGAATAATTGCAAACAGTGTGAAATAAAGGTCATTTCTACGTTCCGGGCAACCTAGGCTTAACTGTAGGGCGTTCCTCCAACAGATCGCATAGCTAGGGACTTAGAAATTAACGCCAGAAGCATAAAATACAATAAAGATGCAACAGTTTTTCCATCGTATAACAGGAATGATTCCAACCAGTGTGAAGGTAATGGTCTATTCCACGTTCCGGGCAACCTAGGCTTCACTACAGGGCGGTGCTCCACCAGACCAAATAATTAGGGCCTAAGAAGTCAACGCCACAAGCGTAAAATACAATATAAATACAACTGCTTTTCCATGATATATAATGTATATTTGGAAACATTGTGAAAGTAACGGTCGTTTCTACGTTCCGGCAACCTAGGCTTTACTCTACGGCGTTGCTCCACCAGATCGAATAGTTAGGGACTTAGAATTCAACGCCAGAGACATAAACTACAACATAAGTACAACAGTTTTTCCATCGTATCACAGGAATGATTGCAACCAGTGTGAAAGTACAGGTCATTTCTACGTTCCGGGCAGCCTAGGCCTAACTCCAGGGCGTTGCTCCACCAGATCGAACAGTTAGGGACTTTGAATACAACGCCAGGAGCATAAAATACAATAAAAATGCAACAGTTTTTCCATCGTATAACAGGAATAACTGCAACCAGTGTGAAAGTACTGGTCATTTCTATGTTCCCGGTAACCTAGGCTTCACTCTAGGGCGTTGCTGCACCAGACCGAATAGCTAGGGACTTAGAAGTCTACGCCCGGAGCATAAAATACAATAAAAATACAACAGTTTTTCCATCGTATAAAATGAGTAATAGCCATCAGTGTGAAGGTAATGGTCATCTCTGCGTTCCGTTCAACCTAGGATTCACTTTAGGGCATTGCTGCATCAGGTCGAATAGTTAGGGCCTGAGAAGTCAACGCCCGAAGCATATAATACAATAAAAATACAACAGTTTTTCCATCGTATAATAGGAATAACTGCAACCAGTGTGAAGGTAATGGTCATTTCTGCGTTCGGGCCATCCTAGATATAACTCTGATGCGTAGCTCCACCAGATCGAATAGTTAGGGCCTAGGAAGTCAACACCAGCTGCATAACATACAATAAGAATACAACAGTTTTTCCATCATATAACAGGAATAACTGCAACCAGTGTGAAGGTAATGGTCATTTCTACGTTCCGGGCAACCTAGCCTTCACTCTAGGGCGTTGCTCCACCAGATCGAATAGTTAGGGCCTAAGTAGTCAACGCCAGAAGCATAAAATACAATGCAAATACAACAGTTTTTGCATCGTATAATATGAATAATTGCAAACAGTGAGAAAGTAATGGTCATTTCTACGTTCCGTGCAGCCTAGGCTTCACTCTAGGGCGTTTGTCCACCAGATCGAATAGTTAGGGCCTTAGAAATCAACGCCCGAAGCATAAAATCCAATGCAAATACAACAGTTTTTGCATCGTATAATATGAATAATTGCAATCAGTGTGAAGGTAATGGTCATTCCTACGTTCCGGGCAACCTAGGCTTCACTCTAGGGCGTTGCTCCACCAGATCGAATAGTTAGGGCCTTAGAAGTCAACGCCCGAACCATAAAATACAATAAAGATACAACAGTTTTTCCATCGTATAACAGGAGTAATTGCAACCAGTGTGAAAGTGATAGCCATTTCTACGTTCCAGGCAACCTAGGCTTCACTGTAGGGTGTTGCTCTACCAAATCGAATAGATAGGGCCTTAGAAGTCTACGCCCGGAGCATAAAACACAATAAAGATACAACTGTTTTTCCATCGCATTGCAGGAGTAATTACAACCAGTGTGAAAGTGATGGTCATTTCTACGTTCCGGGCAACCTAGCCTTCACTCTAGGGCGTTGCTCCACCAGATCGAATAGTTAGGGCCTAAGAAGTCAACGCCAGAAGCATAAAATACAATGTAAATACAACAGATTTTGCATCGTATAATATGAATAATTGCAAACAGTGTGAAAGTAATGGTCACTTCTACGTTCCGGGCAACCTAGGCTTCACTCTAGGGTGTTGCTCCACCAGATCGAATAGTTAGGGACTTAGAATTCAACGCCAGAGACATAAACTACAACATAAGTACAACAGTTTTTCTATCGTATCACAGGAATGATTGCAACCAGTGTGAAAGTACAGGTCATTTCTACGTTCCGGGCAGCCTAGGCCTAACTCCAGGGCGTTGCTCCACCAGATCGAACAGTTAGGGACTTTGAATACAACGCCAGGAGCATAAAATACAATAAAAATGCAACAGTTTTTCCATCGTATAACAGGAATAACTGCAACCAGTGTGAAAGTACTGGTCATTTCTATGTTCCCGGTAACCTAGGCTTCACTCTAGGGCGTTGCTGCACCAGACCGAATAGCTAGGGACTTAGAAGTCTACGCCCGGAGCATAAAATACAATAAAAATACAACAGTTTTTCCATCGTATAAAATGAGTAATAGCCATCAGTGTGAAGGTAATGGTCATCTCTGCGTTCCGTTCAACCTAGGATTCACTTTAGGGCATTGCTGCATCAGGTCGAATAGTTAGGGCCTGAGAAGTCAACGCCCGAAGCATATAATACAATAAAAATACAACAGTTTTTCCATCGTATAATAGGAATAACTGTAACCAGTGTGAAGGTAATGGTCATTTCTGCGTTCGGGCCATCCTAGATATAACTCTGATGCGTAGCTCCACCAGATCGAATAGTTAGGGCCTAGGAAGTCAACACCAGCTGCATAACATACAATAAGAATACAACAGTTTTTCCATCATATAACAGGAATAACTGCAACCAGTGTGAAGGTAATGGTCATTTCTACGTTCCGGGCAACCTAGCCTTCACTCTAGGGCGTTGCTCCACCAGATCGAATAGTTAGGGCCTAAGTAGTCAACGCCAGAAGCATAAAATACAATGCAAATACAACAGTTTTTGCATCGTATAATATGAATAATTGCAAACAGTGAGAAAGTAATGGTCATTTCTACGTTCCGTGCAGCCTAGGCTTCACTCTAGGGCGTTTGTCCACCAGATCGAATAGTTAGGACCTTAGAAATCAACGCCCGAAGCATAAAATCCAATGCAAATACAACAGTTTTTGCATCGTATAATATGAATAATTGCAATCAGTGTGAAGGTAATGGTCATTCCTACGTTCCGGGCAACCTAGGCTTCACTCTAGGGCGTTGCTCCACCAGATCGAATAGTTAGGGCCTTAGAAGTCAACGCCCGAACCATAAAATACAATAAAGATACAACAGTTTTTCCATCGTATAACAGGAGTAATTGCAACCAGTGTGAAAGTGATAGCCATTTCTACGTTCCAGGCAACCTAGGCTTCACTGTAGGGTGTTGCTCTACCAAATCGAATAGATAGGGCCTTAGAAGTCTACGCCCGGAGCATAAAACACAATAAAGATACAACTGTTTTTCCATCGCATTGCAGGAGTAATTACAACCAGTGTGAAAGTGATGGTCATTTCTACGTTCCGGGCAACCTAGCCTTCACTCTAGGGCGTTGCTCCACCAGATCGAATAGTTAGGGCCTAAGAAGTCAACGCCAGAAGCATAAAATACAATGTAAATACAACAGTTTTTGCATCGCATAATATGAATAATTGCAAACAGTGTGAAAGTAATGGTCACTTCTACGTTCCGGGCAACCTAGGCTTCACTCTAGGGTGTTGCTCCACCAGATGGAATAGTTAGGGCCTTAGAAATCAACGCCCGAAGCATAAAATCCAATGCAAATACAACAGTTTTTGCATCGTATAATATGAATAATTGCAATCAGTGTGAAGGTAATGGTCATTCCTACGTTCCGGGCAACCTAGGCTTCACTCTAGGGCGTTGCTCCACCAGATCGAATAGTTAGGGCCTTAGAAGTCAACGCCCGAACCATAAAATACAATAAAGATACAACAGTTTTTCCATCGTATAACAGCAGTAATTGCAACCAGTGTGAAAGTGATGGTCATTTCTACGTTCCGGGCAACCTAGGCTTCACTCTAGGGCGTTGTTCCGCCAGAACGAATTGTTAGGGCCTTAGAAGTCAACGCCAGAAGCGTAAAATACAAAACAAATGCAACAGTTTTTCCATCGTATAAAACGAATAATTGCAACCGATGTGACAATTATGGTCATTTCTACGTTCCGGGCAACCTAGGCTTCACTCTAGGGTGTTGCTCCACCAGATGGAATAGTTAGGGCCTTAGAAATCAACGCCCGAAGCATAAAATCCAATGAAAATGCAACGGTGTTTCCTTCGTATAACACGAATAATTGCAACCAGTGTGAAAGTGATAGTCACTTCTATGTTCCGTTCAACCTAGGCTTCATTCTAGGGTGTTGCTCCACCAGCTCGAATAGCTAGGGCCTAAGAAGTCATCGCCAGAAGCATAAAACGCAATATAAATACATCAGCTGTTGCATCGTATAAAGCGAAAAATTGCAACCTGTGTGAAAGTGACGGCCATTTCTACGTTCCGGCCATCCTAGATATAACTCTGATGCGTTGCTCCACCAGATAGAATAGTTAGGGCCTAGGAAGTCAACACCAGGTGCATAACATACAATAAGAATACAACAGTTTTTCCATCATATAACAGGAATAACTGCAAGCAGTGTGAAGGTAATGGTCATTTCTACATTCCGGGCCACCTAGGCTCCACTCTAGGGCGTTGTTCCACCAGATCCAATAGTAAGGGACTGAGAAGTCAACGCCAGAAGCATAAAATCCAAAACAAGTACAACAGTTTTTCCTTCGTATAACACGAATAATTGCAACCGGTGTGAAAGTGATGGTCATTTCTACGTTCCTGGCAACCTAGGCTTGACTCTAGGGCGTTGCTCCACCAGAGCGAATAGTTAGGTCCTTAGTAGTCAACGCCCGAAGCCTAAAATACAATAAAAATACAATAGTTTTTCCATCGTATAAAATGAATAATTGCAATCAGTGTGAAGGTAATGGTCATTTCTACGTTCCGGGCAACCTAGGCTTCACTCTAGGGCGTTGCTCCACCAGATCGAATAGTTAGGGCCTTAGACGTCAACGCCCGAACCATAAAATACAATAAAGATACAACAGTTTTTCCATCGTATAACAGGAGTAATTGCAACCAGTGTGAAAGTGATGGTCATTTCTAGGTTCCGGGCAACCTAGGCTTCACTCTGGGGCGTTGTTCCGCCAGAACGAATTGTTAGGGCCTTAGAAGTCAACGCCAGAAGCGTAAAATACAAAACAAATGCAACAGTTTTTCCATCGTATAAAACGAATAATTGCAACCGATGTGAAAATTATGGTCATTTCTACGTTCCGGGCAACCTAGGCTTCACTCTAGGGCGTTGCTCCACCAGATGGAATAGTTAGGGCCTTAGAAATCAACGCCCGAAGCATAAAATGCAATGAAAATGCAACGGTGTTTCCTTCGTATAACACGAATAATTGCAACCAGTGTGAATGTGATAGTCACTTCTATGTTCCGTTCGACCTAGGCTTCACTCTAGGGTGTTGCTCCACCAGATCGAATAGCTAGGGCCTAAGAAGTCATCGCCAGAAGCATAAAACGCAATATAAATACATCAGCTGTTGCATCGTATAAAGCGAATAATTGCAACCTGTGTGAAAGTGACGGCCATTTCTACGTTCCGGCCATCCTAGATATAACTCTGATGCGTTGCTCCACCAGATCGAATAGTTAGGGCCTAGGAAGTCAACACCAGGTGCATAACATACAATAAGACTACAACAGTTTTTCCATCATATAACAGGAATAACTGCAACCAGTGTGAAGGTAATGGTCATTTCTACGTTCCGGGCAACCTAGCCTTCACTCTAGGGCGTTGCTCCACCAGATCGAATAGTTAGGGCCTAAGAAGTCAACGCCAGAAGCATAAAATACAATGCAAATACAACAGTTTTTGCATCGCATTACAGGAGTAATTACAACCAGTGTGAAAGTGATGGCCATTTCTACGTTCCGGGCAACCTAGCCTTCACTCTAGGGCGTTGCTCCACCAGATCGAATAGTTAGGGCCTAAGAAGTCAACGCCAGAAGCATAAAATACAATGTAAATACAACAGTTTTTCCATTGTATAATATGAATAATTGCAAACAGTGTGAAAGTAATGGTCATATCTACGTTCCGTGCAACCTAGGCTTCACCCTTGGACGTTGCCCCACCAGACCGAATAGATAGGACCTTAGAAGTCAATGCCAGAAGCAGAAAATACAATAAAAATGCAACAGTTTTTCCACCGTATAGCATGAATAATTGCAACCAGTGCGAAAGAAGTGGTCATATCTACGTACCGGACAACGTAGGCCTCATTCTAGGGCCTTGTTCCACCAGATCGAACAGTTAGGGCCTAAGAAGTCAACGGCAGAAGCATAAAATACAATATAAGTACAGCAGTTTTTCCATCGAATAAAACGAATAATAGCAACCTGTATGAAAGTTATGGTCATTTCTACGTTCCGGGCAACCTAGGCTTCACTCTAGGGCGTTATTTCACCAGATCGTATAGTTAGGGCCTTAGATGCCAACGCCCGAAGCATAAAATACAATAAAAATACATCAGTTTTTTCATCGTATAACAGGAATAATTGCATCCAGTGTGAAAGTAATGGCCATTTCTACGTTCCGGGAGACCTAGGCTTCACTCTAGGGCGTTCCTCCACCAGATCGAATAGTTAGGGCCTAGCAAGTCAACGCCATAAGCATAAAATACAATAAAAATACAACAGTCTTTCCATCTTTATAACAGGAATAATTGTAACCAGTATAAATGTAATGGTCATTTCTGCGTACCGCTCAACCTAGGCTTCACTCTAGGGCGTTGCTCCACCAGATCGAATAGTTAGGGCCTAAGAAGTCAATGCCAGAAGAATAAAATACAATAAAAATACAACAGTTTTTCCATTTATAGCATGAATAATTGCAAACACAGTGAAAGTAATGGCCATTTCTACGTTTCGGACCACCTAGGCCTCACTCTAGGACATTGCTCCACCAGATTGTATAGCTAGGACCATAGAAGTCAACGCCAGAAGCATAAAATACAATATAAATACAGCAGTCTTTCCATCGTATAACAGGAATAATTGCAACCAGTATGAAGTTAATGGTCATTTCTACGTTTCGGGCAACATAGGCTTCACTCTTGGACGTTGCCCCACCAGATCGAATAGCTCGGACCTTAGAAGTCAACGACAGAAGCATAAAATACAATAAAAATACAACAGGTTTTCCATCGTATAGCATGAATAATTGTAACCAGTGTGAAAGTAATGGTCATTCCTACGTTTCGGGAAACCTAGGCTTCACTCTTGGACGTTGCCTCACGAGATCGAATAGATAGGACCTTACAAGTCAACGCCAGAAGCATAAAATACAATACAAATACAACAGCTTTTCCATCGTATATCAGGAATAATTGCAACCAGTGTGAAAGAGATGGTCATTTCTACGTTCCGGGCAACCTAGGCTTCACTCTAGAGCGTTGCTCCACAAGATCGAATAGTTAGGACCTTAGAAATCAACGCCAGAAGCATAAAATACAAAATAAATACAACAGTCTTTCCATCGTATAAAACGAATAATTGCAACCAGTGTGAAAGTTATGGCCATATCTACGATCCGGGCAACGTAGGCTTGAATATAGGGCGTTCCTCCATGAGATCGAATAGCTAGGAGCTTAGAAGTCAACGCCAGAAGCATAAAATACAATAAAAATACAACAGGTTTTCCATCGTATAGCATGAATAATTGCAACCAGTGTGAAAGCAATGGTCATTTCTACGTTCCGGGCAACCTTGGCTTCACTCTAGGGCGTTGCTCCACCAGGTCGAATAGTTAGGGCCTTTGAAAACAACGCCAGAAGCATAAAATACAAAAAAATCCAACAGTTTGCCCATGGTATAACAGGAATAATTGCAACCAGTGTGAAAGTAATAGTCATTTCTACGTACGGGGCAACCTAGGCTTCACTCTAGGGCGTTGCTCCACCATGTCGAATAGTTAGAGCCTTAGAAAACAACGGCGGTCGCATAAAATACAATAAAAATACAACAGCTTTTCCATGGTATAACAGGAATAATTGCAACCAGTGTGAAAGTAATGGTCATTTCTACGTTCCGGGCAACCTAGGCTTCACTCTAGGTCGTTGCTCCAACAGATCGAAAAGTTAGGGCCTAAGAAGTCAACGCCAGAAGCATAAAATAAAATAAAATTACAACAGTTTTTCCATCGTATAAAAGGTATAATTGCAACCAGTGTGAAAGTAATGGTCATTTCTACGTTCCGGGCAACCTAGGCTTCACTCTAGGGCGTTGGTCCACCAGATCCAAAAGTCAGGTCCTAAGAAGCCAACGCCAGAAGCATAAAATACGATATAAGTACAACAGTTTTTCCATCGTATAAAACGAATAATTGCAACCAGTCTGAAAGTAATGGCCATTTCTACGCTCCGCGCATCCTAGGCTTCACTCTACGGCGTTGTTCCACCAGATCCAAAAGTTAGGGCCTTAGGAATCAACGCCAGAGGCATAAAATACAATATAAATACAACTGTTTTTCCTTTGTATAAAATGAATGATTGCAAACAGTGTGAAAGTAATGGTCATTTGGACGCCCTGGACTACCTAGGCATCACTCTGGGGCGTTGCTCCACTAGATCGAATAGCTAGGGACTTAGAATTCAACGCCAGAAGCATAAAATACCATATAAATCCAACAGTTTGTCCATGGTATAACAGGAATAATTGCAACCAGTGTGAAAGTAGTGGTCATTTATACGTCCCGGGCAACCTAGGTTTCGCTCTGGGGCGTTGCTTCACCACGTCGAATGGTTAGGGCCTTAGAAGTCAATGCCAGAAGCATAAAATACAATATAAATACAACAGTTTTTCCATTGTATAAAATGAATAATTGCAAACAGTGTGATAGAAATGGTCATTTCTACGTTCCGGGCAACCTAGGCTTCACGTTAGGGCGTTGCTCCACCAGGTCGAATAATTAGGGCCTTAGAAAACAACGCCAGACGCATAAAATACAATAAAAATACAACATCTATTCCATCGTATTAAAGGTATAATTGCAACCAGTGTGAAAGTAATGGTCATTTCTGCGTTCCGGGCAACATAGGCTTCACTCTTGGACGTTGCCCCACCATATCGAAAAGTTAGGGCCTAAGAAGTCAACGCCAGAAGCATAAAATAAAATAAAATAACAACAGTTTTTCCATCGTATAAAAGGTACAATTGCAACCAGTGTGAAAGTAATGGTCATTTCTACGTTCCGGGTAACATAGGCCTCACTCTTGGACGTTGCTCCAAGAGATCGAATTGCTAGGACCTTAGAAGCCAACGCCAGAAGCAAAAAATACAATATAAATGCAATAGTTTTTCCATTGTATAAAATGAATAATTGCAAACAGTGTGAAAGTAATGGTCATTTCTACGTTCCGGGCAACCTGGGTTTCACTCTAGGGCGTTGCTCCACCAGGTCGAATAGTTAGGACCTTAGATAACAACGCCAGACGCATAAAGTACAATAAAAATACAACAGCATTTCCATCGTATAAAAGGTATAATTGCAACCAATGTGAAAGTAATGGTCACTTCTACGTTCCAGGCAACATAGGCTTCACTCATGGACGTTGTCCCACCAAATCGAAAAATTAGGGCCTAAGAAGTCAACGCCAGAAGCATAAAATAAAATAAAACTACAACAGTTTTTCCATCGTATAACAGGAACAATTGCAACCAGTGTGAAAGTGATGGTCATTTCTACGTTGCGGGCAACCTATTGATCACTCTAGGGCGTTGGTCCACCAGATCCAATAGTTAGGGCCTAAGAAGCCGACGCCAGGGGCATCAAATACAAAATAAATACAACAGCCTTTCCATCGTAAAACAGGAATAATTGCAACCAGTTTGAAAGAAATGGTCATTTCTACGTTCCGGGCAACCTAGGCGTCACTCTAGGGCGTTGCTCCACCAGATCCAATAGTTAGGGCCTAAGAAGCTGACGCCAGGAGCATCAAATACAAAATAAATACAACAGTTTTTCCATCGTAGAACAGGAATAATTGCAATGAGTGTGAAAGTAATGGTCATTTCTACGTTCCGGGCAACATAGGCTTCACTCTTGGACGTTGCCCCACGAGATCGAAGAGTTAGGGCCTAAGAAGTCAACGCCAGAAGCATAAAATACAATAAAAATACAACAGCTTTTCCATCGTATAAAAGGTATAATTGCAACCAATGTGAAAGTAATGGTCACTTCTACGTTCCGGGCAACATAGGCTTCACTGTTGGACGATGCCCCACCAGATCGAAAGGTTAGGGCCTAAGAAGTCAACGCCAGAAGCATAAAATAAAATAAAATTACAACAGTTTTTCCATCGTATAACAGGAACAATTGCAACCAGTGTGAAAGTGATGGTCATTTCTATGTTGCGGGCAACCTATTCATCACTCTAGGGCGTTGGTCCACCAGATCCAATAGTTAGGGCCTAAGAAGCCGACGCCAGGAGCATCAAATACAAAATAAATACAACAGCCTTTCCATCGTAAAACAGGAATAATTGCAACCAGTTTGAAAGAAATGGTCATTTCTACGTTCCGGGCAACATAGGCTGCACTCTTGGACGTTGCTCCAAGAGATCGAATAGCTAGGACCTAAGAAGTCAACGCCAGAAACATAAAGTACAATAAAAATCCAGCAGCTTGTAGATCGTATAACAGGGATAATTGCAACCAGTGTGAAAGTGATGGTCATTTCTACGTTCCGGGCAACCTAGGCTTCACTCTAGGGCGTTGGTCCACCAGATCCAAAAGTCAGGGCCTAAGAAGCCAACGCCAGAAGCATAAAATACGATATAAGTACAACAGTTTTTCCATCGTATAGAACGAATAATTGCAACCAGTCTGAAAGTAATGGACATTTCTACGCTCCGGGCATCCTAGGCTTCACTCTACGGCGTTGGCCCACCAGATCCAATAGGTAAGGCCTTAGGAATCGACGCCAGAAACATAAAATACAATATAAATACAACTGTTTTTCCGTTGTATAAAATGAATGATTGCAAACAGTGTGAAAGTAATGGTCATTTCAACGCCCTGGACTACCTAGGCATCACTCTAGGGCGTTGCTCCACCAGATCGAATAGCTAGGGACTTACAATTCAACGCCTGAAGCATAAAATACCATATAAATCCAACAGTTTGTCCATGGTATAACAGGAATAATTGCAACCAGTGTGAAAGTAGTGGTCATTTATACGTCCCGGGCAACCTAGGTTTCGCTCTGGGGCGTTGCTTCACCACGTCGAATGGTTAGGGCCTTAGAAGTCAACGCCAGAAGCATAAAATACAATATAAATACAACAGTTTTTCCATTGTATAAAATGAATAATTGCAAACAGTGTGATAGAAATGGTCATTTCTACGTTCCGGGCAACCTAGGCTTCACGTTAGGGCGTTGCTCCACCAGGTCGAATAATTAGGGCCTTAGAAAACAACGCCAGACGCATAAAATACAATAAAAATACAACATCTATTCCATCGTATTAAAGGTATAATTGCAACCAGTGTGAAAGTAATGGTCATTTCTGCGTTCCGGGCAACATAGGCTTCACTCTTGGACGTTGCCCCACCATATCGAAAAGTTAGGGCCTAAGAAGTCAACGCCAGAAGCATAAAATAAAATAAAATAACAACAGTTTTTCCATCGTATAAAAGGTACAATTGCAACCAGTGTGAAAGTAATGGTCATTTCTACGTTCCGGGTAACATAGGCCTCACTCTTGGACGTTGCTCCAAAAGATCGAATTGCTAGGACCTTAGAAGTCAACGCCAGAAGCAAAAAATACAATATAAATGCAATAGTTTTTCCATTGTATAAAATGAATAATTGCAAACAGTGTGAAAGTAATGGTCATTTCTACGTTCCGGGCAACCTGGGTTTCACTCTAGGGCGTTGCTCCACCAGGTCGAATAGTTAGGACCTTAGATAACAACGCCAGACGCATAAAGTACAATAAAAATACAACAGCATTTCCATCGTATAAAAGGTATAATTGCAACCAATGTGAAAGTAATGGTCACTTCTACGTTCCAGGCAACATAGGCTTCACTCATGGACGTTGCCCCACCAGATCGAAAAATTAGGGCCTAAGAAGTCAACGCCAGAAGCATAAAATAAAATAAAACTACAACAGTTTTTCCATCGTATAACAGGAACAATTGCAACCAGTGTGAAAGTGATGGTCATTTCTACGTTGAGGGCAACCTATTGATCACTCTAGGGCGTTGGTCCTCCAGATCAAATAGTTAGGGCCTAAGAAGCCGACGCCAGGGGCATCAAATACAAAATAAATACAACAGCCTTTCCATCGTAAAACAGGAATAATTGCAACCAGTTTGAAAGAAATGGTCATTTCTACGTTCCGGGCAACCTAGGCGTCACTCTAGGGCGTTGCTCCACCAGATCCAATAGTTAGGGCCTAAGAAGCCGAAGCCAGGAGCATCAAATACAAAATAAATACAACAGTTTTTCCATCGTAGACCAATAATAATTGCAATGAGTGTGAAAGTAATGGTCATTTCTACGTTCCGGGCAACATAGGCTTCACTCTTGGACGTTGCCCCACCAGATCGAAGAGTTAGGGCCTAAGAAGTCAACGCCAGAAGCATAAAATACAATAAAAATACAACAGCTTTTCCATCGTATAAAAGGTATAATTGCAACCAATGTGAAAGTAATGGTCACTTCTACGTTCCGGGCAACATAGGCTTCACTGTTGGACGATGCCCCACCAGATCGAAAGGTTAGGGCCTAAGAAGTCAACGCCAGAAGCATAAAATAAAATAAAATTACAACAGTTTTTCCATCGTATAACAGGAACAATTGCAACCAGTGTGAAAGTGATGGTCATTTCTATGTTGCGGGCAACCTATTCATCACTCTAGGGCGTTGGTCCACCAGATCCAATAGTTAGGGCCTAAGAAGCCGACGCCAGGAGCATCAAATACAAAATAAATACAACAGCCTTTCCATCGTAAAACAGGAATAATTGCAACCAGTTTGAAAGAAATGGTCATTTCTACGTTCCGGGCAACATAGGCTGCACTCTTGGACGTTGCTCCAAGAGATCGAATAGCTAGGACCTTAGAAGTCAACGCCAGAAGCATAGAACACAAAATAAATACAACAGTCTTTCCATTGTATTAAATGAATAATTGCAACCAATGTGAAAGTAATGGCCACTTCTACGTTCCGGGCAACATAGGCTTCACTCTTGGACGTTGCCCCACCAGATCGAAAAGTTAGGGCCTAAGAAGTCAACGCCAGGAGCATAAAACAAAATAAAATTACAACAGTTTTTCCATCGTATAACAGGAATAATTGCAACCAGTGTGAAAGTGATGGTCGTTTCTACGTTCGGGGCAACCTATTCATCACTCTAGGGCGTTGGTCCACCAGATCCAATAGTTAGGGCCTAAGAAGTCAACGCCAGAAACATAAAGTACAATAAAAATCCAGCAGCTTGTAGATCGTATAACAGGGATAATTGCAACCAGTGTGAAAGTAGTAGTCATGTCTACGTTCCGGGGAACCTAGGTTTCGCTCTTGGGAGTTGCTCCACCACGTCGAATAGTTAGGGCCATAGGAGTCAACGCCAGAAGCATAAAATACGATATAAGTACAACAGTTTTTCCATCGTATAAAACGAATAATTGCAACCAGTCTGAAAGTAATGGACATTTCTACGCTCCGGGCATCCTAGGCTTCACTCTACGGCGTTGGCCCACCAGATCCAATAGGTAAGGCCTTAGGAATCAACGCCAGAAACATAAAATACAATATAAATTCAACTGTTTTTCCGTTGTATAAAATGAATGATTGCAAACAGTGTGAAAGTAATGGTCATTTCAACGCCCTGGACTACCTAGGCATCACTCTAGGGCGTTGCTCCGCCAGATCGAATAGCTAGGGACTTACAATTCAACGCCTGAAGCATAAAATACAATAAAAATCCAACAGTTTGTCCATGGTATAACAGGAATAATTGCAACCGGTGTGAAAGTAGTGGTCGTTGATACGTCCCGGGCAACCTAGGTTTCGCTCTAGGGCGTTGCTTCACCACGTCAAATGGTTAGGGCCTTTGAAGTCAACGCCAGAATCATAAAATACAATATAAATGCAACAGTTTTTCCATCGTATAAAAGGTATAATTGCAGCCAGTGTAAGAGTAATGGTCATTTCTGCGTTCCGGGCAACATAGGCATCACTCTAGGGCGGTGCTCCACCAGATCGAATAGTCAGGGACTTAGAATTCCACGCCTCATGCATAAAATACAGTAAAACTGCAACAGCTTTTCCATCGTATAACAGGAATAACTGCAACCAGTTTGAAGGTACTGGTCATTTCTACGTTCCGGCAACCTAGGCTTCACTCCAGGGCGTTGCTCTACCAGATCGAAAGGTTAGGGCCTAAGAAGTCAACGCCAGAAGCATAAAATAAAATAAAATTACAACAGTTTTTCCATCGTATAACAGGAACAATTGCAACCAGTGTGAAAGTGATGGTCATTTCTACGTTGAGGGCAACCTATTGATCACTCTAGGGCGTTGGTCCTCCAGATCAAATAGTTAGGGCCTAAGAAGCCGACGCCAGGGGCATCAAATACAAAATAAATACAACAGCCTTTCCATCGTAAAACAGGAATAATTGCAACCAGTTTGAAAGAAATGGTCATTTCTACGTTCCGGGCAACCTAGGCGTCACTCTAGGGCGTTGCTCCACCAGATCCAATAGTTAGGGCCTAAGAAGCCGAAGCCAGGAGCATCAAATACAAAATAAATACAACAGTTTTTCCATCGTAGACCAATAATAATTGCAATGAGTGTGAAAGTAATGGTCATTTCTACGTTCCGGGCAACATAGGCTTCACTCTTGGACGTTGCCCCACCAGATCGAAGAGTTAGGGCCTAAGAAGTCAACGCCAGAAGCATAAAATACAATAAAAATACAACAGCTTTTCCATCGTATAAAAGGTATAATTGCAACCAATGTGAAAGTAATGGTCACTTCTACGTTCCGGGCAACATAGGCTTCACTGTTGGACGATGCCCCACCAGATCGAAAGGTTAGGGCCTAAGAAGTCAACGCCAGAAGCATAAAATAAAATAAAATTACAACAGTTTTTCCATCGTATAACAGGAACAATTGCAACCAGTGTGAAAGTGATGGTCATTTCTATGTTGCGGGCAACCTATTCATCACTCTAGGGCGTTGGTCCACCAGATCCAATAGTTAGGGCCTAAGAAGCCGACGCCAGGAGCATCAAATACAAAATAAATACAACAGCCTTTCCATCGTAAAACAGGAATAATTGCAACCAGTTTGAAAGAAATGGTCATTTCTACGTTCCGGGCAACATAGGCTGCACTCTTGGACGTTGCTCCAAGAGATCGAATAGCTAGGACCTTAGAAGTCAACGCGAAAAGCATAGAACACAAAATAAATACAACAGTCTTTCCATTGTATTAAATGAATAATTGCAACCAATGTGAAAGTAATGGCCACTTCTACGTTCCGGGCAACATAGGCTTCACTCTTGGACGTTGCCCCACCAGATCGAAAAGTTAGGGCCTAAGAAGTCAACGCCAGGAGCATAAAACAAAATAAAATTACAACAGTTTTTCCATCGTATAACAGGAATAATTGCAACCAGTGTGAAAGTGATGGTCATTTCTACGTTCGGGGCAACCTATTCATCACTCTAGGGCGTTGGTCCACCAGATCCAATAGTTAGGGCCTAAGAAGTCAACGCCAGAAACATAAAGTACAATAAAAATCCAGCAGCTTGTAGATCGTATAACAGGGATAATTGCAACCAGTGTGAAAGTAGTAGTCATGTCTACGTTCCGGGGAACCTAGGTTTCGCTCTTGGGAGTTGCTCCACCACGTCGAATAGTTAGGGCCATAGGAGTCAACGCCAGAAGCATAAAATACGATATAAGTACAACAGTTTTTCCATCGTATAAAACGAATAATTGCAACCAGTCTGAAAGTAATGGACATTTCTACGCTCCGGGCATCCTAGGCTTCACTCTACGGCGTTGGCCCACCAGATCCAATAGGTAAGGCCTTAGGAATCAACGCCAGAAACATAAAATACAATATAAATTCAACTGTTTTTCCGTTGTATAAAATGAATGATTGCAAACAGTGTGAAAGTAATGGTCATTTCAACGCCCTGGACTACCTAGGCATCACTCTAGGGCGTTGCTCCGCCAGATCGAATAGCTAGGGACTTACAATTCAACGCCTGAAGCATAAAATACAATAAAAATCCAACAGTTTGTCCATGGTATAACAGGAATAATTGCAACCGGTGTGAAAGTAGTGGTCGTTGATACGTCCCGGGCAACCTAGGTTTCGCTCTAGGGCGTTGCTTCACCACGTCAAATGGTTAGGGCCTTTGAAGTCAACGCCAGAATCATAAAATACAATATAAATGCAACAGTTTTTCCATCGTATAAAAGGTATAATTGCAGCCAGTGTAAGAGTAATGGTCATTTCTGCGTTCCGGGCAACATAGGCATCACTCTAGGGCGGTGCTCCACCAGATCGAATAGTCAGGGACTTAGAATTCCACGCCTCATGCATAAAATACAGTAAAACTGCAACAGCTTTTCCATCGTATAACAGGAGTAACTGCAACCAGTTTGAAAGTACTGGTCATTTCTACGTTCCGGCAACCTAGGCTTCACTCCAGGGCGTTGCTCTACCAGATCGAATAGTTAGGAACTTAGAATTCAACGCCAGAAGCATAAAATACAACAAAAATGCAACAGTTTTTCCATCGTTAAACAGGAATAATTGCAGCCAGTGTGACAGTAATGTGAATTCCTACGTTTCGGGCAACCTAGGCTTCACTCTAGGGCGTTGCTCCACCATATCGAATAGCTAGGACCTTAGAGGTCAACGCCAGAAGCATAGAATACAATATAAATACAACAGTCTTTCCATTGAATAAAATGAATAATTGCAAACTGTGTGAAAGTAATGGTCATTTCTACGTTCCGGGCAAGCTTGGCTTCACTCTAGGGCGTTGCTCCAACAGGTCGAATAGTTAGGGCCTTTGAAAACAACGCCAGAAGCATAAAATACAATAAAAATCCAACAGTTTGTCCATGGTATAAAAGGTATAATTGCAACCAGTGTGAAAGTAATGGTCATTTCTACGTTCCGGGCAACCTAGGCTTCACGCTAGGGCGTTGCTCCACCAGGTCGAATAATTAGGGCCTTAGAAAACAACGCCAGACGCATAAAATACAATAAAAATACAACATCTATTCCATCGTATTAAAGGTATAATTGCAACCAGTGTGAAAGTAATGGTCATTTCTGCGTTCCGGGCAACATAGGCTTCACTCTTGGACGTTGCCCCACCATATCGAAAAGTTAGGGCCTAAGAAGTCAACGCCAGAAGCATAAAATAAAATAAAATAACAACAGTTTTTCCATCGTATAAAAGGTACAATTGCAACCAGTGTGAAAGTAATGGTCATTTCTACGTTCCGGGTAACATAGGCCTCACTCTTGGACGTTGCTCCAAGAGATCGAATTGCTAGGACCTTAGAACTCAACGCCAGAAGCAAAAAATACAATATAAATGCAATAGTTTTTCCATTGTATAAAATGAATAATTGCAAACAGTGTGAAAGTAATGGTCATTTCTACGTTCCGGGCAACCTGGGTTTCACTATAGGGCGTTGCTCCACCAGGTCGAATAGTTAGGACCTTAGATAACAACGCCAGACGCATAAAGTACAATAAAAATACAACAGCATTTCCATCGTATAAAAGGTATAATTGCAACCAATGTGAAAGTAATGGTCACTTCTACGTTCCAGGCAACATAGGCTTCACTCATGGACGTTGCCCCAACAGATCGAAAAATTAAGGCCTAAGAAGTCAACGCCAGAAGCATAAAATACAATATAAATACAACAGTTTTTCCATTGTATAAAACGAATAATTGCAACCAGTGTGAAAGTTATGGTCATTTCTGCGTCCGGGCAACATAGGCTTGACTCTTGGACGTTACCCCAGCAGATCGAATAGCTACGGCCTTAGAAGTCAACGCCAGAATCACCAAATACAAAATAAATACAACAGTTGTTCTACCGTATAACAGGAATAATTGCAACCAGAGTGAAATTTATGGCCTGTTCTACGTTCCGGGCAACCTAGGCTTCACTCTAGGGCGTTGCTCCTCCAGGTCGATAATTTAGGGCCTTAGAAAACAACGCCAGACGCATAAAATACAATAAAAATGCAACAGCTTGTAGATCGCATAACAGGGATAATTGCAACCAGTGTGAAAGTAATAGTCATATCTACGTTCCGGGCAACCTAGGTTTCGCTCTTGGGCGTTGCTCCACCACGTCGAATAGTTAGGGCCATAGGAGTCAACGCCAGAAGCATAAAACACGATATAAGTACAACAGTTTTTCCACCGTATAAAGCGAATTATTGGAACCAGTCTGAAGGTAATGGCCATTTCTACGCTCCGGGCATCCTATGCTTCACTCTAGGGCGTTGGTCCACCAGATCCAATAGTTAGGGCCTAAGAAGTCAACGCCAGAAACATAAAGTACAATAAAAATCCAGCAGCTTGTAGATCGTATAACAGGGATAATTGCAACCAGTGTGAAAGTAGTAGTCATGTCTACGTTCCGGGGAACCTAGGTTTCGCTCTTGGGAGTTGCTCCACCACGTCGAATAGTTAGGGCCATAGGAGTCAACGCCAGAAGCATAAAATAAAAGAAAATCACAACAGTTTTTCCATCGTATAACAGGAATAATTGCAACCAGTGTGAAAGTGATGGTCATTTCTACGTTCCGGGCAACCTAGGCTTCACTCTAGGGCGTTGGTCCACCAGATCCAAAAGTCAGGGCCTAAGAAGACAACGCCAGAAGCATAAAATACGATATAAGTACAACAGTTTTTCCATCGTATAAAACGAATAATTGCAACCAGTCTGAAAGTAATGGACATTTCTACGATCCGGGCATCCTAGGCTTCACTCTACGGTGTTGGCCCACCAGATCCAATAGGTAGGGCCTTAGGAATCAACGCCAGAAACATAAAATACAATATAAATACAACTGTTTTTCCGTTGTATAAAATGAATGATTGCAAACAGTGTGAAAGTAATGGTCATTTCAACGCCCTGGACTACCTAGGCATCACTCTAGGGCGTTGCTCCACCATATCGAATAGCTAGGGACTTACAATTCAACGCCTGAAGCATAAAATACAATAAAAATCCAACAGTTTGTCCATGGTATAACAGGAATAATTGCAACCAGTGTGAAAGTAGTGGTCATTGATACGTCCCGGGCAACCTAGGTTTCGCTCTAGGGCGTTGCTTCACCACGTCAAATGGTTAGGGCCTTAGAAGTCAACGCCAGAATCATAAAATACAATATAAATGCAACAGTTTTTCCATCGTATAAAAGGTATAATTGCAACCAGTGTAAGAGTAATGGTCATTTCTGCGTTCCGGGCAACATAGGCTTCACTCTAGGGCGGTGCTCCACCAGATCGAATAGTCAGGGACTTAGAATTCCACGCCACATGCATAAAATACAGTAAAACTGCAACAGCTTTTCCATCGTATAACAGGAATAACTGCAACCAGTTTGAAAGTACTGGTCATTTCTACGTTCCGGCAACCTAGGCTTCACTCCAGGGTGTTGCTCTACCAGATCGAATAGTTAGGGACTTAGAACTCAACGCCAGAAGCATAAAATACAACAAAAATGCAACAGTTTTTCCATCGTATAACAGGAATAATTGCAGCCACTGTGTCAGTAATGTGAATTCCTACGTTTCGGGCAACCTAGGCTTCACTCTAGGGCGTTGCTCCACCAGATCGAATAGCTAGGACCTTAGAGGTCAACGCCAGAAGCATAGAATACAATATAAATACAACAGTCTTTCCATTGAATAAAATGAATAATTGCAGACTGTGTGAAAGTAATGGTCATTTCTACGGTCCGGGCAAGCTTGGCTTCACTCTAGGGCGTTGCTCCACCAGGTCGAATAGTTAGGGCCTTTGAAAACAACGCCAGAAGCATAAAATACAATAAAAATCCAACAGTTTGTCCATGGTATAACAGGAATAATTGCAACCAGTGTGAAAGTAATAGTCATTTCTACGTATGGGGCAACCTAGGCTTCACTCTAGGGCGTTGCTCCACCATGTCGAATAGTTAGAGCCTTAGAAAACAACGCCGGTCGCATAAAATACAATAAAAATACAACAGCTTTTCCATCGTATAAAAGGTATAATTCCAACCAATGTGAAAGTAATGGTCACTACTACGTTCCGGGCAACATAGGCTTCACTCTTGGACGTTGCCCCACCATATCGAAAAGTTAGGGCCTAAGAAGTCAACGCCAGAAGCATAAAATAAAATAAAATAAGAACAGTTTTTCCATCGCATAAAAGGTAAAATTGCAACCAGTGTGAAAGTGATGGTCATTTCTACGTTCCGGGCAACCTAGGTTTCGCTCTTGGGCGTTGCTTCACCACGTCGAATAGTTAGGGCCATAGGAGTCAACGCCAGAAGCATAAAATACGATATAAGTACAACAGTTTTTCCACCGTATAAAACGAATTATTGGAACCAGTCTGAAGGTAATGGCCATTTCTACGCTCCAGGCATCCTATGCTTCACTCTAGGGCGTTGGTCCACCAGATCCAATAGTTAGGGCCTAAGAAGTCAACGCCAGAAACATAAAGTACAATAAAAATCCAGCAGCTTGTAGATCGTATAACAGGGATAATTGCAACCAGTGTGAAAGTAGTAGTCATATCTACGTGCCGGGAAACCTAGGTTTCGCTCTTGGAGTTGCTCCACCACGTCGAATAGTTAGGGCCATAGGAGTCAACGCCAGAAGCATAAAATAAAAGAAAATCACAACAGTTTTTCCATCGTATAACAGGAATAATTGCAACCAGTGTGAAAGTGATGGTCATTTCTACGTTCCGGGCAACCTAGGCTTCACTCTAGGGCGTTGGTCCTCCAGATCCAAAAGTCAGGGCCTAAGAAGCCAACGCCAGAAGCATAAAATACGATATAAGTACAACAGTTTTTCCATCGTATAAAACGAATAATTGCAACCAGTCTGAAAGGAATGGACATTTCTACGCTCCGGGCATCCTAGGCTTCACTCTACGGCGTTGGTCCACGAGATCCAATAGTTAGGGCCTTAGGAATCAACGCCAGAAGCATAAAATACAATATAAATACAACTGTTTTTCCATTGTATTAAATGAATAATTGCAAACAGTGTGAAAGTAATGGTCATTTCTACGTTCCGGGCAACCTAGGCTTCTATCTAGGGCGTTGCTCCACCAGGTCGAATAGTTAGGGCCTTTGAAAACAACGCCAGACGCTTAAAATACAACAAAATTACAGCAGTTTTTCCATCGTATAACAGGAATAATTGCAACCAGTGTGAAAGTGATGGTCCTTTCAACGCTCTGGGCTACCTAGGCATCACTCTAGGGCGTCGCTCCAGTAGATCGAATAGCTAGGGACTTAGAATTCAACGCCAGAAGCATAAAATACAATAAAAATCCAGCAGTTTGTCCACGGTATAACAGGAATAATTGCAACCAGTGTGAAAGAAATGGTCATTTCTACGTTCCGGGCAAAATAGGCTGCACTCTTGGACGTTGCTCCAAGAGATCGAATAGCTAGGACCTTAGAAGTCAACGCCAGAAGCATAGAACACAATCTAAATACAACAGTCATTCCATTGTATAAAATGAATAATTGCAAACAGTGTGAAAGTAATGGTCACTTCTACGTTCCGGGCAACCTAGGCTTCACTCTAGGGCGTTGCTCCACCAGGTCGAATAGTTAGGGCCTTTGAAAACAACGACAGACGCTTAAAATACCATAAAATTACAACAGTTTTTCCATCGTATAAGAGGAATAATTGCAACCAGTGTGAATGTGATGGTCCTTTCAACGCTCTGGGCTACCTAGGCATCACTCTAGGGCGTTGCTCCACCAGATCGATTAGCTTGGGACTTAGAATTCAACGCCAGAAGCATAAAATACAATAAAAATCCAACAGTTTGTCCATGGTATAACAGGAATAATTGCAACCAGTGTGAAAGTAATGGTCATTTCTACGTTCCGGGCAACCTAGGCTTCACTCTAGGTCGTTGCTCCAACAGATCGAAAAGTTAGGGCCTAAGAAGACAACGCCAGAAGCATAAAATAAAATAAAATTACAACAGTTTTTCCATCGTATAAAAGGTATAATTGCAACCAGTGTGAAAGTAATGGTCATTTCTACGTTCCGGGCAACCTAGGCTTCACTCTAGGGCGTTGGTCCACCAGATCCAAAAGTCAGCTCCTAAGAAGCCAACGCCAGAAGCATAAAATACGATATAAGTACAACAGTTTTTCCATCGTATAAAACGAATAATTGCAACCAGTCTGAAAGTAATGGCCATTTCTACGCTCCGGGCATCCTAGGCTTCACTCTACGGCGTTGATCCACCAGATCCAAAAGTTAGGGCCTAAGAAGTCAACGCCAGAAGCATAAAATAAAATAAAATTACAACAGTTTTTCCATCGTATAACAGGAACAATTGCAACCAGTGTGAAAGTGATGGTCATTTCTACGTTGCGGGCAACCTATTGATCACTCTAGGGCGTTGGTCCACCAGATCCAATAGTTAGGGCCTAAGAAGCCGACGCAAGGAGCATCAAATACAAAATAAATACAACAGCCTTTCCATCGTAAAACAGGAATAATTGCAACCAGTTTGAAAGAAATGGTCATTTCTACGTTCCGGGCAACCTAGGCGTCACTCTAGGGCGTTGCTCCACCAGATCCAATAGTTAGGGCCTAAGAAGCCGACGCCAGGAGCATCAAATACAAAATAAATACAACAGTTTTTCCATCGTAAAACAGGAATAATTGCAATGAGTGTGAAAGTAATGGTCATTTCTACGTTCCGGGCAACATAGGCTTCACTCTTGGACGTTGCCCCACCAGATCGAAGAGTTAGGGCCTAAGAAGTCAACGCCAGAAGCATAAAATAAAATAAAATTACAACAGTTTTTCCATCGTATAACAGGAACAATTGCAACCAGTGTGAAAGTGATGGTCATTTCTACGTTGCGGGCAACCTATTCATCACTCTAGGGCGTTGGTCCACCAGATCCAATAGTTAGGGCCTAAGAAGCCGACGCCAGGAGCATCAAATACAAAATAAATACAACAGCCTTTCCATCGTAAAACAGGAATAATTGCAACCAGTGTGAAAGTGATGGTCATTTCTACGTTCCGGGCAACCTAGGCTTCACTCTAGGGCGTTGGTCCTCCAGATCCAAAAGTCAGGGCCTAAGAAGCCAACGCCAGAAGCATAAAATACGATATAAGTACAACAGTTTTTCCATCGTATAAAACGAATAATTGCAACCAGTCTGAAAGTAATGGACATTTCTACGCTCCGGGCATCCTAGGCTTCACTCTACGGCGTTGGTCCACGAGATCCAATAGTTAGGGCCTTAGGAATCAGCGCCAGAAGCATAAAATACAATATAAATACAACTGTTTTTCCATTGTATTAAATGAATAATTGCAAACAGTGTGAAAGTAATGGTCATTTCTACGTTCCGGGCAACCTAGGCTTCTATCTAGGGCGTTGCTCCACCAGGTCGAATAGTTAGGGCCTTTGAAAACAACGCCAGACGCTTAAAATACAACAAAATTACAGCAGTTTTTCCATCGTATAACAGGAATAATTGCAACCAGTGTGAAAGTGATGGTCCTTTCAACGCTCTGGGCTACCTAGGCATCACTCTAGGGCGTCGCTCCAGTAGATCGAATAGCTAGGGACTTAGAATTCAACGCCAGAAGCATAAAATACAATAAAAATCCAGCAGTTTGTCCACGGTATAACAGGAATAATTGCAACCAGTGTGAAAGAAATGGTCATTTCTACGTTCCGGGCAAAATAGGCTGCACTCTTGGACGTTGCTCCAAGAGATCGAATAGCTAGGACCTTAGAAGTCAACGCCAGAAGCATAGAACACAATCTAAATACAACAGTCATTCCATTGTATAAAATGAATAATTGCAAACAGTGTGAAAGTAATGGTCACTTCTACGTTCCGGGCAACCTAGGCTTCACTCTAGGGCGTTGCTCCACCAGGTCGAATAGTTAGGGCCTTTGAAAACAACGACAGACGCTTAAAATACCATAAAATTACAACAGTTTTTCCATCGTATAAGAGGAATAATTGCAACCAGTGTGAATGTGATGGTCCTTTCAACGCTCTGGGCTACCTAGGCATCACTCTAGGGCGTTGCTCCACCAGATCGATTAGCTTGGGACTTAGAATTCAACGCCAGAAGCATAAAATAAAATAAAATTACAACAGTTTTTCCATCGTATAACAGGAACAATTGCAACCAGTGTGAAAGTGATGGTCATTTCTACGTTGCGGGCAACCTATTGATCACTCTAGGGCGTTGGTCCACCAGATCCAATAGTTAGGGCCTAAGAAGCCGACGCAAGGAGCATCAAATACAAAATAAATACAACAGCCTTTCCATCGTAAAACAGGAATAATTGCAACCAGTTTGAAAGAAATGGTCATTTCTACGTTCCGGGCAACCTAGGCGTCACTCTAGGGCGTTGCTCCACCAGATCCAATAGTTAGGGCCTAAGAAGCCGACGCCAGGAGCATCAAATACAAAATAAATACAACAGTTTTTCCATCGTAAAACAGGAATAATTGCAATGAGTGTGAAAGTAATGGTCATTTCTACGTTCCGGGCAACATAGGCTTCACTCTTGGACGTTGCCCCACCAGATCGAAGAGTTAGGGCCTAAGAAGACAACGCCAGAAGCATAAAATAAAATAAAATTACAACAGTTTTTCCATCGTATAAAAGGTATAATTGCAACCAGTGTGAAAGTAATGGTCATTTCTACGTTCCGGGCAACCTAGGCTTCACTCTAGGGCGTTGGTCCACCAGATCCAAAAGTCAGCTCCTAAGAAGCCAACGCCAGAAGCATAAAATACGATATAAGTACAACAGTTTTTCCATCGTATAAAACGAATAATTGCAACCAGTCTGAAAGTAATGGCCATTTCTACGCTCCGGGCATCCTAGGCTTCACTCTACGGCGTTGATCCACCAGATCCAAAAGTTAGGGCCTAAGAAGTCAACGCCAGAAGCATAAAATAAAATAAAATTACAACAGTTTTTCCATCGTATAACAGGAACAATTGCAACCAGTGTGAAAGTGATGGTCATTTCTACGTTGCGGGCAACCTATTGATCACTCTAGGGCGTTGGTCCACCAGATCCAATAGTTAGGGCCTAAGAAGCCGACGCAAGGAGCATCAAATACAAAATAAATACAACAGCCTTTCCATCGTAAAACAGGAATAATTGCAACCAGTTTGAAAGAAATGGTCATTTCTACGTTCCGGGCAACCTAGGCGTCACTCTAGGGCGTTGCTCCACCAGATCCAATAGTTAGGGCCTAAGAAGCCGACGCCAGGAGCATCAAATACAAAATAAATACAACAGTTTTTCCATCGTAAAACAGGAATAATTGCAATGAGTGTGAAAGTAATGGTCATTTCTACGTTCCGGGCAACATAGGCTTCACTCTTGGACGTTGCCCCACCAGATCGAAGAGTTAGGGCCTAAGAAGTCAACGCCAGAAGCATAAAATAAAATAAAATTACAACAGTTTTTCCATCGTATAACAGGAACAATTGCAACCAGTGTGAAAGTGATGGTCATTTCTACGTTGCGGGCAACCTATTCATCACTCTAGGGCGTTGGTCCACCAGATCCAATAGTTAGGGCCTAAGAAGCCGACGCCAGGAGCATCAAATACAAAATAAATACAACAGCCTTTCCATCGTAAAACAGGAATAATTGCAACCAGTGTGAAAGTGATGGTCATTTCTACGTTCCGGGCAACCTAGGCTTCACTCTAGGGCGTTGGTCCTCCAGATCCAAAAGTCAGGGCCTAAGAAGCCAACGCCAGAAGCATAAAATACGATATAAGTACAACAGTTTTTCCATCGTATAAAACGAATAATTGCAACCAGTCTGAAAGTAATGGACATTTCTACGCTCCGGGCATCCTAGGCTTCACTCTACGGCGTTGGTCCACGAGATCCAATAGTTAGGGCCTTAGGAATCAGCGCCAGAAGCATAAAATACAATATAAATACAACTGTTTTTCCATTGTATTAAATGAATAATTGCAAACAGTGTGAAAGTAATGGTCATTTCTACGTTCCGGGCAACCTAGGCTTCTATCTAGGGCGTTGCTCCACCAGGTCGAATAGTTAGGGCCTTTGAAAACAACGCCAGACGCTTAAAATACAACAAAATTACAGCAGTTTTTCCATCGTATAACAGGAATAATTGCAACCAGTGTGAAAGTGATGGTCCTTTCAACGCTCTGGGCTACCTAGGCATCACTCTAGGGCGTCGCTCCAGTAGATCGAATAGCTAGGGACTTAGAATTCAACGCCAGAAGCATAAAATACAATAAAAATCCAGCAGTTTGTCCACGGTATAACAGGAATAATTGCAACCAGTGTGAAAGAAATGGTCATTTCTACGTTCCGGGCAAAATAGGCTGCACTCTTGGACGTTGCTCCAAGAGATCGAATAGCTAGGACCTTAGAAGTCAACGCCAGAAGCATAGAACACAATCTAAATACAACAGTCATTCCATTGTATAAAATGAATAATTGCAAACAGTGTGAAAGTAATGGTCACTTCTACGTTCCGGGCAACCTAGGCTTCACTCTAGGGCGTTGCTCCACCAGGTCGAATAGTTAGGGCCTTTGAAAACAACGACAGACGCTTAAAATACCATAAAATTACAACAGTTTTTCCATCGTATAAGAGGAATAATTGCAACCAGTGTGAATGTGATGGTCCTTTCAACGCTCTGGGCTACCTAGGCATCACTCTAGGGCGTTGCTCCACCAGATCGATTAGCTTGGGACTTAGAATTCAACGCCAGAAGCATAAAATAAAATAAAATTACAACAGTTTTTCCATCGTATAACAGGAACAATTGCAACCAGTGTGAAAGTGATGGTCATTTCTACGTTGCGGGCAACCTATTGATCACTCTAGGGCGTTGGTCCACCAGATCCAATAGTTAGGGCCTAAGAAGCCGACGCAAGGAGCATCAAATACAAAATAAATACAACAGCCTTTCCATCGTAAAACAGGAATAATTGCAACCAGTTTGAAAGAAATGGTCATTTCTACGTTCCGGGCAACCTAGGCGTCACTCTAGGGCGTTGCTCCACCAGATCCAATAGTTAGGGCCTAAGAAGCCGACGCCAGGAGCATCAAATACAAAATAAATACAACAGTTTTTCCATCGTAAAACAGGAATAATTGCAATGAGTGTGAAAGTAATGGTCATTTCTACGTTCCGGGCAACATAGGCTTCACTCTTGGACGTTGCCCCACCAGATCGAAGAGTTAGGGCCTAAGAAGTCAACGCCAGAAGCATAAAATAAAATAAAATTACAACAGTTTTTCCATCGTATAACAGGAACAATTGCAACCAGTGTGAAAGTGATGGTCATTTCTACGTTGCGGGCAACCTATTCATCACTCTAGGGCGTTGGTCCACCAGATCCAATAGTTAGGGCCTAAGAAGCCGACGCCAGGAGCATCAAATACAAAATAAATACAACAGCCTTTCCATCGTAAAACAGGAATAATTGCAACCAGTGTGAAAGTGATGGTCATTTCTACGTTCCGGGCAACCTAGGCTTCACTCTAGGGCGTTGGTCCTCCAGATCCAAAAGTCAGGGCCTAAGAAGCCAACGCCAGAAGCATAAAATACGATATAAGTACAACAGTTTTTCCATCGTATAAAACGAATAATTGCAACCAGTCTGAAAGTAATGGACATTTCTACGCTCCGGGCATCCTAGGCTTCACTCTACGGCGTTGGTCCACGAGATCCAATAGTTAGGGCCTTAGGAATCAGCGCCAGAAGCATAAAATACAATATAAATACAACTGTTTTTCCATTGTATTAAATGAATAATTGCAAACAGTGTGAAAGTAATGGTCATTTCTACGTTCCGGGCAACCTAGGCTTCTATCTAGGGCGTTGCTCCACCAGGTCGAATAGTTAGGGCCTTTGAAAACAACGCCAGACGCTTAAAATACAACAAAATTACAGCAGTTTTTCCATCGTATAACAGGAATAATTGCAACCAGTGTGAAAGTGATGGTCCTTTCAACGCTCTGGGCTACCTAGGCATCACTCTAGGGCGTCGCTCCAGTAGATCGAATAGCTAGGGACTTAGAATTCAACGCCAGAAGCATAAAATACAATAAAAATCCAGCAGTTTGTCCACGGTATAACAGGAATAATTGCAACCAGTGTGAAAGAAATGGTCATTTCTACGTTCCGGGCAAAATAGGCTGCACTCTTGGACGTTGCTCCAAGAGATCGAATAGCTAGGACCTTAGAAGTCAACGCCAGAAGCATAGAACACAATCTAAATACAACAGTCATTCCATTGTATAAAATGAATAATTGCAAACAGTGTGAAAGTAATGGTCACTTCTACGTTCCGGGCAACCTAGGCTTCACTCTAGGGCGTTGCTCCACCAGGTCGAATAGTTAGGGCCTTTGAAAACAACGACAGACGCTTAAAATACCATAAAATTACAACAGTTTTTCCATCGTATAAGAGGAATAATTGCAACCAGTGTGAATGTGATGGTCCTTTCAACGCTCTGGGCTACCTAGGCATCACTCTAGGGCGTTGCTCCACCAGATCGATTAGCTTGGGACTTAGAATTCAACGCCAGAAGCATAAAATACAATAAAAATCCAACAGTTTGTCCATGGTATAACAGGAATAATTGCAACCAGTGTGAAAGTAATGGTCATTTCTACGTTCCGGGCAACCTAGGCTTCACTCTAGGTCGTTGCTCCAACAGATCGAAAAGTTAGGGCCTAAGAAGTCAACGCCAGAAGCATAAAATAAAATAAAATTACAACAGTTTTTCCATCGTATAAAAGGTATAATTGCAACCAGTGTGAAAGTAATGGTCATTTCTACGTTCCGGGCAACCTAGGCTTCACTCTAGGGCGTTGGTCCACCAGATCCAAAAGTCAGGTCCTAAGAAGCCAACGCCAGAAGCATAAAATACGATATAAGTACAACAGTTTTTCCATCGTATAAAACGAATAATTGCAACCAGTCTGAAAGTAATGGCCATTTCTACGCTCCGGGCATCCTAGGCTTCACTCTACGGCGTTGATCCACCAGATCCAAAAGTTAGGGCCTAAGAAGTCAACGCCAGAAGCATAAAATAAAATAAAATTACAACAGTTTTTCCATCGTATAACAGGAACAATTGCAACCAGTGTGAAAGTGATGGTCATTTCTACGTTGCGGGCAACCTATTGATCACTCTAGGGCGTTGGTCCACCAGATCCAATAGTTAGGGCCTAAGAAGCCGACGCAAGGAGCATCAAATACAAAATAAATACAACAGCCTTTCCATCGTAAAACAGGAATAATTGCAACCAGTTTGAAAGAAATGGTCATTTCTACGTTCCGGGCAACCTAGGCGTCACTCTAGGGCGTTGCTCCACCAGATCCAATAGTTAGGGCCTAAGAAGCCGACGCCAGGAGCATCAAATACAAAATAAATACAACAGTTTTTCCATCGTAAAACAGGAATAATTGCAATGAGTGTGAAAGTAATGGTCATTTCTACGTTCCGGGCAACATAGGCTTCACTCTTGGACGTTGCCCCACCAGATCGAAGAGTTAGGGCCTAAGAAGTCAACGCCAGAAGCATAAAATAAAATAAAATTACAACAGTTTTTCCATCGTATAACAGGAACAATTGCAACCAGTGTGAAAGTGATGGTCATTTCTACGTTGCGGGCAACCTATTCATCACTCTAGGGCGTTGGTCCACCAGATCCAATAGTTAGGGCCTAAGAAGCCGACGCCAGGAGCATCAAATACAAAATAAATACAACAGCCTTTCCATCGTAAAACAGGAATAATTGCAACCAGTTTGAAAGAAATGGTCATTTCTACGTTCCGGGCAACATAGGCTGCACTCTTGGACGTTGCTCCAAGTGATCGAATAGCTAGGACCTTAGAAGTCAACGCCAGAAGCATAGAATACAATATAAATACAACAGTCTTTCCATTGTATAAAATGTATAATTGCAAACAGTGTGAAAGTAATGGTCATTTCTACGTTCCGGGCAACCTTGGCTTCACTCTAGGGCGTTGCTCCACCAGGTCGATTAGTTAGGGCCTTTGAAAACAACGCCAGACGCTTAAAATACAATAAAATTACAACAGTTTTTCCATCGTATAACAGGAATAATGGCAACCAGTGTTAAAGTGATTGTCATTTCAACGCTCTGGGCTACCTAGGCATCACTCTAGGTCGTTGCTCCAACAGATCGAAAAGTTAGGGCCTAAGAAGTCAACGCCAGAAGCATAAAATAAAATAAAATTACAACAGTTTTTCCATCGTATAAAAGGTATAATTGCAACCACTGTGAAAGTAATGGTCATTTCTACGTTCCGGGCAACCTAGGCTTCACTCTAGGGCGTTGGTCCACCAGATCCAAAAGTCAGGTCCTAAGAAGCCAACGCCAGAAGCATAAAATACGATATAAGTACAACAGTTTTTCCATCGTATAAAACGAATAATTGCAACCAGTCTGAAAGTAATGGCCATTTCTACGCTCCGGGCATTCTAGGCTTCACTCTACGGCGTTGATCCACCAGATCCAATAGTTAGGGCCTAAGAAGCCGACGCCAGGAGCATCAAATACAAAATAAATACAACAGTTTTTCCATCGTAAAACAGGAATAATTGCAATGAGTGTGAAAGTAATGGTCATTTCTACGTTCCGGGCAACATAGGCTTCACTCTTGGACGTTGCCCCACCAGATCGAAGAGTTAGGGCCTAAGAAGTCAACGCCAGAAGCATAAAATACAATAAAAATACAACAGCTTTTCCATCGTATAAAAGGTATAATTGCAACCAATGTGAAAGTAATGGTCACTTCTACGTTCCGGGCAACATAGGCTTCACTCTTGGACGTTGCCCCACCAGATCGAAAGGTTAGGGCCTAAGAAGTCAACGCCAGAAGCATAAAATAAAATAAAATTACAACAGTTTTTCCATCGTATAACAGGAACAATTGCAACCAGTGTGAAAGTGATGGTCATTTCTACGTTGCGGGCAACCTATTGATCACTCTAGGGCGTTGGTCCACCAGATCCAAAAGTCAGGGCCTAAGAAGCCAACGCCAGAAGCATAAAATACGATATAAGTACAACAGTTTTTCCATCGTATAAAACGAATAATTGCAACCAGTCTGAAAGTAATGGACATTTCTACGCTCCCGGCATCCTAGGCTTCACTCTACGGCGTTGGCCCACCAGATCCAGTAGGTAGGGCCTTCGGAATCAACGCCAGAAACATAAAATACAATATAAATACAACTGTTTTTCCGTTGTATAAAATGAATGATTGCAAACAGTGTGAAAGTAATGGTCATTTCAACGCCCTGGACTACCTAGGCATCACTCTAGGGCGTTGCTCCACCAGATCGAATAGCTAGGGACTTACAATTCAACGCCTGAAGCATAAAATACAATAAAAATCCAACAGTTTGTCCATGGTATAAAAGGAATAATTGCAACCAGTGTGAAAGTAGTGGTCATTGATACGTCCCGGGCAACCTAGGTTTCGCTCTAGGGCGTTGCTTCACCACGTCAAATGGTTAGGGCCTTAGAAGTCAACGCCAGAATCATAAAATACAATATAAATGCAACAGTTTTTCCATCGTATAAAAGGTATAATTGCAACCAGTGTAAGAGTAATGGTCATTTCTGCGTTCCGGGCAACATAGGCTTCACTCTAGGGCGGTGCTCCACCAGATCGAATAGTCAGGGACTTAGAATTCCACGCCACATGCATAAAATACAGTAAAACTGCAACAGCTTTTCCATCGTATAACAGGAATAACTGCAACCAGTTTGAAAGTACTGGTCATTTCTACGTTCCGGCAACCTAGGCTTCACTCCAGGGTGTTGCTCTACCAGATCGAATAGTTAGGGACTTAGAACTCAACGCCAGAAGCATAAAATACAACAAAAATGCAACAGTTTTTCCATCGTATAACAGGAATAATTGCAGCCACTGTGTCAGTAATGTGAATTCCTACGTTTCGGGCAACCTAGGCTTCACTCTAGGGCGTTGCTCCACCAGATCGAATAGCTAGGACCTTAGAGGTCAACGCCAGAAGCATAGAATACAATATAAATACAACAGTCTTTCCATTGAATAAAATGAATAATTGCAAACTGTGTGAAAGTAATGGTCATTTCTACGGTCCGGGCAAGCTTGGCTTCACTCTAGGGCGTTGCTCCACCAGGTCGAATAGTTAGGGCCTTTGAAAACAACGCCAGAAGCATAAAATACAATAAAAATCCAACAGTTTGTCCATGGTATAACAGGAATAATTGCAACCAGTGTGAAAGTAATAGTCATTTCTACGTATGGGGCAACCTAGGCTTCACTCTAGGGCGTTGCTCCACCATGTCGAATAGTTAGAGCCTTAGAAAACAACGCCGGTCGCATAAAATACAATAAAAATACAACAGCTTTTCCATCGTATAAAAGGTATAATTCCAACCAATGTGAAAGTAATGGTCACTACTACGTTCCGGGCAACATAGGCTTCACTCTTGGACGTTGCCCCACCATATCGAAAAATTAGGGCCTAAGAAGTCAACGCCAGAAGCATAAAATAAAATAAAATAAGAACAGTTTTTCCATCGCATAAAAGGTAAAATTGCAACCAGTGTGAAAGTGATGGTCATTTCTACGTTCCGGGCAACCTAGGTTTCGCTCTTGGGCGTTGCTTCACCACGTCGAATAGTTAGGGCCATAGGAGTCAACGCCAGAAGCATAAAATACGATATAAGTACAACAGTTTTTCCACCGTATAAAACGAATTATTGGAACCAGTCTGAAGGTAATGGCCATTTCTACGCTCCGGGCATCCTATGCTTCACTCTAGGGCGTTGGTCCACCAGATCCAATAGTTAGGGCCTAAGAAGTCAACGCCAGAAACATAAAGTACAATAAAAATCCAGCAGCTTGTAGATCGTATAACAGGGATAGTTGCAACCAGTGTGAAAGTAGTAGTCATATCTACGTTCCGGGAAACCTAGGTTTCGCTCTTGGGAGTTGCTCCACCACGTCGAATAGTTAGGGCCATAGGAGTCAACGCCAGAAGCATAAAATAAAAGAAAATCACAACAGTTTTTCCATCGTATAACAGGAATAATTGCAACCAGTGTGAAAGTGATGGTCATTTCTACGTTCCGGGCAACCTAGGCTTCACTCTAGGGCGTTGGTCCTCCAGATCCAAAAGTCAGGGCCTAAGAAGCCAACGCCAGAAGCATAAAATACGATATAAGGACAACAGTTTTTCCATCGTATAAAACGAATAATTGCAACCAGTCTGAAAGTAATGGACATTTCTACGCTCCGGGCATCCTAGGCTTCACTCTACGGCGTTGGTCCACGAGATCCAATAGTTAGGGCCTTAGGAATCAACGCCAGAAGCATAAAATACAATATAAATACAACCGTTTTTCCATTGTATTAAATGAATAATTGCAAACAGTGTGAAAGTAATGGTCATTTCTACGTTCCGGGCAACCTAGGCTTCACTCTTGGACGTTGCCCCACCAGATCGAAGAGTTAGGGCCTAAGAAGTCAACGCCAGAAGCATAAAATACAATAAAAATACAACAGCTTTTCCATCGTATAAAAGGTATAATTGCAACCAATGTGAAAGTAATGGTCACTTCTACGTTCCGGGCAACATAGGCTTCACTCTTGGACGTTGCCCCACCAGATCGAAAGGTTACGGCCTAAGAAGTCAACGCCAGAAGCATAAAATAAAATAAAATTACAACAGTTTTTCCATCGTATAACAGGAACAATTGCAACCAGTGTGAAAGTGATGGTCATTTCTACGTTGCGGGCAACCTATTCATCACTCTAGGGCGTTGGTCCACCAGATCCAATAGTTAGGGCCTAAGAAGCCGACGCCAGGAGCATCAAATACAAAATAAATACAACAGCCTTTCCATCGTAAAACAGGAATAATTGCAACCAGTTTGAAAGAAATGGTCATTTCTACGTTCCGGGCAACCTAGGCTTCACTCTAGGTCGTTGCTCCAACAGATCGAAAAGTTAGGGCCTAAGAAGTCAACGCCAGAAGCATAAAATAAAATAAAAATCCAACAGTTTGTCCATGGTATAACAGGAATAATTGCAACCAGTGTGAAAGTAATGGTCATTTCTACGTTCCGGGCAACCTAGGCTTCACTCTAGGTCGTTGCTCCAACAGATCGAAAAGTTAGGGCCTAAGAAGTCAACGCCAGAAGCATAAAATAAAATAAAATTACAACAGTTTTTCCATCGTATAAAAGGTATAATTGCAACCAGTGTGAAAGTAATGGTCATTTCTACGTTCCGGGCAACCTAGGCTTCACTCTAGGGCGTTGGTCCACCAGATCCAAACGTCAGGTCCTAAGAAGCCAACGCCAGAAGCATAAAATACGATATAAGTACAACAGTTTTTCCATCGTATAAAACGAATAATTGCAACCAGTCTGAAAGTAATGGCCATTTCTACGCTCCGGGCATCCTAGGCTTCACTCTACGGCGTTGATCCACCAGATCCAAAAGTTAGGGCCTAAGAAGTCAACGCCAGAAGCATAAAATAAAATAAAATTACAACAGTTTTTCCATCGTATAACAGGAACAATTGCAACCAGTGTGAAAGTGATGGTCATTTCTACGTTGCGGGCAACCTATTGATCACTCTAGGGCGTTGGTCCACCAGATCCAATAGTTAGGGCCTAAGAAGCCGACGCAAGGAGCATCAAATACAAAATAAATACAACAGTTTTTCCATCGTAAAACAGGAATAATTGCAATGAGTGTGAAAGTAATGGTCATTTCTACGTTCCGGGCAACATAGGCTTCACTCTTGGACGTTTTCCCACCAGATCGAAGAGTTAGGGCCTAAGAAGTCAACGCCAGAAGCATAAAATAAAATAAAATTACAACAGTTTTTCCATCGTATAACAGGAACAATTGCAACCAGTGTGAAAGTGATGGTCATTTCTACGTTGCCGGCAACCTATTCATCACTCTAGGGCGTTGGTCCACCAGATCCAATAGTTAGGGCCTAAGAAGCCGACGCCAGGAGCATCAAATACAAAATAAATACAACAGCCTTTCCATCGTAAAACAGGAATAATTGCAACCAGTTTGAAAGAAATGGTCATTTCTACGTTCCGGGCAACATAGGCTGCACTCTTGGACGTTGCTCCAAGTGATCGAATAGCTAGGACCTTAGAAGTCAACGCCAGAAGCATAGAATACAATATAAATACAACAGTCTTTCCATTGTATAAAATGTATAATTGCAAACAGTGTGAAAGTAATGGTCATTTCTACGTTCCGGGCAACCTTGGCTTCACTCTAGGGCGTTGCTCCACCAGGTCGATTAGTTAGGGCCTTTGAAAACAACGCCAGACGCTTAAAATACAATAAAATTACAACAGTTTTTCCATCGTATAACAGGAATAATGGCAACCAGTGTTAAAGTGATTGTCATTTCAACGCTCTGGGCTACCTAGGCATCACTCTAGGGCGTTGCTCCACCAGATCGAATAGCTAGGGACTTAGAATTCAACGCCAGAAGCATAAAATACAATAAAAATCCAACAGTTTGTCCATGGTATAACAGGAATAATTGCAACCAGTGTGAAAGTAATAGTCATTTCTACGTACGGGGCAACCTAGGCTTCAATCTAGGGCGTTGCTCCACCATGTCGAATAGTGAGAGCCTTAGAAAACAACGCCGGACGCATAAAATACAATAAAAATACAATAGCTTTTCCATCGTATAAAAGGTATAATTGCAATCAATGTGAAAGTAATGGTCACTTCTACGTTCCGGGCAACCTAGGCTTCACTCTAGGGCGTTGCTCCACCAGGTCGAATAGTTAGGGCCTTTGAAAACAACGACAGACGCTTAAAATACCATAAAATTACAACAGTTTTTCCATCGTATAAGAGGAATAATTGCAACCAGTGTGAATGTGATGGTCCTTTCAACGCTCTGGGCAACATAGGCTTCACTCTTGGACGTTGCCCCACCAGATCGAAGAGTTAGGGCCTAAGAAGTCAACGCCAGAAGCATAAAATACAATAAAAATACAACAGCTTTTCCATCGTATAAAAGGTATAATTGCAACCAATGTGAAAGTAATGGTCACTTCTACGTTCCGGGCAACATAGGCTTCACTCTTGGACGTTGCCCCACCAGATCGAAAGGTTAGGGCCTAAGAAGTCAACGCCAGAAGCATAAAATAAAATAAAATTACAACAGTTTTTCCATCGTATAACAGGAACAATTGCAACCAGTGTGAAAGTGATGGTCATTTCTACGTTGCGGGCAACCTATTGATCACTCTAGGGCGTTGGTCCACCAGATCCAAAAGTCAGGGCCTAAGAAGCCAACGCCAGAAGCATAAAATACGATATAAGTACAACAGTTTTTCCATCGTATAAAACGAATAATTGCAACCAGTCTGAAAGTAATGGACATTTCTACGCTCCCGGCATCCTAGGCTTCACTCTACGGCGTTGGCCCACCAGATCCAGTAGGTAGGGCCTTCGGAATCAACGCCAGAAACATAAAATACAATATAAATACAACTGTTTTTCCGTTGTATAAAATGAATGATTGCAAACAGTGTGAAAGTAATGGTCATTTCAACGCCCTGGACTACCTAGGCATCACTCTAGGGCGTTGCTCCACCAGATCGAATAGCTAGGGACTTACAATTCAACGCCTGAAGCATAAAATACAATAAAAATCCAACAGTTTTTCCATCGTATAAAAGGTATAATTGCAACCAGTGTAAGAGTACTGGTCATTTCTACGTTCCGGCAACCTAGGCTTCACTCCTGGGTGTTGCTCTACCAGATCGAATAGTTAGGGACTTAGAACTCAACGCCAGAAGCATAAAATACAACAAAAATGCAACAGTTTTTCCATCGTATAACAGGAATAATTGCAGCCACTGTGTCAGTAATGTGAATTCCTACGTTTCGGGCAACCTAGGCTTCACTCTAGGGCGTTGCTCCACCAGATCGAATAGCTAGGACCTTAGAGGTCAACGCCAGAAGCATAGAATACAATATAAATACAACAGTCTTTCCATTGAATAAAATGAATAATTGCAAACTGTGTGAAAGTAATGGTCATTTCTACGGTCCGGGCAAGCTTGGCTTCACTCTAGGGCGTTGCTCCACCAGGTCGAATAGTTAGGGCCTTTGAAAACAACGCCAGAAGCATAAAATACAATAAAAATCCAACAGTTTGTCCATGGTATAACAGGAATAATTGCAACCAGTGTGAAAGTAATAGTCATTTCTACGTATGGGGCAACCTAGGCTTCACTCTAGGGCGTTGCTCCACCATGTCGAATAGTTAGAGCCTTAGAAAACAACGCCGGTCGCATAAAATACAATAAAAATACAACAGCTTTTCCATCGTATAAAAGGTATAATTCCAACCAATGTGAAAGTAATGGTCACTACTACGTTCCGGGCAACATAGGCTTCACTCTTGGACGTTGCCCCACCATATCGAAAAATTAGGGCCTAAGAAGTCAACGCCAGAAGCATAAAATAAAATAAAATAAGAACAGTTTTTCCATCGCATAAAAGGTAAAATTGCAACCAGTGTGAAAGTGATGGTCATTTCTACGTTCCGGGCAACCTAGGTTTCGCTCTTGGGCGTTGCTTCACCACGTCGAATAGTTAGGGCCATAGGAGTCAACGCCAGAAGCATAAAATACGATATAAGTACAACAGTTTTTCCACCGTATAAAACGAATTATTGGAACCAGTCTGAAGGTAATGGCCATTTCTACGCTCCGGGCATCCTATGCTTCACTCTAGGGCGTTGGTCCACCAGATCCAATAGTTAGGGCCTAAGAAGTCAACGCCAGAAACATAAAGTACAATAAAAATCCAGCAGCTTGTAGATCGTATAACAGGGATAGTTGCAACCAGTGTGAAAGTAGTAGTCATATCTACGTTCCGGGAAACCTAGGTTTCGCTCTTGGGAGTTGCTCCACCACGTCGAATAGTTAGGGCCATAGGAGTCAACGCCAGAAGCATAAAATAAAAGAAAATCACAACAGTTTTTCCATCGTATAACAGGAATAATTGCAACCAGTGTGAAAGTGATGGTCATTTCTACGTTCCGGGCAACCTAGGCTTCACTCTAGGGCGTTGGTCCTCCAGATCCAAAAGTCAGGGCCTAAGAAGCCAACGCCAGAAGCATAAAATACGATATAAGTACAACAGTTTTTCCATCGTATAAAACGAATAATTGCAACCAGTCTGAAAGTAATGGACATTTCTACGCTCCGGGCATCCTAGGCTTCACTCTACGGCGTTGGTCCACGAGATCCAATAGTTAGGGCCTTAGGAATCAACGCCAGAAGCATAAAATACAATATAAATACAACCGTTTTTCCATTGTATTAAATGAATAATTGCAAACAGTGTGAAAGTAATGGTCATTTCTACGTTCCGGGCAACCTAGGCTTCACTCTTGGACGTTGCCCCACCAGATCGAAGAGTTAGGGCCTAAGAAGTCAACGCCAGAAGCATAAAATACAATAAAAATACAACAGCTTTTCCATCGTATAAAAGGTATAATTGCAACCAATGTGAAAGTAATGGTCACTTCTACGTTCCGGGCAACATAGGCTTCACTCTTGGACGTTGCCCCACCAGATCGAAAGGTTAGGGCCTAAGAAGTCAACGCCAGAAGCATAAAATAAAATAAAATTACAACAGTTTTTCCATCGTATAACAGGAACAATTGCAACCAGTGTGAAAGTGATGGTCATTTCTACGTTGCGGGCAACCTATTCATCACTCTAGGGCGTTGGTCCACCAGATCCAATAGTTAGGGCCTAAGAAGCCGACGCCAGGAGCATCAAATACAAAATAAATACAACAGCCTTTCCATCGTAAAACAGGAATAATTGCAACCAGTTTGAAAGAAATGGTCATTTCTACGTTCCGGGCAACATAGGCTGCACTCTTGGACGTTGCTCCAAGTGATCGAATAGCTAGGACCTTAGAAGTCAACGCCAGAAGCATAGAATACAATATAAATACAACAGTCTTTCCATTGTATAAAATGAATAATTGCAAACAGTGTGAAAGTAATGGTCATTTCTACGTTCCGGGCAACCTTGGCTTCACTCTAGGGCGTTGCTCCACCAGGTCGATTAGTTAGGGCCTTTGAAAACAACGCCAGACGCTTAAAATACAATAAAATTACAACAGTTTTTCCATCGTAAAGCAGGAATAATGGCAACCAGTGTTAAAGTGATTGTCATTTCAACGCTCTGGGCTACCTAGGCATCACTCTAGGGCGTTGCTCCACCAGATCGAATAGCTAGGGACTTAGAATTCAACGCCAGAAGCATAAAATACAATAAAAATCCAACAGTTTGTCCATGGTATAACAGGAATAATTGCAACCAGTGTGAAAGTAATAGTCATTTCTACGTACGGGGCAACCTAGGCTTCAATCTAGGGCGTTGCTCCACCATGTCGAATAGTGAGAGCCTTAGAAAACAACGCCGGACGCATAAAATACAATAAAAATACAACAGCTTTTCCATCGTATAAAAGGTATAATTGCAATCAATGTGAAAGTAATGGTCACTTCTACGTTCCGGGCAACCTAGGCTTCACTCTAGGGCGTTGCTCCACCATGTCGAATAGTTAGAGCCTTAGAAAACAACGCCGGTCGCATAAAATACAATAAAAATACAACAGATTTTCCATCGTATAAAAGGTATAATTCCAACCAATGTGAAAGTAATGGTCACTACTACGTTCCGGGCAACATAGGCTTCACTCTTGGACGTTGCCCCACCATATCGAAAAATTAGGGCCTAAGAAGTCAACGCCAGAAGCATAAAATAAAATAAAATAAGAACAGTTTTTCCATCGCATAAAAGGTAAAATTGCAACCAGTGTGAAAGTGATGGTCATTTCTACGTTCCGGGCAACATAGGCTGCACTCTTGGACGTTGCTCCAAGTGATCGAATAGCTAGGACCTTAGAAGTCAACGCCAGAAGCATAGAATACAATATAAATACAACAGTCTTTCCATTGTATAAAATGAATAATTGCAAACAGTGTGAAAGTAATGGTCATTTCTACGTTCCGGGCAACCTAGGCTTCACTCTAGGGCGTTGCTCCACCAGGTCGAATAGTTAGGGCCTTTGAAAACAACGACAGACGCTTAAAATACCATAAAATTACAACAGTTTTTCCATCGTATAAGAGGAATAATTGCAACCAGTGTGAATGTGATGGTCCTTTCAACGCTCTGGGCTACCTAGGCATCACTCTAGGGCGTTGCTCCACCAGATCGATTAGCTTGGGACTTAGAATTCAACGCCAGAAGCATAAAATACAATAAAAATCCAACAGTTTGTCCATGGTATAACAGGAATAATTGCAACCAGTGTGAAAGTAATGGTCATTTCTACGTTCCGGGCAACCTAGGCTTCACTCTAGGTCGTTGCTCCAACAGATCGAAAAGTTAGGGCCTAAGAAGTCAACGCCAGAAGCATAAAATAAAATAAAATTACAACAGTTTTTCCATCGTATAAAAGGTATAATTGCAACCACTGTGAAAGTAATGGTCATTTCTACGTTCCGGGCAACCTAGGCTTCACTCTAGGGCGTTGGTCCACCAGATCCAAAAGTCAGGTCCTAAGAAGCCAACGCCAGAAGCATAAAATACGATATAAGTACAACAGTTTTTCCATCGTATAAAACGAATAATTGCAACCAGTCTGAAAGTAATGGCCATTTCTACGCTCCGGGCATCCTAGGCTTCACTCTACGGCGTTGATCCACCAGATCCAAAAGTTAGGGCCTAAGAAGTCAACGCCAGGAGCATCAAATACAAAATAAATACAACAGTTTTTCCATCGTAAAACAGGAGTAATTGCAATGAGTGTGAAAGTAATGGTCATTTCTACGTTCCGGGCAACATAGGCTTCACTCTTGGACGTTGCCCCACGAGATCGAAGAGTTAGGGCCTAAGAAGTCAACGCCAGAAGCATAAAATAAAATAAAATTACAACAGTTTTTCCATCGTATAACAGGAACAATTGCAACCAGTGTGAAAGTGATGGTCATTTCTACGTTGCGGGCAACCTATTGATCACTCTAGGGCGTTGGTCCACCAGATCCAATAGTTAGGGCCTAAGAAGCCGACGCAAGGAGCATCAAATACAAAATAAATACAACAGCCTTTCCATCGTAAAACAGGAATAATTGCAACCAGTTTGAAAGAAATGGTCATTTCTACGTTCCGGGCAACCTAGGCGTCACTCTAGGGCGTTGCTCCTCCAGATCCAATAGTTAGGGCCTAAGAAGCCGACGCCAGGAGCATCAAATACAAAATAAATACAACAGTTTTTCCATCGTAAAACAGGAATAATTGCAATGAGTGTGAAAGTAATGGTCATTTCTACGTTCCGGGCAACATAGGCTTCACTCTTGGACGTTGCCCCACCAGATCGAAGAGTTAGGGCCTAAGAAGTCAACGCCAGAAGCATAAAATACAATAAAAATACAACAGCTTTTCCATCGTATAAAAGGTATAATTGCAACCAATGTGAAAGTAATGGTCACTTCTACGTTCCGGGCAACATAGGCTTCACTCTTGGACGTTGCCCCACCAGATCGAAAGGTTAGGGCCTAAGAAGTCAACGCCAGAAGCATAAAATAAAATAAAATTACAACAGTTTTTCCATCGTATAACAGGAACAATTGCAACCAGTGTGAAAGTGATGGTCATTTCTACGTTGCGGGCAACCTATTCATCACTCTAGGGCGTTGGTCCACCAGATCCAATAGTTAGGGCCTAAGAAGCCGACGCCAGGAGCATCAAATACAAAATAAATACAACAGCCTTTCCATCGTAAAACAGGAATAATTGCAACCAGTTTGAAAGAAATGGTCATTTCTACGTTCCGGGCAACATAGGCTGCACTCTTGGACGTTGCTCCAAGTGATCGAATAGCTAGGACCTTAGAAGTCAACGCCAGAAGCATAGAATACAATATAAATACAACAGTCTTTCCATTGTATAAAATGAATAATTGCAAACAGTGTGAAAGTAATGGTCATTTCTACGTTCCGGGCAACCTTGCCTTCACTCTAGGGCGTTGCTCCACCAGGTCGATCAGTTAGGGCCTTTGAAAACAACGCCAGACGCTTAAAATACAATAAAATTACAACAGTTTTTCCATCGTATAACAGGAATAATGGCAACCAGTGTTAAAGTGATGGTCATTTAAACGCTCTGGGCTACCTAGGCATCACTCTAGGGCGTTGCTCCACCAGATCGAATAGCTAGGGACTTAGAATTCAACGCCAGAAGCATAAAATACAATAAAAATCCAACAGTTTGTCCATGGTATAACAGGAATAATTGCAACCAGTGTGAAAGTAATAGTTATTTCTACGTACGGGGCAACCTAGGCTTCAATCTAGGGCGTTGCTCCACCATGTCGAATAGTGAGAGCCTTAGAAAACAACGCCGGACGCATAAAATACAATAAAAATACAACAGCTTTTCCATCGTATAAAAGGTATAATTGCAATCAATGTGAAAGTAATGGTCACTTCTACGTTCCGGGCAACCTAGGCTTCACTCTAGGGCGTTGCTCCACCAGGTCGAACAGTTAGGGCCTTTGAAAACAACGACAGACGCTTAAAATACCGTAAAATTACAACAGTTTTTCCATCGTATAAGAGGAATAATTGCAACCAGTGTGAATGTGATGGTCCTTTCAACGCTCTGGGCTACCTAGGCATCACTCTAGGGCGTTGCTCCACCAGATCGATTAGCTTGGGACTTAGAATTCAACGCCAGAAGCATAAAATACAATAAAAATCCAACAGTTTGTCCATGGTATAACAGGAATAATTGCAACCAGTGTGAAAGTAATGGTCATTTCTACGTTCCGGGCAACCTAGGCTTCACTCTAGGTCGTTGCACCAACAGATCGAAAAGTTAGGGCCTAAGAAGTCAACGCCAGAAGCATAAAATAAAATAAAATTACAACAGTTTTTCCATCGTATAAAAGGTATAATTGCAACCACTGTGAAAGTAATGGTCATTTCTACGTTCCGGGCAACCTAGGCTTCACTCTAGGGCGTTGGTCCACCAGATCCAAAAGTCAGGTCCTAAGAAGCCAACGCCAGAAGCATAAAATACGATATAAGTACAACAGTTTATCCATTGTATAAAACGAATAATTGCAACCAGTCTGAAAGTAATGGCCATTTCTACGCTCCGGGCATCCTAGGCTTCACTCTACGGCGTTGATCCACCAGATCCAAAAGTTAGGGCCTAAGAAGTCAACGCCAGAAGCATAAAATAAAATAAAATTACAACAGTTTTTCCATCGTATAACAGGAACAATTGCAACCAGTGTGAAAGTGATGGTCATTTCTACGTTGCGGGCAACCTATTGATCACTCTAGGGCGTTGGTCCACCAGATCCAATAGTTAGGGCCTAAGAAGCCGACGCAAGGAGCATCAAATACAAAATAAATACAACAGCCTTTCCATCGTAAAACAGGAATAATTGCAACCAGTTTGAGAGAAATGGTCATTTCTACGTTCCGGGCAACCTAGGCGTCACTCTAGGGCGTTGCTCCACCAGATCCAATAGTTAGGTCCTAAGAAGCCGACGCCAGGAGCATCAAATACAAAATAAATACAACAGTTTTTCCATCGTAAAACAGGAATAATTGCAATGAGTGTGAAAGTAATGGTCATTTCTACGTTCCGGGCAACATAGGCTTCACTCTTGGACGTTGCCCCACCAGATCGAAGAGTTAGGGCCTAAGAAGTCAACGCCAGAAGCATAAAATACAATAAAAATACAACAGCTTTTCCATCGTATAAAAGGTATAATTGCAACCAATGTGAAAGTAATGGTCACTTCTACGTTCCGGGCAACATAGGCTTCACTCTTGGACGTTGCCCCACCAGATCGAAAGGTTAGGGCCTAAGAAGTCAACGCCAGAAGCATAAAATAAAATAAAATTACAACAGTTTTTCCATCGTATAACAGGAACAATTGCAACCAGTGTGAAAGTGATGGTCATTTCTACGTTGCGGGCAACCTATTCATCACTCTAGGGCGTTGGTCCACCAGATCCAATAGTTAGGGCCTAAGAAGCCGACGCCAGGAGCATCAAATACAAAATAAATACAACAGCCTTTCCATCGTAAAACAGGAATAATTGCAACCAGTTTGAAAGAAATGGTCATTTCTACGTTCCGGGCAACATAGGCTGCACTCTTGGACGTTGCTCCAAGAGATCGAATAGCTAGGACCTTAGAAGTCAACGCCAGAAGCATAGAATACAATATAAATACAACAGTCTTTCCATTGTATAAAATGAATAATTGCAAACAGTGTGAAAGTAATGGTCATTTCTACGTTCCGGGCAACCTTGGCTTCACTCTAGGGCGTTGCTCCACCAGGTCGATTAGTTAGGGCCTTTGAAAACAACGCCAGACGCTTAAAATACAATAAAATTACAACAGGTTTTCCATTGTATAACAGGAATAATGGCAACCAGTGTTAAAGTGATGGTCATTTCAACGCTCTGGGCTACCTAGGCATCACTCTAGGGCGTTGCTCCACCAGATCGAATAGCTAGGGACTTAGAATTCAACGCCAGAAGCAGAAAATACAATAAAAATCCAACAGTTTGTCCATGGTATAACAGGAATAATTGCAACCAGTGTGAAAGTAATAGTCATTTCTACGTACGGGGCAACCTAGGCTTCAATCTAGGGCGTTGCTCCACCATGTCGAATAGTGAGAGCCTTAGAAAACAACGCCGGACGCATAAAATACAATAAAAATACAACAGCTTTACCATCGTATAAAAGGTATAATTGCAATCAATGTGAAAGTAATGGTCACTTCTACGTTCCGGGCAACATAGGCTTCACTCTTGGACGTTGCCCCACCAGATCGAAAAGTTAGGGCCTAAGAAGTCAACGCCAGAAGCATAAAACAAAATAAAATTACAACAGTTTTTCCATCGTATAACAGGAATAATTGCAACCAGTGTGAAAGTGATGGTCATTTCTACGTTCGGGGCAACCAATTCATCACTCTAGGGCGTTGCTCCACCAGATCGAATAGCTAGGGACTTACAACTCAACGCCTGTAGCATAAAATACAATAAAAGTCCAACAGTTTGTCCATGGTATAACAGGAATAATTGCAACCAGTGTGAAAGTAGTGGTCATTGATACGTCCCGGGCAACCTAGGTTTCGCTCTAGGGCGTTGCTTCACCACGTCAAATGGTTAGGGCCTTAGAAGTCAACGCCAGAATCATAAAATACAATATAAATGCAACAGTTTTTCCATCGTATAAAAGGTATAATTGCAACCAGTGTAAGAGTAATGGTCATTTCTGCGTTCCGGGCAACATAGGCTTCACTCTAGGGCGGTGCTCCACCAGATCGAATAGTCAGGGACTTAGAATTCCACGCCACATGCATAAAATACAGTAAAACTGCAACAGCTTTTCCATCGTATAACAGGAATAACTGCAACCAGTTTGAAAGTACTGGTCATTTCTGCGTTCCGGCAAGCTAGGCTTCACTCCAGGGCGTTGCTCTACCAGATCGAATAGTTAGGGACTTAGAATTCAACGCCAGAAGCATAAAATACAACAAAAATGCAACAGTTTTTCCATCGTATAACAGGAATAATTGCAGCCAGTGTGTCAGTAATGTGAATTCCTACGTTTCGGGCAACCTAGGCTTCACTCTAGGGCGTTGCTCCACCAGATCGAATAGCTAGGACCTTAGAGGTCAACGCCAGAAGCATAGAATACAATATAAATACAACAGTCTTTCCATTGAATAAAATGAATAATTGCAAACTGTGTGAAAGTAATGGTCATTTCTACGTTCCGGGCAACCTTGGCTTCACTCTAGGGCGTTGCTCCACCAGGTCGAATAGTTAGGGCCTTTGAAAACAACGCCAGAATCATAAAATACAATAAAAATCCAACAGTTTGTCCATGGTATAACAGGAATAATTACAACCAGTGTGAAAGTAATAGTCATTTCTACGTACGGGGCAACCTAGGCTTCACTCTAGGGCGTTGCTCCACCATGTCGAATAGTTAGAGCCTTAGAAAACAACGCCGGTCGCATAAAATACAATAAAAATACAACAGCTTTTCCATCGTATAAAAGGTATAATTGCAACCAATGTGAAAGTAATGGTCACTACTACGTTCCGGGCAACATAGGCTTCACTCTTGGACGTTGCCCCACCATATCGAAAAGTTAGGGCCTAAGAAGTCAACGCCAGGAGCATAAAATAAAATAAAATAAGAACAGTTTTTCCATCGCATAAAAGGTAAAATTGCAACCAGTGTGAAAGTAATGGTCATTTCTACGTTCGGGGCAACCTATTCATCACTCTAGGGCGTTGGTCCACCAGATCCAATAGTTAGGGCCTAAGAAGCCAACGCCAGGAGCATCAAATACAAAATAAATACAAAGGTTTTTCCATCGTAAAACAGGAATAATTGCAACCAGTGTGAAAGAAATGTTCATTTCTACGTTCCGGGCAACCTAGGCTTCACTGTAGGGCGTTGCTCCTCCAGGTCGATAAGTTAGGGCATTAGAAAACAACGCCAGACGCATAAAATACAATAAAAATGCAACAGCTTGTAGATCGCATAACAGGGATAATTGCAACCAGTGTGAAAGTAATAGTCATATCTACGTTCCGGGCAACCTAGGTTTCGCTCTTGGGCGTTGCTTCACCACGTCGAATAGTTAGGGCCATAGGAGTCAACGCCAGAAGCATAAAATACGATATAAGTACAACAGTTTTTCCACCGTATAAAACGAATTATTGGAACCAGTCTGAAGGTAATGGCCATTTCTACGCTCCGGGCATCCTATGCTTCACTCTAGGGCGTTGGTCCACCAGATCCAATAGTTAGGGCCTAAGAAGTCAACGCCAGAAACATAAAGTACAATAAAAATCCAGCAGCTTGTAGATCCTATAACAGGGATAATTGCAACCAGTGTGAAAGTAGTAGTCATATCTACGTTCCGGGAAACCTAGGTTTCGCTCTTGGGAGTTGCTCCACCACGTCGAATAGTTAGGGCCATAGGAGTCAACGCCAGAAGCATAAAATAAAAGAAAATCACAACAGTTTTTCCATCGTATAACAGGAATAATTGCAACCAGTGTGAAAGTGATGGTCATTTCTACGTTCCGGGCAACCTAGGCTTCACTCTAGGGCGTTGGTCCTCCAGATCCAAAAGTCAGGGCCTAAGAAGCCAACGCCAGAAGCATAAAATACGATATAAGTACAACAGTTTTTCCATCGTATAAAACGAATAATTGCAACCAGTCTGAAAGTAATGGACATTTCTACGCTCCGGGCATCCTAGGCTTCACTCTACGGCGTTGGTCCACGATATCCAATAGTAAGGGCCTTAGGAATCAACGCCAGAAGCATAAAATACAATATAAATACAACAGTTTTTCCGTTGTATGAAATGAATGATTGCAAACAGTGTGAAACTAATGGTCATTTCAACGCCCTGGACTACCTAGGCATCACTCTAGGGCGTTGCTCCACCAGATCGGATAGCTAGGGACTTAGAATTCAACGCCTGAAGCATAAGATACAATAAAAATCCAACAGTTTGTCCATGGTATAACAGGAATAATTGCAACCAGTGTGAAAGTAGTGGTCATTTATACGTCCAGGGCAACCTAGGTGTCGCTCTAGGGCGTTGGTTCACCACGTCGAATGGTTAGGGCCTTACAAGTCAACGCCAGAAGCATAAAATACAATATAAATACAACAGTTTTTCCATCGTATAAAAGGTATAATTGCAACCAATGTGAAAGTAATGGTCACTTCTACGTTCCGGGCAACATAGGCTTCACTCTTGGACGTTGCCCCATCAGATCGAAAAGTTAGGGCCTAAGAAGTCAACGCCAGAAGCATAAAACAAAATAAAATTACAACAGTTTTTCCATTGTATAAAATGAATAATTGCAACCAGTGTGAAAGTGATGGTCCTTTCAACGCTCTGGGCTACCTAGGCATCACTCTAGGGCGTTGCTCCAGTAGATCGAATAGCTAGGGACTTAGAATTCAACGCCAGAAGCATAAAATACAATAAAAATCCAGCAGTTTGTCCACGGTATAACAGGAATAATTGCAACCAGTGTGAAAGAAATGGTCATTTCTACGTTCCGGGCAAAATAGGCTGCACTCTTGGACGTTGCTCCAAGAGATCGAATAGCTAGGACCTTAGAAGTCAACGCCAGAAGCATAGAACACAATCTAAATACAACAGTCATTCCATTGTATAAAAAGAATAATTGCAAACAGTGTGAAAGTAATGGTCACTTCTACGTTCCGGGCAACCTAGGCTTCACTCTAGGGCGTTGCTCCACCAGGTCGAATAGTTAGGGCCTTTGAAAACAACGACAGACGCTTAAAATACCATAAAATTACAACAGTTTTTCCATCGTATAAGAGGAATAATTGCAACCAGGGTGAATGTGATGGTCCTTTCAACGCTCTGGGCTACCTAGGCATCACTCTAGGGCGTTGCTCCACCAGATCGATTAGCTTGGGACTTAGAATTCAACGCCAGAAGCATAAAATACAATAAAAATCCAACAGTTTGTCCATGGTATAACAGGAATAATTGCAACCAGTGTGAAAGTAATGGTCATTTCTACGTTCCGGGCAACCTAGGCTTCACTCTAGGTCGTTGCTCCAACAGATCGAAAAGTTAGGTCCCTAAGAAGTCAACGCCAGAAGCATAAAATAAAATAAAATTACAACAGTTTGTCCATGGTATAACCGGAATAAATGCAACCAGTGTGAAAGTAATGGTCATTTCTACGTTCCGGGCAACCTAGGCTTCACTCTAGGTCGTTGCTCCAACAGATCGAAAAGTTAGGGCCTAAGAAGTCAACGCCAGAAGCATAAAATAAAATAAAATTACAACAGTTTTTCCAACGTATAAAAGGTATAATTGCAACCAGTGTGAAAGTAATGGTCATTTCTACGTTCCGGGCAACCTAGGCTTCACTCTAGGGCGTTGGTCCACCAGATCCAAAAGTCAGGTCCTAAGAAGCCAACGACAGAAGCATAAAATGCGATATAAGTACAACAGTTTTTCCATCGTATAAAACGAATAATTGCAACCAGTCTGAAAGTAATGGCCATTTCTACGCTCCGGGCATCCTAGGCTTCACTCTACGGCGTTGGTCCACCAGATCCAAAAGTTAGGGCCTTAGGAATCAACGCCAGAGGCATAAAATACAATATAAATACAACTGTTTTTCCGTTGTATAAAATGAATGATTGCAATCAGTGTGAAAGTAATGGTCATTTGGACGCCCTGGACTACCTAGGCATCACTCTAGGGCGTTGCTCCACTAGATCGAATAGCTAGGGACTTAGAATTCAACGCCAGAAGCATAAAATACCATATAAATCCAACAGTTTGTAAATGGTATAACAGGAATAATTGCAACCAGTGTGAAAGTAGTGGTCATTTATACGTCCCGGGCAACCTAGGTTTCGCTCTTGGGCGTTGCTTCACCACGTCGAATGGTTAGGGCCTTAGAAGTCAACGCCAGAAGCATAAAATACAATATAAATACAACAGTTTTTCCATTGTATAAAATGAATAATTGCAAACAGTGTGATAGAAAAGGTCATTTCTACGTTCCGGGCAACCTAGGCTTCACGCTAGGGCGTTGCTCCACCAGGTCGAATAATTAGGGCCTTAGAAAACAACGCCAGACGCATAAAATACAATAAAAATACAACATCTATTCCATCGTATTAAAGGTATAATTGCAACCAGTGTGAAAGTAATGGTCATTTCTGCGTTCCGGGCAACATAGGCTTCACTCTTGGACGTCGCCCCACCATATCGAAAAGTTAGGGCCTAAGAAGTCAACGCCAGAAGCATAAAATAAAATAAAATAACAACAGTTTTTCCATCGCATAAAAGGTCCAATTGCAACCAGTGTGAAAGTAATGGTCATTTCTACGTTCCGGGTAACATAGGCCTCAGTCTTGGACGTTGCTCCAAGAGATCGAATTGCTAGGACCTTAGAAGTCAACGCCAGAAGCAAAAAATACAATATAAATGCAATAGTTTTTCCATTGTATAAAATGAATAATTGCAAACAGTGTGAAAGTAATGGTCATTTCTACGTTCCGGGCAACCTGGGTTTCACTCTAGGGCGTTGCTCCACCAGGTCGAATAGTTAGGACCTTAGATAACAACGCCAGACGCATAAAGTACAATAAAAATGCAACAGCATTTCCATCGTATAAAAGGTATAATTGCAACCAATGTGAAAGTAATGGTCACTTCTACGTTCCAGGCAACATAGGCTTCACTCATGGACGTTGCCCCACCAGATCGAAAAATTAGGGCCTAAGAAGTCAACGCCAGAAGCATAAAATAAAATAAAACTACAACAGTTTTTCCATCGTATAACAGGAATAATTGCAACCAGTGTGAAGGTGATGGTCATTTCTACGTTCCGGGCAACCTAGGCATCACTCTAGGGCGTTGCTCCACCAGATCCAATAGTTAGGGCCCAAGAAGCCGACGCCAGGAGCATCAAATACAAAATAAATGCAACAGTTTTTCCATCGTAAAACAGGAATGATTGCAATGAGTGTGAAAGTAATGGTCATTTCTACGTTCCGGGCAACATAGGCTTCACTCTTGGACGTTGCCCCACCAGATCGAAAAGTTAGGGCCTAAGAAGTCAACGCCAGAAGCATAAAATACAATAAAAATACAACAGCTTTTCCATCGTATAAAAGGTATAATTGCAACCAATGTGAAAGTAATGGTCACTTCTACGTTCCGGGCAACATAGGCTTCACTCTTGGACGTTGCCCCACCAGATCGAAAGGTTAGGGCCTAAGAAGTCAACGCCAGAAGCATAAAATAAAATAAAATTACAACAGTTTTTCCATCGTATAACAGGAATAATTGCAACCAGTGTGAAAGTGATGGTCATTTCTACGTTGCGGGCAACCTATTCATCACTCTAGGGCGTTGGTCCACCAGATCCAATAGTTAGGGCCTAAGAAGCCGACGCCAGGAGCATCAAATACAAAATAAATACAACAGTTTTTCCATCGTAACACAGGAATAATTGCAACCAGTGTGAAAGAAATGGTCATTTCTACGTTCCGGGCAACATAGGCTTCACTCTTGGACGTTGCTCCAAGAGATCGAATAGCTAGGACCTTAGAAGTCAACTACAGAAGCATAGAATACAATATAAATACAACTGTCTTTCCATTGTATAAAATGAATAATTGCAAACAGTGTGAAAGTAATGGTCATTTCTACGTTCCGGGCAACCTAGGCTTCACTCTAGGGCGTTGCTCCACCAGGTCGAATAGTTAGGGCCTTAGAAAACAACGCCGGACGCATAAAATACAATAAAAATACAACAGCTTTTCAATCGTATAAAAGGTATAATTGCAACCAATGTGAAAGTAATGGTCACTTCTACGTTCGAGGCAACATAGGCTTCACTCTTGGACGTTGCCCCAGCAGATCGAAAAGTTACGGCCTAAGAAGTCAACGCCAGAAGCACAAAATAAAATAAAATTACAACAGTTTTTCCATCGTCTAACAGGAATAATTGCAACCAGTGTGAAAGTGATGGTCATTTCTACGTCCGGGGCAACCTATTCATCACTCTAGGGCGTTGGTCTACCAGATCCAATCGTTAGGGCCTAAGAAGCCAACGCCAGGAGCATCAAATACAATATAAATACAACAGTTTTTCCATCGTATAAAACAAATAATTGCAACCAGTGTGAAAGTAATGGTCATTTCTACGTTCCGGGCAACCGAGGCTTCACTCTAGGGCGCTGCTCCACCAGGTCGAATAGTTAGGGCCTTTGAAGACAACACCAGAGGCTTAAAATACAATAAAATTACAACAGTTTTTCCATCGTATAAGAGGAATAATTGCAACCAGTGTGAAAGTGATGGTCCTTTCAACGCTCTGGGCTACCTAGGCATCACTCTAGGGCGTTGCTCCAGCAGATCGAATAGCTAGGGACTTAGAATTCATCGCCAGAAGCATAAAATACAATAAAAATCCAACAGTTTGTCCATGGTATAACAGGAATAATTGCAAACAGTGTGAAGGTAATGGTCATTTCTACGTTCCGGGCAACCTAGGCTTCAGTCTTGGACGTTGCCCCACCATATCGAAAAGTTAGGGCCTAAGAAGTCAACGCCAGAAGCATAAAATAAAATAAAATAACAACAGTTTTTCCATCGTATAAAAGGTCCAATTGCAACCAGTGTGAAAGTAATGGTCATTTCTACGTTCCGGGTAACATAGGCCTCAGTCTTGGACGTTGCTCCAAGAGATCGAATTGCTAGGAACTTAGAAGTCAACGCCAGAAGCAAAAAATACAATATAAATGCAATAGTTTTTCCATTGTATAAAATGAATAATTGCAAACAGTGTGAAAGTAATAGTCATTTCTACGTTCCGGGCAACCTTGGCTTCACTCTAGGGCGTTGCTCCACCACGTCGATTAGTTAGGGCCTATGAAAACAACGCCAGACGCTTAAAATACAATAAAATTACAACAGTTTTTCCATCGTATAACAGGATTAATGGCAACCAGTGTGAAAGTGATGGTCATTTCAACGCTCTGGGCTACCTAGGCATCACTGTACGGCGTTGCTCCACCAGATCGAATAGCTAGGGACTTAGAATTCAACGCCAGAAGCATAAAATACAATAAGAATCCAACAGTTTGTCCATGGTATAAAAGGAATAATTGCAACCAGTGTGAATGTAATGGTCATTTCTACGTTCCGGGCTACCTAGGTTTCGCTCTAGGGCGTTGCTTCAGCACGTCGAATGGTTAGGGCCTTAGAAGTCAACGCCAGAAGCAGAAAATACAATATAAATACAACAGTTTTTCCGTTGTATAAAAAGAATAGTTGCAAACAGTGTGAAAGTAATGGTCATTTCTACGTTCCGGGCAACGTAGGCTTCACTCTTGGACGTTGCCCCACCAGATCGAAAAGTTAGGGCCTAAGAAGTCAACGCTAGAAACATAAAATAAAATAAAATTGCAACAGTTTTTCCTTCGTATAACAGGAGTAACTGCAACCAGTGAGAAAGTGATGGTCATTTTTACATTCCGTGCAACCTAGGCTTCACTCTGGGGCGTTGCTCCACCAGATGCAATAGTTAGGGCCTAAGAAGTCAACGCCAGAAGCATAAAATACAATAAAAATCCAACAGTTTGTCCATCGTATAAAATGAATAATTGCAAACAGTGTGAAAGTAATGGTCATTTCTACGTTCCGGGCAACCTAGGCTTCACTCTAGGGCGGTGCTCCACCAGGTCGAATAGTTACGGCCTTTGAAAACAACGCCAGACGCTTAAAATACAATAAAGTTACAACAGTTTTTCCATCGTATAAGAGGAATAATTGCAACCAGTGTGAAGGTGATGGTCATTTCTACGTTCGGGGCAACCTATTCATCACTCTAGGGCGGTGGTCTACCGGATCCATTAGTTAGGGCCTAAGAAGCCAACGCCAGGAGTATCAAATACAAAATAAATACAACAGTTTTTCCATCGTAAAGCAGGAATAATTGCAACCAGTGTGACAGAAATGGTCATTTCTACGTTCCGGGCAACATAGGCTTCACTCTTGGACGTTGCTCCAAGAGATCGAATAGCTAGGACCTTAGAAGTCAACTACAGAAGCATAGAATACAATATAAATACAACTGTCTTTCCATTGTATAAAATGAATAATTGCAAACAGTGTGAAAGTAATGGTCATTTCTACGTTCCGTGCAACCTAGGCTTCACTCTGGGGCGTTGCTCCACCAGATGCAATAGTTAGGGCCTAAGAAGTCAACGCCAGAAGCATAAAATACAATAAAAATCCAACAGTTTGTCCATCGTATAAAATGAATAATTGCAAACAGTGTGAAAGTAATGGTCATTTCTACGTTCCGGGCAACCTAGGCTTCACTCTAGGGCGGTGCTCCACCAGGTCGAATAGTTACGGCCTTTGAAAACAACGCCAGACGCTTAAAATACAATAAAGTTACAACAGTTTTTCCATCGTATAAGAGGAATAATTGCAACCAGTGTGAAGGTGATGGTCATTTCTACGTTCGGGGCAACCTATTCATCACTCTAGGGCGGTGGTCTACCGGATCCATTAGTTAGGGCCTAAGAAGCCAACGCCAGGAGTATCAAATACAAAATAAATACAACAGTTTTTCCATCGTAAAGCAGGAATAATTGCAACCAGTGTGAAAGAAATGGTCATTTCTACGTTCCGGGCAACATAGGCTTCACTCTTGGACGTTGCTCCAAGAGATCGAATAGCTAGGACCTTAGAAGTCAACTACAGAAGCATAGAATACAATATAAATACAACTGTCTTTCCATTGTATAAAATGAATAATTGCAAACAGTGTGAAAGTAATGGTCATTTCTACGTTCCGTGCAACCTAGGCTTCACTCTGGGGCGTTGCTCCACCAGATCCAATAGTTAGGGCCAAAGAAGTAAACGCCAGAAGCATAAAATAAAATAGAAATACAGCAGTTTTTCCATCGTATAAAACGAATAATTGCAACCAGTGTGAAAGTAATGGTCATTTCTACGTTCCAGGCAACCTAGGTTTCGCTCTAGGGCGTTTCTCCACCACGTCGAATGGTTAGGGCCATAGAAGTCAACGCCGGACGCATAAAATACAATAAAAATACAACAGCTTTTCAATCGTATAAAAGGTATAATTGCAACCAATGTGAAAGTAATGGTCACTTCTACGTTCGGGACAACATAGGCTTCACTCTTGGACGTTGCCCCACCAGATCGAAAAGTTACGGCCTAAGAAGTCAACGCCAGAAGCATAAAATAAAATAAAATTACAACAGTTTTTCCATCGTCTAACAGGAATAATTGCAACCAGTGTGAAAGTGATGGTCATTTCTACGTCCGGGGCAACCTATTCATCACTCTAGGGCGTTGGTCTACCAGATCCAATCGTTAGGGCCTAAGAAGCCAACGCCAGGAGCATCAAATACAATATAAATACAACAGTTTTTCCATCGTATAAAACAAATAATTGCAACCAGTGTGAAAGTAATGGTCATTTCTACGTTCCGGGCAACCGAGGCTTCACTCTAGGGCGCTGCTCCACCAGGTCGAATAGTTAGGGCCTTTGAAAACAACACCAGACGCTTAAAATACAATAAAATTAGAACAGTTTTTCCATCGTATAAGAGGAATAATTGCAACCAGTGTGAAAGTGATGGTCCTTTCAACGCTCTGGGCTACCTAGGCATCACTCTAGGGCGTTGCTCCAGCAGATCGAATAGCTAGGGACTTAGAATTCAACGCCAGAAGCATAAAATACAATAAAAATCCAACAGTTTGTCCATGGTATAACAGGAATAAGTGCAAACAGTGTGAAGGTAATGGTCATTTCTACGTTCCGGGCAACCTAGGCTTCAGTCTCGGGCGTGGCTCTACCAGGTCGAATAGTAAGGGCCTTAGAAAAGAACGCAAGACGCATAAAATACGATAAAAATGCAACAGTTTTATCACCGTATAACAGTAGTAACTGCAACCAGTGTGAAAGTGATGGTCATTTCTACGTTCCGGGCAACCTAGGCTTCACTCTAGGGCGTTGCTCCACCAGGTCGAACAGTTGGGGCCGTAGAAAACAACGCCAGACGCATAAAATACAATAAAAATACAACAGCTTTTCCATCGTATAAAAGGTATAATTGCAACCAATGTGAAAGTAATGGTCACTTCTACGTTCCGGGCAACATAGGCTTCACCCTTGGACGTTGCCCCACCAGATCGAAAAGTTAGGGCCTAAGAAGTCAACGCCAGAAGCATAAAATAAAATGAAATTGCAACAGTTTTTCCATCGCCTAACAGGAATAATTGCAACCAGTGTGAAAGTGATTGTCATTTCTACGTTGCGGGCAACCTATTCATCACTCTAGGGCGTTGGTCCACCAGATCCAATAGTTAGGGCCTAAGAAGCCGACGCCAGGAGCATCAAATACAAAATAAATACAACAGTTTTTCCATCGTATGACAGGAATAATTGCAACCAGTGTGAAAGGAATGGTCATTTCTACGTTCCGGGCAACATAGGCTGCACTCTTGGGCTTTGCTCCACCAGATCCAATAGTTAGGGCCATAGGAGTCAACGCCAGAAGCATAAAATCAAATATAAGTACAACAGTTTTTCCATCGTATAAAACGAATAATTGCAACCAGTGTGAAAGTCATGGTCATTTCTACGTTCCGGGCAACCTAGGCTTCACTCTAGGGCGTTGCTCCACCAGGTCGAATAGTTAGGGCCTTAGAAAACAACGCCGGACGCATAAAATACAATAAAAATACAACAGCTTTTCAATCGTATAAAAGGTATAATTGCAACCAATGTGAAAGTAATGGTCACTTCTACGTTCGGGGCAACATAGGCTTCACTCTTGGACGTTGCCCCACCAGATCGAAAAGTTACGGCCTAAGAAGTCAACGCCAGAAGCATAAAATAAAATAAAATTACAACAGTTTTTCCATCGCCTAACAGGAATAATTGCAACCAGTGTGAAAGTGATGGTCATTTCTACGTCCGGGGCAACCTATTCATCACTCTAGGGCGTTGGTCTACCAGATCCAATCGCTAGGGCCTAAGAAGCCAACGCCAGGAGCATCAAATACAATATAAATACAACAGTTTTTCCATCGTATAAAACAAATAATTGCAACCAGTGTGAAAGTAATGGTCATTTCTACGTTCCGGGCAACCGAGGCTTCACTCTAGGGCGCTGCTCCACCAGGTCGAATAGTTAGGGCCTTTGAAAACTACACCAGACGCTTAAAATACAATAAAATTACAACAGTTTTTCCATCGTATAAGAGGAATAATTGCAACCAGTGTGAAAGTGATGGTCCTTTCAACGCTCTGGGCTACCTAGGCATCACTCTAGGGCGTTGCTCCAGCAGATCGAATAGCTAGGGACTTAGAATTCAACGCCAGAAGCATAAAATACAATAAAAATCCAACAGTTTTTCCATCGTATAACAGTAGTAACTGCAACCAGTGTGAAAGTGATGGTCATTTCTACGTTCCGGGCAACCTAGGCTTCACTCTAGGGCGTTGCTCCACCAGGTCGAATAGTTGGGGCCGTAGAAAACAACGCCAGACGCATAAAATACAATAAAAATACAACAGCTTTTCCATCGTATAAAAGGTATAATTGCAACCAATGTGAAAGTAATGGTCACTTCTACGTTCCGGGCAACATAGGCTTCACTCTTGGACGTTGCCACACCAGATCGAAAAGTTAGGGCCTAAGAAGTCAGTGCCAGAAGCATAAAACAAAATAAAATTACAACAGTTTTTCCGTCGTATAACAGGAATAATTGCAACCAGTGTAAAAGTGACGGTCATTTCTGCGTTCGGGGCAACCTAATCATCACTCTAGGGCGTTGGTCCACCAGATCCAATAGTGAGGGCTTAAGAAGCCAACGCCAGGAGCATCGAATACAAAATAAATACAAAGGTTTTTCCATCGTAAAATAGGAATAATTGCAACCAGTGTGAAAGAAATGGTCATTTCTACGTTCCGGGCAACATAGGCTTCACTCTTGGACGTTGCTCCATGAGATCGAATAGCTAGGACCTTAGAAGTCAATTACAGAAGCATAGAATACAATATAAATACAACAGTCTTTCCATTGTATAAAATGAATAATTGCAAACAGTGTGAAAGTAATGGTCATTTCTACGTTCCGGGCAACCTAGGCTTCACTATAGGGCGTTGCTCCACCAGGTCGAATAGTTAGGGCCTTAGAAAACAACGCCAGACGCATAAAATACAATAAAATTAAATCAGTTTTTCCATCGTATAACAGGAATAATTGCAACCAGTGTGAATGTGATGGTCATTTCAACGCTCTGTGCTACCTAGGCATCACTCTAGGGCGTTGCTCCACCAGATCGAACAGCTAGGGACTTAGAATTCCACGCCACAAGCATAAAAAACAATAAATATCCAACAGTTTGACCATGGTATAACAGGAATAATTGCAACCAGTGTCAAAGTGATGGTCATTTCTACGTTCCGTGCAACCTAGGCTTCACTCTGGGGCGTTGCTCCACCAGATCCAATAGTTAGGTCCAAAGAAGTCAACGCCAGAAGCATAAAATAAAATAGAAATACAACAATTTTTCCATCGTATAAAACGAATAATTGCAACCAGTGTGAAAGTAATGGTCATTTCTACGTTCCGGGCAACCTAGGTTTCGCTCTAGGGCGTTGCTCCACCACGTAGAATGGTTAGGGCCTTAGAAGTCAACGCCAGAAGCATAAAATACAATATAAATACAACAGTTTTTCCATTGTATAAAATGAATAATTGCAAACAGTGTGAAAGTAATGGTCATTTCTACGTTCCGGGAAACCTAGGCTTCACTCTAGGGCGTTGCTCCACCAGATCGAAAAGTTAGGGCCTAAGAAGTCAACGCCAGAAGCATAAAATAAAATAAAATTGCAGCAGTTTTTCCATCGTATAGAAGGTATAATTGCAACCAGTGTGAAAGTAATGGTCCTTTCTACGTTCCGGGCAACATAGGCCTCACTCTTGGACGTTGCTCCAAGAGATCGAATTGCTAGGACCTTAGAAGTCAACGCCAGAAGCATAAAATACAATATAAATAAAACAGTCTTTCCATTGTATAAAATGAATAATTGCAAACAGTGCGAAAGTAATGGTCATTTCTACGTTCCGTGCAACCTAGGCTTCACTCTGGGGCGTTGCTCCACCAGATCCAATAGTTAGGGCCAAAGAAGTAAACGCCAGAAGCATAAAATAAAATAGAAATACAGCAGTTTTTCCATCGTATAAAACGAATAATTGCAACCAGTGTGAAAGTAATGGTCATTTCTACGTTCCAGGCAACCTAGGTTTCGCTCTAGGGCGTTTCTCCACCACGTCGAATGGTTAGGGCCATAGAAGTCAACGCCAGAAGCATAAAATACAATATAAATACAACAGCTTTTCCATCGTATAAAATGAATGATTGCAAACAGTGTGAAAGTTATGGTCATTTCTACGTTCCGGGCAACCTAGGCTTAACTCCAGGGCGTTGCACCACCAGATCGAATAGCTAGGGACTTAGAATTCAACGCCAGAAGAATAAAATACAAAATAAGTACAACAGTTTTTCCATCGTATAAAATGTATAATTGCAAGCAGTGTTAAGGCAATGGTCATTTCTACGTTCCGTGCAGCCTAGGCTTAACTCCAGGGCGTTGCTCCACCAGATCGAATAGTTGGGGACTTTGAATACAACGGCAGAAGCATAAAATACAATAAAAATGCAACAGTTTTTGCCTTGTATAACATGAATAATTGCAACTAGTGTGAAAGCTATGGTCATTTCTACGTTCCGGGCAACCTAGGCTTCACTCTAGGGCGTTGCTCCACCACATCGACTAGTTAGGGTCTTACAAGTCAATGCCAGAAGCATAAAATACAATATAAATACAACAGTTTTTCCGCTGTATAATATGAATAATTGCATACAATGTGAAAGTAATGGTCATTTCTACGTTACGGGCAACCTAGGCTTGACTCTAGGGTGTTGCTCCACCACATCGAATAGCTACGGCCTTAGAAGTCAACGCCTGAAGCATAAAATATAATATAAATACAACAGTTTTTCCATCGTATAACAGGAATAATTGCAACCAGAGTGAAGGTGATGGTCATTTCTACGTTCCGGGCAACCTAGGCTTCACTCTAGGGCGTTGGTCCACCAGATCGAATGGCTAGGGACTTAGAAGTCAACGCCAGAAACATAAAATAAAATAAAAATACAACAGTTTTTCCATCCTATTAAACGAATAATTGCAACCAGTATGAATGTTATGGTCATTTCTACGTTCCAGGCAACCTAGGCTTCACTCTAGGGCTTTGGTCCACCAGATCGAATGGCTACGGCCTTAGAAGTCAACTCCAGAAGCATAAAATACAATATAAATACAACAGCTTTTCCATCGTATAAAATGAATGATTGCAAACAGTGTGAAAGTTATGGTCATTTCTACGTTCCGGGCAACCTAGGCTTAACTCCAGGGCGTTGCACCACCAGATCGAATAGCTAGGGACTTAGAATTCAACTCCAGAAGAATAAAATACAAAATAAGTACAACAGTTTTTCCATCGTATAAAATGTATAATTGCAAGCAGTGTTAAGGCAATGGTCATTTCTACGTTCCGTGCAACCTAGGCTTAACTCCAGGGCGTTGCTCCACCAGATCGAATAGTTGGGGACTTTGAATACAACGGCAGAAGCATAAAATACAATAAAAATGCAACAGTTTTTGCCTTGTATAACATGAATAATTGCAACCAGTGTGAAAGCTATGGTCATTTCTACGTTCCGGGCAACCTAGGCTTCACTCTAGGGCGTTGCTTCACCACATCGGATAGTTAGGGTCTTAGAAGACAATGCCAGAAGCATAAAATACAATATAAATACAACAGTTTTTCCACTGTATAATATGAATAATTGCAACCAGTATGAATGTTATGGTCATTTCTACGTTCCGGGCAACCTTGGCTTAACTCCAGGGCGTTGCTCCACCAGATCGAATAGTTGCGGACTCTGAATACAACGGCAGAAGCATAAAATACAATAAAAATGCAACAGTTTTTCCATTGTATAACAGGAATAACTGCAACCAGTGTGAAAGTACTTGTCTTTTCTACGTTCCGGGTAACCTAGGCTTCACTCTAGGGCGTTGCTCCACCAGATCGAATAGTTAGGGCCTAAGATGTCAACGCCAGAAGCATAAAATACAATATAAATACAACAGTTTTTCCCTTGTATAACAGGTATAATTGCAACCAGTATGAAAGCTATGGTCACTTCTACGTTCCGGGCAACCTAGGCTTCACTCTAGGGCGTTGCTCCACCACATCGACTAGTTAGGGCCTTACAAGTCAATGCCAGAAGCATAAAATACAATATAAATACAACAGTTTTTCCGCTGTATAATATGAATAATTGCATACAGTGTGAAAGTAATGGTCATTTCTACGTTCCGGGCAACCTAGGCTTGACTCTAGGGTGTTGCTCCACCACATCGAATAGCTACGGCCTTAGAAGTCAACGCCCGAAGCATAAAATATAATATAAATACAACAGTTTTTCCATCGTATAACAGGAATAATTGCAACCAGAGTGAAGGTGATGGTCATTTCTACGTTCCGGGCAACCTAGGCTTCACTCTAGGGCGTTGGTCCACCAGATCGAATAGTTAGGGCCTAAGATGTCAACGCCAGAAGCATAAAATAAAATAAAATTGCAACAGTTTTTCCTTCGTATAACAGGAGTAACTGCAACCAGTGAGAAAGTGATGGTCATTTTTACGTTCCGTGCAACCTAGGCTTCACTCTGGGGCGTGGCTCCACCAGATCCAATAGTTACGGCCTAAGAAGTCAACGCCGGAAGCATAAAATACAATAAAAATCTAACAGTTTGTCCATCGTCTAACAGGAATAATTGCAACCAGTGTGAAAGGAATGGTCATTTCTGCGTTCCGGGCAACATAGGCTTCACTCTTGGACGTTGCTCCAAGAGATCGAATAGCTAGGACCTTAGAAGTCAACGCCATAAGCATAGAACACAATATAAATACAACAGTCTTTCCGATGTATAAAATGAATAATTGCAAACAGTGTGAAAGTAATGGTCATTTCTACGTTCCGGGCAACCTAGGCTTCACTATAGGGCGTTGCTCCACCAGGTCGAATAGTTAGGGCCTTTGAAAACAACGCCAGACGCTTAAAATACAATAAAATTACAACAGTTTTTCCATCGTGTAACAGGAATAATTGCAACCAGTGTGAAAGTGATGGTCCTTTCAACGCTCTGGGCTACCTAGGCATCACTCTAGGGCGTTGCTCCACCAGATCGAATAGCTAGGGACTTAGAATTCAACGCCAGAAGCATAAAATACAATAAAAATCCAACAGTTTGTCCATGGTATAACAGGAATAATTGCAACCAGTGTGAAAGTAATAGTCATTTCTACGTACGGCCCAACCTAGGCTTCACTCTAGGGCGTTGCTCCACCATGTCGAATAGTGAGAGCCTTAGAAAACAACGCCGGACGCATAAAATACAATAAAAATACAACAGCTTTTCCAGCGTATAAAAGGTATAATTGCAACCAATGTGAAAGTAATGGTCACTTCTACGTTCCGGGCAACATAGGCTTCACTCTTGGACGTTGCCACACCAGATCGAAAAGTTAGGGCATAAGAAGTCAACGCCAGAAGCATAAAACAAAATAAAATTACAACAGTTTTTCCATCGTATAACAGGAATAATTGCAACCAGTGTAAAAGTGATGGTCATTTCTACGTTCGGGGCAACCTAATCATCACTCTAGGGCGTTGGTCCACCAGATCCAATAGTGAGGGCTTAAGAAGCCAACGCCAGGAGCATCGAATACAAAGTAAATACAAAGGTTTTTCCATCGTAAAATAGGAATAATTGCAACCAGTGTGAAAGAAATGGTCATTTCTACGTTCCGTGCAACATAGGCTTCACTCTTGGTCGTTGCTCCATGAGATCGAATAGCTAGGACCTTAGAAGTCAATTACAGAAGCATAGAATACAATATAAATACAACAGTCTTTCCATTGTATAAAATGAATAATTGCAAACAGTGTGAAAGTAATGGTCATTTCTACGTTCCGGGCAACCTAGGCTTCACTATAGGGCGTTGCTCCACCAGGTCGAATAGTTAGGGCCTTAGAAAACAACGCCAGACGCATAAAATACAATAAAATTAAATCAGTTTTTCCATCGTATATCAGGAATGATTGCAACCAGTGTGAATGTGATGGTCATTTCAACGCTCTGTGCTACCTAGGCATCACTCTAGGGCGTTGCTCCACCAGATCGAACAGCTAGGGACTTAGAATTCCACGCCACAAGCATAAAAAACAATAAAAATCCAACAGTTTGACCATGGTATAACAGGAATAATTGCAACCAGTGTCAAAGTGATGGTCATTTCTACGTTCCGTGCAACCTAGGCTTCACTCTGGGGCGTTGCTCCACCAGATCCAATAGTTAGGTCCAAAGAAGTCAACGCCAGAAGCATAAAATAAAATAGAAATACAACAATTTTTCCATCGTATAAAACGAATAATTGCAACCAGTGTGAAAGTGATGGTCCTTTCAACGCTCTGGGCTACCTACGCATCACTCTAGGGCGTTGCTCCACCAGATCGAATAGCTAGGGACTTAGAATTCAACGCCAGAAGCATAAAATACAATAAAAATCCAACAGTTTGTCCATGGTATAACAGGAATAATTGCAACCAGTGTGAAAGTAATAGTCATTTCTACGTACGGGCCAACCTAGGCTTCACTCTAGGGCGTTGCTCCACCATGTCGAATAGTGAGAGCCTTAGAAAACAACGCCGGACGCATAAAATACAATAAAAATACAACAGCTTTTCCAGCGTATAAAAGGTATAATTGCAACCAATGTGAAAGTAATGGTCACTTCTACGTTCCGGGCAACATAGGCTTCACTCTTGGACGTTGCCACACCAGATCGAAAAGTTAGGGCATAAGAAGTCAACGCCAGAAGCATAAAACAAAATAAAATTACAACAGTTTTTCCATCGTATAACAGGAATAATTGCAACCAGTGTAAAAGTGATGGTCATTTCTACGTTGCGGGCAACATAGGCTTCACTCTTGGACGTTGCTCCATGAGATCGAATAGCTAGGACCTTAGAAGTCAATTACAGAAGCATAGAATACAATATAAATACAACAGTCTTTCCATTGTATAAAATGAATAATTGCAAACAGTGTGAAAGTAATGGTCATTTCTACGTTCCGGGCAACCTAGGCTTCACTATAGGGCGTTGCTCCACCAGGTCGAATAGTTAGGGCCTTAGAAAACAACGCCAGACGCATAAAATACAATAAAATTAAATCAGTTTTTCCATCGTATAACAGGAATAATTGCAACCAGTGTGAATGTGATGGTCATTTCAACGCTCTGTGCTACCTAGGCATCACTCTAGGGCGTTGCTCCACCAGATCGAACAGCTAGGGACTTAGAATTCCACGCCACAAGCATAAAAAACAATAAAAATCCAACAGTTTGACCATGGTATAACAGGAATAATTGCAACCAGTGTCAAAGTGATGGTCATTTCTACGTTCCGTGCAACCTAGGCTTCACTCTGGGGCGTTGCTCCACCAGATCCAATAGTTAGGTCCAAAGAAGTCAACGCCAGAAGCATAAAATAAAATAGAAATACAACAATTTTTCCATCGTATAAAACGAATAATTGCAACCAGTGTGAAAGTAATGGTCATTTCTACGTTCCGGGCAACCTAGGTTTCGCTCTAGGGCGTTGCTCCACCACGTAGAATGGTTAGGGCCTTAGGAGTCAACGCCAGAAGCATAAAATACAATATAAATACAACAGTTTTTCCATTGTATAAAACGAATAATTGCAACCAGTGTGAAAGTAATGGTCATTTCTACGTTCCGTGCAACCTAGGCTTCACTCTGGGGCGTTGCTCCACCAGATCCAATAGTTAGGTCCAAAGAAGTCAACGCCAGAAGCATAAAATAAAATAGAAATACAACAATTTTTCCATCGTATAAAACGAATAATTGCAACCAGTGTGAAAGATATGGTCATTTCTACGTTCCAGGCAACCTAGGCATCGCTCTAGGGCGTTGCTCCACCACATCGAATAGCTACGGCCTTAGACGACAACGCCAGAAGCATAAAATACAATATAAATACAACAGTTTTTCCATCGTATAAAACGAATAATTGCAACCAGTGTGAAAGTAATGGTTATTTCTACGTTCCGGGCAACCTCGGCTTCACCCTGGGGCGTTGCTCCACCAGATACAATAGTTAGGGTCTTAGAAGTCTACGCCCGAAGCATAAAATACAACACAAATACAACAGTTTTTCCATCGTATAACAGCAATAATTGCAACCAGAGTGAAGGTGATGGTCATTTCTACGTTCCGGGCTACCTAGGCTTCACTCTAGGGCGTTGCTCCACCAGGTCGAATAGTAGGGCCTAAGAAGTCAACGCCAGAAGCATAAAATACAATAAAAATACAACAGTTTTTCCATCGTATAGCATGAATAATTGCAACCAGAGTGAAAGTAATGGTCATTTCTACGTTTCGGGCGACCTAGACTTCACTCTAGGGCGTTGCTCCACCATATCGAATAGCTAGTGCCTTAGATGTCAACGCCCGAATCATAAAATACAATAAAAATACAACAGTTTTTCCATCGTATAACGGGAACAATTGCAACAAATGTGAACGTGATGGTCATTTCCACGTTCCGGGCAACCTAGGTTTCACTCTAGGGCGTTGGTCTACCAGATCGAATAGTTAGGGCCTAACAAGTCAACGCCAGAAGTATAAAATACAATAGAAATACAACAGCTTTTCCATCGTATAAAACGAATAATTGCAATCAGTATGAAAGTTATGGTCATTTATACGTTCCGGGCATCCTCGGCTTCACCCTAGGGCGTTGCTCCAACAGATCCAATAGTTAGGGCCTAAGAAGTCAACTCCAGAAGCATAAAATACAAAATAGATACAACAGTTTTTCTATCGTATAGCAGGAATTATCGCAACCTGTGTGAAGGTGATGGTCATTTCTACGTTCCTGGCAACCTAGGCTTCATTCTAGGGCGTTGCTCCTCCAGATCGAATAGTTAGGGCCTTAGAAATCAATGCCAGAAGCATAAAATACAATATAAATACAACAGATTTTCCAGTGTATAATATGAGTAATTGCAAACAGTGTGGAAGTAATGGTCATTTCTACGTTCCGGGCAACCTAGGCTTCACTCTAGGGCGTTGCCCCACCACGTCGAATAACTACGGCCTTAGAAGCCAACGCTTGAAGCATAAAATATAATATAAATACAAGAGTTTTTCCATCGTATAACAGGAATAATTGAAACCAGAGTGAAGGTGAAGGTCATTTCTACGTTCCGGGCAACCTAGGCTTCACTCTAGGGCGTTGGTCCACCAAATCCAATAGCTAGGGCCTAAGAAGTCAACGCCAGGAGCACCAAATACAAAATAAGTACAACAGTTTTTCCATCGTATAAAACGAATAATTGCAACCAGTATGAAAGCTATGGTCATTTCTACGTTCCGGGCAACCTAGGCTTCACTCTAGGGCGTTCCTCAACCATATCGAATAGCTACAGCCCTAGGAGACAACGCCATAACCATAAAATACAATATAAATACAACAGTCTTTCCGTCGTATAAAATGAATAATTGCAACCAGTGTGAAAGTAATGGTCATTTCTACGTTCCGGGCAACCTAGGCTTCACTCTAGGGCGTTGCTCCACCAGATCGAATAGTTAGGTCCTAAGAATTCAACGCCAGAAGCATAAAATACAATATAAATACAACAGTTTTTCCCTTGTATAACAGGAATAATTGCAACCAGTGTGAAAGCTATGGTCATTTCTACATTCCGGGCAACCTAGGCTTCACTCTAGGGCGTTGCTCCACCACATCGAATAGTTAGGGCCTTAGAAGTCAATGCCAGAAGCATAAACTGCAATATAAATACAACAGTTATTCCACTGTATAATATGAATAATTGCAAACAGTGTGGAAGTAATGGTCATTTCTACGTTCCGGGCAACCTGGGCTTCACCATAGGGCATTGCTCCACCACATCGAATAGCTACGGCCTTAGAATTCAACGCCTGAAGCATAAAATATAATATAAATACAACGGCCTTTCCATCGTATAACAGGAATAATTGCAACCAGAGTGAAGGTGATGGTCATTTCTACGTTCCGGGCAATCTAGGCTTCACTGTAGGGCGTTGCTCCACCAGATCGAATAGTTAGGGCCTTAGAAGTCAACGCCCGATGCATGAAATACAAAACAAAGAGAACAGTTTTTCCATTGTATAGAACGAATAATTGCAACCAATGTGAAAGTAATGGTCAGTCCTACGTTCCGGGCAACCTAGGCTTCGCTGAAGGGCGTTGCTCCTCCAGATCGAATAGTTAGGGCCTTATAAGTCAACTCCCGAAGCATAAAATACAAAATAAATAGAACAGTTTTTCCATTGTATAAATCGAATAATTGCAACCAGTGTGAAAGTTATGGTCATTTCTACGGTCCGGGCAACCTAGGCTTAACACTAGGGCGTTGCTCCACCAGGTCGAATAGTTAGGGCCTAAGAAGTCAGCGCCAGAAGCATAAAATTCAAAATAGATAGAACAGCTTTTCCATGGTATATAATGTATATTTGCAAACAGTGTGAAGGTAGTGGTCATTTCTACGTTCAGGGCAACCTAGGCTTCACTCCAGGGCGGTGCTCCACCAGATCAAATAGTTAGGGCCTAAGAAGTCAACGCCAGAAGCATAAAGTACAATATAAATACAACAGCTTTTCCATCGTATATAATGTATATTTGCAAACAGTGTGAAAGCAAAGGTCATTTCTACGTTCCGGGCAACCTAGGCTTAACTGTAGGGCGTTGCACCACCAGATCGAATAGTTAGGGCCTTAGAAGTCAACGCCCGAATCATGAAATACAAAATCAATATAACAGTATTTTCATTGTATAGAACGAGTAATTGCAACCAGTGTTAAAGTTATGGTCATTTCTACGTTCCGGGCAACCTTGGCTTAACTCCAGGGCGTTTCTCCACCAGATCGAATAGTTAGGGACTTTGAATACAACGTCAGAAGCATAAAATACTATAAAAATGCAACAGTTTTTCCATTGTATAACAGGAATAACTGCAACCAGTGTGAAAGTACTGGACCTTTCTACGTTCCGGGTAACCTAGGCTTCACTCTAGGGCGTTGCTCCACCAGATCGAATAGCTAGGGACTTAGAATTCAACGCCTGAAGAGTAAAATACAACATAAGTACAACAGTTTTACCATCGTATAAAATGAATAATCGCAAACAGTGTGAAGGTAATGGTCATTTCTACGTTCCGGGCAACCTAGGCTTCACTCTAGGGCGTTTCTCCACCAGATCGAATAGTTAGGGCCTAAGAATTCAACGCCAGAAGCATAAAATACAATATAAATGCAACAGTTTTTCCCTTGTATAACAGGAATAATTGCAAACAGTACGAAAGTTATGGTCATTTCTACGTTCCGGGCAACCTAGGCTCCACCCTAGGGCGTTGCTCCACCAGATGCAATAGTTAGGACCTCAGAAGTCAACGCCCGAAGCATAAAATACAATAAAAATACAAAAGTTTTTCCATCGTATAACAGGAATAATTGCCACCAGTGTGAAGGTGATGGTCATTTCTACGTTCCGGGCAATCTAGGCATCTCTCTAGGGCGTCGTTCCACCAGATCGTTTACTTAGGGCCTAAGAATTCAACGCCAGAAGCACCAAATACAAAATAAATACAGCAGTTTTTCCATCGTATAAAACGAATAATTGCAACCAGTATGAAAGTAATGGTCATTTCTACGTTCCGGGCAACCTAGGCATCACTATAGGGCGTTGGTACACCAGATCCAATAGTTAGGGCCTAAGAAGTCAACGCCAGGAGCACCAAATACAAAACAAATACAACAGTTTTTCCATCGTAAAAACGAATAATTGCAACCAGTGTGCAAGTAATGGTGATTTCTACGTTCCGGGCAACCTAGGCATCACTCTTGGGCGTTGTTCCACCAGAGCGAATAGTTGGGGCCCAAGACGTCAACGCCTTAAGCATAAAATACAATATAAATACAACAGTTTTTCCATCGTATAAAACGAATACTTGTAACCAGTATGAAAGTTATGGTCATTTCTACGTTCAGGGCAACCTAGGCTTCACCCTAGTGCGTTGCTCCACCAGATAGAATAGTTAGGACCTAAGAAGTCAACGCCAGAAGCATAAAATACGATATATGTACAACAGATTTTCCATCGTATATTACGTATATTTGCAAACAGTGTGAAAGTAAAGGTCATTTCTACGTTCCGGGCAACCTAGGCTTAACTGTAGGGCGTTGCTCCACCAGATCGAATAGTTAGGGCCTTAGAAGTCAACGCCCGAAGCATGAAATACTAAATAAATAGAACAGTTTTTCCATTGTATAGAACGAATAATTGCAACCAGTGTGAAAGTACTGGTCATTTCTACGTTCCGCGCAACCTAGGTTTCGCTCTAGGGCGTTGCTCCACCACGTCGAATGGTTAGGGCCTTAGAAGTCAACGCCAGAAGCATAAAATACAATATAAATACAAAAGTTTTTCCACTGTATAATATGAATACTTGCAAACAGTGTGGAAGTAAAGGTCATTTCTACGTTCCGGGCAACCTAGGCTTCACCCTAGGGCGTTCCTCCACCAGATCGAATAGTTAGGTCCTAAGAAGTCAACGCCAGGAGCACCAAATACAAAATAAATACAACAGTCCTTCCACCGTATAAAACGAATAATTGCAACCAGTGTGTAAGATATGGACATTACTACGTTCCGGGCAAACTAGGCTTCTCCCTAGGGCGTTGCTCCACCAGATCGAATAGCTATGGCCTTAGAAGTCAACGCCATAACTATAAAATACAATATAAATACAACAGTTTTTCCATTGTATAAAATGAATGATTGCAAACAGTGTGGAAGTAATGGTTATTTCTACGTTCCGGGCAACCTAGTCTTCACGCTAGGGCGTTGCTCCACCACATCGGATAGCTACGGCCTTAGGAGTCAACGCCAGAGGCATATCATACAATATAGGTACAACAGTTTTTCCATCGTACAAAACGAATAATTGCAATCAGTATGAAGGTTATGGTCATTTCTACGTTCCGGGCAACCTAGGCTTGACTCTAGGCGTTGCTCCACCAGATCCAATAGTTAGGGCCTAAGAAGTCAACGCCAGAAGCATAACATACAATAAAAATCCAAGAGTTTGTCCATCGTATAACAGGAATAATTGCAACCAGGGTGAAAGTAATGGTCATTTCTACGTTCCGAGCAACCTAGGTTTCGCTCTACGGCGTTGCTCCACCACATCGAATAGTTAGGGCCTTTGAAAACAGCTCCAGACGCATAAAATACAATAAAAATACAGAAGTTTTTTCATCGTATAACAGGAATAATTGCAACATGCCAGAAGGTAATGGTCATTTCTACGTTCCGGGCTGTCTAGGCTTCTCTCTAGGGCGTTGCTCCACCAGATCGAATAGTTAGGGCCTAAGAAGTCAACGCCAGAAGCATAAAATACAATAGAAATACAACAGTTTTTACATCGTATAAAAGGAATAATTGCAACCAGTGTGAAAGATATGGTCATATCTACGATACGCGCAACCTAGGCTTCACTCTAGGGCGTCGTTCCACCAAATCGAATATTTAGGGCCTAAGAAGTCTACGCCAGAAGCATAAAATACAATACAAATACAACAGCCTTTCCTTCGTATAACAGGAATAATTGTAACCAGTGTGTAAGATATGGACATTACTACGTGCCGGGCAACCTGGGCTTCACTCTAGGGCGTTGCTCGACCACATCGAATAGCTATGGCCTTAGAAGTCAACGCCAGAAGCATTAAATACAGTATAAATACAACAGCTTTTCCACCGTATAACAGGAATAATTGCAAACAGTGTGAAAGATATGGTCATTTCTACGTTCCTGCAACCTAGGCTTTACTCTAGAGAGTTGCTCCAACACATCGATTAGATACGGTCTTAGAAGTCAACGCCAGACGCATAAAATACAATATAAATACAATAGTTTTTCCATCGTATAAAACGAATAATTGCAACCAGTATGAAAGTTATGGTCATTTCTACGTTGCGGGCAACCTAGGCTTCACCCTAGGGCGTTGCTCCACCAGATCGAATAGTTAGGGACTTAGAAGTCAACGCCAGAAGCATAAACTGCAATATAAATACAACAGTTATTCCCTTCTATAACAGGAATAATTGCAACCAGTGTGAAAGGTATGGTCATTTCTACGTTCCGGGCAACCTAGGCTTCACTCTAGGGCATTGCTCCACCACATCGAATAGCTACGGCCTTAGAAGTCAACGCCATAACTATAAAATACAATATAAATAAAACAGTTTTTCCATTGTATGAAATGAATAATTGCAAACAGTGTGGAAGTAATGGCTGTCTATACGTTCCGGGCAACCTAGGTTTCACGCTAGGGCGTTGCTCCACCACATCGAATAGCTACGGCCTTAGGAGCCAACGCCAGAGGCATAACATAGAATATAAGTAAAACAGTTTTTCCATCGTATAAAACGAATAATTGCAATCAGTATGAAGGTTATGGTCATTTCTACGCTCCGGGCAATTTAGGCTTCTCTCTAGGGCGTTGCTCCAACAGATCGAATAGTTAGGGCCTAAGAAGTCAACGCCAGAAGCATAAACTGCAATATAAATACAACAGTTATTCCCTTCTATAACAGGAATAATTGCAACCAGTGTGAACGGTATGGTCATTTCTACGTTCCGGGCAACCTAGGCTTCTCTCTAGGGCGTTGCACCACCAGATCGAATAGCTAGGGCCTTAGAAGTCAACGCCAGAAGCATAGAGTACAACAAAGATCCAACAGTTTGTCCATCGTATAATAGGAATAATAGCAACCAGTGTGAAGGTAATGGTCATTTCTACGTTCCGGGCAACCTGGGCTTCACCGGAGGGCGTTGCTCCACCAGATCCAATAGTTAGGACCTAAGAAGTCAACGCCAGAAGCATAAAATACAAAATGGATACAACAGTTTTTCCATCGTATAACAGGAATAATTCCAACCAGTCTGAAAGTAATGGTCATTTCTACGTTCCGGGCTACCTAGGTTTCGCTCTAGGGCGTTGCTCCACCACATCGAATAGCTAGGGCCTTTGAAAGCAACTCCAGACGCATAAAATACAATAAAAATACAGCAGTTTTTTCATCGTATAACAGGAATAATTGCAACCAGTGTGAAAGTACAGGTCATTTCTACGTTCCGGGCAACCTAGGCTTCGCTCAAGGGCGTTGCTCCACCAGATCGAATAGCAAGGGACTTAGAAGTCAACGCCAGAAGCATAAAAAATAATAAAAATACAACAGTTTTTTCATCCTATAAAATGTATAATTGCAAGCAATGTGAAGGTAACGGTCACTTCTACGTTCCGGGCAACCTAGGCTTCACTCTAGAGCGTTGTTCCACCAGATCGAATAGTTAGGGCCTAAGAAGTCAACGCCAGAAGCATAAAATACAATATAAATACAACAGCTTTTCCATCGTATATAATGTATATTTGCAAACAGTGTGAAAGTAACGGTCATTTCTGCGTTCCGGGCAACCTAGGCTTAAGTGTAGGTCGTTGCTCCACCAGATCGAATAGCAAGGGACTTAGAAGTCAACGCCAGAAGCATAAAATAAAATAAAAATACAACAGTTTTGACATCGTATAAAATGTATAATTGCAAGCAATGCGAAGCTAATGGTCATTTCTACGTTCCGGGCAATCTAGGCTTCACTCTAGGGCGTTGTTCAACCAGATCGAATAGTTAGGGCCTAAAAAGTCAACGCCAGAAGCATAAAATACAACATAAATGCAACAGCTTTTCCATCGTATATGATGTATATTTGGAAACAGTGTGGAAGTAAAGGTCATTTCTACGTTCCGGGCAACCTAGGCTTAACTATAGGGCGTTGCTCCACCAGATCGCATAGTTAGAGACGTAGAATTTAACGCCAGAAGCATAAAATACAATAAAGATGAAACAGTTTTTCCATCGTATAACAGGAATAATTGCAACCAGTGTGAAGGTAATGGTCTTTTCTGCGTTCCGGGCAACCCAGGCTTCACTACGGGGCGGTGCTCCACCAGATCAAATTGTTAGGGCCTAAGAAGTCAACGCCACAAGCATAAAATACAATATAAATACAACAGCTTTTCCATCCTATATAATGTATATTTGCAAACAGTCTGAAAGTAACGGTCATTTCTGCGTTCCGGGCAACCTAGGCTTAACTGTAGGGCGTTGCACCACCAGATCGAATAGCAAGGGACTTAGAAGTCAACGCCAGAAGCATAAAATATAATAAAAATACAACAGTTTTTCCATCGTATAAAATGTATAATTGCAAGCAATGTGAAGGTAATGGTCATTTCTACGTTCCCGGCAAGCTGGGCTTCACTCTAGGGCGTTGTTCCTCCAGATCGAATCGTTAGGGCCTAGCAAGTCAACGCCAGGAGCCTCAAATACTAAATAAATAGAACACTTTTTCTATTTAAAATGCAATATAAATACTACAGTTTTTCCACTGTATAATATGAATAATTGCAGACAGTGTGGAAGTAATGGTCATTTCTACGTTCCGGGCAACCTAGGCTTCACTCTAGGGCGTTGCTCCACCAGATCGAATATTTGGGGCCTTAGAAGTCAACGCCAGAAGCATAAAATACAACATAAGTACAACAGTTTTTCCATTGTATAACAGGAATAATTGCAGCCAGTGTGAAAGTACAGGTCATTTCTACGTTCCGGGCAACCTAGGCTTCGCTCAAGGGCGTTGCTCCACCAGATCGAATAGCAAGGGACTTAGAAGTCAACGCCAGAAGCATAAAATACAATAGAAATACAACAGCTTTTCCATCGTATAAAACGAATAATTGCAACCAGTATGAAAGTAACGCCCATTTCTACGTTCCGGGCATCCTATACTTAACACTGAGGCATCGCTCCACCAGATCGAATACATAGGGCCTTAGAAGTCAACGCCTGAAGCATAAAATATAATATAAATACAACAGTCTTTCCATCGTATAACAGGAATTATTGCAACCAGAGTGAAGGTGATGGTCATTTCTACGTCCCGGGCAACCTAGGCTTCACTCTAGGGCGTTGCTGCACCAGATCGAATAGCTAGGGCCTAAGAAGTCAACGCCACAAGCATAAAATACAATATAAATACAACAGCTTTTCCATCCTATAAAATGTATATTTGCAAAGAGTCTGAAAGTAGCGGTCATTTCTGCGTTCCGGGCAACCTAGGCTTAACTGTAGGGCGTTGCTCCACCAGATCGAATAGCAAGGGACTTAGAAGTCAACGCCAGAAGCATAAAATACAATATAGATGCAACAGTTTTGCCACTGTGTAAAACGAATAATTGCAACCAGTGTGAAAGTTATGGTCATTTCTACGTTCAGCGCAACATAGGCTTCATTCTAGGGCATTGTTCCACCATATCGAATAGTTAGGGCCTAAGAAGTCAACGTCAGAAGCATAAAATACAATATAAATACAACAGCTTTTCCATCGTATATAATGTATATTTGCAAACAGTGTGAAAGTAAAGGTCATTTCTACGGTCCGGGCAACCTAGGTTTCGCTGTAGGGCGTTGCTCCACCTGATCGAATAGCTAGGGACTTAGAAGTCAACACCAGAAGCATAAAATACAATAAATATACAACAGTTTTTCCATCGTATAAAAGGAATAATTGCAACCAGTGTGAAAGTAATGGTCATTTCTACGTTCCGGGCAGCCTAGGCTTCACCCTTGGGCGTTGCTCCACCAGATCCAATAGTTAGGACCTTAGAAGTCAGCGCACGAAGCTTAAAATACAATAAAAATACAAAAGTTTTTCCATCGTATAACAGGAATAATTGCCACCAGTGTGAAAGTGATGGTCATTTCTGCATTCCGGGCAACCTAGGCTTCACTCTAGGGCGTTGCTCCTCCACATCGAATAGCTACGGCCTTAGAAGACAACGCCTGAAGCATAAAATATAATATAAATACAACAGTTTCTCCATCGTATAACAGGAATAATTGCAACCAGAGTGAAGGTGATGGTCATTTCTACGTCCGGGGCAACCTAGGCTTCACACTATGGCGTTTCTCCACCAGATCGAATAGCTAGGGACTTAGAAGTCAACGCTAGAAGCGTAAAATAAAATAAAGTATAACAGTTTTTCCATCGTATAAAACGAATAATTGCAACCAGTATGCATGTTATGGTCATTTCTACGTTCCGGGCAACATAGGCTTCACTCTGGGGCGTTGGTCCACCAGATCCAATAGCTAAGGCCTAAGAAGTCAACGCCAGGAGCACCAAATACAAAATAAATACAACAGTTTATCCATCGTATAAAACGAATTATTGCAACCAGTATGAAAGCTATGGTCATTTCTACGTTCCGGTCAACCTAGGCTTCACTCTAGGGCGTTGCTCAACCACATCGAATAGCTACGGCCCTAGAAGACAACGCCATAACTATAGAATACAATATAAATAAAACAGTCTTTCCATCGTATAAAACGAATCTTTGCCACCAGTCTGATAGTTATGGTTATTTCTACGTTCCGGGCATCCTAGGCTTCACTCTAGGGCATTGCTCCACCACATCGAATAGCTGCGGCCTTAGAAGTCTACGCCAGAAGCATAAAATACAATAGAAATACAACAGTTTTTCCATCGTAATACAGGAATATTTGCAACCAGTGTGAAAGATATGGTCATTTCTACGTTCCTGGCAACCTAGGCATCACTCTAGAGAGTTGCTCCACCACATCGAGTAGCTACGGCCTTACAAGTCAACGCCAGAAGCATAAAATACAATATAAATACAACAGTTTTTCCCTTGTATAGCAGGAATAATTGCAACCAGTGTGAAAGGTATGGTCATTTCTACGTTCCGGGCAACCTAGGCTTCACTCTAGGGCGTTGCTCCACCACATCGGATAGCTGCGGCCTTAGAAGTCAACGCCAGAAGCATAAAATACAATATAAATACAACAGTTTTTCAATTGTATAACAGGAATAATTGCAAACAGTGTGAAAGATATGGTCATTTCTACGTTGCGGGCATCCTAGGCTTCACTCTAGGGCATTGCTCCACCACATCGAATATCTACGGCCTTAGAAGTCAACGCCATAACTATAAAAAACAATATAAATACAACAGTTTTTCCATTGTATAAAACGAATAATTGCAAACAGTGTGAAAGTAACGGCCATTTCTACGTTCCGAGCATCCTAGACTTAACACTGAGGCATTGCTCCACCAGATCGAATACACTGGGCCTTAGAAGTCAACGCCAGAAGCATAAAGTACAGTAAAAATCCAACAGTTTGTCCATCGTATAACAGGAATAATTGCCACCAGTGTGAAAGTGATGGTCATTTCTGGATTCCGGGCAACCTAGGCTTCACTCTAGGGCGTTGCTCCTCCAGATAGAATAGTTAGGGCCCAGGAAGTCAACGCCTGAAGCATAAAATACAATATAAATACAACAGTTTTTCCCTTGTATAACAGGAATAATTGCAACCAGTGTGAAGGGTATGGTCATTTCTACGTTGCGGGCATCCTAGGCTTCACTCTAGGGCGTTGCTCCACCACATCGAATAGCTACGGCCTTAGAAGTCAACGCCATAACTACAAAAAAAAATATAGATACAACAGTTTTTCCATTGTAGAAATGAATAATTGCAAACAGTGTGGAGGTAATGGTCATTTCTACTTTCCGGGCAACCTAGGCTTCACTCTAGGGCGTTTCTCCACCATATCGAATAACTACGGCCTTAGATGTCAACGCCTGAAGCATAAAATATAATATAAGTACAACAGTTTTTCCATCGTATTACAGGAATAATTGCAACCAGTGTGAAAGACATGGTCGTTTCTACGTTCCGGGCAACCTAGGCTGCACTCTAGGGCGTTGCTCCACCACATCGAATAGCTACGGTCTAAGGAGTCAACGCCAGAGGCATAAAATACAAAATAAATACAACAGTTTTTCCATCGTATAACAAGAATAATTGCAACCAGTGTGAAAGTGATGGTCATTTCTACATTCCGGGCAACCTAGGCTTCACTCTAGGGCGTTGCTCCACCAGATCGAATAGTTAGGGCGTAAGAAGTCAACGCCAGAAGCATAAAATACAATATAAATACAACAGTTTTTCCCTTGTATAACAGGAATAATTGCAAACAGTGTGGAAGTAATGGACATTTCTACGTTCCGGGCAACCTAGGCTTCACTCTAGGGCGTTGCTCCACCACATCGAATAGCTACGGCCTTAGAAGTCAACGCCTGAAGCATAAAATATAATATAAATACAACAGTTTTTCCATCGTATAACAGGAATAATTGCAACCAGAGTGGAGGTGATGGTCATTTCTACGTCCCGGGAAACCTAGGCTTCACTCTAGGGCGTTTCTCCACCAGATCGAATAGCTAGGGACTTAGAAGTCAACGCTAGAAGCTTAAAATAAAATAAAAATACAACAGTTTTTCCATCGTATAGAACGAATAATTGCAACCAGTATGCATGTTATGGTCATTTCTACGTCCCGGGCAACCTAGGCTTCACTCTAGGGCGTTGGTCCACCAGATCCAATAGCTAGGGCCTAAGAAGTCAACGCCAGGAGCACCAAATACAAAATAAATACAACAGTTTTTCCATCGTATAAAACGAATAATTGCAACCAGTATGAAAGCTATGGTCATTTCTACGTTCCGGGCAACCTAGGCTTCACTCTAGGGCGTTGCTCAACCACATCGAATAGCTACGGCCCTAGAAGACAACGCCATAACTATAAAATACAATATAAATACAACAGCCTTTCCATCGTATATAATGTATATTTGCAAACAGTGTGAAAGTAACGGTCATTTCTGCGTTCCGGGCAACCTAGGCTTAAGTGTAGGTCGTTGCTCCACCAGATCGAATAGCAAGGGACTTAGAAGTCAACGCCAGAAGCATAAAATAAAATAAAAATACAACAGTTTTGACATCGTATAAAATGTATAATTGCAAGCAATGCGAAGCTAATGGTCATTTCTACGTTCCGGGCAATCTAGGCTTCACTCTAGGGCGTTGTTCAACCAGATCGAATAGTTAGGGCCTAAAAAGTCAACGCCAGAAGCATAAAATACAACATAAATGCAACAGCTTTTCCATCGTATATGATGTATATTTGGAAACAGTGTGGAAGTAAAGGTCATTTCTACGTTCCGGGCAACCTAGGCTTAACTATAGGGCGTTGCTCCACCAGATCGCATAGTTAGAGACGTAGAATTTAACGCCAGAAGCATAAAATACAATAAAGATGAAACAGTTTTTCCATCGTATAACAGGAATAATTGCAACCAGTGTGAAGGTAATGGTCTTTTCTGCGTTCCGGGCAACCCAGGCTTCACTACGGGGCGGTGCTCCACCAGATCAAATTGTTAGGGCCTAAGAAGTCAACGCCACAAGCATAAAATACAATATAAATACAACAGCTTTTCCATCCTATATAATGTATATTTGCAAACAGTCTGAAAGTAACGGTCATTTCTGCGTTCCGGGCAACCTAGGCTTAACTGTAGGGCGTTGCACCACCAGATCGAATAGCAAGGGACTTAGAAGTCAACGCCAGAAGCATAAAATATAATAAAAATACAACAGTTTTTCCATCGTATAAAATGTATAATTGCAAGCAATGTGAAGGTAATGGTCATTTCTACGTTCCCGGCAAGCTGGGCTTCACTCTAGGGCGTTGTTCCTCCAGATCGAATCGTTAGGGCCTAGCAAGTCAACGCCAGGAGCCTCAAATACTAAATAAATAGAACACTTTTTCTATTTAAAATGCAATATAAATACTACAGTTTTTCCACTGTATAATATGAATAATTGCAGACAGTGTGGAAGTAATGGTCATTTCTACGTTCCGGGCAACCTAGGCTTCACTCTAGGGCGTTGCTCCACCAGATCGAATATTTGGGGCCTTAGAAGTCAACGCCAGAAGCATAAAATACAACATAAGTACAACAGTTTTTCCATTGTATAACAGGAATAATTGCAGCCAGTGTGAAAGTACAGGTCATTTCTACGTTCCGGGCAACCTAGGCTTCGCTCAAGGGCGTTGCTCCACCAGATCGAATAGCAAGGGACTTAGAAGTCAACGCCAGAAGCATAAAATACAATAGAAATACAACAGCTTTTCCATCGTATAAAACGAATAATTGCAACCAGTATGAAAGTAACGCCCATTTCTACGTTCCGGGCATCCTATACTTAACACTGAGGCATCGCTCCACCAGATCGAATACATAGGGCCTTAGAAGTCAACGCCTGAAGCATAAAATATAATATAAATACAACAGTCTTTCCATCGTATAACAGGAATTATTGCAACCAGAGTGAAGGTGATGGTCATTTCTACGTCCCGGGCAACCTAGGCTTCACTCTAGGGCGTTGCTGCACCAGATCGAATAGCTAGGGCCTAAGAAGTCAACGCCACAAGCATAAAATACAATATAAATACAACAGCTTTTCCATCCTATAAAATGTATATTTGCAAAGAGTCTGAAAGTAGCGGTCATTTCTGCGTTCCGGGCAACCTAGGCTTAACTGTAGGGCGTTGCTCCACCAGATCGAATAGCAAGGGACTTAGAAGTCAACGCCAGAAGCATAAAATACAATATAGATGCAACAGTTTTGCCACTGTGTAAAACGAATAATTGCAACCAGTGTGAAAGTTATGGTCATTTCTACGTTCAGCGCAACATAGGCTTCATTCTAGGGCATTGTTCCACCATATCGAATAGTTAGGGCCTAAGAAGTCAACGTCAGAAGCATAAAATACAATATAAATACAACAGCTTTTCCATCGTATATAATGTATATTTGCAAACAGTGTGAAAGTAAAGGTCATTTCTACGGTCCGGGCAACCTAGGTTTCGCTGTAGGGCGTTGCTCCACCTGATCGAATAGCTAGGGACTTAGAAGTCAACACCAGAAGCATAAAATACAATAAATATACAACAGTTTTTCCATCGTATAAAAGGAATAATTGCAACCAGTGTGAAAGTAATGGTCATTTCTACGTTCCGGGCAGCCTAGGCTTCACCCTTGGGCGTTGCTCCACCAGATCCAATAGTTAGGACCTTAGAAGTCAGCGCACGAAGCTTAAAATACAATAAAAATACAAAAGTTTTTCCATCGTATAACAGGAATAATTGCCACCAGTGTGAAAGTGATGGTCATTTCTGCATTCCGGGCAACCTAGGCTTCACTCTAGGGCGTTGCTCCTCCACATCGAATAGCTACGGCCTTAGAAGACAACGCCTGAAGCATAAAATATAATATAAATACAACAGTTTCTCCATCGTATAACAGGAATAATTGCAACCAGAGTGAAGGTGATGGTCATTTCTACGTCCGGGGCAACCTAGGCTTCACACTATGGCGTTTCTCCACCAGATCGAATAGCTAGGGACTTAGAAGTCAACGCTAGAAGCGTAAAATAAAATAAAGTATAACAGTTTTTCCATCGTATAAAACGAATAATTGCAACCAGTATGCATGTTATGGTCATTTCTACGTTCCGGGCAACATAGGCTTCACTCTGGGGCGTTGGTCCACCAGATCCAATAGCTAAGGCCTAAGAAGTCAACGCCAGGAGCACCAAATACAAAATAAATACAACAGTTTATCCATCGTATAAAACGAATTATTGCAACCAGTATGAAAGCTATGGTCATTTCTACGTTCCGGTCAACCTAGGCTTCACTCTAGGGCGTTGCTCAACCACATCGAATAGCTACGGCCCTAGAAGACAACGCCATAACTATAGAATACAATATAAATAAAACAGTCTTTCCATCGTATAAAACGAATCTTTGCCACCAGTCTGATAGTTATGGTTATTTCTACGTTCCGGGCATCCTAGGCTTCACTCTAGGGCATTGCTCCACCACATCGAATAGCTGCGGCCTTAGAAGTCTACGCCAGAAGCATAAAATACAATAGAAATACAACAGTTTTTCCATCGTAATACAGGAATATTTGCAACCAGTGTGAAAGATATGGTCATTTCTACGTTCCTGGCAACCTAGGCATCACTCTAGAGAGTTGCTCCACCACATCGAGTAGCTACGGCCTTACAAGTCAACGCCAGAAGCATAAAATACAATATAAATACAACAGTTTTTCCCTTGTATAGCAGGAATAATTGCAACCAGTGTGAAAGGTATGGTCATTTCTACGTTCCGGGCAACCTAGGCTTCACTCTAGGGCGTTGCTCCACCACATCGGATAGCTGCGGCCTTAGAAGTCAACGCCAGAAGCATAAAATACAATATAAATACAACAGTTTTTCAATTGTATAACAGGAATAATTGCAAACAGTGTGAAAGATATGGTCATTTCTACGTTGCGGGCATCCTAGGCTTCACTCTAGGGCATTGCTCCACCACATCGAATATCTACGGCCTTAGAAGTCAACGCCATAACTATAAAAAACAATATAAATACAACAGTTTTTCCATTGTATAAAACGAATAATTGCAAACAGTGTGAAAGTAACGGCCATTTCTACGTTCCGAGCATCCTAGACTTAACACTGAGGCATTGCTCCACCAGATCGAATACACTGGGCCTTAGAAGTCAACGCCAGAAGCATAAAGTACAGTAAAAATCCAACAGTTTGTCCATCGTATAACAGGAATAATTGCCACCAGTGTGAAAGTGATGGTCATTTCTGGATTCCGGGCAACCTAGGCTTCACTCTAGGGCGTTGCTCCTCCAGATAGAATAGTTAGGGCCCAGGAAGTCAACGCCTGAAGCATAAAATACAATATAAATACAACAGTTTTTCCCTTGTATAACAGGAATAATTGCAACCAGTGTGAAGGGTATGGTCATTTCTACGTTGCGGGCATCCTAGGCTTCACTCTAGGGCGTTGCTCCACCACATCGAATAGCTACGGCCTTAGAAGTCAACGCCATAACTACAAAAAAAAATATAGATACAACAGTTTTTCCATTGTAGAAATGAATAATTGCAAACAGTGTGGAGGTAATGGTCATTTCTACTTTCCGGGCAACCTAGGCTTCACTCTAGGGCGTTTCTCCACCATATCGAATAACTACGGCCTTAGATGTCAACGCCTGAAGCATAAAATATAATATAAGTACAACAGTTTTTCCATCGTATTACAGGAATAATTGCAACCAGTGTGAAAGACATGGTCGTTTCTACGTTCCGGGCAACCTAGGCTGCACTCTAGGGCGTTGCTCCACCACATCGAATAGCTACGGTCTAAGGAGTCAACGCCAGAGGCATAAAATACAAAATAAATACAACAGTTTTTCCATCGTATAACAAGAATAATTGCAACCAGTGTGAAAGTGATGGTCATTTCTACATTCCGGGCAACCTAGGCTTCACTCTAGGGCGTTGCTCCACCAGATCGAATAGTTAGGGCGTAAGAAGTCAACGCCAGAAGCATAAAATACAATATAAATACAACAGTTTTTCCCTTGTATAACAGGAATAATTGCAAACAGTGTGGAAGTAATGGACATTTCTACGTTCCGGGCAACCTAGGCTTCACTCTAGGGCGTTGCTCCACCACATCGAATAGCTACGGCCTTAGAAGTCAACGCCTGAAGCATAAAATATAATATAAATACAACAGTTTTTCCATCGTATAACAGGAATAATTGCAACCAGAGTGGAGGTGATGGTCATTTCTACGTCCCGGGAAACCTAGGCTTCACTCTAGGGCGTTTCTCCACCAGATCGAATAGCTAGGGACTTAGAAGTCAACGCTAGAAGCTTAAAATAAAATAAAAATACAACAGTTTTTCCATCGTATAGAACGAATAATTGCAACCAGTATGCATGTTATGGTCATTTCTACGTCCCGGGCAACCTAGGCTTCACTCTAGGGCGTTGGTCCACCAGATCCAATAGCTAGGGCCTAAGAAGTCAACGCCAGGAGCACCAAATACAAAATAAATACAACAGTTTTTCCATCGTATAAAACGAATAATTGCAACCAGTATGAAAGCTATGGTCATTTCTACGTTCCGGGCAACCTAGGCTTCACTCTAGGGCGTTGCTCAACCACATCGAATAGCTACGGCCCTAGAAGACAACGCCATAACTATAAAATACAATATAAATACAACAGCCTTTCCATCGTATAAAACGAATAATTGCCACCAGTCTGATAGTTATGGTTATTTCTACGTTACGGGCATCCTAGGCTTCACTCTAGGGCATTGCTCCACCACATCGAATAGCTGCGGCCTTAGAAGTCTACGCCAGAAGCATAAAATACAATAGAAATACAACAGTTTTTCCATCGTAATACAGGAATAATTGCAACCAGTGTGAAAGATATGGTCATTTCTACGCTACGGGCAACCTAGGCTTCACTCTAGGGCGTCGTTCCACCAGATCGAATAGTTAGGGCCTAAGAAGTCTACGCCAGGAGCATAAAATACAATACAAATACAACAGCTTTTCCATCGTATACCAGGAATAATTGCAACCAGTGTGAAAGGTATGGTCATTTCTACTTTCCGGGCATCCTAGGCTTCACTCTAGGGCATTGCTCCACCACATCGAAAGCTGCGGCCTTAGAAGTCAACGCCAGAGGCATAAAATACAAAATAAATATAACAGTTTTTCCATCGTATAACAAGAAAAATTGCCACCAGTGTGAAAGTGATGGTCATTTCTGGATTCCGGGGAACCTAGGCTTCACTCTAGGGCGTTGCTCCTCCAGATAGAATAGTTAGGGCCCAGGAAGTCAACGCCTGAAGCATAAAATACAATATAAATACAACAGTTTTTCCCTTGTATAACAGGAATAATTGCAACCAGTGTGAAGGGTATGGTCATTTGTACGTTCCGGGCAACCTAGGCTTCACTCTAGGGCGTTGCTCCACCACATCGAATAGCTGCGGCCTTAGAAGTCAACGCCAGAAGCATAAAATACAATAGAAATACAACAGTTTTTCCATCGTAATACAGGAATAATTGCAACCAGTGTGAAAGATATGGTCATTTCTACGCTACGGGCAACCTAGGCTTCACTCTAGGGCGTCGTTCCACCAGATCGAATAGTTAGGGCCTAAGAAGTCTACGCCAGAAGCATAAAATACAATACAAATACAACAGCTTTTCCATCGTATACCAGGAATAATTGCAACCAGTGTGAAAGGTATGGTCATTTCTACGTTCCGGGCATCCTAGGCTTCACTCTAGGGCATTGCTCCACCACATCGAAAGCTGCGGCCTTAGAAGTCAACGCCAGAGGCATAAAATACAAAATAAATATAACAGTTTTTCCATCGTATAACAAGAAAAATTGCCACCAGTGTGAAAGTGATGGTCATTTCTGGATTCCGGGGAACCTAGGCTTCACTCTAGGGCGTTGCTGCTCCAGATAGAATAGTTAGGGCCCAGGAAGTCAACGCCTGAAGCATAAAATACAATATAAATACAACAGTTTTTCCCTTGTATAACAGGAATAATTGCAACCAGTGTGAAGGGTATGGTCATTTGTACGTTCCGGGCAACCTAGGCTTCACTCTAGGGCGTTGCTCCACCACATCGAATAGCTGCGGCCTTAGAAGTCAACGCCAGATGCATAAAATACAATATAAATACAACAGTTTTTCAATCGTATAACAGGAATAATTGCAAACAGTGTGAAAGATATGGTCATTTCTACGTTGCGGGCATCCTAGGCTTCACTCTAGGGCATTGCTCCACCACATCGAATAGCTACGGCCTTAGAAGTCAACGCCATAACTATAAAAAAAAATATAAATACAACAGTTTTTCCATTGTAGAAAATGAATAATTGCAAACAGTGTGGAGGTAATTGTCATTTCTACTTTCCGGGCAACCTCGGCTTCACTCTAGGGCGTTTCTCCACCATATCGAATAACTACGGCCTTAGAAGTCAACGCCTGAAGCATAAAATATAATATAAGTACAACAGTTTTTCCATCGTATAACAGGAATAATTGCAACCAGAGTGGAGGTGATGGTCATTTCTACGTCCCGGGAAACCTAGGCTTCACTCTAGGGCGTTTCTCCACCAGATCGAATAGCTAGGGACTTAGAAGTCAACGCTAGAAGCTTAAAATAAAATAAAAATACAACAGTTTTTCCATCGTATAGAACGAATAATTGCAACCAGTATGCATGTTATGGTCATTTCTACGTTCCGGGCAACCTAGGCTTCACTCTAGGGCGTTGGTCCACCAGATCCAATAGCTAGGGCCTAAGAAGTCAACGCCAGGAGCACCAAATACAAAATAAATACAACAGTTTTTCCATCGTATAAAACGAATAATTGCAACCAGTATGAAAGCTATGGTCATTTCTACGTTCCGGGCAACCTAGGCTTCACTCTAGGGCGTTGCTCAACCACATCGAATAGCTACGGCCCTAGAAGACAACGCCATAACTATAAAATACAATATAAATACAACAGCCTTTCCATCGTATAAAACGAATAATTGCCACCAGTCTGATAGTTATGGTTATTTCTACGTTCCGGGCATCCTAGGCTTCACTCTAGGGCATTGCTCCACCACATCGAATAGCTGCGGCCTTAGAAGTCTACGCCAGAAGCATAAAATACAATAGAAATACAACAGTTTTTCCATCGTAATACAGGAATAATTGCAACCAGTGTGAAAGATATGGTCATTTCTACGCTACGGGCAACCTAGGCTTCACTATAGGGCGTCGTTCCACCAGATCGAATAGTTAGGGCCTAAGAAGTCTACGCCAGGAGCATAAAATACAATACAAATACAACAGTTTTTCCATCGTATAACAAGAAAAATTGCCACCAGTGTGAAAGTGATGGTCATTTCTGGATTCCGGGGAACCTAGGCTTCACTCTAGGGCGTTGCTCCTCCAGATAGAATAGTTAGGGCCCAGGAAGTCAACGCCTGAAGCATAAAATACAATATAAATACAACAGTTTTTCCCTTGTATAACAGGAATAATTGCAACCAGTGTGAAGGGTATGGTCATTTGGCCGTTCCGGGCAACCTAGGCTTCACTCTAGGGCGTTGCTCCACCACATCGAATAGCTGCGGCCTTAGAAGTCAACGCCAGAAGCATAAAATACAATAGAAATGCAACAGTTTTTCCATCGTATAACAGGAATAATTGCAACCAGTGTGAAAGATATGGTCATTTCTACGCTACGGGCAATCTAGGCTTCACTCTAGAGGGTTGCTCCAACACATCGAGTAGCTACGGCCTTAGAAGTCAACGCCAGAAGCACAAAATAAAATAAAAATACAACAGTTATTCCATCGTATAACAGGAATAATTACAACCAGTGTGAAAGTAATGGGCATTTCTACGTTCCGTGCAACCTAGGCTTCACTCTAGGGCGTTGCTCCACCAGATCGAATAGCTAGGGCCTTAGAAGTCAATGCCAGAAACATAAATTGCAATATAAATACAACAGTTTTTCCTCTGTATAATATGAATAATTGCAAACAGTGTGTACGTAATGGTCATTTCTACGTTCCGGGCAACCTAGGCTTCACTCTAGGGCGTTGCTCCACCACATCGAATAGCTACGGCCTTAGAAGTCAACGCCTGAAGCATAAAATATGATATAAATACAACAGTTTTTCCATCGTATAACAGGAATAATTGCAACCAGAGTGAATGTGATGGTCATTTCTACGTTCCGCGCAACCTAGGCTTCACTCTAGGGCGTTGATCCACCTGATCGAATAGCTAGGGACTTAGAAGTCAACACCAGAAGCATAAAATAAAGTAAAAATACAACAGTTTTTCCATCGTATAAAACGAATAATTGCAACCAGTATGAATGTTATGGTCATTTCTACGTTCCGGGCAACCTAGGCTTCACTCTAGGGCGTTGCTCCAGCAGATCCAATAGTTAGGGCCTTAGAAGTCAATGCCAGAGGCATAAAATACAATATAAATACAACAGTTTTTCCATGTATAAAATGAATAATTGCAAACAGTGAGGAAGTAATGGTCATTTCTACGTTCCGGGCAACCTAGGCTTCACTCTAGGGCGTTGCTCCACCCCATCGAATAGGTACGGCCTTAGAAGTCGACGCCTGAAGCATAAAAGACAATAAAAATACAACAGTTTTTTCATCGTATAACAGGAATAATTGCAACAAGCCTGAAGGTAAAGGTCATTTCTACGTTCCGGCATTCTAGGCTTCTCTCTAGGGCGTTGCTCCACCAGTTCGGATAGCTACGGCCTAACAAGTCAACGCCAGAGGCATAAAATACAATAGAAATACAACAGCTTTTCCATCGTATAAAACGAATAATTGCAATCAGTATGAAAGTTATGGTCATTTATTCGTTCCGGGCAACCTAGGCATCACCCTAGGGCGTTGCTCCAACAGATCCAATAGTTAGGGCCTAAGAAGTCTACGCCAGAAGCATTAAATACAATATAAATACAACATCTTTTCCACGGTATAACAGGAATAATTGCAAACAGTGTGAAAGATATGGTCATTTCTACGTTCCTGGCAACCTAGGCATCACTCTAGAGAGTTGCTCCACCACATCGAGTAGCTACGGCCTTACAAGTCAACGCCAGAAGCATAAAATACAATATAAATACAACAGTCTTTCCATCGTATAAAACGAATCATTGCCACCAGTCTGATAGTTATGGTTATTTCTACGTTCCGGGCATCCTAGGCTTCACTCTAGGGCATTGCTCCACCACATCGAATAGCTGCGGCCTTAGAAGACAACGCCATAACTATAAAATACAATATAAATACAACAGCCTTTCCATCGTATAAAACGAATAATTGCCACCAGTCTGATAGTTATGGTTATTTCTACGTTCCGGGCATCCTAGGCTTCACTCTAGGGCATTGCTCCACCACATCGAATAGCTGCGGCCTTAGAAGTCTACGCCAGAAGCATAAAATACAATAGAAATACAACAGTTTTTCCATCGTAATACAGGAATAATTGCAACCAGTGTGAAAGATATGGTCATTTCTACGCTACGGGCAACCTAGGCTTCACTCTAGGGCGTCGTTCCACCAGATCGAATAGTTAGGGCCTAAGAAGTCTACGCCAGGAGCATAAAATACAATACAAATACAACAGCTTTTCCATCGTATACCAGGAATAATTGCAACCAGTGTGAAAGGTATGGTCATTTCTACGTTCCGGGCATCCTAGGCTTCACTCTAGGGCATTGCTCCACCACATCGAAAGCTGCGGCCTTAGAAGTCAACGCCAGAGGCATAAAATACAAAATAAATATAACAGTTTTTCCATCGTATAACAAGAAAAATTGCCACCAGTGTGAAAGTGATGGTCATTTCTGGATTCCGGGGAACCTAGGCTTCACTCTAGGGCGTTGCTCCTCCAGATAGAATAGTTAGGGCCCAGGAAGTCAACGCCTGAAGCATAAAATACAATATAAATACAACAGTTTTTCCCTTGTATAACAGGAATAATTGCAACCAGTGTGAAGGGTATGGTCATTTGTCCGTTCCGGGCAACCTAGGCTTCACTCTAGGGCGTTGCTCCACCACATCGAATAGCTGCGGCCTTAGAAGTCAACGCCAGAAGCATAAAATACAATAGAAATGCAACAGTTTTTCCATCGTATAACAGGAATAATTGCAACCAGTGTGAAAGATATGGTCATTTCTACGCTACGGGCAATCTAGGCTTCACTCTAGAGGGTTGCTCCAACACATCGAGTAGCTACGGCCTTAGAAGTCAACGCCAGAAGCACAAAATAAAATAAGAATACAACAGTTATTCCATCGTATAACAGGAATAATTACAACCAGTGTGAAAGTAATGGGCATTTCTACGTTCCGTGCAACCTAGGATTCACTCTAGGGCGTTGCTCCACCAGATCGAATAGCTAGGGCCTTAGAAGTCAATGCCAGAAACATAAATTGCAATATAAATACAACAGTTTTTCCTCTGTATAATATGAATAATTGCAAACAGTGTGTACGTAATGGTCATTTCTACGTTCCGGGCAACCTAGGCTTCACTCTAGGGCGTTGCTCCACCACATCGAATAGCTACGGCCTTAGAAGTCAACGCCTGAAGCATAAAATATAATATAAATACAACAGTTTTTCCATCGTATAACAGGAATAATTGCAACCAGAGTGAATGTGATGGTCATTTCTACGTTCCGCGCAACCTAGGCTTCACTCTAGGGCGTTGCTCCACCCCATCGAATTGCTACGGCCTTAGAAGTCAACGCCTGAAGCGTAAAAGACAATAAAAGTACAACAGCTTTTTCATCGTATAACAGGAATAATTGCAACAAGCCTGAAGGTAAAGGTCATTTCTACGTTCCGGCAATCTAGGCTTCTCTCTAGGGCGTTGCTCCACCAGTTCGAATAGCTAGGGCCTAACAAGTCAACGCCAGAGGCATAAAATACAATAGAAATACAACAGCTTTTCCATCGTATAAAACGAATAATTGCAATCAGTATGAAAGTTATGGTCATTTATTCGTTCCGGGCAACCTAGGCATCACCCTAGGGCGTTGCTCCAACAGATCCAATAGTTAGGGCCTAAGAAGTCTACGCCAGAAGCATAAAATACAATACAAATACAACAGCTTTTCCATCGTATACCAGGAATAATTGCAACCAGTGTGAAAGGTATGGTCATTTCTACGTTCCGGGCATCCTAGGCTTCACTCTAGGGCATTGCTCCACCACATCGAAAGCTGCGGCCTTAGAAGTCAACGCCAGAGGCATAAAATACAAAATAAATATAACAGTTTTTCCATCGTAGAACAAGAAAAATTGCCACCAGTGTGAAAGTGATGGTCATTTCTGGATTCCGGGGAACCTAGGCTTCACTCTAGGGCGTTGCTCCTCCAGATAGAATAGTTAGGGCCCAGGAAGTCAACGCCTGAAGCATAAAATACAATATAAATACAACAGTTTTTCCCTTGTATAACAGGAATAATTGCAACCAGTGTGAAGGGTATGGTCATTTGTCCGTTCCGGGCAACCTAGGCTTCACTCTAGGGCGTTGCTCCACCACATCGAATAGCTGCGGCCTTAGAAGTCAACGCCAGAAGCATAAAATACAATAGAAATGCAACAGTTTTTCCATCGTATAACAGGAATAATTGCAACCAGTGTGAAAGATATGGTCATTTCTACGCTACGGGCAATCTAGGCTTCACTCTAGAGGGTTGCTCCAACACATCGAGTAGCTACGGCCTTAGAAGTCAACGCCAGAAGCACAAAATAAAATAAAAATACAACAGTTATTCCATCGTATAACAGGAATAATTACAACCAGTGTGAAAGTAATGGGCATTTCTACGTTCCGTGCAACCTAGGCTTCACTCTAGGGCGTTGCTCCACCAGATCGAATAGCTAGGGCCTTAGAAGTCAATGCCGGAAACATAAATTGCAATATAAATACAACAGTTTTTCCTCTGTATAATATGAATAATTGCAAACAGTGTGTACGTAATGGTCATTTCTACGTTCCGGGCAACCTAGGCTTCACTCTAGGGCGTTGCTCCACCACATCGAATAGCTACGGCCTTAGAAGTCAACGCCTGAAGCATAAAATATAATATAAATACAACAGTTTTTCCATCGTATAACAGGAATAATTGCAACCAGAGTGAATGTGATGGTCATTTCTACGTTCCGCGCAACCTAGGCTTCACTCTAGGGCGTTGCTCCACCCCATCGAATTGCTACGGCCTTAGAAGTCAACGCCTGAAGCGTAAAAGACAATAAAAATACAACAGCTTTTTCATCGTATAACAGGAATAATTGCAACAAGCCTGAAGGTAAAGGTCATTTCTACGTTCCGGCAATCTAGGCTTCTCTCTAGGGCGTTGCTCCACCAGTTCGAATAGCTAGGGCCTAACAAGTCAACGCCAGAGGCATAAAATACAATAGAAATACAACAGCTTTTCCATCGTATAAAACGTATAATTGCAATCAGTATGAAAGTTATGGTCATTTATTCGTTCCGGGCAACCTAGGCATCACCCTAGGGCGTTGCTCCAACAGATCCAATAGTTAGGGCCTAAGAAGTCTACGCCAGAAGCATTAAATACAATATAAATACAACATCTTTTCCACGGTATAACAGGAATAATTGCAAACAGTGTGAAAGATATGGTCATTTCTACGTTCCTGGCAACCTAGGCATCACTCTAGAGAGTTGCTCCACCACATCGAGTAGCTACGGCCTTACAAGTCAACGCCAGAAGCATAAAATACAATATAAATACTACAGTTTTTCCCTTGTATAGCAGGAATAATTGCAACCAGTGTGAAAGGTATGGTCATTTCTACGTTCCGGGCAACCTAGGCTTCACTCTAGGGCGTTGCTCCACCACATCGGATAGCTGCGGCCTTAGAAGTCAACGCCAGAAGCATAAAATACAATATAAATACAACAGTTTTTCAATTGTATAACAGGAATAATTGGAAACAGTGTGAAAGATATGGTCATTTCTACGTTGCGGGCATCCTAGGCTTCACTCTAGGGCATTGCTCCACAACATCGAATATCTACGGCCTTAGAAGTCAACGCCATAACTATAAAAAACAATATAAATACAACAGTTTTTCCATTGTATAAAACGAATAATTGCAAACAGTGTGAAAGTAACGGCCATTTCTACGTTCCGGGCATCCTAGACTTAACACTGAGGCATTGCTCCACCAGATCGAATACACTGGGCCTTAGAAGTCAACGCCAGAAGCATAAAGTACAGTAAAAATCCAACAGTTTGTCCATCGTATAACAGGAATAATTGCCACCAGTGTGAAAGTGATGGTCATTTCTGGATTCCGGGCAACCTAGGCTTCACTCTAGGGCGTTGCTCCTCCAGATAGAATAGTTAGGGCCCAGGAAGTCAACGCCTGAAGCATAAAATACAATATAAATACAACAGTTTTTCCCTTGTATAACAGGAATAATTGCAACCAGTGTGAAGGTGATGGTCATTTCTACGTCCCGGGAAACCTAGGCTTCACTCTAGGGCGTTTCTCCACCAGATCGAATAGCTAGGGACTTAGAAGTCAACGCTAGAAGCTTAAAATAAAATAAAAATACAACAGTTTTTCCATCGTATAGAACGAATAATTGCAACCAGTATGCATGTTATGGTCATTTCTACGTTCCGGGCAACCTAGGCTTCACTCTAGGGCGTTGGTCCACCAGATCCAATAGCTAGGGCCTAAGAAGTCAACGCCAGGAGCACCAAATACAAAATAAATACAACAGTTTTTCCATCGTATAAAACGAATAATTGCAACCAGTATGAAAGCTATGGTCATTTCTACGTTCCGGGCAACCTAGGCTTCACTCTAGGGCGTTGCTCAACCACATCGAATAGCTACGGCCCTAGAAGACAACGCCATAACTATAAAATACAATATAAATACAACAGCCTTTCCATCGTATAAAACGAATAATTGCCACCAGTCTGATAGTTATGGTCATTTCTACGTTCCGGGCATCCTAGGCTTCACTCTAGGGCATTGCTCCACCACATCGAATAGCTGCGGCCTTAGAAGTCTACGCCAGAAGCATAAAATACAATAGAAATACAACAGTTTTTCCATCGTAATACAGGAATAATTGCAACCAGTGTGAAAGATATGGTCATTTCTACGCTACGGGCAACCTAGGCTTCACTCTAGGGCGTCGTTCCACCAGATCGAATAGTTAGGGCCTAAGAAGTCTACGCCAGGAGCATAAAATACAATACAAATACAACAGCTTTTCCATCGTATACCAGGAATAATTGCAACCAGTGTGAAAGGTATGGTCATTTCTACGTTCCGGGCATCCTAGGCTTCACTCTAGGGCATTGCTGCACCACATCGAAAGCTGCGGCCTTAGAAGTCAACGCCAGAGGCATAAAATACAAAATAAATATAACAGTTTTTCCATCGTATAACAAGAAAAATTGCCACCAGTGTGAAAGTGATGGTCATTTCTGGATTCCGGGGAACCTAGGCTTCACTCTAGGGCGTTGCTCCTCCAGATAGAATAGTTAGGGCCCAGGAAGTCAACGCCTGAAGCATAAAATACAATATAAATACAACAGTTTTTCCCTTGTATAACAGGAATAATTGCAACCAGTGTGAAGGGTATGGTCATTTCTACGTTCCGGGCAACCTAGGCTTCACTCTAGGGCGTTGCTCCACCACATCGAATAGCTACGGCCTTAGAAGTCAACGCCTGAAGCATAAAATATAATATAAATACAACAGTTTTTCCATCGTATAACAGGAATAATTGCAACCAGAGTGAATGTGATGGTCATTTCTACGTTCCGCGCAACCTAGGCTTCACTCTAGGGCGTTGCTCCACCCCATCGAATTGCTACGGCCTTAGAAGTCAACGCCTGAAGCGTAAAAGACAATAAAAATACAACAGCTTTTTCATCGTATAACAGGAATAATTGCAACAAGCCTGAAGGTAAAGGTCATTTCTACGTTCCGGCAATCTAGGCTTCTCTCTAGGGCGTTGCTCCACCAGTTCGAATAGCTAGGGCCTAACAAGTCAACGCCAGAGGCATAAAATACAATAGAAATACAACAGCTTTTCCATCGTATAAAACGTATAATTGCAATCAGTATGAAAGTTATGGTCATTTATTCGTTCCGGGCAACCTAGGCATCACCCTAGGGCGTTGCTCCAACAGATCCAATAGTTAGGGCCTAAGAAGTCTACGCCAGAAGCATTAAATACAATATAAATACAACATCTTTTCCACGGTATAACAGGAATAATTGCAAACAGTGTGAAAGATATGGTCATTTCTACGTTCCTGGCAACCTAGGCATCACTCTAGAGAGTTGCTCCACCACATCGAGTAGCTACGGCCTTACAAGTCAACGCCAGAAGCATAAAATACAATATAAATACTACAGTTTTTCCCTTGTATAGCAGGAATAATTGCAACCAGTGTGAAAGGTATGGTCATTTCTACGTTCCGGGCAACCTAGGCTTCACTCTAGGGCGTTGCTCCACCACATCGGATAGCTGCGGCCTTAGAAGTCAACGCCAGAAGCATAAAATACAATATAAATACAACAGTTTTTCAATTGTATAACAGGAATAATTGGAAACAGTGTGAAAGATATGGTCATTTCTACGTTGCGGGCATCCTAGGCTTCACTCTAGGGCATTGCTCCACAACATCGAATATCTACGGCCTTAGAAGTCAACGCCATAACTATAAAAAACAATATAAATACAACAGTTTTTCCATTGTATAAAACGAATAATTGCAAACAGTGTGAAAGTAACGGCCATTTCTACGTTCCGGGCATCCTAGACTTAACACTGAGGCATTGCTCCACCAGATCGAATACACTGGGCCTTAGAAGTCAACGCCAGAAGCATAAAGTACAGTAAAAATCCAACAGTTTGTCCATCGTATAACAGGAATAATTGCCACCAGTGTGAAAGTGATGGTCATTTCTGGATTCCGGGCAACCTAGGCTTCACTCTAGGGCGTTGCTCCTCCAGATAGAATAGTTAGGGCCCAGGAAGTCAACGCCTGAAGCATAAAATACAATATAAATACAACAGTTTTTCCCTTGTATAACAGGAATAATTGCAACCAGTGTGAAGGTGATGGTCATTTCTACGTCCCGGGAAACCTAGGCTTCACTCTAGGGCGTTTCTCCACCAGATCGAATAGCTAGGGACTTAGAAGTCAACGCTAGAAGCTTAAAATAAAATAAAAATACAACAGTTTTTCCATCGTATAGAACGAATAATTGCAACCAGTATGCATGTTATGGTCATTTCTACGTTCCGGGCAACCTAGGCTTCACTCTAGGGCGTTGGTCCACCAGATCCAATAGCTAGGGCCTAAGAAGTCAACGCCAGGAGCACCAAATACAAAATAAATACAACAGTTTTTCCATCGTATAAAACGAATAATTGCAACCAGTATGAAAGCTATGGTCATTTCTACGTTCCGGGCAACCTAGGCTTCACTCTAGGGCGTTGCTCAACCACATCGAATAGCTACGGCCCTAGAAGACAACGCCATAACTATAAAATACAATATAAATACAACAGCCTTTCCATCGTATAAAACGAATAATTGCCACCAGTCTGATAGTTATGGTCATTTCTACGTTCCGGGCATCCTAGGCTTCACTCTAGGGCATTGCTCCACCACATCGAATAGCTGCGGCCTTAGAAGTCTACGCCAGAAGCATAAAATACAATAGAAATACAACAGTTTTTCCATCGTAATACAGGAATAATTGCAACCAGTGTGAAAGATATGGTCATTTCTACGCTACGGGCAACCTAGGCTTCACTCTAGGGCGTCGTTCCACCAGATCGAATAGTTAGGGCCTAAGAAGTCTACGCCAGGAGCATAAAATACAATACAAATACAACAGCTTTTCCATCGTATACCAGGAATAATTGCAACCAGTGTGAAAGGTATGGTCATTTCTACGTTCCGGGCATCCTAGGCTTCACTCTAGGGCATTGCTGCACCACATCGAAAGCTGCGGCCTTAGAAGTCAACGCCAGAGGCATAAAATACAAAATAAATATAACAGTTTTTCCATCGTATAACAAGAAAAATTGCCACCAGTGTGAAAGTGATGGTCATTTCTGGATTCCGGGGAACCTAGGCTTCACTCTAGGGCGTTGCTCCTCCAGATAGAATAGTTAGGGCCCAGGAAGTCAACGCCTGAAGCATAAAATACAATATAAATACAACAGTTTTTCCCTTGTATAACAGGAATAATTGCAACCAGTGTGAAGGGTATGGTCATTTGTCCGTTCCGGGCAACCTAGGCTTCACTCTAGGGCGTTGCTCCACCACATCGAATAGCTGCGGCCTTAGAAGTCAACGCCAGAAGCATAAAATACAATAGAAATGCAACAGTTTTTCCATCGTATAACAGGAATAATTGCAACCAGTGTGAAAGATATGGTCATTTCTACGCTACGGGCAATCTAGGCTTCACTCTAGAGGGTTGCTCCAACACATCAAGTAGCTACGGCCTTAGAAGTCAACGCCAGAAGCACAAAATAAAATAAAAATACAACAGTTATTCCATCGTATAACAGGAATAATTACAACCAGTGTGAAAGTAATGGGCATTTCTACGTTCCGTGCAACATAGGCTTCACTCTAGGGCGTTGCTCCACCAGATCGAATAGCTAGGGCCTTAGAAGTCAATGCCAGAAACATAAATTGCAATATAAATACAACAGTTTTTCCTCTGTATAATATGAATAATTGCAAACAGTGTGTACGTAATGGTCATTTCTACGTTCCGGGCAACCTAGGCTTCACTCTAGGGCGTTGCTCCACCACATCGAATAGCTACGGCCTTAGAAGTCAACGCCTGAAGCATAAAATATTATATAAATACAACAGTTTTTCCATCGTATAACAGGAATAATTGCAACCAGAGTGAATGTGATGGTCATTTCTACGTTCCGCGCAACCTAGGCTTCACTCTAGGGCGTTGATCCACCTGATCGAATAGCTAGGGACTTAGAAGTCAACACCAGAAGCATAAAATAAACTAAAAATACAACAGTTTTTCCATCGTATAAAACGAATAATTGCAACCAGTATGAATGTTATGGTCATTTCTACGTTCCGGGCAACCTAGGCTTCACTCTAGGGCGTTGCTCCAGCAGATCCAATAGTTAGGGCCTAAGAAGTCTACGCCATAAACATTAAATACAATATAAATACAACATCTTTTCCACGGTATAACAGGAATAATTGCAAACAGTGTGAAAGATATGGTCATTTCTACGTTCCTGGCAACCTAGGCATCACTCTAGAGAGTTGCTCCACCACATCGAGTAGCTACGGCCTTACAAGTCAACGCCAGAAGCATAAAATACAATATAAATACAACAGTTTTTCCCTTGTATAGCAGGAATAATTGCAACCAGTGTGAAAGGTATGGTCATTTCTACGTTCCGGGCAACCTAGGCTTCACTCTAGGGCGTTGCTCCACCACATCGGATAGCTGCGGCCTTAGAAGTCAACGCCAGAAGCATAAAATACAATATAAGTACAACAGTTTTCCAATTGTATAACAGGAATAATTGCAAACAGTGTGAAAGATATGGTCATTTCTACGTTGCGGGCATCCTAGGCTTCACTCTAGGGCATTGCTCCACCACATCGAATATCTACGGCCTTAGAAGTCAACGCCATAACTATAAAAAACAATATAAATACAACAGTTTTTCCATTGTATAAAACGAATAATTGCAAACAGTGTGAAAGTAACGGCCATTTCTACGTTCCGGGCATCCTAGACTTAACACTGAGGCATTGCTCCACCAGATCGAATACACTGGGCCTTAGAAGTCAACGCCAGAAGCATAAAGTACAGTAAAAATCCAACAGTTTGTCCATCGTATAACAGGAATAATTGCCACCAGTGTGAAAGTGATGGTCATTTCTGGATTCCGGGCAACCTAGGCTTCACTCTAGGGCGTTGCTCCTCCAGATAGAATAGTTAGGGCCCAGGAAGTCAACGCCTGAAGCATAAAATACAATATAAATACAACAGTTTTTCCCTTGTATAACAGGAATAATTGCAACCAGTGTGAAGGGTATGGTCATTTCTACGTTGCGGGCATCCTAGGCTTCACTCTAGGGCGTTGCTCCACCACATCGAATAGCTACGGCCTTAGAAGTCAACGCCATAACTACAAAAAAAAATATAAATACAACAGTTTTTCCATTGTAGAAATGAATAATTGCAAACAGTGTGGAGGTAATGGTCATTTCTACTTTCCGGGCAACCTAGGCTTCACTCTAGGGCGTTTCTCCACCATATCGAATAACTACGGCCTTAGATGTCAACGCCTGAAGCATAAAATATAATATAAGTACAACAGTTTTTCCATCGTATTACAGGAATAATTGCAACCAGTGTGAAAGACATGGTCGTTTCTACGTTCCGGGCAACCTAGGCTGCACACTAGGGCGTTGCTCCACCACATCGAATAGCTACGGCCTAAGGAGTCAACGCCAGAGGCATAAAATACAAAATAAATACAACAGTTTTTCCATCGTATAACAAGAATAATTGCAACCAGTGTGAAAGTAATGGTCATTTCTACATTCCGGGCAACCTAGGCTTCACTCTAGGGCGTTGCTCCACCAGATCGAATAGTTAGGGCGTAAGAAGTCAACGCCAGAAGCATAAAATACAATATAAATACAACAGTTTTTCCCTTGTATAACAGGAATAATTGCAAACAGTGTGGAAGTAATGGACATTTCTACGTTCCGGGCAACCTAGGCTTCACTCTAGGGCGTTGCTCCACCACATCGAATAGCTACGGCCTTAGAAGTCAACGCCTGAAGCATAAAATATAATATAAATACAACAGTTTTTCCATCGTATAACAGGAATAATTGCAACCAGAGTGGAGGTGATGGTCATTTCTACGTACCGGGAAACCTAGGCTTCACTCTAGGGCGTTTCTCCACCAGATCGAATAGCTAGGGACTTAGAAGTCAACGCTAGAAGCTTAAAATAAAATAAAAATACAACAGTTTTTCCATCGTATAGAACGAATAATTGCAACCAGTATGCATGTTATGGTCATTTCTACGTTCCGGGCAACCTAGGCTTCACTCTAGGGCGTTGGTCCACCAGATCCAATAGCTAGGGCCTAAGAAGTCAACGCCAGGAGCACCAAATACAAAATAAATACAACAGTTTTTCCATCGTATAAAACGAATAATTGCAACCAGTATGAAAGCTATGGTCATTTCTACGTTCCGGGCAACCTAGGCTTCACTCTAGGGCGTTGCTCAACCACATCGAATAGCTACGGCCCTAGAAGACAACGCCATAACTATAAAATACAATATAAATACAACAGCCTTTCCATCGTATAAAACGAATAATTGCCACCAGTCTGATAGTTATGGTTATTTCTACGTTCCGGGCATCCTAGGCTTCACTCTAGGGCATTGCTCCACCACATCGAATAGCTGCGGCCTTAGAAGTCTACGCCAGAAGCATAAAATACAATAGAAATACAACAGTTCTTCCATCGTAATACAGGAATAATTGCAACCAGTGTGAAAGATATGGTCATTTCTACGCTACGGGCAACCTAGGCTTCACTCTAGGGCGTTGCTCCTCCAGATAGAATAGTTAGGGCCCAGGAAGTCAACGCCTGAAGCATAAAATACAATATAAATACAACAGTTTTTCCCTTGTATAACAGGAATAATTGCAACCAGTGTGAAGGGTATGGTCATTTGTCCGTTCCGGGCAACCTAGGCTTCACTCTAGGGCGTTGCTCCACCACATCGAATAGCTGCGGCCTTAGAAGTCAACGCCAGAAGCATAAAATACAATAGAAATGCAACAGTTTTTCCATCGTATAACAGGAATAATTGCAACCAGTGTGAAAGATATGGTCATTTCTACGCTACGGGCAATCTAGGCTTCACTCTAGAGGGTTGCTCCAACACATCGAGTAGCTACGGCCTTAGAAGTCAACGCCAGAAGCACAAAATAAAATAAAAATACAACAGTTATTCCATCGTATAACAGGAATAATTACAACCAGTGTGAAAGTAATGGGCATTTCTACTTTCCGTGCAACCTAGGCTTCACTCTAGGGCGTTGCTCCACCAGATCGAATAGCTAGGGCCTTAGAAGTCAATGCCAGAAACATAAATTGCAATATAAATACAACAGTTTTTCCTCAGTATAATATGAATAATTGCAAACAGTGTGTACGTAATGGTCATTTCTACGTTCCGGGCAACCTAGGCTTCACTCTAGGGCGTTGCTCCACCACATCGAATAGCTACGGCCTTAGAAGTCAACGCCTGAAGCATAAAATATAATATAAATACAACAGTTTTTCCATCGTATAACAGGAATAATTGCAACCAGAGTGAATGTGATGGTCATTTCTACGTTCCGCGCAACCTAGGCTTCACTCTAGGGCGTTGATCCACCTGATCGAATAGCTAGGGACTTAGAAGTCAACACCAGAAGCATAAAATAAAATAAAAATACAACAGTTTTTCCATCGTATAAAACGAATAATTGCAACCAGTATGAATGTTATGGTCATTTCTACGTTCCGGGCAACCTAGGCTTCACTCTAGGGCGTTGCTCCAGCAGATCCAATAGTTAGGGCCTTAGAAGTCGACGCCTGAAGCATAAAAGACAATAAAAATACAACAGTTTTTTCATCGTATAACAGGAATAATTGCAACAAGCCTGAAGGTAATGGTCATTTCTACGTTCCGGGCAATCTAGGCTTCTCTCTAGGGCGTTGCTCCACCAGTTCGAATAGCTAGGGCCTAACAAGTCAACGCCAGAAGCATAAAATACAATAGAAATACAACAGCTTTTCCATTGTATAAAACGAATAATTGCAATCAGTATGAAAGTTATGGTCATTTATTCGTTCCGGGCAACCTAGGCATCACCCTAGGGCGTTGCTCCAACAGATCCAATAGTTAGGGCCTAAGAAGTCTACGCCAGAAGCATTAAATACAATATAAATACAACATCTTTTCCACGGTATAACAGGAATAATTGCAAACAGTGTGAAAGATATGGTCATTTCTACGTTCCTGGCAACCTAGGCATCACTCTAGAGAGTTGCTCCACCACATCGAGTAGCTACGGCCTTACAAGTCAACGCCAGAAGCATAAAATACAATATAAATACAACAGTCTTTCCATCGTATAAAACGAATCATTGCCACCAGTCTGATAGTTATGGTTATTTCTACGTTCCGGGCATCCTAGGCTTCACTCTAGGGCATTGCTCCACCACATCGAATAGCTGCCGCCTTAGAAGACAACGCCATAACTATAAAATACAATATAAATACAACAGCCTTTCCATCGTATAAAACGAATAATTGCCACCAGTCTGATAGTTATGGTTATTTCTACGTTCCGGGCATCCTAGGCTTCACTCTAGGGCATTGCTCCACCACATCGAATAGCTGCGGCCTTAGAAGTCTACGCCAGAAGCATAAAATACAATAGAAATACAACAGTTTTTCCATCGTAATACAGGAATAATTGCAACCAGTGTGAAAGATATGGTCATTTCTACGCTACGGGCAACCTAGGCTTCACTCTAGGGCGTCGTTCCACCAGATCGAATAGTTAGGGCCTAAGAAGTCTACGCCAGGAGCATAAAATACAATACAAATACAACAGCTTTTCCATCGTATACCAGGAATAATTGCAACCAGTGTGAAAGGTATGGTCATTTCTACGTTCCGGGCATCCTAGGCTTCACTCTAGGGCATTGCTCCACCACATCGAAAGCTGCGGCCTTAGAAGTCAACGCCAGAGGCATAAAATACAAAATAAATATAACAGTTTTTCCATCGTATAACAAGAAAAATTGCCACCAGTGTGAAAGTGATGGTCATTTCTGGATTCCGGGGAACCTAGGCTTCACTCTAGGGCGTTGCTCCTCCAGATAGAATAGTTAGGGCCCAGGAAGTCAACGCCTGAAGCATAAAATACAATATAAATACAACAGTTTTTCCCTTGTATAACAGGAATAATTGCAACCAGTGTGAAGGGTATGGTCATTTGTCCGTTCCGGGCAACCTAGGCTTCACTCTAGGGCGTTGCTCCACCACATCGAATAGCTGCGGCCTTAGAAGTCAACGCCAGAAGCATAAAATACAATAGAAATGCAACAGTTTTTCCATCGTATAACAGGAATAATTGCAACCAGTGTGAAAGATATGGTCATTTCTACGCTACGGGCAATCTAGGCTTCACTCTAGAGGGTTGCTCCAACACATCGAGTAGCTACGGCCTTAGAAGTCAACGCCAGAAGCACAAAATAAAATAAGAATACAACAGTTATTCCATCGTATAACAGGAATAATTACAACCAGTGTGAAAGTAATGGGCATTTCTACGTTCCGTGCAACCTAGGCTTCACTCTAGGGCGTTGCTCCACCAGATCGAATAGCTAGGGCCTTAGAAGTCAATGCCAGAAACATAAATTGCAATATAAATACAACAGTTTTTCCTCTGTATAATATGAATAATTGCAAACAGTGTGTACGTAATGGTCATTTCTACGTTCCGGGCAACCTAGGCTTCACTCTAGGGCGTTGCTCCACCACATCGAATAGCTACGGCCTTAGAAGTCAACGCCTGAAGCATAAAATATAATATAAATACAACAGTTTTTCCATCGTATAACAGGAATAATTGCAAGCAGAGTGAATGTGATGGTCATTTCTACGTTCCGCGCAACCTAGGCTTCACTCTAGGGCGTTGCTCCACCCCATCGAATTGCTACGGCCTTAGAAGTCAACGCCTGAAGCGTAAAAGACAATAAAAGTACAACAGCTTTTTCATCGTATAACAGGAATAATTGCAACAAGCCTGAAGGTAAAGGTCATTTCTACGTTCCGGCAATCTAGGCTTCTCTCTAGGGCGTTGCTCCACCAGTTCGAATAGCTAGGGCCTAACAAGTCAACGCCAGAGGCATAAAATACAATAGAAATACAACAGCTTTTCCATCGTATAAAACGAATAATTGCAATCAGTATGAAAGTTATGGTCATTTATTCGTTCCGGGCAACCTAGGCATCACCCTAGGGCGTTGCTCCAACAGATCCAATAGTTAGGGCCTAAGAAGTCTACGCCAGAAGCATAAAATACAATACAAATACAACAGCTTTTCCATCGTATACCAGGAATAATTGCAACCAGTGTGAAAGGTATGGTCATTTCTACGTTCCGGGCATCCTAGGCTTCACTCTAGGGCATTGCTCCACCACATCGAAAGCTGCGGCCTTAGAAGTCAACGCCAGAGGCATAAAATACAAAATAAATATAACAGTTTTTCCATCGTAGAACAAGAAAAATTGCCACCAGTGTGAAAGTGATGGTCATTTCTGGATTCCGGGGAACCTAGGCTTCACTCTAGGGCGTTGCTCCTCCAGATAGAATAGTTAGGGCCCAGGAAGTCAACGCCTGAAGCATAAAATACAATATAAATACAACAGTTTTTCCCTTGTATAACAGGAATAATTGCAACCAGTGTGAAGGGTATGGTCATTTGTCCGTTCCGGGCAACCTAGGCTTCACTCTAGGGCGTTGCTCCACCACATCGAATAGCTGCGGCCTTAGAAGTCAACGCCAGAAGCATAAAATACAATAGAAATGCAACAGTTTTTCCATCGTATAACAGGAATAATTGCAACCAGTGTGAAAGATATGGTCATTTCTACGCTACGGGCAATCTAGGCTTCACTCTAGAGGGTTGCTCCAACACATCGAGTAGCTACGGCCTTAGAAGTCAACGCCAGAAGCACAAAATAAAATAAAAATACAACAGTTATTCCATCGTATAACAGGAATAATTACAACCAGTGTGAAAGTAATGGGCATTTCTACGTTCCGTGCAACCTAGGCTTCACTCTAGGGCGTTGCTCCACCAGATCGAATAGCTAGGGCCTTAGAAGTCAATGCCGGAAACATAAATTGCAATATAAATACAACAGTTTTTCCTCTGTATAATATGAATAATTGCAAACAGTGTGTACGTAATGGTCATTTCTACGTTCCGGGCAACCTAGGCTTCACTCTAGGGCGTTGCTCCACCACATCGAATAGCTACGGCCTTAGAAGTCAACGCCTGAAGCATAAAATATAATATAAATACAACAGTTTTTCCATCGTATAACAGGAATAATTGCAACCAGAGTGAATGTGATGGTCATTTCTACGTTCCGCGCAACCTAGGCTTCACTCTAGGGCGTTGCTCCACCCCATCGAATTGCTACGGCCTTAGAAGTCAACGCCTGAAGCGTAAAAGACAATAAAAATACAACAGCTTTTTCATCGTATAACAGGAATAATTGCAACAAGCCTGAAGGTAAAGGTCATTTCTACGTTCCGGCAATCTAGGCTTCTCTCTAGGGCGTTGCTCCACCAGTTCGAATAGCTAGGGCCTAACAAGTCAACGCCAGAGGCATAAAATACAATAGAAATACAACAGCTTTTCCATCGTATAAAACGAATAATTGCAATCAGTATGAAAGTTATGGTCATTTATTCGTTCCGGGCAACCTAGGCATCACCCTAGGGCGTTGCTCCAACAGATCCAATAGTTAGGGCCTAAGAAGTCTACGCCAGAAGCATTAAATACAATATAAATACAACATCTTTTCCACGGTATAACAGGAATAATTGCAAACAGTGTGAAAGATATGGTCATTTCTACGTTCCTGGCAACCTAGGCATCACTCTAGAGAGTTGCTCCACCACATCGAGTAGCTACGGCCTTACAAGTCAACGCCAGAAGCATAAAATACAATATAAATACTACAGTTTTTCCCTTGTATAGCAGGAATAATTGCAACCAGTGTGAAAGGTATGGTCATTTCTACGTTCCGGGCAACCTAGGCTTCACTCTAGGGCGTTGCTCCACCACATCGGATAGCTGCGGCCTTAGAAGTCAACGCCAGAAGCATAAAATACAATATAAATACAACAGTTTTTCAATTGTATAACAGGAATAATTGGAAACAGTGTGAAAGATATGGTCATTTCTACGTTGCGGGCATCCTAGGCTTCACTCTAGGGCATTGCTCCACAACATCGAATATCTACGGCCTTAGAAGTCAACGCCATAACTATAAAAAACAATATAAATACAACAGTTTTTCCATTGTATAAAACGAATAATTGCAAACAGTGTGAAAGTAACGGCCATTTCTACGTTCCGGGCATCCTAGACTTAACACTGAGGCATTGCTCCACCAGATCGAATACACTGGGCCTTAGAAGTCAACGCCAGAAGCATAAAGTACAGTAAAAATCCAACAGTTTGTCCATCGTATAACAGGAATAATTGCCACCAGTGTGAAAGTGATGGTCATTTCTGGATTCCGGGCAACCTAGGCTTCACTCTAGGGCGTTGCTCCTCCAGATAGAATAGTTAGGGCCCAGGAAGTCAACGCCTGAAGCATAAAATACAATATAAATACAACAGTTTTTCCCTTGTATAACAGGAATAATTGCAACCAGTGTGAAGGTGATGGTCATTTCTACGTCCCGGGAAACCTAGGCTTCACTCTAGGGCGTTTCTCCACCAGATCTAATAGCTAGGGACTTAGAAGTCAACGCTAGAAGCTTAAAATAAAATAAAAATACAACAGTTTTTCCATCGTATAGAACGAATAATTGCAACCAGTATGCATGTTATGGTCATTTCTACGTTCCGGGCAACCTAGGCTTCACTCTAGGGCGTTGGTCCACCAGATCCAATAGCTAGGGCCTAAGAAGTCAACGCCAGGAGCACCAAATACAAAATAAATACAACAGTTTTTCCATCGTATAAAACGAATAATTGCAACCAGTATGAAAGCTATGGTCATTTCTACGTTCCGGGCAACCTAGGCTTCACTCTAGGGCGTTGCTCAACCACATCGAATAGCTACGGCCCTAGAAGACAACGCCATAACTATAAAATACAATATAAATACAACAGCCTTTCCATCGTATAAAACGAATAATTGCCACCAGTCTGATAGTTATGGTCATTTCTACGTTCCGGGCATCCTAGGCTTCACTCTAGGGCATTGCTCCACCACATCGAATAGCTGCGGCCTTAGAAGTCTACGCCAGAAGCATAAAATACAATAGAAATACAACAGTTTTTCCATCGTAATACAGGAATAATTGCAACCAGTGTGAAAGATATGGTCATTTCTACGCTACGGGCAACCTAGGCTTCACTCTAGGGCGTCGTTCCACCAGATCGAATAGTTAGGGCCTAAGAAGTCTACGCCAGGAGCATAAAATACAATACAAATACAACAGCTTTTCCATCGTATACCAGGAATAATTGCAACCAGTGTGAAAGGTATGGTCATTTCTACGTTCCGGGCATCCTAGGCTTCACTCTAGGGCATTGCTGCACCACATCGAAAGCTGCGGCCTTAGAAGTCAACGCCAGAGGCATAAAATACAAAATAAATATAACAGTTTTTCCATCGTATAACAAGAAAAATTGCCACCAGTGTGAAAGTGATGGTCATTTCTGGATTCCGGGGAACCTAGGCTTCACTCTAGGGCGTTGCTCCTCCAGATAGAATAGTTAGGGCCCAGGAAGTCAACGCCTGAAGCATAAAATACAATATAAATACAACAGTTTTTCCCTTGTATAACAGGAATAATTGCAACCAGTGTGAAGGGTATGGTCATTTGTCCGTTCCGGGCAACCTAGGCTTCACTCTAGGGCGTTGCTCCACCACATCGAATAGCTGCGGCCTTAGAAGTCAACGCCAGAAGCATAAAATACAATAGAAATGCAACAGTTTTTCCATCGTATAACAGGAATAATTGCAACCAGTGTGAAAGATATGGTCATTTCTACGCTACGGGCAATCTAGGCTTCACTCTAGAGGGTTGCTCCAACACATCGAGTAGCTACGGCCTTAGAAGTCAACGCCAGAAGCACAAAATAAAATAAAAATACAACAGTTATTCCATCGTATAACAGGAATAATTACAACCAGTGTGAAAGTAATGGGCATTTCTACGTTCCGTGCAACCTAGGCTTCACTCTAGGGCGTTGCTCCACCAGATCGAATAGCTAGGGCCTTAGAAGTCAATGCCAGAAACATAAATTGCAATATAAATACAACAGTTTTTCCTCTGTATAATATGAATAATTGCAAACAGTGTGTACGTAATGGTCATTTCTACGTTCCGGGCAACCTAGGCTTCACTCTAGGGCGTTGCTCCACCACATCGAATAGCTACGGCCTTAGAAGTCAACGCCTGAAGCATAAAATATAATATAAATACAACAGTTTTTCCATCGTATAACAGGAATAATTGCAACCAGAGTGAATGTGATGGTCATTTCTACGTTCCGCGCAACCTAGGCTTCACTCTAGGGCGTTGCTCCACCCCATCGAATTGCTACGGCCTTAGAAGTCAACGCCTGAAGCGTAAAAGACAATAAAAATACAACAGCTTTTTCATCGTATAACAGGAATAATTGCAACAAGCCTGAAGGTAAAGGTCATTTCTACGTTCCGGCAATCTAGGCTTCTCTCTAGGGCGTTGCTCCACCAGTTCGAATAGCTAGGGCCTAACAAGTCAACGCCAGAGGCATAAAATACAATAGAAATACAACAGCTTTTCCATCGTATAAAACGAATAATTGCAATCAGTATGAAAGTTATGGTCATTTATTCGTTCCGGGCAACCTAGGCATCACCCTAGGGCGTTGCTCCAACAGATCCAATAGTTAGGGCCTAAGAAGTCTACGCCAGAAGCATTAAAAACAATATAAATACAACATCTTTTCCACGGTCTAACAGGAATAATTGCAAACAGTGTGAAAGATATGGTCATTTCTACGTTCCTGGCAACCTAGGCATCACTCTAGAGAGTTGCTCCACCACATCGAGTAGCTACGGCCTTACAAGTCAACGCCAGAAGCATAAAATACAATATAAATACAACAGTTTTTCCCTTGTATAGCAGGAATAATTGCAACCAGTGTGAAAGGTATGGTCATTTCTACGTTCCGGGCAACCTAGGCTTCACTCTAGGGCGTTGCTCCACCACATCGGATAGCTGCGGCCTTAGAAGTCAACGCCAGAAGCATAAAATACAATATAAATACAACAGTTTTTCAATTGTATAACAGGAATAATTGCAAACAGTGTGAAAGATATGGTCATTTCTACGTTGCGGGCATCCTAGGCTTCACTCTAGGGCATTGCTCCACCACATCGAATATCTACGGCCTTAGAAGTCAACGCCATAACTATAAAAAACAATATAAATACAACAGTTTTTCCATTGTATAAAACGAATAATTGCAAACAGTGTGAAAGTAACGGCCATTTCTACGTTCCGGGCATCCTAGACTTAACACTGAGGCATTGCTCCACCAGATCGAATACACTGGGCCTTAGAAGTCAACGCCAGAAGCATAAAGTACAGTAAAAATCCAACAGTTTGTCCATCGTATAACAGGAATAATTGCCACCAGTGTGAAAGTGATGGTCATTTCTGGATTCCGGGCAACCTAGGCATCACTCTAGGGCGTTGCTCCTCCAGATAGAATAGTTAGGGCCCAGGAAGTCAACGCCTGAAGCATAAAATACAATATAAATACAACAGTTTTTCCCTTGTATAACAGGAATAATTGCAACCAGTGTGAAGGGTATGGTCATTTCTACGTTGCGGGCATCCTAGGCTTCACTCTAGGGCGTTGCTCCACCACATCGAATAGCTACGGCCTTAGAAGTCAACGCCATAACTACAAAAAAAAATATAGATACAACAGTTTTTCCATTGTAGAAATGAATAATTGCAAACAGTGTGGAGGTAATGGTCATTTCTACTTTCCGGGCAACCTAGGCTTCACTCTAGGGCGTTTCTCCACCATATCGAATAACTACGGCCTTAGATGTCAACGCCTGAAGCATAAAATATAATATAAGTACAACAGTTTTTCCATCGTATTACAGGAATAATTGCAACCAGTGTGAAAGACATGGTCATTTCTACGTCCCGGGCAACCTAGGCTGCACTCTAGGGCGTTGCTCCACCACATCGAATAGCTACGGCCTAAGGAGTCAACGCCAGAGGCATAAAATACAAAATAAATACAACAGTTTTTCCATCGTATAACAAGAATAATTGCAACCAGTGTGAAAGTGATGGTCATTTCTACATTCCGGGCAACCTAGGCTTCACTCTAGGGCGTTGCTCCACCAGATCGAATAGTTAGGGCGTAAGAAGTCAACGCCAGAAGCATAAAATACAATATAAATACAACAGTTTTTCCCTTGTATAACAGGAATAATTGCAAACAGTGTGGAAGTAATGGACATTTCTACGTTCCGGGCAACCTAGGCTTCACTCTAGGGCGTTGCTCCACCACATCGAATAGCTACGGCCTTAGAAGTCAACGCCTGAAGCATAAAATATAATATAAATACAACAGTTTTTCCATCGTATAACAGGAATAATTGCAACCAGAGTGGAGGTGATGGTCATTTCTACGTCCCGGGAAACCTAGGCTTCACTCTAGGGCGTTTCTCCACCAGATCGAATAGCTAGGGACTTAGAAGTCAACGCTAGAAGCTTAAAATAAAATAAAAATACAACAGTTTTTCCATCGTATAGAACGAATAATTGCAACCAGTATGCATGTTATGGTCATTTCTGCGTCCCGGGCAACCTAGGCTTCACTCTAGGGCGTTGGTCCACCAGATCCAATAGCTAGGGCCTAAGAAGTCAACGCCAGGAGCACCAAATACAAAATAAATACAACAGTTTTTCCATCGTATAAAACGAATAATTGCAACCAGTATGAAAGCTATGGTCATTTCTACGTTCCGGGCAACCTAGGCTTCACTATAGGGCGTTGCTCAACCACATCGAATAGCTACGGCCCTAGAAGACAACGCCATAACTATAAAATACAATATAAATACAACAGCCTTTCCATCGTATAAAACGAATAATTGCCACCAGTCTGATAGTTATGGTTATTTCTACGTTCCGGGCATCCTAGGCTTCACTCTAGGGCATTGCTCCACCACATCGAATAGCTGCGGCCTTAGAAGTCTACGCCAGAAGCATAAAATACAATAGAAATACAACAGTTTTTCCATCGTAATACAGGAATAATTGCAACCAGTGTGAAAGATATGGTCATTTCTACGCTACGGGCAACCTAGGCTTCACTCTAGGGCGTCGTTCCACCAGATCGAATAGTTAGGGCCTAAGAAGTCTACGCCAGGAGCATAAAATACAATACAAATACAACAGCTTTTCCATCGTATACCAGGAATAATTGCAACCAGTGTGAAAGGTATGGTCATTTCTACTTTCCGGGCATCCTAGGCTTCACTCTAGGGCATTGCTCCACCACATCGAAAGCTGCGGCCTTAGAAGTCAACGCCAGAGGCATAAAATACAAAATAAATATAACAGTTTTTCCATCGTATAACAAGAAAAATTGCCACCAGTGTGAAAGTGATGGTCATTTCTGGATTCCGGGGAACCTAGGCTTCACTCTAGGGCGTTGCTCCTCCAGATAGAATAGTTAGGGCCCAGGAAGTCAACGCCTGAAGCATAAAATACAATATAAATACAACAGTTTTTCCCTTGTATAACAGGAATAATTGCAACCAGTGTGAAGGGTATGGTCATTTGGCCGTTCCAGGCAACCTAGGCTTCACTCTAGGGCGTTGCTCCACCTCATCGAATAGCTGCGGCCTTAGAAGTCAACGCCAGAAGCATAAAATACAATAGAAATGCAACAGTTTTTCCATCGTATAACAGGAATAATTGCAACCAGTGTGAAAGATATGGTCATTTCTACGCTACGGGCAATCTAGGCTTCACTCTAGAGGGTTGCTCCAACACATCAAGTAGCTACGGCCTTAGAAGTCAACGCCAGAAGCACAAAATAAAATAAAAATACAACAGTTATTCCATCGTATAACAGGAATAATTACAACCAGTGTGAAAGTAATGGGCATTTCTACGTTCCGTGCAACCTAGGCTTCACTCTAGGGCGTTGCTCCACCAGATCGAATAGCTAGGGCCTTAGAAGTCAATGCCAGAAACATAAATTGCAATATAAATACAACAGTTTTTCCTCTGTATAATATGAATAATTGCAAACAGTGTGTACGTAATGGTCATTTCTACGTTCCGGGCAACCTAGGCTTCACTCTAGGGCGTTGCTCCACCACATCGAATAGCTACGGCCTTAGAAGTCAACGCCTGAAGCATAAAATATTATATAAATACAACAGTTTTTCCATCGTATAACAGGAATAATTGCAACCAGAGTGAATGTGATGGTCATTTCTACGTTCCGCGCAACCTAGGCTTCACTCTAGGGCGTTGATCCACCTGATCGAATAGCTAGGGACTTAGAAGTCAACACCAGAAGCATAAAATAAACTAAAAATACAACAGTTTTTCCATCGTATAAAACGAATAATTGCAACCAGTATGAATGTTATGGTCATTTCTACGTTCCGGGCAACCTAGGCTTCACTCTAGGGCGTTGCTCCAGCAGATCCAATAGTTAGGGCCTTAGAAGTCAATGCCAGAAGCATAAAATACAATATAAATACAACAGTTTTTCCATGTATAAAATGAATAATTGCAAACAGTGAGGAAGTAATGGTCATTTCTACGTTCCGGGCAACCTAGGCTTCACTCTAGGGCGTTGCTCCACCCCATGGAATAGGTACGGCCTTAGAAGTCGACGCCTGAAGCATAAAAGACAATAAAAATACAACAGTTTTTTCATCGTATAACAGGAATAATTGCAACAAGCCTGAAGGTAAAGGTCATTTCTACGTTCCGGCATTCTAGGCTTCTCTCTAGGGCGTTGCTCCACCAGTTCGAATAGCTACGGCCTAACAAGTCAACGCCAGAGGCATAAAATACAATAGAAATACAACAGCTTTTCCATCGTATAAAACGAATAATTGCAATCAGTATGAAAGTTATGGTCATTTATTCGTTCCGGGCAACCTAGGCATCACCCTAGGGCGTTGCTCCAACAGATCCAATAGTTAGGGCCTAAGAAGTCTACGCCATAAACATTAAATACAATATAAATACAACATCTTTTCCACGGTATAACAGGAATAATTGCAAACAGTGTGAAAGATATGGTCATTTCTACGTTCCTGGCAACCTAGGCATCACTCTAGAGAGTTGCTCCACCACATCGAGTAGCTACGGCCTTACAAGTCAACGCCAGAAGCATAAAATACAATATAAATACAACAGTTTTTCCCTTGTATAGCAGGAATAATTGCAACCAGTGTGAAAGGTATGGTCATTTCTACGTTCCGGGCAACCTAGGCTTCACTCTAGGGCGTTGCTCCACCACATCGGATAGCTGCGGCCTTAGAAGTCAACGCCAGAAGCATAAAATACAATATAAGTACAACAGTTTTCCAATTGTATAACAGGAATAATTGCAAACAGTGTGAAAGATATGGTCATTTCTACGTTGCGGGCATCCTAGGCTTCACTCTAGGGCATTGCTCCACCACATCGAATATCTACGGCCTTAGAAGTCAACGCCATAACTATAAAAAACAATATAAATACAACAGTTTTTCCATTGTATAAAACGAATAATTGCAAACAGTGTGAAAGTAACGGCCATTTCTACGTTCCGGGCATCCTAGACTTAACACTGAGGCATTGCTCCACCAGATCGAATACACTGGGCCTTAGAAGTCAACGCCAGAAGCATAAAGTACAGTAAAAATCCAACAGTTTGTCCATCGTATAACAGGAATAATTGCCACCAGTGTGAAAGTGATGGTCATTTCTGGATTCCGGGCAACCTAGGCTTCACTCTAGGGCGTTGCTCCTCCAGATAGAATAGTTAGGGCCCAGGAAGTCAACGCCTGAAGCATAAAATACAATATAAATACAACAGCTTTTCCCTTGTATAACAGGAATAATTGCAACCAGTGTGAAGGGTATGGTCATTTCTACGTTGCGGGCATCCTAGGCTTCACTCTAGGGCGTTGCTCCACCACATCGAATAGCTACGGCCTTAGAAGTCAACGCCATAACTACAAAAAAAAATATAAATACAACAGTTTTTCCATTGTAGAAATGAATAATTGCAAACAGTGTGGAGGTAATGGTCATTTCTACTTTCCGGGCAACCTAGGCTTCACTCTAGGGCGTTTCTCCACCATATCGAATAACTACGGCCTTAGATGTCAACGCCTGAAGCATAAAATATAATATAAGTACAACAGTTTTTCCATCGTATTACAGGAATAATTGCAACCAGTGTGAAAGACATGGTCGTTTCTACGTTCCGGGCAACCTAGGCTGCACACTAGGGCGTTGCTCCACCACATCGAATAGCTACGGCCTAAGGAGTCAACGCCAGAGGCATAAAATACAAAATAAATACAACAGTTTTTCCATCGTATAACAAGAATAATTGCAACCAGTGTGAAAGTAATGGTCATTTCTACATTCCGGGCAACCTAGGCTTCACTCTAGGGCGTTGCTCCACCAGATCGAATAGTTAGGGCGTAAGAAGTCAACGCCAGAAGCATAAAATACAATATAAATACAACAGTTTTTCCCTTGTATAACAGGAATAATTGCAAACAGTGTGGAAGTAATGGACATTTCTACGTTCCGGGCAACCTAGGCTTCACTCTAGGGCGTTGCTCCACCACATCGAATAGCTACGGCCTTAGAAGTCAACGCCTGAAGCATAAAATATAATATAAATACAACAGTTTTTCCATCGTATAACAGGAATAATTGCAACCAGAGTGGAGGTGATGGTCATTTCTACGTCCCGGGAAACCTAGGCTTCACTCTAGGGCGTTTCTCCACCAGATCGAATAGCTAGGGACTTAGAAGTCAACGCTAGAAGCTTAAAATAAAATAAAAATACAACAGTTTTTCCATCGTATAGAACGAATAATTGCAACCAGTATGCATGTTATGGTCATTTCTACGTTCCGGGCAACCTAGGCTTCACTCTAGGGCGTTGGTCCACCAGATCCAATAGCTAGGGCCTAAGAAGTCAACGCCAGGAGCACCAAATACAAAATAAATACAACAGTTTTTCCATCGTATAAAACGAATAATTGCAACCAGTATGAAAGCTATGGTCATTTCTACGTTCCGGGCAACCTAGGCTTCACTCTAGGGCGTTGCTCAACCACATCGAATAGCTACGGCCCTAGAAGACAACGCCATAACTATAAAATACAATATAAATACAACAGCCTTTCCATCGTATAAAACGAATAATTGCCACCAGTCTGATAGTTATGGTTATTTCTACGTTCCGGGCATCCTAGGCTTCACTCTAGGGCATTGCTCCACCACATCGAATAGCTGCGGCCTTAGAAGTCTACGCCAGAAGCATAAAATACAATAGAAATACAACAGTTCTTCCATCGTAATACAGGAATAATTGCAACCAGTGTGAAAGATATGGTCATTTCTACGCTACGGGCAACCTAGGCTTCACTCTAGGGCGTTGCTCCTCCAGATAGAATAGTTAGGGCCCAGGAAGTCAACGCCTGAAGCATAAAATACAATATAAATACAACAGTTTTTCCCTTGTATAACAGGAATAATTGCAACCAGTGTGAAGGGTATGGTCATTTGTCCGTTCCGGGCAACCTAGGCTTCACTCTAGGGCGTTGCTCCACCACATCGAATAGCTGCGGCCTTAGAAGTCAACGCCAGAAGCATAAAATACAATAGAAATGCAACAGTTTTTCCATCGTATAACAGGAATAATTGCAACCAGTGTGAAAGATATGGTCATTTCTACGCTACGGGCAATCTAGGCTTCACTCTAGAGGGTTGCTCCAACACATCGAGTAGCTACGGCCTTAGAAGTCAACGCCAGAAGCACAAAATAAAATAAAAATACAACAGTTATTCCATCGTATAACAGGAATAATTACAACCAGTGTGAAAGTAATGGGCATTTCTACGTTCCGTGCAACCTAGGCTTCACTCTAGGGCGTTGCTCCACCAGATCGAATAGCTAGGGCCTTAGAAGTCAATGCCAGAAACATAAATTGCAATATAAATACAACAGTTTTTCCTCAGTATAATATGAATAATTGCAAACAGTGTGTACGTAATGGTCATTTCTACGTTCCGGGCAACCTAGGCTTCACTCTAGGGCGTTGCTCCACCACATCGAATAGCTACGGCCTTAGAAGTCAACGCCTGAAGCATAAAATATAATATAAATACAACAGTTTTTCCATCGTATAACAGGAATAATTGCAACCAGAGTGAATGTGATGGTCATTTCTACGTTCCGCGCAACCTAGGCTTCACTCTAGGGCGTTGATCCACCTGATCGAATAGCTAGGGACTTAGAAGTCAACACCAGAAGCATAAAATAAAATAAAAATACAACAGTTTTTCCATCGTATAAAACGAATAATTGCAACCAGTATGAATGTTATGGTCATTTCTACGTTCCGGGCAACCTAGGCTTCACTCTAGGGCGTTGCTCCAGCAGATCCAATAGTTAGGGCCTTAGAAGTCGACGCCTGAAGCATAAAAGACAATAAAAATACAACAGTTTTTTCATCGTATAACAGGAATAATTGCAACAAGCCTGAAGGTAATGGTCATTTCTACGTTCCGGGCAATCTAGGCTTCTCTCTAGGGCGTTGCTCCACCAGTTCGAATAGCTAGGGCCTAACAAGTCAACGCCAGAAGCATAAAATACAATAGAAATACAACAGCTTTTCCATTGTATAAAACGAATAATTGCAATCAGTATGAAAGTTATGGTCATTTATTCGTTCCGGGCAACCTAGGCATCACCCTAGGGCGTTGCTCCAACAGATCCAATAGTTAGGGCCTAAGAAGTCTACGCCAGAAGTATAAAATACAACACAAATACAACAGCTTTCCCATCGTATAACAGGAATAATTGCAACCAGTGTGTAAGATATGGACATTACTACGTTCCGGGCAACCTAGGCTTCACTCTAGAGAGTTGCTCCACCACATCGAGTAGCTACGGCCTTAGATGTCAACGCCAGAAGCATAAAATACAATATAAATACAACAGTTTTTCCCTTGTATAGCAGGAATAATTGCAACCAGTGTGAAAGGTATGGTCATTTCTACGTTCCGGGCAACCTAGGCTTCACTCTAGGGCGTTGCTCCACCACATCGAATACATTGGGGCTTAGACGTCAACGCCAGAAGCATAAAGTACATTAAAAATCCAACAGTTTGTCCATCGTATAACAGGAATAGTTGCCACCAGTGTGAAAGTGATGGTCATTTCTGGATTCCGAGCAACCTAGGCTTCACTCTAGGGCGTCGCTCCTCCAGATAGAACAGTCAGGGCCCAGGAAGTCAACGCCTGAAGCATAAAATGCAATATAAATACAACAGCTTTTCCCTTGTATAACAGGAGTAATTGCAACCAGTGTGAGGGGTATGGTCATTTCTACGTTCCGGGCAACCTAGGCTTCACTCTAGGGCGTTGCTCCACCACATCGAATAGCTGCGGCCTTAGAAGTCAACGCCAGAAGCATAAAATACAATAGAAATGCAACAGTTTTTCCATCGTATAACAGGAATAATTGCAACCAGTGTGAAAGATATGGTCATTTCTACGCTACGGGCAATCTAGGCTTCACTCTAGAGGGTTGCTCCAACACATCGAGTAGCTACGGCCTTAGAAGTCAACGCCAGACGCATAAAATAAAATATAAATACAATAGTTTTTCCATCGTATAAAACGAATAATTGCAACCAGTATGAAAGTTATGGTCATTTCTACGTTCCGGGCAGCCTAGGCTTCACCCTAGGGCGTTGCTCCACCAGATCCAATAGTTAGGACCTTAGAAGTCAGCGCCCGAAGCTTAAAATACAATAAAAATACAAAAGTTTTTCCATCGTCTAACAGGAATAATTGCCACCAGTGTGAAGGGTATGGTCATTTCTACGTTCCGGGCATCCTAGGCTTCACTCTAGGGCATTGCTCCACCACATCGAATAGCTGCGGCCTTAGAAGTCAACGCCAGAAGCATAAAATACAATAAAAATACAACAGCTTTTCCATCGTATAACAGGAATAATTGCAACCAGTGTGAAGGGTATGGTCATTTCTACGTTCCGGGCATCCTAGGCATCACTCTAGGGCATTGCTCCACCACATCGAATAGCTGCGGCCTTAGAAGTCAACGCCAGAAGCATAAAATACAATACAAATACAACAGTTTTTCCATCGTATAACAGGAATGATTGCAACCAGTGTGAAAGTGATGGTCATTTCTACGTTACGGGGAAACTAGGCTTCAGCCTAGGGCGCGGTTCCCCAATATCGAATAGTTAGGGCCTAAGAAGTCAACGCCAGGAGCACCAAATACAAAATAAATACAACAGTGTTTCCATCGTATAGCAGGAATAATTGCAACCAGAGTGAAGGTGATGGTCATTTCTACGTCCCGTGCTACCTAGGCTTCACTCTAGGGCGTTGCTCCACCAGATCGAATAGCTAGGAACTTAGAAGTCAACGCTAGGAGCGTAAAATAAAATAAAAATACAACAGTTTTTCCATCGTATAAAACGAATAATTGCAACCAGTATGCGTGTTATGGTCATTTCTACGTTCCGGGCAACCTAGGCTTCACTCTTGGGCGTTGGTCCACCAGATCCAATAGCTAGGGCCTAAGAAGTCAACGCCAGGAGCACCAAATACAAAATAAATACAATAGTTTTTCCATCGTATAAAACGAATAATTGCAACCAGTATGAAAGCTATGGTCATTTCTACGTTCCGGGCAACCTAGGCTTCACTCTAGGGCGTTGCTCAACCACATCGAATAGCTACGGCCCTAGAAGACAACGCCATAACTATAACATACAATATGAATACAACAGTTTTTCCGTCGTATAAAACGAATAATTGCAACCAGTGTGAAAGTGATGGTCATTTCTACGTTACGGGGAAACTAGGCTTCAGTCTAGGGCGCGGTTCCCCAATATCGAATAGTTAGGGCCTAAGAAGCCTACGCCAGAAGCATAAAATACAATATAAATACCACAGCTTTTCCATCGTATAACAGGAATAATTGCAACCAGAGTGAAGGTGATGGTCATTTCTAACTTCCGGGCAACCTAGGCTTCACTCTAGAGCGTTGCTCCACCAGATCGAATGGCTACGGCCTTATAAGTCAACGCCAGAAGCATAAAATACAATATAAATGCAACAGTTTTTCCATCGTATAACAGGAATAATTGCAACCAGTGTGAAAGTGATGGTCATTTCTACGTTACGGGGAAACTAGGCATCAGTCTAGGGCGCGGTTCCCCAATATCGAATAGTTAGGGCCTAAGAAGCCTACGCCAGAAGCATAAAATACAATATAAATACCACAGCTTTTCCATCGTATAACAGGAATAATTACAACCAGTGTGAAAGTAATGGGCATTTCTACGTCCCGTGCAACCTAGGCTTCACTCTAGAGCGTTGCTCCACCAGATCCAATAGCTACGGCCTTATGAGTCAACGCCAGAAGCACAAAATAAAATAAAAATACAACAGTTATTCCATCGTATAACAGGAATAATTACAACCAGTGTGAAAGTAATGGGCATTTCTACGTTCCGGGCAATCTAGGCTTCTCTCTAGGGCGTTGCTCCACCAGTTCGAATAGCTAGGGCCTAACAAGTCAACGCCAGAAGCATAAAATACAATAGAAATACAACAGCTTTTCCATTGTATAAAACGAATAATTGCAATCAGTATGAAAGTTATGGTCATTTATTCGTTCCGGGCAACCTAGGCATCACCCTAGGGCGTTGCTCCAACAGATCCAATAGTTAGGGCCTAAGAAGTCTACGCCAGAAGTATAAAATACAACACAAATACAACAGCTTTCCCATCGTATAACAGGAATAATTGCAACCAGTGTGAAAGGTATGGTCATTTCTACGTTCCGGGCATCCTAGGCTTCACTCTAGGGTATTGCTCCACCACATCGAAAGCTGCGGCCTTAGAAGTCAACGCCAGACGCATAAGATACAAAATAAATATAACAGTTTTTCCATCGTATAACAAGAAAAATTGCCACCAGTGTGAAAGTGATGGTCATTTCTGGATTCCGGGGAACCTAGGCTTCACTCTAGGGCGTTGCTCCTCCAGATAGAATAGTTAGGGCCCAGGAAGTCAACGCCTGAAGCATAAAATACAATATAAGTACAACAGTTTTTCCCTTGTATAACAGGAATAATTGCAACCAGTGTGAAGGGTATGGTCATTTGTCCGTTCCGGGCAACCTAGGCTTCACTCTAGGGCGTTGCTCCACCACATCGAGTAGCTACGGCCTTAGAAGTCAACGCCAGAAGCACAAAATAAAATAAAAATACAACAGTTATTCCATCGTATAACAGGAATAATTACAACCAGTGTGAAAGTAATGGGCATTTCTACGTTCCGTGCAACCTAGGCTTCACTCTAGGGCGTTGCTCCACCAGATCGAATAGCTAGGGCCTTAGAAGTCAATGCCAGAAACATAAATTGCAATATAAATACAACAGTTTTTCCTCTGTATAATATGAATAATTTCAAACAGTGTGTACGTAATGGTCATTTCTACGTTCCGGGCAACCTAGGCTTCACTCTAGGGCGTTGCTCCACCACATCGAATAGCTACGGCCTTAGAAGTCAACGCCTGAAGCATAAAATATAATATAAATACAACAGTTTTTCCATCGTATAACAGGAATAATTGCAACCAGAGTGAATGTGATGGTCATTTCTACGTTCCGCGCAACCTAGGCTTCACTCTAGGGCGTTGATCCACCCCATCGAATAGGTACGGCCTTAGAAGTCGACGCCTGAAGCATAAAAGACAATAAAAATACAACAGTTTTTTCATCGTATAACAGGAATAATTGCAACAAGCCTGAAGGTAATGGTCATTTCTACGTTCCGGGCAATCTAGGCTTCTCTCTAGGGCGTTGCTCCACCAGTTCGAATAGCTAGGGCCTAACAAGTCAACGCCAGAAGCATAAAATACAATAGAAATACAACAGCTTTTCCATTGTATAAAACGAATAATTGCAATCAGTATGAAAGTTATGGTCATTTATTCGTTCCGGGCAACCTAGGCATCACCCTAGGGCGTTGCTCCAACAGATCCAATAGTTAGGGCCTAAGAAGTCTACGCCAGAAGTATAAAATACAACACAAATACAACAGCTTTCCCATCGTATAACAGGAATAATTGCAACCAGTGTGTAAGATATGGACATTACTACGTTCCGGGCAACCTAGGCTTCACTCTAGAGAGTTGCTCCACCACATCGAGTAGCTACGGCCTTAGATGTCAACGCCAGAAGCATAAAATACAATATAAATACAACAGTTTTTCCCTTGTATAGCAGGAATAATTGCAACCAGTGTGAAAGGTATGGTCATTTCTACGTTCCGGGCAACCTAGGCTTCACTCTAGGGCGTCGCTCCACCACATCGAATACATTGGGGCTTAGACGTCAACGCCAGAAGCATAAAGTACATTAAAAATCCAACAGTTTGTCCATCGTATAACAGGAATAGTTGCCACCAGTGTGAAAGTGATGGTCATTTCTGGATTCCGAGCAACCTAGGCTTCACTCTAGGGCGTCGCTCCTCCAGATAGAACAGTCAGGGCCCAGGAAGTCAACGCCTGAAGCATAAAATGCAATATAAATACAACAGTTTTTCCCTTGTATAACAGGAGTAATTGCAACCAGTGTGAGGGGTATGGTCATTTCTACGTTCCGGGCAACCTAGGCTTCACTCTAGGGCGTTGCTCCACCACATCGTATAGCTGCGGCCTTAGAAGTCAACGCCAGAAGCATAAAATACAATAGAAATGCAACAGTTTTTCCATCGTATAACAGGAATAATTGCAACCAGTGTGAAAGATATGGTCATTTCTACGCTACGGGCAATCTAGGCTTCACTCTAGAGGGTTGCTCCAACACATCGAGTAGCTACGGCCTTAGAAGTCAACGCCAGACGCATAAAATAAAATATAAATACAATAGTTTTTCCATCGTATAAAACGAATAATTGCAACCAGTATGAAAGTTATGGTCATTTCTACGTTCCGGGCAGCCTAGGCTTCACCCTAGGGCGTTGCTCCACCAGATCCAATAGTTAGGACCTTAGAAGTCAGCGCCCGAAGCTTAAAATACAATAAAAATACAAAAGTTTTTCCATCGTATAACAGGAATAATTGCCACCAGTGTGAAAGTGATGGTCATTCCTGCATTCCGGGCAACCTAGGCTTCACTCTAGGGCGTTGCTCGTCCACATCGGATAGCTACGGCCTTAGAAGTCAACGCCTGAAGCATAAAATATAATATAAATACAACAGTTTTTCCATCGTATACCAGGAATAATTGCAACCAGAGTGAAGGTGATGGTCATTTCTACGTCCCGTGCTACCTAGGCTTCACTCTAGGGCGTTGCTCCACCAGATCGAATAGCTAGGAACTTAGAAGTCAACGCTAGGAGCGTAAAATAAAATAAAAATACAACAGTTTTTCCATCGTATAAAACGAATAATTGCAACCAGTATGCATGTTATGGTCATTTCTACGTTCGGGGCAACCTAGGCTTCACTCTTGGGCGTTGGTCCACCAGATCCAGTAGCTAGGGCCTAAGCAGTCAACGCCAGGAGCACCAAATACAAAATAAATACAACAGTTTTTCCATCGCATAAAACGAATAATTGCAACCAGTATGAAAGCTATGGTCATTTCTACGTTCCAGGCAACCTAGGCTTCACTCTAGGGCGTTGCTCAACCACATCGAATAGCTACGGCCCTAGAAGACAACGCCATAACTATAACATACAATATAAATACAACAGTCTTTCCGTCGTATAAAACGAATAATTGCAACCAGTCTGATAGTTATGGTCATTTCTACGTTCCGGCAATCTAGGCTTCTCTTCACGGCGTTGCTCCACCAGATCGAATAGTTAGGGCCTAAGAAGTCAACGCCAGAACCATAAAATACAATAGAAATGCAACAGTTTTTCCATCGTATAACAGGAATAATTGCAACCAGTGTGAAAGTGATGGTCATTTCTACGTTACGGGGAAACTAGGCTTCAGTCTAGGGCGCGGTTCCCCAATATCGAATAGTTAGGGCCTAAGAAGCCTACGCCAGAAGCATAAAATACAATATAAATACCACAGCTTTTCCATCGTATAACAGGAATAATTACAACCAGTGTGAAAGTAATGGGCATTTCTACGTCCCGTGCAACCTAGGCTTCACTCTAGAGCGTTGCTCCACCAGATCCAATAGCTACGGCCTTATGAGTCAACGCCAGAAGCACAAAATAAAATAAAAATGCAACAGTTATTCCATCGTATAACAGGAATAATTACAACCAGTGTGAAAGTAATGGGCATTTCTACGTTCCGGGCAATCTAGGCTTCTCTCTAGGGCGTTGCTCCACCAGTTCGAATAGCTAGGGCCTAACAAGTCAACGCCAGAAGCATAAAATACAATAGAAATACAACAGCTTTTCCATTGTATAAAACGAATAATTGCAATCAGTATGAAAGTTATGGTCATTTATTCGTTCCGGGCAACCTAGGCATCACCCTAGGGCGTTGCTCCAACAGATCCAATAGTTAGGGCCTAAGAAGTCTACGCCAGAAGTATAAAATACAACACAAATACAACAGCTTTCCCATCGTATAACAGGAATAATTGCAACCAGTGTGAAAGGTATGGTCATTTCTACGTTCCGGGCATCCTAGGCTTCACTCTAGGGTATTGCTCCACCACATCGAAAGCTGCGGCCTTAGAAGTCAACGCCAGACGCATAAGATACAAAATAAATATAACAGTTTTTCCATCGTATAACAAGAAAAATTGCCACCAGTGTGAAAGTGATGGTCATTTCTGGATTCCGGGGAACCTAGGCTTCACTCTAGGGCGTTGCTCCTCCAGATAGAATAGTTAGGGCCCAGGAAGTCAACGCCTGAAGCATAAAATACAATATAAGTACAACAGTTTTTCCCTTGTATAACAGGAATAATTGCAACCAGTGTGAAGGGTATGGTCATTTGTCCGTTCCGGGCAACCTAGGCTTCACTCTAGGGCGTTGCTCCACCACATCGAGTAGCTACGGCCTTAGAAGTCAACGCCAGAAGCACAAAATAAAATAAAAATACAACAGTTATTCCATCGTATAACAGGAATAATTACAACCAGTGTGAAAGTAATGGGCATTTCTACGTTCCGTGCAACCTAGGCTTCACTCTAGGGCGTTGCTCCACCAGATCGAATAGCTAGGGCCTTAGAAGTCAATGCCAGAAACATAAATTGCAATATAAATACAACAGTTTTTCCTCTGTATAATATGAATAATTGCAAACAGTGTGTACGTAATGGTCATTTCTACGTTCCGGGCAACCTAGGCTTCACTCTAGGGCGTTGCTCCACCACATCGAATAGCTACGGCCTTAGAAGTCAACGCCTGAAGCATAAAATATAATATAAATACAACAGTTTTTCCATCGTATAACAGGAATAATTGCAACCAGAGTGAATGTGATGGTCATTTCTACGTTCCGCGCAACCTAGGCTTCACTCTAGGGCGTTGATCCACCCCATCGAATAGGTACGGCCTTAGAAGTCGACGCCTGAAGCATAAAAGACAATAAAAATACAACAGTTTTTTCATCGTATAACAGGAATAATTGCAACAAGCCTGAAGGTAATGGTCATTTCTACGTTCCGGGCAATCTAGGCTTCTCTCTAGGGCGTTGCTCCACCAGTTCGAATAGCTAGGGCCTAACAAGTCAACGCCAGAAGCATAAAATACAATAGAAATACAACAGCTTTTCCATTGTATAAAACGAATAATTGCAATCAGTGTGAAAGTTATGGTCATTTATTCGTTCCGGGCAACCTAGGCATCACCCTAGGGCGTTGCTCCAACAGATCCAATAGTTAGGGCCTAAGAAGTCTACGCCAGAAGTATAAAATACAACACAAATACAACAGCTTTCCCATCGTATAACAGGAATAATTGCAACCAGTGTGTAAGATATGGACATTACTACGTTCCGGGCAACCTAGGCTTCACTCTAGAGAGTTGCTCCACCACATCGAGTAGCTACGGCCTTAGATGTCAACGCCAGAAGCATAAAATACAATATAAATACAACAGTTTTTCCCTTGTATAGCAGGAATAATTGCAACCAGTGTGAAAGGTATGGTCATTTCTACGTTCCGGGCAACCTAGGCTTCACTCTAGGGCGTCGCTCCACCACATCGAATACATTGGGGCTTAGACGTCAACGCCAGAAGCATAAAGTACATTAAAAATCCAACAGTTTGTCCATCGTATAACAGGAATAGTTGCCACCAGTGTGAAAGTGATGGTCATTTCTGGATTCCGAGCAACCTAGGCTTCACTCTAGGGCGTCGCTCCTCCAGATAGAACAGTCAGGGCCCAGGAAGTCAACGCCTGAAGCATAAAATGCAATATAAATACAACAGTTTTTCCCTTGTATAACAGGAGTAATTGCAACCAGTGTGAGGGGTATGGTCATTTCTACGTTCCGGGCAACCTAGGCTTCACTCTAGGGCGTTGCTCCACCACATCGTATAGCTGCGGCCTTAGAAGTCAACGCCAGAAGCATAAAATACAATAGAAATGCAACAGTTTTTCCATCGTATAACAGGAATAATTGCAACCAGTGTGAAAGATATGGTCATTTCTACGCTACGGGCAATCTAGGCTTCACTCTAGAGGGTTGCTCCAACACATCGAGTAGCTACGGCCTTAGAAGTCAACGCCAGACGCATAAAATAAAATATAAATACAATAGTTTTTCCATCGTATAAAACGAATAATTGCAACCAGTATGAAAGTTATGGTCATTTCTACGTTCCGGGCAGCCTAGGCTTCACCCTAGGGCGTTGCTCCACCAGATCCAATAGTTAGGACCTTAGAAGTCAGCGCCCGAAGCTTAAAATACAATAAAAATACAAAAGTTTTTCCATCGTATAACAGGAATAATTGCCACCAGTGTGAAAGTGATGGTCATTCCTGCATTCCGGGCAACCTAGGCTTCACTCTAGGGCGTTGCTCGTCCACATCGGATAGCTACGGCCTTAGAAGTCAACGCCTGAAGCATAAAATATAATATAAATACAACAGTTTTTCCATCGTATACCAGGAATAATTGCAACCAGAGTGAAGGTGATGGTCATTTCTACGTCCCGTGCTACCTAGGCTTCACTCTAGGGCGTTGCTCCACCAGATCGAATAGCTAGGAACTTAGAAGTCAACGCTAGTAGCGTAAAATAAAATAAAAATACAACAGTTTTTCCATCGTATAAAACGAATAATTGCAACCAGTATGCATGTTATGGTCATTTCTACGTTCGGGGCAACCTAGGCTTCACTCTTGGGCGTTGGTCCACCAGATCCAGTAGCTAGGGCCTAAGCAGTCAACGCCAGGAGCACCAAATACAAAATAAATACAACAGTTTTTCCATCGCATAAAACGAATAATTGCAACCAGTATGAAAGCTATGGTCATTTCTACGTTCCAGGCAACCTAGGCTTCACTCTAGGGCGTTGCTCAACCACATCGAATAGCTACGGCCCTAGAAGACAACGCCATAACTATAACATACAATATAAATACAACAGTCTTTCCGTCGTATAAAACGAATAATTGCAACCAGTCTGATAGTTATGGTCATTTCTACGTTCCGGCAATCTAGGCTTCTCTTCACGGCGTTGCTCCACCAGATCGAATAGTTAGGGCCTAAGAAGTCAACGCCAGAACCATAAAATACAATAGAAATGCAACAGTTTTTCCATCGTATAACAGGAATAATTGCAACCAGTGTGAAAGATATGGTCATTTCTACGTTACGGGGAAACTAGGCTTCAGTCTAGGGCGCGGTTCCCCAATATCGAATAGTTAGGGCCTAAGAAGCCTACGCCAGAAGCATAAAATACAATATAAATACCACAGCTTTTCCATCGTATAACAGGAATAATTGCAACCAGAGTGAAGGTGATGGTCATTTCTAACTTCCGGGCAACCTTGGCTTCACTCTAGAGCGTTGCTCCACCAGATCGAATGGCTACGGCCTTATAAGTCAACGCCAGAAGCATAAAATACAATATAAATACAACAGTTTTTCCATCGTATAACAGGAATAATTGCAACCAGTGTGAAAGTGATGGTCATTTCTACGTTACGGGGAAACTAGGCTTCAGTCTAGGGCGCGGTTCCCCAATATCGAATAGTTAGGGCCTAAGAAGCCTACGCCAGAAGCATAAAATACAATATAAATACCACAGCTTTTCCATCGTATAACAGGAATAATTACAACCAGTGTGAAAGTAATGGGCATTTCTACGTCCCGTGCAACCTAGGCTTCAATCTAGGGCGTTGCTCCACCAGATCCAATAGTTAGGGCCTAAGAAGTCAACGCCACAAGCATAAAATACAATACAAATGCAACAGCTTTTCCATCGTATAACTGGAATAATTGCGACCAGTGTGTAAGATATGGACATTACTACATTCCGGGCAACCTAGGCTTCAGTCTAGGGCGTTGCTCCACCAGGTCGAATAGTTAGGGCCTAAGAAGTCAACGCCAGAAGCATAAAATACAATAGAGATACAACAGTTTTTCCATCGTATAACAGGAATAATTGCAACCAGAGTGAAAGTGATGGTCATTTCTACGTTCCGGCAACCTAGGCTTCACTCTAGGGCGCTGTTCCACCAGATCGAATAGCTACGGCCTTAGAAGTCAACGCCATAATTATAAATAACAATATAAATACAACAGTTTTTCCATTGTATAAAACGAATAATTGCAAACAGTGTGGAGGTAATGGCCATTTCTACTTTCCGGGCAACCTAGGCTTCACTATAGGGCGTTTCTCCACCACATCGAATAGCTACGGCCCTAGAAGTCAACGCCTGAAGCATAAAATATAATATAAATACAACAGTTTTTCCATCGTATAACAGGAATAATTGCAACCAGAGTGAAGGTGATGGTGACTTCTAAGTTCCGGGCAACCCAGGCTTCACTCGAGAGCGTTGCACCACCAGATCGAATAGCTAGGGCCTTAGAAGTCAACGCCAGAAGCATAAAATAAAATATAAATACAACAGTTATTCCATCGTATAACAGGAATAATTACAACCAGTGTGAAAGTAATGGGCATTTGTTCGTCCCGTGCAACCTAGGCTTCACTCTAGGGCGTTGCTCCACCAGATCCAATAGTTAGGGCCTAAGAAGTCAACGCCAGAAGCATAAAATACAATACAAATACAACAGCTTTTCCATCGTATAACTGGAATAATTGCGAACAGTGTGTAAGATATGGACGTTACTACGTTCCGGGCAACCTAGGCTTCACTCTAGGGCGTTGCTCCACCAGATCGAATAGCTAGGGCCTTAGAAGTCAATGCCAGAAACATAAATTGCAATATAAATACAACAGTTTTTCCTCTGTATAATATGAATAATTGCAAACAGTGTGTACGTAATGGTCATTTCTACGTTCCGGGCAACCTAGGCTTCACTCTAGGGCGTTGCTCCACCACATCGAATAGCTACGGCCTTAGAAGTCAACGCCTGAAGCATAAAATATAATATAAATACAACAGTTTTTCCATCGTATAACAGGTATAATTGCAACCAGAGTGAATGTGATGGTCATTTCTACGTCGCGGGCAACCTAGGCTTCACTCTAGGGCGTTGCTCCACCAGATCGAATAGCTAGGGACTTAGAAGTCACCGCTAGAAGCGTAAAATAAAATAAAAATACAACAGTTTTTCCATCGTATAAAACGGATAATTGCAACCAGTATGCATGTTATGGTCATTTCTACGTTCCGGGCAACCTAGGCTTCACTCTAGGGCGTTGGTCCACCAGATCCAATAGCTAGGGCCTAAGAAGTCAACGCCAGGAGCACCAAATACAAAATAAATACAACAGTTTTTCCATCGTATAAAACGAATAATTGCAACCAGTATGAAAGCTATGGTCATTTCTACGTTCCGGGCAACCTAGGCCTCACTCTAGGGCGTTGCTCAACCACATCGAATAGATACGGCCCTAGAAGACAACGCCATAACTATAAAATACAATATAAATACAACAGTCTTTCCATCGTATAAAACGAATAATTGCAACCAGTCTGATAGTTATGGTTATTTCTACGTTCCGGGCGATCTAGGCTTCTCTCTAGGGCGTTTGTACACCAGATCGAATAGTTACGGCCTAAGAAGTCAACGCCAGAAGCATAAAATACAATAGAAATACAACAGTTTTTCCATCGTATAACAGGAATAATTGCAACCAGTGTGAAAGATATGGTCATTTCCACGTTCCGGGCAACCTAGGCTTCACTCTAGGGCGTTGCTCCACCACATCGAATAGTTAGGGCCTTAGAAGTCAATGCCAGAAACATAAATTGCAATATAAATACAACAGTTTTTCCTCTGTATAATATGAATAATTGCAAACAGTGTGTACGTAATGGTCATTTCTACGTTCCGGGCAACCTAGGCTTCACTCTAGGGCGTTGCTCCACCACATCGAATAGCTACGGCCTTAGAAGTTAACGCCTGAAGCATAAAATATAATATAAATACAACAGTTTTTCCATCGTATAACAGGAATAATTGCAACCAGAGTGAATGTGATGGTCATTTCTACGTTCCGCGCAACCTAGGCTTCACTCTAGGGCGTTGATCCACCCCATCGAATAGGTACGGCCTTAGAAGTCGACGCCTGAAGCATAAAAGACAATAAAAATACAACAGTTTTTTCATCGTATAACAGGAATAATTGCAACAAGCCTGAAGGTAATGGTCATTTCTACGTTCCGGGCAATCTAGGCTTCTCTCTAGGGCGTTGCTCCACCAGTTCGAATAGCTAGGGCCTAACAAGTCAACGCCAGAAGCATAAAATACAATAGAAATACAACAGCTTTTCCATTGTATAAAACGAATAATTGCAATCAGTATGAAAGCTATGGTCATTTATTCGTTCCGGGCAACCTAGGCATCACCCTAGGGCGTTGCTCCAACAGATCCAATAGTTAGGGCCTAAGAAGTCTACGCCAGAAGTATAAAATACAACACAAATACAACAGCTTTCCCATCGTATAACAGGAATAATTGCAACCAGTGTGTAAGATATGGACATTACTACGTTCCGGGCAACCTAGGCTTCACTCTAGAGAGTTGCTCCACCACATCGAGTAGCTACGGCCTTAGATGTCAACGCCAGAAGCATAAAATACAATATAAATACAACAGTTTTTCCCTTGTATAGCAGGAATAATTGCAACCAGTGTGAAAGGTATGGTCATTTCTACGTTCCGGGCAACCTAGGCTTCACTCTAGGGCGTCGCTCCACCACATCGAATACATTGGGGCTTAGACGTCAACGCCAGAAGCATAAAGTACATTAAAAATCCAACAGTTTGTCCATCGTATAACAGGAATAGTTGCCACCAGTGTGAAAGTGATGGTCATTTCTGGATTCCGAGCAACCTAGGCTTCACTCTAGGGCGTCGCTCCTCCAGATAGAACAGTCAGGGCCCAGGAAGTCAACGCCTGAAGCATAAAATGCAATATAAATACAACAGTTTTTCCCTTGTATAACAGGAGTAATTGCAACCAGTGTAAAAGGTATGGTCATTTCTACGTGCCGGGCAACCTAGGCTTCACCCTAGGGCGTTGCTCCGCCAGATCCAATACTTAGGGCCTCAGAAGTCAACGCGAGAAGCTTAAAATAGATTAAAAATACAACAGTTTTTCCATCGTATGACAGGAATAATTGCAACCAGTCTGATAGTTATGGTCATTTCTACGTTCCGGCAATCTAGGCTTCTCTTCACGGCGTTGCTCCACCAGATCGAATAGTTAGGGCCTAAGAAGTCAACGCCAGAACCATAAAATACAATAGAAATGCAACAGTTTTTCCATCGTATAACAGGAATAATTGCAACCAGTGTGAAAGATATGGTCATTTCTACGTTACGGGGAAACTAGGCTTCAGTCTAGGGCGCGGTTCCCCAATATCGAATAGTTAGGGCCTAAGAAGCCTACGCCAGAAGCATAAAATACAATATAAATACCACAGCTTTTCCATCGTATAACAGGAATAATTGCAACCAGAGTGAAGGTGATGGTCATTTCTAACTTCCGGGCAACCTAGGCTTCACTCTAGAGCGTTGCTCCACCAGATCGAATGGCTACGGCCTTATAAGTCAACGCCAGAAGCATAAAATACAATATAAATACAACAGTTTTTCCATCGTATAACAGGAATAATTGCAACCAGTGTGAAAGTGATGGTCATTTCTACGTTACGGGGAAACTAGGCTTCAGTCTAGGGCGCGGTTCCCCAATATCGAATAGTTAGGGCCTAAGAAGCCTACGCCAGAAGCATAAAATACAATATAAATACCACAGCTTTTCCATCGTATAACAGGAATAATTACAACCAGTGTGAAAGTAATGGGCATTTCTACGTCCCGTGCAACCTAGGCTTCAATCTAGGGCGTTGCTCCACCAGATCCAATAGTTAGGGCCTAAGAAGTCAACGCCACAAGCATAAAATACAATACAAATGCAACAGCTTTTCCATCGTATAACTGGAATAATTGCGACCAGTGTGTAAGATATGGACATTACTACATTCCGGGCAACCTAGGCTTCAGTCTAGGGCGTTGCTCCACCAGGTCGAATAGTTAGGGCCTAAGAAGTCAACGCCAGAAGCATAAAATACAATAGAGATACAACAGTTTTTCCATCGTATAACAGGAATAATTGCAACCAGAGTGAAAGTGATGGTCATTTCTACGTTCCGGCAACCTAGGCTTCACTCTAGGGCGCTGTTCCACCAGATCGAATAGCTACGGCCTTAGAAGTCAACGCCATAATTATAAATAACAATATAAATACAACAGTTTTTCCATTGTATAAAACGAATAATTGCAAACAGTGTGGAGGTAATGGCCATTTCTACTTTCCGGGCAACCTAGGCTTCACTATAGGGCGTTTCTCCACCACATCGAATAGCTACGGCCCTAGAAGTCAACGCCTGAAGCATAAAATATAATATAAATACAACAGTTTTTCCATCGTATAACAGGAATAATTGCAACCAGAGTGAAGGTGATGGTGACTTCTAAGTTCCGGGCAACCCAGGCTTCACTCGAGAGCGTTGCACCACCAGATCGAATAGCTAGGGCCTTAGAAGTCAACGCCAGAAGCATAAAATAAAATATAAATACAACAGTTATTCCATCGTATAACAGGAATAATTACAACCAGTGTGAAAGTAATGGGCATTTGTTCGTCCCGTGCAACCTAGGCTTCACTCTAGGGCGTTGCTCCACCAGATCCAATAGTTAGGGCCTAAGAAGTCAACGCCAGAAGCATAAAATACAATACAAATACAACAGCTTTTCCATCGTATAACTGGAATAATTGCGAACAGTGTGTAAGATATGGACGTTACTACGTTCCGGGCAACCTAGGCTTCACTCTAGGGCGTTGCTCCACCAGATCGAATAGCTAGGGCCTTAGAAGTCAATGCCAGAAACATAAATTGCAATATAAATACAACAGTTTTTCCTCTGTATAATATGAATAATTGCAAACAGTGTGTACGTAATGGTCATTTCTACGTTCCGGGCAACCTAGGCTTCACTCTAGGGCGTTGCTCCACCACATCGAATAGCTACGGCCTTAGAAGTCAACGCCTGAAGCATAAAATATAATATAAATACAACAGTTTTTCCATCGTATAACAGGTATAATTGCAACCAGAGTGAATGTGATGGACATTTCTACGTCGCGGGCAACCTAGGCTTCACTCTAGGGCGTTGCTCCACCAGATCGAATAGCTAGGGACTTAGAAGTCACCGCTAGAAGCGTAAAATAAAATAAAAATACAACAGTTTTTCCATCGTATAAAACGGATAATTGCAACCAGTATGCATGTTATGGTCATTTCTACGTTCCGGGCAACCTAGGCTTCACTCTAGGGCGTTGGTCCACCAGATCCAATAGCTAGGGCCTAAGAAGTCAACGCCAGGAGCACCAAATACAAAATAAATACAACAGTTTTTCCATCGTATAAAACGAATAATTGCAACCAGTATGAAAGCTATGGTCATTTCTACGTTCCGGGCAACCTAGGCCTCACTCTAGGGCGTTGCTCAACCACATCGAATAGATACGGCCCTAGAAGACAACGCCATAACTATAAAATACAATATAAATACAACAGTCTTTCCATCGTATAAAACGAATAATTGCAACCAGTCTGATAGTTATGGTTATTTCTACGTTCCGGGCGATCTAGGCTTCTCTCTAGGGCGTTTGTACACCAGATCGAATAGTTACGGCCTAAGAAGTCAACGCCAGAAGCATAAAATACAATAGAAATACAACAGTTTTTCCATCGTATAACAGGAATAATTGCAACCAGTGTGAAAGATATGGTCATTTCCACGTTCCGGGCAACCTAGGCTTCACTCTAGGGCGTTGCTCCACCACATCGAATAGTTAGAGCCTTAGAAGTCAATGCCAGAAGCATAAAATGCAATATAAATACAACAGTTTTTCCCTTGTATAACAGGAATAGTTGCAACCAGTGTGAAAGCTATGGTCATTTCTACGTTCCGGGCAACTTAGGCTTCACTCTAGGGCGTTGCTCCACCACATCGAATAGTTAGGGCCTTAGAAGTCCATGCCAGAAGCATATAATGCAATATAAATACAACAGTTTTTCCATCGTATAGCAGGAATAATTGCAACCAGAGTGAAGGTGATGGTCATTTCTACGTCCCGTGCTACCTAGGCTTCACTCTAGGGCGTTGCTCCACCAGATCGAATAGCTAGGAACTTAGAAGTCAACGCTAGGAGCGTAAAATGAAATAAAAATACAACAGTTTTTCCATCGTATAAAACGAATAATTGCAACCAGTATGCATGTTATGGTCATTTCTACGTTCCGGGCAACCTAGGCTTCACTCTTGGGCGTTGGTCCACAAGATCCAATAGCTAGGGCCTAAGAAGTCAACGCCAGGAGCACCAAATACAAAATAAATACAATAGTTTTTCCATCGTATAAAACGAATAATTGCAACCAGTATGAAAGCTATGGTCATTTCTACGTTCCGGGCAACCTAGGCTTCACTCTAGGGCGTTGCTCCACCAGATCGAATAGCTAGGAACTTAGAAGTCAACGCTAGGAGCGTAAAATAAAATAAAAATACAACAGTTTTTCCGTCGTATAAAACGAATAATTGCAACCAGTATGCATGTTATGTTCATTTCTACGTTCGGGCAACCTAGGCTTCACTCTAGGGCGTCGGTCCACCAGATCCAATAGTTAGGGCCTAAGAAGTCAACGCCAGAAGCATAAAATACAATATAAATCCAACAGTTTTTCCCTTGTATAACAGGAATAATTGCAAACAGTGTGGAGGTAATGGCCATTTCTACTTTCCGGGCAACCTAGGCTTCACTCTAGGGCATTGCTCCACCACATCGAATAGCTGCGGCCTTAGAAGTCAACGCCAGAGGCATAAAATACAAAATAAATACAACAGTTTTTCCATCGTATAACAAGATTAATTGCAACCGGTGTGAGAGTGATGGTCATTCCGACACGCCGGGCAACCGAGGCTTTACTCTAGGGCGTTGCTCCACCAGATCGAATAGTTAGGGCCTAAGGAGTCAACGCCAGAAGCATAAAATACAATATAAATCCAACAGTTTTTCCCTTGTATAACAGGAATAATTGCAAGCAGTGTGAAAGCTATGGTCATTTCTACGTTCCGGGCAACCTAGGCTACACTCGAAGGCGTTGCTCCACCACATCGAATAGTTAGGGCCCTAGAAGTCAATGCCAGAAGCATAAAATGCCACTTAAATACAACAGTTTTTCCACTGTATAATATGAATAATTGCGACCAGTGTGTAAGATATGGACATTACTACGTTCCGGGCAACCTAGTCTTCACTCTAGGGCGTTGCCCAACCATATCGAATAGCTACGGCCCTAGAAGACAACGCCATAACTATAAAATACAATATAAATACAACAGTCTTTCCATCGTATAAAACGAATAATTGCAACCTTCTGATAGTTATGGTTATCTCTACGTTCCGGGCGATCTAGGCTTCTCTCTAGGGCGTTTGTACACCAGATCGAATAGTTACGGCCTAAGAAGTCAACGCCAGAAGCATAAAATACAATAGAAATACAACAGTTTTTCCATCGTATAACTGGAATAATTGCAACCAGTGTGAAAGATATGGTCATTTCTACGATACGGGCAACCTAGGCTTCACTCTAGGGCGTTGCTCCACCACATCGAATAGTTAGGGCCTTAGAAGTCCATGCCAGAAGCATAAAATGCAATATAAATACAACAGTTTTTCCATCGTATAAAACGAATAATTGCAACCAGTGTGAAAGTTATTGTCATTTCTACGTTCCGGGCAACCTTGGCTTAACTCCAGGGCGTTGCTCCACCAGATCGAATAGCTAGGGACTTAGAAGTCAACAACAGAAGCATAAAATAAAATAAAAATACAAGTTTTTCCATCGTATAAAACGAATAATTGCAACCAGTATGAATGTTATGGTCATTTCTACGTTCCGAGCAGCCTAGCTTTCGCTCTATGGCGTTGCTCCACCACATCGAATAGTTAGGGCCTTAGAAGTCAATGCCAGAAGCATCAAATACAATAAAAATACAACAGCTTTTCCATCGTATAGCAAGAATAATTGTAACGAGAGTGAAAGTAATGGTCATTTCTACGTTTCGGGAAACCTAGGCTTCACTCTAGGGCGTCGGTCCACCAGATCCAATAGTTAGGGCCTAAGAAGTCAACGCCAGAAGCACCAAATACAAAATAAATACAACAGTTTTTCCATCGTATAAAATGAATAATTGCAGCCAGTGTTAAAGTAGTGGTCATTTCTACGTTTCGGGCATCATAGGCTTCACTCTTGGACGTTCCCTCACGCGATTCAATAGCTAGATTCTTAGAAGTCAACGCCAGAAGCATAAAATAAAATAAATATACAACCGTTGTTCCATCGTATACCAGGAATAATTACAACCAGTGTGAAAGTAATGGCGATTTCTACGTTCCGTGAATCCTAGACTCAACTCTGACGTATTGCTCCACCAGAGCGAAGAGTTAGGGCCTTAGAAGTCAAAGCCAGAAGCATAAAATACAAAATAAATACAACAGCCTTTCTATCGTTTAACAGGAATAAATGCAACCAGTGTGAAAGTGATGGTCACTTCTACGTTCCGGGCAACCTATGCTTCACTCTAGGGCGTTGTTCCACCAAATCGAATAGTTAGGGCATAAGAAGTTAACGCCAGAAGTATAAAATACAGTATAATTGCAACAGTTTTTCCATTGTATGAAATGAATAATTGCAAACAGAGTGAAAGTAATGGTCAGTTCGACATTCCGGGCAACCCAGGCTTTACTCGAGGGCGTTGCTCCTCCAGGTTGAATAGCTAGGGCATTAGAAGTCAACTCATGCAGCATAAAATACGATAAAAATACAACAGTTTTTCCAACGTATAGCAGGAATAATTGCAAGAAGTGAGAAGGTAATGGTCATTTCTACGTTCCGGGCAAGCTAGGCTCCACTCTAGGTCGTTGCTCCACCAGATCGAATAGCTAGGGCCTTAGAGGTCAACGCCCGAAACATAAAATACACTAAAAATACAGCAGTTTTTCATTCGTATAAGAGGAATAATTGCAACAAGCGTGAAGGTAATTGTCATTTCTACGTCCCGGGCAACATATGCTTCACTCTTGGACGTTGTCCCACCAGATCGACTAGCTAGGACCTTAGAAGTCAAAGCCAGAAGCAAAAAATACAATAAAAATGCAACAGTTTTTCCATCGTATAGCATGAATAACTGCAACCAGTGTGAAAGTACTAGTCATTTCTACGTTCCGGGTACCCTAGGCTTCACTCTATGGCGTTGCTCCACCACATCGAATGGCTAGGGACATAGAATTCAACGCCAGAAGAATAAAATACAATATAAATGTAACAGCTTTTCCATCGTATAAAATGAATAATTGCAACCAGTGTGAAAGTAATGGTCATTTTCTCGTTCCGGCCAACCTAGGCTTCACTCTAGGTCGTTGCTCCACCAGATCGAATAGCTAGGGACTTAGAATTCAACGCCAGAATCATAAATGCAATATAAATACAACAGCTTTCGCATCGTATCAAACGAATAATTGCAACCAGTATGAAGGTTATTGTCACTTCCACGTTCCAGGCAACCTAGACTTCACCCTAGGGCGTTGGTCCACCAGATCGAATAGTTAGGGCCTTAGAAGCCAACGCCAGGAGCATCAAATACAAAATAAATACAACAGTCTTTCCGTCGTAAAACAGGAATAATTGCGCCCAGTGTGAAAGAAATGGCTATTTCTACATCCAGTGCAACATAGGTTTCACTCTAGGGCGTGCTCCACCAGATCGAATAGTTAGGGGCTTAGAAAACAAGGCCAGACGCATCAAATACAATAAAAATACAACAGGTTTTCCATTGTTCAAAACGAATAATTGCAACCAGTGTGAAAGTAATGGTCATTTCAACGTTCCGGGCAACATAGGCTTCACTCTTGGACGTTGCTCCAAGAGATCGAATAGCTAGGACCTTAGAAGTCAACGCCAGAAGCATAGAATACAATATAAATACAACAGTTTTTCCATTGTATAAAATGAATAATTGCAAACAGTGTGAAAGTAATGGTCATTTCTACGTTCCGGGCAACCTAGGCTTCACTCTAGGGCGTTGCTCCACCAGGTCGAATAGTTAGGGCCTTAGAAAACAACGCCAGACGCATAAAATACAATAAAAATACAACAGCTGTTCCATCGTATAACAGGAGTAACTGCAACCAATGTCAAAGTGTTAGTCATTTCAAAGCTCCGGGCAACCAAGGCTTCACTCTAGGGCGTTGCTCCACCAGATCGAACAGCTAGGGTCTTAGAATTCAGCGCCAGAAGCGTCATATAAAAGAAAATTACAACAGTTTTTCCATCGTATAACACGAATAATTGCAACCAGTGTGAAAGTGATGGTCATTTCTACGTTCCGGGCAACCTAGGCTTGGACGTTGCCCCACTAGATCGAAAAGTCAGGACCCAAGAAGTCAACGCCAGAAGCATAAAATAAAAGAAAATAACAACAGTTTTTCCATCTTATAACAGGAATAATTGTAACCAGTGTGAAAGTGATGGTCATTTCTACGTTCCTGACAACATAGGCTTCACTCAAGGGCGTTGGTCCACCTGATCCAAAAGTTGGGGCCTAAGAAGCCAACGCCAGAAGCATAAAATACGGTATAAGTCCAACAGTTTTTCCATCGTATAAGACGAATAATTGCCACCAGTCTGAAAGTAATGGCCATTTCTACGTTCCGGGCAACATAGGCTTCACTCTAGGGCGTTGCTCCACCAGAACGAACAGTTAGGGACTTAGAAGTCAGCGACCGAAGCATAAAATACAGTAAAGATGCAACAGATTTTCCATCGTAAAACAGGAATAATTGCAACCAGTGTGAAGGTAATGGTCTTTTCTACGTACCGGGCAACCTAGGCTTCACTCTAGGGCGGTGCTCCACCAGATCAAATAGTTAGGGCCTAATTAGTCGACGCCAGAAGCATTAAATACAATATGTATACTACAGCTTTTCTATCGTATATAATGTATATTTGCAAACAGTGTGAAGGTAATGGTCATTTCTACGTTCCGGGCAACCTAGTCTTCACTCTAGGGCGTTGGTCCACGAGATCGAACAGTTAGGGCCTAAGAAGTCAACATCAGAAGCATAAAATACAATAAAAATTCAACAGTTTTTCCATCGTATAATAGGAATAACTGCAACCAGTGTGAAAGTACTAGTCATTTCTACGTTCCGGGTAACCTAGGCTTCACTCTATGGCGTTGCTCCACCACATCGAATGGCTAGGGACATAGAATTCAACGCCAGAAGAATAAAATACAATATAAATGTAACAGCCTTTCCATCGTATAAAATGAATAATTGCAACCAGTGTGAAGGTAATGGTCATTTATAAGTTCCGGGCAACCTAGGCTTCACCCTAGGGCGTTGCTCCACCAGATCGAATAGTTAGGGCCTAAGAAGTCAACGCTAGAAGCATAAAATACGATAAATGTACAACAGTTATTCCATCGTATAAAATGAATAATTGCAACCAGTGTGAAAGTGTTGGTCATTTCTACGTTCCGAGCAGCCTAGTTTTCGCTCTATGGCGTTGCTCCTCCACATCGAATAGTTAGGGCCTTAGAAGTCAATGCCAGAAGCATAAAATACAATATAAATACAACAGTTTTTCCTTTGTATAATTGAATAATTGCAAACAGTGAGGAAGTAATGGTCATTTCTACGTTCCGGGCAACCTAGGCTTCTCTCTAGGGCGCTGCTCCACCAGTTCGAATAGTTAGGGCCTAACAAGTCAACGCCAGAAGCATAAAATACAATAGAAATACAACAGCTTTTCCATCGTATAAAACGAATAATTGCAATCAGTATGTAAGTTATGGTCACTTATACGTTCCGGGCAACCTAGGCTTCACTCTAGGGCGTTGCTCCACCACATAGAATAGCTACGACCTTAGAAATCAACGCCTGAAGCATAAAATACAATAAAAATACAACAGGTTTTCCATTGTACAAAACGAATAATTGCAACCGGTGTGAAAGTAATGGTCATTTCTACGTTCAGGGCAACCTAGGCTTCACTCTAGGGCGTTCCACCACCAGGGCGAATAGCTAGGGCCTTAGAAAACAACGCCAGACGCATAAAATACAATAAAAATGCAACAGTTTTTCCATCGAATAACAGGAAAGCTGCAATCAGTGTGAAAGTACTGGTCATTTCTGTGTTCCGGGTAACCTAGGCTTCGCTCTAGGCCGTTGCTCCACCAGATCGAATAGGTAAGGCCTAAGAAGTCAGCGCCAGAAGCATAAAATATAATAAAAATACAACAGCCTTTCCATCGTTTAACAGGAATAATTGCAGCCCGTGTGAAAGTAATGCCCATTTCTACGTTCCGGTAATCCTAGACTTAACTCAGACGCATTGCTCCACCAGATCGAAGAGTTAGGGCCTTAGAAGTCAAAGCCAGAAGCATAAAATACAGAATAAATACAACAGCCTTTCCATCGTATAGCATGAATAATTGTAACGAGAGTGAAAGTAATGGTCATTTCTACGTTTCGGGCAACCTGGGCTTCACTCTAGGGCGTTGCACCACCGGATCGAATAGTTGGGGCGTAAGAAGTCGACGCCAGAAGCATAAAATACAGTATAAATACAACAGTTTTTCCGTCGTATAAAATGAATAATTCCAAACATTGTGAAAGTAACGGTCATTTCTACGTTCCGGGCAACCTAGTCTCCACTCTAGGGCGTTGCTCCACGAGATCGAATAGTTAGGGACTTAGAATTCAACGCCAGGAGCATAAAATACAATAAAAATGCAACAGTCTTTCCATCGTGTAACAGGAATAACTGCAACTAGTGTGAACGTACTGGGCATTTCTACGTTCCGGGTAGCCTAGGCTTCACTCTAGGGAGCTGCTCCACCAGATCGAATAGCTAGGGACTTAATATTCAACGCCAGAAGAGTAAAATACAACATGAGTACAACAGTTTTACGATCGTATAAAATAAAAAATCGCAAACAGGGTGAAGGTAATGGTCATTTCCACATTCCGGGCAACCGCGGCTTCACACTAGGGCGTTGCTCCACCAGATCGAATAGTTAGGGCCTAAGCAGCCAACGCCAGAAGCATAAAATACAATATAAATACAACAGTTTTACCCTTGTATAACAGGAATAATTTCAAACAGTGTGAAAGCTATGGTCATTTCCACGTTCCGGGCAACCTAGGCTTCACTCTAGGGCGTTGCTCCACCGGATCGAATAGTTGGGGCGTAAGAAGTCGACGCCAGAAGCATAAAATACAATATAAATACAACAGTTTTTCCCTTGTCTAAAAGGAATAATTGCATCTAGTGTGAAAGCTATGGTCATTTCTACGTTCCGGGCAACCTAGGCTTCACTCTAGGGCGTTGCTCCACCACATCGAATAGTTAGGGCCTTAGAAGTCAATGCCAGAAGCATAAAACACAATATAAATACAACAGTTTTTCCCTTGTATAACAGGAATAATTTCAAACAGTGTGAAAGCTATGGTCATTTCCACGTTCCGGGCAACCTAGGCTTCACTCTAGGGCGTTGCTCCACCACATCGAATAGTTAGGGCCTTAGAAGTCAATGCCAGAAGCATAAAATACAATATAAATACAACAGTTTTTCCACTGTATAATATGAATAATTGCAAACAGTGTGAAAGTGATGGTCATTTCTACGTTCTGGGCAACCTAGGCTTCACTCTAGTGCGTTGCTCCACCAGATCGAATAGTTAGGTCCTAAGAAGTCAACGCGAGAAGCATACAATACAATATAAATACAACAGCTTTTCCATCGTATAACAAGAGTAATTTTAGCCGGTGTGAAAGTAATGCCCATTTATACGTTCCGCGAATCCTAGACTTAACTCTGAGGCATTGCTCCACCAGATCGAAGAGTTAGGGCCTAAGAAGTCAACGCCAGAAGCATAAAATACGATATGTGTACAACAGTTTTTCCATCTTATAAAATGAATAATTGTAACCAGTGTGAAGGTAACGGCCATCTCTACGTTTTGGGCATCCTAGACTTAACACAGAGGCATTGCTCCACCTGATCGAATACATAGGGCCTTAGAAGTCAACGCCAGAAGCATAAAGTACAATAAAAATCCAACAGTTTGTCCATCGTATAACAGGAATAATTGCAACCAGTTTGAAGGTAATGGTCATTTCTACGATACGGGCAACCTAGGCTTCACTCTAGGGCGTTGCTCCACCACATCGAATAGCTACGGCCTTAGAAGTCTACGCCTGATGCATAAAATATAATATAATTACAACAGTTTTTTCATCTTATAACAGGAATAATTGCAACCAGAGTGAAGGTGATGGTCATTTCTACGTTCCGGGCAACCTAGGCTTCACTCTAGAGCGTTGCTCCACCATATCGTATAGCTAGGGTCTTAGAAGTCAGCGCCAGAAGCATAAAATAAAATAAAAATACAACAGATTTTCCATCGTATAAAACGAATAATTGCAACCAGTATGTATGTTATGGTCATTTCTACGTTCCGGGCAACCTAGGCTTCACTCTAGGGCGTTACTCCACCAGATCGAATAGTTAGGGCCTAAGAAGTCAACGCCAGAAGCATAAAGTACAATATAAATACAACAGTTTTTCCCTTGTATAACAGGAATAATTGCAACCAGTGTGAAAGCTATGGTCGTATCTACGTTCCGGGCAACCTAGTCTTCACTCTAGGGCGTTGTTCCACAAGATCGAATAGTTAGGGCCTAAGAAGACTACGCCAGAAGCATAAAATATAATATAAGTACAGTAGTTTTTCCATCGTATAAAATGTATAATTGCAAGTAGTGTTAAGGTAATGGTCATTTCTACGTTCCGGGCAACCTAGGCTTCACTCTAGGGCGTTGTTCCACCATATCGAATTGTTATGATCTAAGAAGTCAACGCCAGAAGCTTAAAATACAATATAAATACAACAGCTTTTCCATCGTATATAGTGTATATTTGCAAACAGTGTGAAAGTAAAGGTCATTTCTAGGTTCCGGGCAACTGGGCTTAACTGTAGGGCGTTGCTCCACCAGATCGAATAGCTAGGGCCTAAGAAGTCAACGCCAGAATCATAATAAACAATATAAATACAACAGTTTTTCCCTTGTATAACAGGAATAATTGCAACCAGTGTGAAAGTTATGGTCATTTCTACGTTCCGGGCAACCTAGGCTTCACTCTAGGGCGTTCCTCCACCACATCGAATAGTTAGGGCGTTAGAAGTCAATGCCAGAAGCATAGAATACAATATAAAAACAACAGATTTTCCACTGTATAATTTGAATAATTGCAAACAGTGTGGAAGTAATGGTCATTTCTGCGTTCCGGGCAACCTAGGCTTAACTCCAGGGCGTTGCTCCACCAGATCGAATAGATAGGGACTTAGAAGTCAACGCCAGAAGCATAAAATACAAAATAAAAACAACAGTTTTTCCATTGTATAAAACGAATAATTGCAACCAGTGTAAAAGTTATGGTCATTTCTACGTTCAGGGCAACCTAGGCTTAACTCCAGGGCGTTGCTCCACCAGATCGATTAGTTAGGGACTTTGAATACAACGCCAGAAGCATAAAATACAATAAAAATGCAACTGCTTTTCCATCGTATAACAGGAAAGCTGCCACCAGTATGAAAGTACTGGTCGTTTCTATGTTCCGGGTAACCTAGGCTTCACTCTAGGGCGTTGTTCCACCAGATCGAATAGCTAGGGACTCTGAATTCAGCGCCAGAAGAATAAAATACAATAAAAGTACAACAGTTTTTCCATCGTATAAAAGGAATAATTGCAACCAGTGTGAAAGTAATGGTCATTTCTACGTTCCTGGCAACCTAGGTTTCACTCTCGGGCGTTGCTCCACCACACCGAATAGCTACGGCCTTAGAAGTCAACTCCAGAAGCATAAAATACAATATAAATGCAGCAGCTTTTCCACCGTATAAAACGAATGATTGCAAACAGTGTGAAAGTTATGGTCATTTCTACGTTCCGGGCACCTAGGCTTAACTGTAGGGCGTTGCTCCACCAGATAGCATAGCTAGGAACTTAGAATTTAACGCCAGAAGCATAAAATACAATAAAAATGCAACAGTTTCTCCATAGTATAACAGGAGTAATTGCAAGCAGTGTGAAAGTACAGGTCATTTCTACGTTCCGGGCAACCTAGGCTTCGCTCTAGGGCCTTGCTCCACCAGATCGAATAGCTAGGGACTTAGAAGTCAACGCCAGAAGCATAAAATACATTAAAAATACAACAGTTTTTCCATCGTATAAAAGGAATAATTGCAACCAGTGCGAAAGTAATGGTCATTTCTACGTTCCGGGCAACCTAGGTTTCACTCTTGGGCGTTGCTCCACCACACTGAATAGCTACGGCCTTAGAAGTCAACTCCAGAAGCATAAAATACAATATAAATACAACAGCTTTTCCATCGTATAAAATGAATGATTGCAAACAGTGTGAAAGTTATGGTTATTTCTACGTTCCGGGCAACCTAGGCTTAACTCCAGGGCGTTGCTCCACCAGATCGAATAGTTAGGTACTTTGATTACAACGCCAGAAACATAAAATACAATAAAAATGCAACAGTTTTTCCATAGTATAACAGGAGTAATTGCAACCAGTGTGAAAGTACAGGTCATTTCTACGTTCCGGGCAACCTGGGCTTCGCTCTATGGCCTTGCTCCACCAGATCGAATAGCTAGGGACTTAGGAGTCAACGCCAGAGGCATAAAATACAACATAGGTACAACAGTTTTACCATCGTATAAAATGAATAATCGCAAACAGTGTGAAGATAATGGTCATTTCTACGTTCCGGGCAACCTAGGCTTCACTCTAGGGCTTTGCTCCACCAGATCGAATAGCTAGGGCCTAAGAAGTCAACGCCAGAAGCATAATATACAATATAAATACAACAGTTTTTCCCTTGTATAACAGGAATAATTGCAACCAGTGTGAAGGCTATGGTCATTTCTACGTTCCGGGCAAGCTAGGCTTCACTGTAGGGCATTGCTCCACCACATCGAATAGCTGCGGCCTTAGAAGTCAACTCCAGAAGCATAAAATACAATATAAATACAACAGCTTTTCCATCGTATAATATGAATGATTGCAAACAGTGTGAAAGTTATGGTCATTTCTACGTTCCGGGCAACCTAGGCTTAACTCCAGGGCGTTGCTCCTCCAGATCGAATAGATAGGGACTTTGAATACGACGCCAGAAGTATAAAATACAATAAAAATGCAACAGTTTTTCCATCGTATAACAGGAAAGCTGCAACCAGTGTGAAAGTACTGGTCATTTCTATGTTCCGGGTAACCTAGGCTTCACTCTAGGGCGTAACTCCACCAGATCGAATAGCTATGGACTTAGAATTCAACACCAGAAGAATAAAATACAACATAAGTACCACAGTTTTTCCATCGTATAAAATGTATAATTGCAAGCAGTGTGAAGGTAACGGTCATTTCTACGTTCCGGGCAACCTAGGCTTCACTCTAGAGCGTCGCTGCACCAGATCGAATAGTTAGGGCCTTAGATGTCAACGCCCGAAGCATAAAATACAAAATAAATAGAACAGTTTTTCCATTGTATAAAACGAATAATTGCAACCAGTGTGAAAGTTATGGTCATTTCTACGTTCCGGGCAACCTAGGCTTAACTCCAGGGCGTTGCTCCACCAGATCGATTAGTTAGGGACTTTGAGTACAACGCCTGAAGCATAAAATACAATAAAAATGCAACAGTTTTTCCATCGTATAACTGCAAAGCTGCAACCAGTGTGAAAGCACTGGTCATTTCTATGTTCCGCGTAACCTAGCCTTCACTCTAGAGCATCGGTCCACCAGATCGAATAGCTAGGGACTTAGAATTCAGCGCCAGAGCCATAAAATACAACATAGGTACAACAGTTTTACCATCGTATAAAATGAATAATCGCAAACAGTGTGAAGATAATGATCATTTGTACGTTCCGGGCATCCTAGACTTCACTCTGAGGCATTGCTGCGCCAGACCAAATAAATAGGGCCTTAGAAGTCAACGCCAGAAGCAAAAAATAAAATAAAAATACAACAGTTTTTTCATCGTATAGCAGGAATATTTGCATCAAGCGTGAATGTAATGGTCATTTCTACGTTCCGGGCTATCTAGTCTTGACTGTAGGGAGTTGCTCCACCAGAACGAATAGTTAGGGCCTAAGAAGTCAACGCCAGAAGCATAAAATAAAATAAAATTACAACAGTTTTTCAGTCGTAAAACAGGAATAATTGCAACCAGTGCGAAGGTAATGGTCATTTCTACGTCCCGGGCTACCTAGGCTTCACTCTAGGGCGTTGCTCCACCCCATCGAATAGCTACGGCCTTAGAAGCCAACGCCAGGAGTATAAAATACAATATAAACACAACAGTTTTTCCATCGCATAACAGGAATAATAGCAACCTGTGTGAAGGTGATGGTCATTTCTAAGTTCCGGGCAACCGAGGCTTCACTCTAGGGCGTTGATCCACCAGATCGAATAGTTAGGGCCTTAGAAGTCAATGCTAGATGCATAAAATACAATAAAAACACAACAGTTTTTCCATCGTATAACGGGAACAATTGCAACAAATGTGAAAGTGATGGTCATTTCCACGTTCCGGGCAACCTAGGCTTCACTCTAGGGCGTTGATCCACCAGATCGTATAGTTAGGGCCTTAGAAGTCAATGCCAGATGCATAAAATACAATAAAAATACAACAGTTTTTCCATCGTATAACGGGAATAATTGCAACAAATGTGAAAGAGATGGTCATTTCCACGTTCCGGCAACCTAGGCTTCACTCTAGTCCGTTGGTCCACCAGATCCAATAGTTAGGGCCTAAGAAGTCAACGCCAGAAACATAAAATGCAATATAAATACAACAGCTTTTCCATCGTATATAATGTATATTTGCAAACAGTGTGAAAGTAATGGTCATTTCTACGTTCCGGGCAACCTAGGCTTCACTCCAGAGCGTTGCTCCACCAGATCGATTAGCTAGGGCCTTAGAAGTCAACGCCAGAAGCATAAACTAAAATAATAATAGTGCAGATATTCCATCGTATAACAGGAATAATTGCAACCACTGTGAAAGAAATGGGCATTTCTACGTTCCGTGCAACCTAGAATTCACTCTAGGGAGTTGCTCCACCAGGTCGAATAGTTGGGGCCTTTGAAAACAACTCCAGGCGCATAAAATACAACAAAAATACGACAGTTTTACCATCGTATAACTGGCACAGTTGCAACCAGTGTGAAAGATATGGTCATTTCTACATTCCGGGCAACCTAGGCTTCACCCTAGGGCGTTGTTCCACCAGATCCAATAGTTAGGACATAAGAAGTCAACGTCAGACGCATAAAATACAAAATAGATACAACAGCTTTTCCATCATATAACAGGAATAATTGCAACCACTGTGAAAGTGATGGTCATTTCTACATTCCGGGCAACCTAGGCTTCACCCTAGGGCGTTGTTCCCCCAGTTCGAATAGTTAGGGCCTAAGAAGCCTACGCCAGAAGCATAAAATACAATATAAATACAACAGATTTTCCATCGCATAACAGGAATAATAACAACCAGAGTGAAGGTGATGGTCATTTCTAAGTTCCGGGCAACCGAGGCTTCACTCTAGAGCGTTGCTTCACCAGATCGAATAGCCAGGGCCTTAGAAGTCAACGCCAGAAGCACAAAATAAAATAGATATACAACAGCTATTCCATCGTATAACAGGAATAATTACAAGCAGTGTGAAAGTAATGGGCATTTCTCCGTTCCGTGCAACCTAGGCTTCACTCTATGGCGTTGGACCACCAGGTCGAATAGTTAGGGCCTTGGAAAACAACTCCAGACGCATAAAATACAATATAAATAAAACAGTTTTTCCACGGTATAAAACGAATAATTGCAACCAGTATGAAAATTATGGTCATTTCTACGTTCCGGGCAACCTAGGCTTCACCATAGGGCGTTGCTCCACCAGATCCAGTACTTAGGACCTAAGAAGTCAACGCCAGAAGCATAAAATACAAAATAGATACAACAGTTTTTCCATCATATAACAGGAATAATTGCAACTAGTGTGAAAGTGATGGTCATCTCTACGTTCCGGGCAACCTAGGCTTCACTCTAGAGCGTTGTTCCTCCAGACCGAATAGCTAGGGACTAAGAAGTCTACAGCAGAAGCATAAAATACAATATAAATACAACAGTTTTTCCATCGTATAACAGGAATAATTGCAACCAGTGTGAAAGTGATGGTCATTTCTACGTTCCGGGCAACCTAGGCTTCAGTCTAGGGCGTGGTTCCCCCATATCGAATAGTTAGGGCCTAAGAAGCCTACGCCAGAAGCATAAAATACAATATAAATACCACAGTTTTTCCATCGTATAACAGGAGTAATTGCAACCAGAGTGAAGGTGATGGTCATTTCTAAGTTCCCGGCAACCTAGGCTTCACTCTAGAGCGTTGCTCCACCATATCGAATTGCTAGGGCCTTAGAAGTCAACGCCAGAAGCACAAAATAAAATAAAAATACAACAGTTATTCCATCGTATAACAGGAATAATTACAACCAGTGTGAAAGTAATGGGCATTTCTACGTTCCGGGCAACCTAGGCTTCACCCTAGGGCGTTGTTCCACCGGATCGAATAGTTAGGTCCTAATAAGTCAACGCCAGAAGCATAAAATACGATATATGTACAACAGCCTTTTCATCGTATCAAACGAATAAGTGCAACCAGTGTGAAAGCAATGCCCATTTCTACGTTCCGGGCATCCTAGACTTAACTCTAGGGCGTTGCTCCACCAGATCGAATAGCTAGGGCCTTAGAAGTCAACGCCCGAAACATAAAATACAATAAAAATACAACAGTTTTTCCATCGTATAACGGGAATAATTGCAACAAATGTGAACATGATGGTCATTTCCACGATCCAGGCAACCTAGGCTTCACTCTAGGGCGTTCCTCCACCAGATCCAATAATTAGGGCCCAAGAAGTCAACGACAGAAGCATAAAATACAATAAAGATACAACAGCGTTTCCATCGTATAACAGGAATAATTGCAGCCAGAGTGAAGGTGATGGTCATTTCTACGTTCCGGGCAACCTAGGCTTCACCCTAGGGCGTTGCTCCACCAGATCGCATAGCAAGGGCCTTAGAAGTCAACGCCAGAAGCACAAAATAAAATAAAAATACAACAGCTATTCCATCGTATAACAGGAATAATTACAACCAGTGTGAAAGTAATGGCCATTTCTACGTTCCGGGCAACCTAGGCTTCACTCTACGGCGTTGGTCCACCAGGACCAATAGATAGGGCCTTAGAAAACAACTCCAGACGCATAAAATACAATATAAATACAACAGTTTTTCCACGGTATAAAACGAATAATTGCAACCAGTATGAATGTTATGGTCATTTCTACGTTCCGGGCAACCTAGGCTTCACCCTAGGGCGTTGTTCCACCAGATCGAATAGTTAGGTCCTAATAAGTCAACGCCAGAAGCATAAAATACGATATATGTACAACAGCCTTTCCATTGTATCAAACGAATAAGTGCAACCAGTGTGAAAGCAATGGTCATTTCTACGTTCCGGGCATCGTAGACTTAACTGTAGGGCGTTGGTCCACCAGATCGAATAGCTACGGCCCTGGAAGTAGACGCCCGAAGCATAAAATACAATAAAAATACAACAGTTTTTCATTCGTATAACAGGAATAATAGCAACCAGAGTGAAGGTGATGGTCACTTCTAAGTTCCGGGCAACCTAGGCTTCACTCTAGAGCGTTGCACCACCAGATCGAATAGCTAGGGCCTTAGAAGTCAACGCCAGAGGCATAAAATAAAATATAAATACAACAGTTATTCCATCGTATAACAGGAATAATTACAACCAGTGTGAAAGTAATGTGCATTTCTACGTTCCGTGCAACCTAGGCTTCACTCTAGGGCGTTGGACCACCAGGTCGAATAGTTAGGGCCTGAGAAAACAACTCCAGACGTGTAAAACGCAATAAAAATACAACAGTTTTTCCATCGTATGAAAAGAATAATTGCAACCAGTGTGAAAGTAATGGTCATTTCTACGTTCCGGGCATCCTAGGCTTCACTCTAGGCCGTTGCTCCACCACATCGAATAGCTATGGCATTAGAAGTCAACGCCAGAAGCATTAAATACAATATAAATACAACAGCTCTTCCACCGTATAACAGGAGTAATTGCAAACAGTGGGAAATATATGGTCATTTCTACGTTCCTGGCAACCTAGGCTTCACTCTAGAGAGTTGCTCCTACACATCGAATAGCTACGGCCTTAGAAGTCAACGCCAGAAGCATAAAATACAATATAAATACAATAGTTTTTCCATCGTATAAAACGAATAATTGCAACCAGTATGAAAGTTATGGTCATTTCTACGTTCCGGGCAACCTAGTCTTTACCCTAGGGGGTTGCTCTAAAAGATCCAATGGTTAGGACCTTAGAAGTCAACGCCAGAAGCATAAAATACAATATAAATACAAAAGTTTTTCCATCGTATAACAGGAATAATTACAACCAGTGTGAAAGAAATGGGCATTTCTACGTTCCGTGCAACCTAGACTTCACTCTAGGGCGATGCTCCACCAGGTCGAATAGTTGCGGCCTTAGAAAACAACTCCAGACGAATAAAATACAATAAAAATACAACAGTTTTACCAACGTACAACTGGCATAATTGCAACCAGTGTGAAAGATATGGTCAGTACTACGTTCCGGGCAACCTAGGCTTCACTCTAGGGCGTTGGTCCACCACAACCAATAGTTAGGGCGTAAGAAGTCTATGCCAGAAGCACCAAATACAAAACAGATACAACAGTTTTTCAGTTCTATAACAGGAATAATTGCAACCAGTGTGAAAGTTACGGTCATTTCTACGTCCCGGGCTACCTAGGCTTCACTCTAGGGCGTTGCTCCACCCCATCGAATAGCTGCGGCCTTAGAAGCCAACGCCAGGAGTATAAAATACAATATAAACACAACAGTTTTTCCATCGCATAACAGGAATAATAGCAACCTGTGTGAAGGTGATGGTCATTTCTAAGTTCCGGGCAACCGAGGCTTCACTCTAGGGCGTTGATCCACCAGATCGAATAGTTAGGGCCTTAGAAGTCAATGCTAGATGCATAAAATACAATAAAAACACAACAGTTTTTCCATCGTATAACGGGAACAATTGCAACAAATGTGAAAGTGATGGTCATTTCCACGTTCCGGGCAACCTAGGCTTCACTCTAGGGCGTTGATCCACCAGATCGTATAGTTAGGGCCTTAGAAGTCAATGCCAGATGCATAAAATACAATAAAAATACAACAGTTTTTCCATCGTATAACGGGAATAATTGCAACAAATGTGAAAGAGATGGTCATTTCCACGTTCCGGCAACCTAGGCTTCACTCTAGTCCGTTGGTCCACCAGATCCAATAGTTAGGGCCTAAGAAGTCAACGCCAGAAACATAAAATGCAATATAAATACAACAGCTTTTCCATCGTATATAATGTATATTTGCAAACAGTGTGAAAGTAATGGTCATTTCTACGTTCCGGGCAACCTAGGCTTCACTCCAGAGCGTTGCTCCACCAGATCGATTAGCTAGGGCCTTAGAAGTCAACGCCAGAAGCATAAACTAAAATAATAATAGTGCAGATATTCCATCGTATAACAGGAATAATTGCAACCACTGTGAAAGAAATGGGCATTTCTACGTTCCGTGCAACCTAGAATTCACTCTAGGGAGTTGCTCCACCAGGTCGAATAGTTGGCGCCTTTGAAAACAACTCCAGGCGCATAAAATACAACAAAAATACGACAGTTTTACCATCGTATAACTGGCACAGTTGCAACCAGTGTGAAAGATATGGTCATTTCTACATTCCGGGCAACCTAGGCTTCACCCTAGGGCGTTGTTCCACCAGATCCAATAGTTAGGACATAAGAAGTCAACGTCAGACGCATAAAATACAAAATAGATACAACAGCTTTTCCATCATATAACAGGAATAATTGCAACCACTGTGAAAGTGATGGTCATTTCTACATTCCGGGCAACCTAGGCTTCACCCTAGGGCGTTGTTCCCCCAGTTCGAATAGTTAGGGCCTAAGAAGCCTACGCCAGAAGCATAAAATACAATATAAATACAACAGATTTTCCATCGCATAACAGGAATAATAACAACCAGAGTGAAGGTGATGGTCATTTCTAAGTTCCGGGCAACCGAGGCTTCACTCTAGAGCGTTGCTTCACCAGATCGAATAGCCAGGGCCTTAGAAGTCAACGCCAGAAGCACAAAATAAAATAGATATACAACAGCTATTCCATCGTATAACAGGAATAATTACAAGCAGTGTGAAAGTAATGGGCATTTCTCCGTTCCGTGCAACCTAGGCTTCACTCTATGGCGTTGGACCACCAGGTCGAATAGTTAGGGCCTTGGAAAACAACTCCAGACGCATAAAATACAATATAAATAAAACAGTTTTTCCACGGTATAAAACGAATAATTGCAACCAGTATGAAAATTATGGTCATTTCTACGTTCCGGGCAACCTAGGCTTCACCATAGGGCGTTGCTCCACCAGATCCAGTACTTAGGACCTAAGAAGTCAACGCCAGAAGCATAAAATACAAAATAGATACAACAGTTTTTCCATCATATAACAGGAATAATTGCAACTAGTGTGAAAGTGATGGTCATTTCTGCGTTCCGGGCAACCTAGGCTTCACAATCGGGGTTTCTCCTCCAGATCGAATAGCTAGGGCCTTAGAAGTCAACGCCAGAAGCATAAAATAAAATAAAAATAGAGCAGTTATTCCATCGTATAACAGGAATAATTACAACCAGTGTGAAAGAAATGGGCACTTCTACGTTCCGTGCAACCTAGACTTCACTCTAGGGCGTTGCTCCACCAGGTCGAATAGTTGGGGCCTTAGAAAACAACTCCAGACGAATAAAATACAATAAAAATACAACAGTTTTACCAACGTATAACGGGCATAATTGCAACCAGTGTGAAATATATGGTCATTACTACGTTCCGGGCAGCCTAGGCTTCACTGTAGGGCGTTGGTCCACCACAACCAATAGTTAGGGCTTAAGAAGTCAATGCCAGAAGCACCAAATACAAAATAAATACAACAGTTTTTCCCTTCTATAACAGGAATAATTGCAACCAGTGTGAAAGCTATGGTCATATCTACGTTCCGGGCAACCTAGGCTTCACTCTAGGGCGTTGGTACACCAGATCTAATAGTTAGGGCCTAAGAAGTCAACGCCAGGAGCACCAAATACAAAATAAATACAACAGTTTTTCCCTTCTATAACAGGAATAATTGCAACCAGTGTGAAAGTGATGATCATTTCTACCTTTCGGGCAACCTAGGCTTCACTCTAGGCCGTTGTACCACAAGGTCGAATAGTTAGGGCCTTAGAAAACAACTCCAGACGCATAAAACACAATATAAATAAAACAGTTTTTCCACGGTATAAAACTAATAATTGCAACCAGTATGAAAATTATGGTCATTTCTACGTTCCGGGCATCCTAGGCTTCACTCTGGGCCGTTGCTCCACCACATCGAATAGCTATGGCATTAGAAGTCAACGCCAGAAGCATTAAATACTATATAAATACAACAGCTTTTCCACCGTATAACAGGAATAATTGCAAACAGTGGGAAATATATGGTCATTTCTACGTTCCTGGCAACCTAGGCTTCACTCTAGAGAGTTGCTCCAACACATCGAATAGCTACGGCCTTAGAAGTCAACGCCAGAAGCATAAAATACAATATAAATACAATAGTTTTTCCATCGTATAAAACGAATAATTGCAACCAGTATGAAAGTTATGGTCACTTCTAAGTTCCGGGCAACCTAGGCTTCACTCTAGAGCGTTGCACCACCAGATCGAATAGCTAGGGCCTTAGAAGTCAACGCCAGAGGCATAAAATAAAATATAAATACAACAGTTATTCCATCGTATAACAGGAATAATTACAACCAGTGTGAAAGTAATGGGCATTTCTACGTTCCGTGCAACCTAGACTTCACTCTAGGGCGTTGCTCCACCAGGTCGTATAGTTGGGGCCTTAGAAAACAACTCCAGGCGCATAAAATACAATAAAAATACGACAGTTTTACCATCGTATAACTGGCACAGTTGCAACCAGTGTGAAAGATATGGTCATTTCTACGTTTCGGGTAACCTAGGCTTCACCCTAGGGCGTTGTTCCACCAGATCCAATAGTTAGGACATAAGAAGTCAACGCCAGACGTATAAAATACAAAATAGATACAACAGCTTTTCCATCATATAACAGGAATAATTGCAACCAGTGTGAAAGTGATGGTCATTTCTACCTTCCGGGCAACCTAGGCTTCAGTCTAGGGCGTTGTTCCCCCAGATAGAATAGTTAGGGCCTAAGAAGCCTACGTCAGAAGCATAAAATACTATATAAATACAACAGTTATTCCATCGTATAACGGGAATAATAGCTACCAGTGCGAAAGTGATGGTCATTTCTACATTCCGGGCAACCTAGGCTCCACTCTAGGGCGTTGCTCCACCAGATCGAATAGTTAGGGCCTAAGAAGTCAACGCCAGAAGCATATAAATGCGATATATGTACCACAGTTTTTCCATCTTATAAAACGAATAATTGAAACCAGTGTGAAAGCAATGGCCATTTCTACGTTCCGGGGATCCTAGACTTAACTCCGAGGCATTGCACCACCAGATCCAAATATAGGGCCTTAGAAGTCAACGCCAGAAGCATAGGGTACAACAACAATCCAACAGTTTCTTCATTGTATAACAGGAATAATAGCGACCAGTGCGAAGGTAATGGTCATTTCTACGTTCCGGGCAACCTAGGCTTCAGCCTAGGGCGTTGCTCCAGCAGATCGAATAGCTACGGCCTTAGAAGTCAACGCCAGAAGCATAAAATAATATAAAAATACAACAGTTGTTCCATCGTATAACAGGAATAATTACAACCAGTGTGAAAGTAATGGTCATTTCTGCGTTCCGGGCCCCATAGGCTTCACTCTTGGACGTTGCCCCACCAGATCGAATAGCTAGGACCTTAGAAGTCAAAGCCAGACGCAGAAAATACAATATAAATACAACAGCTTTTCCATCGTATATAATGTATATTTGCAAACAGTCTGAAGGTACTGGTCATTTCTACGCTCTGGCAACCTAGGCTTCACTCCAGGGCGTTGCTCCACCAGATCGAATAGCTTGTGCCTTAGAAGTCAACGACCGAAACATAAAATACAATAAAAATACAACAGTTTTCCATCGTATAACGGGAATAATTGCAACAAATGTGAACGTGATGGTCATTTCCACGTTCCGGGCAACCTAGGTTTTGCTCTAGGGCGTTGCTTCACAACATCGAATAGTTAGGGCCTTAGAAGACAACGCCTGAAGCATAAAATACAATAAAAATACATCATTTTTTTCATCGTATAAAAGGAATAATTGCAACCAGTCTGAAAGATATGGTCATTTCTACGTTCCGGGCAACCTAGGCTTCACCATAGGGGGTTGCTCCACCAGATCGAATAGCTAGGGCCTTAGAAGTCAACGCCAGAAGCACAAAATAAAATAAAAATACAACAGCTATTCCATCGTTTAACAGGAATAATTACAACCAGTGAAAGTAATGGCCATTTCTACGTTCCGGGCAACCTAGGCTTCACTCTACGGCGTTGGTCCACCAGGACCAATAGATAGGGCCTTAGAAAACAACTCCAGACACATAAAATACAATATAAATACAACAGTTTTTCCACGGTATAAAACGAATAATTGCAACCAGTATGAATGTTATGGTCATTTCTACGTTCCGGGCAACCTAGGCTTCACCCTAGGGCGTTGTTCCACCAGATGGAATAGTTAGGTCCTAATAAGTCAACGCCAGAAGCATAAAATACGATATATGTACAACAGCCTTTCCATTGTATCAAACGAATAAGTGCAACCAGTGTGAAAGCAATGGTCATTTCTACGTTCCGGGCATCGTAGACTTAACTGTAGGGCGTTGGTCCACCAGATCGAATAGCTACGGCCCTGGAAGTAGACGCCCGAAGCATAAAATACAATAAAAATACAACAGTTTTTCATTCGTATAACAGGAATAATAGCAACCAGAGTGAAGGTGATGGTCACTTCTAAGTTCCGGGCAACCTAGGCTTCACTCTAGAGCGTTGCACCACCAGATCGAATAGCTAGGGCCTTAGAAGTCAACGCCAGAGGCATAAAATAAAATATAAATACAACAGTTATTCCATCGTATAACAGGAATAATTACAACCAGTGTGAAAGTAATGTGCATTTCTACGTTCCGTGCAACCTAGGCTTCACTCTAGGGCGTTGGACCACCAGGTCGAATAGTTAGGGCCTGAGAAAACAACTCCAGACGTGTTAAACGCAATAAAAATACAACAGTTTTTCCATCGTATGAAAAGAATAATTGCAACCAGTGTGAAAGTAATGGTCATTTCTACGTTCCGGGCATCCTAGGCTTCACTCTAGGCCGTTGCTCCACCACATCGAATAGCTATGACATTAGAAGTCAACGCCAGAAGCATTAAATACAATATAAATACAACAGCTCTTCCACCGTATAACAGGAGTAATTGCAAACAGTGGGAAATATATGGTCATTTCTACGTTCCTGGCAACCTAGGCTTCACTCTAGAGAGTTGCTCCTACACATCGAATAGCTACGGCCTTAGAAGTCAACGCCAGAAGCATAAAATACAATATAAATACAATAGTTTTTCCATCGTATAAAACGAATAATTGCAACCAGTATGAAAGTTATGGTCATTTCTACGTTCCGGGCAACCTAGTCTTTACCCTAGGGGGTTGCTCTAAAAGATCCAATGGTTAGGACCTTAGAAGTCAACGCCAGAAGCATAAAATACAATATAAATACAAAAGTTTTTCCATCGTATAACAGGAATAATTACAACCAGTGTGAAAGAAATGGGCATTTCTACGTTCCGTGCAACCTAGACTTCACTCTAGGGCGATGCTCCACCAGGTCGAATAGTTGCGGCCTTAGAAAACAACTCCAGACGAATAAAATACAATAAAAATACAACAGTTTTACCAACGTACAACTGGCATAATTGCAACCAGTGTGAAAGATATGGTCAGTACTACGTTCCGGGCAACCTAGGCTTCACTCTAGGGCGTTGGTCCACCACAACCAATAGTTAGGGCGTAAGAAGTCTATGCCAGAAGCACCAAATACAAAACAGATACAACAGTTTTTCAGTTCTATAACAGGAATAATTGCAACCAGTGTGAAAGCTATGGTCATTTCTACGTTCCGGACAAGCTAGGCTTCACTCTAGGGCGTTGGTACACCAGATCCAATAGTTAGGGAATAAGAAGTCAACGCCAGGAGCACCAAATACAAAATAAACACAACAGTTTTTCCATCGTATAAAACGAATAATTGCAACCAGTGTGCAAGTAATGGTCATTCCTACGTTCCGAGCCACCTACACTTCACTCTAGGGCGTTGCTCCACAAGATCGAATAGTTAGGGCCTAAGAAGTCAACGCCAGAAGCATAAAATACGATATATGTACAACAGTTACTCCATCGTATAACATGAATAATTGCAACCAGTGTGAAAGTGATGATCATTTCTACGTTCCGGGCAACCTAGGCTTCACTCTAGGGCGTTGATCCACTAGATCGAATAGTTAGGGCCTTAGAAGTCAATGCCAGATGCATAAAATACAATAAAAATACAACAGTTTTTCCATCGAATAACGGGAATAATTGCAACAAATGTGAAAGTGATGGTCATTTCCACGTTTCGGGCAACCTAGGCTTCACTCTAGGGCGTTGGTCCACCAGATCCAATAGTTAGGGCCTAAGAGGTCAACGACAGAATCATAAAATACAACAAAGATACAACAGCTTTTCCATCGTATAACAGGAATAATTGCAACCAGAGTGAAGGTGATGGTCATTTCTACGTTCCGGGCAACCTAGACTTTACCCTAGGGCGATGCTCCACCAGATCGAATAGCTAGGGCCTTAGAAGTCAACGCGAGAAGCATAAAATAAAATAAAAATAGAGCAGTTATTCCATCGTATAACAGGAATAATTACAACCAGTGTGAAAGAAATGGGCACTTCTACGTTCCTTGCAACCTAGACTTCACTCTAGGGCGTTATTCCACCAGGTCGAATAGTTGGGGCCTTAGAAAACAACTCCAGACGCATAAAATACAATAAAAATACAACAGTTTTACCAACGTATAACGGGCATAATTGCAACCAGTGTGAAATATATGGTCATTACTACGTTCCGGGCAGCCTAGGCTTCACTGTAGGGCGTTGGTCCACCACAACCAATAGTTAGGGCTTAAGAAGTCAATGCCAGAAGCACCAAATACAAAATAAATACAACAGTTTTTCCCTTCTATAACAGGAATAATTGCAACCAGTGTGAAAGCTATGGTCATATCTACGTTCCGGGCAACCTAGGCTTCACTCTAGGGCGTTGGTACACCAGATCTAATAGTTAGGGCCTAAGAAGTCAACGCCAGGAGCACCAAATACAAAATAAATACAACAGTTTTTCCCTTCTATAACAGGAATAATTGCAACCAGTGTGAAAGTGATGATCATTTCTACCTTTCGGGCAACCTAGGCTTCACTCTAGGCCGTTGTACCACAAGGTCGAATAGTTAGGGCCTTAGAAAACAACTCCAGACGCATAAAACACAATATAAATAAAACAGTTTTTCCACGGTATAAAACTAATAATTGCAACCAGTATGAAAATTATGGTCATTTCTACGTTCCGGGCATCCTAGGCTTCACTCTAGGCCGTTGCTCCACCACATCGAATAGCTATGGCATTAGAAGTCAACGCCAGAAGCATTAAATACTATATAAATACAACAGCTTTTCCACCGTATAACAGGAATAATTGCAAACAGTGGGAAATATATGGTCATTTCTACGTTCCTGGCAACCTAGGCTTCACTCTAGAGAGTTGCTCCAACACATCGAATAGCTACGGCCTTAGAAGTCAACGCCAGAAGCATAAAATACAATATAAATACAATAGTTTTTCCATCGTATAAAACGAATAATTGCAACCAGTATGAAAGTTATGGTCACTTCTAAGTTCCGGGCAACCTAGGCTTCACTCTAGAGCGTTGCACCACCAGATCGAGTAGCTAGGGCCTTAGAAGTCAACGCCAGAGGCATAAAATAAAATATAAATACAACAGTTATTCCATCGTATAACAGGAATAATTACAACCAGTGTGAAAGTAATGGGCATTTCTACGTTCCGTGCAACCTAGACTTCACTCTAGGGCGTTGCTCCACCAGGTCGTATAGTTGGGGCCTTAGAAAACAACTCCAGGCGCATAAAATACAATAAAAATACGACAGTTTTACCATCGTATAACTGGCACAGTTGCAACCAGTGTGAAAGATATGGTCATTTCTACGTTTCGGGTAACCTAGGCTTCACCCTAGGGCGTTGTTCCACCAGATCCAATAGTTAGGACATAAGAAGTCAACGCCAGACGTATAAAATACAAAATAGATACAACAGCTTTTCCATCATATAACAGGTATAATTGCAACCAGTGTGAAAGTGATGGTCATTTCTACCTTCCGGGCAACCTAGGCTTCAGTCTAGGGCGTTGTTCCCCCAGATAGAATAGTTAGGGCCTAAGAAGCCTACGTCAGAAGCATAAAATACTATATAAATACAACAGTTATTCCATCGTATAACGGGAATAATAGCTACCAGTGCGAAAGTGATGGTCATTTCTACATTCCGGGCAACCTAGGCTCCACTCTAGGGCGTTGCTCCACCAGATCGAATAGTTAGGGCCTAAGAAGTCAACGCCAGAAGCATATAAATGCGATATATGTACCACAGTTTTTCCATCTTATAAAACGAATAATTGAAACCAGTGTGAAAGCAATGGCCATTGCTACGTTCCGGGGATCCTAGACTTAACTCCGAGGCATTGCACCACCAGATCCAAATATAGGGCCTTAGAAGTCAACGCCAGAAGCATAGGGTACAACAACAATCCAACAGTTTCTTCATTGTATAACAGGAATAATAGCGACCAGTGCGAAGGTAATGGTCATTTCTACGTTCCGGGCAACCTAGGCTTCAGCCTAGGGCGTTGCTCCAGCGGATCGAATAGTTAGGTCCTAATAAGTCAACGCCAGAAGCATAAAATACGATATATGTACAACAGCCTTTTCATCGTATCAAACGAATAAGTGCAACCAGTGTGAAAGCAATGCCCATTTCTACGTTCCGGGCATCCTAGACTTAACTCTAGGGCGTTGCTCCACCCGATCGAATAGCTAGGGCCTTAGAAGTCAACGCCCGAAACATAAAATACAATAAAAATACAACAGTTTTTCCATCGTATAACGGGAATAATTGCAACAAATGTGAACATGATGGTCATTTCCACGATCCAGGCAACCTAGGCTTCACTCTAGGGCGTTCCTCCACCAGATCCAATAATTAGGGCCCAAGAAGTCAACGACAGAAGCATAAAATACAATAAAGATACAACAGCGTTTCCATCGTATAACAGGAATAATTGCAGCCAGAGTGAAGGTGATGGTCATTTCTACGTTCCGGGCAACCTAGGCTTCACCCTAGGGCGTTGCTCCACCAGATCGCATAGCAAGGGCCTTAGAAGTCAACGCCAGAAGCACAAAATAAAATAAAAATACAACAGCTATTCCATCGTATAACAGGAATAATTACAACCAGTGTGAAAGTAATGGCCATTTCTACGTTCCGGGCAACCTAGGCTTCACTCTACGGCGTTGGTCCACCAGGACCAATAGATAGGGCCTTAGAAAACAACTCCAGACACATAAAATACAATATAAATACAACAGTTTTTCCACGGTATAAAACGAATAATTGCAACCAGTATGAATGTTATGGTCATTTCTACGTTCCGGGCAACCTAGGCTTCACCCTAGGGCGTTGTTCCACCAGATCGAATAGTTAGGTCCTAATAAGTCAACGCCAGAAGCATAAAATACGATATATGTACAACAGCCTTTCCATTGTATCAAACGAATAAGTGCAACCAGTGTGAAAGCAATGGTCATTTCTACGTTCCGGGCATCGTAGACTTAACTGTAGGGCGTTGGTCCACCAGATCGAATAGCTACGGCCCTGGAAGTAGACGCCCGAAGCATAAAATACAATAAAAATACAACAGTTTTTCATTCGTATAACAGGAATAATAGCAACCAGAGTGAAGGTGATGGTCACTTCTAAGTTCCGGGCAACCTAGGCTTCACTCTAGAGCGTTGCACCACCAGATCGAATAGCTAGGGCCTTAGAAGTCAACGCCAGAGGCATAAAATAAAATATAAATACAACAGTTATTCCATCGTATAACAGGAATAATTACAACCAGTGTGAAAGTAATGTGCATTTCTACGTTCCGTGCAACCTAGGCTTCACTCTAGGGCGTTGGACCACCAGGTCGAATCGTTAGGGCCTGAGAAAACAACTCCAGACGTGTAAAACGCAATAAAAATACAACAGTTTTTCCATCGTATGAAAAGAATAATTGCAACCAGTGTGAAAGTAATGGTCATTTCTACGTTCCGGGCATCCTAGGCTTCACTCTAGGCCGTTGCTCCACCACATCGAATAGCTATGGCATTAGAAGTCAACGCCAGAAGCATTAAATACAATATAAATACAACAGCTCTTCCACCGTATAACAGGAGTAATTGCAAACAGTGGGAAATATATGGTCATTTCTACGTTCCTGGCAACCTAGGCTTCACTCTAGAGAGTTGCTCCTACACATCGAATAGCTACGGCCTTAGAAGTCAACGCCAGAAGCATAAAATACAATATAAATACAATAGTTTTTCCATCGTATAAAACGAATAATTGCAACCAGTATGAAAGTTATGGTCATTTCTACGTTCCGGGCAACCTAGTCTTTACCCTAGGGGGTTGCTCTAAAAGATCCAATGGTTAGGACCTTAGAAGTCAACGCCAGAAGCATAAAATACAATATAAATACAAAAGTTTTTCCATCGTATAACAGGAATAATTACAACCAGTGTGAAAGAAATGGGCATTTCTACGTTCCGTGCAACCTAGACTTCACTCTAGGGCGATGCTCCACCAGGTCGAATAGTTGCGGCCTTAGAAAACAACTCCAGACGAATAAAATACAATAAAAATACAACAGTTTTACCAACGTACAACTGGCATAATTGCAACCAGTGTGAAAGATATGGTCAGTACTACGTTCCGGGCAACCTAGGCTTCACTCTAGGGCGTTGGTCCACCACAACCAATAGTTAGGGCGTAAGAAGTCTATGCCAGAAGCACCAAATACAAAACAGATACAACAGTTTTTCAGTTCTATAACAGGAATAATTGCAACCAGTGTGAAAGCTATGGTCATTTCTACGTTCCGGACAACCTAGGCTTCACTCTAGGGCGTTGGTACACCAGATCCAATAGTTAGGGAATAAGAAGTCAACGCCAGGAGCACCAAATACAAAATAAACACAACAGTTTTTCCATCGTATAAAACGAATAATTGCAACCAGTGTGCAAGTAATGGTCATTCCTACGTTCCGAGCCACCTACACTTCACTCTAGGGCGTTGCTCCACCAGATCGAATAGTTAGGGCCTAAGAAGTCAACGCCAGAAGCATAAAATACGATATATGTACAACAGTTACTCCATCGTATAACATGAATAATTGCAACCAGTGTGAAAGTGATGATCATTTCTACGTTCCGGGCAACCTAGGCTTCACTCTAGGGCGTTGATCCACTAGATCGAATAGTTAGGGCCTTAGAAGTCAATGCCAGATGCATAAAATACAATAAAAATACAACAGTTTTTCCATCGTATAACAGGAATAACTGCAACCAGTGTGAATGTACTGGTCATTTCTACGTTCCGTGCAACCTAGGCTTCACCCTAGGGCGTTGCTGCACCAGATCGAATAGCTACGGACCTAGAATTCAATGCCAGAAGCATAAAATACAATAAAAATACAACAGTTTTTCATCGTATAACAGGAATAATTGCAACCAGCGTGAAAGTAAAGGCCATTGCTACGATCCGGGCAACCTAGGCTTCACTCGAGGGCGTTGCTCCACCACATCGAATAGCTACGGCCTTAGAAGTCAACGCCAGAAGCATAAAACACAATATAAATACAGCAGCTTTTCCATCGTATAAAATGAATAATTCTAAACAGTGTGAAAGTAATGGTCATTTCTACGTTCCGGGCAACCTAGGCTCCACTCTAGGGCGTTTACCCACGAGATCGAACAGCCTGGACCTTAGAAGTCAACGCCAGAAGCATAAAATACAATAAAAATACAACTGATTTACCATCGGACAAAACGAATAATTGCAATCAGTATGAAAGTTATTGTCATTTCTACGTTCCGGGCAACCTAGGCTTCACCCTAGGGCGTTGCTCCACCAGATCCAATAGTCATTGGCTTAGAAGTCAACGCCAGAACCATAAAATACAATATAAATACAACAGTTTTTCCATCGTATAACATGAGTAATTGCATCCAGTGTGAAAGATCTGGGTCATTTCTACGTTGCGGGCAACCTAGGCTTGATCCTAGGGCGTTGCTCCACCATATCGAATAGCTAGGGCCTTAGAAGTCAACGCCCGAAACATAAAATACAATGAAAATACAACAGTCTTTCCATCGTATAACAGGAATAATTGCAACCAGTGTGAAGGTAATTCTCTTTTCTATGTTCCGGGCAACCTAGGCTTCACTCTAGGGCGTTGCGACACCAGATCGAATAGCTAGGGCCTTAGAAGGCAACGCCAGAAGCATAAAATATAATATAAATACAACAGTTTTTCCATCGTATAGCATGAATAATTCCAACCAGAGTGAAAGTAATGGTCATTTCCACGTTTCGGCCAACCTACGCTTCACTCTAGGGCGTTGCTCCAGCACATCCAATATCTAGGACCTTAGAAGTCAACGCCAGAAGCATAAAATACAATATAAATACAACAGTTTTTCCATCGTATAAAATGAATTATTGCAACCAGTGTGAAAGTGATGGTCATTTCTACGTTTCGGCCAACCTAGGCTTCACTCTAGGGCGTTGCTCCACCAGATCCAATAGTTAGGGCCTAAGAAGTCAACGCCAGGAGCACCAAATACAAACCAAATACAACAGCTTTTCCATCGTATAAAACGAACAATTGCAACCACTGTGAAGGTAATGGTCATTTCTACGTTCCTCGCACCTAGGCTTCACTCTAGTTCGTTTTTCCACCAGATCGAATAGTTAGGGCCTAAGAAGTCAATGCCAGAAGCATAAAATACAATATAAATTCAACAGTTTTTCCACGGTATTACAGGAATAATTGCAACCAGTGTGAAAGATATGGTAATTTCTATGTTCCGGGCAACTTAGGCTCCACTCTAGGGCGTTTCTCCAACAAATTGAATAGCTAGGGCCTCAGAAGTCATCGCCCGAAGCATAAAATACAATAAAAATACAACAGTTTTTCACAGTATATCAGGAATAATTGCAACCAGAGTGAAAGTCATGCTCATTTCTACGTTCCGGGCGACCAAGGCTTCACTCTGGGGCGTTGGTCCACCACATCGAAAAGTTACGGCCTAAGAAGTCAACGCCATTTGCATAAAATACAAAATAAGTACAATAGTTTTTCCATCGTCTAAAACGAATAATTGCACGAATGTGAAAGGTATGGTCATTTCTACGTGCCGGGCAACCTAGGCTTCACTCTAGGGCGTTGCTCCACCAGATCGAATAGCTAACGCCTTCGACCTCAACGCCCGAAACATAAAATACAATAAAAATACAAAAGTTTTTCCATCGTATAACGGGAATAATTGCAACCAGTGTGAAAGTTATGGTCATTTCTACGTTCCGGGCAGCCTAGGCTTCACTCTAGGCCGTTGGTCCACCAGATCCAGTAGTTAGGGCCTAAGAAGTCAACGCCAGAAGCACCAGATACAAAATAAATACAACAGTTTTTCCATCGTATAAAACGAGTAATTGCAACCAGTGTGAAAGTAATGGTCATTTCTACGTTCCGGGCAACCTAGGCTTCACTCTACGGCGTTGCTGCACCAGATCGAATATTTAGGGCCTAAGAAGTCAACGCCAGAAGCATAAAATACAAAACAAATACAACAGTTTTTCCATCGTATAACAGGAATAACTGCAACCAGTGTGAATGTACTGGTCATTTCTACGTTCCGTGCAACCTAGGCTTCACCCTAGGGCGTTGCTCCACCAGATCGAATAGCTACGGACTTAGAATTCAATGCCAGAAGCATAAAATACAATAAAAATACAACAGTTTTTCATCGTATAACAGGAATAATTGCAACCAGCGTGAAAGTAAAGGCCATTGCTACGATCCGGGCAACCTAGGCTTCACTCGAGGGCGTTGCTCCACCACATCGAATAGCTACGGCCTTAGAAGTCAACGCCAGAAGCATAAAACACAATATAAATACAGCAGCTTTTCCATCGTATAAAATGAATAATTGTAAACAGTGTGAAAGTAATGGTCATTTCTACGTTCCGGGCAACCTAGGCTCCACTCTAGGGCGTTTACCCACGAGATCGAACAGCCTGGACCTTAGAAGTCAACGCCAGAAGCATAAAATACAATAAGAATACAACTGATTTACCATCGGACAAAACGAATAATTGCAACCAGTATGAAAGTTATTGTCATTTCTACGTTCCGGGCAACCTAGGCTTCACCCTAGGGCGTTGCTCCACCAGATCCAATAGTCATTGGCTTAGAAGTCAACGCCAGAACCATAAAATACAATATAAATACAACAGTTTTTCCATCGTATAACATGAGTAATTGCATCCAGTGTGAAAGATCTGGGTCATTTCTACGTTGCGGGCAACCTAGGCTTGATCCTAGGGCGTTGCTCCACCATATCGAATAGCTAGGGCCTTAGAAGTCAACGCCCGAAACATAAAATACAATGAAAATACAACAGTCTTTCCATCGTATAACAGGAATAATTGCAACCAGTGTGAAGGTAATTCTCTTTTCTATGTTCCGGGCAACCTAGGCTTCACTCTAGGGCGTTGCGACACCAGATCGAATAGCTAGGGCCTTAGAAGGCAACGCCAGAAGCATAAAATATAATATAAATACAACAGTTTTTCCATCGTATAGCATGAATAATTCCAACCAGAGTGAAAGTAATGGTCATTTCCACGTTTCGGCCAACCTACGCTTCACTCTAGGGCGTTGCTCCAGCACATCCAATATCTAGGACCTTAGAAGTCAACGCCAGAAGCATAAAATACAATATAAATACAACAGTTTTTCCATCGTATAAAATGAATTATTGCAACCAGTGTGAAAGTCATGGTCATTTCTACGTTTCGGCCAACCTAGGCTTCACTCTAGGGCGTTGCTCCACCAGATCCAATAGTTAGGGCCTAAGAAGTCAACGCCAGGAGCACCAAATACAAACCAAATACAACAGCTTTTCCATCGTATAAAACGAACAATTGCAACCACTGTGAAGGTAATGGTCATTTCTACGTTCCTCGCACCTAGGCTTCACTCTAGTTCGTTTTTCCACCAGATCGAATAGTTAGGGCCTAAGAAGTCAATGCCAGAAGCATAAAATACAATATAAATTCAACAGTTTTTCCACGGTATTACAGGAATAATTGCAACCAGTGTGAAAGATATGGTAATTTCTATGTTCCGGGCAACTTAGGCTCCACTCTAGGGCGTTTCTCCAACAAATTGAATAGCTAGGGCCTCAGAAGTCATCGCCCGAAGCATAAAATACAATAAAAATACAACAGTTTTTCACAGTATATCAGGAATAATTGCAACCAGAGTGAAAGTCATGGTCATTTCTACGTTCCGGGCGACCAAGGCTTCACTCTGGGGCGTTGGTCCACCACATCGAAAAGTTACGGCCTAAGAAGTCAACGCCATTTGCATAAAATACAAAATAAGTACAATAGTTTTTCCATCGTCTAAAACGAATAATTGCACGAATGTGAAAGGTATGGTCATTTCTACGTGCCGGGCAACCTAGGCTTCACTCTAGGGCGTTGCTCCACCAGATCGAATAGCTAACGCCTTCGACCTCAACGGCCGAAACATAAAATACAATAAAAATACAAAAGTTTTTCCATCGTATAACGGGAATAATTGCAACCAGTGTGAAGGTTATGGTCATTTCTACGTTCCGTTCAACCTAGGCTTCGCTCTAGGGCCTTGCTCCACCAGATCGAATAGCTAGGGACTTAGAAGTCAACGCCAGAAGCCTAAAATACAATAAAAATCCAACAGTTTGTCCATCGTATAACAGGAATAATTGCAACCAGTGTGAAAGTAATGGTCATTTCCACGTTCCGAGCAACCTCGGTTTCGCTCTATGGCGTTGCTCCTCCACATCTATTAGTTAGGGCCTTAGAAGTCAATGCCAGAAGCATAAAATACAATATAAATGCCACAGTTTTTCCATTGTATAAAATGAATAATTGCAAACAGTGAGGAAGTAATGGTCATTTCTACGTTCCGGGGAACCTAGGCTTCACTCTAGGGCGTTGCACCACTACATCGAATAGCTACGGCCTTAGAAGTCAACGCCTGAAGCATAAAATACAATAAAAATACCACAGTTTTTTCATCGTGTAACAGGAATAATTGCAACAAGCCTGAAGGTAATGGTCGCTTCTACGTTCCGGGCAATCTAGGCTTCTCTCTAGGGCGTTGATGCACCAGACCGAATAGCTAGGGACTTAGAATTCAGCTCCAGAAGAATAAAATACAACATATGTACAACAGTTTTTCCATCGTATAAAATGTATAATTGCAAGCAGCGTGAAGGTAATGGTCATTTCTACGCTCCGGGCAACCTAGGGTTAACTGCAGGGCGTTGCTCCACGAGATCGAATAGTTAGGGACTTTGAATACAACGCCAGAAGCATAAAATACAATAAAAATGCAACAGATTTTCCATAGTATAACAGGAATAATTGCAACCAGTGTGAAAGTACAGGTCATTTCTACGTTCCGTTCAACCTAGGCTTCGCTCTAGGGCCTTGCTCCACCAGATCGAATAGCTAGGGACTTAGAAGTCAACGCCAGAAGCCTAAAATACAATAAAAATCCAACAGTTTGTCCATCGTATAACAGGAATAATTGCAACCAGTGTGAAAGTAATGGTCATTTCCACGTTCCGAGCAACCTCGGTTTCGCTCTATGGCGTTGCTCCTCCACATCGATTAGTTAGGGCCTTAGAAGTCAATGCCAGAAGCATAAAATACAATATAAATGCCACAGTTTTTCCATTGTATAAAATGAATAATTGCAAACAGTGAGGAAGTAATGGTCATTTCTACGTTCCGGGGAACCTAGGCTTCACTCTAGGGCGTTGCACCACTACATCGAATAGCTACGGCCTTAGAAGTCAACGCCTGAAGCATAAAATACAATAAAAATACCACAGTTTTTTCATCGTGTAACAGGAATAATTGCAACAAGCCTGAAGGTAATGGTCGCTTCTACGTTCCGGGCAATCTAGGCTTCTCTCTAGGGCGTTGCTCCACCAGTTCGAATTGTTAGGGCCTTAGAAGTCAACGCCAGAAACTCCAAATACAAACCAAATACAACAGATTTTCCATCGTATAAAACGAATAATTGCAACCAGTGTGAAAGTAATGGTCATTTCTACGTTCCGGAGAACCTAGGCTTCACTCTAGGGCGTTGCTCCACCAGGTTGAATTGTTAGGGCCTTAGAAATGAACGCCAGAAGCATAAAATACAATATAAATACAACAGATGTTCCATCGCATAACAGCAATAATTGCAACCAGTGTGAAAGATATGGTCATTTCTACGTTCCGGGCAACTTAGGCTTCACTCTAGGGCGTTGGTCCTCCAGATCCAATAGTTAGGGCCTAAGAAGTCAACGCCAGAAGCACCAAATACAAAATAAATACAACAGATTTTCCATCGTATAAAACGAATAATTGAAACCAGTGTGAAAGTAATGGCCATTTCTACGTTCCGGGCAACCTAGGCTTCACTCTAGGGCGTTGCTCCACCAGATCGAATAGTTAGAGCCTAAGAAGTCAACGCCAGAAGCGTAAAATACAATATAAATACAACAGTTTTTCCATCGCATAACAGGAATAATTGCAACCAGTGTGAAAGATATGGTCATTTCTACGTTCCGGGCAACTTAGGCTTCACTCTAGGGCGTTGGTCCTCCAGATCCAATAGTTAGGGCCTAAGAAGTCAACGCCAGAAACACCAAATACAAACCAAATACAGACCAAATACAACAGATTTTCCATCGTATAAAACGAATAATTGCAACCAGTGTGAAAGATATGGTCATTTCTACGTTCCGGGCAACCTAGGCTTCACTCTACGGCGTTGGTGCACCAGATCGAACATTTAGGGCCTAAGAAGTCAACGCCAGAAGCATAAAATACAAAACAAATACAACAGCTTTTCCATCGTATAACAGGAATAACTGCAACCAGTGTGAAAGTACAGGTCAGTTCTACGTTCCGTGCAACCTAGGCTCCACCCTAGGGCGTTGCTCCACCAGATCGAATAGCTACGGACTTAGAATTCAACGCCAGAAGCATAAAATACAATAAAAATACAATAGTTTTTCATCGTATAACAGGAATAATTGCAACCAGCGTAAAAGTAAAGGCCATTGCTACGATCCGGGCAACCTAGGCTTCACTCGAGGGCGTTGCCCCACCACATCGAATAGCTACGGCCTTAGAAGTCAACGCCAGAAGCATAAAATACAATATAAATACAGCAGCTTTTCCATCGTATAAAATGAATAATTGTAAACAGTGTGAAAGTAATGGTCATTTCTACGTTCCGGGCAACCTAGGCTCCACTCTAGAGCGTTGCTCCACCAGATTGAATGGCTAGGGCCTAAGAAGTCAACGCCCGATGCATAAAATACAATAAAAATACAAAAGTTTTTCCGTCGTATAACGGGAATAATTGCAACCAGTGTGAAAGTTATGGTCATTTCTACGTTCCGTGGCAGCCTAGGCTTCACTCTAGGCCGTTGGTCCACCAGATCCAATAGTTAGGGCCTTAGAAGTCAACGCCCGAAGCATAAAATACAATACAAATACAACAGTTATTCCATCGTATAACAGGAATAATTACGACCAGTGTGAACGTTATGGGCATTTCCGCGTTCCGTGCAACCTACGCTTCACTCTAGGGTGTTGCACCACCAGGTCGAATAGTTAGGGCCTTAGAAAACAACTCCAGACGCATAAAATACAATAAAAATAGAACAGTTTTTCCATCGTATAAAAAGAATAATTGTAACCAGTGTGATGGTAATTGTCATTTCTACGTTCCGGGCAACATAGGCTTCACTCTTGAACGTTGCCACACGAGATTGAACAGCTAGGACCTTAGAAGTCAACGCCAGAAGCATAAAATACAATAAAAATACAACAGTTTTTTCATGGTATAACAGGAATAATTGCAACCAGAGTGAAAGTCATGGTCATTTCTACGTTCCGGGCGACCAAGGCTTCACTCTGGGGCGTTGGTCCACCACATCGAAAACTTACGGCCTAAGAAGTCAACGCCAGAAGCATAAAATACAAAATAAGTACAATAGTTTTTCCATCGTCTAAAACGAATAATTGCACGAGTGTGAACGGTATGGTCATTTCCACGTGCCGGGCAACCTAGGCTTCACTCTAGGGCGTTGCTCCACCAGATCGAATAGCTAGGGCCTTCGTCCTCAACGCCCGAAACATAAAATACAATAAAAATACAAAAGTTTTTCCATCGTATAACGGGAATAATTGCAACCAGTGTGAAAGTTATGGTCATTTCTACGTTCCGGGCAGCCTAGGCTTCACTCTAGGCCGTAGGTCCACCAGATCCAGGAGTTAGGGCCTAAGAAGTCAACGCCAGAAGCACCAGATACAAAATAAATACAACAGTTTTTCCATCGTATAAACCGAATAATTGCACGAGTGTGAAAGGTATGGTCATTTCTACGTGCCGGGCAACCTAGTCTTCACTCTAGGGTGTTGCTCCACCAGATCGAATATTTAGGGCCTAAGAAGTCAACGCCAGAACCATAAAATACAAAACAAATACAACAGTTTTTCCATCGTATAACAGGAATAACTGCAACCAGTGTGAAAGTACTGGTCATTTCTACGTTCCGTGCAACCTAGGCTTCACCCTAGGGCGTTGCTCCACCAGATCGAATAGCTACGGACTTAGAATTCAACGCCAGAAGCATAAAATACAATAAAAATACAACAGTTTTTCATCGTATAAAATGAATAATTGTAAACAGTGTGAAAGTAATGGTCATTTCTACGTTCCGGGCAACCTAGGCTCCACTCTAGAGCGTTGCTCCACCAGATCGAATGGCTAGGGCCTAAGAAGTCATCGCCCGATGCATAAAATACAATAAAAATACAAAAGTTTTTCCGTCGTATAACGGGAATAAGTGGAAACAGCATGAAAGTTATTGTCATTTCTACGTTCCGGGCAACCTAGGCTTCACCCTAAGGCGTTGCTCCACCAGATCCAATAGTTAGGGCCTTAGAAGTCAACGCCCGAAGCATAAAATACAATACAAATACAACAGTTATTCCATCGTATAACAGGAATAATTACGACCAGTGTGAACGTTATGGGCATTTCCGCGTTCCGTGCAACCTACGCTTCACTCTAGGGTGTTGCACCACCAGGTCGAATAGTTTGGGCCTTAGAAAACAACTCCAGACGCATAAAATACAATAAAAATAGAACAGTTTTTCCATCGTATAGAAAGAATAATTGTAACCAGTGTGAAGGTAATTGTCATTTCTACGTTCCGGGCAACATAGGCTTCACTCTTGAACGTTGCCCCACGAGATTGAACAGCTAGGACCTTAGAAGTCAACGCCAGAAGCATAAAATACAATAAAAATACAACAGCTTTTTCATGGTATAACAGGAATAATTGCAACCAGAGTGAAAGTCATGGTCATTTCTACGTTCCGGGCGACCAAGGCTTCACTCTGGCGCGTTGGTCCACCACATCGAAAAGTTACGGCCTAAGAAGTCAACGCCATTTGCATAAAATACAAAATAAGTACAATAGTTTTTCCATCGTCTAAAACGAATAATTGCACGAGTGTGAAAGGTATGGTCATTTCTACGTGCCGGGCAACCTAGGCTTCACTCTAGGGCGTTGCTCCACCAGATCGAATAGCTAGGGCCTTCGACCTCAACGCCCGAAACATAAAATACAATAAAAATACAAAAGTTTTTCCATCGTATAACGGGAATAATTGCAACCAGTGTGAAAGTTATGGTCATTTCTACGTTCCGGGCAGCCTAGGCTTCACTCTACGCCGTTGGTCCACCAGATCCAGTAGTTAGGGCCTAAGAAGTCAACGCCAGAAGCACCAGATACAAAATAAATACAACAGTTTTTCCATCGTATAAAACGAGTAATTGCAACCAGTGTGAAAGTAATGGTCATTTCTACGTTCCGGGCAACCTAGGCTTCACTCTACGGCGTTGCTGCACCAGATCGAATATTTAGGGCCTAAGAAGTCAACGCCAGAAGCATAAAATACAAAACAAATACAACAGTTTTTCCATCGTATAACAGGAATAACTGCAACCAGTGTGAATGTACTGGTCATTTCTACGTTCCGTGCAACCTAGGCTTCACCCTAGGGCGTTGCTCCACCAGATCGAATAGCTACGGACTTAGAATTCAATGCCAGAAGCATAAAATACAATAAAAATACAACAGTTTTTCATCGTATAACAGGAATAATTGCAACCAGCGTGAAAGTAAAGGCCATTGCTACGATCCGGGCAACCTAGGCTTCACTCGAGGGCGTTGCTCCACCACATCGAATAGCTACGGCCTTAGAAGTCAACGCCAGAAGCATAAAACACAATATAAATACAGCAGCTTTTCCATCGTATAAAATGAATAATTGTAAACAGTGTGAAAGTAATGGTCATTTCTACGTTCCGGGCAACCTAGGCTCCACTCTAGGGCGTTTACCCACGAGATCGAACAGCCTGGACCTTAGAAGTCAACGCCAGAAGCATAAAATACAATAAAAATACAACTGATTTACCATCGGACAAAACGAATAATTGCAACCAGTATGAAAGTTATTGTCATTTATACGTTCCGGGCAACCTAGGCTTCACCCTAGGGCGTTGCTCCACCAGATCCAATAGTCATTGGCTTAGAAGTCAACGCCAGAACCATAAAATACAATATAAATACAACAGTTTTTCCATCGTATAACATGAGTAATTGCATCCAGTGTGAAAGATCTGGGTCATTTCTACGTTGCGGGCAACCTAGGCTTGATCCTAGGGCGTTGCTCCACCATATCGAATAGCTAGGGCCTTAGAAGTCAACGCCCGAAACATAACATACAATGAAAATACAACAGTCTTTCCATCGTATAACAGGAATAATTGCAACCAGTGTGAAGGTAATTCTCTTTTCTATGTTCCGGGCAACCTAGGCTTCACTCTAGGGCGTTGCGACACCAGATCGAATAGCTAGGGCCTTAGAAGGCAACGCCAGAAGCATAAAATATAATATAAATACAACAGTTTTTCCATCGTATAGCATGAATAATTCCAACCAGAGTGAAAGTAATGGTCATTTCCACGTTTCGGCCAACATACGCTTCACTCTAGGGCGTTGCTCCAGCACATCCAATATCTAGGACCCTAGAAGTCAACGCCAGAAGCATAAAATACAATATAAATACAACAGTTTTTCCATCGTATAAAATGAATTATTGCAACCAGTGTGAAAGTGATGGTCATTTCTACGTTTCGGCCAACCTAGGCTTCACTCTAGGGCGTTGCTCCACCAGACCCAATAGTTAGGGCCTAAGAAGTCAACGCCAGGAGCACCAAATACAAACCAAATACAACAGTTTTTCCATCGTATAAAACGAACAATTGCAACCACTGTGAAGGTAATGGTCATTTCTACGTTCCTCGCACCTAGGCTTCACTCTAGTTCGTTTTTCCACCAGATCGAATAGTTAGGGCCTAAGAAGTCAATGCCAGAAGCATAAAATACAATATAAATTCAACAGTTTTTCCACGGTATTACAGGAATAATTGCAACCAGTGTGAAAGATATGGTCATTTCTATGTTCCGGGCAACCTAGGCTCCACTGTAGGGCGTTTCTCCAACAAATTGAATAGCTAGGGCCTCAGAAGTCATCGCCCGAAGCATAAAATACAATAACAATACAACAGTTTTTCACAGTATATCAGGAATAATTGCAACCAGAGTGAAAGTCATGGTCATTTCTACGTTCCGGGCGACCAAGGCTTCACTCTGGGGCGTTGGTCCACCACATCGAAAAGTTACGGCCTAAGAAGTCAACGCCATTTGCATAAAATACAAAATAAGTACAATAGTTTTTCCATCGTCTAAAACGAATAATTGCACGAGTGTGAAAGGTATGGTCATTTCTACGTGCCGGGCAACCTAGGCTTCAATCTAGGGCGTTGCTCCACCAGATCGAATAGCTAGGGCCTTCGACCTCAACGCCCGAAACATAAAATACAATAAAAATACAAAAGTTTTTCCATCGTATAACGGGAATAATTGCAACCAGTGTGAAAGTTATGATCATTTCTACGTTCCGGGCAGCCTAGGCTTCACTCTAGGCCGTTGGTCCACCAGATCCAGTAGTTAGGGCCTAAGAAGTCAACGCTAGAAGCACCAGATACAAAATAAATACAACAGTTTTTCCATCGTATAAAACGAGTAATTGCAACCAGTGTGAAAGTAATGGTCATTTCTACGTTCCGGGCAACCTAGGCTTCACTCTACGGCGTTGCTGCACCAGATCGAATATTTAGGGCCTAAGAAGTCAACGCCAGAAGCATAAAATACAAAACAAATACAACAGTTTTTCCATCGTATAACAGGAATAACTGCAACCAGTGTGAATGTACTGGTCATTTCTACGTTCCGTGCAACCTAGGCTTCACCCTAGGGCGTTGCTCCGCCAGATCGAATAGCTACGGACTTAGAATTCAATGCCAGAAGCATAAAATACAATAAAAATACAACAGTTTTTCATCGTATAACAGGAATAATTGCAACCAGCGTGAAAGTAAAGGCCATTGCTACGATCCGGGCAACCTAGGCTTCACTCGAGGGCGTTGCTCCACCACATCGAATAGTTACGGCCTTAGAAGTCAACGCCAAAAGCATAAAACACAATATAAATACAGCAGCTTTTCCATCGTATAAAATGAATAATTGTAAACAGTGTGAAAGTAATGGTCATTTCTACGTTCCGGGCAACCTAGGCTCCACTCTAGGGCGTTTACCCACGAGATCGAACAGCCTGGACCTTAGAAGTCAACGCCAGAAGCATAAAATACAATAAAAATACAACTGATTTACCATCGGACAAAACGAATAATTGCAACCAGTATGAAAGTTATTGTCATTTCTACGTTCCGGGCAACCTAGGCTTCACCCTAGGGCGTTGCTCCACCAGATCCAATAGTCATTGGTTTAGAAGTCAACGCCAGAACCATAAAATACAATATAAATACAACAGTTTTTCCATCGTATAACATGAGTAATTGCATCCAGTGTGAAAGATCTGGGTCATTTCTACGTTGCGGGCAACCTAGGCTTGATCCTAGGGCGTTGCTCCACCATATCGAATAGCTAGGGCCTTAGAAGTCAACGCCCGAAACATAAAATACAATGAAAATACAACAGTCTTTCCATCGTATAACAGGAATAATTGCAACCAGTGTGAAGGTAATTCTCTTTTCTATGTTCCGGGCAACCTAGGCTTCACTCTAGGGCGTTGCGACACCAGATCGAATAGCTAGGGCCTTAGAAGGCAACGCCAGAATCATAAAATATAATATAAATACAACAGTTTTTCCATCGTATAGCATGAATAATTCCAACCAGAGTGAAAGTAATGGTCATTTCCACGTTTCGGCCAACCTACGCTTCACTCTAGGGCGTTGCTCCAGCACATCAAATATCTAGGACCTTAGAAGTCAACGCCAGAAGCATAAAATACAATATAAATACAACAGTTTTTCCATCGTATAAAATGAATTATTGCAACCAGTGTGAAAGTGATGGTCATTTCTACGTTTCGGCCAACCTAGGCTTCACTCTAGGGCGTTGCTCCACCAGATCCAATAGTTAGGGCCTAAGAAGTCAACGCCAGGAGCAACAAATACAAACCAACTACAACAGTTTTTCCATCGTATAAAACGAACAATTGCAACCACTGTGAAGGTAATGGTCATTTATACGTTCCTCGCACCTAGGCTTCACTCTAGTTCGTTTTTCCACCAGATCGAATAGTTAGGGCCTAAGAAGTCAATGCCAGAAGCATAAAATACAATATAAATTCAACAGTTTTTCCACGGTATTACAGGAATAATTGCAACCAGTGTGAAAGATATGGTCATTTCTATGTTCCGGGCAACCTAGGCTCCACTCTAGGGCGTTTCTCCAACAAATTGAATAGCTAGGGCCTCAGAAGTCATCGCCCGAAGCATAAAATACAATAAAAATACAACAGTTTTTCACAGTATATCAGGAATAATTGCAACCAGAGTGAAAGTCATGGTCATTTCTACGTTCCGGGCGACCAAGGCTTCACTCTGGGGCGTTGCTCCACCAGATCGAAAAGCTACGGCCTTAGAAGTCAACGCCAGGAGCATAAAATACAAAATAAATACAATAGTTTTTCCATCGTCTAAACCGAATAATTGCACGAGTGTGAAAGGTATGGTCATTTCTACGTGCCGGGCAACCTAGTCTTCACTCTAGGGCGTTGCTCCACCAGATCGAATAGTTAGGGCCTTCGAAGTCAACGCCCGAAACATAAAATCCAATAAAAATACAAAAGTTATTCCATCGTAAATCGGGAGTAATTGCAACCAGTGTGAAAGTGATGGTCATTTCTACGTTCCGGGCAGCCTAGGCTTCTCTCTAGGCCGCTGGTCCACCAGATCCAGTAGTTAGGGCCTAAGAAGTCAACGCCAGAAGCACCAGATACAAAATAAATACAAAAGTTTTTCCATCGTATAAAACGAATAATTGCAATCAGTGTGAAAGTAATGGTCATTTCTACGTTCCGGGCAACCTAGGCTTCACTCTACGGCGTTGGTGCACCAGATCGAACATTTAGGGCCTAAGAAGTCAACGCCAGAAGCATAAAATACAATAAAAATACAAAAGTTTTTCCGTCGTATAACGGGAATAATTGGAACCAGTATGAAAGTTATGGTCATTTCAACGTTCCGGGCAACCTAGGCTTCACCCTAGGGCGTTGCTCCACCAGATCCAATAGTTAGGGCCTTAGAAGTCAACGCCCGAAGCATAAAGTACAATACAAATACTACAGTTATTCCATCGTATAACAGGAATAATTACGACCAGTGTGAACGTAATGGGCATTTCCACGTTCCGTGCAATCTAGGCTTCACTCTAGGGCGTTGCTCCACCAGATCGAATAGCTAGGGCCTTCGACCTCAAAGCCCGAAACATAAAATACAATAAAAATACAAAAGTTTTTCCATCGTATAACGGGAATAATTGCAACCAGTGTGAAAGTTATGGTCATTTCTGCGTTCCGGGCAGCCAAGGCTTCACTCTAGGCCGTTGGTCCACCAGATCCAGTAGTTAGGGCCTAAGAAGTCAACGCCAGAAGCACCAGATACAAAATAAATACAACAGTTTTTCCATCGTATAAACCGAATAATTGCACGAGTGTGAAAGGTATGGTCATTTCTACGTGCCGGGCAACCTAGTCTTCACTCTAGGGCGTTGCTCCACCAGATCGAATAGTTAGGGCCGAAGAAGTCAACGCCAGAACCATAAAATACAAAACAAATACAACAGTTTTTCCATCGTATAACAGGAATAACTGCAACCAGTGTGAAAGTACTGGTCATTTCTACGTTCCGTGCAACCTAGGCTTCACCCTAGGGCGTTGCTCCACCAGATCGAATAGCTACGGACTTAGAATTCAACGCCAGAAGCATAAAATACAATAAAAATACAACAGTTTTTCATCGTATAACAGGAATAATTGCAACCCTGTGAAAGTAAAGGCCATTGCTACGATCCGGGCAACCTAGGCTTCACTGGAGGGCGTTGCTCCACCACGTCGAATAGCTACGGCCTTAGAAGTCAACGCCAGAAGCATAAAATACAATAAAAACGCAACAGTTTTTCTATCGTATAGCATGAATAATTGCAACCAGTGTGAAAGTAATGGTCATTTCTACGTTCCGGGCGTCGTAGGCTTCTCACTAGGGCGTTGCTCCACCAGATCGAATAGATACGGTCTTAGAAGTCAACGCCAGAAGCATAAAATACAATATAAATATAGCAGCTTTTCCATCGTATAACAGGAATAACTGCAACCAGTATGAAAGTAATGGTCATTTCTACGTTTCGGGCAACCTAGGCTCCACCCTAGGGCGTTGCTCCACCAAATTGAATAGTTAGGGCCTCAGAAGTCAACGCCCGAAGCATAAAATACAATAAGAATACAACAGTTTTTTCATCGTATAACAGGAATAATTGCAACCAGAGTGAAAGTCATGGTCATTTTTACGTTCCGGGCGACCAAGGCTTCACTCTGGGGCGTTGGTCCACCAGATCGAAAAGTTACGGCCTAAGAAGTCAACGCCAGAAGCATAAAATACAAAATCGGTACAATAGCTTTTCCATCGTCTAAAACGAATAATTGCACGAGTGTAAAAGGTATGGTCATTTCTACGTGCCGGGCAACCTAGGCTTCACCCTAGGGCGTTGCTCCGCCAGATCCAATACTTAGGGCCTCAGAAGTCAACGCGAGAAGCTTAAAATACATTAAAAATACAACAGTTTTTCCATCGTATGACAGGAATAATTGCAACCAGTGGGAAAGTAACAGACATTTCTACGTTCCGGGCAACCTAGGCTTCACTCTAGGGCGTTCCCCACCAGACCGAATAGCTAGGACCTTAGAAGTGTTCGCCAGAAGCATAAAATAGAATCAAAATACACAGTTTTTCCATCGTATAACAGGAATAATTGCAACCAGTGTGAAAGGTATGGTCATTTCTACGTGCCGGGCAACCTAGGCTCCACCCTAGGGCGTTGCTCCACCAGATCGAATAGCTACGGACTTAGAATTCAACGCCAGAAGCATAAAATACAATAAAAATACAATAGTTTTTCATCGTATAACAGGAATAATTGCAACCAGCGTAAAAGTAAAGGCCATTGCTACGATCCGGGCAACCTAGGCTTCACTCGAGGGCGTTGCCCCACCACATCGAATAGCTACGGCCTTAGAAGTCAACGCCAGACGCATAAAATACAATATAAATACAGCAGCTTTTCCATCGTATAAAATGAATAATTGTAAACAGTGTGAAAGTAATGGTCATTTCTACGTTCCGGGCAACCTAGGCTCCACTCTAGAGCGTTGCTCCACCAGATCGAATGGCTAGGGCCTAAGAAGTCAACGCCCGATGCATAAAATACAATAAAAATACAAAAGTTTTTCCGTCGTATAACGGGAATAATTGCAACCAGTGTGAAAGTTATGGTCATTTCTACGTTCCGGGGAACCTAGGCTTCACCCTAGGGCGTTGCTCCACCAGAACCAATAGTTAGGACCTAAGAAGTCAACGCCAGAAGCATAAAATACAAAATAGATACAACAGTTTTTCCATCATATAATAGGAATAATTGCAACCAGTGTGAAAGTGATGGTCATTTCTACGTTCCGGGCAACCTAGGCTTCAGTCTAGAGCGTTGTTCCCCCAGATCGAATAGTTAGGGCCTAAGAAGCCTACGCCAGAAGCATAAAATACAATATAAATACAACAGTTTTTCCAACGTATAACAGGAATAATAGCAACCAGTGTGAAAGTGATGGTCATTTCTACATTCCGGGCAATCTAGGCTTCACTCTAGGGCGTTGCTCCACCAGATCGAATAGTTAGGGCCTAAGAAATCAACGCCAGAAGCATATAAATACGATATATGTGCCACTGTTTTTCCATCTTATAAAACGAATAATTGAAACCAGTGTGAAAGCAATGGCCATTTCTACGTTCCGGGGATACTAGACTTAACTCTGAGGCATTGCTCCACCAGATCGAAATATAGGGCCTTAGAAGTCAACGCCAGAAGCATAAAGTACAACAAAGGTCCAACAGTTTGTCCATCGTATAACAGGAATAATAGCAACCAGAGTGAAGGTGATGGTCACTTCTAAGTTCCGGGCAACCTAGGCTTCACCCTAGAGCGTTGCACCACCAGATCGACTAGCGAGGGCCTTAGAAGTCAACGCCAGAAGCATAAAATAAAATATAAATACAACAGTTATTCCATCGTATAACAGGAATAATTACAACCAGTGTGAAAGTAATGGGCATTTCTACGTTCCGTGCAACCTAGGCTTCTCTCTAGGGCGTTGGTCCACCAGGTCGAATAGTTAGGGCCTGAGAAAACAACTCCAGACGCATAAAACACAATAAAAATACAACAGTTTTTCCATCGTATGAAAAGAATAATTGCAACCAGTGTGAAAGTAATGGGCATTTGTACGTTCCGGGCAACCTAGGCTTCACCCTAGTGCGTTGCTCCACCAGATCCAATAGTTAGGAGCTAAGAAGTCAAAGCCAGACGCAGAAAATACAATATAAATACAACAGTTTTTCCATCGTATAAAACGAATAATTGCAATCCGTATGAAAATTATGATCATTTCTACATTCCGGGCAACCTAGGCTTCACTCTATGTCGTTGTTCCTCCAGATCGAATAGCTAGGGCCTAAGAAGTCTACACCAGAATCATAAAATACTACATAAATACAACAGCTTTTCCATCGTATAATACGAATAATTGCAACCAGTGTGAAAGTACTGGTCACTTCTACGTTCCGGGTAACCTAGGCTTCTCTCTTTGGCGTTGCTCCACCAGATCGAATAGTAAGGGCCTTAGAAGTCAACGCCCGAAGCATAAAATACAATAAAAATACAACAGTTTTTCCATCGTATAACAGGAATAATTACAACCAGTGTGAAAGTAATGGGCATTTCTACGTTCCGTGCAACCTAGGCTTCACTCTAGGGCGTTGCTCCACCAGGTCGAATAGTTAGGGCCTTAGAAAACAACTCCAGACGCATAAAACACAAGAAAAATACAACAGTTCTTTCATCGTATTACAGTTACAATTGCAACATGCCTGAAGGTAATGGTCATTTCTACGTTCCGGGAAATGTCGGCTTCTCTCTAGGGCATTGCTCCACCAGATCGAATAGGTAGGGCCTAAGAAGTCAACGCCAGAAGCATAAAATACAATAGAGATACAACAGTTTTTCCATCGTATAACAGGAATAATTGCCACCAGTGTGAATGTGATGGTCATTTCTGCATTCCGGGCAACCTAGGCTTCACTCTAGGGCGTTGCTCCACCACATCGAATAGCTGCGGCCTTAGAAGTCAACGCCAGAAGCACAAAATAAAATAAAGATACAACAGCTATTCCATCGTATAACAGAAATAATTACAACCAGTGTGAAAGTAATGAGCATTTCTACGTTCCGGGCAACCTAGGCTTCACCCTAGGGCGTTGCTCCACCAGAACCAATAGTTAGGACCTAAGAAGTCAACGCCAGAAGCATAAAATACAAAATAGATACAACAGTTTTTCCATCATATAATAGGAATAATTGCAACCAGTGTGAAAGTGATGGTCATTTCTACGTTCCGGGCAACCTAGGCTTCAGTCTAGAGCGTTGTTCCCCCAGATCGAATAGTTAGGGCCTAAGAAGCCTACGCCAGAAGCATAAAATACAATATAAATACAACAGTTTTTCCATCATATAACAGGAATAATAGCAACCAGTATGAAAGTTATGGTCATTTCTACGTTCCGGGAAATCTAGGCTTCTCTCTAGGGCATTGCTCCACCAGATCGAATAGTTAGGGCCTAAGAAGTCAACGCCAGAAGCATAAAATACAATAGATATACAACAGTTTTTCCATCGTATAACAGGAATAATTGCAACCAGTGTGAAGTACTGGTCATTTCTATGTTCCGGGTGACCTAGGCTTCACTCTAGGGCATTGCTCCACCAGATCGAATAGCTAGGGACTTAGAATTCAACGCCAGAAGTACAAAATACAACATAAGTACAACAGTTTTTCCATCGTATAAAATGTATAATTGCAAGAAGTGTGAAGGTAATGGTCATTTCTACGTTCCGGGCAACCTAGGCTTCACTCTAGGGAGTTGCTTCACCAGATCGAATAGTTAGGGCCTTAGATGTCAACGCCCGAAGCATAAAATACAAAATAAATAGGACATATTTTCCATTGTATAAAACGAATAATTGCAACCAGCGTAAAAGTTATGGAAATTTCTACGTACCTAGCAGCCTAGGCTTCACTCTAGGGCATTGTCCCACCAATTCGAATAGTTAGGGCCTAAGAAGTCAACGCCAGAAGCATAAAATACAATAGATATACAACAGTTTTTCCATCGTATAACAGGAATAATTGCAACCAGTGTGAAAGTACTGGTCATTTCTATGTTCCGGGTGACCTAGGCTTCACTCTAGCGAATTGCTCCACTAGATCGAATAGCTAGGGACTTAGAATTCAACGCCAAAAGGACAAAATACAACATAAGTACAACAGTTTTTCCATCGTATAAAATGTATAATTGCAAGAAGTGTGAAGGTAATGGTCATTTCTACGTTCCGGGCAACCTAGGCTTGACTCTAGGGCGTTGCTTCACCAGATCGAATAGTTAGGGCCTTAGATGTCAACGCCCGAAGCATAAAATACAAAATAAATAGGACATATTTTCCATTGTATAAAACGAATAATTGCAACCAGCGTAAAAGTTATTGTCATTTCTACGTATCTAGCAGCCTAGGCTTCACTCTAGGGCATTGTCCCACCAATTCGAATAGTTAGGGCCTAAGAAGTCAACGCCAGAAGCATAAAATACAATAGATATACAACAGTTTTTCCATCGTATAACAGGAATAATTGCAACCAGTGTGAAAGTACTGGTCATTTCTAAGTTCCGGGCAACCTAGGTTTCGCTGCAGGGCGCTGCTGCACCTGATCGAATAGCTAGGGACTTAGAGGTCAACGCCAGAAGCATAAAATACATTATAAATACCACAGTTTTTCCATCGTATAACAGGAATAATTGCAACCAGGGTGAAGGTGATGGTCATTTCCAAGTTCCGGGCAACCTAGGCTTCACTCTAGAGCGTTGCTCCACCAGATCGAATAGCTAGGGCCTTAGAAGTTAACGCCAGAAGCACAAAATAATATAAAAATACAGCAGTTATTCCATCGTATAACAGGAATAATTACAACGAGTGTGAAGGTAATGGTCATTTCTACGTTCCGTGCAACCTAGGCTTCACTCTAGGGCGTTGGTCTACCAGATCGAATAGTTAGGGCCTGAGAAAACAACTCCAGACGCATAAAACGCAATAAAAATACAACAGTTCTTCCATCGTATGAAAAGAATAATTGCAACCAGTGTGAAAGTAATGGTCATTTCTACGTTCCGGGCAACCTAGGCTTCACTCTATGGCGTTGCTCCACCACATCGAATAGATACGGCCTTAGAAGTCAACGCCAGAAGCATAAAATGCAATATAAATACAACAGTCTTTCCATCGTATAGCATGAATAATTGCAACCAGTGTGAAAGTAATGGTCATCTCTACGTTTCGGGCAACATAGGCTCCACTCTAGGGCGTTGGTACATCAAATCGAATAGCTAGGGCCTTAGGAGTCAACGCCCGAGGCATAAAATACAAAATTAAAGGAACAGCTTTAACATTGTATAAAACGAATAATTGCAACCAGTGTGAAAGTTATGGTCATTTCTACGTTCCGTGAAACCTAGGCTTCACTCTAGGGCGTTGCTCCAGCAGATCCAATAGCTAGGACCTCAGAAGTCAACACCCGGAGCATAAAATACAATAAAAATACCACAGTTTTTCTATTGTATAACAGGAATAATAGCAACCAGAGTGAAGGTGATGGTCACTTCTAAGTTCCGGGCAACCTAGGCTTCACCCTAGAGCGTTGCACCACCAGATCCAATAGCTAGGGCCTTAGAAGTCAACGCCAGAAGCACAAAATAAAATAAAAATACAACAGTTATTCCATCGTATAACAGGAATAATTACAACCAGTGTGAAAGTGATGGGCATTTCTACGTTCCCTGCAACCTAGGCTTCACTCTAGGGCGTTGGTCCACCAGGTCGAATAGTTAGCGCCTTAGAAAACAACTCCAGACGCATAAAATACAATATAACTACAACAGTTTTTCCACGGTATAAAACGAATAATTGCAACCAGTATGAAAGTTATGGACATTTCCACGTTCCGGGCAACCTAGGCTTCACCCTAGGGCGTTGCTCCATCAGATCGAATAGTTAGGGCCTTAGAAGTCAACGCCAGAAGCACAAAATAAGATGAAAATACAACAGTTATTCCATCGTGTAACAGAAATAATTACAACCGGTGTGAAAGTCATGGGCAATTCTACGTTCCGTGCAACCTAGGCTTCACTCTAGGCCGTTGGTCCATCAGGTCGAATAGTTAGGGCCTTAGAAAGCAACTCCAGACGCATAAAATACAATATAAATACAATAGTTTTTCCACGGTATAAAACGAATAATTGCAACCAGTATGAAAGTTATGGTCATTTCTACGTTCCGGGCAACCTAGGCTTCACCCTAGGGCGCTGCTCCACCAGATCGAATAGTTAGGTCCTAAGAAGTCAACGCCAGAAGCATAAAATACGATATATGTACAACAGCTTTTCCATCGTATAAAACGAACAAGTGCAACCAGTGCGAAAGCAATGGCCCTTTCTACGTTCCGGGCATCGTAGACTTAACTCTATGGCGTTGCTCCACCACAACGAATAGTTAGGGCCTAAGAAGTCAACGCCACAAGCATAAAATACAATAGATATACAACAGTTTTTCCATCGTATAACAGGAATAATTGCAACCAGAGTGAAGGTGATGGTCTTTTTAAAGTTCCCGGCAACCTAGGCTTCACTCTAGAGCGTTGCTCCACCAGATCGAATAGCTACGGCCTTAGAAGTCAACGCCAGATGGTTAAAATACAATATAAATACAACAAATTTTCCGTCGTATAATACGAATAATTGCAATCAGTATGAAAGTTATGGTCCTTACTTCGTTCCGGGCAACCTAGGCTTCACTCTAGAGCCTTGTTCCACCAGATCGAATAGTTAGGGCCTAAGAAGTCAACGCCAGAAGCATAAACTGCAATATAAATACAACAGTTATTCCCTTGTATAACAGGAATAATTGCAGCCAGTGTGAAAGCTATGGTCATTTCTACGTTCCGGGCAACCTAGGCTTCACTCTAGGGCATTGCTCCACCAGATCGAATAGCTAGGGACATAGAATTCAGCTCCCGAAGCATAAAATACAAAATTAATAGAACAGTTTTTCCATTGTATAAAACGAATAATTGCAGCCAGTGTGAAAGTTATGGTCATTTCGAAGTTCCGGGCAACCTGGGCTTCACTCTAGGGCATTGCTCCACCAGATCGAATAGTTAGGGCCTAAGAAGTCAACGCCAGAAGCATAAAATACAATATAAATACAACAGCTTTTCCATCGTATATAATGTATATTTGCAAACAGTGTGAAAGTAAAGGTCATTTCTACGTTCCGGGCAACCTAGGTTTCGCTGTAGGGCGTTGCTCCACCAGATCGAGTAGCTAGGTACTTAGAAGTCAACGCCAGAAGCATAAAACACAATAGAAATACAACAGTTTTTCCATCGTATAACAGGAATAATTGCAATCAGTGTGAAAGGTATGGTCATTTCTACGTTCCGGGCAACCTAGGCTTCACTCTAGGTCGTTGCTCCACCACATCGAATAGCTGCGGCCTTAGAAGTCAACGCCATAACTATAAAAAACAATATAAATACAACAGTTTTTCCATTGTATAAAATGAATAATTGCAAAAAGTGTGGAGGTAATGGTCATTTCTACTTTCCGGGCAACCTAGGCTTCACTCTAGGGCGTTGCTCTACCAGGTCGAATAGTTAGGGACTTAGAAAACAACTCCAGACGCATAAAACACAAGAAAAATACAACAGTCCTTTCATCGTATAACAGGAACAATTGCAACATGCCTGAAGGTAATGGTCATTTCTACGTTCCGGGAAATCTAGGCTTCTCTCTAGGGCGTTGCTCCACCAGATCGAATAGTTAGGGCCTAAGAAGTCAACGCCAGAAGCATAAAATACAATATAAATACAACAGTTTTTCCCTTGTATAACAGGAATAATTGCAGCCAGTGTGAAAGCTATGGTCATTTCTACGTTCCGGGCAACCTAGGCTTCACTCTAGGGCATTGCTCCACTAGATCGAATAGCTAGTGACATAGAATTCAGCTCCCGAAGCATAAAATACAAAATTAATAGAACAGTTTTGTCCATTGTATAAAACGAATAATTGCAACCAGTGTGAAAGATATGGTAATTTCTACGTTCAGGGCAACCTAGGCTTCACTCCAGGGCGTTGCTGCACCACATCGAATAGCTACGGCCTTAGAAGTCAACGCCAGAAGGTTAAAATACAATATAAATACAACAGATTTTCAATCGTATAATACGAATTATTGCAATCAGTATGAAAGTACTGGTCATTTCTATGTTCCGGGTGACCTACGCTTCACTCTAGGGCATTGCTCCAGCAGATCGAATAGCTAGGGACTTAGAATTCAACGCCAGAAGAACAAAATACAACATAAGTACAACAGTTTTTCCATCGTATAAAATGTATAATTGCAAGAAGTGTGAAGGTAATGGTCATTTCTACGTTCCGGTCAACCTAGGCTTGACTCTAGGGCGTTGCTTCACCAGACCGAATAGTTAGGGCCTTAGATGTCAACGCCCGAAGCATAAAATACAAAATAAATAGGTCATATTTTCTATTGTATAAAACGAATAATTGCAACCAGCGTAAAAGTTATGGTCATTTCTACGTCCCTAGCAGCCTAGGCTTCACTCTAGGGCATTGTCCCACCAGATCGAATAGTTAGGGCCTAAGAAGTCAACGAAAGAAGCATAAAATACAATATAAATACAACAGCTTTTCCATCGTATATAATGTATATTTGCAAACAGTGTGAAAGTAAAGGTCATTTCTAAGTTCCGGGCAACCTAGGTTTCTCTGTAGGGCGCTGCTGCACATGATCGAATAGCTAGGGACTTCGAAGTCAACGCCAGAAGCAGAAAATAAAATATAAATACCACAGTTTTTCCACCGTATAACAGGAATAATTGCAACCAGTGTGAAGTACTGGTCATTTCTATGTTCCGGGTGACCTAGGCTTCACTCTAGGGCATTGCTCCACCAGATCGAATAGCTAGGGACTTAGAATTCAACGCCAGAAGTACAAAATACAACATAAGTACAACAGTTTTTCCATCGTATAAAATGTATAATTGCAAGAAGTGTGAAGGTAATGGTCATTTCTACGTTCCGGGCAACCTAGGCTTGACTCTAGGGCGTTGCTTCACCAGATCGAATAGTTAGGGCCTTAGATGTCAACGCCCGAAGCATAAAATACAAAATAAATAGGACATATTTTCCATTGTATAAAACGAATAATTGCAACCAGCGTAAAAGTTATGGTCATTTCTACGTACCTAGCAGCCTAGGCTTCACTCTAGGGCATTGTCCCACCAATTCGAATAGTTAGGGCCTAAGAAGTCAACGCCAGAAGCATAAAATACAATAGATATACAACAGTTTTTCCATCGTATAACAGGAATAATTGCAACCAGTGTGAAAGTACTGGTCATTTCTATGTTCTGGGTGACCTAGGCTTCACTCTAGCGCATTGCTCCACTAGATCGAATAGCTAGGGACTTAGAATTCAACGCCAGAAGGACAAAATGCAACATAAGTACAACAGTTTTTCCATCGTATAAAATGTATAATTGCAAGAAGTGTGAAGGTAATGGTCATTTCTACGTTCCGGGCAACCTAGGCTTCACTCTAGAGCGTTGCTCCACCAGATCGAATAGCTAGGGCCTTAGAAGTTGACGCCAGAAGCACAAAATAAAATAAAAATACAGCAGCTTTTGCATCGTATAAAATGAATAATTGTAAACAGTGTGAAAGTAATGGTCATTTCTACGTTCCGGGCAACCTAGGCTCCACTCTAGGGCGTTGCTCCACCAGATCGAATGGCTAGGGCCTAAGAAGTCAACGCCCGATGCATAAAATACAATAAAAATACAAAAGTTTTTCCGTCGTATAACGGGAATAATTGGAACCAGTATGAAAGTTATTGTCATTTCTACGTTCCGGGCCACCTAGGCTGTACTCTTGAACGTTGCCCTACGAGATCGAATATCTAGGACCTTAGAATAAAACGCCAGAAGCATAAAATGCAATAAAAATGCAACAGTCTTACCATCGTATAAAACGAATAATTGCAACCAGTATGAAAGTTATTGCCATTTCTACGTGCCGGGCAACCTAGTCTTCACTCTAGGGCGTTGCTCCACCAGATCGAATAGTTAGGGCCTTAGAAGTCATCGCCCGAAGCATAAAGTACAATACAAATACTACAGTTATTCCATCGTATAACAGGAATAATTACGACCAGTGTGAACGTAATGGGCATTTCCACGTTCCGTGCAATCTAGGCTTCAATCTAGGGCGTTGCTCCACCAGGTCGAATAGTTGGCGCCTTAGAAAACAACACCAGACGCATAAAATACAATATCAATGCAACAGTTTTTCCATCGTATAAAAAGAATAATTGCAACCAGTGTAAAAGTAATGGTCATTTCTACGTTTCGGGCAACATAGGCTGTACTCTTGAACGTTGCCCCACGAGATCGAATATCTAGGACCTTAGAATACAACGCCAGAAGCATAAAATGCAATAAAAAGACAACAGTCTTACCATCGTATAAAACGAATAATTGCAACCAGTATGAAAGTTATTGCCATTTCTACGTTCCGGGCAACCTAGGCTTCACTTGAGGGCGTTGCTCCACCACATCGAATAGCTACGGCCTTAGAAGTCAACGCCAGATCATAAAACACAATATAAATACAGCAGCTTTTCCATCGTATAAAATGAATAATTGTAAACAGTGTGAAAGTAATGGTCATTTCTACGTTCCGGGCAACCTAGGCTCCACTCTAGGGCGTTTACCCACGAGATCGAACAGCCTGGACCTTAGAAGTCAACGCCAGAAGCATAAAATACAATAAAAATACAACTGATTTACCATCGGACAAAACGAATAATTGCAACCAGTATGAAAGTTATTGTCATTTCTACGTTCCGGGCAACCTAGGCTTCACCCTAGGGCGTTGCTCCACCAGATCCAATAGTCATTGGCTTAGAAGTCAACGCCAGAACCATAAAATACAATATAAATACAACAGTTTTTCCATCGTATAACATGAGTAATTGCATCCAGTGTGAAAGATCTGGGTCATTTCTACGTTGCGGGCAACCTAGGCTTGATCCTAGGGCGTTGCTCCACCATATCGAATAGCTAGGGCCTTAGAAGTCAACGCCCGAAACATAAAATACAATGAAAATACAACAGTCTTTCCATCGTATAACAGGAATAATTGCAACCAGTCTGAAGGTAATTCTCTTTTCTATGTTCCGGGCAACCTAGGCTTCACTCTAGCGCGTTGCGACACCAGATCGAATAGCTAGGGCCTTAGAAGGCAACGCCAGAAGCATAAAATATAATATAAATACAACAGTTTTTCCATCGTATAGCATGAATAATTCCAACCAGAGTGAAAGTAATGGTCATTTCCACGTTTCGGCCAACCTACGCTTCACTCTAGGGCGTTGCTCCAGCACATCCAATATCTAGGACCTTAGAAGTCAACGCCAGAAGCATAAAATACAATATAAATACAACAGTTTTTCCATCGTATAAAATGAATTATTGCAACCTGTGTGAAAGTGATGGTCATTTCTACGTTTCGGCCAACCTAGGCTTCACTCTAGGGCGTTGCTCCACCAGATCCAATAGTTAGGGCCTAAGAAGTCAACGCCAGGAGCACCAAATACAAACCAAATACAACAGTTTTTCCATCGTATAAAACGAACAATTGCAACCACTGTGAAGGTAATGGTCATTTCTACGTTCCTCGCACCTAGGCTTCACTCTAGTTCGTTTTTCCACCAGATCGAATAGTTAGGGCCTAAGAAGTCAATGCCAGAAGCATAAAATACAATATAAATTCAACAGTTTTTCCACGGTATTACAGGAATAATTGCAACTAGTGTGAAAGCTATGGTCATTTCTACGTTCCGGGCAACCTAGGCTTCAGTCTAGGGCGTGGTTCCCCCAGATTGGATAGTCAGGGCGTAAGAAGCCTACGCCAGAAGCATAAAATACATTATAAATACCACAGTTTTTCCATCGTATAACAAAAATAATTGCAACCAGTGTGAAAAATATGGTAATTTCTACGTTCAGGGCAACCTAGGCTTCACTCCAGGGCGTTGCTGCACCACATCGAATAGCTACGGCCTTAGAAGTCAACGCCAGAAGGTTAAAATACAATATAAATACAACAGATTTTCAATCGTATAATACGAATTATTGCAATCAGTATGAAAGTTATGGTCATTTCTACGTTCCGGGCAACCTGGACTTCATCAGAGGGCGTTGCTCCACCAGATTCAATAGTTAGGACCTAAGAAGTCAACGCCAGAAGCATAAAATACAAAATAGATACAACAGTTTTTCCATTGTATAACAAGAATAATTGCAACCAGTGTGAAAGTGATGGTCATTTCTACGTTCAGAGCAACCTAGGCTTCACTCTAGGGCGTTGTCCCTCCAGATCCAATAGCTAGGGCCTATGAAGTCTACACCAGAAGCATAAAATACAATATAAATACAACAGTTTTTCCATCGTATAACAGGAATAATTGCAACCAGTGTGAAAGTGATGGTCATTTCTAAGTTCCGGGCAACCTAGGCTTCAGTCTAGGTCGTGGTTCCCCCAGATCGAATAGTTAGGGCCTGAGAAGCCTACGCCAGAAGCATAAAGTACAATATAAATACCACAGTTTTTCCATCGTATAACAGGAATAATTGCAACCAGAGTGAAGGTGATGGTCTTTTCAAAGTTCCCGGCAACCTAGGCTACACTCTACAGCGTTGCTCCACCAGATCGAAAAGCTACGGCCTTAGAAGTCAACGCCAGATTGTTATAATACAATATAAGTAAAACAAATTTTCCATCGTATAATACGAATAATTGCAATCAGTATGAAAGTTATGGCCCTTTCTTCGTTCCGGGCAACCTAGGCTTCACCCTAGGGCTTTGCTCCATCAGATCCAATAGTTAGGGCCTTAGAAGTCAACGCCAGAAGCACAAAATAAGATGAAAATACAACAGTTACTCCATCGTGTAACAGAAATAATTACAACCGGTGTGAAAGTAATGGGCAATTCTACGTTCCGTGCAACCTAGGCTTCACTCTAGGCCGTTGGTCCATCAGGTCGAATAGTTAGGGCCTTAGAAAACAACTCCAGACGCATAAAATACAATATAAATACAATAGTTTTTCCACGGTATAAAACGAATAATTGCAACCAGTATGAAAGTTATGGTCATTTCTACGTTCCGGGCAACCTACGCTTCACCCTAGGGCGCTGCTCCACCAGATCGAATAGTTAGGTCCTAAGAAGTCAACGCCAGAAGCATAAAATACGATATATGTACAACAGCTTTTCCATCGTGTAAAACGAACAAGTGCAACCAGTGTGAAAGCAATGGCCATTTCTACGTTCCGGGCATCGTAGACTTAACTCTATGGCGTTGCTCCACCACATCGAATAGTTAGGGCCTAAGAAGTGAACGCCAGAAGCATAAAATACAATAGATATACAACAGTTTTTCCATCGTATAACAGGAATAATTGCAACCAGTGTGAAAGTACTGGTCATTTCTATGTTCCGGGTGACCTAGGCTTCACTCTAGGGCATTGCTCCAGCAGATCGAATAGCTAGGGACTTAGAATTCAACGCCAGAAGAACAAAATACAACATAAGTACAACAGTTTTTCCATCGTATAAAATGTATAATTGCAAGAAGTGTGAAGGTAATGGTCATTTCTACGTTCCGGTCAACCTAGGCTTGACTCTAGGGCGTTGCTTCACCAGACCGAATAGTTAGGGCCTTAGATGTCAACGCCCGAAGCATAAAATACAAAATAAATAGGTCATATTTTCTATTGTATAAAACGAATAATTGCAACCAGCGTAAAAGTTATGGTCATTTCTACGTCCCTAGCAGCCTAGGCTTCACTCTAGGGCATTGTCCCACCAATTCGAATAGTTAGGGCCTAAGAAGTCAACGCCAGAAGCATAAAATACAATAGATATACAACAGTTTTTCCATCGTATAACAGGAATAATTGCAACCAGTGTGAAAGTACTGGTCATTTCTATGTTCTGGGTGACCTAGGCTTCACTCTAGCGCATTGCTCCACTAGATCGAATAGCTAGGGACTTAGAATTCAACGCCAGAAGGACAAAATGCAACATAAGTACAACAGTTTTTCCATCGTATAAAATGTATAATTGCAAGAAGTGTGAAGGTAATGGTCATTTCTACGTTCCGGGCAACCTAGGCTTCACTCTAGAGCGTTGCTCCACCAGATCGAATAGCTAGGGCCTTAGAAGTTGACGCCAGAAGCACAAAATAAAATAAAAATACAACAGTTTTTCCATCGTATGAAAAGAATAATTGCTACCAGTGTGAAAGTAATGGTCATTTCTACGTTCCGGGCAACCTAGGCTTCACTCTATGTCGTTGCTCCACCACATCGAATAGCTACGGCCTTAGAAGTCAACGCCAGAAGCATAAAATGCAATATAAATACAACAGTCTTTCCATCGTATAGCATGAATAATTGCAACCAGTGTGAAAGTAATGGTCATCTCTACGTTTCGGGCAACATAGGCTCCACTCTAGGGCGTTGGTACATCAAATCGAATAGCTAGGGCCTTAGGAGTCAACGCCCGAGGCATAAAATACAAAATTAAAGGAACAGCTTTAACATTGTATAAAACGAATAATTGCAACCAGTGTGAAAGTTATGGTCATTTCTACGTTCCGTGAAACCTAGGCTTCACTCTAGGGCGTTGCTCCAGCAGATCCAATAGCTAGGACCTCAGAAGTCAACACCCGGAGCATAAAATACAATAAAAATACCACAGTTTTTCCATCGTATAACAGGAATAATTGCAACCAGAGTGAAGGTGATGGTCATTTCTAAGTTCCGGGCAACCTAGGCTTCACTCTATACCGTTGCTCCACCAGATCGAATAGCTCGGGCATTAGTAGTCAACGCCAGAAACACAAAATAAAATAAAAATACAACAGTTATTCCATCGTGTAACAGGAATAATTACAACCAGTGTGAAAGTAATGGGCATTTCTACGTTCCGTGCAACCCAGGCTTCACTCTAGGCCGTTGGTCCATCAGGTCGAATAGTTAGGACCTTAGAAAACACCTCCAGACGCATAAAATACAGTATAAATACAACAGTTTTTCCACGGTATAAAACGAATAATTGCAACCAGTGTGAAAGTTATGGTCATTTCCACGTTCCGGGCAACCTAGGCTTCACCCTAGGGCGCTGCTCCTCCAGATCGAATAGTTAGGTCCTAAGAAGTCAACGCCAGAAGAATAAAATACGATATATGTACAACAGCTTTTCCATCGTATAAAACGAATAAGTGCAACCAGTGTGAAAGCAATGGCCATTTCTACGTTCCGGGCATCATAGACTTAACTCTAGGGCGTTGCTATACCAGATCGAATAGCTACGGCCTTTGAAGTCAACGCCCGAAGCATAAAATACAATAAAAGTACAACAGTTTTTCTATCGTATAACAGGAATAATTGCAACCAGTGTGAAAGTAATGGTCATTTCTACGTTCCGGGCAACCTAGGTTTCGCTGTAGGGCGTTGCTCCACCAGATGGAATAGCTAGGGCCTAAGAAGTGAACGCCAGAAGCATAAAATACAATAGATATACAACAGCTTTTCCACCGTATATAATGTATATTTGCAAACAGTGTGAAAGTAAAGGTCATTTCTACGTTCCGGGCAACCTAGCTTTCGCTGTAGGGCGTTGCTCCACCAGATCGAATAGCTAGGGACTTAGAAGTCAACGCCAGAAGCATAAAATATAATAAAAATACAACAGTTTTTCCATCGTATAAAAGGAATAATTGCAACCAGTGTGAAAGTAATGGTCATTTCTACGTTCCGGGCAACCTAGGTTTCGCTGTAGGGCGTTGCTCCACCAGATGGAATAGCTAGGGCCTAAGAAGTGAACGCCAGAAGCATAAAATACAATAGATATACAACAGTTTTTCCATCGTATAACAGGAATAATTGCAACCAGTGTGAAAGTACTGGTCATTTCTATGTTCCGGGTGACCTAGGCTTCACTCTAGGGCATTGCTCCAGCAGATCGAATAGCTAGGGACTTAGAATTCAACGCCAGAAGAACAAAATACAACATAAGTACAACAGTTTTTCCATCGTATAAAATGTATAATTGCAAGAAGTGTGAAGGTAATGGTCATTTCTACGTTCCGGTCAACCTAGGCTTGACTCTAGGGCGTTGCTTCACCAGACCGAATAGTTAGGGCCTTAGATGTCAACGCCCGAAGCATAAAATACAAAATAAATGGGTCATATTTTCTATTGTATAAAACGAATAATTGCAACCAGCGTAAAAGTTATGGTCATTTCTACGTCCCTAGCAGCCTAGGCTTCACTCTAGGGCATTGTCCCACCAGATCGAATAGTTAGGGCCTAAGAAGTCAACGAAAGAAGCATAAAATACAATATAAATACAACAGCTTTTCCATCGTATATAATGTATATTTGCAAACAGTGTGAAAGTAAAGGTCATTTCTAAGTTCCGGGCAACCTAGGTTTCTCTGTAGGGCGCTGCTGCACATGATCGAATAGCTAGGGACTTAGAAGTCAACGCCAGAAGCAGAAAATAAAATATAAATAACACAGTTTTTCCACCGTATAACAGGAATAATTGCAACCAGTGTGAAGTACTGGTCATTTCTATGTTCCGGGTGACCTAGGCTTCACTCTAGGGCATTGCTCCACCAGATCGAATAGCTAGGGACTTAGAATTCAACGCCAGAAGTACAAAATACAACATAAGTACAACAGTTTTTCCATCGTATAAAATGTATAATTGCAAGAAGTGTGAAGGTAATGGTCATTTCTACGTTCCGGGCAACCTAGGCTTGACTCTAGGGCGTTGCTTCACCAGATCGAATAGCTAGGGCCTTAGATGTCAACGCCCGAAGCATAAAATACAAAATAAATAGGACATATTTTCCATTGTATAAAACGAATAATTGCAACCAGCGTAAAAGTTATGGTCATTTCTACGTACCTAGCAGCCTAGGCTTCACTCTAGGGCATTGTCCCACCAATTCGAATAGTTAGGGCCTAAGAAGTCAACGCCAGAAGCATAAAATACAATAGATATACAACAGTTTTTCCATCGTATAACAGGAATAATTGCAACCAGTGTGAAAGTACTGGTCATTTCTATGTTCTGGGTGACCTAGGCTTCACTCTAGCGCATTGCTCCACTAGATCGAATAGCTAGGGACTTAGAATTCAACGCCAGAAGGACAAAATGCAACATAAGTACAACAGTTTTTCCATCGTATAAAATGTATAATTGCAAGAAGTGTGAAGGTAATGGTCATTTCTACGTTCCGGGCAACCTAGGCTTCACTCTAGAGCGTTGCTCCACCAGATCGAATAGCTAGGGCCTTAGAAGTTGACGCCAGAAGCACAAAATAAAATAAAAATACAGCAGTTATTCCATCGTATAATAGGAATAATTACAACGAGTGTGAAGGTAATGGTCATTTCTACGTTCCGTGCAACCTAGGCTTCACTCTAGGGCGTTGGTACATCAAATCGAATAGCTAGGGCCTTAGGAGTCAACGCCCGAGGCATAAAATACAAAATTAAAGGAACAGCTTTAACATTGTATAAAACGAATAATTGCAACCAGTGTGAAAGTTATGGTCATTTCTACGTTCCGTGAAACCTAGGCTTCACTCTAGGGCGTTGCTCCAGCAGATCCAATAGCTAGGACCTCAGAAGTCAACACCCGGAGCATAAAATACAATAAAAATACCACAGTTTTTCCATCGTATAACAGGAATAATTGCAACCAGAGTGAAGGTGATGGTCATTTCTAAGTTCCGGGCAACCTAGGCTTCACTCTATACCGTTGCTCCACCAGATCGAATAGCTCGGGCATTAGTAGTCAACGCCAGAAACACAAAATAAAATAAAAATACAACAGTTATTCCATCGTGTAACAGGAATAATTACAACCAGTGTGAAAGTAATGGGCATTTCTACGTTCCGTGCAACCCAGGCTTCACTCTAGGCCGTTGGTCCATCAGGTCGAATAGTTAGGACCTTAGAAAACACCTCCAGACGCATAAAATACAGTATAAATACAACAGTTTTTCCACGGTATAAAACGAATAATTGCAACCAGTGTGAAAGTTATGGTCATTTCCACGTTCCGGGCAACCTAGGCTTCACCCTAGGGCGCTGCTCCTCCAGATCGAATAGTTAGGTCCTAAGAAGTCAACGCCAGAAGAATAAAATACGATATATGTACAACAGCTTTTCCATCGTATAAAACGAATAAGTGCAACCAGTGTGAAAGCAATGGCCATTTCTACGTTCCGGGCATCATAGACTTAACTCTAGGGCGTTGCTATACCAGATCGAATAGCTACGGCCTTTGAAGTCAACGCCCGAAGCATAAAATACAATAAAATTACAACAGTTTTTCTATCGTATAACAGGAATAATTGCAACCAGTGTGAAAGCTATGGTCATTTCTACGTTCCGGGCAACCTAGGCTTCACTCTAGGGCGTTGCTCCACCAGATCGAATAGCTAGGGCCTTCGACCTCAACGCCCGAAACATAAAATACAATAAAAATACAAAAGTTTTTCCATCGTATAAAACGAATAATTGTAACCAGTGTGAAAATAATGGTCATTTCTACGTTCCGGGCAACCTAGGCTTCACTCTACGGCCTTGGGGCACCAGATCGAATATTTAGGGCCTAAGAAGTGAACGCCAGAAGCATAAAATACAAAACAAATACAACAGTTTTTCCATCGTATAACAGGAATAACTGCAACCAGTGTGACAGTACTGGTCATTTCTACGTTCCGTGCAACCTAGGCTTCACCCTAGGGCGTTGCTCCACCACATCGAATAGCTACGGCCTTAGAAGTCAACGCCAGAAGCATAAAATACAATATAAATACAGCAGCTTTTCCATCGTATAAAATGAATAATTGGAAACAGTGTGAAAGTAATGGTCATTTCTACGTTCCGGGCAACCTAGGCTCCACTCTAGGGCGTTGCTCCACCAGATCGACTAGCTAGGGCCTAAGAAGTCAACGCCCGAAACATAAAATACAATAAAAATACAAAAGTTTTTTCCGTCGTATAACGGGAATAATTGGAACCAGTATGAAAGTTATGGTCACTTCTACGTTCCCGGCAACCTAGGCTTCACCCTAGGGCGTTGCTCCACCAGATCCAATAGTCAGGGCCTTAGAAGTCAACGCCCGAAGCATAAAGTACAATAAAAATACAACAGTTTTTCATCGTATAATAGGAATAATTGCAACCAGCGTGAAAGTAATGGCCATTTCTACGATCCGGGCAACCTAGGCTTCACTCGAGGGCGTCGCTCCACCAGATCCAATAGTTAGGGCCTTAGAAGTCATCGCCCGAAGCATACAGTACAATACAAATACTACAGTTATTCCATCGTATAACAGGAATAATCACGACCAGTGTGAACGTAATGGGCATTTCCACGTTCCGTGCAATCTAGGCTTCAATCTAGGGCGTTGCTCCGCCAGGTCGAATAGTTGGCGCCTTAGAAAACAACACCAGACGCATAAAATACAATATCAATGCAACAGTTTTTCCATCGTATAAAAAGAATAATTGCAACCAGTGTAAAAGTAATGGTCATTTCTACGTTTCGGGCAACATAGGCTGTACTCTTGAACGTTGCCCCACGAGATCGAATATCTAGGACCTTAGAATACAACGCCAGAAGCATAAAATGCAATAAAAATACAACAGTCTTACCATCGTATAAAACGAATAATTGCAACCAGTATGAAAGTTATTGCCATTTCTACGTTCCGGGCAACCTAGGCTTCACCCTAGGGCGTTGCTCCACCAGATCCAATAGTCAGTGGCTTAGAAGTCAACGCCCGAAGCATAAAATACAATAAAAACGCAACAGTCTTTCCATCGTATAGCATGAATAATTGCAACCAGTGTGAAAGTACTGGTCATTTCTACGTTCCGTGCAACCTAGGCTTCACCCTAGGGCGTTGCTCCACCAGATCGAATAGCTACGGACTTAGAATTCAACGCCAGAAGCATAAAATACAATAAAAATACAACAGTTTTTCATCGCATAACAGGAATAATTGCAACGAGCGTGATAGTAAAGGCCATTGCTACGATCCGGGCAACCTAGGCTTCACTTGAGGGCGTTGCTCCACCACATCGAATAGCTACGGCCTTAGAAGTCAACGCCAGATCATAAAACACAATATAAATACAGCAGCTTTTCCATCGTATAAAATGAATAATTGTAAACAGTGTGAAAGTAATGGTCATTTCTACGTTCCGGGCAACCTAGGCTCCACTCTAGGGCGTTTACCCACGAGATCGAACAGCCTGGACCTTAGAAGTCAACGCCAGAAGCATAAAATACAATAAAAATACAACTGATTTACCATCGGACAAAACGAATAATTGCAACCAGTATGAAAGTTATTGTCATTTCTACGTTCCGGGCAACCTAGGCTTCACCCTAGGGCGTTGCTCCACCAGATCCAATAGTCATTGGCTTAGAAGTCAACGCCAGAACCATAAAATACAATATAAATACAACAGTTTTTCCATCGTATAACATGAGTAATTGCATCCAGTGTGAAAGATCTGGGTCATTTCTACGTTGCGGGCAACCTAGGCTTGATCCTAGGGCGTTGCTCCACCATATCGAATAGCTAGGGCCTTAGAAGTCAACGCCCGAAACATAAAATACAATGAAAATACAACAGTCTTTCCATCGTATAACAGGAATAATTGCAACCAGTCTGAAGGTAATTCTCTTTTCTATGTTCCGGGCAACCTAGGCTTCACTCTAGGGCGTTGCGACACCAGATCGAATAGCTAGGGCCTTAGAAGGCAACGCCAGAAGCATAAAATATAATATAAATACAACAGTTTTTCCATCGTATAGCATGAATAATTCCAACCAGAGTGAAAGTAATGGTCATTTCCACGTTTCGGCCAACCTACGCTTCACTCTAGGGCGTTGCTCCAGCACATCCAATATCTAGGACCTTAGAAGTCAACGCCAGAAGCATAAAATACAATATAAATACAACAGTTTTTCCATCGTATAAAATGAATTATTGCAACCTGTGTGAAAGTGATGGTCATTTCTACGTTTCGGCCAACCTAGGCTTCACTCTAGGGCGTTGCTCCACCAGATCCAATAGTTAGGGCCTAAGAAGTCAACGCCAGGAGCACCAAATACAAACCAAATACAACAGTTTTTCCATCGTATAAAACGAACAATTGCAACCACTGTGAAGGTAATGGTCATTTCTACGTTCCTCGCACCTAGGCTTCACTCTAGTTCGTTTTTCCACCAGATCGAATAGTTAGGGCCTAAGAAGTCAATGCCAGAAGCATAAAATACAATATAAATTCAACAGTTTTTCCACGGTATTACAGGAATAATTGCAACCAGTGTGAAAGTCATGGTCATTTCTACGTTCCGGGCGACCAAGGCTTCACTCTGGGGCGTTGCTCCACCAGATCGAAAAGCTACGGCCTAAGAAGTCTACGCCAGGAGCATAAAATACAAAATAAATACAATAGTTTTTCCATCGTCTAAACCGAATAATTGCACGAGTGTGGAAGGTATGGTCATTTCTACGTGCCGGGCAACCTAGTCTTCACTCTAGGGCGTTCCTCCACCAGATCGAATAGTTAGGGCCTTCGAAGTCAACGCCCGAAACATAAAATCCAATAAAAATACAAAAGTTTTTCCATCGTATATCGGGAATAATTGCAACCAGTGTGAAAGTGATGGTCATTTCTATGTTCCGGGCAGCCTAGGCTTCTCTCTAGGCCGCTGGTCCACCAGATCCAGTAGTTAGGGCCTAAGAAGTCAACGCCAGAAGCACCAGATACAAAATAAATACAACAGTTTTTCCATCGTATAAAACGAATAATTGCAATCAGTGTGAAAGTAATGGTCATTTCTACGTTCCGGGCAACCTAGGCTTCACTCTACGGCGTTGGTGCACCAGATCGAACATTTAGGGCCTAAGAAGTCAACGCCAGAAGCATAAAATACAATAAAAATACAAAAGTTTTTCCGTCGTATAACGGGAATAATTGGAACCAGTATGAAAGTTATGGTCATTTCAACGTTCCGGGCAACCTAGGCTTCACCCTAGGGCGTTGCTCCACCATATCGAATAGCTAGGGCCTTAGAAGTCAACGCCCGAAACGTAAAATACAATGAAAATACAACAGTCTTTCCATCGTATAACAGGAATAATTGCAACCAGTCTGAAGGTAATTTTCTTTTCTATGTTCCGGGCAACCTAGGCTTCACTCGAGGGCGTTGCTCCACCAGATCCAATAGTTAGGGCCTTAGAAGTCATCGCCCGAAGCATAAAGTACAATACAAATACTACAGTTATTCCATCGTATAACAGGAATAATTACGACCAGTGTGAACGTAATGGGCATTTCCACGTTCCGTGCAATCTAGGCTTCAATCTAGGGCGTTGCTCCACCAGGTCGAATAGTTGGCGCCTTAGAAAACAACACCAGACGCATAAAATACAATATCAATGCAACAGTTTTTCCATCGTATAAAAAGAATAATTGCAACCAGTGTAAAAGTAATGGTCATTTCTACGTTTCGGGCAACATAGGCTGTACTCTTGAACGTTGCCCCACGAGATCGAATATCTAGGACCTTAGAATACAACGCCAGAAGCATAAAATGCAATAAAAATACAACAGTCTTACCATCGTATAAAACGAATAATTGAAACCAGTATGAAAGTTATTGCCATTTCTACGTTCCGGGCAACCTAGGCTTCACCCTAGGGCGTTGCTCCACCAGATCCAATAGTCAGTGGCTTAGAAGTCAACGCCCGAAGCATAAAATACAATAAAAACGCAACAGTCTTTCCATCGTATAGCATGAATAATTGCAACCAGTGTGAATGTAATGGTCATTTCTACGTTCCGGGCGACGTAGGCTTCTCACTAGGGCGTTGCTCCACCAGATCGAATAGCTACGGCCTTAGAAATCAACGCCAGAAGCATAAAATACAATATAAATACAGCAGCTTTTCCATCGTATAACAGGAATAACTGCAACCAGTATGAAAGTAATGGTCATTTCTACGTTTCGGGCAACCTAGGCTCCACCCTAGGGCGTTGCTCCACCAAATTGAATAGTTAGGGCCTCAGAAGTCAACGCCCGAAGCATAAAATACAATAAAAGTACAACAGTTTTTTCATCGTATAACAGGAATAATTGCAACCAGAGTGAAAGTCATGGTCATTTCTACGTTCAGGGCGACCAAGGCTTCACTCTGGGGCGTTGGTCCACCAGATCGTAAAGTTACGGCCTAAGAAGTCAACGCCAGAAGCATAAAATACAATAAAAATACAACAGTTTTTCATCGTATAACAGGAATAATTGCAACTAGCGTAAAAGTAAAGGCCATTGTTACGATCCGGGCAACCTAGGCTTCACTCGAGGGCGTTGCCCGACCACATCGAATAGCTACGGCCTTAGAAGTCAACGCCCGAAACATAAAATACAATAAAAATACAAATGTTTTTCCATCGTATAACGGGAATAATTGCAACCAGTGTGAAAGTTATGGTCATTTCTACGTTCCGGGCAGCCTAGGCTTCACTCTAGGCCGTTGGTCCACCAGATCCAGTAGTTAGGGCCTAAGAAGTCAACGCCAGAAGCACCAAATACAAACTAAATACAACAGTTTTTCCATCGTATAAAACGAATAATTGCAACCAGTGTGAAAGTAATGGTCATTTCTACGTTCCGGACAACCTAGGCTTCACTCTACAACGTTGGTGCACCAGATCGAATATTTAGGGCCTAAGAAGTCAACGCCAGAAGCATAAAATACAAAACAAATACAACAGCTTTTCCATCGTATAACAGGAATAACTGCAACCAGTGTGAAAGTACAGGTCAGTTCTACGTTCCGTGCAACCTAGGCTCCACCCTAGGGCGTTGCTCCACCAGATCGAATAGCTACGGACTTAGAATTCAACGCCAGAAGCATAAAATGCAATAAAAATACAATAGTTTTTCATCGTATAACAGGAATAATTGCAACCAGCGTAAAAGTAAAGGCCATTGCTACGATCCGGGCAACCTAGGCTTCACTCGAGGGCGTTGCCCCACCACATCGAATAGCTACGGCCTTAGAAGTCAACGCCAGAAGCATAAAATACAATATAAATACAGCAGCTTTTCCATCGTATAAAATGAATAATTGTAAACAGTGTGAAAGTAATGGTCGTTTCTACGTTCCGGGCAACCTAGGCTCCACTCTAGAGCGTTGCTCCACCAGATCGAATGGCTAGGGCCTAAGAAGTCAACGCCCGATGCATAAAATACAATAAAAATACAAAAGTTTTTCCGTCGTATAACGGGAATAATTGCAACCAGTGTGAAAGTTATGGTCATTTCTACGTTCCGGGCAGCCTAGGCTTCACTCTAGGCCGTTGGTCCACCAGATCCAATAGTTAGGGCCTTAGAAGTCAACGCCCGAAGCATAAAATACAATACAAATACAACAGTTATTCCATCGTATAACAGGAATAATTACGACCAGTGTGAACGTTATGGGCATTTCCGCATTCCGTGCAACCTACGCCTCACTCTAGGGTGTTGCACCACCAGGTCGAATAGTTAGGGCCTTAGAAAACAACTCCAGACGCATAAAATACAATAAAAATAGAACAGTTTGTCCATCGTATAAAAAGAATAATTGTAACCAGTGCGATGGTAATTGTCATTTCTACGTTCCGGGCAACATAGGCTTCACTCTTGAACGTTGCCCCACGAGATTGAACAGCTAGGACCTTAGAAGTCAACGCCAGAAGCATAAAATACAATAAAAATACAACAGTTTTTTCATGGCATAACAGGAATAATTGCAACCAGAGTGAAAGTCATGGTCATTTCTACGTTCCGGGCGACCAAGGCTTCACTCTGGGGCGTTGGTCCACCACATCGAAAACTTACGGCCTAAGAAGTCAACGCCAGAAGCATAAAATACAAAATAAGTACAATAGATTTTCCATCGTCTAAAACGAATAATTGCACGAGTGTGAAAGGTATGGTCATTTCCACGTGCCGGGCAACCTAGGCTTCACTCTAGGGCGTTGCTCCACCAGATCGAACAGCTAGGGCCTTCGTCCTCAACGCCCGAAACATAAAATACAATAAAAATACAAAAGTTTTTCCATCGTATAACGGGAATAATTGCAACCAGTGTGAAAGTTATGGTCATTTCTACGTTCCGGGCAGCCTAGGCTTCACTCTAGGCCGTAGGTCCACCAGATCCAGTAGTTAGGGCCTAAGAAGTCAACGCCAGAAGCACCAGATACAAAATAAATACAACAGTTTTTCCATCGTATAAACCGAATAATTGCGCGAGTGTGAAAGGTATGGTCATTTCTACGTGCCGGGCAACCTAGTCTTCACTCTAGGGTGTTGCTCCACCAGATCGAATATTTAGGGCCTAAGAAGTCAACGCCAGAACCATAAAATACAAAACAAATACAACAGTTTTTCCATCGTATAACAGGAATAACTGCAACCAGTGTGAAAGTACTGGTCATTTCTACGTTCCGTGCAACCTAGGCTTCACCCTAGGGCGTTGCTCCACCAGATCGAATAGCTACGGACTTAGAATTCAACGCCAGAAGCATAAAATACAATAAAAATACAACAGTTTTTCATCGCATAACAGGAATAATTGCAACCAGCGTGAAAGTAAAGGCCATTGCTACGATCCGGGCAACCTAGGCTTCACTTGAGGGCGTTGCTCCACCACATCGAATAGCTACGGCCTTAGAAGTCAACGCCAGATCATAAAACACAATATAAATACAGCAGCTTTTCCATCGTATAAAATGAATAATTGTAAACAGTGTGAAAGTAATGGTCATTTCTACGTTCCGGGCAACCTAGGCTCCACTCTAGGGCGTTTACCCACGAGATCGAACAGCCTGGACCTTAGAAGTCAACGCCAGAAGCATAAAATACAATAAAAATACAACTGATTTACCATCGGACAAAACGAATAATTGCAACCAGTATGAAAGTTATTGTCATTTCTACGTTCCGGGCAACCTAGGCTTCACCCTAGGGCGTTGCTCCACCAGATCCAATAGTCATTGGCTTAGAAGTCAACGCCAGAACCATAAAATACAATATAAATACAACAGTTTTTCCATCGTATAACATGAGTAATTGCATCCAGTGTGAAAGATCTGGGTCATTTCTACGTTGCGGGCAACCTAGGCTTGATCCTAGGGCGTTGCTCCACCATATCGAATAGCTAGGGCCTTAGAAGTCAACGCCCGAAACATAAAATACAATGAAAATACAACAGTCTTTCCATCGTATAACAGGAATAATTGCAACCAGTCTGAAGGTAATTCTCTTTTCTATGTTCCGGGCAACCTAGGCTTCACTCTAGGGCGTTGCGACACCAGATCGAATAGCTAGGGCCTTAGAAAGCAACGCCAGAAGCATAAAATATAATATAAATACAACAGTTTTTCCATCGTATAGAATGAATAATTCCAACCAGAGTGAAAGTAATGGTCATTTCCACGTTTCGGCCAACCTACGCTTCACTCTAGGGCGTTGCTCCAGCACATCCAATATCTAGGACCTTAGAAGTCAACGCCAGAAGCATAAAATACAATATAAATACAACAGTTTTTCCATCGTATAAAATGAATTATTGCAACCAGTGTGAAAGTGATGGTCATTTCTACGTTTCGGCCAACCTAGGCTTCACTCTAGGGCGTTGCTCCACCAGATCCAATAGTTAGGGCCTAAGAAGTCAACGCCAGGAGCACCAAATACAAACCAAATACAACAGTTTTTCCATCGTATAAAACGAACAATTGCAACCACTGTGAAGGTAATGGTCATTTCTACGTTCCTCGCACCTAGGCTTCACTCTAGTTCGTTTTTCCACCAGATCGAATAGTTAGGGCCTAAGAAGTCAATGCCAGAAGCATAAAATACAATATAAATTCAACAGTTTTTCCACGGTATTACAGGAATAATTGCAACCAGTGTGAAAGATATGGTCATTTCTATGTTCCGGGCAACCTAGGCTCCACTCTAGGGCGTTTCTCCAACAAATTCAATAGCTAGGGCCTCAGAAGTCATCGCCCGAAGCATAAAATACAATAAAAATACAACAGTTTTTCACAGTATATCAGGAATAATTGCAACCAGAGTGAAAGTCATGGTCATTTCTACGTTCCGGGCGACCAAGACTTCACTCTGGGGCGTTGCTCCACCAGATCGAAAAGCTACGGCCTAAGAAGTCAACGCCAGGAGCATAAAATACAAAATAAATACAATAGTTTTTCCATCGTCTAAACCGAATAATTGCACGAGTGTGGAAGGTATGGTCATTTCTACGTGCCGGGCAACCTAGTCTTCACTCTAGGGCGTTCCTCCACCAGATCGAATAGTTAGGGCCTTCGAAGTCAACGCCCGAAACATAAAATCCAATAAAAATACAAAAGTTTTTCCATCGTATATCGGGAATAATTGCAACCAGTGTGAAAGTGATGGTCATTTCTACGTTCCGGGCAGCCTAGGCTTCTCTCTAGGCCGCTGGTCCACCAGATCCAGTAGTTAGGGCCTAAGAAGTCAACGCCAGAAGCACCAGATACATAATAAATACAACAGTTTTTCCGTCGTATAAAACGAATAATTGCAATCAGTGTGAAAGTAATGGTCATTTCTACGTTCCGGGCAACCTAGGCTTCACTCTACGGCGTTGGTGCACCAGATCGAACATTTAGGGCCTAAGAAGTCAACGCCAGAAGCATAAAATACAATAAAAATACAAAAGTTTTTCCGTCGTATAACGGGAATAATTGGAACCAGTATGAAAGTTATGGTCATTTCAACGTTCCGGGCAACCTAGGCTTCACCCTAGGGCGTTGCTCCACCAGATCCAATAGTTAGGGCCTTAGAAGTCAACGCCCGAAGCATAAAGTACAATACAAATACTACAGTTATTCCATCGTATAACAGGAATAATTACGACCAGTGTGAACGTAATGGGCATTTCCACGTTCCGTGCAATCTAGGCTTCACTCTAGGGCGTTGCTCCACCAGATCGAATAGCTAGGGCCTTCGACCTCAAAGCCCGAAACATAAAATACAATAAAAATACAAAAGTTTTTCCATCGTATAAACGGAATAATTGCACGAGTGTGAAAGGTATGGTCATTTCTACGTGCCGGGCAACCTAGTCTTCACTCTAGGGCGTTGTTCCACCAGATCGAATATTTAGGACCGAAGAAGTCAACGCCAGAACCATAAAATACAAAACAAATACAACAGTTTTGCCATCGTATAACAGGAATAACTGCAACCAGTGTGAAAGTACTGGTCATTTCTACGTTCCGTGCAACCTAGGCTTCACCCTAGGGCGTTATTCCACCAGATCGAATAGCTACGGACTTAGAATTCAACGCCAGAAGCATAAAATACAATAAAAATACAACAGTTTTTCATCGTATAAAAGGAATAATTGCAACCAGCGTGAAAGTAAAGGCCATTGCTACGATCCGGGCAACCTAGGCTTCACTGGAGGGCGTTGCTCCACCACGTCGAATAGCTACGGCCTTAGAAGTCAACGCCAGAAGCATAAAATACAATAAAAACGCAACAGTTTTTCCATCGTATAGCATGAATAATTGCAACCAGTGTGAAAGTAATGGTCATTTCTACGTTCCGGGCGTCGTAGGCTTCTCACTAGGGCGTTGCTCCACCAGATCGAATAGATACGGTCTTAGAAGTCAACGCCAGAAGCATAAAATACAATATAAATACAGCAGCTTTTCCATTGTATAACAGGAATAACTGCAACCAGTATGAAAGTAATGGTCATTTCTACGTTCCGGGCAGCCTAGGCTTCACTCTAGGCCGTTGGTCTACCAGATCCAGTAGTTAGGGCCTAAGAAGTCAACGCCAGAAACATAAAATACAAAACAAATACAACAGTTTTTCCATCGTATAACAGGAATAACTGCAACCAGTGTGAAAGTACTGGTCATTTCTACGTTCCGTGCAACCTAGGCTTCACCCTAGGGCGTTGCTCCACCAGATCGAATAGCTACGGACTTAGAATTCAACGCCAGAAGCATAAAATACAATAAAAATACAACAGTTTTTCATCGTATAATAGGAACAATTGCAACCAGCGTGAAAGTAATGGCCATTTCTACGATTCGGGCAAACTAGGCTTCACTCGTGGGCGTTGCTCCACCACATCGAATAGCTACGGCCTTAGAATTCAACGCCAGAAGCATAAAATACATTATAAGTACAGCAGCTTTTCCATCGTATAACAGGAATAACTGCAACCAGTATGAAAGTAATGGTCATTTCTACGTTTCGGGCAACCTAGGCTCCACTCTAGGGCGTTGCTCCACCAAATTGAATAGCTAGGGCCTCAGAAGTCAACGCCAGAAGCATAAAATACAATATAAGTACAACAGTTTTCGCATCATATGAAACGAATAATTGCAACCAGTATGAAAGTTATGGTCTTTTCTACGTTCCGGGCAACCTAGGCTTCACCCTAGGGCGTTGCTCCACCAAATCGAATAGTTAGGGCCTTAGAAGTCAACGCCCGAAGCATAAAATACTATACAAATACAACAGTTATTTAATCGTATAACAGAAATAATTACAACCAGTGTGAATGTAATGGTCATTTCTACGTTCCGGGCAACCTAGGCTCCACTCTAGAGCGTTGCTCCACCAGATCGAATGGCTAGGGCCTAAGAAGTCAACGCCCGATGCATAAAATACAATAAAAATACAAAAGTTTTTCTGTCGTATAACGGGAATAATTGCAACCAGTATGAAAGTAATGGTCATTTCTACGTTTCGGGCAACCTAGGCTCCACTCTAGGGCGTTGCTCCACCAAATTGAATAGCTAGGGCCTCAGAAGTCAACGCCAGAAGCACCAGATACAAAATAAATACAACAGTTTTTCCATCGTATAAAACGAATAATTGCAATCAGTGTGAAAGTAATGGTCATTTCTACGTTCCGGGCAACCTAGGCTTCACTCTACGGCGTTGGTGCACCAGATCGAACATTTAGGGCCTAAGAAGTCAACGCCAGAAGCATAAAATACAATAAAAATACAAAAGTTTTTCCGTCGTATAACGGGAATAATTGGAACCAGTATGAAAGTTATGGTCATTTCAACGTTCCGGGCAACCTAGGCTTCACCCTAGGGCGTTGCTCCACCAGATCCAATAGTTAGGGCCTTAGAAATCAACGCCCGAAGCATAAAGTACAATACAAATACTACAGTTATTCCATCGTATAACGGGAATAATTGCAACCAGTGTGAAAGTTATGGTCATTTCTACGTTCCGGACAGCCTAGGCTTCACTCTAGGCCGTTGGTCCACCAGATCCAGTAGTTAGGGCATAAGAAGTCAACGCCAGAAGCACCAGATACAAAATAAATACAACAGTTTTTCCATCGTATAAACCGAATAATTGCACGAGTGTGAAAGGTATGGTCATTTCTACGTGCCTGGCAACCTAGTCTTCACTCTAGGGCGTTGCTCCACCAGATCGAATATTTAGGGCCGAAGAAGTCAACGCCAGAACCATAAAATACAAAACAAATGCAACAGTTTTGCCATCGTATAACAGGAATAACTGCAACCAGTGTGAAAGTACTGGTCATTTCTACGTTCCGTGCAACCTAGGCTTCACCCTAGGGCGTTGCTCCACCAGATCGAATAGCTACGGACTTAGAATTCAACGCCAGAAGCATAAAATACAATAAAAATACAACAGTTTTTCATCGTATAACAGGAATAATTGCAACCAGCGTGAAAGTAAAGGCCATTGCTACGATCCGGGCAACCTAGGCTTCACTGGAGGGCGTTGCTCCACCACGTCGAATAGCTACGGCCTTAGAAGTCAACGCCAGAAGCATAAAATACAATAAAAACGCAACAGTTTTTCCATCGTATAGCATGAATAATTGCAACCAGTGTGAAAGTAATGGTCATTTATACGTTCCGGGCGTCGTAGGCTTCTCACTAGGGCGTTGCTCCACCAGATCGAATAGATACGGTCTTAGAAGTCAACGCCAGAAGCATAAAATACAATATAAATACAGCAGCTTTTCCATTGTATAACAGGAATAACTGCAACCAGTATGAAAGTAATGGTCATTTCTACGTTTCGGGCAACCTAGGCTCCACCCTAGGGCGTTGCTCCACCAAATTGAATAGTTAGGGTCTCAGAAGTCAACGCCCGAAGCATAAAATACAATAAGAATACAACAGTTTATTCATCGTATAACAGGAATAATTGCAACCAGAGTGAAAGTCATGGTCATTTTTACGTTCCGGGCGACCAAGGCTTCACTCTGGGGCGTTGGTCCACCAGATCGAAAAGTTACGGCCTAAGAAGTCAACGCCAGAAGCATAAAATACAAAATAGGTACAATAGTTTTTCCATCGTCTAAAACGAATAATTGCACGAGTGTAAAAGGTATGGTCATTTCTACGTGCCGGGCAACCTAGGCTTCACCCTAGGGCGTTGCTCCACCAGATCGAATAGCTACGGACTTAGAATTCAACGCCAGAAGCATAAAATACAATAAAAATACAACAGTTTTTCATCGTATAATAGGAACAATTGCAACCAGCGTGAAAGTAATGGCCATTTCTACGATTCGGGCAAACTAGGCTTCACTCGTGGGCGTTGCTCCACCACATCGAATAGCTACGGCCTTAGAATTCAACGCCAGAAGCATAAAATACATTATAAGTACAGCAGCTTTTCCATCGTATAACAGGAATAACTGCAACCAGTATGAAAGTAATGGTCATTTCTACGTTTCGGGCAACCTAGGCTCCACTCTAGGGCGTTGCTCCACCAAATTGAATAGCTAGAGCCTCAGAAGTCAACGCCAGAAGCATAAAATACAATATAAGTACAACAGTTTTCGCATCATATGAAACGAATAATTGCAACCAGTATGAAAGTTATGGTCTTTTCTACGTTCCGGGCAACCTAGGCTTCACACTAGGGCGTTGCTCCACCAGGTCGAATAGATAGCGCCTTAGAAAACAACTCCAGACGCATAAAATACAATAAAGATACAACAGTTTTTCCATCGTATAAAAAGAATAATTGCAACCAGTGTGAAAGTAATGGTCATTTCCACGTTTCGGGCAACCTGGGCTCCACTCTAGGGCGTTAATCCACCAAATCGAATAGCTAGAGCCTTAGAAATCAACGCCGGAAGCATAACATACAATAAAAATACAACAGCTTTTCCATCGTCTAAAAGGAATAATTGATACCAGAGTAAAAGTGAAGGTCATTTCTACGTTCCGGGCGACCTAGGCTTCACTCTGGGGCGTTCGTCCAGCAGATCAAATAGTTGGGGCCTAAGAAGTCAACGCCAGAAGCATAAAATACAATAAAAATACAGCAGCTTTCCATCGTATAACAGGGGTAATTGAAACCCGTATGAAAGTGATGGGCATTTTTACGTTCAGGGCAACCTAGGCTTCACTCTAGGGCGTTGATCCACCATATCGAATAGCTACGGCCTTAGAAGTCAACGCCAGAATCATAAAATACAATATAAATGCAACAGTTTTTCCATTGTATAAAACGAATAATTGCAACCAGTCTGAAAGTTATGGTCATTTCTACGTTCCGGGCAACCTAGGCTTCACCCTAGGGCGTTGCTCCACCAGATCCAATACTTAGGGCCTCAGAAGTCAACGCGAGAAGCTTAAAATACATTAAAAATACAACAGTTTTTCCATCGTATGACAGGAATAATTGCAACCAGTGGGAAAGTAACAGACATTTCTACGTTCCGGGCAACCTAGGCTTCACTCTAGCGCGTTCCCCACCAGACCGAATAGCTAGGACCTTAGAAGTGTTCGCCAGAAGCATAAAATAGAATCAAGATACACAGTTTTTCCATCGTATAACAGGAATAATTGCAACCAGTGTGAAAGGTATGGTCATTTCTACGTGCCGGGCAACCTAGGCTCCACCCTAGGGCGTTGCTCCACCAGATCGAATAGCTACGGACTTAGAATTCAACGCCAGAAGCATAAAATACAATAAAAATACAATAGTTTTTCATCGTATAACAGGAATAATTGCAACCAGCGTAAAAGTAAAGGCCATTGCTACGATCCGGGCAACCTAGGCTTCACTCGAGGGCGTTGCCCCACCACATCGAATAGCTACGGCCTTAGAAGTCAACGCCAGAAGCATAAAATACAATATAAATACAGCAGCTTTTCCATCGTATAAAATGAATAATTGTAAACAGTGTGAAAGTAATGGTCATTTCTACGTTCCGGGCAACCTAGGCTCCACTCTAGAGCGTTGCTCCACCAGATCGAATGGCTGGGGCCTAAGAAGTCAACGCCCGATGCATAAAATACAATAAAAATACAAAAGTTTTTCTGTCGTATAACGGGAATAATTGCAACCAGTGTGAAAGTTATGGTCATTTCTACGTTCCGGGCAGCCTAGGCTTCACTCTAGGCCGTTGGTCCACCAGATCCAATAGTTAGGGCCTTAGAAGTCAACGCCCGAAGCATAAAATACAATACAAATACAACAGTTATTCCATCGTATAACAGGAATAATTACGACCAGTGTGAACGTTATGGGCATTTCCGCGTTCCGTGCAACCTACGCTTCACTCTAGGGTGTTGCACCACCAGGTCGAATAGTTAGGGCCATAGAAAACAACTCCAGACGCATAAAATACAATAAAAATAGAACAGTTTTTCCATCGTATAAAAAGAATAATTGTAACCAGTGTGATGGTAATTGTCATTTCTACGTTCCGGGCAACATAGGCTTCACTCTTGAACGTTGCCCCACGAGATTGAACAGCTAGGACCTTAGAGGTCAACGCCAGAAGCATAAAATACAATAAAAATACAACAGTTTTTTCATGGTATAACAGGAATAATTGCAACCAGAGTGAAAGTCATGGTCATTTCTACGTTCCGGGCGACCAACGATTCACTCTGGGGCGTTGGTCCACCACATCGAAAACTTACGGCCTAAGAAGTCAACGCCAGAAGCATAAAATACAAAATAAGTACAATAGTTTTTCCATCGTCTAAAACGAATAATTGCACGAGTGTGAAAGGTATGGTCATTTCCACGTGCCGGGCAACCTAGGCTTCACTCTAGGGCGTTGCTCCACCAGATCGAATAGCTAGGGCCTTCGTCCTCAACGCCCGAAACATAAAATACAATAAAAATACAAAAGTTTTTCCATCGTATAACGGGAATAATTGCAACCAGTGTGAAAGTTATGGTCATTTCTACGTTCCGGGCAGCCTAGGCTTCACTCTAGGCCGTAGGTCCACCAGATCCAGTAGTTAGGGCCTAAGAAGTCAACGCCAGAAGCACCAGATACAAAATAAATACAACAGTTTTTCCATCGTATAAACCGAATAATTGCACGAGTGTGAAAGGTATGGTCATTTGTACGTGCCGGGCAACCTAGTCTTCACTCTAGGGTGTTGCTCCACCAGATCGAATATTTAGGGCCTAAGAAGTCAACGCCAGAACCATAAAATACAAAACAAATACAACAGTTTTTCCATCGTATAACAGGAATAACTGCAACCAGTGTGAAAGTACTGGTCATTTCTACGTTCCGTGCAACCTAGGCTTCACCCTAGGGCGTTGCTCCACCAGATCGAATAGCTACGGACTTAGAATTCAACGCCAGAAGCATAAAATACAATAAAAATACAACAGTTTTTCATCGCATAACAGGAATAATTGCAACCAGCGTAAAAGTAAAGGCCATTGCTACGATCCGGGCAACCTAGGCTTCACTCGAGGGCGTTGCCCCACCACATCGAATAGCTACGGCCTTAGAAGTCAACGCCAGAAGCATAAAATACAATATAAATACAGCAGCTTTTCCATCGTATAAAATGAATAATTGTAAACAGTGTGAAAGTAATGGTCATTTCTACGTTCCGGGCAACCTAGGCTCCACTCTAGAGCGTTGCTCCACCAGATCGAATGGCTAGGGCCTAAGAAGTCAACGCCCGATGCATAAAATACAATAAAAATACAAAAGTTTTTCCGTCGTATAACGGGAATAATTGGAACCAGCATGAAAGTTATTGTCATTTCTACGTTCCGGGCCACCTAGGCTTCACCCTAAGGCGTTGCTCCACCAGATCCAATAGTTAGGGCCTTAGAAGTCAACGCCCGAAGCATAAAATACAATACAAATACAACAGTTATTCCATCGTATAACAGGAATAATTACGACCAGTGTGAACGTTATGGGCATTTCCGCGTTCCGTGCAACCTACGCTTCACACTAGGGTGTTGCACCACCAGGTCGAATAGTTTGGGCCTTAGAAAACAACTCCAGACGCATAAAATACAATAAAAATAGAACAGTTTTTCCATCGTATAAAAAGAATAATTGTAACCAGTGTGAAGGTAATTGTCATTTCTACGTTCCGGGCAACATAGGCTTCACTCTTGAAGGTTGCCCCACGAGATTGAACAGCTAGGACCTTAGAAGTCAACGCCAGAAGCATAAAATACAATAAAAATACAACAGTTTTTTCATGGTATAACAGGAATAATTGCAACCAGAGTGAAAGTCATGGTCATTTCTACGTTCCGGGCGACCAAGGCTTCACTCTGGGGCGTTGGTCCACCACATCGAAAAGTTACGGCCTAAGAAGTCAACGCCATTTGCATAAAATACAAAATAAGTACAATAGTTTTTCCACCGTCTAAAACGAATAATTGCACGAGTGTGAAAGGTATGGTCATTTCTACGTGCCGGGCAACCTAGGCTTCACTCTAGGGCGTTGCTCCACCAGATCGAATAGCTAGGGCCTTCGACCTCAACGCCCGAAACATAAAATACAATAAAAATACAAAAGTTTTTCCATCGTATAACGGGAATAATTGCAACCAGTGTGAAAGTTATGGTCATTTCTACGTTCCGGGCAGCCTAGGCTTCACTCTAGGCCGTTGGTCCACCAGAGCCAGTAGTTAGGGCCTAAGAAGTCAACGCCAGAAGCACCAGATACAAAATAAATACAACAGTTTGTCCATCGTATAAAAGGAGTAATTGCAACCAGTGTGAAAGTAATGGTCATTTCTACGTTCCGGGCAACCTAGGCTTCACTCTACGGCGTTGCTGCACCAGATCGAATATTTAGGGCCTAAGAAGTCAACGCCAGAAGCATAAAATACAAAACAAATACAACAGTTTTTCCATCGTATAACAGGAATAACTGCAACCAGTGTGAATGTACTGGTCATTTCTACGTTCCGTGCAACCTAGGCTTCACCCTAGGGCGTTGCTCCACCAGATCGAATAGCTACGGCCTTAGAAGTCAACGCCAGAATCATTAAATTCCAAATAAATGCAACAGTTTTTCCATTGTATAAAACGAATAATTGCAACCAGTCTGAAAGTTATGGTCATTTCTACGTTCCGGGCAACCTAGGCTTCACCCTAGGGCGTTGCTCCACCAGATCCAATACTTAGGGCCTCAGAAGTCAACGCGAGAAGCTTAAAATACATTAAAAATACAACAGTTTTTCCATCGTATTACAGGAATAATTGCAACCAGTGGGAAAGTAACAGACATTTCTACGTTCCGGGCAACCTAGGCTTCACTCTAGCGCGTTCCCCACCAGACCGAATAGCTAGGACCTTAGAAGTGTTCGCCAGAAGCATAAAATAGAATCAAAATACACAGTTTTTCCATCGTATAACAGGAATAATTGCAACCAGTGTGAAAGGTATGGTCATTTCTACGTGCCGGGCAACCTAGGCTCCACCCTAGGGCGTTGCTCCACCAGATCGAATAGCTACAGACTTAGAATTCAACGCCAGAAGCATAAAATACAATAAAAATACAATAGTTTTTCATCGTATAACAGGAATAATTGCAACCAGCGTAAAAGTAAAGGCCATTGCTACGATCCGGGCAACCTAGGCTTCACTCGAGGGCGTTGCCCCACCACATCGAATAGCTACGGCCTTAGAAGTCAACGCCAGAAGCATAAAATACAATATAAATACAGCAGCTTTTCCATCGTATAAAATGAATAATTGTAAACAGTGTGAAAGTAATGGTCATTTCTACGTTCCGGGCAACCTAGGCTCCACTCTAGAGCGTTGCTCCACCAGATCGAATGGCTAGGGCCTAAGAAGTCAACGCCCGATGCATAAAATACAATAAAAATACAAAAGTTTTTCTGTCGTATAACGGGAATAATTGCAACCAGTGTGAAAGATATGGTCATTTCTACGTTCCGGGCAGCCTAGGCTTCACTCTAGGCCGTTGGTCCACCAGATCCAATAGTTAGGGCCTTAGAAGTCAACGCCCGAAGCATAAAATACAATACAAATACAACAGTTATTCCATCGTATAACAGGAATAATTACGACCAGTGTGAACGTTATGGGCATTTCCGCGTTCCGTGCAACCTACGCTTCACTCTAGGGTGTTGCACCACCAGGTCGAATAGTTAGGGCCTCAGAAAACAACACCAGACGCATAAAATACAATAAAAGTAGAACAGTTTTTCCATCGTATAAAAAGAATATTTGTAACCAGTGTGATGGTAATTGTCATTTCTACGTTCCGGGCAACATAGGCTTCACTCTTGAACGTTGCCCCACGAGATTGAACAGCTAGGACCTTAGAAGTCAACGCCAGAAGCATAAAATACAATAAAAATACAACAGTTTTTTCATGGTATAACAGGAATAATTGCAACCAGAGTGAAAGTCATGGTCATTTCTACGTTCCGGGCGACCAAGGCTTCACTCTGGGGCGTTGGTCCACCACATCGAAAATTTACGGCCTAAGAAGTCAACGCCAGAAGCATAAAATACAAAATAAGTACAATAGTTTTTCCATCGTCTAAAACGAATAATTGCACGAGTGTGAAAGGTATGGTCATTTCCACGTGCCGGGCAACCTAGGCTTCACTCTAGGGCGTTGCTCCACCAGATCGAATAGCTAGGGCCTTCGTCCTCAACGCCCGAAACATAAAATACAATAAAAATACAAAAGTTTTTCCATCGTATAACGGGAATAATTGCAACCAGTGTGAAAGTTATGGTCATTTCTACGTTCCGGGCAGCCTAGGCTTCACTCTAGGCCGTAGGTCCACCAGATCCAGTAGTTAGGGCCTAAGAAGTCAACGCCAGAAGCACCAGATACAAAATAAATACAGCAGTTTTTCCATCGTATAAACCGAATAATTGCACGAGTGTGAAAGGTATGGTCATTTGTACGTGCCGGGCAACCTAGTCTTCACTCTAGGGTGTTGCTCCACCAGATCGAATATTTAGGGCCTAAGAAGTCAACGCCAGAACCATAAAATACAAAACAAATACAACAGTTTTTCCATCGTATAACAGGAATAACTGCAACCAGTGTGAAAGTACTGGTCATTTCTACGTTCCGTGCAACCTAGGCTTCACCCTAGGGCGTTGCTCCACCAGATCGAATAGCTACGGACTTAGAATTCAACGCCAGAAGCATAAAATACAATAAAAATACAACAGTTTTTCATCGCATAACAGGAATAATTGCAACCAGCGTAAAAGTAAAGGCCATTGCTACGATCCGGGCAACCTAGGCTTCACTCGAGGGCGTTGCCCCACCACATCGAATAGCTACGGCCTTAGAAGTCAACGCCAGAAGCATAAAATACAATATAAATACAGCAGCTTTTCCATCGTATAAAATGAATAATTGTAAACAGTGTGAAAGTAATGGTCATTTCTACGTTCCGGGCAACCTAGGCTCCACTCTAGAGCGTTGCTCCACCAGATCGAATGGCTAGGGCCTAAGAAGTCAACGCCCGATGCATAAAATACAATAAAAATACAAAAGTTTTTCCGTCGTATAACGGGAATAATTGGAACCAGCATGAAAGTTATTGTCATTTCTACGTTCCGGGCCACCTAGGCTTCACCCTAAGGCGTTGCTCCACCAGATCCAATAGTTAGGGCCTTAGAAGTCAACGCCCGAAGCATAAAATACAATACAAATACAACAGTTATTCCATCGTATAACAGGAATAATTACGACCAGTGTGAACGTTATGGGCATTTCCGCGTTCCGTGCAACCTACGCTTCACACTAGGGTGTTGCACCACCAGGTCGAATAGTTTGGGCCTTAGAAAACAACTCCAGACGCATAAAATACAATAAAAATAGAACAGTTTTTCCATCGTATAAAAAGAATAATTGTAACCAGTGTGAAGGTAATTGTCATTTCTACGTTCCGGGCAACATAGGCTTCACTCTTGAAGGTTGCCCCACGAGATTGAACAGCTAGGACCTTAGAAGTCAACGCCAGAAGCATAAAATACAATAAAAATACAACAGTTTTTTCATGGTATAACAGGAATAATTGCAACCAGAGTGAAAGTCATGGTCATTTCTACGTTCCGGGCGACCAAGGCTTCACTCTGGGGCGTTGGTCCACCACATCGAAAAGTTACGGCCTAAGAAGTCAACGCCATTTGCATAAAATACAAAATAAGTACAATAGTTTTTCCACCGTCTAAAACGAATAATTGCACGAGTGTGAAAGGTATGGTCATTTCTACGTGCCGGGCAACCTAGGCTTCACTCTAGGGCGTTGCTCCACCAGATCGAATAGCTAGGGCCTTCGACCTCAACGCCCGAAACATAAAATACAATAAAAATACAAAAGTTTTTCCATCGTATAACGGGAATAATTGCAACCAGTGTGAAAGTTATGGTCATTTCTACGTTCCGGGCAGCCTAGGCTTCACTCTAGGCCGTTGGTCCACCAGAGCCAGTAGTTAGGGCCTAAGAAGTCAACGCCAGAAGCACCAGATACAAAATAAATACAACAGTTTGTCCATCGTATAAAAGGAGTAATTGCAACCAGTGTGAAAGTAATGGTCATTTCTACGTTCCGGGCAACCTAGGCTTCACTCTACGGCGTTGCTGCACCAGATCGAATATTTAGGGCCTAAGAAGTCAACGCCAGAAGCATAAAATACAAAACAAATACAACAGTTTTTCCATCGTATAACAGGAATAACTGCAACCAGTGTGAATGTACTGGTCATTTCTACGTTCCGTGCAACCTAGGCTTCACCCTAGGGCGTTGCTCCACCAGATCGAATAGCTACGGCCTTAGAAGTCAACGCCAGAATCATTAAATTCCAAATAAATGCAACAGTTTTTCCATTGTATAAAACGAATAATTGCAACCAGTCTGAAAGTTATGGTCATTTCTACGTTCCGGGCAACCTAGGCTTCACCCTAGGGCGTTGCTCCACCAGATCCAATACTTAGGGCCTCAGAAGTCAACGCGAGAAGCTTAAAATACATTAAAAATACAACAGTTTTTCCATCGTATTACAGGAATAATTGCAACCAGTGGGAAAGTAACAGACATTTCTACGTTCCGGGCAACCTAGGCTTCACTCTAGCGCGTTCCCCACCAGACCGAATAGCTAGGACCTTAGAAGTGTTCGCCAGAAGCATAAAATAGAATCAAAATACACAGTTTTTCCATCGTATAACAGGAATAATTGCAACCAGTGTGAAAGGTATGGTCATTTCTACGTGCCGGGCAACCTAGGCTCCACCCTAGGGCGTTGCTCCACCAGATCGAATAGCTACAGACTTAGAATTCAACGCCAGAAGCATAAAATACAATAAAAATACAATAGTTTTTCATCGTATAACAGGAATAATTGCAACCAGCGTAAAAGTAAAGGCCATTGCTACGATCCGGGCAACCTAGGCTTCACTCGAGGGCGTTGCCCCACCACATCGAATAGCTACGGCCTTAGAAGTCAACGCCAGAAGCATAAAATACAATATAAATACAGCAGCTTTTCCATCGTATAAAATGAATAATTGTAAACAGTGTGAAAGTAATGGTCATTTCTACGTTCCGGGCAACCTAGGCTCCACTCTAGAGCGTTGCTCCACCAGATCGAATGGCTAGGGCCTAAGAAGTCAACGCCCGATGCATAAAATACAATAAAAATACAAAAGTTTTTCTGTCGTATAACGGGAATAATTGCAACCAGTGTGAAAGATATGGTCATTTCTACGTTCCGGGCAGCCTAGGCTTCACTCTAGGCCGTTGGTCCACCAGATCCAATAGTTAGGGCCTTAGAAGTCAACGCCCGAAGCATAAAATACAATACAAATACAACAGTTATTCCATCGTATAACAGGAATAATTACGACCAGTGTGAACGTTATGGGCATTTCCGCGTTCCGTGCAACCTACGCTTCACTCTAGGGTGTTGCACCACCAGGTCGAATAGTTAGGGCCTCAGAAAACAACACCAGACGCATAAAATACAATAAAAGTAGAACAGTTTTTCCATCGTATAAAAAGAATATTTGTAACCAGTGTGATGGTAATTGTCATTTCTACGTTCCGGGCAACATAGGCTTCACTCTTGAACGTTGCCCCACGAGATTGAACAGCTAGGACCTTAGAAGTCAACGCCAGAAGCATAAAATACAATAAAAATACAACAGTTTTTTCATGGTATAACAGGAATAATTGCAACCAGAGTGAAAGTCATGGTCATTTCTACGTTCCGGGCGACCAAGGCTTCACTCTGGGGCGTTGGTCCACCACATCGAAAATTTACGGCCTAAGAAGTCAACGCCAGAAGCATAAAATACAAAATAAGTACAATAGTTTTTCCATCGTCTAAAACGAATAATTGCACGAGTGTGAAAGGTATGGTCATTTCCACGTGCCGGGCAACCTAGGCTTCACTCTAGGGCGTTGCTCCACCAGATCGAATAGCTAGGGCCTTCGTCCTCAACGCCCGAAACATAAAATACAATAAAAATACAAAAGTTTTTCCATCGTATAACGGGAATAATTGCAACCAGTGTGAAAGTTATGGTCATTTCTACGTTCCGGGCAGCCTAGGCTTCACTCTAGGCCGTAGGTCCACCAGATCCAGTAGTTAGGGCCTAAGAAGTCAACGCCAGAAGCACCAGATACAAAATAAATACAGCAGTTTTTCCATCGTATAAACCGAATAATTGCACGAGTGTGAAAGGTATGGTCATTTGTACGTGCCGGGCAACCTAGTCTTCACTCTAGGGTGTTGCTCCACCAGATCGAATATTTAGGGCCTAAGAAGTCAACGCCAGAACCATAAAATACAAAACAAATACAACAGTTTTTCCATCGTATAACAGGAATAACTGCAACCAGTGTGAAAGTACTGGTCATTTCTACGTTCCGTGCAACCTAGGCTTCACCCTAGGGCGTTGCTCCACCAGATCGAATAGCTACGGACTTAGAATTCAACGCCAGAAGCATAAAATACAATAAAAATACAACAGTTTTTCATCGCATAACAGGAATAATTGCAACCAGCGTAAAAGTAAAGGCCATTGCTACGATCCGGGCAACCTAGGCTTCACTCGAGGGCGTTGCCCCACCACATCGAATAGCTACGGCCTTAGAAGTCAACGCCAGAAGCATAAAATACAATATAAATACAGCAGCTTTTCCATCGTATAAAATGAATAATTGTAAACAGTGTGAAAGTAATGGTCATTTCTACGTTCCGGGCAACCTAGGCTCCACTCTAGGGCGTTTACACACGAGATCGAACAGCCTGGACCTTAGAAGTCAACGCCAGAAGCATAAAATACAGTAAAAATACAACTGATTTACCATCGGACAAAACGAATAATTGCGACCAGTATGAAAGTTATTGTCATTTCTACGTTCCGGGCAACCTAGGCTTCACCCTAGGGCGTTGCTCCACCAGATCCAATAGTCATTGGCTTAGAAGTCAACGCCAGAACCATAAAATACAATATAAATACAACAGTTTTTCCATCGTATAACATGAGTAATTGCATCCAGTGTGAAAGATCCGGGTCATTTCTACGTTGCGGGCAACCTAGGCTTGATCCTAGGGCGTTGCTCCACCATATCGAATAGCTAGGGCCTTAGAAGTCAACGCCCGAAACATAAAATACAATGAAAATACAACAGTCTTTAAATCGTATAACAGGAATAATTGCAACCAGTGTGAAGGTAATTCTCTTTTCTATGTTCCGGGCAACCTAGGCTTCACTCTAGGGCGTTGCGACACCAGATCGAATAGCTAGGGCCTTAGAAGGCAACGCCAGAAGCATAAAATATAATATAAATACAACAGTTTTTTCATCGTATAGCATGAATAATTCCAACCAGAGTGAAAGTAATGGTCATTTCCACGTTTCGGCCAACCTACGCTTCACTCTAGGGCGTTGCTCCAGCACATCCAATATCTAGGACCTTAGAAGTCAACGCCAGAAGCATAAAATACACAATAAATACAATAGTTTTTCCATCGTCTAAACCGAATAATTGCACGAGTGTGAAAGGTATGGTCATTTCTACGTGCCGGGCAACCTAGTCTTCACTCTAGGGCGTTGCTCCACCAGATCGAATAGTTAGGGCCTTCGAAGTCAACGCCCGAAACATAAAATCCAATAAAAATACAAAGGTTTTTCCATCGTATATCGGGAATAATTGCAACCAGTGTGAAAGTGATGGTCATTTCTACGTTCCGGGCAGCCTAGGCTTCTCTCTAGGCCGCTGGTCCACCAGATCCAGTCGTTAGGGCCTAAGAAGTCAACGCCAGAAGCACCAGATACAAAATAAATACAACAGTTTTTCCATCGTATAAAACGAATAATTGCAATCAGTGTGACAGTAATGGTCATTTCTACGTTCCGGGCAACCTAGGCTTCACTCTACGGCGTTGGTGCACCAGATCGAACATTTAGGGCCTAAGAAGTCAACGCCAGAAGCATAAAATGCAATAAAAATACAAAAGTTTTTCCGTCGTATAACGGGAATAATTGGAACCAGTATGAAAGTTATGGTCATTTCAATGTTCCGGGCAACCTAGGCTTCACCCTAGGGCGTTGCTCCACCAGATCCAATAGTTAGGGCCTTAGAAGTCAACGCCCGAAGCATAAAGTACAATACAAATACTACAGTTATTCCATCGTATAACAGGAATAATTACGACCAGTGTGAACGTAATGGGCATTTCCACGTTCCGTGCAATCTAGGCTTCACTCTAGGGCGTTGCTCCACCAGATCGAATAGCTAGGTCCTTCGACCTCAAAGCCCGAAACATAAAATACAATAAAAATACAAAAGTTTTTCCATCGTATAACGGGAATAATTGCAACCAGTGTGAAAGTTATGGTCATTTCTACGTTCCGGGCTGCCTAGGCTTCACTCTAGGCCGTTGTTCCACCAGATCCAGTAGTTAGGGCCTAAGAAGTCAACGCCAGAAGCACCAGATACAAAATAAATACAACAGTTTTTCCATCGCCTAAACCGAATAATTGCACGAGTGTGAAAGGTATGGTCATTTCTACGTGCCGGGCAACCTAGTCTTCACTCTAGGGCGTTGCTCCACCAGATCGAATATGTAGGGCCGAAGAAGTCAACGCCAGAACCATAAAATACAAAACAAATACAACAGTTTTTCCATCGTATAACAGGAATAACTGCAACCAGTGTGAAAGTACTGGTCATTTCTACGTTCCGTGCAACCTAGGCTTCACCCTAGGGCGTTGCTCCACCAGATCGAATAGCTACGGACTTAGAATTCAACGCCAGAAGCATAAAATACAATAAAAATACAACAGTTTTACCATCGTATAAAACGAATAATTGCAACCAGTATGAAAGTTATTGTCATTTCTACGTTCCGGGCAACCTAGGCTTCACCCAAGGGCGTTGCTCCACCAGATCCAATAGTCATTGGCTTAGAAGTCAACGCCCGAAGCATAAAATACAATAAAAACGCAACAGTTCTTCCAGCGTATAGCATGAATAATTGCAACCAGTGTGAAAGTAATGGTCATTTCTACGTTCCGGGCGTCGTAGGCTTCTCACTAGGGCGTTGCTCCACCAGATCGAATAGATACGGTCTTAGTAGTCAACGCCAGAATCATAAAATACAATATAAATACAGCAGCTTTTCCATCGTATAACAGGAATAACTGCAACCAGTATGAAAGTAATGGTCATTTCTACGTTTCGGGCAACCTAGGCTCCACCCTAGGGCGTTGCTCCACCAAATTGAATAGTTAGGGCCTCAGAAGTCAACGCCCGAAGCATAAAATACAATAAGAATACAACAGTTTTTTCATCGTATAACAGGAATAATTGCAACCAGAGTGAAAGTCATGGTCATTTTTACGTTCCCGCCGAACAAGGCTTCACTCTGGGGCGTTGGTCCACCAGATCGAAAAGTTACGGCCTAAGAAGTCAACGCCAGAAGCATAAAATACAAAATAAGTACAATACTTTTTCCATCGCCTAAAACGAATAATTGCACGAGTGCAAAAGGTATGGTCATTTCTACGTGCCGGGCAACCTAGGCTTCACTCTAGGGCGTTGCTCCACCAGATCGAATAGCTAGGGCCTTCGACGTCAACGCCCGAAACATAAAATACAATAAAGATACAAAAGTATTTCCATCGTATAACGGGAATAATTGCAACCAGTGTGAAAGTTATGGTCATTTCTACGTTCCGGGCAGCCTAGGCTTCACTCTAGGCCGGTGGTCTACCAGATCCAGTAGTTAGGGCCTAAGAAGTCAACGCCAGAAGCACCAGATACAAAATAAATACAACAGTTTTTCCATCGTATAAAACGAATAATTGCAATCAGTGTGAAAGTAATGGTCATTTCTACGTTCCGGGCAACCTAGGCTTCACTCTACGGCGTTGGTGCACCAGATCGAACATTTAGGGCCTAAGAAGTCAAGGCCAGAAGCATAAAATACAATAAAAATACAAAAGTTTTTCCGTCGTATAACGGGAATAATTGGAACCAGTATGAAAGTTATGGTCATTTCAATGTTCCGGGCAACCTAGGCTTCACCCTAGGGCGTTGCTCCACCAGATCCAATAGTTAGGGCCTTAGAAGTCAACGCCCGAAGCATAAAGTACAATACAAATACTACAGTTATTCCATCGTATAACAGGAATAATTACGACCAGTGTGAACGTAATGGGCATTTCCACGTTCCGTGCAATCTAGGCTTCGCTCTAGGGCGTTGCTCCACCAGATCGAATAGCTAGGGCCTTCGACCTCAAAGCCCGAAACATAAAATACAATAAAAATACAAAAGTTTTTCCATCGTATAACGGGAATAATTGCAACCAGTGTGAAAGTTATGGTCATTTCTACGTTCCGGGCTGTCTAGGCTTCACTCTAGGCCGGTGGTCTACCAGATCCAGTAGTTAGGGCCTAAGAAGTCAACGCCAGAAGCACCAGATACAAAATAAATACAACAGTTTTTCCATCGTATAAAACGAATAATTGCAATCAGTGTGAAAGTAATGGTCATTTCTACGTTCCGGGCAACCTAGGCTTCACTCTACGGCGTTGGTGCACCAGATCGAACATTTAGGGCCTAAGAAGTCAACGCCAGAAGTATAAAATACAATAAAAATACAAAAGTTTTTCCGTCGTATAACGGGAATAATTGGAACCAGTATGAAAGTTATGGTCATTTCAATGTTCCGGGCAACCTAGGCTTCACCCTAGGGCGTTGCTCCACCAGATCGAATAGCTACGGACTTGGAATTCAACGCCAGAAGCATAAAATACAATAAAAATACAACAGTTTTACCATCGTATAAAACGAATAATTGCAACCAGTATGAAAGTTATTGTCATTTCTACGTTCCGGGCAACCTAGGCTTCACCCAAGGGCGTTGCTCCACCAGATCCAATAGTCATTGGCTTAGAAGTCAACGCCCGAAGCATAAAATACAATAAAAACGCAACAGTTCTTCCAGCGTATAGCATGAATAATTGCAACCAGTGTGAAAGTAATGGTCATTTCTACGTTCCGGGCGTCGTAGGCTTCTCACTAGGGCGTTGCTCCACCAGATCGAATAGATACGGTCTTAGTAGTCAACGCCAGAATCATAAAATACAATATAAATACAGCAGCTTTTCCATCGTATAACAGGAATAACTGCAACCAGTATGAAAGTAATGGTCATTTCTACGTTTCGGGCAACCTAGGCTCCACCCTAGGGCGTTGCTCCACCAAATTGAATAGTTAGGGCCTCAGAAGTCAACGCCCGAAGCATAAAATACAATAAGAATACAACAGTTTTTTCATCGTATAACAGGAATAATTGCAACCAGAGTGAAAGTCATGGTCATTTTTACGTTCCGGGCGAACAAGGCTTCACTCTGGGGCGTTGGTCCACCAGATCGAAAAGTTACGGCCTAAGAAGTCAACGCCAGAAGCATAAAATACAAAATAAGTACAATACTTTTTCCATCGCCTAAAACGAATAATTGCACGAGTGCAAAAGGTATGGTCATTTCTACGTGCCGGGCAACCTAGGCTTCACTCTAGGGCGTTGCTCCACCAGATCGAATAGCTAGGGCCTTCGACGTCAACGCCCGAAACATAAAATACAATAAAGATACAAAAGTATTTCCATCGTATAACGGGAATAATTGCAACCAGTGTGAAAGTTATGGTCATTTCTACGTTCCGGGCAGCCTAGGCTTCACTCTAGGCCGGTGGTCTACCAGATCCAGTAGTTAGGGCCTAAGAAGTCAACGCCAGAAGCACCAGATACAAAATAAATACAACAGTTTTTCCATCGTATAAAACGAATAATTGCAATCAGTGTGAAAGTAATGGTCATTTCTACGTTCCGGGCAACCTAGGCTTCACTCTACGGCGTTGGTGCACCAGATCGAACATTTAGGGCCTAAGAAGTCAAGGCCAGAAGCATAAAATACAATAAAAATACAAAAGTTTTTCCGTCGTATAACGGGAATAATTGGAACCAGTATGAAAGTTATGGTCATTTCAATGTTCCGGGCAACCTAGGCTTCACCCTAGGGCGTTGCTCCACCAGATCGAATAGCTACGGACTTGGAATTCAACGCCAGAAGCATAAAATACAATAAAAATACAACAGTTTTACCATCGTATAAAACGAATAATTGCAACCAGTATGAAAGTTATTGTCATTTCTACGTTCCGGGCAACCTAGGCTTCACCCTAGGGCGTTGCTCCACCAGATCCAATAGTCATTGGCTTAGAAGTCAACGCCCGAAGCATAAAATACAATAAAAACGCAACAGTTCTTCCAGCGTATAGCATGAATAATTGCAACCAGTGTGAAAGTAATGGTCATTTCTACGTTCCGGGCGTCGTAGGCTTCTCACTAGGGCGTTGCTCCACCAGATCGAATAGATACGGTCTTAGTAGTCAACGCCAGAATCATAAAATACAATATAAATACAGCAGCTTTTCCATCGTATAACAGGAATAACTGCAACCAGTATGAAAGTAATGGTCATTTCTACGTTTCGGGCAACCTAGGCTCCACCCTAGGGCGTTGCTCCACCAAATTGAATAGTTAGGGCCTCAGAAGTCAACGCCCGAAGCATAAAATACAATAAGAATACAACAGTTTTTTCATCGTATAACAGGAATAATTGCAACCAGAGTGAAAGTCATGGTCATTTTTACGTTCCGGGCGACCAAGGCTTCACTCTGGGGCGTTGGTCCACCAGATCGAAAAGTTACGGCCTAAGAAGTCAACGCCAGAAGCATAAAATACAAAATAAGTACAATAGTTTTTCCATCGTCTAAAACGAATAATTGCACGAGTGTAAAAGGTATGGTCATTTCTACGTGCCGGGCAACCTAGGCTTCACTCTAGGGCGTTGCTCCACCAGATCGAATAGCTAGGGCCTTCGACGTCAACGCCCGAAACATAAAATACAATAAAGATACAAAAGTATTTCCATCGTATAACGGGATTAATTGCAACCAGTGTGAAAGTTATGGTCATTTCTACGTTCCGGGCAGCCTAGGCTTCACTCTAGCCCGGTGGTCTACCAGATCCAGTAGTTAGGGCCTAAGAAGTCAACGCCAGAAACATAAAATACAAAACAAATACACCAGTTTTTCCATCGTATAACAGGAATAACTGCAACCAGTGTGAAAGTACTGGTCATTTCTACGTTCCGTGCAACCTAGGCTTCACCCTAGGGCGTTGCTCCACCAGATCGAATAGCTACGGACTTAGAATTCAACGCCAGAAGCATAAAATACAATAAAAATACAACAGTTTTTCATCGTATAATAGGAATAATTGCAACCAGCGTGAAAGTAATGGCCATTTCTACGATTCGGGCAAACTAGGCTTCACTCCTGGGCGTTGCTCCACCACATCGAATAGCTACGGCCTTAGAATTCAACGCCAGAGGCATAAAATACATTATAAGTACAGCAGCTTTTCCATCCTATAACAGGAATAACTGCAACCAGTATGAAAGTAATGGTCATTTCTACGTTTCGGGCAACCTAGGCTTCACCCTAGGGCGTTGCTCCACCAGATCGAATAGCTACGGCCTTAGAAGTCAACGCCAGAATCATTAAATTCCAAATAAATGCAACAGTTTTTCCATTGTATAAAACGAATAATTGCAACCAGTCTGAAAGTTATGGTCATTTCTACGTTCCGGGCAACCTAGGCTTCACCCTAGGGCGTTGCTCCACCAGATCCAATACTTAGGGCCTCAGAAGTCAACGCGAGAAGCTTAAAATACATTAAAAATACAACAGTTTTTCCATCGTATGACAGGAATAATTGCAACCAGTGGGAAAGTAACAGACATTTCTACGTTCCGGGCAACCTAGGCTTCACTCTAGCGCGTTCCCCACCAGACCGAATAGCTAGGACCTTAGAAGTGTTCGCCAGAAGCATAAAATAGAATCAAAATACACAGTTTTTCCATCGTATAACAGGAATAATTGCAACCAGTGTGAAAGGTATGGTCATTTCTACGTGCCGGGCAACCTAGGCTCCACCCTAGGGCGTTGCTCCACCAGATCGAATAGCTACAGACTTAGAATTCAACGCCAGAAGCATAAAATACAATAAAAATACAATAGTTTTTCATCGTATAACAGGAATAATTGCAACCAGCGTAAAAGTAAAGGCCATTGCTACGATCCGGGCAACCTAGGCTTCACTCGAGGGCGTTGCCCCACCACATCGAATAGCTACGGCCTTAGAAGTCAACGCCAGAAGCATAAAATACAATATAAATACAGCAGCTTTTCCATCGTATAAAATGAATAATTGTAAACAGTGTGAAAGTAATGGTCATTTCTACGTTCCGGGCAACCTAGGCTCCACTCTAGAGCGTTGCTCCACCAGATCGAATGGCTAGGGCCTAAGAAGTCAACGCCCGATGCATAAAATACAATAAAAATACAAAAGTTTTTCTGTCGTATAACGGGAATAATTGCAACCAGTGTGAAAGATATGGTCATTTCTACGTTCCGGGCAGCCTAGGCTTCACTCTAGGCCGTTGGTCCACCAGATCCAATAGTTAGGGCCTTAGAAGTCAACGCCCGAAGCATAAAATACAATACAAATACAACAGTTATTCCATCGTATAACAGGAATAATTACGACCAGTGTGAACGTTATGGGCATTTCCGCGTTCCGTGCAACCTACGCTTCACTCTAGGGTGTTGCACCACCAGGTCGAATAGTTAGGGCCTCAGAAAACAACACCAGACGCATAAAATACAATAAAAGTAGAACAGTTTTTCCATCGTATAAAAAGAATATTTGTAACCAGTGTGATGGTAATTGTCATTTCTACGTTCCGGGCAACATAGGCTTCACTCTTGAACGTTGCCCCACGAGATTGAACAGCTAGGACCTTAGAAGTCAACGCCAGAAGCATAAAATACAATAAAAATACAACAGTTTTTTCATGGTATAACAGGAATAATTGCAACCAGAGTGAAAGTCATGGTCATTTCTACGTTCCGGGCGACCAAGGCTTCACTCTGGGGCGTTGGTCCACCACATCGAAAATTTACGGCCTAAGAAGTCAACGCCAGAAGCATAAAATACAAAATAAGTACAATAGTTTTTCCATCGTCTAAAACGAATAATTGCACGAGTGTGAAAGGTATGGTCATTTCCACGTGCCGGGCAACCTAGGCTTCACTCTAGGGCGTTGCTCCACCAGATCGAATAGCTAGGGCCTTCGTCCTCAACGCCCGAAACATAAAATACAATAAAAATACAAAAGTTTTTCCATCGTATAACGGGAATAATTGCAACCAGTGTGAAAGTTATGGTCATTTCTACGTTCCGGGCAGCCTAGGCTTCACTCTAGGCCGTAGGTCCACCAGATCCAGTAGTTAGGGCCTAAGAAGTCAACGCCAGAAGCACCAGATACAAAATAAATACAGCAGTTTTTCCATCGTATAAACCGAATAATTGCACGAGTGTGAAAGGTATGGTCATTTGTACGTGCCGGGCAACCTAGTCTTCACTCTAGGGTGTTGCTCCACCAGATCGAATATTTAGGGCCTAAGAAGTCAACGCCAGAACCATAAAATACAAAACAAATACAACAGTTTTTCCATCGTATAACAGGAATAACTGCAACCAGTGTGAAAGTACTGGTCATTTCTACGTTCCGTGCAACCTAGGCTTCACCCTAGGGCGTTGCTCCACCAGATCGAATAGCTACGGACTTAGAATTCAACGCCAGAAGCATAAAATACAATAAAAATACAACAGTTTTTCATCGCATAACAGGAATAATTGCAACCAGCGTAAAAGTAAAGGCCATTGCTACGATCCGGGCAACCTAGGCTTCACTCGAGGGCGTTGCCCCACCACATCGAATAGCTACGGCCTTAGAAGTCAACGCCAGAAGCATAAAATACAATATAAATACAGCAGCTTTTCCATCGTATAAAATGAATAATTGTAAACAGTGTGAAAGTAATGGTCATTTCTACGTTCCGGGCAACCTAGGCTCCACTCTAGGGCGTTTACACACGAGATCGAACAGCCTGGACCTTAGAAGTCAACGCCAGAAGCATAAAATACAGTAAAAATACAACTGATTTACCATCGGACAAAACGAATAATTGCGACCAGTATGAAAGTTATTGTCATTTCTACGTTCCGGGCAACCTAGGCTTCACCCTAGGGCGTTGCTCCACCAGATCCAATAGTCATTGGCTTAGAAGTCAACGCCAGAACCATAAAATACAATATAAATACAACAGTTTTTCCATCGTATAACATGAGTAATTGCATCCAGTGTGAAAGATCCGGGTCATTTCTACGTTGCGGGCAACCTAGGCTTGATCCTAGGGCGTTGCTCCACCATATCGAATAGCTAGGGCCTTAGAAGTCAACGCCCGAAACATAAAATACAATGAAAATACAACAGTCTTTAAATCGTATAACAGGAATAATTGCAACCAGTGTGAAGGTAATTCTCTTTTCTATGTTCCGGGCAACCTAGGCTTCACTCTAGGGCGTTGCGACACCAGATCGAATAGCTAGGGCCTTAGAAGGCAACGCCAGAAGCATAAAATATAATATAAATACAACAGTTTTTTCATCGTATAGCATGAATAATTCCAACCAGAGTGAAAGTAATGGTCATTTCCACGTTTCGGCCAACCTACGCTTCACTCTAGGGCGTTGCTCCAGCACATCCAATATCTAGGACCTTAGAAGTCAACGCCAGAAGCATAAAATACACAAGAAATACAATAGTTTTTCCATCGTCTAAACCGAATAATTGCACGAGTGTGAAAGGTATGGTCATTTCTACGTGCCGGGCAACCTAGTCTTCACTCTAGGGCGTTGCTCCACCAGATCGAATAGTTAGGGCCTTCGAAGTCAACGCCCGAAACATAAAATCCAATAAAAATACAAAGGTTTTTCCATCGTATATCGGGAATAATTGCAACCAGTGTGAAAGTGATGGTCATTTCTACGTTCCGGGCAGCCTAGGCTTCTCTCTAGGCCGCTGGTCCACCAGATCCAGTCGTTAGGGCCTAAGAAGTCAACGCCAGAAGCACCAGATACAAAATAAATACAACAGTTTTTCCATCGTATAAAACGAATAATTGCAATCAGTGTGACAGTAATGGTCATTTCTACGTTCCGGGCAACCTAGGCTTCACTCTACGGCGTTGGTGCACCAGATCGAACATTTAGGGCCTAAGAAGTCAACGCCAGAAGCATAAAATGCAATAAAAATACAAAAGTTTTTCCGTCGTATAACGGGAATAATTGGAACCAGTATGAAAGTTATGGTCATTTCAATGTTCCGGGCAACCTAGGCTTCACCCTAGGGCGTTGCTCCACCAGATCCAATAGTTAGGGCCTTAGAAGTCAACGCCCGAAGCATAAAGTACAATACAAATACTACAGTTATTCCATCGTATAACAGGAATAATTACGACCAGTGTGAACGTAATGGGCATTTCCACGTTCCGTGAAATCTAGGCTTCACTCTAGGGCGTTGCTCCACCAGATCGAATAGCTAGGTCCTTCGACCTCAAAGCCCGAAACATAAAATACAATAAAAATACAAAAGTTTTTCCATCGTATAACGGGAATAATTGCAACCAGTGTGAAAGTTATGGTCATTTCTACGTTCCGGGCTGCCTAGGCTTCACTCTAGGCCGTTGTTCCACCAGATCCAGTAGTTAGGGCCTAAGAAGTCAACGCCAGAAGCACCAGATACAAAATAAATACAACAGTTTTTCCATCGCCTAAACCGAATAATTGCACGAGTGTGAAAGGTATGGTCATTTCTACGTGCCGGGCAACCTAGTCTTCACTCTAGGGCGTTGCTCCACCAGATCGAATATGTAGGGCCGAAGAAGTCAACGCCAGAACCATAAAATACAAAACAAATACAACAGTTTTTCCATCGTATAACAGGAATAACTGCAACCAGTGTGAAAGTACTGGTCATTTCTACGTTCCGTGCAACCTAGGCTTCACCCTAGGGCGTTGCTCCACCAGATCGAATAGCTACGGACTTAGAATTCAACGCCAGAAGCATAAAATACAATAAAAATACAACAGTTTTACCATCGTATAAAACGAATAATTGCAACCAGTATGAAAGTTATTGTCATTTCTACGTTCCGGGCAACCTAGGCTTCACCCAAGGGCGTTGCTCCACCAGATCCAATAGTCATTGGCTTAGAAGTCAACGCCCGAAGCATAAAATACAATAAAAACGCAACAGTTCTTCCAGCGTATAGCATGAATAATTGCAACCAGTGTGAAAGTAATGGTCATTTCTACGTTCCGGGCGTCGTAGGCTTCTCACTAGGGCGTTGCTCCACCAGATCGAATAGATACGGTCTTAGTAGTCAACGCCAGAATCATAAAATACAATATAAATACAGCAGCTTTTCCATCGTATAACAGGAATAACTGCAACCAGTATGAAAGTAATGGTCATTTCTACGTTTCGGGCAACCTAGGCTCCACCCTAGGGCGTTGCTCCACCAAATTGAATAGTTAGGGCCTCAGAAGTCAACGCCCGAAGCATAAAATACAATAAGAATACAACAGTTTTTTCATCGTATAACAGGAATAATTGCAACCAGAGTGAAAGTCATGGTCATTTTTACGTTCCCGCCGAACAAGGCTTCACTCTGGGGCGTTGGTCCACCAGATCGAAAAGTTACGGCCTAAGAAGTCAACGCCAGAAGCATAAAATACAAAATAAGTACAATACTTTTTCCATCGCCTAAAACGAATAATTGCACGAGTGCAAAAGGTATGGTCATTTCTACGTGCCGGGCAACCTAGGCTTCACTCTAGGGCGTTGCTCCACCAGATCGAATAGCTAGGGCCTTCGACGTCAACGCCCGAAACATAAAATACAATAAAGATACAAAAGTATTTCCATCGTATAACGGGAATAATTGCAACCAGTGTGAAAGTTATGGTCATTTCTACGTTCCGGGCAGCCTAGGCTTCACTCTAGGCCGGTGGTCTACCAGATCCAGTAGTTAGGGCCTAAGAAGTCAACGCCAGAAGCACCAGATACAAAATAAATACAACAGTTTTTCCATCGTATAAAACGAATAATTGCAATCAGTGTGAAAGTAATGGTCATTTCTACGTTCCGGGCAACCTAGGCTTCACTCTACGGCGTTGGTGCACCAGATCGAACATTTAGGGCCTAAGAAGTCAAGGCCAGAAGCATAAAATACAATAAAAATACAAAAGTTTTTCCGTCGTATAACGGGAATAATTGGAACCAGTATGAAAGTTATGGTCATTTCAATGTTCCGGGCAACCTAGGCTTCACCCTAGGGCGTTGCTCCACCAGATCCAATAGTTAGGGCCTTAGAAGTCAACGCCCGAAGCATAAAGTACAATACAAATACTACAGTTATTCCATCGTATAACAGGAATAATTACGACCAGTGTGAACGTAATGGGCATTTCCACGTTCCGTGCAATCTAGGCTTCACTCTAGGGCGTTGCTCCACCAGATCGAATAGCTAGGGCCTTCGACCTCAAAGCCCGAAACATAAAATACAATAAAAATACAAAAGTTTTTCCATCGTATAACGGGAATAATTGCAACCAGTGTGAAAGTTATGGTCATTTCTACGTTCCGGGCTGCCTAGGCTTCACTCTAGGCCGGTGGTCTACCAGATCCAGTAGTTAGGGCCTAAGAAGTCAACGCCAGAAGCACCAGATACAAAATAAATACAACAGTTTTTCCATCGTATAAAACGAATAATTGCAATCAGTGTGAAAGTAATGGTCATTTCTACGTTCCGGGCAACCTAGGCTTCACTCTACGGCGTTGGTGCACCAGATCGAACATTTAGGGCCTAAGAAGTCAACGCCAGAAGTATAAAATACAATAAAAATACAAAAGTTTTTCCGTCGTATAACGGGAATAATTGGAACCAGTATGAAAGTTATGGTCATTTCAATGTTCCGGGCAACCTAGGCTTCACCCTAGGGCGTTGCTCCACCAGATCGAATAGCTACGGACTTGGAATTCAACGCCAGAAGCATAAAATACAATAAAAATACAACAGTTTTACCATCGTATAAAACGAATAATTGCAACCAGTATGAAAGTTATTGTCATTTCTACGTTCCGGGCAACCTAGGCTTCACCCAAGGGCGTTGCTCCACCAGATCCAATAGTCATTGGCTTAGAAGTCAACGCCCGAAGCATAAAATACAATAAAAACGCAACAGTTCTTCCAGCGTATAGCATGAATAATTGCAACCAGTGTGAAAGTAATGGTCATTTCTACGTTCCGGGCGTCGTAGGCTTCTCACTAGGGCGTTGCTCCACCAGATCGAATAGATACGGTCTTAGTAGTCAACGCCAGAATCATAAAATACAATATAAATACAGCAGCTTTTCCATCGTATAACAGGAATAACTGCAACCAGTATGAAAGTAATGGTCATTTCTACGTTTCGGGCAACCTAGGCTCCACCCTAGGGCGTTGCTCCACCAAATTGAATAGTTAGGGCCTCAGAAGTCAACGCCCGAAGCATAAAATACAATAAGAATACAACAGTTTTTTCATCGTATAACAGGAATAATTGCAACCAGAGTGAAAGTCATGGTCATTTTTACGTTCCGGGCGAACAAGGCTTCACTCTGGGGCGTTGGTCCACCAGATCGAAAAGTTACGGCCTAAGAAGTCAACGCCAGAAGCATAAAATACAAAATAAGTACAATACTTTTTCCATCGCCTAAAACGAATAATTGCACGAGTGCAAAAGGTATGGTCATTTCTACGTGCCGGGCAACCTAGGCTTCACTCTAGGGCGTTGCTCCACCAGATCGAATAGCTAGGGCCTTCGACGTCAACGCCCGAAACATAAAATACAATAAAGATACAAAAGTATTTCCATCGTATAACGGGAATAATTGCAACCAGTGTGAAAGTTATGGTCATTTCTACGTTCCGGGCAGCCTAGGCTTCACTCTAGGCCGGTGGTCTACCAGATCCAGTAGTTAGGGCCTAAGAAGTCAACGCCAGAAGCACCAGATACAAAATAAATACAACAGTTTTTCCATCGTATAAAACGAATAATTGCAATCAGTGTGAAAGTAATGGTCATTTCTACGTTCCGGGCAACCTAGGCTTCACTCTACGGCGTTGGTGCACCAGATCGAACATTTAGGGCCTAAGAAGTCAAGGCCAGAAGCATAAAATACAATAAAAATACAAAAGTTTTTCCGTCGTATAACGGGAATAATTGGAACCAGTATGAAAGTTATGGTCATTTCAATGTTCCGGGCAACCTAGGCTTCACCCTAGGGCGTTGCTCCACCAGATCGAATAGCTACGGACTTGGAATTCAACGCCAGAAGCATAAAATACAATAAAAATACAACAGTTTTACCATCGTATAAAACGAATAATTGCAACCAGTATGAAAGTTATTGTCATTTCTACGTTCCGGGCAACCTAGGCTTCACCCTAGGGCGTTGCTCCACCAGATCCAATAGTCATTGGCTTAGAAGTCAACGCCCGAAGCATAAAATACAATAAAAACGCAACAGTTCTTCCAGCGTATAGCATGAATAATTGCAACCAGTGTGAAAGTAATGGTCATTTCTACGTTCCGGGCGTCGTAGGCTTCTCACTAGGGCGTTGCTCCACCAGATCGAATAGATACGGTCTTAGTAGTCAACGCCAGAATCATAAAATACAATATAAATACAGCAGCTTTTCCATCGTATAACAGGAATAACTGCAACCAGTATGAAAGTAATGGTCATTTCTACGTTTCGGGCAACCTAGGCTCCACCCTAGGGCGTTGCTCCACCAAATTGAATAGTTAGGGCCTCAGAAGTCAACGCCCGAAGCATAAAATACAATAAGAATACAACAGTTTTTTCATCGTATAACAGGAATAATTGCAACCAGAGTGAAAGTCATGGTCATTTTTACGTTCCGGGCGACCAAGGCTTCACTCTGGGGCGTTGGTCCACCAGATCGAAAAGTTACGGCCTAAGAAGTCAACGCCAGAAGCATAAAATACAAAATAAGTACAATAGTTTTTCCATCGTCTAAAACGAATAATTGCACGAGTGTAAAAGGTATGGTCATTTCTACGTGCCGGGCAACCTAGGCTTCACTCTAGGGCGTTGCTCCACCAGATCGAATAGCTAGGGCCTTCGACGTCAACGCCCGAAACATAAAATACAATAAAGATACAAAAGTATTTCCATCGTATAACGGGATTAATTGCAACCAGTGTGAAAGTTATGGTCATTTCTACGTTCCGGGCAGCCTAGGCTTCACTCTAGCCCGGTGGTCTACCAGATCCAGTAGTTAGGGCCTAAGAAGTCAACGCCAGAAACATAAAATACAAAACAAATACAACAGTTTTTCCATCGTATAACAGGAATAACTGCAACCAGTGTGAAAGTACTGGTCATTTCTACGTTCCGTGCAACCTAGGCTTCACCCTAGGGCGTTGCTCCACCAGATCGAATAGCTACGGACTTAGAATTCAACGCCAGAAGCATAAAATACAATAAAAATACAACAGTTTTTCATCGTATAATAGGAATAATTGCAACCAGCGTGAAAGTAATGGCCATTTCTACGATTCGGGCAAACTAGGCTTCACTCCTGGGCGTTGCTCCACCACATCGAATAGCTACGGCCTTAGAATTCAACGCCAGAGGCATAAAATACATTATAAGTACAGCAGCTTTTCCATCCTATAACAGGAATAACTGCAACCAGTATGAAAGTAATGGTCATTTCTACGTTTCGGGCAACCTAGGCTCCACTCTAGGGCGTTGCTCCACCAAATTGAATAGCTAGGGCCTCAGAAGTCAACGCCAGAAGCATAAAATACAATATAAGTACAACAGTTTTCGCATCATATGAAACGAATAATTGCAACCAGTATGAAAGTTATGGTCTTTTCTACGTTCCGGGCAACCTAGGGTTCACCCTAGGGCGTTGCTCCACCAAATCGAATAGTTAGGGCCTTAGAAGTCAACGCCCGAAGCATAAAATACTATACAAATACAACAGTTATTTAATCGTATAACAGAAATAATTACAACCAGTGTGAATGTAATGGGCATTTCTACGTTCCGTCCAAACTAGGCTTCACTCTAGGGCGTTGCTCCACCAGGTCGAATAGATAGCGCCTTAGAAAACAACTCCAGACGCATAAAATACAATAAAGATACAACAGTTTTTCCATCGTATAAAAAGAATAATTGCAACCAGTGTGAAAGTAATGGTCATTTCTACGTTTGGGGCAACCTGGGCTCCACTCTAGGGCGTTAATCCACCAAATCGAATAGCTAGAGCCTTAGAAATCAACGCCGGAAGCATAACATACAATAAAAATACAACAGCTTTTCCATCGTCTAAAAGGAATAATTGATACCAGAGTAAAAGTGAAGGTCATTTCTACGTTCCGGGCGACCTAGGCTTCACTCTGGGGCGTTCGTCCAGCAGATCAAATAGTTGGGGCCTAAGAAGTCAACGCCATAAGCTTAAAATAGAAAATAAATACAATAGTTTTTCCATCGTATAAAACGAATAATTGCACGAGTATGAAAGGTATGGTCATTTCTACGTTCCGGGCAACCTAGGCTTCACTCTAGGGCGCTGCTCCACCAGATCGTATAGCTAGGACCTTAGAAGTCAAAGCCAGAAGCATAAAATACAATATAAATACAACAGTTTTTCCACCGTATTACAGGAATAATTCCAAACAGTGTGAAAGTAATGCTCATTTCTACATTCCTGGCAACATAGGCTTCGCTCTAGGGCGTTGCTCCTCCACATTGAATAGCTACGGCCTTAGAAGTCAACGCCTGAAGCATAAAATGCAATAAAAATGCAAAAGTTTTTTCATCGTATGAAACGAATAATTGCAACCAGTATGAAGGTTATGGTCATTTCTACGTGTCGGGCAACATAGGCTTCACTCTTGGACGTTGCCCCACGAGATCGAATAACTAGGACATTAGAAGTCAACGCCAGACGCATAAAATACAATAAAAATACAACATTTTTTCCATCGTATAGCATGAATAATTGCAACCAGAGTGAAAGTGATGGTCATTTCTACGTTCCTGGCAACCTAGGCTTAACTTTAGGGCGTTGCTCCACCAGATCGGATAGTTAGGTCCTAAGAAGTCAACACCAGAAGCATAAAATACAATAAAAATACAGCAGTTTTTCCATCCTATAACAGGAGTAATTGAAACCCGTATGAAAGTGATGGGCATTTTTACGTTCAGGGCAACCTAGGCTTCACTCTAGGGCGTTGATCCACCATATCGAATAGCTACGGCCTTAGAAGTCAACGCCAGAAGCATAAAATACAATATAAATGCAACAGTTTTTCCATTGTATAAAACGAATAATTGCAACCAGTCTGAAAGTTATGGTCATTTCTACGTTCCGGGCAACCTAGGCTTCACCCTAGGGCGTTGCTCCACCAGATCCAATACTTAGGGCCTCAGAAGTCAACGCGAGAAGCTTAAAATACATTAAAAATACAACAGTTTTTCCATCGTATGACAGGAATAATTGCAACCAGTGGGAAAGTAACAGACATTTCTACGTTCCGGGCAACCTAGGCTTCACTCTAGGGCGTTCCCCACCAGACCGAATAGCTAGGACCTTAGAAGTGTTCGCCAGAAGCATAAAATAGAATCAAAATACACAGTTTTTCCATCGTATAACAGGAATAATTGCAACCAGTGTGAAAGTGATGGTCATCTCTACGTTCCGGGCAACCTAGGCTTCACACTAAGGCGTTGCTCCACCAGATCCAATAGTTAGGGCCTTAGAAGTCAACGCCCGAAGCATAAAATACAATACAAATACAACAGTTATTCCATCGTATAACAGGAATAATTACGACCAGTGTGAACGTTATGGGCATTTCCGCGTTCCGTGCAACCTACGCTTCACTCTAGGGTGTTGCACCACCAGGTCGAATAGTTAGGGCCTTAGAAAACAACTCCAGACGCATAAAATACAATAAAAATAGAACAGTTTTTCCATCGTATAAAAAGAATAATTGTAACCAGTGTGATGGTAATTGTCATTTCTACGTTCCGGGCAACATAGGCTTCACTCTTGAACGTTGCCCCACGAGATTGAACAGCTAGGACCTTAGAAGTCAACGCCAGAAGCATAAAATACAATAAAAATACAACAGTTTTTTCATGGTATAACAGGAATAATTGCAACCAGAGTGAAAGTCATGGTCATTTCTACGTTCCCGGCGAACAAGGCTTCACTCTGGGGCGTTGGTCCACCACATCGAAAACTTACGGCCTAAGAAGTCAACGCCAGAAGCATAAAATACAAAATAAATCCAACAGTTTTTCCATCGTATAAACCGAATAATTGCACGAGTGTGAAAGGTATGGTCATTTCTACGTGCCGGGCAACCTAGTCTTCACTCTAGGGTGTTGCTCCACCAGATCGAATATTTAGGGCCTAAGAAGTCAACGCCAGAACCATAAAATACATAACAAATACAACAGTTTTTCCATCGTATAACAGGAATAACTGCAACCAGTGTGAATGTACTGGTCATTTCTACGTTCCGTGCAACCTAGGCTTCACCCTAGGGCGTTGCTCCACCAGATCGAATAGCTACGGACTTAGAATTCAATGCCAGAAGCATAAAATACAATAAAAATACAACAGTTTTTCATCGTATAACAGGAATAATTGCAACCAGCGTGAAAGTAAAGGCCATTGCTACGATCCGGACAACCTAGGCTTCACTCGAGGGCGTTGCTCCAGCACATCGAATAGCTACGGCCTTAGAAGTCAACGCCAGAAGCATAGAACACAATATAAATACAGCAGCTTTTCCATCGTATAAAATGAATAATTGTAAACAGTGTGAAAGTAATGGTCATTTCTACGTTCCGGGCAACCTAGGCTCCACTCTAGGGCGTTGACCCACGAGATCGAACAGCCTGGACCTTAGAAGTCAACGCCAGAAGCATAAAATACAATAAAAATACAACTGATTTACCATCGGACAAAACGAATAATTGCAACCAGTATGAAAGTTATTGTCATTTCTACGTTCCGGGCAACCTAGGCTTCACCCTAGGGCGTTGCTCCACCAGATCCAATAGTCATTGGCTTAGAAGTCAACGCCAGAACCATAAAATACAATATAAATACAACAGTTTTTCCATCGTATAACATGAGTAATTGCATCCAGTGTGAAAGATCTGGGTCATTTCTACGTTCCGGGCAACCTAGGCTTGATCCTAGGGCGTTGCTCCACCATATCGAATAGCTAGGGCCTTAGAAGTCAACGACCGAAACATAAAATACAATGAAAATACAACAGTCTTTCCATCGTATAACAGGAATAATTGCAACCAGTGTGAAGGTAATTCTCTTTTCTATGTTCCGGTCAACCTAGGCTTCACTCTAGGGCGTTGCGACACCAGATCGAATAGCTAGGGCCTTAGAAGGCAACGCCAGAAGCATAAAATACAATAAAAATACAACAGTTTTACCATCGTATAAAACGAATAATTGCAACCAGTATGAAAGTTATTGTCATTTCTACGTTCCGGGCAACCTAGGCTTCACCCTAGGGCGTTGCTCCACCAGATCCAATAGTCATTGGCTTAGAAGTCAACGCCCGAAGCATAAAATACAATAAAAACGCAACAGTTCTTCCAGCGTATAGCATGAATAATTGCAACCAGTGTGAAAGTAATGGTCATTTCTACGTTCCGGGCGTCGTAGGCTTCTCACTAGGGCGTTGCTCCACCAGATCGAATAGATACGGTCTTAGTAGTCAACGCCAGAATCATAAAATACAATATAAATACAGCAGCTTTTCCATCGTATAACAGGAATAACTGCAACCAGTATGAAAGTAATGGTCATTTCTACGTTTCGGGCAACCTAGGCTCCACCCTAGGGCGTTGCTCCACCAAATTGAATAGTTAGGGCCTCAGAAGTCAACGCCCGAAGCATAAAATACAATAAGAATACAACAGTTTTTGCATCGTATAACAGGAATAATTGCAACCAGAGTGAAAGTCATGGTCATTTCCACGTGCCGGGCAACCTAGGCTTCACTCTAGGGCGTTGCTCCACCAGATCGAATAGCTAGGGCCTTCGTCCTCAACGCCCGAAACATAAAATACAATAAAAATACAAAAGTTTTTCCATCGTATAACGGGAATAATTGCAACCAGTGTGAAAGTTATGGTCATTTCTACGTTCCGGGCAGCCTAGGCTTCACTCTAGGCCGTAGGTCCACCAGATCCAGTAGTTAGGGCCTAAGAAGTCAACGCCAGAAGCACCAGATACAAAATAAATACAGCAGTTTTTCCATCGTATAAACCGAATAATTGCACGAGTGTGAAAGGTATGGTCATTTGTACGTGCCGGGCAACCTAGTCTTCACTCTAGGGTGTTGCTCCACCAGATCGAATATTTAGGGCCTAAGAAGTCAACGCCAGAACCATAAAATACAAAACAAATACAACAGTTTTTCCATCGTATAACAGGAATAACTGCAACCAGTGTGAAAGTACTGGTCATTTCTACGTTCCGTGCAACCTAGGCTTCACCCTAGGGCGTTGCTCCACCAGATCGAATAGCTACGGACTTAGAATTCAACGCCAGAAGCATAAAATACAATAAAAATACAACAGTTTTTCATCGCATAACAGGAATAATTGCAACCAGCGTAAAAGTAAAGGCCATTGCTACGATCCGGGCAACCTAGGCTTCACTCGAGGGCGTTGCCCCACCACATCGAATAGCTACGGCCTTAGAAGTCAACGCCAGAAGCATAAAATACAATATAAATACAGCAGCTTTTCCATCGTATAAAATGAATAATTGTAAACAGTGTGAAAGTAATGGTCATTTCTACGTTCCGGGCAACCTAGGCTCCACTCTAGGGCGTTTACACACGAGATCGAACAGCCTGGACCTTAGAAGTCAACGCCAGAAGCATAAAATACAGTAAAAATACAACTGATTTACCATCGGACAAAACGAATAATTGCGACCAGTATGAAAGTTATTGTCATTTCTACGTTCCGGGCAACCTAGGCTTCACCCTAGGGCGTTGCTCCACCAGATCCAATAGTCATTGGCTTAGAAGTCAACGCCAGAACCATAAAATACAATATAAATACAACAGTTTTTCCATCGTATAACATGAGTAATTGCATCCAGTGTGAAAGATCCGGGTCATTTCTACGTTGCGGGCAACCTAGGCTTGATCCTAGGGCGTTGCTCCACCATATCGAATAGCTAGGGCCTTAGAAGTCAACGCCCGAAACATAAAATACAATGAAAATACAACAGTCTTTAAATCGTATAACAGGAATAATTGCAACCAGTGTGAAGGTAATTCTCTTTTCTATGTTCCGGGCAACCTAGGCTTCACTCTAGGGCGTTGCGACACCAGATCGAATAGCTAGGGCCTTAGAAGGCAACGCCAGAAGCATAAAATATAATATAAATACAACAGTTTTTTCATCGTATAGCATGAATAATTCCAACCAGAGTGAAAGTAATGGTCATTTCCACGTTTCGGCCAACCTACGCTTCACTCTAGGGCGTTGCTCCAGCACATCCAATATCTAGGACCTTAGAAGTCAACGCCAGAAGCATAAAATACACAATAAATACAATAGTTTTTCCATCGTCTAAACCGAATAATTGCACGAGTGTGAAAGGTATGGTCATTTCTACGTGCCGGGCAACCTAGTCTTCACTCTAGGGCGTTGCTCCACCAGATCGAATAGTTAGGGCCTTCGAAGTCAACGCCCGAAACATAAAATCCAATAAAAATACAAAGGTTTTTCCATCGTATATCGGGAATAATTGCAACCAGTGTGAAAGTGATGGTCATTTCTACGTTCCGGGCAGCCTAGGCTTCTCTCTAGGCCGCTGGTCCACCAGATCCAGTCGTTAGGGCCTAAGAAGTCAACGCCAGAAGCACCAGATACAAAATAAATACAACAGTTTTTCCATCGTATAAAACGAATAATTGCAATCAGTGTGACAGTAATGGTCATTTCTACGTTCCGGGCAACCTAGGCTTCACTCTACGGCGTTGGTGCACCAGATCGAACATTTAGGGCCTAAGAAGTCAACGCCAGAAGCATAAAATGCAATAAAAATACAAAAGTTTTTCCGTCGTATAACGGGAATAATTGGAACCAGTATGAAAGTTATGGTCATTTCAATGTTCCGGGCAACCTAGGCTTCACCCTAGGGCGTTGCTCCACCAGATCCAATAGTTAGGGCCTTAGAAGTCAACGCCCGAAGCATAAAGTACAATACAAATACTACAGTTATTCCATCGTATAACAGGAATAATTACGACCAGTGTGAACGTAATGGGCATTTCCACGTTCCGTGAAATCTAGGCTTCACTCTAGGGCGTTGCTCCACCAGATCGAATAGCTAGGTCCTTCGACCTCAAAGCCCGAAACATAAAATACAATAAAAATACAAAAGTTTTTCCATCGTATAACGGGAATAATTGCAACCAGTGTGAAAGTTATGGTCATTTCTACGTTCCGGGCTGCCTAGGCTTCACTCTAGGCCGTTGTTCCACCAGATCCAGTAGTTAGGGCCTAAGAAGTCAACGCCAGAAGCACCAGATACAAAATAAATACAACAGTTTTTCCATCGCCTAAACCGAATAATTGCACGAGTGTGAAAGGTATGGTCATTTCTACGTGCCGGGCAACCTAGTCTTCACTCTAGGGCGTTGCTCCACCAGATCGAATATGTAGGGCCGAAGAAGTCAACGCCAGAACCATAAAATACAAAACAAATACAACAGTTTTTCCATCGTATAACAGGAATAACTGCAACCAGTGTGAAAGTACTGGTCATTTCTACGTTCCGTGCAACCTAGGCTTCACCCTAGGGCGTTGCTCCACCAGATCGAATAGCTACGGACTTAGAATTCAACGCCAGAAGCATAAAATACAATAAAAATACAACAGTTTTACCATCGTATAAAACGAATAATTGCAACCAGTATGAAAGTTATTGTCATTTCTACGTTCCGGGCAACCTAGGCTTCACCCAAGGGCGTTGCTCCACCAGATCCAATAGTCATTGGCTTAGAAGTCAACGCCCGAAGCATAAAATACAATAAAAACGCAACAGTTCTTCCAGCGTATAGCATGAATAATTGCAACCAGTGTGAAAGTAATGGTCATTTCTACGTTCCGGGCGTCGTAGGCTTCTCACTAGGGCGTTGCTCCACCAGATCGAATAGATACGGTCTTAGTAGTCAACGCCAGAATCATAAAATACAATATAAATACAGCAGCTTTTCCATCGTATAACAGGAATAACTGCAACCAGTATGAAAGTAATGGTCATTTCTACGTTTCGGGCAACCTAGGCTCCACCCTAGGGCGTTGCTCCACCAAATTGAATAGTTAGGGCCTCAGAAGTCAACGCCCGAAGCATAAAATACAATAAGAATACAACAGTTTTTTCATCGTATAACAGGAATAATTGCAACCAGAGTGAAAGTCATGGTCATTTTTACGTTCCCGCCGAACAAGGCTTCACTCTGGGGCGTTGGTCCACCAGATCGAAAAGTTACGGCCTAAGAAGTCAACGCCAGAAGCATAAAATACAAAATAAGTACAATACTTTTTCCATCGCCTAAAACGAATAATTGCACGAGTGCAAAAGGTATGGTCATTTCTACGTGCCGGGCAACCTAGGCTTCACTCTAGGGCGTTGCTCCACCAGATCGAATAGCTAGGGCCTTCGACGTCAACGCCCGAAACATAAAATACAATAAAGATACAAAAGTATTTCCATCGTATAACGGGAATAATTGCAACCAGTGTGAAAGTTATGGTCATTTCTACGTTCCGGGCAGCCTAGGCTTCACTCTAGGCCGGTGGTCTACCAGATCCAGTAGTTAGGGCCTAAGAAGTCAACGCCAGAAGCACCAGATACAAAATAAATACAACAGTTTTTCCATCGTATAAAACGAATAATTGCAATCAGTGTGAAAGTAATGGTCATTTCTACGTTCCGGGCAACCTAGGCTTCACTCTACGGCGTTGGTGCACCAGATCGAACATTTAGGGCCTAAGAAGTCAAGGCCAGAAGCATAAAATACAATAAAAATACAAAAGTTTTTCCGTCGTATAACGGGAATAATTGGAACCAGTATGAAAGTTATGGTCATTTCAATGTTCCGGGCAACCTAGGCTTCACCCTAGGGCGTTGCTCCACCAGATCCAATAGTTAGGGCCTTAGAAGTCAACGCCCGAAGCATAAAGTACAATACAAATACTACAGTTATTCCATCGTATAACAGGAATAATTACGACCAGTGTGAACGTAATGGGCATTTCCACGTTCCGTGCAATCTAGGCTTCACTCTAGGGCGTTGCTCCACCAGATCGAATAGCTAGGGCCTTCGACCTCAAAGCCCGAAACATAAAATACAATAAAAATACAAAAGTTTTTCCATCGTATAACGGGAATAATTGCAACCAGTGTGAAAGTTATGGTCATTTCTACGTTCCGGGCTGCCTAGGCTTCACTCTAGGCCGGTGGTCTACCAGATCCAGTAGTTAGGGCCTAAGAAGTCAACGCCAGAAGCACCAGATACAAAATAAATACAACAGTTTTTCCATCGTATAAAACGAATAATTGCAATCAGTGTGAAAGTAATGGTCATTTCTACGTTCCGGGCAACCTAGGCTTCACTCTACGGCGTTGGTGCACCAGATCGAACATTTAGGGCCTAAGAAGTCAACGCCAGAAGTATAAAATACAATAAAAATACAAAAGTTTTTCCGTCGTATAACGGGAATAATTGGAACCAGTATGAAAGTTATGGTCATTTCAATGTTCCGGGCAACCTAGGCTTCACCCTAGGGCGTTGCTCCACCAGATCGAATAGCTACGGACTTGGAATTCAACGCCAGAAGCATAAAATACAATAAAAATACAACAGTTTTACCATCGTATAAAACGAATAATTGCAACCAGTATGAAAGTTATTGTCATTTCTACGTTCCGGGCAACCTAGGCTTCACCCAAGGGCGTTGCTCCACCAGATCCAATAGTCATTGGCTTAGAAGTCAACGCCCGAAGCATAAAATACAATAAAAACGCAACAGTTCTTCCAGCGTATAGCATGAATAATTGCAACCAGTGTGAAAGTAATGGTCATTTCTACGTTCCGGGCGTCGTAGGCTTCTCACTAGGGCGTTGCTCCACCACATCGAATAGCTACGGCCTTAGAATTCAACGCCAGAGGCATAAAATACATTATAAGTACAGCAGCTTTTCCATCCTATAACAGGAATAACTGCAACCAGTATGAAAGTAATGGTCATTTCTACGTTTCGGGCAACCTAGGCTCCACTCTAGGGCGTTGCTCCACCAAATTGAATAGCTAGGGCCTCAGAAGTCAACGCCAGAAGCATAAAATACAATATAAGTACAACAGTTTTCGCATCATATGAAACGAATAATTGCAACCAGTATGAAAGTTATGGTCTTTTCTACGTTCCGGGCAACCTAGGGTTCACCCTAGGGCGTTGCTCCACCAAATCGAATAGTTAGGGCCTTAGAAGTCAACGCCCGAAGCATAAAATACTATACAAATACAACAGTTATTTAATCGTATAACAGAAATAATTACAACCAGTGTGAATGTAATGGGCATTTCTACGTTCCGTCCAAACTAGGCTTCACTCTAGGGCGTTGCTCCACCAGGTCGAATAGATAGCGCCTTAGAAAACAACTCCAGACGCATAAAATACAATAAAGATACAACAGTTTTTCCATCGTATAAAAAGAATAATTGCAACCAGTGTGAAAGTAATGGTCATTTCTACGTTTGGGGCAACCTGGGCTCCACTCTAGGGCGTTAATCCACCAAATCGAATAGCTAGAGCCTTAGAAATCAACGCCGGAAGCATAACATACAATAAAAATACAACAGCTTTTCCATCGTCTAAAAGGAATAATTGATACCAGAGTAAAAGTGAAGGTCATTTCTACGTTCCGGGCGACCTAGGCTTCACTCTGGGGCGTTCGTCCAGCAGATCAAATAGTTGGGGCCTAAGAAGTCAACGCCATAAGCTTAAAATAGAAAATAAATACAATAGTTTTTCCATCGTATAAAACGAATAATTGCACGAGTATGAAAGGTATGGTCATTTCTACGTTCCGGGCAACCTAGGCTTCACTCTAGGGCGCTGCTCCACCAGATCGTATAGCTAGGACCTTAGAAGTCAAAGCCAGAAGCATAAAATACAATATAAATACAACAGTTTTTCCACCGTATTACAGGAATAATTCCAAACAGTGTGAAAGTAATGCTCATTTCTACATTCCTGGCAACATAGGCTTCGCTCTAGGGCGTTGCTCCTCCACATTGAATAGCTACGGCCTTAGAAGTCAACGCCTGAAGCATAAAATGCAATAAAAATGCAAAAGTTTTTTCATCGTATGAAACGAATAATTGCAACCAGTATGAAGGTTATGGTCATTTCTACGTGTCGGGCAACATAGGCTTCACTCTTGGACGTTGCCCCACGAGATCGAATAACTAGGACATTAGAAGTCAACGCCAGACGCATAAAATACAATAAAAATACAACATTTTTTCCATCGTATAGCATGAATAATTGCAACCAGAGTGAAAGTGATGGTCATTTCTACGTTCCTGGCAACCTAGGCTTAACTTTAGGGCGTTGCTCCACCAGATCGGATAGTTAGGTCCTAAGAAGTCAACACCAGAAGCATAAAATACAATAAAAATACAGCAGTTTTTCCATCCTATAACAGGAGTAATTGAAACCCGTATGAAAGTGATGGGCATTTTTACGTTCAGGGCAACCTAGGCTTCACTCTAGGGCGTTGATCCACCATATCGAATAGCTACGGCCTTAGAAGTCAACGCCAGAAGCATAAAATACAATATAAATGCAACAGTTTTTCCATTGTATAAAACGAATAATTGCAACCAGTCTGAAAGTTATGGTCATTTCTACGTTCCGGGCAACCTAGGCTTCACCCTAGGGCGTTGCTCCACCAGATCCAATACTTAGGGCCTCAGAAGTCAACGCGAGAAGCTTAAAATACATTAAAAATACAACAGTTTTTCCATCGTATGACAGGAATAATTGCAACCAGTGGGAAAGTAACAGACATTTCTACGTTCCGGGCAACCTAGGCTTCACTCTAGGGCGTTCCCCACCAGACCGAATAGCTAGGACCTTAGAAGTGTTCGCCAGAAGCATAAAATAGAATCAAAATACACAGTTTTTCCATCGTATAACAGGAATAATTGCAACCAGTGTGAAAGTGATGGTCATCTCTACGTTCCGGGCAACCTAGGCTTCACACTAAGGCGTTGCTCCACCAGATCCAATAGTTAGGGCCTTAGAAGTCAACGCCCGAAGCATAAAATACAATACAAATACAACAGTTATTCCATCGTATAACAGGAATAATTACGACCAGTGTGAACGTTATGGGCATTTCCGCGTTCCGTGCAACCTACGCTTCACTCTAGGGTGTTGCACCACCAGGTCGAATAGTTAGGGCCTTAGAAAACAACTCCAGACGCATAAAATACAATAAAAATAGAACAGTTTTTCCATCGTATAAAAAGAATAATTGTAACCAGTGTGATGGTAATTGTCATTTCTACGTTCCGGGCAACATAGGCTTCACTCTTGAACGTTGCCCCACGAGATTGAACAGCTAGGACCTTAGAAGTCAACGCCAGAAGCATAAAATACAATAAAAATACAACAGTTTTTTCATGGTATAACAGGAATAATTGCAACCAGAGTGAAAGTCATGGTCATTTCTACGTTCCCGGCGAACAAGGCTTCACTCTGGGGCGTTGGTCCACCACATCGAAAACTTACGGCCTAAGAAGTCAACGCCAGAAGCATAAAATACAAAATAAATCCAACAGTTTTTCCATCGTATAAACCGAATAATTGCACGAGTGTGAAAGGTATGGTCATTTCTACGTGCCGGGCAACCTAGTCTTCACTCTAGGGTGTTGCTCCACCAGATCGAATATTTAGGGCCTAAGAAGTCAACGCCAGAACCATAAAATACATAACAAATACAACAGTTTTTCCATCGTATAACAGGAATAACTGCAACCAGTGTGAATGTACTGGTCATTTCTACGTTCCCTGCAACCTAGGCTTCACCCTAGGGCGTTGCTCCACCAGATCGAATAGCTACGGACTTAGAATTCAATGCCAGAAGCATAAAATACAATAAAAATACAACAGTTTTTCATCGTATAACAGGAATAATTGCAACCAGCGTGAAAGTAAAGGCCATTGCTACGATCCGGACAACCTAGGCTTCACTCGAGGGCGTTGCTCCAGCACATCGAATAGCTACGGCCTTAGAAGTCAACGCCAGAAGCATAGAACACAATATAAATACAGCAGCTTTTCCATCGTATAAAATGAATAATTGTAAACAGTGTGAAAGTAATGGTCATTTCTACGTTCCGGGCAACCTAGGCTCCACTCTAGGGCGTTGACCCACGAGATCGAACAGCCTGGACCTTAGAAGTCAACGCCAGAAGCATAAAATACAATAAAAATACAACTGATTTACCATCGGACAAAACGAATAATTGCAACCAGTATGAAAGTTATTGTCATTTCTACGTTCCGGGCAACCTAGGCTTCACCCTAGGGCGTTGCTCCACCAGATCCAATAGTCATTGGCTTAGAAGTCAACGCCAGAACCATAAAATACAATATAAATACAACAGTTTTTCCATCGTATAACATGAGTAATTGCATCCAGTGTGAAAGATCTGGGTCATTTCTACGTTCCGGGCAACCTAGGCTTGATCCTAGGGCGTTGCTCCACCATATCGAATAGCTAGGGCCTTAGAAGTCAACGACCGAAACATAAAATACAATGAAAATACAACAGTCTTTCCATCGTATAACAGGAATAATTGCAACCAGTGTGAAGGTAATTCTCTTTTCTATGTTCCGGTCAACCTAGGCTTCACTCTAGGGCGTTGCGACACCAGATCGAATAGCTAGGGCCTTAGAAGGCAACGCCAGAAGCATAAAATACAATAAAAATACAACAGTTTTACCATCGTATAAAACGAATAATTGCAACCAGTATGAAAGTTATTGTCATTTCTACGTTCCGGGCAACCTAGGCTTCACCCTAGGGCGTTGCTCCACCAGATCCAATAGTCATTGGCTTAGAAGTCAACGCCCGAAGCATAAAATACAATAAAAACGCAACAGTTCTTCCAGCGTATAGCATGAATAATTGCAACCAGTGTGAAAGTAATGGTCATTTCTACGTTCCGGGCGTCGTAGGCTTCTCACTAGGGCGTTGCTCCACCAGATCGAATAGATACGGTCTTAGTAGTCAACGCCAGAATCATAAAATACAATATAAATACAGCAGCTTTTCCATCGTATAACAGGAATAACTGCAACCAGTATGAAAGTAATGGTCATTTCTACGTTTCGGGCAACCTAGGCTCCACCCTAGGGCGTTGCTCCACCAAATTGAATAGTTAGGGCCTCAGAAGTCAACGCCCGAAGCATAAAATACAATAAGAATACAACAGTTTTTGCATCGTATAACAGGAATAATTGCAACCAGAGTGAAAGTCATGGTCATTTTTACGTTCCGGGCGACCAAGGCTTCACTCTGGGGCGTTGGTCCACCAGATCGAAAAGTTACGGCCTAAGAAGTCAACGCCAGAAGCATAAAATACAAAATAAGTACAATAGTTTTTCCATCGTCTAAAACGAATAATTGCACGAGTGTAAAAGGTATGGCCATTTCTACGTGCCGGGCAACCTAGGCTTCACTCTAGGGCGTTGCTCCACCAGATCGAATAGCTAGGGCCTTCGACGTCAACGCCCGAAACATAAAATACAATAAAGATACAAAAGTATTTCCATCGTATAACGGGATTAATTGCAACCAGTGTGAAAGTTATGGTCATTTCTACGTTCCGGGCAGCCTAGGCTTCACTCTAGCCCGGTGGTCTACCAGATCCAGTAGTTAGGGCCTAAGAAGTCAACGCCAGAAACATAAAATACAAAACAAATACAACAGTTTTTCCATCGTATAACAGGAATAACTGCAACCAGTGTGAAAGTACTGGTCATTTCTACGTTCCGTGCAACCTAGGCTTCACCCTAGGGCGTTGCTCCACCAGATCGAATAGCTACGGACTTAGAATTCAACGCCAGAAGCATAAAATACAACAAAAATACAACAGTTTTTCATCGTATAATAGGAATAATTGCAACCAGCGTGAAAGTAATGGCCATTTCTACGATTCGGGCAAACTAGGCTTCACTCCTGGGCGTTGCTCCACCACATCGAATAGCTACGGCCTTAGAATTCAACGCCAGAGGCATAAAATACATTATAAGTACAGCAGCTTTTCCATCCTATAACAGGAATAACTGCAACCAGTATGAAAGTAATGGTCATTTCTACGTTTCGGGCAACCTAGGCTCCACTCTAGGGCGTTGCTCCACCAAATTGAATAGCTAGGGCCTCAGAAGTCAACGCCAGAAGCATAAAATACAATATAAGTACAACAGTTTTCGCATCATATGAAACGAATAATTGCAACCAGTATGAAAGTTATGGTCTTTTCTACGTTCCGGGCAACCTAGGCTTCACCCTAGGGCGTTGCTCCACCAAATCGAATAGTTAGGGCCTTAGAAGTCAACGCCCGAAGCATAAAATACTATACAAATACAACAGTTATTTAATCGTATAACAGAAATAATTACAACCAGTGTGAATGTAATGGGCATTTCTACGTTCCGTCCAAACTAGGCTTCACTCTAGGGCGTTGCTCCACCAGGTCGAATAGATAGCGCCTTAGAAAACAACTCCAGACGCATAAAATACAATAAAGATACAACAGTTTTTCCATCGTATAAAAAGAATAATTGCAACCAGTGTGAAAGTAATGGTCATTTCTACGTTTCGGGCAACCTGGGCTCCACTCTAGGGCGTTAATCCACCAAATCGAATAGCTAGAGCCTTAGAAATCAACGCCGGAAGCATAACATACAATAAAAATACAACAGCTTTTCCATCGTCTAAAAGGAATAATTGATACCAGAGTAAAAGTGAAGGTCATTTCTACGTTCCGGGCGACCTAGGCTTCACTCTGGGGCGTTCGTCCAGCAGATCAAATAGTTGGGGCCTAAGAAGTCAACGCCATAAGCTTAAAATAGAAAATAAATACAATAGTTTTTCCATCGTATAAAACGAATAATTGCACGAGTATGAAAGGTATGGTCATTTCTACGTTCCGGGCAACCTAGGCTTCACTCTAGGGCGCTGCTCCACCAGATCGTATAGCTAGGACCTTAGAAGTCAAAGCCAGAAGCATAAAATACAATATAAATACAACAGTTTTTCCACCGTATTACAGGAATAATTCCAAACAGTGTGAAAGTAATGCTCATTTCTACATTCCTGGCAACATAGGCTTCGCTCTAGGGCGTTGCTCCTCCACATTGAATAGCTACGGCCTTAGAAGTCAACGCCTGAAGCATAAAATGCAATAAAAATGCAAAAGTTTTTTCATCGTATGAAACGAATAATTGCAACCAGTATGAAGGTTATGGTCATTTCTACGTGTCGGGCAACATAGGCTTCACTCTTGGACGTTGCCCCACGAGATCGAATAACTAGGACATTAGAAGTCAACGCCAGACGCATAAAATACAATAAAAATACAACATTTTTTCCATCGTATAGCATGAATAATTGCAACCAGAGTGAAAGTGATGGTCATTTCTACGTTCCTGGCAACCTAGGCTTAACTTTAGGGCGTTGCTCCACCAGATCGGATAGTTAGGTCCTAAGAAGTCAACACCAGAAGCATAAAATACAATAAAAATACAGCAGTTTTTCCATCGTATAACAGGAGTAATTGAAACCCGTATGAAAGTGATGGGCATTTTTACGTTCAGGGCAACCTAGGCTTCACTCTAGGGCGTTGATCCACCATATCGAATAGCTACGGCCTTAGAAGTCAACGCCAGAAGCATAAAATACAATATAAATGCAACAGTTTTTCCATTGTATAAAACGAATAATTGCAACCAGTCTGAAAGTTATGGTCATTTCTACGTTCCGGGCAACCTAGGCTTCACCCTAGGGCGTTGCTCCACCAGATCCAATACTTAGGGCCTCAGAAGTCAACGCGAGAAGCTTAAAATACATTAAAAATACAACAGTTTTTCCATCGTATGACAGGAATAATTGCAACCAGTGGGAAAGTAACAGACATTTCTACGTTCCGGGCAACCTAGGCTTCACTCTAGGGCGTTCCCCACCAGACCGAATAGCTAGGACCTTAGAAGTGTTCGCCAGAAGCATAAAATAGAATCAAAATACACAGTTTTTCCATCGTATAACAGGAATAATTGCAACCAGTGTGAAAGTGATGGTCATCTCTACGTTCCGGGCAACCTAGGCTTCACACTAAGGCGATGCTCCACCAGATCCAATAGTTAGGGCCTTAGGAGTCAACGCCCGAAGCATAAAATACAATACAAATACAACAGTTATTCCATCGTATAACAGGAATAATTACGACCAGTGTGAACGTTATGGGCATTTCCGCGTTCCGTGCAACCTACGCTTCACTCTAGGGTGTTGCACCACCAGGTCGAATAGTTAGGGCCTTAGAAAACAACTCCAGACGCATAAAATACAATAAAAATAGAACAGTTTTTCCATCGTATAAAAAGAATAATTGTAACCAGTGTGATGGTAATTGTCATTTCTACGTTCCGGGCAACATAGGCTTCACTCTTGAACGTTGCCCCACGAGATTGAACAGCTAGGACCTTAGAAGTCAACGCCAGAAGCATAAAATACAATAAAAATACAACAGTTTTTTCATGGTATAACAGGAATAATTGCAACCAGAGTGAAAGTCATGGTCATTTCTACGTTCCCGGCGAACAAGGCTTCACTCTGGGGCGTTGGTCCACCACATCGAAAACTTACGGCCTAAGAAGTCAACGCCAGAAGCATAAAATACAAAATAAGTACAATAGTTTTTCCATCGTCTAAAACGAATAATTGCACGAGTGTGAAAGGTATGGTCATTTCCACGTGCCGGGCAACCTAGGCTTCACTCTAGGGCGTTGCTCCACCAGATCGAATATTTAGGGCCTAAGAAGTCAACGCCAGAACCATAAAATACATAACAAATACAACAGTTTTTCCATCGTATAACAGGAATAACTGCAACCAGTGTGAATGTACTGGTCATTTCTACGTTCCGTGCAACCTAGGCTTCACCCTAGGGCGTTGCTCCACCAGATCGAATAGCTACGGACTTAGAATTCAATGCCAGAAGCATAAAATACAATAAAAATACAACAGTTTTTCATCGTATAACAGGAATAATTGCAACGAGCGTGAAAGTAAAGGCCATTGCTACGATCCGGACAACCTAGGCTTCACTCGAGGGCGTTGCTCCAGCACATCGAATAGCTACGGCCTTAGAAGTCAACGCCAGAAGCATAGAACACAATATAAATACAGCAGCTTTTCCATCGTATAAAATGAATAATTGTAAACAGTGTGAAAGTAATGGTCATTTCTACGTTCCGGGCAACCTAGGCTCCACTCTAGGGCGTTGACCCACGAGATCGAACAGCCTGGACCTTTGAAGTCAACGCCAGAAGCATAAAATACAATAAAAATACAACTGATTTACCATCGGACAAAACGAATAATTGCAACCAGTATGAAAGTTATTGTCATTTCTACGTTCCGGGCAACCTAGGCTTCACCCTAGGGCGTTGCTCCACCAGATGCAATAGTCATTGGCTTAGAAGTCAACGCCAGAACCATAAAATACAATATAAATACAACAGTTTTTCCATCGTATAACATGAGTAATTGCATCCAGTGTGAAAGATCTGGGTCATTTCTACGTTCCGGGCAACCTAGGCTTGATCCTAGGGCGTTGCTCCACCATATCGAATAGCTAGGGCCTTAGAAGTCAACGCCCGAAACATAAAATACAATGAAAATACAACAGTCTTTCCATCGTATAACAGGAATAATTGCAACCAGTGTGAAGGTAATTCTCTTTTCTATGTTCCGGGCAACCTAGGCTTCACTCTAGGGCGTTGCGACACCAGATCGAATAGCTAGGGCCTTAGAAGGCAACGCCAGAAGCATAAAATATAATATAAATACAACAGTTTTTCCATCGTATAGCATGAATAATTCCAACCAGAGTGAAAGTAATGGTCATTTCTACGTTTCGGCCAACCTACGCTTCACTCTAGGACGTTGCTCCACCACATCCAATATCTAGGACCTTAGAAGTCAACGCCAGAAGCATAAAATACAATATAAATACCACAGTTTTTCCATCGTATAAAATGAATTATTGCAACCAGTGTGAAAGTGATGGTCATTTCTACGTTCCGGGCAACCAAGGCTTCACTCTAGGGCGTTGCTCCACCAGATCGAATAGTTAGGGCCTAAGAAGTCAACGCCAGAAGCATAAAATACAATGAAAATACAACAGTCTTTCCATCCTATAACAGGAATAATTGCATCCAGTGTGAAGGTGATGCTCTTCTCTATGTTCCGCGCAACCTAGGCTTCACTCTAGGGCGGTGCTCCACCAGATCAAATAGCTAGGGCCTTAGAAGGCAACGCCAGAAGCACAAAATATAATATAAATACAACAGTTTTTCTATCGTATAGCATGAATAATTCCAACCAGAGTGAAAGTAATGGTCAATTCTACGTTTCGGCCAACCTAGGCTTCACTCTAGGGCGTTGCTCCACCAGATCCAATAGTTAGGGCCTAAGAAGTCAACGCCAGGAGCACCAAATACAAACCAAATACAACAGTTTTTCCATCGTATAAAACGAACAATTGCAACCAGTGTGAAGGTAATGGTCATTTCTACGTTCCTGGCACCTAGGCTTCACTCTAGTTCGTTTTTCCACCAGATCGAATAGTTAGGGCCTAAGAAGTCAATGCCAGAAGCATAAAATACAATATAAATTCAACAGTTTTTCCACGGTATTACAGGAATAATTGCAACCAGTGTGAAAGATATGGTCATTTCTATGTTCCGGGCAACCTAGGCTCCACTCTAGGGCGTTTCTCCAACAAATTGAATAGCTAGGGCCTCAGAAGTCATCGCCCGGAGCATAAAATACAATAAAAATACAACAGTTTTTCACAGTATATCAGGAATAATTGCAACCAGAGTGAAAGTCATGGTCATTTCTACGTTCCGGGCGACCAAGGCTTCACTCTGGGGCGTTGCTCCACCAGATCGAAAAGCTACGGCCTAAGAAGTCAACGCCAGGAGCATAAAATACAAAATAAATACAATAGTTTTTCCATCGTCTAAACCGAATGATTGCACGAGTGTGAAAGGTATGGTCATTTCTACGTGCCGGGCAACCTAGTCTTCACTCTAGGGCGTTGCTCCACCAGATCGAATAGTTAGGGCCTTCGAAGTCAACGCCCGAAACATAAAATCCAATAAAAATACAAAAGTTTTTCCATCGTATATCGGGAATAATTGCAACCAGTGTGAAAGTGATGGTCATTTCTACGTTCCGGGCAGCCTAGGCTTCTCTCTAGGCCGCTGGTCCACCAGATCCAGTAGTTAGGGCCTAAGAAGTCAACGCCAGAAGCACCAGATACAAAATAAATACAGCAGTTTTTCCATCGTATAAAACGAATAATTGCAGTCAGTGTGAAAGTAATGGTCATTTCTACGTTCCGGGCAACCTAGGCTTCACTCTACGGCGTTGGTGCACCAGATCGAACATTTAGGGCCTAAGAAGTCAACGCCAGAAGCATAAAATACAATAAAAATACAAAAGTTTTTCCGTCGTATAACGGGAATAATTGGAACCAGTATGAAAGTTATGGTCATTTCAATGTTCCCGGCAACCTAGGCTTCACCCTAGGGCGTTGCTCCACCAGATCCAATAGTTAGGGCCTTAGAAGTCAACGCCCGAAGCATAAAGTACAATACAAATACTACAGTTATTCCATCGTATAACAGGAATAATTACGACCAGTGTGAACGTAATGGGCATTTCCACGTTCCGTGCAATCTAGGCTTCACTCTAGGGCGTTGCTCCACCAGATCGAATAGCTAGGGCCTTCGACCTCAAAGCCCGAAACATAAAATACAATAAAAATACAAAAGTTTTTCCATCGTATAACGGGAATAATTGCAACCAGTGTGAAAGTTATGGTCATTTCTACGTTCCGGGCAGCCTGGGCTTCACTCTAGGCCGTTGGTCCACCAGATCCAGTAGTTAGGGCCTAAGAAGTCAACGCCAGAAGCACCAGATACAAAATAAATACAACAGTTTTTCCATCGTATAAACCGAATAATTGCACGAGTGTGAAAGGTATGGTCATTTCTACGTGCCGGGCAACCTAGTCTTCACTCTAGGGCGTTGCTCCACCAGATCGAATATTTAGGGCCGAAGAAGTCAACGCCAGAACCATAAAATACAAAGCAAATACAACAGTTTTTCCATCGTATAACAGGAGTAACTGCAACCAGTGTGAAAGTACTGGTCATTTCTACGTTCCGTGCAACCTAGGCTTCACCCTAGGGCGTTGCTCGACCAGATCGAATAGCTACGGACTTAGAATTCAACGCCAGAAGCATAAAATACAATAAAAATACAACAGTTTTACCATCGTATAAAACGAATAATTGCAACCAGTATGAAAGTTATTGTCATTTCTACGTTCCGGGCAACCTAGGCTTCACCCTAGGGCGTTGCTCCACCAGATCCAATAGTCATTGGCTTAGAAGTCAACGCCCGAATCATAAAATACAACAAAAACGCAACAGTTCTTCCAGCGTATAGCATGAATAATTGCAACCAGTCTGAAAGTAATGGTCATTTCTACGTTCCGGGCGTCGTAGGCTTCTCACTAGGGCGTTGCTCCACCAGATCGAATAGATACGGTCTTAGAAGTCAACGCCAGAAGCATAAAATACAATATAAATACAGCAGCTTTTCCATCGTATAACAGGAATAACTGCAACCAGTATGAAAGTAATGGTCATTTCTACGTTTCGGGCAACCTAGGCTCCACTCTAGGGCGTTGCTCCACCAAATTGAATAGCTAGGGCCTCAGAAGTCAACGCCAGAAGCATAAAATACAATATAAGTACAACAGTTTTCGCATCATATGAAACGAATAAATGCAACCAGTATGAAAGTTATGGTCTTTTCTACGTTCCGGGCAACCTAGGCTTCACCCTAGGGCGTTGCTCCACCAAATCGAATAGTTAGGGCCTTAGAAGTCAACGCCCGAAGCATAAAATACTATACAAATACAACAGTTATTTAATCGTATAACAGAAATAATTACAACCAGTGTGAATGTAATGGGCATTTCTACGTTCCGTCCAAACTAGGCTTCACTCTAGGGCGTTGCTCCACCAGGTCGAATAGATAGCGCCTTAGAAAACAACTCCAGACGCATAAAATACAATAAAGATACAACAGTTTTTCCATCGTATAAAAAGAATAATTGCAACCAGTGTGAAAGTAATGGTCATTTCTACGTTTCGCGCAACCTGGGCTCCACTCTAGGGCGTTAATCCACCAAATCGAATAGCTAGAGCCTTAGAAATCAACGCCGGAAGCATAACATACAATAAAAATACAACAGCTTTTCCATCGTCTAAAAGGAATAATTGATACCAGAGTAAAAGTGAAGGTCATTTCTACGTTCCGGGCGACCTAGGCATCACTCTGGGGCGTTCGTCCAGCAGATGAAATAGTTGGGGCCTAAGAAGTCAACGCCATAAGCTTAAAATACAAAATAAATACAATAGTTTTTCCATCGTATAAAACGAATAATTGCACGAGTATGAAAGGTATGGTCATTTCTACGTTCCGGGCAACCTAGGCTTCACTCTAGGGCGCTGCTCCACCAGATCGTATAGCTAGGACCTTAGAAGTCAAAGCCAGAAGCATAAAATACAATATAAATACAACAGTTTTTCCACCGTATAACAGGAATAATTCCAAACAGTGTAAAAGTAATGCTCATTTCTACATTCCTGGCAACATAGGCTTCGCTCTAGGGCGTTGCTCCACCACATTCAATAGCTACGGCCTTAGAAGTCAACGCCTGAAGCATAAAATACAATATAAATGCAACAGTTTTTCCATTGTATAAAACGAATAATTGCAACCAGCCTGAAAGTTATGGTCATTTCTACGTGTAGGACAACATAGGCGTCACTCTTGGACGTTGCCCCACGAGATCGAATAACTAGGACATTAGAAGTCAACGCCAGACGCATAAAATACAATAAAAATACAACATTTTTTCCATCGTATAGCATGAATAATTGCAACCAGAGTGAAAGTGATGGTCATTTCTACGTTCCAGGCAACCTAGGCTTAACTTTAGGGCGTTGCTCCACCAGATCGGATAGTTAGGTCCTAAGAAGTCAACACCAGAAGCATAAAATACAATAAAAATACAGCAGTTTTTCCATCGTATAACAGGAGTAATTGAAACCCGTATGAAAGTGATGGGCATTTTTACGTTCAGGGCAACCTAGGCTTCACTCTAGGGCGTTGATCCACCATATCGAATAGCTACGGCCTTAGAAGTCAACGCCAGAAGCATAAAATACAATATAAATGCAACAGTTTTTCCATTGTATAAAACGAATAATTGCAACCAGCCTGAAAGTTATGGTCATTTCTACGTTCCGGGCAACCTAGGCTTCACCCTAGGGCGTTGCTCCACCAGATCCAATACTGAGGGCCTCAGAAGTCAACGCCAGAAGCTTAAAATACATTAAAAATACAACAGTTTTTCCATCGTATGACAGGAATAATTGCAACCAGTGGGAAAGTAACAGACATTTCTACGTTCCGGGCAACCTAGGCTTCACTCTAGGGCGTTCCCCACCAGACCGAATAGCTAGGACCTTAGAAGTGTTCGCCAGAAGCATAAAATAGAATCAAAATACACAGTTTTTCCATCGTATAACAGGAATAATTGCAACCAGTGTGAAAGTGATGGTCATCTCTACGTTCCGGGCAACCTAGGGTTCACTCTAGGGCGTTGCTCTACCAGATGGATGAGTTTGGGCCTTAGAAATTAACGCCAGAAGTTTAAAATACAAAATAAATACCAGTACCTTCACACTGGTTGCAATTATTCCTGTTATACGATGGAAAAACAGTTGTATGTTTATTGTATCTTATGCTTCGTCCGTTGACTTCTAATGCCCTGGCTATTCGATCTGGTGGAGTAACGCTCTAGGGTGATGCCTAGGTCGCTCGAAACGTAGAAATGACCATTAGATTGACACTCGTTGCATCAGTTCCTGTCATACGTCTCGCAAACCTGCGGTATTTATTTTTAATTTTAATATTCTGGCGTTGATTTCTAAGGCCCAAACTCATCCATCTGGTGAAGCAACGCCCTAGAGTGAACCCTAGGTTGCCCGGAACGTAGAAATGACCATTAGATTGACACTCGTTGCATCAGCTCCTGTCATACGTTCGCAAACCTGCCGTATTTATTTTTTATTTTAATCTGCTGGCGTTGATTTCTAAGGCCCTAACTATTCGATCTGGCGGAGCAACGACCTGGAGTGAAGCCTAGGTTGCCCGAAGCGTAGAAATGACCATTACTTTCACTCTGGTTGCAATTACTCATGCTATACGATGGAAAAACTGTTGTATTTTTATTATATTTTATGCTTCTGGCGTTGTTTTCTAAGGCCCTAACTATTCGACCTGCTGGAGCAACTCCCTAGACGGAAGCATAGGCAGCACGGAACGTAGAAATGGCCATTGCTTTCACACAGGTTGCAATTATCCCTGTTATACGATGGTAAAACTGTTGTATTTTTATTTTGTATTTTATGCTTCTGGCGTTGACTTCTAAGGTGTTAGCTATTCGATATCGCGGGGCAACGTCCAAGAGTGAAGCCTATGCTGCCCGGAACGTAGAAATGACCATTACTTTCACTCTGGTTGCAATTATTCCTGTTATACGATGGAAAAACTGTAGTATTTTTATTTTATTTTATGCTTCTGGCATTGTCTTCTACGGCCCTAGCTATTCGATCTGGTGGAGCAATGCCTCAGAGTTAAGTCTAGGTTGCCCGGAACGTAGAAATGCCCATTACTTTCACACTGGTTGCAATTATTCCTGTTATACGATGGAAAAACTGTTGGACTTTTATTGTACTTTATGCTTGTGGCGTTGACTTCTAAGGCCCCATCTATTCGACCTGGTGGAGCAGTGACTCAGAGGTAAGTCTAGGGTGCCCGGAACGTAGAAATGACCATTACCTTCACACTGGTTTCAATTATTCCTGTTATACGATGGAAAAACTGTTGATATTTATATTGTATTTTATGTTTCTGGCGTTGACTTCTAAGGCCCTAACTATTCGATCTGGTGGAACAACGCCCTAGATTGAAGCCTAGGTTGCCCGGAACGTTGAAATGACCATTAATATCACACTGGATGCAATTATTCCTGTTATACGATGGACAAACTTTTGCATTTTTATTGTATTTATGCTTCTGGCGTTGACTTCTAAGTCGGTAGCTATTCCATCTGGTGGACCAACGCCCTAGTGTGAAGCCTAGGTTGCCCGGAACGTAGAAATGACCATTACATTCACACTGGTTGCAATTGCTCCTGTTATACGATGGAAAGACTTTTGTATTTTTATTGTATTTTATGCTTCTGGCGCTGACTTCTTAGGCCCTAACTGTTCGATCTGGTGGAGCAACGCCCTAGAGTGAAGCCTAGGTTGCACGGAACGTAGAAATGACCGTTACTTTCACACTGGTTGCAATTATCCCTGTTATACGATAGAAAAACTGTTGTATCTATTTTGTATTTTATGCTTCTGGCGTTGACTTCTTAGGTCCTAACTATTGGATCTGGTGGAGCAACGCCCTAGTGTGAAGCCTAGGTTGCCCGGAACGTAGAAATGACCATAACCTTCATACTGATTGCAATTATTCGTTTTATACGATGGAAAGACTGTTGTATTTATATTGTATTTTAACCTTCTGGCGTTGACTTCTAAGCCCCCAGCTATTCGATCTGGTGGAGCAACGCTCTAGAGTGAAGCCTAGGTTGACCGGAACATAGAAATGACCGTATCTTTCACACTGTTAGCAATCATTCCTGTTATACGGTGGAAAAGCTGTTGTATTTATATTGTATTTAATGCTTCTGGCGTTGACATCTAAGGCCGTAACTATTCGATGTGGTGGAGCAACGCCCTAGAGAGAAGCCTAGGTTGCCTGGAACGCAGAAATGGCCATATCCTACGCACTGGTTGCAATTATCCCTGTTATACGATGGAAAAGCTGTTGTACTTGTATTGTATTTTATGCTTCAGGCGTTGACTTCTAAGGCCGTAGCTATTGGATGTGGTGGAGCAACGCCCTAGAGTGAAGCCTAGGTTGCCCGGAACGTAGAAATGACCATTACTTCCACACTGTTTGCAATTATTCATTTTATTCAATGGAAAAACTGTTGTATTTATATTGTATTTTATGCTTCTCGCATTGACTCCTAAGGCCCTAACTATTCGATGTGGTTGAGCAACGCCCTAGTGCGAAACCTAGGTTGCCGGAACGTAGAAATGACCATTCCTTTCACACTGGTTGCAATTATTCCTGTTATACGATGGACAAACTGCTCGATTTTTATTGTACTTTATCCTTCTGGCATTGACTTCTAAGGCCCTATGTATTCGATCTGGTGGAGCAATGCCTCAGTGTTAAGTCTAGGATGTCCGGAACGTAGAAATGGCCATTACTTTCACACTGGTTGCAATTATTCGTCTTATACGATGGAAAGACTGTTGTATTTATATTGTATTTTATAGTTATGGCGTTGTCTTCTAAGGCCGTAGCTATTCGATGTGGTAGAGCAACGCCCTAGAGTGAAGCCAAGGTTGCCCGGAACGTAGAAATGACCATATCTTTCACACTGTTTGCAATTATTGCTGTTATATGTTGGAATAACTGTTGTGCTTATTTTGTATTTGGTGCTCCAGGCGTTGACTACTTATGCCCTAGCTATTCGATCTGGTGGAGCAACGCCGCAGAGTGAAGCCTAGGTTTCCCGGAACGTAGTAATGACCATTACCTTCACACTGCTTGCAATTATACATTTTATACGATGGAAAAATTGTTATACTTATGTTGTATTTTATTCTCCTGGCGATGAATTCTAAGTCCCTAGCTATTCGATCTGGAGGAGGAACGCCCTAGAGTGAAGCCTAGGTTGCACGGAACGTGGAAATGGCCTTTAATTTCACACTGGTTGCTATTATTCGTTTTATACGATGGAAAAACTGTTGTATTTATTTTGTATTTGATGCTTCTGGCGTTGACTTCTTAAGCTCTAACTATTGGATCTGGTGGACCAACGCCCTAGAGTGAAACCAAGGTTTCCGGGAACGCAGAAATGACCATCACTTTCACACTGGTTGCAATTATTCCTGTTATACGATGGAAAAACTGTTGGATTTTTATTGTATTTTATGCTTCGGGCGTTGACTTCTAATGCCCTAGCTATTCTATCTGATGGAGCAACGCCCTAGAGTGAAGACCAGGTTGCCCGGAACATAGAAATGACCATTACTTTCACACTGTTTGCAATCATTCATATTATACGATGGAAAAACTGTTGTATTTATATAGTGTTTAATGCTTCTGGCGTTGCCTTCTTAGGCCCTAACGTTTGGATCCGGTGGACCAACGCTATAGTGTGAAGCCTAGGTTGCCCGGAACGTAGAAATGACCATCACATTCACAATGCTTGCAATTATTCCTGTTATACGATGGAAGAACTGTTGTATTTTTATTTTATTTTATGCTTCCGGCGTTGTCTTCTAAGGTCCTAGCTATTCCATCTGATGGAGCAACGCCCTAGAGTGAAGACCAGGTTGCCCGGAACGTAGAAATGACCATTACTTTTACACTGTTTGCAATCATTCATATTATACGATGGAAGAACTGTTGTATTTATATAGTGTTTAATGCTTCTGGCGTTGCCTTCTTAGGCCCTATCATTTGGAACTGGTGGACCAGAGCTATAGTGTGAAGCCTAGGTTGCCCGGAATGTAGAAATGACCATCACCTTCACACTGGTTGCAATTGTTCCTGTTATACGTTGGAAAAACTGTTGGATTTCTATTGTATTTTATGCTTCGGGCGTTGACTTCTAAGGCCCTGGCTATTGGATCTGGTGCAGCAACGCCCTAGAGTATAGAATAGGTTGCCCGAAACGTAGAAATGACCATTACTTTCACACGGGTTGCAATTATTCCTGTTATACCATGGAAAAACTGATGTATTTTTATTGTATTTTACGCGTCTGGCGTTGACTTCTAAGGCCCTAACTATTCGATCTGGTGGAGCTACGACCTAGAGTGAAGCCTGGGTTGCACGGAACGTGGAAATGGCCATTACTTTCACACTGGCTGCAATTACTCCTGTTATACAATGGAAAAACTGTTGTAATTTTATTTTACTTTATGCTTCTGGTGTTGACTTCCTAGGACCCAACTTTTCGATCTGGTTGAGCAACGCCCAGTAGCGAAGCCTAGATTGCACGGAACGTAGAAATGGCCATTACTTTCACACTGGTTGCAATTATTCCTGTTATACGATGGAAAAACTGTTGTATTTTTATTGTTTTTTATGCTTCTGTTGTTGTTTTCTAAGGCCCTAACTATTCGATCTGGTGTAGTAACGCCCTAGAGTCAAGCCTAGGTTGCACGGAACGTGGAAATGGCCATTACGTTCACACTGGCTGCAATTACTCCTGTTATACAATGGAAAAACTGTTGTAATTTTATTTTACTTTATGCTTCTGGTGTTGACTTCCTAGGACCTAACTTTTCGATCTGGTTGAGCAACGCCCTGTAGTGAAGCCTAGGTTGCACGGAACGTAGAAATGGCCATTACTTTCACACTGGTTGCAATTATTCCTGTTATACGATGGAAAGACTGTTGTATTTTTATTGTATTTTATGCTTCTGTTGTTGTTTTCTAAGGCCCTAACTATTCGATCTGGTGGAGCAACGCCCTAGAGTGAAGCCTAGGTTGAACGGAACGTGGAAATGGCCTTTAATTTCACACTGGTTGCTATTATTCGTTTTATACGATGGAAAAACTGTTGTATTTATTTTGTATTTGATGCTTCTGGCGTTGACTTCTTAAGCTCTAACTATTGGATCTGGTGGACCAACGCCCTAGAGTGAAACCAAGGTTTCCGGGAACGCAGAAATGACCATCACTTTCACACTGGTTGCAATTATTCCTGTTATACGATGGAAAAACTGTTGGATTTTTATTGTATTTTATGCTTCGGGCGTTGACTTCTAATGCCCTAGCTATTCTATCTGATGGAGCAACGCCCTAGAGTGAAGACCAGGTTGCCCGGAACATAGAAATGACCATTACTTTCACACTGTTTGCAATCATTCATATTATACGATGGAAAAACTGTTGTATTTATATAGTGTTTAATGCTTCTGGCGTTGCCTTCTTAGGCCCTAACGTTTGGATCCGGTGGACCAACGCTATAGTGTGAAGCCTAGGTTGCCCGGAACGTAGAAATGACCATCACATTCACAATGCTTGCAATTATTCCTGTTATACGATGGAAGAACTGTTGTATTTTTATTTTATTTTATGCTTCCGGCGTTGTCTTCTAAGGTCCTAGCTATTCCATCTGATGGAGCAACGCCCTAGAGTGAAGACCAGGTTGCCCGGAACGTAGAAATGACCATTACTTTTACACTGTTTGCAATCATTCATATTATACGATGGAAGAACTGTTGTATTTATATAGTGTTTAATGCTTCTGGCGTTGCCTTCTTAGGCCCTATCATTTGGAACTGGTGGACCAGAGCTATAGTGTGAAGCCTAGGTTGCCCGGAATGTAGAAATGACCATCACCTTCACACTGGTTGCAATTGTTCCTGTTATACGTTGGAAAAACTGTTGGATTTCTATTGTATTTTATGCTTCGGGCGTTGACTTCTAAGGCCCTGGCTATTGGATCTGGTGCAGCAACGCCCTAGAGTATAGAATAGGTTGCCCGAAACGTAGAAATGACCATTACTTTCACACGGGTTGCAATTATTCCTGTTATACCATGGAAAAACTGATGTATTTTTATTGTATTTTACGCGTCTGGCGTTGACTTCTAAGGCCCTAACTATTCGATCTGGTGGAGCTACGACCTAGAGTGAAGCCTGGGTTGCACGGAACGTGGAAATGGCCATTACTTTCACACTGGCTGCAATTACTCCTGTTATACAATGGAAAAACTGTTGTAATTTTATTTTACTTTATGCTTCTGGTGTTGACTTCCTAGGACCCAACTTTTCGATCTGGTTGAGCAACGCCCAGTAGCGAAGCCTAGATTGCACGGAACGTAGAAATGGCCATTACTTTCACACTGGTTGCAATTATTCCTGTTATACGATGGAAAAACTGTTGTATTTTTATTGTTTTTTATGCTTCTGTTGTTGTTTTCTAAGGCCCTAACTATTCGATCTGGTGTAGTAACGCCCTAGAGTCAAGCCTAGGTTGCACGGAACGTGGAAATGGCCATTACGTTCACACTGGCTGCAATTACTCCTGTTATACAATGGAAAAACTGTTGTAATTTTATTTTACTTTATGCTTCTGGTGTTGACTTCCTAGGACCTAACTTTTCGATCTGGTTGAGCAACGCCCTGTAGTGAAGCCTAGGTTGCACGGAACGTAGAAATGGCCATTACTTTCACACTGGTTGCAATTATTCCTGTTATACGATGGAAAGACTGTTGTATTTTTATTGTATTTTATGCTTCTGTTGTTGTTTTCTAAGGCCCTAACTATTCGATCTGGTGGAGCAACGCCCTAGAGTGAAGCCTAGGTTGAACGGAACGTGGAAATGGCCTTTAATTTCACACTGGTTGCTATTATTCGTTTTATACGATGGAAAAACTGTTGTATTTATTTTGTATTTGATGCTTCTGGCGTTGACTTCTTAAGCTCTAACTATTGGATCTGATGGACCAACGCCCTGGAGTGAAACCTAGGTTTCCCGGAACGCAGAAATGACAATCACTTTCACTGGTTGCAATTATTCCTGTTATACGATGGAAAAACTGTTGGATTTTTATTGTATTTTATGCTTCGGGCGTTGACTTCTAAGGCCCTTGCTATTCGATCTGATGGAGCAACGCCCTAGAGTGAAGACCAGGTTGCCCGGAACGTAGAAATGACCATTACATTCACACTGTTTGCAATCATTCATATTATACGATGGAAAAACTGTTGTATTTATATAGTGTTTAATGCTTCTGGCGTTGCCTTCTTAGGCCCTAACGTTTGGATCCGGTGGACCAACGCTATAGTGTGAAGCCTAGGTTGCCCGGAACGTAGAAATGACCATCACCTTCACGATGCTTGCAATTATTCCTGTTATACGATGGAAGAACTGTTGTATTTTTATTTTATTTTATGCTTCTGGCGTTGTCTTCTAAGGTCCTAGCTATTCCATCTGATGGAGCAACGCCCTAGAGTGAAGCCAAGGTTGCCCGGAACGTAGAAATGACCATTACTTTTACACTGTTTGCAATCATTCATATTATACGATGGAAGAACTGTTGTATTTATATAGTGTTTAATGCTTCTGGCGTTGCCTTCTTAGGCCCTATCATTTGGAACTGGTGGACCAACGCTATAGTGTGAAGCCTAGGTTGCCCGGAATGTAGAAATGACCATCACCTTCACACTGGTTGCAATTGTTCCTGTTATACGTTGGAAAAACTGTTGGATTTCTACTGTATTTTTTGCTTCGGGCGTTGACTTCTAAGGCCCTGGCTATTGGATCTGGTGCAGCAACGCCCTAGAGTATAGCCTAGGTTGCCTGAAACGTAGAAATGACCATTACTTTCACACTGGCTGCAATTACTCCTGTTATACAATGGAAAAACTGTTGTAATTTTATTTTACTTTATGCATCTGGTGTTGACTACCTAGGACCTAACTTTTCGATCTGGTTGAGCAACGCCCTGTAGTGAAGCCTAGGTTGCACGGAACGTAGAAATGGCCATTACTTTCACACTGGTTGCAATTATTCCTGTTATACGATGGAAAAACTGTTGTATTTTTATTGTATTTTATGCTTCTGTTGTTGTTTTCTAAGGCCCTAACTATTCGATCTGGTGGAGCAACGCCCTAGAGTGAAGCCTAGGTTGCACGGAACGTGGAAATGGCCTTTAATTTCACACTGGTTGCTATTATTCGTTTTATACGATGGAAAAACTGCTGTATTTATTTTGTATTTGATGCTTCTGGCGTTGACTTCTTAAGCTCTAACTATTGGATCTGATGGACCAACGCCCTAGAGTGAAACCTAGGTTTCCCGGAACGCAGAAATGACCATCACTTTCACACTGGTTGCAATTATTCCTGTTATGCGATGGAAAAACTGTTGGATTTTTATTGTATTTTATGCTTCGGGCGTTGACTTCTAAGGCCCTAGCTATTCGATCTGATGGAGCAACGCCCTAGAGTGAAGACCAGGTTGCCCGGAACGTAGAAATGACCATTACTTTCACACTGTTTGCAATCATTCATATTATACGATGGAAAAACTGTTGTATTTATATAGTGTTTAATGCTTCTGACGTTGCCTTCTTAGGCCCTAACGTTTGGATCCGGTGGACCAACGCTATAGTGTGAAGCCTAGGTTGCCCGGAACGTAGAAATGACCATCACCTTCACAATGCTTGCAATTACTCCTGTTATACGATGGAAGAACTGTTGTATTTTTATTTTATTTTATGCTCCTGGCGTTGTCTTCTAAGGTCCTAGCTATTCCATCTGATGGAGCAACGCCCTCGAGTGAAGCCCAGGTTGCCCGGAACGTAGAAATGACCATTACTTTTACACTGTTTGCAATCATTCATATTATACGATGGAAGAACTGTTGTATTTATATAGTGTTTAATGCTTCTGGCGTTGCCTTCTTAGGCCCTATCATTTGGATCTGGTGGACCAACGCTATAGTGTGAAGCCTAGGTTGCCCGGAATGTAGAAATGACCATCACCTTCACACTGGTTGCAATTGTTCCTGTTATACGTTGGAAAAACTGTTGGATTTCTATTGTATTTTATGCTTCGGGCGTTGACTTCTAAGGCCCTGGCTATTGGATCTGGTGCAGCAACGCCCTAGAGTGTAGCCTAGGTTGCCCGAAACGGAGAAATGACCATTACTTTCACACTGGTTGCAATTATTCCTGTTATACCATGGAAAAACTGTTGTATTTTTATTGTATTTTATGCGTCTGGCGTTGACTTCTAAGGCCCTAACTTTTCGATCTGGTGGAGCAACGACCTAGAGTGAAGCCTGGGTTGCACGGAACGTGGAAATGGCCATTACTTTCACACTGGCTGCAATTACTCCTGTTATACAATGGAAAAACTGTTGTAATTTTATTTTACTTTATGCTTCTGGTGTTGACTTCCTAGGACCTAACTTTTCGATCTGGTTGAGCAACGCCCTGTAGTGAAGCCTAGGTTGCACGGAACGTAGAAATGGCCATTACTTTCACACTGGTTGCAATTATTCCTGTTATACGATGGAAAAACTGTTGTATTTTTATTGTATTTTATGCTTCTGTTGTTGTTTTCTAAGGCCCTAACTATTCGATCTGGTGTAGTAACGCCCTAGAGTGAAGCCTACGTTGCACGGAACGTGGAAATGGCCATTAATTTCACACTGGTTGCTATTATTCGTTTTATACGATGGAAAAGCTGTTGAATTTATTTTGTATTTTATGCTTCGGGCGTTGACTTCTAAGGCCCTAGCTATTCGATCTGATGGAGCAACGCCCTAGAGTGAAGACCAGGTTGCCCGGAACGTAGAAATGACCATTACTTTCACACTGTTTGCAATCATTCATATTATACGATGGAAAAACTGTTGTATTTATATAGTGTTTAATGCTTCTGGCGTTGCCTTCTTAGGCCCTAACGTTTGGATCCGGTGGACCAACGCTATAGTGTGAAGCCTAGGTTGCCCGGAACGTAGAAATGACCATCACCTTCACAATGCTTGCAATTATTCCTGTTATACGATGGAAGAACTGTTGTATTTTTATTTTATTTTATGCTTCTGGCGTTGTCTTCTAAGGTCCTAGCTATTCCATCTGATGGAGCAACGCCCTAGAGTGAAGCCCAGGTTGCCCGGAACGTAGAAATGACCATTACTTTTACACTGTTTGCAATCATTCATATTATACGATGGAAGAACTGTTGTATTTATATAGTGTTTAATGCTTCTGGCGTTGCCTTCTTAGGCCCTATCATTTGGATCTGGTGGACCAACGCTATAGTGTGAAGCCTAGGTTGCCCGGAATGTAGAAATGACCATCACCTTCACACTGGTTGCAATTGTTCCTGTTATACGTTGGAAAAACTGTTGGATTTCTATTGTATTTTATGCTTCGGGCGTTGACTTCTAAGGCCCTGGCTATTGGATCTGGTGCAGCAACGCCCTAGAGTGTAGCCTAGGTTGCCCGAAACGTAGAAATGACCAATACTTTCACACTGGTTGCAATTATTCCTGTTATACCATGGAAAAACTGTTGTATTTTTATTGTATTTTATGCGTCTGGCGTTGACTTCTAAGGCCCTAACTATTCGATCTGGTTGAGCAACGCCCAAGAGTGAAGCCTGGGTTGCACGGAACGTGGAAATGGCCATTACTTTCACACTGGTTGCAATTATTCCTGTTATACGATGGAAAAACTGTTGTATTTTTATTGTTTTTTATGCTTCTGCTGTTGTTTTCTAAGGCCCTAACTATTCGATCTGGTGTAGTAACGCCCTAGAGTGAAGCCTAGGTTGCACGGAACGTGGAAATGGCCATTAATTTCACACTGGTTGCTATTATTCGTTTTATACGATGTAAAAGCTGTTGAATTTATTTTGTATTTTATGCTTCTGGCGTTGAATTCATAGGCCCTAACTATTCGATCTGGTGCAGCATCGCCCTAGAGTGAATCCTAGGTTGCCCGGAACGTAGAAATGACTATCACCTTCACACGGGTTGCAAATATTCGTGTTATACGATGGAAAAACCGTTGCATTTTCATTGTATTTTATGCTTCGGGCGTTGACTTCTAATGCCCTAACAATTCTACCTGGTGGAGCAACGCCCTAGAGTGCAGCCCAGATTGACCGGAACGTAGAAATGACCATATCTGTCACACCGGTTGCAATTATTCGTTTTATACGATGGAAAAACTGTTGTATTTGTTTTGTATTTTATGCTTCTGGCGCTGACTTCTTAGTCCCTTACTACTCGATCTGGTTGAACAACGCGCTAGATTGAAGCCTAGGATGCCCGGAATGGAGAAATGACTGTCACTTTCACACTGGTTGCAATTGTTCCAGTTATACGATGGAAAATCTGTTGTATCTTTATTGTATTTTATGCTTCGTGCGTTGACTTCTAAGGCCCTAACTATTCGATCTGGTGGAGCAACGCCCTAGAGTGAAGCCTAGGTTGCCAGGAACGTAGAAATGACCATAACCTTCACACTGGTTGCAATTATTCGTTTTATACGATGGAAAAACTGTTGTATTTATTTTGTATTTTATGCTTCGGGCGTTGACTTCTAAAGCCCTAGCTATTCGAACTGGTTGAGCAATGGCCTAGAGTGAAGCGTAGGTTGTCCGGAACGTAGATATGGCCGTTACTTTCACACTGGATGCAATTATTCGTTTTATACGATGGAGAAACTGTTGTATATTTATTGTATTTTATGCTCCGGGCGTAGACTTCTAAGGCCCTAGCTATTCGGTTTGGTAGGGCAACACCCTACAGTGAAGCCTAGGTTGCCTGGAACGTAGAAATGCCTATCACATTCACACGGGTTGCAATTATTCGTGTTATGCGATGGAAAAACCGTTGCATTTTCATTGTATTTTATGCTTCGGGCGTTGACATCTAAGGCCCTAACGATTCTATCTGGTGGAGCAACGCCCTCGAGTGAAGCCTAGGTTGACCGGAACGTAGAAATGACCATAACTTTCACACCCGTTGCTATTATTTGTTTTATACGATGGAAAAACTGATGTATCTTTATTGTATTTTATGCTTCGGGCGTTGACTTCTAAGGCCCTAACTATTCGGTCTGGTGAAGCAACGCCCTAGAGCCAAGCCTAGGTTGCCCGGAACGTAGATATTGCCATTACTTTCACACTGGATGCAATTATTCGTTTTATACGACGGAAAAGCTGTTGTACTTATTCTGTATTTTATGCTTCGGGCGCTGACTTCTAAGGCCCTAACTATTCGATCTGGAGGAGCAACGCGCTAGGTTGAAGCCTAGGATGCCCGGAATGGAGAAATGACTGTCACTTTCACACTGGTTGCAATTGTTCCAGTTATACGATGGAAAATCTGTTGTATCTTTATTGTATTTTATGCTTCGTGCGTTGACTTCAAAGTCACTAACTGTTCGATCTGGTGGAGCAACGCCCTAGAGTGAAGCCTAGGTTGCCGGAATGTAGAAATGACCATTACCTACAAACTGATTGCAATTATTCATTTTATACGATGGAAAAACTATTGTATTTTTATTGTATTTATGCTTCGGGCGTTGACTTGTCAGGCCCTAACTATTCGATCTGGTGCAGCATCGCCCCAGAGTGAATCCTAGGTTGCCCGGAACGTAGAAATGACCATTACTTTCACACCGTTTGCAATTATTCATTTTATACGATGCAGAATCCCTTGTATTTGTATTGTATTTTATGCTTCTGGCATTGACTTCTAAGGCCGTAGCTATTCGATGTGGTGGAGCAACTCCATAGAGTGAAGCCTAGGTTGCACGGAACGTAGAAATGACCATTACTTTCACACGTTTTGCAATTGTTCATATTATACGATGCAAGAACTGTTGTATTTATATTGAATTTTATGATTCTGTCGTTGACTTCTTAGGCCCTAACTATTCGATCAGGTGGAGCAACGCCGTAGAGTGAATCCTAGGTTGCCCGGAACGTAGAAATGACTATCACTTTCACACGGGTTGCAAATATTCGTGTTATACGATGGAAAAACCGTTGCATTTTCATTGTATTTTATGCTTCGGGCGTTGACTTCTAAGGCCCTAACAATTCTGCCTGGTGGAGCAACGCCCTAGAGTGCAGCCTAGATTGACCGGAACGTAGAAATGACCATATCTGTCACACCGGTTGCAATTATTCGTTTTATACGATGGAAAAACTGTTGTATTTGTTTTGTATTTTATGCTTCTGGCGCTGACTTCTTAGTCCCTTACTACTCGATCTGGTTGAACAACGCTCTAGATTGAAGCCTAGGATGCCGGGAATGGAGAAATGACTGTCACTTTCACACTGGTTGCAATTGTTCCAGTTATACGATGGAAAATCTGTTGTATCTTTATTGTATTTTATGCTTCGTGCGTTGACTTCTAAGGCCCTAACTATTCGATCTGGTGGAGCAACGCCCTAGAGTGAAGCCTAGGGTGCCCGGAACGTAGAAATGACCATAATTTTCACATCGGTTGCAATTATTCGTTTTATTCGATCGAAAAACTGTTGCATTTGTATTGTATTTTACGCTTCTGGCGTTGACTTCTATGGCCCTAACAATTCGATGTGGTGGAACAACGCCCTAGAGTGAAGCATAGGCTGCCCGGAACGTAGAAATGACCATCACTTTCACACTGGTTGCTATTACTCCTGTTATACGGTGGAAAAACTGTTGTATCTTTATTGTATTTTATGCTTCGGGCGTCGACTTCTAAGGCCCAAAGTATTCGATCTGGTGGAGCAACGCCCTAGAGCCAAGCCTAGTTTGCCCGGAACGTAGATATGGCCATTACATTCACACTGGATGCAATTATTCGTTTTATACGATGGAAAAACAGTTGTATTTATTCTGTATTTTATGCTTCGGGCGTTGACTTCTTAAGCTCTAACTATTGGATCTGATGGACCAACGCCCTAGAGTGAAACCTAGGTTTCCCGGAACGCAGAAATGACCATCACTTTCACACTGGTTGCAATTATTCCTGTTATGCGATGGAAAAACTGTTGGATTTTTATTGTATTTTATGCTTCGGGCGTTGACTTCTAAGGCCCTAGCTATTCGATCTGATGGAGCAACGCCCTAGAGTGAAGACCAGGTTGCCCGGAACGTAGAAATGACCATTACTTTCACACTGTTTGCAATCATTCATACTATACGATGGAAAAACTGTTGTATTTATATAGTGTTTAATGCTTCTGGCGTTGCCTTCTTAGGCCCTAACGTTTGGATCCGGTGGACCAACGCTATAGTGTGAAGCCTAGGTTGCCCGGAACGTAGAAATGACCATCACCTTCACAATGCTTGCAATTATTCCTGTTATACGATGGAAGAACTGTTGTATTTTTATTTTATTTTATGCTTCTGGCGTTGTCTTCTAAGGTCCTAGCTATTCCATCTGATGGAGCAACGCCCTAGAGTGAAGCCCAGGTTGCCCGGAACGTAGAAATGACCATTACTTTTACACTGTTTGCAATCATTCATATTATACGATGGAAGAACTGTTGTATTTATATAGTGTTTAATGCTTCTGGCGTTGCCTTCTTAGGCCCTATCATTTGGATCTGGTGGACCAACGCTATAGTGTGAAGCCTAGGTAGCCCGGAATGTAGAAATGACCATCACCTTCACACTGGTTGCAATTGTTCCTGTTATACGTTGGAAAAACTGTTGGATTTCTATTGTATTTTATGCTTCGGGCGTTGACTTCTAAGGCCCTGGCTATTGGATCTGGTGCAGCAACGCCCTAGAGTGTAGCCTAGGTTGCCCGAAACGTAGAAATGACCAATACTTTCACACTGGTTGCAATTATTCCTGTTATACCATGGAAAAACTGTTGTATTTTTATTGTATTTTATGCGTCTGGCGTTGACTTCTAAGGCCCTAACTATTCGATCTGGTGGAGCAACGCCCAAGAGTGAAGCCTGGGTTGCACGGAACGTGGAAATGGCCATTACTTTCACACTGGTTGCAATTATTCCTGTTATACGATGGAAAAACTGTTGTATTTTTATTGTTTTTTATGCTTCTGTTGTTGTTTTCTAAGGCCCTAACTATTCGATCTGGTGTAGTAACGCCCTAGAGTGAAGCCTAGGTTGCACGGAACGTGGAAATGGCCATTAATTTCACACTGGTTGCTATTATTCGTTTTATACGATGTAAAAGCTGTTGAATTTATTTTGTATTTTATGCTTCTGGCGTTGAATTCATAGGCCCTAACTATTCGATCTGGTGCACCGACGACCTAGAGTGAAGCCTAGGTTGCCCGGAACGTAGAAATGACCATAACTTTCACACTGTTTTCAATTATACATATTATACGATGCAAAAACTGTTGTATTTATATTGTATTTTATGCTTCTGGCGTTGTCTTCTTGGGCCCTAACTATTCGATCTGGTGTAGCAACGCCCTAGAGTGAATCCTAGGTTGCCGGAACGTAGAAATGACCGTTACCTTCACACTGATTGCAATTACTCATTCTATACGATGGAAAAGCTGTTGTATTTTTATTGTATTTTATGCTCCGGGCGTAGACTTCTAAGGCCCTAGCTATTCGATTTGGTAGAGCAACACCCTACAGTGAAGCCTAGGTTGCCTGGAACGTAGAAATGCCTATCACTTTCACACGGTTTGCAATTATTCGTTGTTATACGATGGAAAAACCGTTGCATTTATTTTGTATTTTATGCTTCGTGTGTTGACTTCTAAGGCCCTAGCTATTCGATCTGGTTGAGCAAGGCCCTAGAGTGAAGCCTAGGTTGCCCGGAACGTAGGAATGACCATCACTTTCACACTGGTTGCAATTACTCCTGTTATACGATGGAAAAACTGTTGTATCTTTATTGTATTTTATGCTTCGGGCGTTGACTTCAAAGTCACTAACTGTTCGATCTGGTGGAGCAACGCCCTAGAGTGAAGCCTAGGTTGCCGGAATGTAGAAATGACCATTACCTTCACACTGATTGCAATTATTCATTTTATACGATGGAAAAACTATTGTATTTTTATTGTATTTATGCTTCGGGCGTTGACTTCTCAGGCCCTAACTATTCGATCTGGTGCAGCATCGCCCTAGAGTGAATCCTAGGTTGCCCGGAACGTAGAAATGACCAGTACTTTCACACCGTTTGCAATTATTCATTTTATACGATGCAGAAACCCTTGTATTTGTATTGTATTTTATGCTTCTGACATTGACTTCTAAGGCCGTAGCTATTCGATGTGGTGGAGCAACTCCATAGAGTGAAGCCTAGGTTGCACGGAACGTAGAAATGACCATTACTTTCACACGTTTTGCAATTGTGCATATTATACGATGCAAGAACTGTTGTATTTATATTGTATTTTATGATTCTGTCGTTGACTTCTTAGGCCCTAACTATTCGATCTGGTGGAGCAACGACGTAGAGTGAATCCTAGGTTGCCCGGAACGTAGAAATGACTATCACTTTCACACGGGTTGCAAATATTCGTGTTATACGATGGAAAAACCGTTGCATTTTCATTGTATTCTATGCTTCGGGCGTTGACTTCTAATGCCCTAACAATTCTACCTGGTGGAGCAACGCCCTAGAGTGCAGCCCAGATTGACCGGAACGTAGAAATGACCATATCTGTCACACCGGTTGCAATTATTCGTTTTATACGATGGAAAAACTGTTGTATTTGTTTTGTATTTTATGCTTCTGGCGCTGACTTCTTAGTCCCTTACTACTCGATCTGGTTGAACAACGCGCTAGACTGAAGCCTAGGATGCCCGGAATGGAGAAATGACTGTCACTTTCACACTGGTTGCAATTGTTCCAGTTATACGATGGAAAATCTGTTGTATCTTTATTGTATTTTATGCTTCGTGCGTTGACTTCTAAGGCCCTAACTATTCGATCTGGTGGAGCAACGCCCTAGAGTGAAGCCTAGGGTGCCCGGAACGTAGAAATGACCATAATTTTCACATCGGTTGCAATTATTCGTTTTATTCGATCGAAAAACTGTTTCATTTGTATTGTATTTTACGCTTCTGGCGTTGACTTCTATGGCCCTAACAATTCGATGTGGTGGAACAACGCCCTAGAGTGAAGCATAGGTTGCCCGGAACGTAGAAATGACCATCACTTTCACACTGGTTGCTATTACTCCTGTTATACGGTGGAAAAACTGTTGTATCTTTATTGTATTTTATGCTTCGGGCGTCGACTTCTAAGGCCCTAACTATTCGATCTGGTGGAGCAACGCCGCAGAGTGAAGCCTAGGTTGCCAGGAACGTAGAAATGACCATAACCTTCACACTGGTTGCAATTATTCGTTTTATACGATGTAAAGACTGTTGTATTTATTCTGTATTTTATGCTTCGGGCGTTGACTTCTAAGGCCCTAACTATTCGATCTGGTGGAGCAACGCCCTAGAGTGAGGCCTACGTTGCCCGGAACGTAGAAATGACCATTACCTTCACACTGATTGCAATTATCTATTATATACGATGTAAAAACTATTGTATTTTTATTGTATTATATTCTTCGGGCGTTGACTTCTCAGGCCCTAATTATTCGATCTGGTGGACAAACGCCCTAGAGTGAAGCCCAGGTTGCACGGTACGTATAAATGACCATTACTTTCACACTGTTTGCAATTATTCATATTATACGATGCAAAAACTGTTGCATTTTGATTGTATTTTATGCTTCGGGCGTTGGCTTCTAAGGACCTAACTATTCCATCTGGTGGAGCGACGCCCTAGAGTGAAGCCTAGGTTGCCCGGAACGTAGAAATGACCATCACCTTCACACTGGTTGCAATTATTCGTTTTATACGATGGAAAAACTGTTGCATTTGTTTTGTATTTTACGCTTCTGGCGTTGACTTCTAAGGCCCTAACAATTCGTTCTCGCGGAACAACGCCCTAGAGTGAAGCCTAGGTTGCCCGGAACGTAGAAATGACCATCACTTTCTCACTGGTTGCAATTACTCCTGTTATACGATAGAAAAACTGTTGCATCTTTATTGTACTTTATGCTTCGGGCGTTGACTTCTAAGGCCCTAACTATTCGATCTGGTGGAGCAACGCCCTAGAGCCAAGCCTAGGTTGCCAGGGACGTAGAAATGACCATAACTTTCACACTGGTTGCAATTATTCGTTTTATACGATGGAAAAACTGTTGTACTTATTTTGTATTTTATGCTTCGGGCGTTGACTTCTTAGGCCCTAACTATTCGATCTGGTGGAGCAACGCCCTAGAGTGAAGGCTAGGTTGCCCGGAACGTAGAAATGACCATTACCCTCACACTGGTTGCAGTTATTCGTGTTATATGATGGAAAAACTGTTGTATTCTTATTGTATTTTATGCACCCTGTGTTGACTTCCTAGGCCCTAACTATTCGATCTGGTGGTGCACCGCCTCAGAGTTATATCTAGGATGGCCGGAACGTAGAAATGGCCGTCACTTTCACACTGGTTGCAATTATTCGCTTTATACGATGCAACAGCTGATGTCTTTATATTGTGTTTTATGCTTCTGGCGATGACTTCTTAGACCCTAGCTATTCGATCTGGTGGACAAACGCCCTAGAGTGAAGCCCAGGTTGCACGGAACGTATAAATGACCATTACTTTCACACTGTTTGCAATTATTCATATTATACGATGCAAAAACTGTTGCATTTTCATTGTATTTTATGCTTCGGGCGTTGACTTCTAAGGACCTAACTATTCCATCTGGTGGAGCGACGCCCTAGAGTCAAGCGTAGGTTGCCCGGAACGTAGAAATGACCATCACCTTCACACTGGTTGTAGTTACTCCTGTCATGCGATGGGAAAACTGTTGTATCTTTATCGTGTTTTATGCTTCTGGCGTTGACTTCTTAGGCCCGGACCATTCGATCTTGTGGAGCTACGCCCTAGAGTGAAGCCTAGGTTGCCCGGAACGTAGAAATGACCATTACCTTCACACTGGTTGCAATTATTCGTTTTATACGATGGAAAAACTTTTGCATTTGTTTTGTATTTTACGCTTCTGGCGTTGACTTCTAAGGCCCTAACAATTCGTTCTGGCGGAACAACGCCCTAGCGTGAAGCCTAGGTTGCCCGGAACGTAGAAATGACCATCACTTTCACACTGGTTGCAATTACTCCTGTTATACGATAGAAAAACTGTTGCATCTTTATTGTATTTTATGCTTCGGGCGTTGACATCTAAGGCCCTAACTATTCGATCTGGTGGAGCAACGCCCTAGAGCCAAGCCTAGGTTGCCAGGAACGTAGAAATGACCATAACTTTCACACTGGTTGCAATTATTCGTTTTATACGGTGGAAAAACTGTTGTACTTATTTTGTATTTTATGCTTCGGGCGTTGACTTCTAAGGCCCTTACTATTCGATCTGGTGGAACAACGCCCTAGAGTGGAGCCTAGGTTGCCCGGAACGTAGAAATGACCATTACCTTCACACTGGTTGCAGTTATTCCTGTTATACAATGGAAAAACTGTTGTATTTTTATTGTATTATATGCTTCGGGCGTTGACTTCTCAGGCCCTAATTATTCGATCTGGTGCAGCAACGCCCTAGAGTGAATCCTAGGTTGAACGGAACGCAGAAATGACCATTACCTTCACACTGATGGCAATTACTCATTTTATACGATGGAAAAACTGTTGTATTTTTATTGTATTTTATGCTCCGGGCGTAGACTTCTAAGGCCCTATCTGTTCGATTTGGTAGAGCAACACCCTACAGTGAAGCCTAGGTTGCCTGGAACGTATAAATGACCATAACTTTCACACTGGATGCAATTATTCGTTTTATACGATGGAAAAACTGTTGTATTTGCATTGTATTTTATGCTTCTGGCGTTGACTTCTTAGGCCCTAACTATTCGATCTGGTGGAGCAACGCCCTAGAGTGAAGCCTAGGTTGCCCGGAACGTAGAAATGACCATCACCTTCACACTGGTTGTAATTACTCCTGTCATGCGATGGAAAAACTGGTGTATCTTTATTGTGTTTTATGCTTCTGGCGTTGACTTCTTAGGCCCTGACCATTCGATCTGGTGGAGCAACACCCTAGAGTGAAGCCTAGGTTGCCCGGAACGTAGAAATGACCATTACCTTCACACTGGTTGCAATTATTCGTTTTATACGATGGAAAAACTGTTGCATTTGTTTTGTATTTTACGCTTCTGGCGTCGACTTCTAAGGCCCTAACAATTCGTTCTGGCGGAACAACGCCCTAGCGTGAAGCCTAGGTTGCCCGGAACGTAGAAATGACCATCACTTTCACACTGGTTGCAATTACTCCTGTTATACGATAGAAAAACTGTTGCATCTTTATTGTATTTTATGCTTCGGGCGTTGACTTCTAAGCCCCTAACTATTCGATCTGGTGGAGCAACGCCCTAGAGCCAAGCCTAGGTTGCCAGGAACGCAGAAATGACCATAACTTTCACACTGGTTGCAATTATTCGTTTTATACGATGGAAAAACTGTTGTACTTATTTTGTATTTTATGCTTCGGGCGTTGACTTCTAAGGCCCTTACTATTGGATCTGGTGGAACAACGCCCTAGAGTGGAGCCTAGGTTGCCCGGAACGTAGAAATGACCATTACCTTCACACTGGTTGCAGTTATTCCTGTTATACAATGGAAAAACTGTTGTATTTTTATTGTATTTTATGCTTCGGTCGTTGGCTTCTAAGGCCCTAACTATTCGATCTGGTGGAGCAACGCCCTAGAGCCAAGCCTAGGTTGCCCGGAACCTAGATATGGCCATTACTTTTACACTGGATGCAATTATTCGTTTTATACGATGGAAAAACTGTTGTATTTATTCTGTATTTTATGCTTCGGGCGTTGACTTCTAAGGCCCTAACTATTCGATCTGGTGGAGCAAGGCCTCAGAGTTATATCTAGAATGGCCGGAACGTAGAAATGGCCGTCACTTTCACACTGGTTGCAATTATTCGCATTATACGATGGAACAGCTGTTGTATTTATATTGTGTTTTAGGCTTCTGGCAATGACTTCTTAGGCCCTAGCTATTCGATCTGGTGGAGCAACACCCTAGAGTGAAGCCTAGGTTGCCCGGAACCTAGAAGTGACTACCACTTCCCCACTGGTTGCAATTATTCGTGTTATACGATGGAAAAACCGTTGCATTTTCATTGTATTTTATGCTTCGGGCGTTGACTTCTAAGGCCCTACCTATTCCATCTGGTGGAGCAACGCCCTAGAGTGAAGCCTAGGTTGCCCGGAACGTAGAAATGACCCTAATTTTCACATCGGTTGCAATTATTCGTTTTATACGATGGAAAAACTGTTGCATTTGTTTTGTATTTTACGCTTCTGGCGTTGACTTCTAAGGCCCTAGCAATTCGTTCTGGCGGAACAACGCCCTAGAGTGAAGCCTAGGTTGCCCGGAACGTAGAAATGGCCATCACTTTCACACTGGTTGCAATTACTCCTGTTATACAATGGAAAAACTGTTGTATCTTTATTGTATTTTATGGTTCGGGCGTTGACTTCTAAGGCCCTAACTATTCGATCTGGTGGAGCAACGCCCTAGAGTGAAGCCTAGGTTGCCCGGAACGTAGAAATGACCATTACCTTCACACTGATTGCAATTATCCATTTTATACGACGGAAAAACTATTGTATTTTTATTGTATTTTATGCTTCGGGCGTTGACTTCTAAGGCCCTAACTATTCGATCTGGTGGAGCAACGCCCTAGGGTCAAGCCTAGGTTGCCAGGAGCGTAGAAATGACCATAACCTTCACACTGGTTGCAATTATTCGTCTTATACGATGGAAAAACTGTTGTATTTATTCTGTATTTTATGCTTCGGGCGTTGACTTCTAAGGCCCTAACTATTCGATCTGGTGGAGCAACGCCTCAGAGTTATATCTAGAATGGCCGGAACGTAGAAATGGCCGTCACTTTCAGACTGGTTGCAATTATTCGCATTATACGATGGAACAGCTGATGTATTTATATTGTGTTTTATGCTTCTGGCGATGACTTCTTAGGCCCTATCTATTCGATCTGGTGGAGCAACACCCTAGAGTGAAGCCTAGGTTGCCCGGAACCTAGAAGTGACTATCACTTTCACACTGGTTGCAATTATTCGTGTTATACGATGGAAAAACCGTAGCATTTTCATTGTATTTTAAGCTTCGGGCGTTGACTTCTAAGGCCCTAACTATTCCGTCTGGTGGAGCAACGCCCTAGAGTGAAGCCTAGGTTGCCCGGAACGTAGAAATGACCATAATTTTCACATCGGTTGCAATTATTCGTTTTATACGATGGAAAAACTGTTGCATTTGTTTTGTATTTTACGCTTCCGGCGTTGACTTCTAAGGCCCTAACAATTCGTTTTGGCGGAACAACGCCCTAGAGTGAAGCCTAGGTTGCCCGGAACGTAGAAATGACCATCACTTTCACACTGGTTGCAATTACTCCTGTTATACGATGGAAAAACTGCTGTATCTTTATTGTATTTTATGCTTCGGGCGTTGACTTCTAGGGCCCTAACTATTCGATCTGGTGGAGCAACGCCCTAGAGCCAAGCCTAGGTTGCCAGGTACGTAGAAATGACCATAACTTTCGCACTGGTTGCAATTATTCGTTTTATACGATGGAAAAACTGTTGTACTTATTTTGTATTTTATGCTTCGGGCGTTGACTTCTTAGGCCCTAACTATTCGATCTGGTGGAGCAACGCCCTAGAGTGAAGGCTAGGTTGCCCGGAACGTAGAAATGACCATTACCCTCACACTGGTTGCAGTTATTCCTGTTATATGATGGAAGAACTGTTGTATTTACATTGCATTTTATGCTTCTGGCGTTGACTTCTTAGGCCCTAACTATTCGATCTGGTGGAGCAACGCCCTAGAGTGAAGCCTAGGTTGCCCGGAACGTAGAAATGCCCATTACCTTCACACTGGTTGCAATTACTCCTGTTATACGATGGAAAAACTGTTGTGTCTTTATTGTATTTTATGCTTCGGTCGTAGGCTTCTAAGGCCCTAACTATTCGATCTGGTGGAGCAACGCCCTAGAGCCAAGCCTAGGTTGCCCGGAACCTAGATATGGCCATTACTTTTACACTGGATGCAATTATTCGTTTTATACGATGGAAAAACTGTTGTATTTATTCTGTATTTTATGCTTCGGGCGTTGACTTCTAAGGCCCTAACTATTCGATCTGGTGGAGCAAGGCCTCAGAGTTATATCTAGAATGGCCGGAACGTAGAAATGGCCGTCACTTTCACACTGGTTGCAATTATTCGCATTATACGATGGAACAGCTGTTGTATTTATATTGTGTTTTAGGCTTCTGGCAATGACTTCTTAGGCCCTAGCTATTCGATCTGGTGGAGCAACACCCTAGAGTGAAGCCTAGGTTGCCCGGAACCTAGAAGTGACTACCACTTCCCCACTGGTTGCAATTATTCGTGTTATACGATGGAAAAACCGTTGCATTTTCATTGTATTTTATGCTTCGGGCGTTGACTTCTAAGGCCCTACCTATTCCATCTGGTGGAGCAACGCCCTAGAGTGAAGCCTAGGTTGCCCGGAACGTAGAAATGACCCTAATTTTCACATCGGTTGCAATTATTCGTTTTATACGATGGAAAAACTGTTGCATTTGTTTTGTATTTTACGCTTCTGGCGTTGACTTCTAAGGCCCTAGCAATTCGTTCTGGCGGAACAACGTCCTAGAGTGAAGCCTAGGTTGCCCGGAACGTAGAAATGACCATTACCTTCACACTGATTGCAATTATCCATTTTATACGACGGAAAAACTATTGTATTTTTATTGTATTTTATGCTTCGGGCGTTGACTTCTAAGGCCCTAACTATTCGATCTGGTGGAGCAACGCCCTAGGGTCAAGCCTAGGTTGCCAGGAGCGTAGAAATGACCATAACCTTCACACTGGTTGCAATTATTCGTTTTATACGATGGAAAAACTGTTGTATTTATTCTGTATTTTATGCTTCGGGCGTTGACTTCTAAGGCCCTAACTATTCGATCTGGTGGAGCAACGCCTCAGAGTTATATCTAGAATGGCCGGAACGTAGAAATGGCCGTCACTTTCACACTGGTTGCAATTATTCGCATTATACGATGGAACAGCTGATGTATTTATATTGTGTTTTATGCTTCTGGCGATGACTTCTTAGGCCCTATCTACTCGATCTGGTGGAGCAACACCCTAGAGTGAAGCCTAGGTTGCCCGGAACCTAGAAGTGACACTCACTTTCACACTGGTTGCAATTATTCGTGTTATACGATGGAAAAACCGTAGCATTTTCATTGTATTTTAAGCTTCGGGCGTTGACTTCTAAGGCCCTAACTATTCCGTCTGGTGGAGCAACGCCCTAGAGTGAAGCCTAGGTTGCCCGGAACGTAGAAATGACCATAATTTTCACATCGGTTGCAATTATTCGTTTTATACGATGGAAAAACTGTTGCATTTGTTTTGTATTTTACGCTTCTGGCGTTACCTTCTAAGGCCCTAACAATTCGTTCTGGCGGAACATCGCCCTAGAGTGAAGCCTAGGTTGCCCGGAACGTAGAAATGACCATCACTTTCACACTGGTTGCAATTACTCCTGTTATACGATGGAAAAACTGTTGTATCTTTATTGTATTTTATGCTTCGGTCGTTGGCTTCTAAGGCCCTAACTATTCGATCTGGTGGAGCAACGCCCTAGAGCCAAGCCTAGGTTGCCCGGAACCTAGAAGTGAGTACCACTTCCCCACTGGTTGCAATTATTCGTGTTATACGATGGAAAAACCGTTGCATTTTCATTGTATTTTATGCTTCGGGCGTTGACTTCTAAGGCCCTACCTATTCCATCTGGTGGAGCAACGCCCTAGAGTGAAGCCTAGGTTGCCCGGAACGTAGAAATGATCCTAATTTTCACATCGGTTGCAATTATTCGTTTTATACGATGGAAAAACTGTTGCATTTGTTTTGTATTTTACGCTTCTGGCGTTGACTTCTAAGGCCCTAACAATTCGTTCTGGCGGAACAACGCCCTAGAGTGAAGCCTAGGTTGCCCGGAACGTAGAAATGACCATCACTTTCTCACTGGTTGCAATTACTCCTGCTATACGATGGAAAAACTGCTGTATCTTTATTGTATTTTATGCTTCGGGCGTTGACTTCTAGGGCCCTAACTATTCGTTCTGGTGGAGCAACGCCCTAGAGTGAAGCCTAGGTTGCCCGGAACGTAGAAATGACCATTACCTTCACACTGGTTGCAATTACTCCTGTTATACGATGGAAAAACTGTTGTATCTTTATTGTATTTTATGCTTCGGTCGTTGGCTTCTAAGGCCCTAACTATTCGATCTGGTGGAGCAACGCCCTAGAGCCAAGCCTAGGTTGCCCGGAACCTAGAAGTGAGTACCACTTCCCCACTGGTTGCAATTATTCGTGTTATACGATGGAAAAACCGTTGCATTTTCATTGTATTTTATGCTTCGGGCGTTGACTTCTAAGGCCCTACCTATTCCATCTGGTGGAGCAACGCCCTAGAGTGAAGCCTAGGTTGCCCGGAACGTAGAAATGATCCTAATTTTCACATCGGTTGCAATTATTCGTTTTATACGATGGAAAAACTGTTGCATTTGTTTTGTATTTTACGCTTCCGGCGTTGACTTCTAAGGCCCTAACAATTCGTTTTGGCGGAACAACGCCCTAGAGTGAAACCTAGATTGCCCGGAACGTAGAAATGACCATCACTTTCACACTGGTTGCAATTACTCCTGTTATACGATGGAAAAACTGCTGTATCTTTATTGTATTTTATGCTTCGGGCGTTGACTTCTAGGGCCCTAACTATTCGTTCTGGTTGAGCAACGCCCTAGAGTGAAGCCTAGGTTGCCCGGAACGTAGAAATGACCATTACCTTCACACTGGTTGCAGGTATTCCTATTATACGATGGAAAAACTGTTGTATTTTTATTGTATTATATGCTTCGGCCGTTGACATCTCATGCCCTAACTATTCGATCTGATGCAGCAACGCCCTAGAGTGAATCATAGGTTGAACGGAACGCAGAGATGACCATTACCTTCACACTGATGGCTATTGCTCATTTTATACGATGGAAAAACTGTTGTATTTTTATTGTATTTTATGCTTCGGGCGTTGACTTCTAAGGCCCTAACTATTCGATCTGGTGGAGCAACGCCCTAGGGTCAAGCCTAGGTTGCCAGGAGCGTAGAAATGACCATAACCTTCACACTGGCTGCAATTATCCGTTTTATACGATGGAAAAACTGTTGTATTTATTCTGTATTTTATGCTTCGGGCGTTGACTTCTAAGGCCCTAACTATTCGATCTGGTGGAGCAACGCCTCAGAGTTATATCTAGAATGGCCGGAACGTAGAAATGGCCGTCACTTTCACACTGGTTGCAATTATTCGCATTATACGATGGAACAGCTGATGTATTTATATTGTGTTTTATGCTTCTGGCGATGACTTCTTAGGCCCTATCTATTCGATCTGGTGGAGCAGCACCCTAGAGTGAAGCCTAGGTTGCCCGGAACGTAGAAATGACCATAATTTTCACATCGGTTGCAATTATTCGTTTTATACGATGGAAAAACTGTTGCATTTGTTTTGTATTTTACGCTTCTGGCGTTAACTTCTAAGGCCCTAACAATTCGTTCTGGCGGAACATCGCCCTAGAGTGAAGCCTAGGTTGCTCGGAACGTAGAAATGACCATCACTTTCACACTGGTTGCAATTACTCCTGTTATACGATGGAAAAACTGTTGTATCTTTATTGTATTTTATGCTTCGGTCGTTGGCTTCTAAGGCCCTAACTATTCGATCTGGTGGAGCAACGCCCTAGAGCCAAGCCTAGGTTGCCCGGAACCTAGATATGGCCATTACTTTCACACTGGATGCAATTATTCGTTTTATACGATGGAAAAACTGTTGTATTTATTCTGTATTTTATGCTTCGGGCGTTGACTTCTAAGGCCCTAACTATTCGATCTGGTGGAGCAACGCCTCAGAGTTATATCTAGAATGGCCGGAACGTAGAAATGGCCGTCACTTTCACACTGGTTGCTATTATTCGCATTATACGATGGAACAGCTGTTGTATTTATATTGTGTTTTATGCTTCTGGCAATGACTTCTTAGGCCCTAGCTATTCGATCTGGTGGAGCAACACCCTAGAGTAAGGCCTAGGTTGCCCGGAACCTAGAAGTGATTACTACTTCCACACTGGTTGCAATTATTCGTGTTATACGATGGAAAAACCGTTGCATTTTCATTGCATTTTATGCTTCGGGCGTTGACTTCTCAGGCCCTAACTATTCGCTCTGATGCAGCAACGCCCTAGAGTGAATCCTAGGTTGAGCGGAACGCAGAGATGACCATCACATTCACACTGATGGCAGTTACTCATTCTATACGATGGAAAGACTGTTGTATTTTTATTGTATTTTATGCTCCGGGCGTAGACTTCTAGGGCCCTATCTATTCGATTTGGTAGAGCAACACCCTACAGTGAAGCCTAGGTTGCCTGGAACGTAGAAATGGCCATAATTTTCACATCGGTTGCAATTATTCGTTTTATACGATGGAAAAACTGTTGCATTTGTTTTGTATTTTACGCTTCCGGCGTTGACTTCTAAGGCCCTAACAATTCGTTTTGGCGGAACAACGCCCTAGAGTGAAGCCTAGGTTGCCCGGAACGTAGAAATGACCATCACTTTCACACTGGTTGCAATTACTCCTGTTATACGATGGAAAAACTGCTGTATCTTTATTGTATTTTATGCTTCGGGCGTTGACTTCTAGGGCCCTAACTATTCGATCTGGTGGAGCAACGCCCTAGAGCCAAGGCTAGGTTGCCCGGAACCTAGATATGGCCATTACTTTTACACTGGATGCAATTATTCGTTTTATACGATGGAAAAACTGTTGTATTTATTCTGTATTTTATGCTTCGGGCGTTGACTTCTAAGGCCCTAACTATTCGATCTGGTGGAGCAAGGCCTCAGAGTTATATCTAGAATGGCCGGAACGTAGAAATGGCCGTCACTTTCACACTGGTTGCAATTATTCGCATTATACGATGGAACAGCTGTTGTATTTATATTGTGTTTTAGGCTTCTGGCAATGACTTCTTAGGCCCTAGCTATTCGATCTGGTGGAGCAACACCCTAGAGTGAAGCCTAGGTTGCCCGGAACCTAGAAGTGACTACCACTTCCCCACTGGTTGCAATTATTCGTGTTATACGATGGAAAAACCGTTGCATTTTCATTGTATTTTATGCTTCGGGCGTTGACTTCTAAGGCCCTACCTATTCCATCTGGTGGAGCAACGCCCTAGAGTGAAGCCTAGGTTGCCCGGAACGTAGAAATGACCCTAATTTTCACATCGGTTGCAATTATTCGTTTTATACGATGGAAAAACTGTTGCATTTGTTTTGTATTTTACGCTTCTGGCGTTGACTTCTAAGGCCCTAGCAATTCGTTCTGGCGGAACAACGCCCTAGAGAGAAGCCTAGGTTGCCCGGAACGTAGAAATGGCCATCACTTTCACACTGGTTGCAATTACTCCTGTTATACAATGGAAAAACTGTTGTATCTTTATTGTATTTTATGGTTCGGGCGTTGACTTCTAAGGCCCTAACTATTCGATCTGGTGGAGCAACGCCCTAGAGTGAAGCCTAGGTTGCCCGGAACGTAGAAATGACCATTACCTTCACACTGATTGCAATTATCCATTTTATACGACGGAAAAACTATTGTATTTTTATTGTATTTTATGCTTCGGGCGTTGACTTCTAAGGCCCTAACTATTCGATCTGGTGGAGCAACGCCCTAGGGTCAAGCCTAGGTTGCCAGGAGCGTAGAAATGACCATAACCTTCACACTGGTTGCAATTATTCGTTTTATACGATGGAAAAACTGTTGTATTTATTCTGTATTTTATGCTTCGGGCGTTGACTTCTAAGGCCCTAACTATTCGATCTGGTGGAGCAACGCCTCAGAGTTATATCTAGAATGGCCGGAACGTAGAAATGGCCGTCACTTTCACACTGGTTGCAATTATTCGCATTATACGATGGAACAGCTGATGTATTTATATTGTGTTTTATGCTTCTGGCGATGACTTCTTAGGCCCTATCTACTCGATCTGGTGGAGCAACACCCTAGAGTGAAGCCTAGGTTGCCCGGAACCTAGAAGTGACTCTCACTTTCACACTGGTTGCAATTATTCGTGTTATACGATGGAAAAACCGTAGCATTTTCATTGTATTTTAAGCTTCGGGCGTTGACTTCTAAGGCCCTAACTATTCCGTCTGGTGGAGCAACGCCCTAGAGTGAAGCCTAGGTTGCCCGGAACGTAGAAATGACCATAATTTTCACATCGGTTGCAATTATTCGTTTTATACGATGGAAAAACTGTTGCATTTGTTTTGTATTTTACGCTTCTGGCGTTAACTTCTAAGGCCCTAACAATTCGTTCTGGCGGAACATCGCCCTAGAGTGAAGCCTAGGTTGCCCGGAACGTAGAAATGACCATCACTTTCACACTGGTTGCAATTACTCCTGTTATACGATGGAAAAACTGTTGTATCTTTATTGTATTTTATGCTTCGGTCGTTGGCTTCTAAGGCCCTAACTATTCGATCTGGTGGAGCAAAGCCCTAGAGCCAAGCCTAGGTTGCCCGGAACCTAGAAGTGAGTACCACTTCCCCACTGGTTGCAATTATTCGTGTTATACGATGGAAAAACCGTTGCATTTTCATTGTATTTTATGCTTCGGGCGTTGACTTCTAAGGCCCTACCTATTCCATCTGGTGGAGCAACGCCCTAGAGTGAAGCCTAGGTTGCCCGGAACGTAGAAATGATCCTAATTTTCACATCGGTTGCAATTATTCGTTTTATACGATGGAAAAACTGTTGCATTTGTTTTGTATTTTACGCTTCTGGCGTTGACTTCTAAGGCCCTAACAATTCGTTCTGGCGGAACAACGCCCTAGAGTGAAGCCTAGGTTGCCCGGAACGTAGAAATGACCATCACTTTCTCACTGGTTGCAAATACTCCTGCTATACGATGGAAAAACTGCTGTATCTTTATTGTATTTTATGCTTCGGGCGTTGACTTCTAGGGCCCTAACTATTCGTTCTGGTGGAGCAACGCCCTAGAGTGAAGCCTAGGTTGCCCGGAACGTAGAAATGATCATTACCTTCACACTGGTTGCAATTACTCCTGTTATACGATGGAAAAACTGTTGTATCTTTATTGTATTTTATGCTTCGGTCGTTGGCTTCTAAGGCCCTAACTATTCGATCTGGTGGAGCAACGCCCTAGAGCCAAGCCTAGGTTGCCCGGAACCTAGATATGGCCATTACTTTTACACTGGATGCAATTATTCGTTTTATACGATGGAAAAACTGTTGTATTTATTCTGTATTTTATGCTTCTGGCGTTGACTTCTAAGGCCCTAACTATTCGATCTGGTGGAGCAAGGCCTCAGAGTTATATCTAGAATGGCCGGAACGTAGAAATGGCCGTCACTTTCACACTGGGTGCAATTATTCGCATGATACGATGGAACAGCTGTTGTATTTATATTGTGTTTTATGCTTCTGGCAATGACTTCTTAGGCCCTAGCTATTCGATCTGGTGGAGCAACACCCTAGAGTGAAGCCTAGGTTGCCCGGAACCTAGAAGTGACTACCACTCCCCCACTGGTTGCAATTATTCGTGTTATACGATGGAAAAACCGTTGCATTTTCATTGTATTTTATGCTTCGGGCGTTGACTTCTAAGGCCCTACCTATTCCATCTGGTGGAGCAACGCCCTAGAGTGAAGCCTAGGTTGCCCGGAACGTAGAAATGACCCTAATTTTCACACTGGTTGCAATTACTCCTGTTATACAATGGAAAAACTGTTGTATCTTTATTGTATTTTATGGTTCGGGCGCTGACTTCTAAGGCCCTAATTATTCGATCTGGTGGAGCAACGCCCTAGGGTCAAGCCTAGGTTGCCAGGAGCGTAGAAATGACCATAACCTTCACACTGGTTGCAATTATTCGTTTTATACGATGGAAAAACTGTTGTATTTATTCTGTATTTTATGCTTCGGGCGTTGACTTCTAAGGCCCTAACTATTCGAACTGGTGGAGCAACGCCTCAGAGTTATATCTAGAATGGCCGGAACGTAGAAATGGCCGTCACTTAAACACTGGTTGCATTTATTCGCATTATACGATGGAACAGCTGTTGTATTTATATTGTGTTTTATGCTTCTGGCAATGACTTCTGAGGCCCTAGCTATTCGATCTGGTGCAGCAACACCCTAGAGTGAGGCCTAGGTTGCCCGGAACCTAGAAGTGACTACTACTTCCACACTGGTTGCAATTATTCGTGTTATACGATGGAAAAACCGTTGCATTTTCATTGTATTTTATGCTTCGGGCTGTGACTTCTCAGGCCCTAACTATTCGCTCTGATGCAGCAACGCCCTAGAGTGAATCCTAGGTTGAACTGAACGCAGAGATGACCATCACATTCACACTGATGGCAATTACTCATTCTATACGATGGAAAGACTGTTGTATTTTTATTGTATTTTATGCTCCGGGCGTAGACTTCTAGGGCCCTATCTATTCGATTTGGTAGAGCAACACCCTACAGTGAAGCCTAGGTTGCCTGGAACGTAGAAATGGCCATAATTTTCACATCGGTTGCAATTATTCGTTTTATACGATGGAAAAACTGTTGCATTTGTTTTGTATTTTACGCTTCCGGCGTTGACTTCTAAGGCCCTAACAATTCGTTTTGGCGGAACAACGCCCTAGAGTGAAGCCTAGGTTGCCCGGAACGTAGAAATGACCATCACTTTCACACTGGTTGCAATTACTCCTGTTATACGATGGAAAAACTGTTGTATCTTTATTGTATTTTATGCTTCGGTCGTTGGCTTCTAAGGCCCTAACTATTCGATCTGGTGGAGCAAAGCCCTAGAGCCAAGCCTAGGTTGCCCGGAACCTAGAAGTGAGTACCACTTCCCCACTGGTTGCAATTATTCGTGTTATACGATGGAAAAACCGTTGCATTTTCATTGTATTTTATGCTTCGGGCGTTGACTTCTAAGGCCCTACCTATTCCATCTGGTGGAGCAACGCCCTAGAGTGAAGCCTAGGTTGCCCGGAACGTAGAAATGATCCTAATTTTCACATCGGTTGCAATTATTCGTTTTATACGATGGAAAAACTGTTGCATTTGTTTTGTATTTTACGCTTCTGGCGTTGACTTCTAAGGCCCTAACAATTCGTTCTGGCGGAACAACGCCCTAGAGTGAAGCCTAGGTTGCCCGGAACGTAGAAATGACCATCACTTTCTCACTGGTTGCAATTACTCCTGCTATACGATGGAAAAACTGCTGTATCTTTATTGTATTTTATGCTTCGGGCGTTGACTTCTAGGGCCCTAACTATTCGTTCTGGTGGAGCAACGCCCTAGAGTGAAGCCTAGGTTGCCCGGAACGTAGAAATGACCATTACCTTCACACTGGTTGCAATTACTCCTGTTATACGATGGAAAAACTGTTGTATCTTTATTGTATTTTATGCTTCGGTCGTTGGCTTCTAAGGCCCTAACTATTCGATCTGGTGGAGCAACGCCCTAGAGCCAAGCCTAGGTTGCCCGGAACCTAGATATGGCCATTACTTTTACACTGGATGCAATTATTCGTTTTATACGATGGAAAAACTGTTGTATTTATTCTGTATTTTATGCTTCTGGCGTTGACTTCTAAGGCCCTAACTATTCGATCTGGTGGAGCAAGGCCTCAGAGTTATATCTAGAATGGCCGGAACGTAGAAATGGCCGTCACTTTCACACTGGGTGCAATTATTCGCATGATACGATGGAACAGCTGTTGTATTTATATTGTGTTTTATGCTTCTGGCAATGACTTTTTAGGCCCTAGCTATTCGATCTGGTGGAGCAACACCCTAGAGTGAAGCCTAGGTTGCCCGGAACCTAGAAGTGACTACCACTCCCCCACTGGTTGCAATTATTCGTGTTATACGATGGAAAAACCGTTGCATTTTCATTGTATTTTATGCTTCGGGCGTTGACTTCTAAGGCCCTAACTATTCCATCTGGTGGAGCAACGCCCTAGAGTGAAGCCTAGGTTGCCCGGAACGTAGAAATGACCATAATTTTCACATCGGTTGCAATTATTCGTCTTATACGATGGAAAAACTGTTGCATTTGTTTTGTATTTTACGCTTCTGGCGTTGACTTCTAAGGCCCTAACAAGTCGTTCTGGCGGAACAACGCCCTAGAGTGAAGCCTAGGTTGCCCGGAACGTAGAAATGGCCATCACCTTCACACTCGTTGCAATTACTCCTGTTATACGATGGAAAAACTGTTGTATCTTTATTGTATTTTATGGTTCGGGCGTTGACTTCTAAGGCCCTAACTATTCGATCTGGTGGAGCAACGCCCTAGAGCCAAGCCTAGGTTGCCCGGAACCTAGATATGGCCATTACTTTTACACTGGATGCAATTATTCGTTTTATACGATGGAAAAACTGTTGTATTTATTCTGTATTTTATGCTTCTGGCGTTGACTTCTAAGGCCCTAACTATTCGATCTGGTGGAGCAAGGCCTCAGAGTTATATCTAGAATGGCCGGAACGTAGAAATGGCCGTCACTTTCACACTGGGTGCAATTATTCGCATGATACGATGGAACAGCTGTTGTATTTATATTGTGTTTTATGCTTCTGGCAATGACTTCTTAGGCCCTAGCTATTCGATCTGGTGGAGCAACACCCTAGAGTGAAGCCTAGGTTGCCCGGAACCTAGAAGTGACTACCACTCCCCCACTGGTTGCAATTATTCGTGTTATACGATGGAAAAACCGTTGCATTTTCATTGTATTTTATGCTTCGGGCGTTGACTTCTAAGGCCCTACCTATTCCATCTGGTGGAGCAACGCCCTAGAGTGAAGCCTAGGTTGCCCGGAACGTAGAAATGACCCTAATTTTCACACTGGTTGCAATTACTCCTGTTATACAATGGAAAAACTGTTGTATCTTTATTGTATTTTATGGTTCGGGCGCTGACTTCTAAGGCCCTAATTATTCGATCTGGTGGAGCAACGCCCTAGGGTCAAGCCTAGGTTGCCAGGAGCGTAGAAATGACCATAACCTTCACACTGGTTGCAATTATTCGTTTTATACGATGGAAAAACTGTTGTATTTATTCTGTATTTTATGCTTCGGGCGTTGACTTCTAAGGCCCTAACTATTCGAACTGGTGGAGCAACGCCTCAGAGTTATATCTAGAATGGCCGGAACGTAGAAATGGCCGTCACTTAAACACTGGTTGCATTTATTCGCATTATACGATGGAACAGCTGTTGTATTTATATTGTGTTTTATGCTTCTGGCAATGACTTCTGAGGCCCTAGCTATTCGATCTGATGGAGCAACACCCTAGAGTGAAGCCTAGGTTGCCCGGAACCTAGAAGTGACTACTACTTCCACACTGGTCGCAATTATTCGTGTTATGCGATGGAAAAACCGTTGCATTTTCATTGTATTTTATGCTTCGGGCGTTGACTTCTAAGGCCCTAACTATTCCATCTGGTGGAGCAACGCCCTAGAGTGAAGCCTAGGTTGCCCGGAACGTAGAAATGACCATAATTTTCACATCGGTTGCAATTATTCGTCTTATACGATGGAAAAACTGTTGCATTTGTTTTGTATTTTACGCTTCTGGCGTTGACTTCTAAGGCCCTAACAAGTCGTTCTGGCGGAACAACGCCCTAGAGTGAAGCCTAGGTTGCCCGGAACGTAGAAATGGCCATCACCTTCACACTCGTTGCAATTCCTCCTGTTATACGATGGAAAAACTGTTGTATCTTTATTGTATTTTATGGTTCGGGCGTTGACTTCTAAGGCCCTAACTATTCGATCTGGTGGAGCAACGCCCTAGAGTGAAGCCTAGGTTGCCCGGAACGTAGAAATGACAATTACCTTCACACTGATTGCAATTATTCGTTTTATACGATGGAAAAACTGTTGTATTTATTCTGTATTTTATGCTTCGGGCGTTGACTTCTAATGCCCTTACTATTGGATCTGGTGGAACAACGCCCTAGAGTGGAGCCTAGGTTGCCCGGAACGTAGAAATGTCCATTACCTTCACACTGGTTGCAGTTATTCCTGTTATACGATGGATAAACTGCTGTATTTTTATTGTATTATATGCTTCGGGCGTTGACTTCTCAGGCCCTAACTATTCGCTCTGATGCAGCAACGCCCTAGAGTGAATCCTAGGTTGAACGGAACGCAGAGATGACCATCACATTCACACTGATGGCAATTACTCATTCTATACGATGGAAAGACTGTTGTATTTTTATTGTATTTTATGCTCCGGGCGTAGACTTCTAGGGCCCTATCTATTCGATTTGGTAGAGCAACACCCTACAGTGAAGCCTAGGTTGCCTGGAACGTAGAAATGGCCATAATTTTCACATCGGTTGCAATTATTCGTTTTATACGATGGAAAAACTGTTGCATTTGTTTTGTATTTTACGCTTCTGGCGTTGACTTCTAAGGCCCTAACAATTCGTTCTGACGGAACAACGCCCTAGAGTGAAGCCTAGGTTGCCCGGAACGTAGAAATGACCATCACTTTCACACTGGCTGCAATTACTCCTGTTATACGTTGGAAAAACTGTTGTATCTTTATTGTATTTTATGCTTCGGTCGTTGGCTTCTAAGGCCCTAACTATTCGATCTGGTGGAGCAACGCCCTAGAGCCAAGCCTAGGTTGCCCGGAACCTAGATATGGCCATTACTTTCACACTGGATGCAATTATTCGTTTTATACGATGGAAAAACTGTTGTATTTATTCTGTATTTTATGCTTCGGGCGTTGACTTCGAAGGCCCTAACTATTCGATCTGGTGGAGCAACGCCTCAGAGTTATATCTAGAATGGCCGGAACGTAGAAATGGCCGTCACATTCACACTGGTTGCAATTATTCGCATTATACGATGGAACAGCTGTTGTATTTATATTGTGTTTTATGCTTCTGGCAATGACTTCTTAGGCCCTAGCTATTCGATCTGGTGGAGCAACACCCTAGAGTGAAGCCTAGGTTGCCCGGAACCTAGAAGTGACTACTACTCCCACACTGGTTACAATTATTCGTGTTATACGATGGAAAAACAGGTTGCATTTTCATTGTATTTTATGCTTCGGGCGTTGACTTCTAAGGTCCTAACTATTCCATCTGGTGGAGCAACGCCCTACAGTGAAGCCTAGGTTGCCCGGAACGTAGAAATGACCATAATTTTCACATCGGTTGCAATTATTCGTTTTATACGATGGAAAAACTGTTGCATTTGTTTTGTATTTTACGCTTCTGGCGTTGACTTCTAAGGCCCTAACAATTCGTTCTGGCGGAACAACGCCTCAGAGTTATATCTAGAATGGCCGGAACGTAGAAATGGCCGTCACTTTCACACTGGTTGCAATTATTCGCATTATACGATGGAACAGCTGTTGTATTTATATTGTGTTTTATGCTTCTGGCAATGACTTCTTAGGCCTTAGCTATTCGATCTGATGGAGCAACACCCTAGAGTGAAGCCTAGGTTGCCCGGAACCTAGAAGTGTCTATTACTTCCACACTGGTCGCAATTATTCGTGTTATACGATGGAAAAACCGTTGCATTTTCATTGTATTTTATGCTTCGGGCGTTGACTTCTAAGGCCCTAACTATTCCATCTGGTGGAGCAACGCCCTAGAGTGAAGCCTAGGTTGCCCGGAACGTAGAAATGACCATAATTTTCACATCGGTTGCAATTATTCGTCTTATACGATGGAAAAACTGTTGCATTTGTTTTGTATTTTACGCTTCTGGCGTTGACTTCTAAGGCCCTAACAATTCGTTCTGGCGGAACAACGCCCTAGAGTGAAGCCTAGGTTGCCCGGAACGTAGAAATGGCCATCACTTTCACACTCGTTGCAATTACTCCTGTTATACGATGGAAAAACTGTTGTATCTTTATTGTATTTTATGGTTCGGGCGTTGACTTCTAAGGCCCTAACTATTCGATCTGGTGGAGCAACGCCCTAGAGTGAAGCCTAGGTTGCCCGGAACGTAGAAATGACCATCACTTTCACACTGGTTGCAATTACTCCTGTTATACGATGGAAAAACTGTTGTATCTTTATTGTATTTTATGCTTCGGTCGTTGGCTTCTAACGCCCTAACTATTCGATCTGGTGGAGCAACGCCCTAGAGCCAAGCCTAGGTTGCCCGGAACCTAGATATGGCCATTACTTTCACACTGGATGCAATTATTCGTTTTATTCGATGGAAAAACTGTTGTATTTATTCTGCATTTTATGCTTCGGGCGTTGACTTCTAAGGCCCTAACTATTCGATCTGGTAGAGCAACGCCTCAGAGTTATATCTAGAATGGCCGGAACGTAGAAATGGCCGTCACTTTCACACTGGTTGCAATTATTCGCATTATACGATGGAACAGCAGTTGTATTTATATTGTGTTTTATGCTTCTGGCAATGACTTCTTAGGCCCTAGCTATTCGATCTGGTGGAGCAACACCCTAGAGTGAAGCCTAGGTTGCCCGCAACCTAGAAGTGACCACTACTTCCACACTGGTTGCAATTATTCGTGTTATACGATGGAAAAACTGTTGCATTTGTTTTGTATTTTACGCTTCTGGCGTTGACTTCTAAGGCCCTAACAATTCGTTCAGGCGGAACAACGCCCTAGTGTGAAGCCTAGGTTGCCCGGAACGTAGAAATGGCCATCACTTTCACACTGGTTGCAATTATTCGTGCTATACGATGGAAAAACTGTCGTATTTTTATTGTATTTTATGCTTCTGGCGTTCACTTCTTAGGCCCTAACTATTCGATCTGGTGGAGCAACGCCCTGGAGTGAAGCCTGGGTTGCGCGTAACGTAGAAATGACCATTACTTTCACACTGTTTGCAAATATACATTATATACGATGGAAAAGCTGCTGTATCTATCTTGTATTTTATGCTTCTGGCGCTGACTTCTTAGGTCCTAACTATTGGATCTGGTGGAGCAACGCCCAGGGGTGAAGTCTAGGTTGCGCGGAACGTAGAAATGACCATAAATTTCACACTGGTTTCAATTATTCGTTTTATATAATGGAAAAACTGTTGCATTTTTATTGTATTTTATGCTTCTGGTGTCAAATTCTAAGTCCCTAACTATGCGTTCTGGTGGAGCAACGCCCTACAGTTAAGCCTAGGTTGCCCGGAACGTAGAAATGACCTTTACTTTCACACTGTTTCCAAATATACATCACGCACGATGGAAAAGCTGTTGTATTTATATTGTATTTTATGCTTCTGTGCGTTGACTTCTAAGGCCCTTGCTATTCGATCTGCTGGAGCAACGCCCTTAAGCGAAGCCTAGGTTGCCCAGAACGTAGAAATGATCTTTACTTTCACACTGGTTGCATTTATTCCTGTTATACGATGGAAAAACTGTTGTACTTATGTTGTATTTTATGCTTCAGGCGTTGACTTCTAAGGCCCTAACTATTCGATGTGGTTGAGCAACGCCCTAGAGCATTACCTAGGTTGCCCGGAACGTAGAAATGACCATTACCTTCACGCTTGTTGCAATTATTCCTGTTATACGATGGACAAACTGTTGGATTTTGATTGTACTTTATGCTTCTGGCGTTGACTTCTAATTCCCTATGTATTCGAGCTGGTGGAGCAACGCCCTAGAGCGAAACCTGGATTGCCCGGAACGTAGAAATGACCTGTACTTTCACACTGGTTGCAATTATTCCTGTTATACGATGGAAAAACTGTTGCATTTTTATTGTATTTTATGCTCTTGGCGTTAAATTCTAAGTCCCTAACTATGCGATCTGGTGGAGCAAAGTCCTACAGTTAAGCCTAGGTTACCCGGAACTTAGAAATGACCTTTACTTTCACACTGTTTCCAAATATACATCACATACGATGGAAAAGCTGTTGTATTTTTATTGTATTGTATACGTCTGGAGTTGTTTTCTTAGGCCCCAACTATTCGACCTGGTGGAGCAACGTCCTAGAGTGAAGTCTAGGTTGCACGCAACGTAGAGATGCCCATTTCTTTCACACTGGTTGTAATTATTCCTGTTATACGATGGAATAACTGCTCTATTTTTATTTTATTTTATGCATCTGGCGTAGACTTCTAAGGCCCTAGCTATTCGACCTGTTGGAGCAACGCCCTAGGGTGAAGCCTAGGATCCGCGGAACGTGGAAATGACCATCACCTTCACTCTGGCTGCAACTTTTCCTGTTATACGATTGAAAAGCTGTTGTATCTTTATTGTATTTTATGCTTCTGACGTTGACTCTTAGGCCCTAACTATTGGATCTGGTGGACCAACGCCATAGAGTAAAGCCTAGGTTGCCCGGAACGTATAAATGACCATAACTTTCATACTGGTTGCAATTATTCCTGCTATACGATCGAAAAACTGTTGTATCTATTTTGTATTTTATGCTTCTGGCGTTGACATGTTAGGTCCTAACTATTGGATCTGGTGGAGCAACGCCCTCTAATGAAGCCTAGGTTGCCCGGAACGTAGAAATGACCATAACCTTCATACTGATTGCAATTATTCGTTTTATACGATGGAAAAACTGTTGTACTTATATTGTATGTTATGCCTCTGGTGTTGACTCCTAAGGCCGCAGCTATTCGATTTGGTGGAACAAAGCCCTAGAGTGAAGCCTAGGTTGCCCGGAACGTAGAAATGACCATCACTTTCACACTGGTTGCAATTATTCCTGTTATACGATGGAAAGACTGTTGAATCTAATTTGTTTTTTATGCTTCTGGCGTTGACTTCTTAGGTCCTAACTATTGGATCTGGTGGAGCAACGACCTCTGATGAAGCCCAGGTTGCCCGGAACGTAGAAATGACCATAACTTTCATACTGATTGCAATTATTCGTATTTTACGATGGAAAATCTGTTGTATTTATATTGTATTTTAACCTTCTGGCGTTAACTTCTAAGGCCGTAGCTATTCGATGTAGTGCAGCAACGCCCTGGAGTGAAGCCTAGGTTGCCCTGATCGCAGAAATGACCATATCTTTCACACTGGTTGCAATTATTCCTGTTAATCGATGGAAAAACTGTTGTATCTCTATTGTATTTTATGCTTCTGGCGTTGACTTCTTAGGCCCTAACTATTCGATCTGGTGGAGCAACGCCCTAGAGAGAAGCCTAGATTTCCCGGAACGTAGAAATGACCATTACCTTCAGACATGTTGCAATTATTCCTGTTATAGGATGAAAGAACTGTTGTATTTTTCCTGTGGTTTATGCGTCTGGAGTTGTTTTCTAAGGCCCTAACTATTCGACCTGCTGGAGCAACGCCCTAGAGTGAAGCCTAGGTTGCACGGAACGTAGAAATGCCCATTACTTCCACACTGTTTGCAATTATTCCTGTTATACGATGGAAAAACTATTGTACTTATATTGTATGTTATGCCTCTGGCGTTGACTCCTAAGGTCGTAGCTATTTGATGTGGTGGAGCAACGCCCTAGCGTGGAGCCGAGGTTGCCCGGAACGTAGAAATAACCATTACTTCCACACTGTTTGCAATTATTCATTTTAAGCAATGGAAAAACTGTTGCATTTATATTGTATTTTATAGATATGGCGTTGACTTCTAAGGCCGTAGCTATTCGATGTGGTGGAGCAATGCCCTAGTGTGAAGCCTAGGTTGCCTGGAACGTAGAAATGACCATACCTTTCACACTGGTTGCAATTATTCCTGTTATACAAGGGAATAACTGTTGTATTTATATTGCAGTTTATGCTTCTGGCGTTGACTTCTTAGGCCCTAACTATTCGATCTGGTGGAGCAACGCCGTAGAGTGAAGCCTAGGATGCCCGGAACGTAGAAATGGCCATTGCTTTCACAATGGTTGCAATTATTCGTATTATACGATGGAAAAACTGTTGTATTTATATTGTATTTTATGCTACTGGAGTTGTTTTCTAGGGCCCTAACTATTCGACCTGGTGGATCAACGCCCTAGAGTGAAGCCTAGGTTGCCCGGAACGTAGAACTGACCATAACTTTCACACTGGTTGCAATTATTCGTTTTATACCGTGGAAAAACTGGTGTATTTATAATGTATTTTATGCTTCGGGAGTTGTTTTCTAAGGCCCTAACTATTCGACCTGGTGGAGCAACGCCCTAGAGAGAAGCCTAGATTTCCCGGAACGTAGAAATGACCATTACCTTCAGGCATGTTGCAAGTGTTCCTGTTATACGATGAAAGAACTGTTGTATTTTTCTTGTGTTTTATGCGTCTGGAGTTGTTTTCTATGGCCCTAACTATTCGACCTGGTGGAGCAACGCCCTAGAGTGAAGCCTAGGTTGAACGGAACGTAGAAATGTCCATTACTTTCACACTGGTTGAAATTATTCCTGTTATACGATGGAATAACTGTTGCATCTTTATTGTATTTTATGCTTCGGGCGTTGACTTCTAAGGCCCTAACTATTCGATGTGGTGGAGCAACGCCCTAGAGTGAAGCCTAGGTTGCACGGAACGTAGAAATGCCCATTACTTTCACACTGGTTGTAATTATTCCTGTTACACGATGGAATAACTGTTGTGTTTTTATTTTATTTTGTGCTTCTGGCGTTGACTCCTAAGGCCGTAGCTATTCGATGTGGTGCAGCAACGACCTAGGGTGAAGCCTAGGTTGCCCGGAACGTAGAAATGACCATGTCTTTCACACTGGTTGCAATTATTCATTTTATACAATGGAAAAACTGTTGTATTTATATTGTTTTTTATAGTTATGGCGTTGACTCCTAAGGCCGTAGCTGTTCGATGTGGGGGAGCAACGCCCTAGGGTGAAGCCTAGGTTGCCCGGAACGTAGAAATGACCATGTCTTTCACACTGGTTGCAATTATTCCTGTTATACGATGGAAAAACTGTTGTATTTATATTATATTTTATGCCTCAGTCGTTGACTTCTTGGGCCGTAGCTATTCGATCTGGTGGAGCAACGCCCTAGAGAGAAGCCTAGATTTCCCGGAACGTAGAAATGACCATTACCTTCAGGCATGTTGCAATTGTTCCTGTTACACGATGAAAGAACTGTTGTATTTTTCTTGTGTTTTATGCGTCTGGAGTTGTTTTCTAAGGCCCTAACTATTCGACCTGGTGGAGCAACGCCCTAGAGTGAAGCCTAGGTTGAACGGAACGTAGAGATGCCCATTACTTTCACACTTGTTGTAATTATTCCTGTTATACGATGGAATAACTGTTGTATTTATATTTTATTTTATGCTTCTGGCGTTGACTTCTAAGGCCCTAGCTATTCGATCTGGTGGTGCAACGCTCTAGGGTGAAGCCTAGGTTGCCCGGAACTTAGAAGTGACCATCACCTTCACTCTGGTTGCTATTGTTCCTGTTATACGATGGAAAAACTGTTGTATTTTTATTGTATTTTATGCTTCTGGCGTTGACTTCTAAGGCCCTATATTTCGATCTGGTGGAGCAATGCCTCCGAGTTAAGTCTAGGATCCCCGGAACGTAGAAATGGCTATTGCTTTCACACTGGTTTCAATTATTCGTTTTATAAGATGGAAAAACTGTGGTACATATATCGTATTTATATGCTTCTGGCGTTGATTTCTTAGGCTCTAACAATTCGATCTGGTGGAGCAACGCCCTAGGGTGAAGCCTAGGTTGCCCGGAACGTAGAAATGACCATCACTTTCACACTGTTTGCAATTATTCCTGTAATACGATGCAAAAACTGTTGTATTTATATTGTATTTTATGCTTCTGGAGTTGTTTTCTAAGGCTCTAACTATCGGACCTGGTGGAGCAACGCCCTATAGTGAAGCCTAGGTTGCACGGAACGTAGAAATGTCCATTACTTTCACACAGGTTGTAGTTATTCCTGTTATACGATGGAACAACTGTTGTATTTTTATTTTATTTTATGCTTCTGGCGTTGACTTCTAAGGCCCTAACTATTCGATCTGGTGGAGCAACGCACTAGAGTGAAGCCTAGGTTGACCGGAGCGTAGAACTGACTATTACCTTCATACTGTTTGCAATTATTCCTGTTATACGATGGAAAACTGTTGGATTTTCATTGTATTTTATGCTTCTGGCGTTGACTTCTAAGGCCGTAGCTATTCGATGTGGTGGACCAACGCCATAGAGTGAAGCCTCGGAGGCCCGGAACGTGGAAATGACCATCACTTTCACACTGGTTGCAATTACTCCTGTTATACGGTGGAAATACTGTTATATCTTTAACGTATTTTATGCTTCGGGCATTGACTTCTATGGCCCTACCTCTACGATCTGGTGGAGCAACGCCGTCGAGTGAAGACTAGGTTGCCCCGTACGTTGAAATGACCATAACTTTCATACTGGTTGCAATTACTCCTGTTATACGATGGAAATACTGTTATATCTTTAACGTATTTTATGATTCGGGCATTGACTTCTATGGCCCTACCTCTTCGATCTGGTGGAGTAACGCCCTAGATTCAAGCCTAGATTTCCCGGAACGTAGATATGACCATTACTTTCACACTGGTTGCAATTATTCGTTTTATACGATGGAAAAACTGTTGTATTTATTTTGTATTTGGTGCTTCTTGCGTTGACTTCTTAGGCCCTAACTACTGGATCTGGTGGACCAACGCCCTAGAGTGAAGCCTAGGTGGCCCGGAACGTGGAAATGACCATCACTTTCACACTGGTTGCAATTATTCCCGTTATACGATGGAAAAACTGTTGTATTTATATTGTATTTTATGCTTCTGGCATTGACTTTTAAGGCCCTAACTATTCGATGTGGTGGAGCAACGCCCTAGAGTGAAGCCTAGGTTGACGGGAGCGTAGAAATGACCATTACCTTCACACTGTTTGGAATTATTCCTGTTATACGATGGAAAACTGTTGGATTTTTATTGTATTTTATGCTTCTGGCGTTGACTTCTAAGGCCGCAGCTATTCAATGTGATGGAGCAACGCCCAAGAGTGAAGCCTAGGTTGCCCGGAACGTAGAAATGACCAATACCTTCTCACTGGTTGCAATTATTCCTTTTATACGATGGAAAAACTGTTGTATTTTTATTGTATTTTATGCTTCTGGCGTTAACTTCTAAGTCCCTGGGCATTCGATCTGGTGGAGCAACGCCCTTAAGCGAAGCCTAGGTTGCCCGGAACGTAGAAAAGACCTGTACTTCCACACTGGTTGCAATTATTCCTGTTATACGATGGAAAAACTGTTGTACTTATGTTGTATTTTATGCTTCTGGCGTTGAATTCTAAGTCCCTAACTATTGGATCAGGTGGAGTAACGGCCTGTGGTGAAACCTAGGTTGCGCGGAACGTAGGAAAGATCATAGCTTTCACACTGCTGTCAATTATTCGTGTTATACAATGGAAAAACTGTTCTATTTATTTTGTATTTTATGCTTCTGGCGTCGAATTCTAAGTCGCTAACTATTCGATCTGGTGGAGCAACGCCCTAGAGTGAAGCCTAGGTTGCCCGGAACGTAAATGACCGTTACTTTCACACTGTTTCCAAATGTACATTATATACGATGGAAAAGCTGTTGTATTTATATTGTATTTTATGCTTCTGGCGTTGACTTCTTAGGCCCTAACTATTTGATCTGGTGGAGCACCGCCCTGTAGTGAAGCCTAGGTTGCCCGGAACGTAGAAATGACCATAACTTTCACACTGGTTTCAATTATTCGTTTTATACAATGGAAAAACTGTTCTATTTATTTTGTATTTTATGCTTCTGGCATTGACTTCTAAGGCCCTAGCTGTTCCATCTGGTGGAGCAACGCCCTAGAGTGGAGCCTAGGTCGCCCGAAACGTGGAAATGACCATTACTTTCACTCTGGTTGCAATTATTCCAGCTACACGATGGACAAACTTTTGGATTTTGATTGTACTTTATACTTCTGGCGTTGACTTCTAAGGCCCTATGTATTCGATCTGGTGTAGCAATGCCTCAGAGTTAAGTCTAGGATGCCCGCAACGTAGAAATGTCTATTACTTTCACACTGGTTGCAATTATTCGTTTTGTACGATGGAAAAACTGTTGTACATATATCGTATTTTATGCTTCTGGCGTTGACTTCTTAGGCCCTAACTATTCGATCAGGTGGAGCAACGCCCTAGGGTGAAGCCTAGGTTGCCCGGAACGTAGAAGTAACCATTACTTCCACACAGTTTGCAATTATTCATTTTATACAATGGAAAAACTATTGTATTTATATTGTATTTTATAGTTATGGCTTTGACTTCTAAGTCCGTAGCTATTCGATGTGGTGGAGCAATGCATTAGAGTGAAGCCTAGGTCGCCCGGAACGTAGAAATGACCATACCTTTCACACTGGTTGCAATTATCCTTGTTATACAAGGGAATAACTGTTGTATTTATATTGCAGTTTATGCTTCTGGCGTTGACTTCTTAGGCCCTAGCTATTCGATCTGGTGGAGCAACGCTCTAAAGTGAAGCCTAGGTTGCCCGGAACTTAGAAATGACCATCACCTTCACTCTGGTTGCAATTATTCCTGTTATACGATGGAAATCCTGTGGTATTTTTATTGTATTTTATGCTCCGGGCTTTGACTTCTGAGGTCCTAGCCATTGGATCTGCTGCAGCAACGCCCTAGGGTGAAGCCTAGGTTGTCCGGAACGTAGAAATGACCATCACCTTGACACTCGTAGTAACTATTCCTGTTATAAATGGAATAACTGTTGTATTTTTATTTTATTTTATCCTTCTGGCGTTGACTTCTAAGGCCCTAGCTATTCGACCTGGTGCAGCAACGCCCTAGAGTGAAACCTAGGTGGCTCGGAACGTAGAAATGACTATTACCTTCACACTGGTTGCTATTATTCCTGTTATACGATTGAAAAACTGTTATATCTTTATCGTATTTTATGCTTCGGGCATTGACTTCTATGGCCCTACCTCTTCGATCTGGTGGAACAACGCCCTAGAGTGAAGCCTAGCTTGTCCGGAACGTAGATATGACCATTACTTTCACACTGGTTGCATTTATTCGTTTTATACGATGGAAAAACTGTTGTATTTATTTTGTATTTGGTGCTTCTGGCGTTGACTTCTTAGTCCCTAGCTGTTAGATGTGGAGGACCAAGGCCCTAGGGTGAAGCCTAGGTTGCCCGGAACGTAGAAATGACCATTACCTTGACACTCGTAGTAACTATTCCTGTTATAAATGGAATAACTGTTGTATTTTTATTTTATTTTATGCTTCTGGCGTTGACTTCTAAGGCCCTAGCTATTCGATCTGGTGCAGCAACGCCCTAGAGTGAAGCCTAGGTGGCCCGGAACGTAGAAATGACTATTACCTTCACACTGGTTGCTATTATTCCTGTTATACGATTGAAAAACTGTTGTATTTCTATTGTATTTTCTGCTTCTGGCGTTGACTTCTTAGGCCCTAACTATTCGATCTTATGGAGCAACGCCCTAGAGAGAAGCCTAGAATTCCGGGAACGTAGAAATGACCATTACCTTCAGGCTTGTTGCAATTATTCCTGTTATACGATGAAAAAACTGTTGTATTTATTTTGTATTTGGTGCTTCTGGCGGTGACTTCTTAGGCCCTCACTATTGGATCTGGTGGAACAACGACCTAGAGTGAAGCCTAGGTTGCCCGGAACGTAGAAATGACCATCACTTTCACACTTGTTGCAATTACTCCTGTTATACGATGGAAAAACTGTTATATCTTTATCGTATTTTATGCTTCGGGCATTGACTTCTATGGCCCTACCTCTTCGATCTGGTGGAGCAACGCCCTAGGGTGAAGCCTAGGTTGCCCGGAACGTAAATGACCGTTACTTTCACACTGTTTGCAAATGTACATTATATACGATGGAAAAGCTGTTGCATTTATATTGTATTTTATGCTTCTGGCGTTGACTTCTTATGCCCTAACTATTTGATCTGGTGGAGCACCGCCCTGTAGTGAAGCCTAGGTTGCCCGGAACGTAGAAATGACCATAACTTTCACACTGGTTTCAATTATTCGTTTTATACAATGGAAAAACTGTTCTATTTATTTTGTATTTTATGCTTCGGGCGTTGACTTCTATGGCCCTAACTATTCGATCTGGTGGAGCAACGCCCTAGAGTGAAGCCTAGGTTGCCCGGAACGTAGAAATGACCATTACCTTCACACTGTTTGCGAATATTCGTTTTATACGATGGTAAAACTGTTGTATTTATTATGTATTTTATGCTTCTGGCATTGACTTCAAAGGCCCTAGCTATTCCATCTGGTGGAGCAACGCCCTAGTGTGGAGCCTAGGTCGCCCGAAACGTGGAAATGACCATTACTTTCACTCTGGTTGCAATTATTCCAGCTATACGATGGACAAACTGTCGGATTTTGATTTTACTTTATACTTCTGGCGTTGACTTCTAAGGCCCTATGTATTCGATCTGGTTTAGCAATGCCTCAGAGTTAAGTCTAGGATGCCCGCAACGTAGAAATGTCTATTACTTTCACACTGGTTGCAATTATTCGTTTTATACGATGGAAAAACTGTTGTACATATAACGTATTTTATGCTTCTGGCGTTGACTTCTTAGGCCCTAACTATTCGATCAGGTGGAGCAACGCCCTAGGGTGAAGCCTAGGTTGCCCGGAACGTAGAAATGACCATAACTTTCACACTGGTTTCAATTATTCGATTTATACAATGGAAAAACTGTTGTATTTATTTTGTATTTGGTGCTTCTGGCGTTGACTTCTTAGTCCCTAGCTGTTAGATGTGGAGGACCAACTCCCTAGAGTGAAGCCTAGGTTGCCCGGAACGTATAAATGACCATATCTTTCAGACTGGTTGCAATTATTCCTGTTATACGATGAAAAAAATGTTGTATTTTTATTGTATTTTATGCTTCAGGCGTTGACTTCTAAGGCCCTAACTATTCGATGTGGTGGAGCAACGCTCTTGAGCGAAGCCTAAGTTGCCCGGAACGTAAAAATGAGCATCACTATCACACTTGTTGCAATTACTCATTTTATACGATGGAAAAACTGTTATATCTTTATCGTATTTTATGCTTCGGGCATTGATTTCTATGGCCCTACCTCTTCGAACTGGTGGAGCAACGCCCTAGAGTGTATTCTAGGTTGCCCGAAACGTAGAAATGACCATTACTTTCACACTGGTTGCAATTATTCATGCTATACGATGGAAAAACTGTTGTACTTTTACTGTATTTTATGCTTCTGGCGTTGACATCTAAGGTCCTAGCTATTCGATCTCGTGAGGCAACGTCCAAGAGTGAAGCCTATGTTGCCCGGAACGTAGAAATGTCCATCACCTTCAGTCTGGTTGCAATTATTCCTGTTGTACGATGGAAAAACTGTCGTATTTTTATTGTATTTTATGCGTCGGGCGTTGACTTCTAATTCCCTTGCTATTCGATCTGGTTGAGCAACGCCCTAGTGTGAAGCCTAGGATGCCCGAAACGTAGACATGTCCATTACCTTCACTCTGGCTGCAATTATTCATGCTATACGATGGAAAAACTGTTGTATTTTTATTGTATTTTATGCTTCTGGCGTAGACTTCTTAGTCCCTAACTATTCGATCTGGTGGAGCAACGCCCTAGAGTGAATCCTAGGTTGCCCGGAACGTAGAAATGTCCATCACCTTCACTCTGGTTGCAATTATTCCTGTTGTACGATGGAAAAACTGTCGTATTTTTATTGCATTTTATGCGTCGGGCGTTGACTTCTAAGGCCCTAACTATTGGATCTGGTGGAACACCGCCCTAGACTGCACTGTAGGTTGCCAGAAACGGAGAAATGACCATCACTTTCACACTGTTTGCAATTATTCCTGTTATACGATGGAAGAACTGTTGTATATATATTGCATTTTATGCTTCGGGCGTTGACTTCTTAGGCCCTAACTATTCGATCTGGTGGAGCAACGCCCTAGAGTGAAGCCTAGGTTGCTCCGAACGTAGAAATGACCATAACTTTCATACTGGTTGCAATTATTCCTGTTATACGATGAACAAACTGTTGGATTTTTATCGTACCTTATGCTTCTGGCGTTGACTTCTAAGGCCCTATGTATTCGATCTGGTGGAGCGATGCCTCAGGGTTAAGTCTAGGATGCCCGAAACGTAGAAGTGACCATTACTTTCACACTGGTTGCAATTATTCGTGATATACGATGGAAAAACTGTTGTACATATATCGTATTTTATGGTTCTGGCGTTGACTTCTTAGGCCGTAGCTATTCGATGTGGTGGAACAACGCCCTAGAGTGAAGCCTAGGTTGCCCGGAACGTAGAAATGACCATAACTTTCACACTGCTTGCAATCATTCATTTTATACGATGGAAAAGCTGTTGTATTTATATTGTATTTTATGCTTCTGGCATTGACTTCTAAGGCCCTAGCTGTTCCATCTGGTGGAGCAACGCCCTAGAGTGGAGCCTAGGTCGCCCGAAACGTGGAAATGACCATTACTTTCACTCTGGTTGCAATTATTCCAGCTATACGATGGACAAACTTTTGGATTTTGATTGTACTTTATACTTCTGGCGTTGACTTCTAAGGCCCTATGTATTCGATCTGGTGTAGCAATGCCTCAGAGTTAAGTCTAGGATGCCCGCAACGTAGAAATGTCTATTACTTTCACACTGGTTGCAATTATTCGTTTTGTACGATGGAAAAACTGTTGTACATATATCGTATTTTATGCTTCTGGCGTTGACTTCTTAGGCCCTAACTATTCGATCAGGTGGAGCAACGCCCTAGGGTGAAGCCTAGGTTGCCCGGAACGTAGAAGTAACCATTACTTCCACACAGTTTGCAATTATTCATTTTATACAATGGAAAAACTATTGTATTTATATTGTATTTTATAGTTATGGCTTTGACTTCTATGTCCGTAGCTATTCGATGTGGTGGAGCAATGCATTAGAGTGAAGCCTAGGTCGCCCGGAACGTAGAAATGACCATACCTTTCACACTGGTTGCAATTATCCTTGTTATACAAGCGAATAACTGTTGTATTTATAATGCAGTTTATGCTTCTGGCGTTGACTACTTAGGCCCTAGCTATTGGATCTGGTGGAACAACGCCCTAGATAGAAGCATAGGTTGCCCGGAACGTAGAAATGACCATAACTTTCATACTGGTTGCAATTATTCGTTTTTTACGATGGAAAAACTGTTGTATTTATATTGTATTTTATGCGTCTGGAGTTGTTTTCTAAGGCCCTAACCATTCGACCCGGTGGACCAACGCCCTAGAGTGAAGCCTAGGTTGTACGGAACGTATAAATGCCCATTACTTTCACACTGGTTGTAATTATTCCTGTTATACGATGGAATAACCGTTGTATTTTTATTTTATTTTGTGCTTCTGGCGTTGTCTTCTAAGGCCCTAGCTATTCGATCTGGTGGAGCAACGCTCTAAAGTGAAGCCTAGGTTGCCCGGAACTTAGAAATGACCATCACCTTCACTCTGGTTGCAATTATTCCTGTTATACGATGGAAATCCTGTGGTATTTTTATTGTATTTTATGCTCCGGGCTTTGACTTCTGAGGTCCTAGCCATTGGATCTGCTGCAGCAACGCCCTAGGGTGAAGCCTAGGTTGCCCGGAACGTGGAAATGACCATTACCTTGACACTCGTAGCAACTATTCCTGTTATAAATGGAATAACTGTTGTATTTTTATTTTATTTTATGCTTCTGGCGTTGACTTCTAAGGCCCTAGCTATTCGATCTGGTGCAGCAACGCCCTAGAGTGAAGCCTAGGTGGCCCGGAACGTAGAAATGACTATTACCTTCACACTGGTTGCTATTATTCCTGTTATACGATTGAAAAACTGTTGTATTTCTATTGTATTTTCTGGTTCTGGCGTTGACTTCTTAGGCCCTAACTATTCGATCTTATGGAGCAACGCCCTAGAGAGAAGCCTAGAATTCCCGGAACGTAGAAATGACCATTACCTTCAGGCTTGTTGCAATTATTCCTGTTATACGATGAAAAAACTGGTGTATTTTTTTTGTATTTTATGCGTCTGGCGTTGACTTCTAAGGCCCTAGCTGTTCGACCTGGAGGAGCATCGCTCTAGAGTGAAGCCTAGGTTGCCCGGAAATTAGAAATGACCATCACCTTCACTCTGGTTGCAATTATTCCTGTTATACGATGGAATAACTGTTGTATTTATACTGTGTTTGGTGCTTCTGGCGTTGACTTCTTAGGCCCTAACTATTCGATCTTGTGGAGCAACGCCCTGGAGTCAAGCCTAGGTTGCCTGGAACGTAGATATGACCATTATTTTCACACTGATTGCAATTATTCGTTTAATACAATGGAAAAACTGTTCTATAAATTTTGTATTTTATGCTTCTGGCTTTGACTTCTTAGGCCCAGACTGTTCTATCTAGTGGAAGAACGCCCTAGAATGAAGCCTAGGTTGCCCGGAACGTAGAAATGACCATTACTTTCACACTCGTGCAATTATTCGTTTTAGACGATGGAAAAACTATTTTATTTATTTTGTATTTTATTATTCTGGCGTTGACTTCTTAGGCCCTAACTATTCGATCTTGTGGAGCATCGCCCTAGGGTGAAGCCTAGGTTGCCCTGAACGTAGAAATGACCATAACTTTCACACTGGTTGCAATTATTCGTTTTATACAATGGAAAAACTGTTCTATTTATATTGTATTTTATGCTTCTGGCGTTGACTTCTAAGGCCGTAGCTATTCGATGTAGTGGAACAACGCCCTAGAGCGAAGCCTAGGTTGCCCGGAACGTAGAAATGGCCATAACTTTCACACTGGTTGCAAATATTCGTTTTATACGATGGAAAAACTGTTCTATTTATTTTGTATTTTATTCTTCTGCCGTTAAATTCTAAGTCCCGAACTATGCTATCTGGTGGAGCAACGCCGTACACATAAGCCTAGGTTGCCCGGAACGTAGAAATGACCTTTACTTTCACACTGTTTGCAATTATTCCTTTTATACGATGAAAAACTGTTGTATTTTTATTGTATTTTATGCTTCTTGCGTTTACTTCTAAGTCCCTCGCTATTCGATCTGGTTGAGCAACGCCCTAGAGTGTAGCCTAGGTTGCCCGGAAAGTAGAAATGACCATTTCTTTCACACTGGTTACAATTATTCCTTTTATTTGATGGAAAAACTGTTGTATTTTTATTGTATTTTATGCTTCTTGCGTTTACTCCTAAGTCCCTAACTATTCGGTCTGGTGGAGCAACGCCCTAGAGCGAAACCTAGGTTGCCCGCAACGTAGAAATGACCATAACTTTCACACTGGTTGCAATTATTCCTGTTATACGATGGAAAAACTGTTGCATTTTTATTGTATTTTATTCTTCTGCCGTTAAATTCTAAGTCCCGAACTATGCTATCTGGTGGAGCAACGCCGTACAGATAAGCCTAGGTTGCCCGGAACGTAGAAATGACCTTTACTTTCACACTGTTTGCAATTATTCATTTTATTCACTGGAGAAACTGTTGTATTTATATTGTTTTTTATAGTTATCGCGTTGACTTCTAAGGCCGTAGCTATTGGACGTTGTGGAGCAATGCCCTAGAGTGAAGCCTAGGATGCCTGCAACGTAGAAATGACCATATCTTTCACACTGGTTGCAATTATTCTTGTTATACGATGGAAAAAATGTTGTATTTATTTTGTATTTTATGCCTCTGGCGTTGACTCCTAAGGCCGTAGCTATTCGATGTGGTGGAGCAACGCCCTAGAGTGAAGCCTAGGTTGCCCGGAACGTAGAAATGACCATGTCTTTCACACTGGTTGCAATTATTCCTGGTATACGATGGAAAAACTGTTGTACTTATATTATATTTATGCTTCAGGCGCTGACTTCTAAGGGCGTAGCTATTCGATGTGGTGGAGAAACGCCCTAGAGTGAAGCCTAGGTTGCCCGGAAAGTAGAAATGACCATTACCTCCACACTGTTTGCAATTATTCATTTTATTCACTGGAGAAACTGTTGTATTTATATTGTTTTTTATAGTTATCGCGTTGACTTCTAAGGCCGTAGCTTTTGGACGTGGTGGAGCAATGCCCTAGAGTGAAGCCTAGGATGCCCGCAACGTAGAAATGACCATCACTTTCACACTGGTGGCAATTATTCCTGTTATACGATGGACAAACTGTTGGATTTTTAATGTACTTTATGCTTCTGGCGTTGACTTCTAAGGCCCTATGTATTCGATCTGGTGGAGCAATGCCTCAGTGTTAAGTCTAGGATGCCCGGAACGTAGAAATGTCCGTTACTTTCACACTGGTTGCAATTACTCATTTTATGCGATGGAAAAACTGTTGTACATATATCGTATTTTATGCTTCTGGCATTGACTTCTTAGGCCCTACCTATTCGATCTGGTGGAGCAACGCCCAGGGGTGTAGCCTAGGTTGCGCGGAACGTAGAAATGACCATAACTTTCATACTGGTTGCAATTATTCGTTTTATACGATGGAAAAACTGTTGTATTAATTTTGTATTTGGTGCTTCTAGCGTTGACTTCTTAGGCCCTAACTATTCGATGTGGTTGAGCAACGCCCTAGAGTGAAGCCTAGATTGCCCGGAACGTTGAAATGACCATAACTTTCATACTGGTTGCAATTATTCGTTGTATACGATGGAAAGACTGTTGTATTTATATTGTATTTTATGCTTCAGCGTTGACTTCCTAGGCCCTAACTATTCGCTCTGGTGGAACAACGCCCTAGGGTGATGCCTAGGTTGCCCGGATCGTAGAAATGACCATTACTTGCACACTGGTTGCAATTATTCGTTTTATACGATGGAAAAACTGTTGTATTTATTTTGTATTTGGTGCTCCTGGCGTTGACTTCTTAGGCCCTAGCTATTGGATCTGGTGGACCAACGCCCTAGAGTGAAGCCTAGGTTGCCCGGAACGTAGAAATGACCATTACTTCCACACTGTTTGCAATTATTCATATTATACAGTGGAAAAACTTGTGTATTTATATTGTATTTTATGCTTCTGGCATTGACTTGTAAAGCCCTACCTATTCGATGTGGTTGAGCAACGCCCTAGAGTGAAGCCTAGATTGCGCGGAACGTAGAAATGACCACAACTTTCATACTGGTTGCAATTATTCGTTTTATACGATGGAAACACTGTTGTGTTTATTTTGTATTTGGTGCTTCTGGCGTTGACTTCTTAGGCCCTAACTGTTGGATGTGGTGGACCAAAACCCTAGAGTGAAGCATAGGTTGCCCGGAACGTAGAACTGACCGTTACTTTCACACTGTTTGCAAATGTACATTATATACCACGGAAAAGCTGTTGTATTTATATTGTATTTTATGCTTCTGGCGTTGACTTCTTAGGCCCTAACTATTTGATCAGGTGGAGCACCGCCCTGTAGTGAAGCCTAGGTTGCCCGGATCGTGGAAATGACCATAACTTTCACACAGGTTTCAATTATTCGTTTTATACAATGGAAAAACTGTTCTATTTATTTTGTATTTTATGCATCGGGCGTTGACTTCTATGGCCCTAACTATTCGATCTGGTGGAGCAACGCCCTAGAGTGAAGCCTAGGTTGCCCGGAACGTAGAATTGACCATTACCTTCACACTATTTGCGATTATTCATTTTATACGATGGTAAAACTGTTGTATTTATTTTGTATTATATGCTTCTGGCATTGACTTCTAAGGCCCTAGCAATTCCATCTGGTGGAGCAACGCCCTAGAGTGGAGCCTAGGTCGCCCGGAACGTAGAAATGACCATTACCTTCACACTGTTTGCGATTATTCATTTTATACGATGGTAAAACTGTTGTACATATATCGTGTTTTATGCTTCTGGCGTTGACTTCTTAGGCCCTAACTATTCGATCAGGTGGAGCAACGCCCAGGGGTGTAGCCTAGGTTGCGCGGAACGTAGAAATGACCATAACTTTCATACTGGTTGCAATTATTCGTTTTATACGATGGAAAAGCTGTTGTATTAATTTTGTATTTGGTGCCTCTAGCGTTGACTTCTGAGGCCCTAACTATTCGATGTGGTTGAGCAACGCCCTAGAGTGAAGCCTAGATTGCCCGGAACGTTGAAATGACCATAACTTTCATACTGGTTGCAATTATTCGTTGTATACGATGGAAAGACTGTTGTATTTATATTGTATTTTATGCTTCAGCGTTGACTTCCTAGGCCCTAACTATTCGCTCTGGTGGAACAACGCCCTAGGGTGATGCCTAGGTTGCCCGGATCGTAGAAATGACCATTACTTGCACACTGGTTGCAATTATTCGTTTTATACGATGGAAAAACTGTTGTATTTATTTTGTATTTGGTGCTCCTGGCGTTGACTTCTTAGGCCCTAGCTATTGGATCTGGTGGACCAACGCCCTAGAGTGAAGCCTAGGTTGCCCGGAACGTAGAAATGACCATTACTTCCACACTGTTTGCAATTATTCATATTATACAGTGGAAAAACTTGTGTATTTATATTGTATTTTATGCTTCTGGCATTGACTTGTAAAGCCCTACCTATTCGATGTGGTTGAGCAACGCCCTAGAGTGAAGCCTAGATTGCGCGGAACGTAGAAATGACCACAACTTTCATACTGGTTGCAATTATTCGTTTTATACGATGGAAACACTGTTGTGTTTATTTTGTATTTGGTGCTTCTGGCGTTGACTTCTTAGGCCCTAACTGTTGGATGTGGTGGACCAAAACCCTAGAGTGAAGCATAGGTTGCCCGGAACGTAGAACTGACCGTTACTTTCACACTGTTTGCAAATGTACATTATATACCATGGAAAAGCTGTTGTATTTATATTGTATTTTATGCTTCTGGCGTTGACTTCTTAGGCCCTAACTATTTGATCAGGTGGAGCACCGCCCTGTAGTGAAGCCTAGGTTGCCCGGATCGTGGAAATGACCATAACTTTCACACTGGTTTCAATTATTCGTTTTATACAATGGAAAAACTGTTCTATTTATTTTGTATTTTATGCATCGGGCGTTGACTTCTATGGCCCTAACTATTCGATCTGGTGGAGCAACGCCCTAGAGTGAAGCCTAGGTTGCCCGGAACGTAGAATTGACCATTACCTTCACACTATTTGCGATTATTCATTTTATACGATGGTAAAACTGTTGTATTTATTTTGTATTATATGCTTCTGGCATTGACTTCTAAGGCCCTAGCAATTCCATCTGGTGGAGCAACGCCCTAGAGTGGAGCCTAGGTCGCCCGGAACGTAGAAATGACCATTACCTTCACACTGTTTGCGATTATTCATTTTATACGATGGTAAAACTGTTGTACATATATCGTGTTTTATGCTTCTGGCGTTGACTTCTTAGGCCCTAACTATTCGATCAGGTGGAGCAACGACCTAGGGTGAAGCCTAGGTTGCGCGGAACGTAGAAATGACCATAGCTTTCATACTGGTTGCAATTATTCCTTTTATACAAGGGAAAAACTGTTGTATTTATATTGTATTTTATGCTTCTGGCGTTGACTTCCTGGGCCCAAACTGTTCGATCCGGTGGAGCAGCGCCCTAGAGTCAAGCCTAGGTTGCCCGGAACGTAGAAATGACCATAACTTTCATACTGGTTGCAATTATTCGTTTTCTACAATGGAAAAGCTGTTCTACTTATTTTGTATTTTATGCTTCGACCGTTGACTCCTAAGGCCCCAACTATTCGATCTGGTGGAGCAACGCCCTAGAGTGAAGCCTAGGTTGCTCGGAATATAGAAATGACCATCACCTTCACACGGTTTGCGATTATTCGTTTTATACGATGGTAAAACTGTTGTACATATATCGTATTTTATGCTTCTGGCGTTGACTTCTTAGGCCCTAACTATTCGATCAGGTGGAGCAACGCCCTAGGGTGAAGCCTAGGTTGCCCGGAACGTAGAAATGACCATAACTTTCATACTGGTTGCAATTATTCGTTTCATACGATGGAAAAACTGTTGTATTTATTTTGTATTTGGTGCTTCTGGCGTTGACTTCTAAGGCCCTAACTATTCGATGTGGTGGAGCAGCGCCCTTGAGCGAAGCCTAGGTTGCCCGGAACGTAAAAATGATCTGTACTTTCACACTGGTTGCAATTATTCCTGTTATACGATGGAAAAACTGTTGTACTTATGTTGTATTTTATGCTTCTGGCGTCGAATTCTAAGTCCTTAACTATTCGATCTGGTGGAGCAACGCCCTAGAGTGAAGCCTAGGTTGCCCGGAACGTAGAAATGACCATAACTTTCACACTGGTTTCAATTATTCGTTTTATACAATGGAAAAACTGTTCTATTTATTTTGTATTTTATGCTTCGGGCGTTGACTTCTAAGGCCGTAGCTATTCGATGTGGTGGAGCAACGCCCCAGAGTGAAGCCTAGGTTGCCCGGAACGTAGAAATGACCATTACTTCCTCACTGTTTGCAATTAGTCATTTTATACATGGAAAAACTGTGTACATGTATCGTATTTTATGCTCCTGGCGTTGACTTCTTAGGCCCTAACTCTTCGATCTGGTGGAGCAACGCCCTAGGGTGAAGCCTAGGTTGCCCGGAACGTAGAAATGACCATAACTATCAGACTGGTTGCAATTATTCGTTTTATACGATGGAAAGACTGTTGTATTTATATCGTATTTTATAGTTATGGCGTTGTCTTCTAGGGCCGTAGCTATTCGAGGTGGTTGAGCAACGCCCTAGAGTGAAGCTTAGGTTGCCCGGAACGTAGAAATGACCATAGTTTTCATACTGGTTGCAATTATTAGTTTTATACGATGGAAAAACTGTTGCATTTATTTTGTATTTGGTGCTCCTGGCGTTGACTTCTTAGGCCCTAGCTATTGGATCTGGTGGACCGACGCCCCGGAATGTAGCCTAGGTTGCCCGGAACGTAGAAGTGACCATAGCTTTCACACTGGTTGCAATTATTCCTGTTATACAAGGGAAAAACTGTTGTATTTATATTGCATTTTATGCTTCTGGCTTTGACTTCTTAGGCCCTAACTATTCGATCTGGTGGAGCAACGCCCTAGAGTGAAGCCTATGTCGCCCGAAACGTAGAAATGACCATTACTTTCACTCTGGTGGCAATTATTCCTATTATACGATGAAAAAACTGTTGTATTTTTATTGTATTTTATGCTTCTGGCGTTGACTTCTAAGGCCCTAACTATTCGATCTGGTGGAGCAACGCCCTGGAGTTAAGCCTAGGTTGCCCGGAACGTAGAAATGACCAGAACTTTCACACTGTTTGCAATCATTCATTTTATACGATGGAAATGCTGTTGTATTTTTATTGTATTTTATGCTTCTGGCGTAGACTTCTTAGGCCCTAACTGTTCCATCTGGTGGAGCAACACCCTAGAGTGAAGCCTAGGTTGCCCGGAACGTAGAAATGACCATTACCTTCACCCTGGTTGCAATTATTCCTGTTATACGATGGAAAAACTGTTGCATCTTTATTGTATTTTATGCTTCGGGCGCTGAGTTCCTAGGCCCTAACTATTTGATCTGGTGGAGCACCGCCCTGTAGTGAAGCCTAGGTTGCCCGGAACGTAGAACTGACCGTTACTTTCACACTGTTTGCAAATGTACATTATATACCATGGAAAAGCTGTTGTATTTATATTGTATTTTATGCTTCTGGCGTTGACTTCTTAGGCCCTAACTATTTGATCAGGTGGAGCACCGCCCTGTAGTGAAGCCTAGGTTGCCCGGATCGTGGAAATGACCATAACTTTCACACTGGTTTCAATTATTCGTTTTATACAATGGAAAAACTGTTCTATTTATTTTGTATTTTATGCATCGGGCGTTGACTTCTATGGCCCTAACTATTCGATCTGGTGGAGCAACGCCCTAGAGTGAAGCCTAGGTTGCCCGGAACGTAGAATTGACCATTACCTTCACACTATTTGCGATTATTCATTTTATACGATGGTAAAACTGTTGTATTTATTTTGTATTATATGCTTCTGGCATTGACTTCTAAGGCCCTAGCAATTCCATCTGGTGGAGCAACGCCCTAGAGTGGAGCCTAGGTCGCCCGGAACGTAGAAATGACCATTACCTTCACACTGTTTGCGATTATTCATTTTATACGATGGTAAAACTGTTGTACATATATCGTGTTTTATGCTTCTGGCGTTGACTTCTTAGGCCCTAACTATTCGATCAGGTGGAGCAACGACCTAGGGTGAAGCCTAGGTTGCCCGGAACGTAGAAATGACCATAGCTTTCATACTGGTTGCAATTATTCCTTTTATACAAGGGAAAAACTGTTGTATTTATATTGTATTTTATGCTTCTGGCGTTGACTTCCTGGGCCCAAACTGTTCGATCCGGTGGAGCAGCGCCCTAGAGTCAAGCCTAGGTTGCCCGGAACGTAGAAATGACCATAACTTTCATACTGGTTGCAATTATTCGTTTTCTACAATGGAAAAGCTGTTCTACTTATTTTGTATTTTATGCTTCGACCGTTGACTCCTAAGGCCCCAACTATTCGATCTGGTGGAGCAACGCCCTAGAGTGAAGCCTAGGTTGCTCGGAATATAGAAATGACCATCACCTTCACACGGTTTGCGATTATTCGTTTTATACGATGGTAAAACTGTTGTACATATATCGTATTTTATGCTTCTGGCGTTGACTTCTTAGGCCCTAACTATTCGATCAGGTGGAGCAACGCCCTAGGGTGAAGCCTAGGTTGCCCGGAACGTAGAAATGACCATAACTTTCATACTGGTTGCAATTATTCGTTTCATACGATGGAAAAACTGTTGTATTTATTTTGTATTTGGTGCTTCTGGCGTTGACTTCTAAGGCCCTAACTATTCGATGTGGTGGAGCAGCGCCCTTGAGCGAAGCCTAGGTTGCCCGGAACGTAAAAATGATCTGTACTTTCACACTGGTTGCAATTATTCCTGTTATACGATGGAAAAACTGTTGTACTTATGTTGTATTTTATGCTTCTGGCGTCGAATTCTAAGTCCTTAACTATTCGATCTGGTGGAGCAACGCCCTAGAGTGAAGCCTAGGTTGCCCGGAACGTAGAAATGACCATAACTTTCACACTGGTTTCAATTATTCGTTTTATACAATGGAAAAACTGTTCTATTTATTTTGTATTTTATGCTTCGGGCGTTGACTTCTAAGGCCGTAGCTATTCGATGTGGTGGAGCAACGCCCCAGAGTGAAGCCTAGGTTGCCCGGAACGTAGAAATGACAATTACTTCCTCACTGTTTGCAATTAGTCATTTTATACATGGAAAAACTGTGTACATGTATCGTATTTTATGCTCCTGGCGTTGACTTCTTAGGCCCTAACTCTTCGATCTGGTGGAGCAACGCCCTAGGGTGAAGCCTAGGTTGCCCGGAACGTAGAAATGACCATAACTATCAGACTGGTTGCAATTATTCGTTTTATACGATGGAAAGACTGTTGTATTTATATCGTATTTTATAGTTATGGCGTTGTCTTCTAGGGCCGTAGCTATTCGAGGTGGTTGAGCAACGCCCTAGAGTGAAGCTTAGGTTGCCCGGAACGTAGAAATGACCATAGTTTTCATACTGGTTGCAATTATTAGTTTTATACGATGGAAAAACTGTTGCATTTATTTTGTATTTGGTGCTCCTGGCGTTGACTTCTTAGGCCCTAGCTATTGGATCTGGTGGACCGACGCCCCGGAATGTAGCCTAGGTTGCCCGGAACGTAGAAGTGACCATAGCTTTCACACTGGTTGCAATTATTCCTGTTATACAAGGGAAAAACTGTTGTATTTATATTGCATTTTATGCTTCTGGCTTTGACTTCTTAGGCCCTAACTATTCGATCTGGTGGAGCAACGCCCTAGAGTGAAGCCTATGTCGCCCGAAACGTAGAAATGACCATTACTTTCACTCTGGTGGCAATTATTCCTATTATACGATGAAAAAACTGTTGTATTTTTATTGTATTTTATGCTTCTGGCGTTGACTTCTAAGGCCCTAACTATTCGATCTGGTGGAGCAACGCCCTGGAGTTAAGCCTAGGTTGCCCGGAACGTAGAAATGACCAGAACTTTCACACTGTTTGCAATCATTCATTTTATACGATGGAAATGCTGTTGTATTTTTATTGTATTTTATGCTTCTGGCGTAGACTTCTTAGGCCCTAACTATTCCATCTGGTGGAGCAACACCCTATAGTGAAGCCTAGGTTGCCCGGAACGTAGAAATGACCATTACCTTCACCCTGGTTGCAATTATTCCTGTTATACGATGGAAAAACTGTTGCATCTTTATTGTATTTTATGCTTCGGGCGCTGAGTTCCTAGGCCCAAACTATTTGATCTGGTGGAGCACCGCCCTGTAGTGAAGCCTAGGCTGCCCGGAACGTAGAAATGACCGTTACTTTCACACTTTTTGCAAATATACATTATATACGATGGAAAAGCTGTTTTATTTATATTGTATTTTATGCTTCTGGCGTTAAATTCTAAGTCCCGAACTATGCGATCTGGTGGAGCAACGCCCTGCAGTTAAGCCTAGGTTGCCCGGAAGGTAGAAATGACCATTACTTTCACACTGGTTGCAATTATTCTTGTTATACGATGGAAAAAATGTTGTATTTATTTTGTATCTTATGCCTCTGGCGTTGACTCCTAAGGCCGTAGCTATTCGATGTGGTGGAGCAACGCCCTAGAGTGAAGCCTAGGTTGCCCGGAACGTAGAAATGACCATGTCTTTCACACTGGTTGCAATTATTCCTGTTATACGATGGAAAAACTGTTGTACTTATATTATATTTATGCTTCAGGCGCTGACTTCTAAGGGCGTAGCTATTCGATGTGGTGGAGAAACGCCCTAGAGTGCAGCCTAGGTTGCCCGGAAAGTAGAAATGACCATTACCTCCACACTGTTTGCAATTATTCATTTTATTCACTGGAGAAACTGTTGTCTTTATATTGTTTTTTATAGTTATCGCGTTGACTTCTAAGGCCGTAGCTATTGGACGTGGTGGAGCAATGCCCTAGAGTGAAGCCTAGGATGCCTGCAACGTAGAAATGACCATATCTCTCACACTGGTTGCAATTATTCGTTTTATACGATGGAAAAACTGTTGTATTTATTTTGTATTTGGTGCTCCTGGCGTTGACTTCTTAGGCCCTAGCTATTGGATCTGGTGGAGCAACGCTGTAGAGTGAAGCCTAGGTTTCCCGGAACGTAGAATTGACCATTACCTTCACACTATTTGCGATTATTCATTTTATACGATGGTAAAACTGTTGTATTTATTTTGTATTTGGTGCTTCAGGCGTTGACTTCTTAGGCCCTAACTATTCGCTCTGGTGGAACAACGCCCTAGAGTGAAGCCTAGGTTGCCCGGAACGTAGGAATGACCGTTACCTTCACACTGTTTGCGATTATTCATTTTATACGATGGTAAAACTGTTGTACATATATCGTGTTTTATGCTTCTGGCGTTGACTTCTTAGGCCCTAACTATGCGATCAGGTGGAGCCACGACCTAGGGTGAAGCCTAGGTTGCCCGGAACGTAGAAATGACCATTACTTCCTCACTGTTTGCAATTAGTCATTTTATACATGGAAAAACTGTGTACATGTATCGTATTTTATGCTCCTGGCGTTGACTTCTTAGGCCCTAACTCTTCGATCTGGTGGAGCAACGCCCTAGGGTGAAGCCTAGGTTGCCCGGAACGTAGAAATGACCATAACTATCAGACTGGTTGCAATTATTCGTTTTATACGATGGAAAGACTGTTGTATTTATATCGTATTTTATAGTTATGGCGTTGTCTTCTAGGGCCGTAGCTATTCGAGGTGGTTGAGCAACGCCCTAGAGTGAAGCCTAGGTTGCCCGGAACGTAGAAATGACCATAGTTTTCATACTGGTTGCAATTATTAGTTTTATACGATGGAAAAACTGTTGCATTTATTTTGTATTTGGTGCTCCTGGCGTTGACTTCTTAGGCCCTAGCTATTGGATCTGGTGGACCGACGCCCCGGAGTGTAGCCTAGGTTGCCCGGAACGTAGAAGTGACCATAGCTTTCACACTGGTTGCAATTATTCCTGTTATACAAGGGAAAAACTGTTGTATTTATATTGCATTTTATGCTTCTGGCTTTGACTTCTTAGGCCCTAACTATTCGATCTGGTGGAGCAACGCCCTAGAGTGAAGCCTATGTCGCCCGAAACGTAGAAATGACCATTACTTTCACTCTGGTGGCAATTATTCCTATTATACGATGAAAAAACTGTTGTATTTTTATTGTATTTTATGCTTCTGGCGTTGACTTCTAAGGCCCTAACTATTCGATCTGGTGGAGCAACGCCCTGGAGTTAAGCCTAGGTTGCCCGGAACGTAGAAATGACCAGAACTTTCACACTGTTTGCAATCATTCATTTTATACGATGGAAATGCTGTTGTATTTTTATTGTATTTTATGCTTCTGGCGTAGACTTCTTAGGCCCTAACTATTCCATCTGGTGGAGCAACACCCTAGAGTGAAGCCTAGGTTGCCCGGAACGTAGAAATGACCATTACCTTCACCCTGGTTGCAATTATTCCTGTTATACGATGGAAAAACTGTTGCATCTTTATTGTATTTTATGCTTCGGGCGCTGAGTTCCTAGGCCCTAACTATTTGATCTGGTGGAGCACCGCCCTGTAGTGAAGCCTAGGCTGCCCGGAACGTAGAAATGACCGTTACTTTCACACTTTTTGCAAATATACATTATATACGATGGAAAAGCTGTTTTATTTATATTGTATTTTATGCTTCTGGCGTTAAATTCTAAGTCCCGAACTATGCGATCTGGTGGAGCAACGCCCTGCAGTTAAGCCTAGGTTGCCCGGAAGGTAGAAATGACCATCACTTTCACACTGGTTGCAATTATTCTTGTTATACGATGGAAAAAATGTTGTATTTATTTTGTATTTTATGCCTCTGGCGTTGACTCCTAAGGCCGTAGCTATTCGATGTGGTGGAGCAACGCCCTAGAGTGAAGCCTAGGTTGCCCGGAACGTAGAAATGACCATGTCTTTCACACTGGTTGCAATTATTCCTGTTATACGATGGAAAAACTGTTGTACTTATATTATATTTATGCTTCAGGCGCTGACTTCTAAGGGCGTAGCTATTCGATGTGGTGGAGAAACGCCCTAGAGTGCAGCCTAGGTTGCCCGGAAAGTAGAAATGACCATTACCTCCACACTGTTTGCAATTATTCATTTTATTCACTGGAGAAACTGTTGTCTTTATATTGTTTTTTATAGTTATCGCGTTGACTTCTAAGGCCGTAGCTATTGGACGTGGTGGAGCAATGCCCTAGAGTGAAGCCTAGGATGCCTGCAACGTAGAAATGACCATATCTCTCACACTGGTTGCAATTATTCGTTTTATACGATGGAAAAACTGTTGTATTTATTTTGTATTTGGTGCTCCTGGCGTTGACTTCTTAGGCCCTAGCTATTGGATCTGGTGGAGCAACGCCGTAGAGTGAAGCCTAGGTTGCCCGGAACGTAGAATTGACCATTACCTTCACACTATTTGCGATTATTCATTTTATACGATGGTAAAACTGTTGTATTTATTTTGTATTTGGTGCTTCAGGCGTTGACTTCTTAGGCCCTAACTATTCGCTCTGGTGGAACAACGCCCTAGAGTGAAGCCTAGGTTGCCCGGAACGTAGGAATGACCGTTACCTTCACACTGTTTGCGATTATTCATTTTATACGATGGTAAAACTGTTGTACATATATCGTGTTTTATGCTTCTGGCGTTGACTTCTAAGGCCCTAACTATTCGATGTGGTGGAGCAGCGCCCTTGAGCGAAGCCTAGGTTGCCCGGAACGTAAAAATGACCTGTACTTTCACACTGGTTGCAATTATTCCTGTTATACGATGGAAAAACTGTTGTACTTATGTTGTATTTTAAGCTTCTGGCGTCGAATTCTAAGTCCCTAACTATTCGATCTGGTGGAGCAACGCCCTAGAGTGAAGCCTAGGTTGCCCGGAACGTAGAAATGACCATAACTTTCACACTGGTTTCAATTATTCGTTTTATACAATGGAAAAACTGTTCTATTTATTTTGTATTTTATGCTTCTGGCGTTGACTTCTTAGGCCCTAACTATGCGATCAGGTGGAGCCACGACCTAGGGTGAAGCCTAGGTTGCCCGGAACGTAGAAATGACCATTACTTCCTCACTGTTTGCAATTAGTCATTTTATACATGGAAAAACTGTGTACATGTATCGTATTTTATGCTCCTGGCGTTGACTTCTTAGGCCCTAACTCTTCGATCTGGTGGAGCAACGCCCTAGGGTGAAGCCTAGGTTGCCCGGAACGTAGAAATGACCATAACTATCAGACTGGTTGCAATTATTCGTTTTATACGATGGAAAGACTGTTGTATTTATATCGTATTTTATAGTTATGGCGTTGTCTTCTAGGGCCGTAGCTATTCGAGGTGGTTGAGCAACGCCCTAGAGTGAAGCCTAGGTTGCCCGGAACGTAGAAATGACCATAGTTTTCATACTGGTTGCAATTATTAGTTTTATACGATGGAAAAACTGTTGCATTTATTTTGTATTTGGTGCTCCTGGCGTTGACTTCTTAGGCCCTAGCTATTGGATCTGGTGGACCGACGCCCCGGAGTGTAGCCTAGGTTGCCCGGAACGTAGAAGTGACCATAGCTTTCACACTGGTTGCAATTATTCCTGTTATACAAGGGAAAAACTGTTGTATTTATATTGCATTTTATGCTTCTGGCTTTGACTTCTTAGGCCCTAACTATTCGATCTGGTGGAGCAACGCCCTAGAGTGAAGCCTATGTCGCCCGAAACGTAGAAATGACCATTACTTTCACTCTGGTGGCAATTATTCCTATTATACGATGAAAAAACTGTTGTATTTTTATTGTATTTTATGCTTCTGGCGTTGACTTCTAAGGCCCTAACTATTCGATCTGGTGGAGCAACGCCCTGGAGTTAAGCCTAGGTTGCCCGGAACGTAGAAATGACCAGAACTTTCACACTGTTTGCAATCATTCATTTTATACGATGGAAATGCTGTTGTATTTTTATTGTATTTTATGCTTCTGGCGTAGACTTCTTAGGCCCTAACTATTCCATCTGGTGGAGCAACACCCTAGAGTGAAGCCTAGGTTGCCCGGAACGTAGAAATGACCATTACCTTCACCCTGGTTGCAATTATTCCTGTTATACGATGGAAAAACTGTTGCATCTTTATTGTATTTTATGCTTCGGGCGCTGAGTTCCTAGGCCCTAACTATTTGATCTGGTGGAGCACCGCCCTGTAGTGAAGCCTAGGCTGCCCGGAACGTAGAAATGACCGTTACTTTCACACTTTTTGCAAATATACATTATATACGATGGAAAAGCTGTTTTATTTATATTGTATTTTATGCTTCTGGCGTTAAATTCTAAGTCCCGAACTATGCGATCTGGTGGAGCAACGCCCTGCAGTTAAGCCTAGGTTGCCCGGAAGGTAGAAATGACCATCACTTTCACACTGGTTGCAATTATTCTTGTTATACGATGGAAAAAATGTTGTATTTATTTTGTATTTTATGCCTCTGGCGTTGACTCCTAAGGCCGTAGCTATTCGATGTGGTGGAGCAACGCCCTAGAGTGAAGCCTAGGTTGCCCGGAACGTAGAAATGACCATGTCTTTCACACTGGTTGCAATTATTCCTGTTATACGATGGAAAAACTGTTGTACTTATATTATATTTATGCTTCAGGCGCTGACTTCTAAGGGCGTAGCTATTCGATGTGGTGGAGAAACGCCCTAGAGTGCAGCCTAGGTTGCCCGGAAAGTAGAAATGACCATTACCTCCACACTGTTTGCAATTATTCATTTTATTCACTGGAGAAACTGTTGTCTTTATATTGTTTTTTATAGTTATCGCGTTGACTTCTAAGGCCGTAGCTATTGGACGTGGTGGAGCAATGCCCTAGAGTGAAGCCTAGGATGCCTGCAACGTAGAAATGACCATATCTCTCACACTGGTTGCAATTATTCGTTTTATACGATGGAAAAACTGTTGTATTTATTTTGTATTTGGTGCTCCTGGCGTTGACTTCTTAGGCCCTAGCTATTGGATCTGGTGGAGCAACGCCGTAGAGTGAAGCCTAGGTTGCCCGGAACGTAGAATTGACCATTACCTTCACACTATTTGCGATTATTCATTTTATACGATGGTAAAACTGTTGTATTTATTTTGTATTTGGTGCTTCAGGCGTTGACTTCTTAGGCCCTAACTATTCGCTCTGGTGGAACAACGCCCTAGAGTGAAGCCTAGGTTGCCCGGAACGTAGGAATGACCGTTACCTTCACACTGTTTGCGATTATTCATTTTATACGATGGTAAAACTGTTGTACATATATCGTGTTTTATTCTTCTGGCGTTGACTTCTAAGGCCCTAACTATTCGATGTGGTGGAGCAGCGCCCTTGAGCGAAGCCTAGGTTGCCCGGAACGTAAAAATGACCTGTACTTTCACACTGGTTGCAATTATTCCTGTTATACGATGGAAAAACTGTTGTACTTATGTTGTATTTTAAGCTTCTGGCGTCGAATTCTAAGTCCCTAACTATTCGATCTGGTGGAGCAACGCCCTAGAGTGAAGCCTAGGTTGCCCGGAACGTAGAAATGACCATAACTTTCACACTGGTTTCAATTATTCGTTTTATACAATGGAAAAACTGTTCTATTTATTTTGTATTTTATGCTTCGGGCGTTGACTTCTAAGGCCGTAGCTATTCGATGTGGTGGAGCAACGCCCCAGAGTGAAGCCTAGGTTGCCCGGAACGTAGAAATGACCATTACTTCCTCACTGTTTGCAATTAGTCATTTTATACATGGAAAAACTGTTGTACATATATCGTATTTTATGCTCCTGGCGTTGACTTCTTAGGCCCTAACTCTTCGATCTGGTGGAGCAACGCCCTAGGGTGAAGCCTAGGTTGCCCGGAACGTAGAAATGACCATAACTATCAGACTGGTTGCAATTATTCGTTTTATACGATGGAAAGACTGTTGTATTTATATCGTATTTTATAGTTATGGCGTTGTCTTCTAGGGCCGTAGCTATTCGAGGTGGTTGAGCAACGCCCAAGAGTGAAGCCTAGGTTGCCCGGAACGTAGAAATGACCATAGTTTTCATACTGGTTGCAATTATTAGTTTTATACGATGGAAAAACTGTTGCATTTATTTTGTATTTGGTGCTTCTGGCGTTGACTTCTTAGGCCCTAGCTATTGGATCTGGTGGACCGACGCCCCGGAGTGTAGCCTAGGTTGCCCGGAACGTAGAAGTGACCATAGCTTTCACACTGGTTGCAATTATTCCTGTTATACAAGGGAAAAACTGTTGTATTTATATTGCATTTTATGCTTCTGGCTTTGACTTCTTAGGCCCTAACTATTCGATCTGGTGGAGCAACGCCCTAGAGTGAAGCCTAGGTCGCCCGGAACGTAGAAGTGACCATAGCTTTCACACTGGTTGCAATTATTCCTGTTATACAAGGGAAAAACTGTTGTATTTATATTGCATTTTATGCTTCTGGCTTTGACTTCTTAGGCCCTAACTATTCGATCTGGTGGAGCAACGCCCTAGAGTGAAGCCTAGGTCGCCCGAAACGTAGAAATGACCATTACTTTCACTCTGGTTGTGGTTATTCCTGTTATACAATGGAAAAATTGTTGTATTTATTTTGTATTTCATGCTTCGGGCGTTGACTTTTAAGGCCCTAACTATTCGATCTGGTGGAGCAACGCCCTAGAGCAAAACCTAGGTTGCCCGGATCGTAGAAATGACCATTACCTTCACGCTTGTTGCAATTATTCCTGTTATACGATGGACAAACTGTTGGATTTTGATTGTACTTTATTCTTCTGGCGTTGACTTCTAAGGCCCTATGTATTAGATCTGGTGGAGCAATGCCTCAGAGTTAGGTCTAGGATGCCCGGAACGTAGAAATGGCCATTACTTTCACACTGGTTGCAATTATTCATTTTATAGGATGGAAAAACTGTTGTATTTATATTGTATTTTATGTTTCTGGTGTTGACTTCTAAGGGCGTAGCTATTCGATGTGGTGGAACAACGCCCTAGAGTGAAGCGTAGGTTGCCCGCAACGTGGAAATGACCATTACCTTCACACTGCTTGCGATTATTCATTTTACACGATGGTAAAACTGTTGTGCTTATATTGTATTTTATTCTTCGGGCGTTGAATTCTAACTCCCTAGCTATTCTATCTGGTGGAGCAACGCCCTAGAGTGAAGCCTAGGTTACCCGGAACGTAGAAATGACCAGTACTTTCACACTGGTAGCAGTTATTCCTGTTATACAATGGAAAAACTGTAGTATTTATTTTGTATTTTATGCTTCTGGAGTTGACTTCTCAGGCCGTAGCTATTCGATGTGGTGGAGCAACGCCCTACAGTTAAGCCTAGGTTGCCCGGAACGTAGAAATGACCTTTACTTTCACACTGTTTGCAAATATACATCATATACGATGGAAAAGCTTTTGTATTTATATTGTATTTTATGCTTCTGGCGTTGACTTCTTAGGCCCTAACTATTCGATCTGGTGGAACAACGCCCTAGGGTGAAGCCTAGGTTGGCCGGAACGTAGAAATCACCATAACTTTCATACTGGTTCAATTATTCGTTTTATACGATGGGAAAACTGTTGTATTTATATTGTATTTTATGCTTCTGGCGTTGACTTCTAAGGCCGTAGCTGTTCGATGTGGTGGAACAACGCCCTAGAGTGAAGCCTAGGTAGCCCGGAACGTAGAAATGGCCATAACTTTCACACTGGTTGCAATTATTCGTTTTATACGATGGAAAAACTGTTCTATTTATTTTGTATTTTATGCTTCTGGCGCTGACTTCTAAGTCCCTAGCTTTTCGATCTGGTGGAGCAACGCCCTGTAGTGAGGCCTAGGTTGGCCGGAATGTAGAAATGACCAGTACTCTCACACTGGTTGCAGTTACTCCTGTTATACGTTGGAAAAGCTTTTGCATTTTCATTTTATTTTATGCTTCAGGCGTTGACTTCTTAGGCCCTAACTATTCGCTCTGGTGGAACAACGCCCTAGGGTGAAGCCTAGGTTGCCCGGAACGTAGAAATGACCATTACCTTCACACTGTTTGCGATTATTCATTTTATACGATGGTAAAACTGTTGTACATATATCGTATTTTATGCTTCTGGCGTTCACTTCGTAGACCCTAACTATTCGATCAGGTGGAGCAACGCCCTAGGGTGAAACCTAGGTTGCCCGGAACGTAGAAATGACCATAGCTTTCATACTGGTTGCAATTATTCCTTTTATACAAGGGAAAAACTGTTGTATTTATATTGTATTTTATGCTTCTGGCGTTGACTTCCTGGGCCCAAACTGTTCGATCCGGTGGAGCAGCGCCCTAGAGTCAAGCCTAGGTTGCCCGGAACGTAGAAATGACCATAACTTTCATACTGGTTGCAATTATTCGTTTTATACGATGGAAAAACTGTTCTACTTATTTTGTATTTTATGCTTCGACCGTTGACTCCTAAGGCCCCAACTATTCGATCTGGTGGAGCAACGCCCTAGAGTGAAGCCTAGGTTGCTCGGAATATAGAAATGACCATCACCTTCACACGGTTTGCGATTATTCGTTTTATACGATGGTAAAACTGTTGTACATATATCGTATTTTATGCTTCTGGCGTCGAATTCTAAGTCCCTAACTATTCGATCTGGTGGAGCAACGCCCTAGAGTGAAGCCTAGGTTGCCCGGAACGTAGAAATGACCATAACTTTCACACTGGTTTCAATTATTCGTTTTATACGATGGAAAAACTGTTCTATTTATTTTGTATTTTATGCTTCGGGCGTTGACTTCTAAGGCTGTAGCTATTCGATGTGGTGGAGCAACGCCCCAGAGTGAAGCCTAGGTTGCCCGGAACGTAGAAATGACCATTACTTCCTCACGGTTTGCAATTAGTCATTTTATACATGGAAAAACTGTTGGACATATATCGTATTTTATGCTCCTGGCGTTGACTTCTTAGGCCCTAGCTATTGGATCTGGTGGACCGACGCCCCGGAGTGTAGCCTAGGTTGCCCGGAACGTAGAAGTGACCATAGCTTTCACACTGGTTGCAATTATTCCTGCTTTACAAGGGAAAAACTGTTGTATTTATATTGCCTTTTATGCTTCTGGCTTTGACTTCTTAGGCCCTAACTATTCGATCTGGTGGAGCAACGCCCTAGAGCAAAACCTAGGTTGCCCGGATCGTAGAAATGACCATTACCTTCACGCTTGTTGCAATTATTCCTGTTATACGATGGACAAACTGTTGGATTTTGATTGTACTTTATTCTTCTGGCGTTGACTTCTAAGTCCCTATGTATTAGATCTGGTGGAGCAATGCCTCAGAGTTAGGTCTAGGATGCCCGGAACGTAGAAATGGCCATTACTTTCACACTGGTTGCAATTATTCATTTTATAGGATGGAAAAACTGTTGTATTTATATTGTATTTTATGTTTCTGGTGTTGACTTCTAAGGGCGTAGCTATTCGATGTGGTGGAACAACGCCCTAGAGTGAAGCGTAGGTTGCCCGCAACGTGGAAATGACCATTACCTTCACACTGCTTGCGATTATTCATTTTACACGATGGTAAAACTGTTGTGCTTATATTGTATTTTATTCTTCGGGCGTTGAATTCTAACTCCCTAGCTATTCGATCTGGTGGAGCAACGCCCTAGAGTGAAGCCTAGGTTACCCGGAACGTAGAAATGACCAGTACTTTCACACTGGTAGCAGTTATTCCTGTTATACAATGGAAAAACTGTAGTATTTATTTTGTATTTTATGCTTCTGGAGTTGACTTCTCAGGCCGTAGCTATTCGATGTGGTGGAGCAACGCCCTACAGTTAAGCCTAGGTTGCCCGGAACGTAGAAATGACCTTTACTTTCACACTGTTTGCAAATATACATCATATACGATGGAAAAGCTTTTGTATTTATATTGTATTTTATGCTTCTGGCGTTGACTTCTTAGGCCCTAACTATTCGATCTGGTGGAACAACGCCCTAGGGTGAAGCCTAGGTTGGCCGGAACGTAGAAATCACCATAACTTTCATACTGGTTCAATTATTCGTTTTATACGATGGGAAAACTGTTGTATTTATATTGTATTTTATGCTTCTGGCGTTGACTTCTAAGGCCGTAGCTGTTCGATGTGGTGGAACAACGCCCTAGAGTGAAGCCTAGGTAGCCCGGAACGTAGAAATGGCCATAACTTTCACACTGGTTGCAATTATTCGTTTTATACGATGGAAAAACTGTTCTATTTATTTTGTATTTTATGCTTCTGGCGCTGACTTCTAAGTCCCTAGCTTTTCGATCTGGTGGAGCAACGCCCTGTAGTGAGGCCTAGGTTGGCCGGAATGTAGAAATGATCATCACCTTCACACGGTTTGCGATTATTCGTTTTATACGATGGTAAAACTGTTGTACATATATCGTATTTTATGCTTCTGGCGTCGAATTCTAAGTCCCTAACTATTCGATCTGGTGGAGCAACGCCCTAGAGTGAAGCCTATGTTGCCCGGAACGTAGAAATGACCATAACTTTCACACTGGTTTCAATTATTCGTTTTATACGATGGAAAAACTGTTCTATTTATTTTGTATTTTATGCTTCGGGCGTTGACTTCTAAGGCTGTAGCTATTCGATGTGGTGGAGCAACGCCCCAGAGTGAAGCCTAGGTTGCCCGGAACGTAGAAATGACCATTACTTCCTCACTGTTTGCAATTAGTCATTTTATACATGGAAAAACTGTTGGACATATATCGTATTTTATGCTCCTGGCGTTGACTTCTTAGGCCCTAGCTATTGGATCTGGTGGACCGACGCCCCGGAGTGTAGCCTAGGTTGCCCGGAACGTAGAAGTGACCATAGCTTTCACACTGGTTGCAATTATTCCTGCTTTACAAGGGAAAAACTGTTGTATTTATATTGCCTTTTATGATTCTGGCTTTGACTTCTTAGGCCCTAACTATTCGATCTGGTGGAGCAACGCCCTAGAGTGAAGCCTAGGTCGCCCGAAGCGTAGAAATGACCATTACTTTCACTCTGGTGGCAATTATTCCTGTTATACGATGAAAAAACTGTTGTATTTTTATTGTATTTTATGCTTCTGGCGTTGACTTCTAAGGCCCTAACTATTCGATCTGGTGGAACAACGCCCTAAAGTGAAGCCTAGGTTGCCCGGAACGTAGAAATGACCATAACCTTCACACTGTTTGCAATCATTCATTTTATACGATGGAAAAGCTGTTGTATTTATATTGTATTTTATGCTTCTGGAGTTGACTTCTAAGGCCGTAGCTATTCGGTGTGGTGGAGCAACGCCCAAGAGTGAAACCTAGGTTGCCCGGAAAATAGAAATGACCATTACTTTCACACTGGTTGCAATTATTCCTTTTATACGATGAAAAACTGTTGTATTTTTATTGTATTTTATGCTTCTTGCGTTTACTTCTAAGTCCCTCGCTATTCGATCTGGTTGAGCAACGCCCTAGAGTGAAGCCTAGGTTGCCCGGAAAGTAGAAATGACCATTTCTTTCACACTGGTTACAATTATTCCTTTTATTTGATGGAAAAACTGTTGTATTTTTATTGTATTTTATGCTTCTTGCGTTGACTTCTAAGTCCCTAACTATTCGGTATGGTGGAGCAACGCCCTAGAGCGAAACCTAAGTTGCCCGCAACGTAGAAATGACCATAACTTTCACACTGGTTGCAATTATTCCTGTTATACGATGGAAAAACTGTTGCATTTTTATTGTATTTTATTCTTCTGCCGTTAAATTCTAAGTCCCGAACTATGCGATCTGGTGGAGCAACGCCGTACAGACAAGCCTAGGTTGCCCGGGACGTAGAAATGACCTTTACTTTCACACTGTTTGCAAATATACATCATATACGATATAAAAGCTGTTGTATTTATATTGCATTTTATGCTTCTGGCGCTGACTTCTAAGGCACTAACTATTCGATCTGGTGGAGCAACGCACTAGAGTGAAGCCTAGGTTACCCGGAACGTAGAAATGACCATTACCTTCACGTTTGTTGCAATTATTCCTGTTATACGATGGGCAAACTGTTGGATTTTGATTGAACTTTATGCTTCTGGCGTTGACTTCTAAGGCCCTATGTATTCGATCTGGTGGAGCAATGCCTCAGAGTTAAGTCTAGGTTACCCGGAACGTAGAAATGACCAGTACTTTCACACTGGTAGCAGTTATTCCTGTTATACAATGGAAAAACTGTAGTATTTATTTTGTATTTTATGCTTCTGGAGTTGACTTCTCAGGCCGTAGCTATTCGATGTGGTGGAGCAACGCCCTACAGTTAAGCCTAGGTTGCCCGGAACGTAGAAATGACCTTTACTTTCACACTGTTTGCAAATATACATCATATACGATGGAAAAGCTTTTGTATTTATATTGTATTTTATGCTTCTGGCGTTGACTTCTTAGGCCCTAACTATTCGATCTGGTGGAACAACGCCCTAGGGTGAAGCCTAGGTTGGCCGGAACGTAGAAATCACCATAACTTTCATACTGGTTCAATTATTCGTTTTATACGATGGGAAAACTGTTGTATTTATATTGTATTTTATGCTTCTGGCGTTGACTTCTAAGGCCGTAGCTGTTCGATGTGGTGGAACAACGCCCTAGAGTGAAGCCTAGGTAGCCCGGAACGTAGAAATGGCCATAACTTTCACACTGGTTGCAATTATTCGTTTTATACGATGGAAAAACTGTTCTATTTATTTTGTATTTTATGCTTCTGGCGCTGACTTCTAAGTCCCTAGCTTTTCGATCTGGTGGAGCAACGCCCTGTAGTGAGGCCTAGGTTGGCCGGAATGTAGAAATGACCAGTACTCTCACACTGGTTGCAGTTACTCCTGTTATACGTTGGAAAAGCTTTTGCATTTTCATTTTATTTTATGCTTCAGGCGTTGACTTCTTAGGCCCTAACTATTCGCTCTGGTGGAACAACGCCCTAGGGTGAAGCCTAGGTTGCCCGGAACGTAGAAATGACCATTACCTTCACACTGTTTGCGATTATTCATTTTATACGATGGTAAAACTGTTGTACATATATCGTATTTTATGCTTCTGGCGTTCACTTCGTAGACCCTAACTATTCGATCAGGTGGAGCAACGCCCTAGGGTGAAACCTAGGTTGCCCGGAACGTAGAAATGACCATAGCTTTCATACTGGTTGCAATTATTCCTTTTATACAAGGGAAAAACTGTTGTATTTATATTGTATTTTATGCTTCTGGCGTTGACTTCCTGGGCCCAAACTGTTCGATCCGGTGGAGCAGCGCCCTAGAGTCAAGCCTAGGTTGCCCGGAACGTAGAAATGACCATAACTTTCATACTGGTTGCAATTATTCGTTTTATACGATGGAAAAACTGTTCTACTTATTTTGTATTTTATGCTTCGACCGTTGACTCCTAAGGCCCCAACTATTCGATCTGGTGGAGCAACGCCCTAGAGTGAAGCCTAGGTTGCTCGGAATATAGAAATGACCATCACCTTCACACGGTTTGCGATTATTCGTTTTATACGATGGTAAAACTGTTGTACATATATCGTATTTTATGCTTCTGGCGTCGAATTCTAAGTCCCTAACTATTCGATCTGGTGGAGCAACGCCCTAGAGTGAAGCCTAGGTTGCCCGGAACGTAGAAATGACCATAACTTTCACACTGGTTTCAATTATTCGTTTTATACGATGGAAAAACTGTTCTATTTATTTTGTATTTTATGCTTCGGGCGTTGACTTCTAAGGCTGTAGCTATTCGATGTGGTGGAGCAACGCCCCAGAGTGAAGCCTAGGTTGCCCGGAACGTAGAAATGACCATTACTTCCTCACTGTTTGCAATTAGTCATTTTATACATGGAAAAACTGTTGGACATATATCGTATTTTATGCTCCTGGCGTTGACTTCTTAGGCCCTAGCTATTGGATCTGGTGGACCGACGCCCCGGAGTGTAGCCTAGGTTGCCCGGAACGTAGAAGTGACCATAGCTTTCACACTGGTTGCAATTATTCCTGCTTTACAAGGGAAAAACTGTTGTATTTATATTGCCTTTTATGCTTCTGGCTTTGACTTCTTAGGCCCTAACTATTCGATCTGGTGGAGCAACGCCCTAGAGTGAAGCCTAGGTCGCCCGAAGCGTAGAAATGACCATTACTTTCACTCTGGTGGCAATTATTCCTGTTATACGATGAAAAAACTGTTGTATTTTTCTTGTATTTTATGCTTCTGGCGTTGACTTCTAAGGCCCTAACTATTCGATCTGGTGGAACAACGCCCTCAAGTGAAGCCTAGGTTGCCCGGAACGTAGAAATGACCATAACCTTCACACTGTTTGCAATCATTCATTTTATACGATGGAAAAGCTGTTGTATTTATATTGTATTTTATGCTTCTGGAGTTGACTTCTAAGGCCGTAGCTATTCGATGTGGTGGAGCAACGCCCAAGAGTGAAACCTAGGTTGCCCGGAAAATAGAAATGACCATTACTTTCACACTGGTTGCAATTATTCCTTTTATACGATGAAAAACTGTTGTATTTTTATTGTATTTTATGCTTCTTGCGTTTACTTCTAAGTCCCTCGCTATTCGATCTGGTTGAGCAACGCCCTAGAGTGAAGCCTAGGTTGCCCGGAAAGTAGAAATGACCATTTCTTTCACACTGGTTACAATTATTCCTTTTATTTGATGGAAAAACTGTTGTATTTTTATTGTATTTTATGCTTCTTGCGTTGACTTCTAAGTCCCTAACTATTCGGTCTGGTGGAGCAACGCCCTAGAGCGAAACCTAAGTTGCCCGCAACGTAGAAATGACCATAACTTTCACACTGGTTGCAATTATTCCTGTTATACGATGGAAAAACTGTTGCATTTTTATTGTATTTTATTCTTCTGCCGTTAAATTCTAAGTCCCGAACTATGCGATCTGGTGGAGCAACGCCGTACAGACAAGCCTAGGTTGCCCGGAACGTAGAAATGACCTTTACTTTCACACTGTTTGCAAATATACATCATATACGATATAAAAGCTGTTGTATTTATATTGCATTTTATGCTTCTGGCGCTGACTTCTAAGGCACTAACTATTCGATCTGGTGGAGCAACGCACTAGAGTGAAGCCTAGGTTACCCGGAACGTAGAAATGACCATTACCTTCACGTTTGTTGCAATTATTCCTGTTATACGATGGGCAAACTGTTGGATTTTGATTGAACTTTATGCTTCTGGCGTTGACTTCTAAGGCCCTATGTATTCGATCTGGTGGAGCAATGCCTCAGAGTTAAGTCTAGGATGCCCGGAACGTAGAAATGGCCATTACTTTCACACTGGTTGCAATTATTCCTTTTATACGATGGAAAAACTGTTGTATTTTTACTGTATTTTATGCTTCTGGCGTTGATTTCCTAGGCCCTAACTATTTGATCTGGTGGAGCACCGCCCTTTAGTGAAGCCTAGGCTGCCCGGAAAGTAGAAATGACCGTTACTCTCACACTGTTTGCAAATATACATTATATACGATGGAAAAGCTGTTGTATTTATATTGTATTTTATGCTTCTGGCGTTGACTTCTTAGGCCCTCACTATTTGATCTGGTGGAGAAACGCCCTGTAGTGAAGCCTCGGTTGCCCGGAACGTAGAAAAGACCATGTCTTTCACACTGGTTGCAATTATTCCTGTTATACGATGGAAAAACTGTTGTACTTATATTATATTTATGCTTCAGGCGCTGACTTCTAAGGGCGTAGCTATTCGATGTGGTGGAGAAACGCCCTAGAGTGAAGCCTAGGTTGCCCGGAAAGTAGAAATGACCATTACCGCCACACTGTTTGCAATTATTCATTTTATTCACTGGAGAAACTGTTGTATTTATATTGTTTTTTATAGTTATCGCGTTGACTTCTAAGGCCGTAGCTATTGGACGTGGTGGAGCAATGCCCTAGAGTGAAGCCTAGGATGCCCGCAACGTAGAAATGACCATATCTTTCACACTGTTTGCAATTATTCCTGTTATACGATTGAAAAACTGTTGTATTTATATTGTATTTTATGCTTCTGGCGTTGACTTCTAAGGCCGCAGCTATTCGATGTGGTGGAGCGACGCCCTAGAGTGAAGCCTAGGTTGCCCGGAACGTAGAAATGACCATACCATTCACACTGGTTGCAATAATTCCTGTTATACAAGGGAAAAACTGTTGTATTTATTTTGTATTTGGTGCTCCTGGCGTTGACTTCTTAGGCCCTAGCTATTGGATCTGGTGGACCAACGCACTAGAGTGAAGCCTAGGTTGCCCGGAACGTAGAAATGACCATTACTTCCACACTGTTTGCAATTATTCATATTATACAGTGGAAAAACTTGTGTATTTATATTGTATTTTATGCTTCTGGCATTGACTTGTAAGGCCCTACCCATTCGATGTGGTTGAGCAACGCCCTAGAGTGAAGCCTAGATTGCGCGGAACGTAGAAATGACCACAACTTTCATACTGGTTGCAATTATTCGTTTTATACGATGGAAAGACTGTTGTGTTTATTTTGTATTTGGTGCTTCTGGCGTTGACTTCTTAGGCCCTAACTGTTGGATGTGGTGGACCAAAACCCTAGAGTGAAGCATAGGTTGCCCGGAACGTAGAACTGACCGTTACTTTCACACTGTTTGCAAATGTACATTATATACCATGGAAAAGCTGTTGTATTTATATTGTATTTTATGCTTCTGGCGTTGACTTCTTAGGCCCTAACTATTTGATCAGGTGGAGCACCGCCCTGTAGTGAAGCCTAGGTTGCCCGGAACGTGGAAATAACCATAACTTTCACACTGGTTTCAATTATTCGTTTTATACAATGGAAAAACTGTTCTATTTATTTTGTATTTTATGCATCGGGCGTTGACTTCTATGGCCCTAACTATTCGATCTGGTGGAGCAACGCCCTAGAGTGAAGCCTAGGTTGCCCGGAACGTAGAAATGACCATTACCTTCACACAATTTGCGATTATTCATTTTATACGATGGTAAAACTGTTGTATTTATTTTGTATTTTATGCTTCTGGCATTGACTTCTAAGGCCCTAGCAATTCCATCTGGTGGAGCAACGCCCTAGAGTGGAGCCTAGGTCGCCCGAAACGTAGAAATTACCATTACTTTCACTCTGGTTGCAATTATTCCAGCCATACGATGGACAAACTGTTGGATTTTGATTGTACTTTATGCTTCAGGCGTTGACTTCTTAGGCCCTAACTATTCGCTCTGGTGGAACAACGCCCTAGGGTGAAGCCTAGGTTGCCCGGAACGTAGGAATGACCGTTACCTTCACACTGTTTGCGATTATACATTTTATACGATGGTAAAACTGTTGTACATATATCGTGTTTTATGCTTCTGGCGTTGACTTCTTAGGCCCTAACTATTCGATCAGGTGGAGCAACGACCTAGGGTGAAGCCTAGGTTGCCCGGAACGTAGAAATGACCATAGCTTTCATACTGGTTGCAATTATTCCTTTTATACAAGGGAAAAACTGTTGTATTTATATTGTATTTTATGCTTCTGGCGTTGACTTCCTGGGCCCTAACTGTTCGATCCGGTGGAACAGCGCCCTAGAGTCAAGCCTAGGTTGCCCGGAACGTAGAAATGACCATAACTTTCATACTGGTTGCAATTATTCGTTTTATACAATGGAAAAACTGTTCTACTTATTTTGTATTTTATGCTTCGACCGTTGACTCCTAAGGCCCCAACTATTCGATCTGGTGGAGCAACGCCCTAGAGTGAAGCCTAGGTTGCTCGGAATATAGAAATGACCATCACCTTCACACGGTTTGCGATTATTCGTTTTATACGATGGTAAAACTGTTGTACATATATCGTATTTTATGCTTCTGGCGTTGACTTCTTAGGCCCTAACTACTCGATCAGGTGGAGCAACGCCCTAGGGTGAAGCCTAGGTTGCCCGGAACGTAGAAATGACCATAACTTTCATACTGGTTGCAATTATTCGTTTCATACGATGGAAAAACTGTTGTATCTATTTTGTATTTGGTGCTTCTGGCGTTGACTTCTAAGGCCCTAACTATTCGAAGTGGTGGAGCAGCGCCCTTGAGCGAAGCCTAGGTTGCCCGGAACGTAAAAATGACCTGTACTTTCACACTGGTTGCAATTATTCCTGTTATACGATGGAAAAACTGTTGTACTTATGTTGTATTTTATGCTTCTGGCGTCGAATTCTAAGTCCCTAACTATTCGATCTGGTGGAGCAACGCCCTAGGGTGAAGCCTAGGTTGCCCGGAACGTAGAAATGACCATAACTATCAGACTGGTTGCAATTATTCGTTTTATACGATGGAAAAACTGTTGCATTTTTATCGTAGTTTATGCTTCTGGCGTTGTATTCAAAGTCCCTAACTATTCGATCTGGTGGAGCAACGCCCTGGAGTTAAGCCTAGGTTGCCCGGAAAGTAGAAATGACCATAACTTTCACACTGTTTGCAATCATTCATTTTATACGATCTAAAAGCTGTTGTATTTATATTGCATTTTATGCTTCTGGCGTAGACTTCTTAGGCCCTAACTACTCGATCTGGTGGAACAACGCCCTAGAGTGAAGCGTAGGTTGCCCGGAACGTAGAAATGACCATCACTTTCACACTGGTTGCAATTATTCCTGTTATACGATGCAAAAACTGTTGTATCTATTTTGTATTTCATGCTTCTGGAGTTGACCTCTTAGGCCCCAACTATTGGATCTGTTGGAGCAACGCCCGAGGGTGAAGCCTAGGTTGCCCGGAACGTATAAATGACCATAACTTTCATGCTAATTGCGATTATTCGTTTTATACGATGGATAACCTGTTGTATTTCTATTGTATTTTATGCTTCTGGCGTTGACTTGTTAGGCCCTAACTATTCGAACTGGTGGAGCAACGCCCTAGAGAGAAGCCTAGATTGCCCGGAACGTAGAAATGACCATTACCTTCAGGCTTGTTGCAATTATTCCTGTTATACGATGAAAAAACTGTTGTATTTTTATTGTATTTTATGCTTCAGGCGTTGACTTCTAAGGCCGTAGCTATTCGATGTGGTGGAGCAACGCCCTAGAGTGAAGCCTAGGTTGCCCGGAACGTAGAAATGACCATTACTTCCTCACTGTTTGCAATTATTCATTTTATACATGGAAAAACTGTTGTATTTATATTGTATTTTATGCTTTGTGACGTGGCACAAGTACCAGTCACAAAGCCGAACCCTCCGCGGAGCAAGAGGAGCCTTTAGTGCGCACCAGAGAGACTCCAACGTATTTCTAACATCTATTTTGCGCCCTAGCTCTCGGGATATCTCAGCGGCCTAGATGGTGGCATCGGCAGGCGACAGGTGCGAGACCATCTCGACACCACCGATACGGTCTCCTGCGGCGGATCTTCGGGATCGTGGAGCGGCCAGGGTACCCGCCGCTCCAGAGTCACTTCACCCGGCGAGTGACACGACGCCGAAATTGGGAGGCTGTCGGAACCCATCGTGCCACTCAGGGAGGACACACGATGGGAGGGCTGCCCCACGGATGTGAGAGGACGCACCGGTACATAGGGACCAGCCGACGCGGGCGAGATTGGCCACCTCACCCCGCGTTCCGGGGAGAGATCCTCAACGGAGAGGCGCAGGGACGAAGCCACGGGGGCCATCTCGCGGGCAGACGGTGGCAGCGGACTCCGGAAGAGCGAAGTCTACTACTGCGCCTCGGATCCACGCCGCAGGAAGAGCCCCAGGGGGACTCAAGGAGGACCTGCCAATCATCAATCAATCTTCGAACGGCGCGACGAATAATTGGTCGCGAGACCGCGCGAACTGAGCGAGCCAATCGGGGCACGGTGGGGGAAGCGTCGCGTGCCGAGATCCTGCCGCACGCAGCGATCTCGGCCTTCTTCTTGTACGGGACGCCGACCGGTACACAGGTGGTAAGTCTTCCTCCATTGTTCTCCCCGGTTGACTCGGACTAGATCGTTCGCAATCGAAATCTCGAGAGGGCCGACTCCTGGTGGGCGCGCAGGCCTTGTAACAGGAAGAAAGCCTTCGCGCGCGGGTTTCTCGAAGCCTGCGGACTCGGCCAAACGGCGAGACTGCGGCTTAACGGCACGTTAGCTAACGGTTGTAGCGTGCGGATACATCTTCGGCTTGCTGGTGTAACTTCGGTGCAACAGCAGCCACGCGAGCGGTTCTCTCGCGTGCCGAACGTGCGTTTCAACCTCGTCGTCGCTCGAAACCTTTTAACGCGATCATATTAGCGGGGAACGGGTAACTTCCCGCGGCCACGTGTCGCGGGACCGCGCGTGTAAGAACTCGACCAAGCCCTGTAAGTTTCTCGCTTAAATACATCGTTTATTACCAGAGAAAACCGAGTTTTGCTGGCGTTCTCGCCGTAAGAACCCCAAATCCCGAAGCGTTCCTCAGCCTGCGCTCGAAAGGACCTCGCCCTCTCCGCGCGAAGAGCTGGCCCGGGCCGCGGATTTCGGAAAACAGGAGACGCGTTCCACGCCGGTATCGAAAGATACCTGGCGCCCACGGAAAATTCAAGGCGTGGCACGCGTCGTGGCCAGATCTGCACGCCCGTCCTAAGCCGAATACGGCTCGGCGGGGCGGTCACGTCGCAGCTTCTGGCATTGACTTCTAAGGCCCTAACTATTCGATGTGGTGGAGCAACGCCATAGAGCGAAACCTAGGTTGCTCGGAACGTAGAAATGACCATTACTTTCGCACTGGTTGCAATTATTCATTTTATACGATGGAAAAAGTGTTGTACATATATCGTATTTTATGCTTCTGGCGTTGACTTCTTAGGCCCTAACTATTCGATCTGGTGGAGCAACGCCCTAGGGTGAAGCCTAGGTTGCCCGGAACGTAGAAATGACCATAACTATCAGACTGGTTGCAATTATTCGTTTTATACGATGGAAAGACTGTTGTATTTATATTGTATTTTATAGTTATGGCGTTGTATTCAAAGTCCCTAACTATTCGATCTGATGGAGCAACGCCCTGGAGTTAAGCCAAGGTTGCGCGGAACGTAGAAATCACCATTACTCTTACACTCGTTGCAATTATTCCTGTTATATCATGGACAAAATGTTGGATTTTTATTGTATTTTATGATTCTGGCGTTGACTTCTAAGGCCGTAGCTATTCGATGTGGTGGAGGAACACCCTAGAGTGATGCCTAGGCTGCCCGGTACGCAGAAATGACCATAGCTTTCATACCGGTTGCAATTATTCGTTCCATACGATGGAGAAACTGTTGCACTTATTTTGTATTTGGTGCTCCTGGCGTTGACTTCTTAGGCCCTAGCTATTGGATCTGGGGACCAACGCCCTAGAGTAAAGCCTAGGTTGCCCAACACGTAGAAATGACCATAACTTTCATACTGATTGCAATTATTCGTTTTATACGATGTAAAAGCTGTTGTACTTATATTGTATTTTATGCTTCTGGCGTTGACTTCTAAGGCCGTAGCTATTCGATGTGGTGGGGCAACGCCCTAGAGTGAAGCCTAGGTTTCTCGGAACGCAGAAATGGCCATTACTTTCACACGGGTTGCAATTATTCGTTTTATACGATGGAAAAGCTGTTGTATTTATTTTGTGTTTGGTGCTTCTGTCGTTGACTTCTTAGGCCCTAGCTATTGGATCTGGTGGACCAACGTCCTAGAGTGAACCCTGTGTTGCCCGGAACGTGGTAATGACCATCACCTTCACATTTGTTGCAACCATTCCGTTATACGATGGAAAAACTGTTGTACTTTTATTGTATTTTAGGTTTCGGGCGTTGACTTCTAAGGCCCTAGCTATTCTATCTGGTGGAGCAACGCCCTAGAGTGAAGCAAAGGTCGCCCGAAACGTAGAAATGACCATTACTTTCACTCTGGTGGCAATTATTCCTGTTATACGATGAAAAAACTGTTCAATATTTATTGTATTTTAAGCTTAAGGCGGTGACTTCTAAGGCCATAGCTATTCGATGTGGTGGAGCAACGCCCTAGAGTGAAGCCTAGGTTGCCCGGAACGTAGAAATGACCATAGTTTTCATACTGGTTGCAATTATTAGTTTTATACGATGGAAAAACTGTTGCATTTATTTTGTATTTGGTGCTCCTGGCGTTGACTTCTTAGGGCCTAGCTATTGGATCCGGTGGACCAACGCCCTGGAGTGAAGCCTAGGTTGCCCGGAAGGTGGAAGTGACCATTACCTTCACACTGCTTGCGATTGTTCCTTTTATACGATGGAAAAACTGTTGTATTTTTATTGTGTTTTATGCTTCTGGCGTTGTATTCAAAGCCCCTAACCATTCGATCTGGTGCAGCAACGCCCTGGAGTTAAGGCTAGGTTGCCCGGAACGTAGAAATGACCATAACTTTCACACTGTATGCAATCATTCATTTTATACGATGGAAAAGAAGTGGTATTTATATTGTATTTTATGCTTCTAGAGTTGACTTCTAAGGACGTAGCTATTCGATGTGGTGGAGCAACGCCCAAGAGTGAAACCTAGGTTGCCCGGAACGTAGAAATGACCGTTACTTTCACACTCTTTGCAAATATACATCATATACGATGTAAAAGCTGTTGTATTTATATTGTATTTTATGCTTCTGGCGTTGACTTCTAAGGCCGTAGCTATTCGATGTGGTGGGGCAACGGCCTAGAGTGAAGCCTAGGTTTCTCAAAACGCAGAAATGGCCATTACTTTCACACGGGTTGCAATTATTCGTTTTATACGATGGAAAAGCTGTTGTATTTATTTTGTGTTTGGTGCTTCTGTCGTTGACTTCTTAGGCCCTAGCTATTGGATCTGGTGGACCAACGTCCTAGAGTGAACCCTGTGTTGCCCGGAACGTGGTAATGACCATCACCTTCACATTTGTTGCAACCATTCCGTTATACGATGGAAAAACTGTTGTACTTTTATTGTATTTTAGGTTTCGGGCGTTGACTTCTAAGGCCCTAGCTATTCTATCTGGTGGAGCAACGCCCTAGAGTGAAGCAAAGGTCGCCCGAAACGTAGAAATGACCATTACTTTCACTCTGGTGGCAATTATTCCTGTTATACGATGAAAAAACTGTTCAATATTTATTGTATTTTAAGCTTAAGGCGGTGACTTCTAAGGCCATAGCTATTCGATGTGGTGGAGCAACGCCCTAGAGTGAAGCCTAGGTTGCCCGGAACGTAGAAATGACCATAGTTTTCATACTGGTTGCAATTATTAGTTTTATACGATGGAAAAACTGTTGCATTTATTTTGTATTTGGTGCTCCTGGCGTTGACTTCTTAGGCCCTAGCTATTGGATCTGGTGGACCAACGCCCTGGAGTGAAGCCTAGGTTGCCCGGAACGTGGAAGTGACCATTACCTTCACACTGCTTGCGATTGTTCCTTTTATACGATGGAAAAACTGTTGTATTTTTATTGTGTTTTATGCTTCTGGCGTTGTATTCAAAGCCCCTAACTATTCGATCTGGTGCAGCAACGCCCTGGAGTTAAGGCTAGGTTGCCCGGAACGTAGAAATGACCATAACTTTCACACTGTATGCAATCATTCATTTTATACGATGGAAAAGAAGCGGTATTTATATTGTATTTTATGCTTCTAGAGTTGACTTCTAAGGACGTAGCTATT